>NC_073637.1:37195000-38427500 GCF_029407905.1 Bubalus kerabau
ACAGTGGCTGACTTTATTTTTTTGGCTCCAAAATCACTGCAGATGGTGACTGCAGCCATGAAATTAAAAGATGCTTGCTCCTTGGAAGAAAAGCTATGACCAACCTAGATAGCATATTAAAAAGCAGAGATATTACTTTGCTGACAAAGGTCTGTCTAGTCAAAGCTATGGTTTTTCCAGTAGTCATGGATGTGATTTTCCAGTAGTCATAGTTGGATTATAAAGAAAGCTGAGCGCCAAAGAATTGATGCTTTTGAACTGTGGTGTTGGGGAAGACTCTTTGAGAGTCCCTTGGACTGCAAGGAGATTAAACAAGTCAGTCCTAAAGGAAATCAGTCCTGAATATTCATTGAAAGGACCAATGCTGAAGCTGAAACTCCAATACTTTGGCCACCTGATGTGAAGAACTGACTAATTGGAAAAGATGCTGACGCTGGGAAAGATTGAAGACAGGATGAGAGGGGGACGACAGAGGATGAGATGGTTGGATGGCATCACCGACTCAATGGACATGAATTTGAGTAAGCTCTGGGAGTTGGTGATGGACAGGGAAACCTGGCGTGCTGCAGTCCAAGAGTTGGACACGACTGAGTGATTGAACTGAACTGAACTGAACTGGTACCTAGGTGAACAGAGAGCTAACCTTGTACCAAGGGCACGAGCATCCTTATGTTTCTTGCTCACAGCACTAAATCTACACATAGAATCTGGAAATAGAATTATGCATCTGAACTTATACCCTTAGAGGAGAGTATGCCCTTAACCACTGAAGATGGATTTGAACCGTCTGCCCCATTAACTAGATTTCGCATCGTGTGAGGTAGTGATAGTAAAACTATCTTTAGAAAAATATTCCTCAAGTTGGCCATTACCAATCTATTTGTGGAAAATATGTAGTTTAAGGGCAATTTTAAAATGTAATATTTTTTCCAAGAACTAGAGATGTTAATTCAAACCATGTGTGAAATTGGAGAGACATGAAACTCCAATCTGACCCAATCAAAAAAAGTCTCTGAGTTTTCACAAGATAATTAACCCACTGTTTTAACATTGCCACTAGTAGAATACTTTTTGTTTGGTTTTAGTTTAGTTTAGTTTTTAGTGCATGTGTGAGTTTTGAAAGATTTTGAATGTGCTTCTAGAATCTGGCTGAGTTCAGCAGTTCAAAATCCACCTTCATCATCCATTCCTTTTCTTTTTGAAACTCCCTTTCCACATTATTTCTTTCACTGTTTCTTACTATACTGCATTTGTTCTAGGAAAAGAGGTTGGATTTTAAACTTTATCTAGTGATTTAACAGGAAAAAAGTTGAAATTGGTAGCTGAAATTGATATAGATTTTTATATTAACAGAAAATCAAAGAGTGACTAATAAAATACTTTTTAAAAACATACCAGTTAAAAATGCAAAATTGGACTTATTCTTAGAATATACTAGAGACAAAATGATCCTTTTGTCTCTTGATATCTAATGACAGTAAAAATGTAAACATTAGGAACTTCTTTTTTTAGGTAATGATATTAATTAATATTAATTTAGGTTCTATTTTCTAGATGTGTATTTTGCTTTAAGATTTTTCTTGTTATCACAGATCATTCTAAACATTTCAGAACTTAAGAAGCATGTGAGTCGTATAGGTCTTCATTTTGCAATCATAACCTCCACTGTGTGCTATGCTAGGTCATTTCAGTCATGTCTGACTCTTTGCAACCCTATGGACTGTAGCCTGCCAGGCTCCTCTGTCCATGGGATTCTCCAGACAAGAATACTGGAGTGGGTTGCCGTACCCTCCTCCAGGGGATCTTCCTGACCCAGGGATCGAACCCGCATCTCCTGCAGCTCCTGCACTGCAGGCAGATTCTTTACCACTTGAGCCATCAGGGAAGCCCAACCTCAATTCTACTTCCATTAAAATCACTTGCTCTCTGACACACTATGAGAATACAGTTGAATGAAATAGGTAACCAGTGTCTCAGACAGAAGGCCTGAATTTTGTACTTCTTCCACTATAAAATACAGTAGCCCTGTTTATCTTTTGTCACTCGCTAACTACTAGGTTCTCCATTTCTTTGGGGTCTTCAACTTCCTCAGCTTTCAACCATCTAAATATATCTTGCCTTAAATTATTGCTAAATGACTAGTGGTCATTATGCCCAATCCATTCTTTAAAAAGTCTGAAATATAAGCAACTGCAAAGTCTGCAAAAAAAAAAAAAAAAATCCAGAAGAACCTCTTGAAAAGTTTCCTCTGTATGTGCTCCATGAATTACATGGCATTTCATCTTTTCACAAGAGCTATTTCACATGAATGACATTATCACATAGTAGAAGAACTATTCCCAGTTGCCCACACTTCTAGACTATTCAGATTAATCTGACTTTTGCAGCTTGCATTTATGGGAAAAGTTCTATCTAACCACATTGAATTAAATTGTAGTAATTCATAGCTCTTGAATGTTGATGTATACAAAAGTATCCACAAAGATTCCCACAGAGGACCTCACCAGGGTAGAGATTGCAGTTTGTAGCTATTGGATTCACTATAAAGTTATAACCATAAGTGCATAAATTAAATTAGAATTACATTTCTCAAATGCTTCTTTAACTTCCTTAAAAATGATTTTTGAAGTAAAAAAAGATCATGAACTAAAAATATGCAAAAGAAGAAATGACAACAGGCAATTAAATAGGAAAAATGTTCATTTGCATTAATCATCAGAGAAATGTACACTATAATACTATTATTACCCATTTGGGAAGAATCTACACCATATTTTTAATGTGATGAGGGTACAGTAAAATTACAGATATTTTTATTTACTGATTGTGGGGATAAAAACTGATACTCTGGAAAATGATTTGGCACTGTGTTGTAGGTACATGTTGTAGGTACAACTTTCAAAGGGTACCTGATTTTAGATCTAATAATCACACACCTGTGTTAATTCCTAACATCCATGTGTTCATTATATCAATTAGCATAATGACAACCAAAATATCCAAAACTAGAGAAATATTTAAAAATTTGGTATGAATGGATTAAATATCATGCTGTCATTTAAAATTATATCTTCTGAGATTATTTAATTATGTGAAATAATGTTTCAGTATAAAGAAAACAAGAGCAGAATATAAAACCTTGATCTGAGACAAATCTATAAATTATTTATGCACACAGGCATATACACAACACCAGAAAGGAACAGATGAAACATCAATCTGGTTATGGGTTTATGAGAAAGATTTTTGTTTATTTTTCAAATTTTCTCTTTATTTTTTTCCTCTTATAATTAGGGTTCTTTTTTAAAAATTTGTAAATATTTTTACCATTTACCAGAGATGATAGTAATTTTAAGTTTCCTCCTCCAGAAAACTATCAATTGATAGAATGGAAACATCTTTACAAATTACCTTCTCTGATTTATGAAGTTTTTAGTCTTCCAAAATCAAGACATAATAGATGATTCACCAACAATTAGCAGATGCACTAAGAGTATTTTATCTTAAGTCATGTATGTGAGTTTGACTCATTTCATCTCAATTATAGGCTCCCATTCAATTGAAGCTAAAATCAATATTTGGAAATGGTAAACTCTGAAAGTCAAAGTGTGCACACATTGCACTTTTCAGAGTAGGGAGTAATGCCTTGTTCCAGCTGTATTTATTGATACTTTAGTTTTAAAAGTACAAGAGAGACTAGAGGATATAAATTAAAAAGCGAATTTAAGAATGAAAATAGCAGAAAGTTTTAAAAGCCTGTATCAGTTCGGTTCAGTTTAGTCGCTCAGTTGTGTCCAACGCTTTGTGACTCCATGAATTGCAGCACGCCAGGCCTCCCTGTCCATCACCATCTCCTGGAGTTCACTCAGACTCACATCCATCAAGTCGGTGATGCCATCCAGCCATCTCATCCTCTGTCGTCCCCTTCTCCTCCTGCCCCCAATCCCTCCCAGCATCAGAGTCTTTTCCAATGAGTCAGCTCTTCGCATGAGGTGGCCAAAGTACTGGAGTTTCAGATTTAGCATCATTCCTTCCAAAGAACACCCAGGACTGATCTCCTTTAGAATGGACTGGTTGGATGTCCTTGCAGTCCAAGGGACTCTCAAGAGTCTTCTCCAACACCACAGTTCAAAAGCATCAATTCTTCGGTGGTCAGCTTGTATCAGTGGTATTCAAATGTGGTTACACATTCAAATCACCTGAGAACTTTCAAAACTACTGATATTCAGAAAAAGAAATAAAAGGAATCCAGATTGGGAAAAAAGAAGTAAAACTCTCACTGTTTGTAGATGACATGATACTATACATAGAAAACCCAAAAGAAACTATCATAAAATTACTAGAGCTAATCAGTGAATTCAGCAAAGTTGTGGGATACAAGGTCAATACACAGAAATCACTTGCATTCCTATATGCTAACAACAAAAAAATCAGAAAGAGAAATTAAAGAATCAATCCCATTCACCACTGAAACAAAAGGAACAAAACATCTGGGAATAAATCTACCTAAGAAGACAAAAGAATTGTATGCAGAAAATTATAAGACACAGATGAAAGAAATCAGGTGATTTAAACAGATGGAGAGATATTCCATGCTCCTGGGTATGAAGAATCAATATTGTGAAAATGACTATACTACCAAATGAAACCTACAGATTCAACATGATCCCTATCAAATTACCAATGGTATTTTTCACTGAACTAGAACAAAAAATTTCACAATTCATATGGAAACATAAAAGACCCCAAATAGCCAAAGCAGTCTTGAGAAAGAAGAATGGAGCTAGAGGAATCAACCTTTCTGACTTAAGGCTGTACTACAAAGCTACAGTCATCAAGACAGTATCTCACAAAAACAGAAATACAGACCAATGGAACAAGATAGTGAGTCCAGAGATAAACCTATGCACCTATGGGTACCTTATTTTTGACAAAGGAGGCAAAAATATACTATGGGGCAAAGATGGCCTCTTCAATAAGTGGTGTTAGGAAAACTAGACAGCTACATGCAAAGTAATGAAATTAGAACACTTCCTAATGCCATACACAAAGATAAACTCAAAATGGATTAAAGACCTAAATGTAAGACCAGAAACTATAAAACTCTTAGAGAAAAACATAGGCAGAACACTCAATGACATAATCAAAGCAAGATCTTCTATGACACACCTCCTAGAGAAATGGAAATAAAAACAAAAACAAGTGGGACCTGATTAAACTTAAAAGCTTTTGCACAGCAAAGAAACTACAAACAAAGTGAAAAGACAACCCTCAGAATGGGAGAAAATAATAGTAAAAGAAACAACCAACAAAGAATTAATTTCCAAAATATATAAGCAGCTCATACAACTCAATACCAGCAAAACAAACAACCCAGTCAAAAAGTGGGGAAAAGACCTAAACAGACATTTCTCCAAAGAAGACACACAGATGGGTAAAAAACACAAGAAAAGATGCTCAACATCACTCATTATTAGAGAAATGCAAATCAAAACTACAACGAGAAACCATCTCACATCAGTCAGAATGGCCATCATCAAAAAATCTACACACAATAAATGCTGGAGAGGGTATGGAGAAAAGGGAGCCCTCTTGCATTGCTGGTGGGAATGTAAATTGATACAGCCACTATGGAAGATGGTATGGAGATTCCTTTAAAAACTAGGAATAAAACCACCATATGACCCAGCAATCCCACTCCTAGGCATATACCCTGAGGAAACCAAAATTGAAAAAGACACATGTATCCCAATGTTCACTGTAGCTCTATTTATAATAGCTAGAACACAGAAGCAACCTAGATGTCCACCAACAGATGAATGGATAAAGAAGCTGTGGTACATATATACAATGGAATACTACTGAGCCATAAAAGGAACACATTTGAGTCAGTTCTAATGAGGTGGACAAACCTAGAGCCTATTATACAGAGTGAAGTAAGTCAGAAAGAGAAAGACAAGTATATACTGATGCATATCTATGGAATCTAGACAGATGGTACTGATGAATTTATTTGCAGAGCAGCAATGGAGAGACAGACATAGAGAACAGACCTATGGACATGGGGGTAGGGGAGGAGGGAGAGGGTGAGATGTATGAAGAGAGTAACATGGAAATTTACAATACCATATGTAAAATAGATAGCCAATGGGAATTAGCTGTATGACTCAGGGAACTCAAACAGCGACTCTGTGACCATCTAGAAGGGTGAGATGGTAAAGGAGATGGGAGGAGGGTTCAGGAGGGAGGGGACATGGATGTACCTATGGCCTATTATTGTTGATGTATGATGGAAAATCAGAAAATTCTGTAAAGCAATTATCCTTCAATTTAAAAAGTAAACAAAGTGGGGGGAAAAAAAAACTACTAATACTCAGGTCAAATTCTGACATTTGGTCTAAGATGACCCATGGACTTTGAAATTTTTTTTTAAGTTTCTAAGGAGACCGGTGTTAAGAATCAAATTCATACTTCCTGACACTTTCAATATTCATTATCTGAACAGAAATTCACTAATTATTTGTCTTTTCATTTAAACGTTTAGTATTGATCCTAAGGACTTCTTACAGCCCTTCACATGACTAGAGTTTGCTTTCTTCTGTCATTAGTCATATTCCATTAACCACCAAGAACTGTTGAATCTATTACTAAAGAAAGCTGTTAGGTATTGCATTGCTCCAAATATAACTACCTGTAAGCTCCTTTAGTCAACTCAAAATGTGTTCAGTTTTTGGTGATGGACTAGATATGGATGATGAAGAAGAAAGGAGGACTCTAAAGTTGAGAACCTGAGCAACTAGGTAATGAGTGGAGTCAAACTTAAAGAGAACTGGAGGAGACATAGGCTTGGAGGAAAATCTCCTGTGTCCAACTCTGTACACAGTTGAGTTTGAAGAGCTACGGTGACATCAAAATAAAGATGTTTAATGTTACCAACTGGATGATGTATACAGAGCACAGAGGCAAGAAGAAAATGGATAAAGGGATATTGAAGAATGGAACACTGCTAGATAAGTAAAGAAAACACCACTCCACTCATACACACATAAACACACACACACGAGGGGCAAGAAGATTTTACAATATTAACACGAGTGTTATTAAAATGATGACTATGGTCTCTAAACCTAGATAGGGAAGGTGGAGAAGATGAGAAGAGACTAGTGTGTAGAAAGACACTGGAATCAACAGATTGGTTTATAAACTTCAAAAAAGTGTTGAGGCAAATTACTAAATGCAATCGGGTAAAACAAAAATAAAGCAGAGAGAGAAAGACTCATGATTAGCATTGCAAAATCATTTTATGTTTTCTCACCTCAGATGTGGCATTATTTTCTTCTTGACACCATTACATTGGTTTTTCTCATGCCTATCATGGTTGTGGGGATCACAGATACTGCCATGGAGAGTGTTGGCACACTTCTCTCTCTATTTTTATATGCTTTCCAGATGTGTTCACTTAGCATCTAAATAATGTTATGTCAGTCAAATGTTCACTTACCATTGCTTATTTGAAAACTAGGCTGTTATTAGCAAGACTGGTTTCTAATCCTGATTCTGTCATCAACAGTTAATGGTGAACCTATTGTTTGTAAAATTGCTAAATTGATATCTCAATGGTATCCTCCAGCTTTAAGATTCCAAAATAATGACTTTATGTGATAAGCTTGTCTAATACTCTTATATTCACAGAGATATTCTGGGGAGGAGGGGCAGAGCCGGGGACAAGCTTTAAAAACTTTTCCTACTCCAGGCAAGGTAAGAGACCTTCCACATTTCTCTGACATAGCCTGGGACTTCTCCCAATGTTTTCCCATGCTCATCATGGCATGCCTTCACTTTATACCTCAATTCTTATTAACTGAAATTTGCTGGACAAATCTCAAAAATCTTAGACTACGTGACCACTTACACGCACTTCTCAGGTCCTTAACTGTAACTTTTGCTTTCAGTTTTTGGCAAGTCTCTTCCTAACTCAATTTCCTCTCTTTCATATCTATACTAGCTTTCAAAACATTTTCAACTATTTTGTCTTTAAGTTTTGTCATACTGCGTTTTTTTTAACTCCCCAAATTGGCCACATTGATCTTCATTCTCTTCAACAACACAGAATTCTAAAACATCTACGAATGCGCCTTGATTCTCATGTCTTCATATTAACCTCGGTCTATACAGGCTTGTTATTTATACTTTTATTTTTGCTTCAAATGAATTTTCTTTAACATTGTTGACTTTTCAAATATAAATATTCTTTTTTAAAGCTTTTTCTTTCCCCTTTCTTATTGTTTTCTTCGTATTCATATTAAAGACTGTACTATTCATGGTACCCTGAGACTAGAGATTAGTTACAGGCTATTTGTCCCTCCAACACTGTTCTTAATTTATTTTTATATTCCTGGTCAAAATTCTTCTCGTTTGTCCAATTAACTTCAGTTACATTTTTTTCTGATTATGTAAAAGTAACTTTCAATTTATATATCCAATACCTGGCTTTTGGTAAATAAATTAATCCCACAATTAAGCCTGTTTTCCAATTTTGCAAGTGTGTTCCATATTATCATCATTTGAAATTAGAGAAGTCTCTCTCCTAAGGTTTTCAAAATAGAGTCAGTTTCCTAAAATGGCTACTTTTTGTCACCTCCTTCATCTATTCATTAAACTATTCATCCACAACATGTTTGAGCATTTTTTTTGCTTTCTTCTCTGCAATCACCCTCTGTGTTTTTTCAGTCTAACTTTATTGAGGCTTTTGAAAGCTAAGTTGAAGATCTCTCTTGGTGAATGTCACACTGCCCTTGAAAATATGTGGATTATTTTCAAATATCTTTTGATATTGATTTCTAAAATAGTTCCACAGTCATAACAGACTATAGAATTTCAATACCTTTAGACCATGAAATTTCTGCACTTTGTTTTATGTCCCTGGATATGTTCCAGTGTCTCCTAGTTCACAGTCTATAGGAACCTGAATAGAATTTGTATCCTACTGTTGTGTGAAAATTCAACAAATTTGTTGAATTGGTTCACTGTGCTTTTCAGGTCTACTATATCTTTCTACTTCTCTGTATATTCATTATATTAATTTTTGAGAGTTTGATAGTAAAACTCCAACTAAAAATCTTTATCTACATAAAAAAATTGTTATATGTAGTACAACTATATGTAACCTTGCTTTGTATTTTCCAAGTCTCCTGTAAATCATACTTTCATAATTTTAAAAATCTTTAAAGTTATTTGAGCATTTTTGATACCCAGAATCTGTGATACAAAGAAAATAAAATGTTTTCCACATTCTCCAGGCATTCAGTCTAGAATGAGGAGACATGTGAACAAATAATTACAACATGTGGTAAAGCCAAACCACCAAATGTGATTCTTGACAGTGGTATCCTGAGGAACTTTAGAAGAAATAGTACCATCTCCATGACTTTTCTTAGATCAAGTACATCAAAATATTAGGTATTTGCCCTGAGTATCAGGAGTTTTTTGAAGTTCCCAGGTGACTCAAACATGAGGCTTGAGTTTTGCGCCCTTGTCATAAAAAAATGAAGCAGAAAGCACTTATCTCTGCCTGGAGTGAGGAGAAGAGCAAGTATAGCATTTTACACGGGCCAGCAGTGAATGGTGAAGACAGTACTTGGGCTGGGCACAGATGAGAGGAAGCATTTCAGGTAAGTAGAAGAACAAACACAAACCCAAGGCAGGAAAGAGTTTAACATACAGGTCAGTGTAGCTGGAAGATGGTGTGAATGAGGTGGTGAGGAGGAGACAATCATCCAAAGAGAGCACCTAAGTGGATTGTGAAAGGCTTCCAGAAGTTCACACTTTGTCCTACAGAAAGGAAGAACCATTGTGGAATCTTCTTCCCTAATGCAGGGTTAGCCACCATGGCCAATACAGGACTGCCCCTAGGAGAAACTGATTCCATGGACTTAGAAGAGGCTCAGACAGCATTGCTTCAGCAAACACTGCAGCTCATCTGATGGTCCTGTGAGTCTGGGAATGTATGCTCAGTAATTAAGCTGTGTCTGACTCTGTGACCCCATGGACAATAGTCCACCAGGCTCCTCTGTCCATGGGAATTCCCAGGCAAGAATACTGGAGTGAGTTGCCATTTCCTTCTCTAGGGGATCTTCGCAACCCAGGGATCAAGCCATGTCTCCTACATCAGCAGGCAGATTCTTTACCACTGAGCCACCAGGTAAGCCCATGAGTTTGTGAAATACCAACTTAAAACAATCTCTAGTGGATGGGAGAGTACCTCTAGGGCCATTGAAGTCTTAGGCCAGAAATTAACTTGGAAGTTTGGATTTTGTGTTAATCATATCATCTGAAGAAATCTAGTGCATATGAAGGAGAAGGAGAATATGCAAATAAAAGAACTGGCAGTAAATATGATATAGACTAGCAATGTCCAATAGAAACACAATGTGAGCAAATGATTTTAAGTTTTTTGTGTAATTTTATGTAATTTGAGTTTTCTAATTGCCTCATTTTTTTAAATACAGTTTTAGTAATGTATTTTATTGAACCTAATATACCCAAAATACTATTATTTCAACATATAATCAATATCAATCTTAACTGAAATCAACCCTGAATATTCACTGAGCACGCATTCCTTGAAGTATCAGGGTCTCTTCCAATGAGCTGGCTCTTTGCATCAGGTGGTCAAAGTATTAGAACTTCGGCTTCAGCATCAGTCCTTCCAATGAATATTCAGGACTGATTTTCTTTAAGATTGACTAGTGTGATCTCCTTGCTGTCCAAGGGACTCTCAAGAGACTTCTCCAGCATCACAGTTTGAAAGCACCAATTTTTCAGCACTCAGCCTTCTTTAAGGTCCAACTCTCACAACCGTACATGACACTAGAAAAATCATAGCTTTGACTATTTGAACTTTTGTTAGCAAAATGATGTCTCTGCTTTTTAAAATACTGTCTAGGTTTTATCACACCTTTCTTTCCAAGTGAGGATTTACCACATAGCAAATACTGCTAACCAACCCAGATATCTACTAGACTATTTCAGATGGGCTACTGAAGGTAGAATCTGTTACAAATAATCAGAAGAATAGCATGTTAGGTATTAAAACATGGGTTATGTCATGGAGTCAGTCTTAAGGGAAATCAACCCTGAATACTCATTGGAAGGACTGATGCTGAAGCTGAAACTCTAATATTTTGGTCATCTGATGCAAACAGCTGACTCATTGGAAAAGTCCGTGATGCTGGGAAAGATTGAGGGCACAAGGAAAAGGCATCAGAGGATGAGATGGCTAGATGGCATCACCGATGCAATGGACATGAACTTGGGCAAACTTTGGGAGATGGTGAGGGACAGAGTGGCCTGGGTTGATGCAGACCATGGGGTCACAAAGGACATGACTAGGCTACTGAACAACAACAACAGTATGTCACAGAGGGGGACGATTAATCCATGGTACCAGTAGGGTTCTCCTTCTTCACTTTGGGTATTTTGTTGTTGTTCACCTTGGGTACTGCACACCAAAATTGTTTTTATTATACTTTAAACAATATAGACATATTTTATACATGCTTTTGCATATATGATCCTTTTCATAATAAAAATAACTTTAAAAACGAGATGCATGGATAATAGCACATAATTCTTCTGTTTGCTTTGCTAATATGCATTACAAAGATGATGGTTAATTATGAGAAACCATAGTGAATGACGGCTCTCACAGTGTGATGCGTAGGTGAGCATCAGGCAGCCCTTCTGCAGACAAGAGGTCTCATCAGCACATCCCTTCACCTTTGCCTTCACCAGATCTCCTGAGGCTAGAGGCACTAGCTTATTGCCTGTTCGCAGCAGCAAAATCTCAGGAACTTTCCTTTCCTTTCTATGTGTTAGCAATTCATTCTTCACCCAGTAAAAGTTATATAGCTCCCTCACTCATTAGAAGTGAAAGAAAAACAATTATACATCAGGAAGAGATTTAAATTAGAAAAAAGAACAAAAAGTGTGGAGGCAAATGCAGAGAAAGTGGGTTCAGTGCTGTGGCTTCCCACAGCTAAGTCTTCTCTGCCAGTCCTCAAATTATTACAATAACCACCAGACAATACCAAAGTCCCCAGGCTGATGTGTGGGAGGCCAGACTGTCCTTTGTAAATGTTTCATTTGAACTCACTCCTATAAATCAGATCACTTATTTTGAAGAACATGCCAACTACATGCCCACTTTCTGGTTAAAATTTTGATCATGGAAGTCCCTTCACAGTGGCTGCACCATTGGCATTCCTATATTATGATTAGTTTCATTGATGCATTTGCCACATTGTGTTAAGATGTTCAACAGTTCTTAAGTGGCAAGGAAAAAAAAAATATTAATTCAGTCTCCTTAGAGAAAGGAGGAATTCTACATTTTAGGTACACAAACACATCAGTATTAGAAAAGTAGTGTTCATTTATCTCAGATATCACCCCAAATCTCCTGGAGATTCTAAACACTAGTTACAAAGCTAGAAAATGTTTATGAAATGTATTTTGAATTCAGAAAAGATGAGTAAGCTACAGTCTTGTTCTGAAAAGATATGCCTTTTTGGCAGGGAAATAATTTTATTTCATTAAAAAGTTCATCAGAAGATTTTAGGCTGGGCTTCCCTGGTGGCTCAGTGGTAAAGAATCAACCTGCCAATGCAGGAGACATGGGTTCGATCCCTGGTCTGGGAATATCCCTCATGCCATGGAGCAACTAAGCTGGTGTGCCAGAAGCACTGAGCCTGTGCTGCAGAGCTGGGGAATCTAACTACTGAAGCCCGCGCGCCCTAGAGTCCATCCTCGGCAGCAAAAGAAGGCACTGCAATAAGAGGCCTACCCACTGCAGCTAGAGAGTAGCATTCACAGCAACAAAGACGCAGGACAGACAGAAATAAAATAAATAAATAAAATTCTTTTATTTTTAAAGATTTTAGGCTAGGGCTAGCAATATTTCCAAAATCATGTGGAGATTCGCCCTGAAAAGCTGTGGCAGCCTCAGGATGACCATGAAAATATCCAAGCAACAATTTCTTACCAACATGATATTTCTGTCAGAGCACATATGAAAGGATCGAGCTTTTGTGTATATACAGGTGAGAACAAAACATACCCAGAGCCATACTTGTTCTGTACAACTCTGCTGAAACACTGGCATTTGGCAAAGAGCATAGTACTTCACTGGGTTTACATTTTGCCCTGAGTGATGTCATTGGCAGTACTGTGAATACACAAAGTAACTTGACTCAGTTACATTCAAACCCAAAGCCTTCAAAAAGAGAAGGATGCTATCATGCAGTGCTTGCAAAATGTCCACAAGGATATATATCATTTATGGAAACAGGTGTGGAGACACAATTTTTAATCAACATAAGGAGAGCCACACACACTATAAACTTAGGACCACAGACATATTTTTTGACAAAATGTTCCCCAATAGAGCACCCTGAAAGAAGTTTTCTGAATTCAACAAGTTCCTGCTTTCTCATTAAAAGAGGATAAAAGTAGTTGAGCAAGGAGAATACATTTATGTATATTTACAAATAGAATTTCTGAAGAAAAAGAGAAACCCTGGAAGTTAAGTCACAGGAAACATACTTAACATTGCTGGTGTTCAGAAGTCTTCCATTTACCCTTACCAATGGGATTTGGATAAAAGCCATTCAGACCCATGGGTTTAAGAACGGCTTTTTGCTTAAACTTTGATGTTTACTAACATTGTGATTCGTATATGTTCCTTAGAACATTTATTTACATTATCAGATAAAATACCAGCTGGGAATAAATAGGTACACAGCCATATACTAAACCATTTCAGGCTTTTCAGGTTAATGAAGTTGTAAATTTATTTCATTCTGGTAAATTGCAGCCTGGTTCTCCTCTCAAAAGCAATAATCAGCTAAATATAAGACGCAGAATTTATCTGCATTAAAAATATATCATTATTTTAAAAATAAATGTAATTTAAGATATACATTTTAAACAGTCATTTTTAAAATATATACCAAATTAATATGTTTTTCAGAATCTAATGTTTTTAAATATACCCTGTGTTTAAGACAATGTCTAATGAATTAGACATTAGAGTCATCTTTGCTGTTTGCCAACTAGGGTATTATTGCCAAAGTATTAAATGTTTTGTAAGTCAACATCCTTACTTTGTGGCATATTTCATTCTGAGGAGGAACAACAATAAAAAAATTACTAGTACCTAAGAAAAGGAAGTGAATTTACTTATGTTCTTATATGTTTTTATTGTTTGTAAGCTTTGTTTACCAGGTTAATCAAGTTATAAGCTATTTCCTCCTTCCAAGGAAATTTGGCACCTTTGGAATCACAAATGATCTTTAGTGTCTCTAGGGTATCATTTAAAACTCACTACTTTGTAATTAATTTGGGGAGTTTCTAAATGGTTCTAAGTGCCTAAGGGCCTCTTCCCATTAGAGCCATTGACTAGGGAAAAAAGCATATCAAAATACAAAACATCTGAAGTGGTCATCAGTTGGTATGGATACTAGCAGAAATGATACATTATTATGCATAAGTATACATGCACAGTTGCCTGAAATATTAAGAGCCTGATAATAATAAATATGGGGACATTCAAATATCTAGGGTATGAATTTCAGTAATTTTTCTGTAATATTTCATGGGATTCAGTTACGTCTTGAAAATTTTGAATTGGTAGATGATTTACTAAGTCTCAATAGACTGGCGCCATGTTGAATTGAACTTTAGTAGGAAAGGTGTCTGTAGCCCTGAGTTTGAAGTTTTAGGTGCTCAAAGGTAAAATTTTGGTAGCACAACTGATCCAAGAGCTACACACAGTAAGACTGCTGCTATGGCCTCGGCATCTCGTTGTTGTTGTTCTTTAGTCACAGTCATATCTGACTCTTTGTGATCCCATGGACTGTAGCCTGGCAGGCTTCTCTGTCCACGGGATTCTCCAGGCAAGAATACCAGAGTGGGTTGTCATTCCCTTCTTCAGGGGATCTTCCCGACCCATGGATCAAATCCACATCTTTGGCATTGGCAGGCAAATTCTTTACCGTCTGAGCCACCAGGGAAGCCCTCTGTATCTAGTACTAAGACCAGACTACCCCCATATTCAAAGAAACACAGAGCATTCTCTCATACACCATTTTAATATACTTGAATTTAATACTTGGAAGGAACTTAGATACATAAATACTTGACTGAAATTTATCTCAATAGGCAATGCTGCTGCTGCTGCTGCTGCTAAGTCGCTTCAGTCGTGTCCGACTCTATGCGACCCAATAAAACATGCCTATTCATAGCAATGGTTATGAGTATGAAGTCGCTTCAGTCATGTCTGACTCTTTGTGACCCTATGGACTGTAGCCCACAAGGCTCCTCTAACCATGAGACTCTCCAAGAAGAAATACTGGAGTGGGTTGCCGTGCCCCTCTCCAGGGGGTCCTGACCCAGGGATCAAACCTGTATCTCTTTACATCTCCTGCATTGGCAGGGGGGTTCTTTAGCACTAGCACCATCTGGAATCCCATGGCAGAACTACTGTTAAAACTCTGATCTCCAGTCTCTTAGCCAGTAGGATTTTTACTACTCTTTCATCTGGTATGGTTTATCTCATAGCTTTTGACTTTATGTTTCTACATATAGCAGCTTCCAGCTTTGCAATTCCAGGTTTGTGGAAATTATGATGTAATTTTTCATAAATAAGTTGGGGTGAGGGTAATGGGAAAAATGTTAGACTATAGTAAAAATTTACACCAGTCTAAAAAGAATTTCAATCAAGTCCACTGATTAGAACTTGTCAGATCACTGTTTTCCAAACAATCACAAACATACATCATGAAAGTGCATAATGTCACTGAATTATACTCTTCCAAGTGCTTAAAATGAGAAATTTTATGTTATGTGCATTTGACTGCAAGAAAAAAATTCATAATGCTTTGCTATTGTCAGTGCTGTTTTCTGCCTAAAATATCTTTCCTCCAGCTAGCAATGCCCACATTGAGTTCTATGTCCCCATGATGCTTTTCCCAAATGCTCCAGCCTCTAGTATAACATGCTTCTCTGAGCTCTGATGACATCTTTGTCCACAAATTTAATACTTAACTAATAGTTCCATCTATTTTTATGAATATCTATACATCCTCATATTGTCTGTCCTAAAGTTAGTAGGGACTACATAAATGATTCTTGAAGTCAGCATGTTGCAATGAGATTTAGCTAACTCTACTGTGGGAATTATCTTTGAAACTTGGTATCATCTTGGGTCAAATACTCATTCATTTATTCTTTCATTCATTCAAACTAATTACAATACCTGGTATATATCAGGTACTCTCTGTGCTCAGTCACTCAGTCATGTCCAACTCTTTGCAACCCCACAGACTCAGGCACTGTGCTAGGTGTTTAATACAGACAGAAGTAAGATAATCCAAACTCAGCTTGCTCAAATCTCAGGAAAAGAGAAAAGCTATAAACAAATAGCTATATTTCAATGGGGGTAAGTAGCAGGTGTGGGTTTTTTTTTTTTCAGTTGAACAAATGGTAATAATACCTTAAAACTGTGGGTTCTGGAATCAAAGATGGATATACTCCTACCACTTAGAGAACTTTGATGGGAAGATAAATAACTTCTCTAATGCTTCAGCTTCTTTCCCTGTAAAATGGACATAAAGATATCAATAGTACCCATCTCACAGTGTTGTCATGAGGAGCAAATGAAAAGATCCATGTGTCATGCATAGCACATTGTAGACACCCAATAAACATTAGTACTTTTTTTTTTTTTGGCCTTAGAATATGACCCCAAAGCAAAAGAATTCTTTTCTGTTTTGAAATCTGGCATAAGGTGTGTGTGTGTACACTTGGATATGCAAATATATATAACACAGTCAATTTTTTTACATTATCTATTAGCCCACTGGGGGCTTAGTAGTTGCCAGTTAGGTGCATCTCCAGTTCACATGGGTTCCTCTTTCTCTAGGAACAGCCACATACACAAATATGAACTTCAAGTATATCATATCACTGCCCTTAACCTTCCTCATGGCCACAACTGACTAATGTGAGAGCAGATGCATAACCTAGGCTGGATCAATCAGATTCTTTATCTGGAGCATTTGATCATTGAAACAAAGACATAGGGAAATGGAAGGTCACTACTGGATGTACGAAACCTTAATGGCAAAACTTTGGAGTGACAGTCCCTGAATTGCACGAGGTATCACCCTTCTAGAAGTTTAGTAAGTCCTTCGACTCTGTGATCTGATGTTGTCTTTCCAATAAAAACCCTCTCTTCTTCAGTTACCAGAGTCAGTAACTGCAAACAAGCATTTAACACAAAACTTAATTAATACTGGAAAAGGGTTCACCTTTTGCTAGGATTGGCCAGATGGTCTCTCTTTCCAACCAAACTTGTGAGATTCTCACTGAACACGGTCTAATCAGTCTGTGCAACTGCTCTCAAATAAGATTTTAAAGAATAAAGGGGGGAATTGAGTGGTTGCTTTCAAATGATTTGCTTTCTACCATGGCTTTTACTTTAACATTTGATACTTAGGATAAGTCACTTCTCTTTCTCTTTACTCCACCAGCCAATAGAAATGATGAAATTCCTCTGATTTAACTCATAATCCACGTGTGATTTCACAAGAAACAAGAAATCAACTCTGAATTTACTAGAAGAACTTAAGGCCTTTTCTCCAGAAGGTGAGATGCTTAAAGTAGTCTCTAGGGGCCTTCAGTGACTAACATACTAATTGATTCTGAACATAGATAAAATTAATATCAAAAGGATACAGAAAAGATTAATTATGCAAGAAATGCAAAGACATTTCAGTTTTTTTAATGTCTTACTTATTTAAGGATGAAGGAGAAAAACATCCATGTAATGATACAAACTAATACTGCCTGGCTAAAAAAGTATGTAGAGTTTTTTAAAAGTTGTATCTACTTAATACTTAATATGGTGGAAAAAAGTGCTTGATTTACCTTTAATTTCTGACTAGAGCTGTTTCTGGGCTGGCTTAAAATGTTGTAACATATTAAATAGTGCCAATGGACTTTTTTTTTTTTGAGTGCATCAGTTTTATTTATTTATTTATTTTTAATTTTATTTTATTTTTAAATTTTACAAAATTGTATTAGTTTTGCCAAAGGAAAAAAGGGAGAAAAACCTAACTCTTAAGACATTCATTCATTTTCCCACATCTTTTAAAAGTTTACTACTCTTACTTAACTCATCTTGGGACATCAGTGGTCCTCAAACAATGTGTGGTTCAGAATTTTATATTTGGTGGTCCTGGTTATGCCCCAGAGACCAGCAATCCCTACAATAAAACCGATATTTCATAAGACTCACAAGACTCAATTAGCATAGAATCTGAATTGCTTACTACTCTGGGGAAAGGGTTAGAATTCAGATCATTTAGACAATCTGAGCACAAATAGAAAACAATTGTTGCAAAACTGCCTTTGAAAATTCATTTCAGAAATGACAGAGGCATGTAAGCTTTATTTTCTGAATATATGCTGCTGCTGCTGCCGCTAAGTCGCTTCAGTCGTGTCCAACTCTGTGTGACCCCACAGATGGCAGCCCACTAGCCTCCTCTGTCCCTGGGATTCTCCAGGCAAGAATACTGGAGTGGGTTGCCATTTCTTTCTCCAATGCATGAAAGTGAAAAGTGAAAGTGAAGTCACTCAGTCGTGCCTGACTCTTAGCGACCCCATGGACTGCAGCCTACCAGGCTCCTCCGTCCATGGGATTTTCCAGGCAAGAGTACTGGAGTGGGGTGCCATTGCCTTCTCTGTCTGAATGTATGGAGACTTTAATATTAAAAATTCTACACAAAGCAAACTATAATAAAGTTGATCGATAACTACTGACATATACACACATAATTTTCACATAATGATTGTATATGTGCATACAGGGCTTCCCTGGTGGCTCAGTGATAAAGAATCTGCCTGCCAATGCAGGAGACACAGGATCGATCCCTGGGTTGGGAAGATCCCCTGGAAAAGGAAATGGCAACCCACTCCAGTATTCTTACCTGGAAATCCCATGGACAGAAGAACCTGGCGGGCTAACAGTCCATGGGGTTGCAAAAGAGTCAGACACAACTTAGCGACTAAATAACAACAATGTGTGTGTAAGGATTGCGTATGTATAAGATTGTGTGTTTATGTATATGTGTGTATGCATGTGTGTATAAATTAAACCTGGGAAAAATAGTTGCTTTCTCATAAATAAAATACTAAAATTACTATCTCGTATTCAGTTTCTAATTTTTGTGTTACTTTGTCCTAATTATAGTTTCATCCCAGAGTAATGCATTAATAAATTTTTGAAACTGTTTCAAGTTATTTGATTATGGGCACAGCCTCCCATAGCAAGGAGCTTCCAACTTCCCAGAGTATAAAAGGAATTTTGTTTTGTTTTGTTTCTTGCCATGTTATGGTTGGTTGGATACTGGGACAGGATGGGAGAAGAGGATGTTATCATACAATTAAAGTGAAGTCTCTGGAGTTGTGGCATATTTGTGGTTATCAAACATCTAAGCTTTACTTCTGATTTCAAATCATGCAAAGCCCTTTTATGGCCCTCTATTTCTCCATTATAAACTGGTCATTGAAACTGGCCAATGCAAAATCACCCTTTGTGTGCTTATGATAAGACTTGCAAGCCTCTTCCAAACACACAAGCAATTCTGCAGAAGGATCTACTACTATTAATATTCCCTAGGAACCAAGACGCCTGCTTGCATTGGGAAGATTAATAGAAGCAAAGATCACTCAAAGCTTAATATACATCTTATATTCAGCCATAAAGACACTGATCCTATTTTGCAGCTGCCTTTCTCTCTTTTAAAAAATCATTCTGTAAGCTTGTGCTAGTCTAATGTTTACAGCTTGGTTTCTTTTTTCACTATATATTTTTTTAAATTTTATTTTATTTAACTTTACAATATTGTATTGGTTTTGCCATATATCAAAATGAATCTGCCACAGGTATACATCTGTTCCCCATCCTGAACCCTCCTCGCTCCTCCCTCCCCATACCATCCCTCTGGGTCGTCCCAGCACACCAGCCCCAAGCATCCAGTATCGTGCATCGAACCTGGACTGGCAACTCATTTCATATATGATATTATACATATTTGAATGCCATTCTCCCAAATCATCCCACCCTCTCCTTCTCCCACAGAGTCCAAAAGACTGTTCTATACATCAGTGTCTCTTTTGCACAAGGCATTTGGCCAACTTTAAACAATGCCTACTTCTAGCCAATTGCCCTTTTCTTGCTGTCAACATTTTTATTAAAGGAAAAGCATATGACCAAATGCGTTGTTTCGAATACTTTAAAAATAAAACTGCAAGGCTCACTCAAGTCAAGTAGCAGAGAAATTCTACTGAGATAGTGGTGATATCTAATAGGTCATCACTTCAGGTCCTTTCTCAGAATTGTATTCCCAAAATTCTTAATATCCTCCCTGTAGTTTTGGTTGTTGACTTAACCTTGTATGCAGTTTTGAATTAAAAATAGGTCAAGTCCATGATCATTTAATTATTAATTATTACAGATAAGAGTTACTAAGCACTCAAAAAATTCACTATCATTATACCTGCATCTAAATCCCCTACAATTCATAATCCCACTTAACAGTCACAACATTCCAATTAGGGTAATACTATTATTTTTTTCTTACAGTGAAGATATTGAAGCTCAGAGAAACTAAGTATCTTATACAAGGTTATTGCCAGCCATTAAGTGACCTTATGGCCAAATTACAACTCAAGCTGCTTAAGCCACATACTTTAATCCTACACCACACAAGTATTGAATATACATGTACTGAGCATATGGGTTTTAGATGTGGCTTTGGAAATATATATGTATATGTAGATGTGTATGTGCACAAGTGTATATATCTATGTACATATGCATGCATGCATGCATCTGTGTATCTATACATACATTTGTACATTTATTTGTATTGTCAGCTTACTATCTAGAGAGAAAAAGTAAAACACAGTATAACAGGGTGGGGGGGTAGACAGAGAGAGTTCACAGTTGTTAAATAAATAGTATAAAGAAGTAACTATCAAAGATTTTTCCAGCAAGACATAAATATGTAAGATATACATGTAAAACATTCTCAACTAAAATGCTATGGCTTAGATAGAAATGAACCCAAATAATGTCCAATTCCAGCTTGATGGCTTCAAATAAAGACATGTGATCAGTCGTGGCCAATTCTTTGCAACTCCATGGACTATATATAGCCAGCCTAGCTCCTCCGTCCATGGAATATTCCAGGCAAGAATATTGGAGTAGGTTGCCATTTCCTTCTTCTTAAATAAAGAAAGGCAAATACAAAATAACAGTATTATAATATGAATAGATTGATTTATTTATTCAACAAATATTTATTAAGCAAAAATATGTTGAGGCCCCTGCCTTCACAGAGTTAACAGCTGAGTGGGGTGGGGGGAAGGTATTAATCAAATAATCCCATAAGCAAAATTTCAGCCAAAGCCAGTGCCATAAAGAGAGCTGTAGGAGACAAAACTAGAAGCAGTAGTCAGGAATGTCGGTGAAGTTTCCCTTGAAGTAGTAATACTTGCTCATAGATCTGAAAGATGAGGAAGCAAAAAGGAGCCAGGACAGTGCTTCAATCAGAGAAGACAGGCTGCTCAAAGGCTCTGGCAGAAGGAAGAAAAGCAAATGAGAGGCACAGAAGCTAAGCAAATGGCTGTGAGGGGGTTCATGTGGGATATTGGGGGATAGAGTGATAGAAACCAAAGTATTAGATAAAGTAAGAGAGAGACTAGAGTAGCTTCTAATCTGTTAACCCATAAAAATATCACCACAAGTCACTGGAAAGGGCAACAAATCAGATGCAAATATCATAGAACTGATGCTATCACAATGTACGCGTTGAGAACAATATTAGTATACATTAATACAGTGGTTTCACCAGAATCAGAGAAAGGGCATGCACCAAGGATCTTAGTGGGAATTGTGTATTTTCATGAATAGAATGGAACTTCTCTGGCCTTTAAAGAATGAGTACCCCCAGTGGTTCAGATGGTGAAGAATCTGCCTGCAATGCGAGAGATCTGGGTTTGATCCCTGGGTTGGGAAGATCCCCGGAGAAGGGAATGGCAACCCACTCCAGTATTCTTGCCTGGGAAATCCCATGGACAGAGGAACCTGGCAGTCCTCTGAGATCCATGGGGTCGCAAAGAGTCGGACACAACTGAGGGACTGACTGACACTTTCATTTTCATCCATTAGACAGAAGGAGAAGAGGAGAAAAGTGGGAAGTCAAAAATGGAGCAAGACCTAGGAGTGTTCATTTACTGAATGGAACCAATGCCTTTACTCAGCATGGACTGGTGCTTTCTCATCCTGGCAAATGCCTGTATGAAGGCTGTTGAAACTCCAGTCTGCATCTCCTTTGTTCGTAACTTGGTCTTTTGGACAATGTGCTCCAGCCCATTATATTTAGTTCCAGACAAAATCCTAGCTGCCGGCTCCATCTGCCAAACTGGTCCAATAGCCTTTGTGTATGAGTGTGTTGGGAGCATACGGTTTAGGAAAAGAGGAGTTCAGATTTAAATGGAACTTATCTAGTGCCTTTCAATTGGGAACCACTTTTCAGATGAATACACAACATTGACGGGTTCCATGGATGAGACTGAATGGAATACAGAAACAAGAGCAACATATTCCATGGAAACAATGGAATACAGAAATTAGGACTACCTATTTTAAGCCACTCTGCCCAGCAACTTTGCCCATGAAGACATCCAGCCATCCCACAGCACCATGTTGCTTTACAATCTGGCAGAATAAAGCATCTTCCTAGAGAAATACATCATCAAGATCACAGCTATAATACACACTTACTGTCAATTTTACAGATTGCTTTCAGTAACATCCACAATCATTATATGTCATTTATAATGACATAAATTTCTGGAAATGATAATGTATGTAAAAGCTATAGTTTTTCCAGTAGTCATATATGGATGTGAGAGTTGGGCCATAAAGAAAGCTGAGCACAAAACAATTGATGCTTTTGAACTGTGGTGGTGGAGAAGACTCTTGAGAGTCCCTTGGACTGCCAGGAGATCCAACCAGTCAATCCTAAAGGAAATCAGTCCTGAACATTCATTGGAAGGACTGATGCTGAAGCTAAAGCTTCAATACTCTGGCCACCTGAATGCAAAGAGCTGACTCATTAGAAAAGATCCTGATGCTGGGAAAGATTGAAGGCAGGCGGAGAAGTGGATGACAGAGGATGAGATGGTTGGATGACATCACTGACTCAATGAACATGAGTTTGAGCAAGCTTCAGGAATTGGTGATGGACAGGGAAGACTGGGATGCTGCAGTCCATGGGATCACAAAGAGTCAGACACGACTGAACAACTGAACTGAAAACACTTCACTCCAGAATGCAGAGAATAATTTTTATAGTCAATGAAAAGACATACAATATTTCTTATTTATCTCTTCTACATCAAAGATACTTAAAAATCATTTATAATTGAAAAAAAAAAGAAAACACACATGCTTAGCAATAGGGGACTGGCTAAATAATTTACAGTCCATCTGTATAATGGAATACTCTGTAATGGTTATTCAAAAAATGAAATAGAAATTTAAAGTTTTTTTTTTTTAATTTCATTTTATTTTTAAACTTTACAATGTTGTATTGGTTTTGCCAAACATCGAAATGAATCCGCCACAGGTATACATGTGTTCCCCATCCTGAACCCTCCTCCCTCCTCTCTCCCCATACCATCCCTCTGGGTCGTCCCAGTGCACCAGCCCCAAGCATCCAGTATCGTGCATCGAACCTAGACTGGCGACTCGTTCCATATATGATATTATACGTATTTCAATGCCATTCTCCCAAAGGGAGAGGGAGAGAAATTTAAAGTTTTTAAGTGGAACTAACAACAGACTATTTAAAAAATCAAGGTACATATAATATGTATAGTTTGGGTCAAACAAGGCTAGGTATACGTATTTGTATGAAACAGTTCTGAAAAAGTAAGAAAGAAATTTGAAGGGTTGTCTGGGGAATGGGATTGGGGATTTAGAGCAAAAGGAAGATTTGATTTTGTCCTGTTTGAATGTTTTTAAAGCACATGCATATGCTTTTTTAAAATAATAATAAAAAAAGCTAATCTTGTCTTCAAATGTTAACTATTTGCTTTAAAGACATAGGCAAAAAATAATAATAATAATAATAATAATGTAGAGTCAAAAAGAAGTAGGCAGTAAATCACAGTGGACTTTCTTTTACTATATTATTGCTTCCTGCTCTCATTTGTCTCAAAGTCTAACTCTATAGGCTCAAAATAAGCATGACAGTATAATTGTTGGCAGGAAAAGACAAAAGATTTGGTTCCTCCTCCAATTTCCTTTTATGGCCATTAAACTCCTTTTTTCCAGTTTGCATAGCTGGGCAAATGGTTAGAGACTGGAGATTTTTTTATAAACAAAAATCTTTGCTCACTATAATTTTCATCTTTTTTTTTATTACTCAGTTGATCCTGAAATAGAAACTTAAATTATTATCCATTTTGTTGTGGACATAACTAAATTTCAAACTAATAAACAAATTCCTTAAGACATTTCAGTCTTCACTAGGTATACTCTTAAGAGTCATAGAATATTTTGAAATTTAAATTAGCTATTCAATAGAAATGACTGCATCAAACTATGCTATTTCTAAGGCATGATTCACCTGAAATTCTCAACCAAACTTCATGGTTAGTGAACTGATACAGGCTCAGCTATCTCACAAACAACTACGAATGAAGAAAATATGAGGTTCTGGTCCCCTCTCCCTACCCTAACCTTTCAATCCCTCATATCCACTTTAACCATGTGATGTTCTCCAAGGATCATAAGTCACATTTTTGCATTATCTGTTGGTCTCAGCGTACAGGGCTTACATAGAAAATTTGCAACACTCAATTCTTCTGGGACAAACATGACAAAAATCCAAAAGTTCATTTATCTTTAAATCAACATGACCTTCCTATAGCCTCAAAAAATTGTAATTAAGGGATGTTGCTGCTGCTGCTGCTGCCAAGTCGTTTCAGTCGTGTCCAACTCTATATGACCCCATAGATGGCACCCCACCAGGCTCCCCTGTCCCTGGGATTCTCCAGGCAAGAATTCTGGAGTGGGTTGCCATTTCCTTTTCCAATGCATGAAAGTGAAAAGGAAAAGTGAAGTCGCTCAGTCGTGTCTGACTCTTAGCGACCCCATGGACCACAGCCTACCAGGCTCCTCTGTCCAGGGGATTTTCCAGGCAAGAGTACTGGGGTGGAGTGCCAGTGCCTTTCCGAATTAAGGGATAATTATACCCAAATCTCTTGCTACATTAATTTACCAAAGATCAGTAACACAGGTATATTCATGTCTCAAATATGTTTGAACTGTGCACTTAGATTTGCACATTATCTGAAAGTGAAATTAAGAAAAGAATTCTATTTACAATAGCATCAAGAAAGAATAAAATATCTAGATATAAATTTAACTAAGAAGGGGCAAAACTTGTAGAGTGAAAACTATATAACACTGTTCATAAGAAATTAAAAAGAGATAAAAAATATATAAAGACATTTCATGTTCATGAATTGGAAGACTAGTAAATTCTAACTGCCTTCTTTATAGAAATGGACAAGCTGATCCTAAAATCATATGGAAATGCAAGGGATACAAAATAGGCAAAATAATCTTAAAAGAAGAACAATTTTGGAGGACACACCTCCTAATTTTAAAACTTTCTATAAAGCTATCACACATCTATAGTCAACTGAGTTTCAGCAAGAGTGCCAAAACTATTCAATGAAGAAAGAACCGTCTTTTCAGTAAACAGTGCTGAGACAACTGGATATCTACATGCAAAAAAAGAAAAAAATTTAGAACCCTACCACTTATCATAACCAAAATTTAAAATCAAAGATCTAAATGTAAGAGTTAAAATTATAAAAATCTTAGGAAAAAACAAACATAGGTAAATCTTTGTGACGTTGGGTTTGCCACAACAGCATTACTTATATTAGCCAAAAAGTAGAAACAACCCAAATATCTATCAACTGGTGAATAAATAAGTAAAATGTGGTATATCCATATAATGGAGTATTATTAGGCCACAAAAAGGAGGGAAGTACTAATACATGCTACAACATGGATAAACCCTGACAATATTATGCAAAATGAAAGAAGTCATACACAAAAGGTCACGTATTGTATGATTCCATTTATATGAAATGTCTCGAATAGGCAAACCCATAGATACAGAAGGTAGACTAGTGGTTGCCAGGGGCTAGGAGGACGGAGGAATTGGGTGTGACTCCTAATTGTTATGCAGTTCCCTTTTTGGAGTGATGGAAATATTTTAGTATCAGATAGTGGTGATGGATTCACACACTGTGAATATACATAAAATACTAAACTGTATACTTTAATACAGTCAAAATTGTGGGAAAAAAAGATTTGTACATTTCATTCTGTAAATTATAACTCAATAAAGTTAACATCAGGGAATAAAGATCAGCAACAATTATATTTAAGAATGTGTGAAAACCTACTGAGGTGAAGAAGGAGAAGAAAAAGAACCACCTCCAACTTTATAGAGGTATCCAAAGACATTATTTGGTATAAATACATCACTGATACTATATAGGAATAGCACAGTTAGTGACTGTCCAGCAGAGTCATCTATATAAAGAAAGAGGTGAGAAACAGCAAGTGTACTAGGGAAAAATAAATCTGACTCCATATTGGATCTGTTTCTTTTAGTTTAACCATTTCATATTCTGTTGCTTTTGCTACAAGTTAAGAATGTTGCCTATAGCTTGAAATATACAGGATGTCCATTCTCAAGACTCTGATCCTTAAAGGTATAACACTTGTCCGTCATATAGAGACAAAAAGTTGCAGAATAGAGAGTAACATTTGTCTTGTTGGAGGTTTACAAGACTATTGTGGCCTGACCTATGTAGACAGTTGTAAGGACAAAAGATTCCAGCACCAAGAAGTTTGCAACAACTGAGCATACTCCCTCCCCTTTTAGTATTCAGTTCAGTTCAGTTCAGTTCAGTCACTCAGTCATGTCCAACTCTTTGCAACCCTATGAATCTCAACACGCCAGGCCTCCCTGTCCATCACCAACTCCCGGAGTTCACTCAAACTCATGTCCATTGAGTCGGTGATGCCATCCAGCCATCTCATCTTCTGTCGTCCCCTTCTCCTCCTGTCCCCAATCCCTCCCAGCATCAGGGTCTTTTCTAATGAGTCAACTCTTCGCATGAGGTGGCCAAAGTATAGTATTAATGAAGCCTAAATTCTAACTTAGGTAAGACAGTTCTTTGGGACACTACTCTACCATCTTCTTCATCTTCTGACTTTCACAATAAACCCACTATTCCTTGTCCCAATAACTCATCTGTCTATTTACTGGCCTGTTGTGCAGCAAACTTGAATTTAGTAATACAGGGGTGTGGTACATTCATACTTTCTACAACAGTCACTTTAAGAAAATTCTGCCCTTGGAAAACCCATGGCTACCCTGAAAATGATGGGGTGAATGAACAAGGCTTCATAAAAATTAAGGTCTTATTTTAAAGACCTCTTCCTCTGAACAGCCACTCAAGTCAAAGAAGGAGCTAGCAAGAGAAGTACTGCCTGCATGTCACAGACACCAGCCGTATACAGGCAGGCATGCTCTAAAAATCCTTCTCCAGTTATTGTGCTCTGACCTCCAGGAAACAGCTGCCAAACCCTAAGCAGGTTCCCGGGGCTGGTGAGAGGAGGCATGCAAGGCCTTCCATGGAAAGTCTAATTCGTTATAGCATCCTGGGTAGAGAAAATACAACCATCCCACAATAAGGCACTTTATCATCAGATTGATCAAAAACCTGTGAACGGGTGGGTCGCTATTTTCATTCATCCATTTGACAAATATTTACCGAGCACTGCCATGCACCAGGTACTGTGGCGATACAAGAGAATGGTTATTTTTGCATAACATTCTTCTGTGGGTATCAAGCAAAATGCAAAATGACGGGATCCTCAGCTTACAACCTTGCAATGACTCCTTGTTTTTCTGAGAAAAGCCAAAGTCCTTATGATGACCTATGAGGCTCCCAATGATAAAGGGCCACTACCCACACCAGCCATTCCTTTCACCCTTTTGGCATCTGGTCTCACCAGTTTCTCTAACTCTCTTTCAGCCATGCAGTCAGTCGTGTCTTTGCTAACGCTCCAACTCACCAAGCATGCATCCCCATTCCTTCACTATCCCTAGCTGTTTTACCCACCTTGGAAGATTTCCCCTGATTTTCTCATAATCTTTAATTCCTTCAAGATTTTGCTTCATTTCTACCTTCCTGATGAGACCCACCTACTACATCTCATTTAAAATAACAACACACTTGCCCCATCATTTCCTATTCCCTTTACCCTGCTCATATTTCTTTTTCTATGTTCCATTTCACACATGATCAAATTCCCTTATATATTATATTTATGGTACTGCCCCACCTCCTACTGTAATCTCCACAAGGGTAGGGATTAATCTGGATCTGGATTGCTCACTGCTGTCTCTTCAGCACCTACAACAGCACGTGCTTTATGAATATTTGTGAAATAAACAGAAGTAATCAATTCCAATACCTTTAGAACACTTTCTTTACAAGAAAGTCCCCTTGGACTGGCTCTTCGGGGACGCTATGTTCCCACACCTGAAATCATAGCTGCCATCCCATGGCACCAGCAAATACACCCAGCCTCTGAGATATGAAAATGAAGACACTCTATCACTCAACAGTGGATAGCATTTCCCCAGATACCTGAACACCACTCAACTGTGCTTCCCATTTCTGCACCTCCCATTAATACCTGTCAGTGAGCTATGTGGGCAGACAAAAATGATTTCTATGTAAAATGTTTATTATGTAATGGTCTGTGTCTTCCACAAACAGTCCTAAAGAGACTGGAAACAAAGAATTAGAAGAGAGTTGTTTTTACTCTCCCCACCCCTCCAAATCATCTCTGATTCTTTATAATCCCTAGTATTTCAAGCAAGACATGCAGTCACTTAAAATTTTCATTTCCTCCTCTTGCTCTTATTTCTTTCACTCCCAAAAAATAAAGGAAAAAAAAAGAAAAAAATCCCTAGTGCTTTACTCTTAAGTAAAGTTTATCCATAAGGTATTGTTAAAGTTTCCTTGACTTTGTTTGTAATTCTTGTCTAATCTCATACATTCACAGACTAAAAAAACCTAAGGCCATTTAATCACCACAATTCTAATCAACAGGTAAGACTTCATTATTAAAATGTTCATTTAAAATGTGTGAAAAATGTAAATGGATATTATCTTTATATGACATGAGATTATCAGACACAAAATGGGGCAGAATAAGGCACCTTTGTTTGCCTTTATAAAACAGAACAAAAGCAGTAACTTGGCTGAAAGTAGATGCTATTCTCTATTCTTGTCACCAGCTAAATCAATTGTATATGTGCATTGTCTTGAACCATTTCAACTAAATCCCACTGATTTGTCTGTAAAACTGAGAGATTAAGATTAGCCTCTGAGCAATTTATTTACTTTCCAACGTGAAAAAAAAGAAAGCAGGCAACTTCAACCAAAAAGTAAAAATCCCATGAATGCCTTTCTTGTTTTCAAACCAGAGTTTAATTTCCCAGTCCTGTGGGGTACAAAATAATGTATGTCAATGGATTTAGCACTAAGGAATTGAAACATTATACTTGGTTCACCAAAAAAATCAGTAGAAGGGTAGTTTAAGCTTCAGTTTTAAGCAGATCTTTAAGCAAAATATCAACCTGTTTAGAATATTCTAGAGCAAGTATTTGTCATGTATAGCTACTCAATACAAACTCAAAGACTTTGCCTCCATGTGTATATTAACTATAAAAAGGTCTGATGAAATTTCTTTGAGTAAAAATGGCTTTCCTTAATGGGCCAGAATATTAGATTTCTTTTTCTGATGAATGAACTTTCGAAAGCAAATGAGACAGCAAATATACACAATATATATTTGCATTTGAACGAATAGTATTTTTTGTTAAGAAAAAGAGGAAGCAAATGCTAGCCAAGACTGTCATCAGTTTTAAGATGAAAGTCACTGAATGACCAGAAAAGCATTTACACCATCTCCCATACTGTGCTGGAAATGATGATAGCTTCTAAGTTGTTATATTGAATGTGTGTGTGCTCAGTTGTGTCCAGCTGTTTGCAGCCCCATGGATTGTAGCCTGCCAGGTTCCCCTGTCCATGGAATTATTCCAGCAAAAATACTGGAGTGGGTTTTGCCATTTCCTCCTCTAGGGGATCTTCCTGACTGAGGGGTCAACCCGCGTCTCCTGCATCTCCTGCGCTGTAGGCAGATTCTTTACCACTAGTAACACCTAGGAAACCCTTGTTATATTGAATACAAGAACCTACTTCTTGATTTTTTTTCCCAGAATCAATTCACTAATTCTACCAAAAATATTTTCTGAGTGCCTACTATGTACTGGAAATATGCAAGATGCTGGACGATGTAAGGAATAAAATGATACTGTCTTTGCCTTATGGTGTCTACGTTCAGTCTATGAATAGCTGAACTCATTTCCTTTACATGATGAGCTTGTATAAGCAAGGGGATACAATTGTACAGCAAGTGGATCAATCTGTTGCCCATTTTTCCTGTAATTCAGCTGGACAGGCCTCTGCATAGCTTGGAAATGATCAGCAGGTTCAGCAGATGCAATATGGAAAACTGAAGCTAGGAATTTATCTTCTGATGGAGAAAAAAGGAGAAGGAGAAGGAAGAAATAAGGAAGAGGAGAAGGTGAAGAAGGAGGACAATTAAGGCAAAGAGGGGAGGGAAGAAGGGAAGGAGGGAGGTGGAGAGGAGGAGGGAGGGAAACAAAATGGGGAGGAAGTAGAGAGGGAAGAGAGAAGAGAGAAGATATTTTAGTGAGTGGTTTAGCTTCAGGCCTGAAAAATGATTAAACCAAAAAAGTTGCTTTCATTTCTATAACTTTCCTGCTTAGAAAATTAAGACAAGACCATACTTCTTTATCAGGGCATAGAAAGCATCAATAAAAGAAAATATTAGTAAAACAGACTTCATTAAAAATTCAGAGCTTCTAATTATCAAAATATCATTAAAAAAGCAAACAGGGAAGTGACAGTAGGAAAAGGTATTCACAAGACATATATCTAACAAAGGACTTCTAGCCAGAATTCATAAAGAATTCCTACAAATCAGTAACAAAAAAGATTGACAATCCAGTATAAAAAGTGGGCAAAGGAAGAGATACTCATAAAAAGGCAATCCAAATGACCAATATGTACATCAAAAGGTGCCCAACATCATTATTAATCAAGAAAATGCAAATTAAACCATAATAATTTACTCAAGAAAGTTGAAGTTATCTACCAGGAAAGTTAAAGCTGAAGGACAAATAATCTCAAGTGTTGCTGAGGATGTGGGGTTATGAAGTACTCATATTAATACTATTAATACCCATATTAATATTATTTTATTATTAATTATTAAATAATCAATAATATTTGCCTATGACAAACCTAGTCAGCATATTAAAAAGCAGAGACATCACTTTGCCAACAAAGGTTCCTACAGTCAAAGCTATGGTTTTTCCAGTAGTCATGTATGGATGTGAGAGTTGGACTATAAAGAAGGGTGAGTGCCAAAGAATTGATGCTTTCAAACTGTGGTGCTGGAGAAGACTCTTGAGAGTCCCCTGGACTGCAAGGAGATCAAACCAGTTAATCCTAAAGGAAATCAACCCTGAATACTCATTGGAAGGACTGATGCTGAAGCTGAAGCTCCAATACTTTGGCCACCTGATGTGAAGAGATGACTCATTAGAAAAGACCCTGATGCTGGGAAAGACTGAGGGCAGGAGAAGGGGCGACAGAGAATGAGATGGTTCAATGGCATCACTGAATCAATGGACGAGTTTGAGCAAACTCCAGGAGATAGTGAAAGACAGGGAAGTCTGCCATATTGCAGTCCATGGGGTCGGATACAACTTAATGACTGAACAACAACAACATATTAACACCTCGCTGGTAGGAATTTAAATTGGTTCAGCTGCACTGGGAAACTGTACCATATACCTGTACATATACCTAACCTGCTGCTGCTGCTGCTAAGTCATTTCAGTCCTGTCCGACTCTGTGTGACCCCATAGACGGCAGCCCACCAGGCTCCCCAGTCCCTGGGATTCTCCAGGCAAGAACACTGGAATAGGTTACTATTTCCTTCCCTAATGCATGAAAGTGAAAAGTGAAAGTGAAGTTGCTCGGTCGTGTCCGACCCTCAGTGACCCCCATGGACTGCAGCCTACCAGGCTTCTCCATCCATGGGAGTTTCCAGGCAGGAGTACTGGAGTGGGGTGCCGTCGCCTTCTCCTTATACCTAACCTATCACTCAGTAATTCCACTTCTAGGTACATACTTGGAGAAGGAAATGGCAACCCACTCCAGTGTTCTTGCCTAGAGAATCCCAGGGACGGGGGAGCCTGGTGGGCTGCTGTCTATGGGGTCGTGCAGAGTCGGACACGACTGACGCAACTTAGCAGCAGTAGCAGCAGGTACATACTCAAGAAAAATGAATGCAGTTGATCACCAAATGATATCCACAAGCATAGCAACTTCACTCATCAAAGCCAAAAGTTGGAAACAATGAAATATCTGTCAATAAGAGAATGAATACATTGTAGCATGTTTATATGATGGACTACTAGACAACAATGAAAAAGAATGAAATCCTAACATATCCAATAACTGGACAAAACTATGGAACAACAGACACCAGACACAAAAGAGACTACACTATTGATTTATATCTACGTAGTATCAAAAAGAGGAAAACAAATCTGTTTGTCAAAGTAGTTGTTACCTTTGTGGATGGAAATCACCTGGAAAAGGGGGCACAGAGGAGGTGCTGAAAATATTTTATCCCTTCTTAGAGATGGCTATAAAGCTATATATAAAAATAAAAATCCATACTCCCATTGTGATTACACCCCCTAACAAGTCACCTGCTTCTTTGAAGCTATAAACCACATCAGGACATTCCTCTGTTCAAAACTCACCAGTGGTTCCCATTTTACTCAGGGTAAAAGTCAAATTCTTTGTAATGGGGTAGAGGTTATTCCCACAGTACTTGGCCCCCACTACTCTTCTCATTTATTCTTAATAAAAAAAAGTCCTATCTCAGGGCTTTTTCCCAAGCTATTCCTTAAACCTGGAATGTTCCTCCCTCAAATATAGACTAGCTACAAAGCTCACTCTCTCACTTCTTCAAGACTTTATTCAAATATCATTTTCTCACTCAAGCCTTACTTCATCTCACTCAAGCCCTATCTCTTCCTGCTTAAAACTTCAGTATTCATTTCAGTTTTTGTGGTTTGTCTTGGGGGGAAGGGGTTGGTGAAATTGGGGAGGGGGCCGGTGGTGAAGGAGGAGAAGGGTTACTGGACCCAATCACAATCAGATTGACAACAATGGAGAAGGAATAAAAAAGAAGCTGAGCTTTTTTGAATTTTCAAGAAACATAAATATACTTCGGCTTTTCAAAAAAGAAGCGCAGTTTTGTCAATATGCAAAATTCACTCACATTCTTTCCCCTTTAGTCTTCAGCAAATATTTAGAATATACAGGAAGACTTTTTATGTGGCCTCTGGGGAAGCTAGGGAAAACCAGCAGGATGTGGGAAGAATATGACCATATCCCCAGTAGTGCCAGTGGTGTCTGTATGTGTTTGTGTGTTTTCCTGGGTATGCAAACATATAGGATAGAAGACAAGCATTGAAAGCAGTGATGTAATGCATAAAAATGGGCCCGAGTGCTAAGTTAACAAGAGCTTTTCCTTCACTGTGTTCTTACACTGACCTCCAGACACACCAGAAAGATTGATTCTCATTTCTCCTTCAAGCTGAGAAAACGAGTTTGGCTCAGAAAGTCTGAGATACTAGATCGGGAGTGGGGAACAAAGGGTGAAAAAGAAGCAAAATGAGACGGTGGATTGTTTTCTTCTGTCATGGGATAAACTTTAGCAAAAGAGAGAAGGGCGTCTGCTCTACAATTCCCATATTTCTGGGACTTCCATGAAATCTATCACAGACGTGCACAGGCAATTTCTGTATGAAATGTGGGGTGGACACACACACACACACACACATACACACACACACACACACACACACACACACACACACACACACACACACACACTTTGGTCAACTGGTTGACCCCTACTGGTCTAGGAAGGTAATTCAGCAAGTTACCCAGTTCTACATGATCTGATTAGCCAAAGCCACCCATTTCCATTGGGCAAAGGGAGAGGACTGATTTCTGTCTCAAGAGAGTTTTAAGAGATTAAGATGTGAAAAGAGCTTTCTATTTCAGAATAGCCACATCCTGAGGAAAAAGACAAACAACAGAGACAGCATGCTGCATTCAGAAAATTACAAGAATAAGTTTTGCCCAGCTGTGCACTGCAAAAGAACAAAAGACAGGAAAATAAGCACCAAATCAGTCAGTGAAAGGGAAGGTGCATATTGACTGTAAAGTGCCTAAGTGTATACTAACTGTAAAGTCCCAGGCCAAGTGTCCCGTAACTTTTATTTTCTATCACAAAGGGTGGTCATGAGGACCTCATGTGTCAATGCACTGGTTGTAAAGGCTTGGTTTTGTTAAAGTGATAAGTGACTTCCAGCTTGATACTTAGAATGAGGGGGCTCCTGATCTAGGTACTAACCATGACCAGGCATAGCGGTTGAAATCTCTTGGAGCATGATTCATCTGCTGTGGGTTAGGATGATGGGCACATGGGTACCAAACTTCCCTGTCCCTGTCCCTGGGTCTACACTTTCATTTTGCAAATGATGTAGCCAGCCAATAACACAGGGAAATCCTCTTCAAGAGATGGGACAAATCACATTCTTCCTACCACCAAGAAGGAAGTACAAACCCTCTCAGCCCTCAGCAGATTTTGGGGGCAACATATTCTATACAAACAGATCCTGCTTCCACTCACTTCTCAAGTGACTTGAAACATTACCAGGGTGCTTTGCAAACAGAGGGTAATGCCAGTGGCCCTGCAAATGGGCCAAATGACCTGGCAGGTCAAGTACTAGTGATATCTGTAATGGGAAAAGATGCTACATGGAGTGTACAGCTAGCATCAGCAGAGGAACCATGGCACAGACTCCTAGGATTCTGAAGCAAGGCCGTGGATCTGCAGCAGGCAACTGTGATGTATCATTCAAAGGCAGCCCTCAGCATGCGACTGGGCTGCATGTGTGTACGTGCTAAGTCGCTTATGTTGTATCTCTTTGCAACCCCATGGACCATAGCTCACCAGGCTCCTCTGTCCATGGGATTCTCCAGGCAAGAACACTGGAGTGAATTGCCATTCCCTTCTCCAGGGGATCATCCCAGCCCAGGGACTGAACCTGTGTCTTACATATGCCTGCATTGGCAGGCAGGTTCTTTACTGCTAGCGCCACCTAGCAGAGGGAAAGCCCCTGACTGTGGTGCTGTGTCTTCTGGAGCACCAGAGCTTCTCTCAAGTAACCATATGACAGTCTAGTTTGCTTGTCTACAAAGAAGACCCTTTCAAGGGCCACGATTCTCAGTGTTCAGTAGCAAGAACTTATTCTCCATTGTCACCTGATTGCAGACTTCTTGGAAAGCCTGCCATTGGGGTCACTCTGCTGCCCACACTGCCAACCCTGAGGACTGCCATTTTACCACATCCCTCCTTTCCATTTATGGCTGAGAACACAGGCCTTGGCTCCACCCTGACCTGTGCCAGGGAACTGGAGAGTAGGGAACAGGGGCTGGGTTGGGAAGCATGCCTGTAAATTCTTCATAGGCCACATGTAAGCAATATGTAGAGCTTCCCAGGTGGCTCAGGGGTAAAGAATTCACCTGCCAAGCAGGAGACTCAGGTTCAATCCCTGGGTCGGGAAGATCCCCTGGAGAAGGAAAAAGAAGCCCACTCCAGTATTCTTGCCTGGTGAATCCCATGGATAGAAGAGCCTAGCAGGCTACAGTCCATGGGGTCACAAAAGAGGCAGACATGACTTAGTGACTAAAACAAACAACAACAAGCAACATGCAAAGCTCTGCACACCTTTCAGCATCCTTCAACTGTGTGTGCCAGCCCCTCTAAACAGCCTCATGGTCATTCATCAATGGTGAATTTTCACCATTGGGGATGGTGAAAATCTGGGGATGATCTGACTGTCACCCATTTTAATCCAAACTGCTCATTAGTTTATAGTTCAGTCACTAAGTCGTGTCTGACTCTTTCTGAGCCCATGGACTGTAGCCCATCACATTCCTCTGTCCACGGGATTTCCCAGGCAAGAATACTGAAGTGGGTTGCCATTTCCTACTCCAGGGCATCTTCCAGACTCAGAGATTGAATGGAAGTCTCCTGTGTCTCCTGCATTGGCAGGAGAATTCTTTACCACTGAGCCACCTGGGAAGCCCAGCTTGTTGGTATATATTAAAGTTTGTATATTCATTGTTGTGAATAAAATATAGCTTTTCAAAGTCAAACTTAGCAATGTTACATAAAGTGTCAAGATGATTTACTTCAATAAAAGATTCATGTAAATATTTAAATGATCAGATATTTCATACTGAGAAAAACTTGTTACTTTTCATCTATCTGTAACTAATAAAAACTTTATTTTCATATTTCAAAAATTTCCATTTAGATTGGCAAAAATAAATCTACGAAATACAAATAATGAATTCATCCTACAAGTTGTGGGTGACATGACACTGACAGAAAGAGCTTAATGGAGAAAAATTGCAGGCTGAGAATTTCACCACTGTTTTTTCTCATGGTTCTAAGTCATGCAAGAAATTTTAAACAAGATAAGAATAAAAGTACAAATGAACAGAAGAGGAAAGTAATTTAAAAACAAAGAACTGACTAGTTTGAAAGCTACCACCCCAAGTTCTTAATTAGCTCTGGATAAATGGATTATGGTTTTTGTTTTCCTTTTTATTGTATTTTAAAAGTATGCTACTGCTAAGTCACTTCAGTCGTGTCTGACTCTGTGCGACCTCATAGATGGCAGCCCACCAGGCTCCCCCATCCCTGGGATTCTTCAGGCAAGAACACTGGAGTAGGTTGCCATTTCCTTCTCCAATGCATGAAAGTGAAAAGTGAAAGTGAAGTTGCTCAGTCGTGTCCGACCCTCAGCGACCCCATGGACTGCAGCCTACCAGGCTCCTCCGTCCATGGGATTTTCCAGGCAGGAGTACTGGAGTGGGGTGCCATTGAGTTTTAAATTAAAATCTGCAGAGTTACTCTCTTAATCCAATTACAGGGGGTTTTCACCGAGGTCCCAGGCATCCTAAGGGCTCCAATGTTTCAGGTTAGGGCTTTTATGGGTCTCCTGGAACAATGCAGAGAATTCTATTGGATGTACTTTTAATTGACAGAAGAGACCATAGCTCTTGCCAACTTTTTAAGAGACCTGTTAAATTCCCGCCTTCCCCTCCAAAGATTAAGATCTCAGAAAGCATGTTTTATAGGCGTTTTGGTTTGTGGGTAATCACTGCAGTATCAGGTTTTGTGGTTTGAGGGTGGAGTAGACCCATCACAGCGAGACTGAATGCCTGCTGTGGTTAAGACTTCAAACTATTAGACCTGGTAATGAGACACGATGCTAATTTGGAGAAATCCTCTTCATAATGGTGAAGACAGTCAGAATTCTAACAGTGGAAAAAGCATTGTGCACACAGAGTGTGTTTCCTCCTGATAGTGCAACCTGAGACTGAGAGGCATTACTACTTGGGTTGGTGCCTCAAATCCACTCAGCAATGCTGGGGTGTACACAGAAGAAGCCAAGGTGGTAGGAGGAATCATTCTCTTTCCCTCATGTTCCTACTATGGTCTTTAGTTCATGAAGCTTCCGCTTTTCTCCCCTGAGGAAAACATCTGAGAAGAATCTACAGGGTACTTTCTCTGCTTGCCGTGTCGAGACTCCTCTCGAGAGAGGTAGCCCCAGACCCGACAGGATTGGGCAAGATATTGGCCATGCACAGAGGATCTCTCACAGCATCTTCCCTGATATCCCCTCTATGGCAGTCCACCTGGGTCACATCCTGGAGCCCCCAGCCCAGGCCAGACTCTCAGTATCAGATCTGAAGGCCTAATGCTCTTTCTCTCAGTCTCCAAAGAATGCAAGGGTGGGATTCTGGGTAAGCACATCCACTCTGCAGACCCAAACTCTCCCTCAAAGGGGTTGTCTCGAGGCCATGCTGGGGAAAGGGTGAAAGATTGGGTATTAGAGATACCAACTGTGTCAACTGACTTGCCATTTTCTAAATTCAGTGTGAAAAGTAAAAGTGAAAGTGTTAGTCCTTCAGCTGTGTCCAACTCTGCGATCCCATGGACTACAGCACACTAGGCTCCTCTGTCCTTTACTATCTCCTGGAATTAGCTCAAATTCATGTCCATTGAGTTGGTGATGCTATTTAACCATCTCATCTTCTGCTGCCTCCTTCTATTTTTGCATTTAATCTTTCCCAGCATCAGGGTCTTTTCTAATGAGTCGGCTCTTCGCATCAGGCGGCCAAAGTATTGGAGCTTCAGCTTCAGCTTCAGTCCTTCCAATGAATATTCAGGACTGATCTCCTTTAGGATTAACTGGTTTGATCTCCTTGCAGTCCAAGGGAATATCAAGAGTCTTCTCCAATACTTCAGTTCAAACGCATCAATTCTTCAGCTCTCAGCTTTCCTTATGGTCCAACTATGACTACTGGAAAAACCAGAGCTTTGACTAGATGGACCTTTGTCAGCAAAGTAATGTCTCTGCTTTTTAATATGCTGTCTAATTTGGTCATAGCTTTTCTTCCAAGGAGCAAGTGTCTTTTAATTTCATGGCTGAAGTCACCATCTGCAATGATTTTGGAGCCCAACAAAAGAAAGTCTGTCACTGTTTCCATTGTTTCCCCGTCTATTTGCCATGAAGTGATGGGACTGGATGCCATGATCTTCGTTTTTTGAATGCTGAGTTTTAAGCCAGCTTTTTCACTCTCCTCTTTCACCTTCATCAAGAGGGTCTTTAGTTCGTCTTTGCTTTCTGCCATAAATTGGTGTCATCTGCATATCTGAGGTTATTGATATTTCTCCCAGCAATCTTGATTCCAGCTTGTGCTTCATCCAGTCTAGCATTTCACATGATGTACTCTGCATATAAGTTGAGTAAGTAGGATGACAATATACAGCCTTGACGTACTCCTTTCTCAATTTGGAACCAGGTGACCATTTACACATTGGTTTAAAACTGTCTCCCAGATCAAGATTTAGAATAGTTGCAACAGCTCAGAAAGTCTTTCATACTCCTGCCCCGTCACTGTTCTGACCTCTATAAACATTGATAAGTGGTGCCTTTCAGTGAGCTTCATGTAAATTCATGTGGAATCTACGCTTTTGATTCTTGCTCAATATACTGTCTGAGATTCTTCCCTTTTCTTAATATATAGAAAAGTTGTGCAATATATTGTTGTTCTATATATGTTCTCAATATATAGAAAAGTTTAGTTTTTTTCTTATCTATGAGGTATTCCTTTGTATGAATACATCACAATTCATTTATCCTTAATGCCATTGATGCACATTTGGATTGTTTCTTTTTTAAAATAATGAATAAAGCTGCTCTGGAAATTCCTATGCATGTCTTCTGCTGAACATATGCACTCATTTCTTTCAGGACTGAAACTGCTGGCCAAAGGGAAGATTCATGATTAGATTTAGCTGATACTAATAAACAGTACTAAGCTGATACTACTAAACTATATGTACACTTCCACCAGTAGTGTTGGAGCTTTCCAATTTTTCTACATCTTCACTAACCCTTAGTGTTGTTAATCATTTAAAAAGTTTAGCAGTTGTGATGATTGTGTAGTATTATCTCATTGTGGTTTTAATTTGTATTTACTTGGTAAGTTGAATACCTTTTCTTATGCCTGTTGGTTATTTGGTTAGTGTCTTTTGCCTAATTTTTTAAAATTGGATATTTTGTCTTTTTCTTAATTATATGTAGTAATCTATATATTCTTAATACAAGTCCTTTCTTGGTTATATGAATTGCAGATACCTTCTTCCAGTCTGTGTCTAGCCTCTGTACTGTCTTACTATTTCTAGATGAACAAAAGATCCTTGAGCTTTTGGAGGACTTGGGCAGAAACGAGAGGGTTTCAAATAATATTCTCTGGTAAGAACCTATGGTACAGTATAATGTTATGGTAAAATGCTTAAATTATAGGTACAGGTAGAAAATAGAACAGTGAAGAATAAGGTAGTAATTGTATGGTAGATAAGTATAGGAAAAGCAAAGAGGAACTAAAGAGTCTCTTGATGAAAGTGAAAGAGGAGAGTGAAAAAGCTGGCTTAAAACTCAGCATTCAAAAAATGAAGATCATGGCATCCAGTCCCATCACTTCATGGCAAAAAGACATGGAAACAGTGGAAACAGTGACAGACTTTCTTTTGTCGGGCTCCAAAATCATTGCAGATGGTGACTTCAGCCATGAAATTAAAAGACGCTTGCTCCTTGGAAGAAAAGCTATGACCAAATTAGACAGCATATTAAAAAGCAGAGACATTACTTTGCTGACAAAGGTCCATCTAGTCAAAGCTCTGGTTTTTCCAGTAGTCATAGTTGGACCATAAGGAAAGCTGAGAGCTGAAGAATTGATGCTTTTGAACTGTGGTGTTGGAGAAGACTCTTGATATTCCCTTGGACTGCAAGGAGATCAAACCAGTTAATCCTAAAGGAGATCAGTCCTGAATATTCATTGGAAGGACTGAAGCTGAAGCTGAAGCTCCAATACTTTGGCCACCTGATGCTAAGAACTGACTCACTGCAAAAGACACTCATTCTGGGAAAGATTGAAGGAGGGAGGACAAGGGGATGTCAGAGGATGAGATGATTGGATGGCATCACTGACTCAGTGGACATGAGTTTGAGCAAGCTCCAGGAGTTGGTGATGGACAGAGAAGCTTAGTGTGCTACAGCCCATGGGGTTGCAAAGAGTTGGACATGACTGAGCGACTGAACTGAACTGAATTAGTCACCAAACTCTACACTTGCGATTTGATCTGTACATACCTCACTACCTGTATGTTAGCTCTCCATTTTAAAAAGCCAACAAAATAGCAATAAAAACCCAGATTCATAATATGACATTCATGAGAATTAACTGAAGAAAATCCAACCCTTCATTTCTTGAGACGGTCTCAATTTTACCCTTGACTGAAAGCAGATCTCCACACCTCCTCAAATTCATTGGGTACCTTTAGCTTCCAATTAGAAATCTACTAAACTAAACATTAGAGCTATCTTCTCCCCATTGGAGAAGGCAATGGCACCCCACTCCAGTACTCTTGCCTGGAAAATCCTATGGACGGAGGAGCCTGGTGGGCTGCAGTCCATGGGGTCACTAAGAGTTGGACACGACTGAGTGACTTCACTTTCACTTTTCCCTTTGACGCATTGGAGAAGGAAATGGCAACCCACTCCAGTGTTCTTGCCTAGAGAATCCCAGGGACGGGGGAGTCTGGTGGGCTTCCGTCTATGGGGTCGCACAGAGTCGGACACGACTGAAGTGACTTAGCAGCAGCAGCAGTAGCAGCTACCCATGTCAAGGGCTTTGTAAGATACAAAGAGAAATCTGATGCTATTTTACTACAATGATGTTGTTTGAGGACATTTTCTACCATTCCCCCTTTATGGAGAAGCCGAAGAGAAAACTGTCAGTACTCATTTCAAGCAAGCTGTTTCTCTTGAGCAACTGGTATGCTTTTATCTGATGGATGCTGTTAATTCCAAAGCTGAATTTCCTAGTAGCCAGAACAAAAAGCGAAAACTTGCATCAAGTTACTAGTCACTCTTCCTTGACTTTCCCTCTACTTATCAAGACATTGTCTTTTGGAACTTTCTGGAATGTTCATCTTTGTTAACTTCTTTTATCCCTGGCTTCAGTTGACCTCTATCTTTGTTTTCACTACAACTTAGTTTCTTTATATTTTCTTACTGGACTATCTGTTACTGTACTATGTAACCACCACTATAAATGCTTTAAGACAAGCAAAAACAAATATATAGATGCACCTGACACAAACAAGAGGGAGGACAGTACTGTTTAAATACTGTTCTCTGCCTCACTAACCTTTTCACATAAAGCCTGTCTTACCCCCTTAGATATGCTCTAAGCTCTATGTGTGAGTTTCTGAACAGTTTCAGGTAGAAAGTAGGGGCGTAACAAGCACCATTTGACTGCTTCTGTGCAATTAGAGCTAATGGCAATGGTTTCAGATCCTGTGGTGTAGAGTATGAACACATTTTTCAACCATGAAAGAGCTCTTGCTCTAGGCCTGCAAAAACTTGCACACCATTTGGAAATTGGGTTATTTTAATTATAGTGTCATAGAGAACGACATGTATTTTAATCAACTTCAGTTGACAATGCTGCAACCACATCATAGCCAATGCTGATTCCAAACCATCTCAAGAATTACTTCCAGGTTTGAAGAACTGGCGGCTTAACGAGGCCAGTTAGGAGCACAGCCTGACCAGCTGTTTCCCCAGTCCAACCTTGCAGGATCCAGGCCTTGTCATTAAGGAAGATTTCTGAGGATGAAGGTGTGGGGCCCAACGTGATCTCTAGGACTGCATCCCAGGCCCTGGGGTGGAGGCACCTCCCAGAGCCTACCCTTATCCTGACAGTTTTCTAAACTATGGGCAAGAATTGAGCTTCTCTGCCCTTCAGCACAGTCAGCAAACAGCACCAGAGTTTTGCTTGGCACTTCCTTTCGACAACATCTTGCAGTTTACACAGCTGGTCCTCTATTATAAAAGTTGTGGGTGACCTTTAGTACATAATAATGCCTTCAACTTTTGAGAAGCTGGTTGCCATTTTTGCCCACTGACCACAAGACTTCCTGAAGGGAGATTCTTCAGCACCATCCAAACTGACTGACAAGATTTCTTGATTTGCTTAATGAAGTAACCATGGGGTAGCTAATGTTGGAATAGTCATTTCAGAATTAAACCTTACTGGTTCTTTGTGTGAATGGTATTCCACACAGTAAACAAAACCATAAAAGCTTCTACAATTTATGTTTTTAATGAAGTAATTATAAAATTGGTTGTTTATAAACAGATACTTTAGATATATTATAAATGTTGGGAATATTGGCTACACCAGTACCGATGTATTTAGGAAACATGGAAATACTTTAAATATTTGATGGACTGGTATATATACATATGACATATATATGCATATGATATAGGTATATATATATGTATACTGTATGGCATGTATATGAGAGAAGGGTATGATTTAGAAAGTTTACAAAGTAAATCTTCTTTGAGAAACTATTATATAATTATGTTTTAATGTAGTTTAAAACTCACAGTGAAAAGTTTTAACAGCTTGAGGAAATAACTTTTTTTATTTTTAGGAAATAACTTTTAGAAGCAAAAATCAAGTAGAAAATAGTCCATAACATGAAAGGTTGTAACCTTCTTTTAAAACTTAAAGACTTTTTGTGGAGGATGTGATTTGCATGCTGTAAAGAAGCGCTGCCTAGAAAAGAGAGTACAAATGCCCTACAGAATCCCAGGAGTTCTGGTTCCAGGACCACCTCTAACCCCTCAAGATACCCAAATCCACAGATGCTCAAGCCCCTTACATAAAATAGTATGAAAAAAAAGTGAAAGTGTTAATCACTCAGTCATGTTTAACTCTTCGCGACCCCATGGACTGTAGCCCACCAGGATCCTCTGTCCATAGGATTCTTCAGGCAAGAATACTGGAGTGGGTTGCCACTTCCTCCTTCAGGGGATCTTCCTGACCCAAGTATTGAACCCAGGTCTCCTGCATTGCAGGCAGATTCTTCACTGTCTGAAGCACCAGGGAAGCCCATAAAATGGTATATTTGCATATAACCTACACATATCCTCCCATATACTGGTCAGCGCTATATTACTTGTCTAAGTGAAAGTGGAAGTCGCTCAGTCATGTTCAGCTCTTTGTGACCCCATGGACTGTATAGTCTTTGGAATTTTCCAGGCCAGAAGACTGGAGTGGGCAGCCTTTCCCTTCTCCAGGGGATCTTCCCAACCCAGAGATTGAACCCAGGTCTCTCACATTGCAGGCAGATTCTTTACCAGCTGAGCCACAAGGGAAGTCGTGTCTAAGAAATACAATGTAAATACTACGTAAATAGTAGCCAGTGCACAGCAAATTCAAGTTTTGCTTTTTGGAACTTAATGGATTTTTTTCCCTGAATATTTTCAACCCCTGCTTGGTTGATTCCATGGATGGGGAACCCACAGATACAAAGGCCAGTAAGAGAAAGGGGAAGAATAGCTAAAATAGATGCAGATCTCTGGCTACCAAGGTTGGATATCATTGATCCTTGGAAAGAAAGTCACACAAAATGAATCATGCTTCTGACACTCAGATAATTGGAGAATTAAAAAATTAGTGACTGACTGAAAATAACAATCCTAGGTAGAGTGTCAAAATATTAGCTCTAAAAGAAACGTAAACAGTCATTTGGCCCTATTTCTTCTGGGTTCGATCCCTGGATTGGGAAGATCCCCTGGAGAAAGAAATGGCAACCCACTCTAGTATTCTTGCCTGGAGAATTCTATGGACAAAGGAGCCTGGCGGGCTACAGTCCATGGGGTCACAAAGAGCTGGACACGACTGAGTGAGTGACAGACACACTTACATTTAGCTCTTCTGCTACCCACAATGTTGCTTTTTCTAACACTCAACAGCCTCCCCACCCTACATCCATGGCTGAATATGCTCCCTTCACAGTTAAAAGGCCCAGAATTATACCATTGTAGATTATCAAGTTGGACTTCCCTGGTGGCTCAGATGGTAAAGAATCTGCCTGCAATGCGGGAGACCTCGGTTCAACCCCTGGGTTAGGAGGATCCCTTGGAGGAGGGCATGGCAACCCACTCCAGTATTCTTGCCTTGAGAATCGCCATGGACAGAGGAGCCTAGCAGGCTACAGTCCATGGGGTTGCAAAGAGTTGAACAAGACTGAGTGACTAAGCACAGCACAGCACAGATTATCAAGTAAACAGTAATCTAACTGGTATACAAATGACAAAACTGTCCATAAGGAATCTGCACCTTTCTTACTACATAAAAAGACTAGAGGGAATTAGCTACTAATAGAGAACTGTGTCATATGAGCTTTCTGAAATCCTTCTTATTCAATACCACATATAAAGATCACTTTATTCCCACTAGGGGAGAAATGTACTTTCATTCTTTTGCACATTTTAAATATTATGAGTTTCATTATACACTGTACATTATATTTTTTCTAAGTGAAACTTTCTATAGTGAATTTCAAGAGACCTTTTTTGTTTATATAGGATAATACTGAATAAATTATGAAAAATTTCAAAATAAAATTCAGTCTAATTTTTAAAAGTTTCATTATGTATTATAATTACAGTATTCAAGTAGAATAACTTTGCACATAATTCCAAAGCTTGGCTTTGTAGATCTGAAATTAGATAGTGCTTCATTTCACAAATTCCAAACAAACCTCAGAAACAACAAAATTTTAAGGCAATCATAAAATTATAAAAACTGTTGGTTCCTTGCAAACAGAAATGCTTTACACTGTAATGTTAATTCTCTTAAGAGTTCTAGTTTGCTGATTTCTTTAGATTATATACATCTTTCCCTCCATTTAATCAATGCATTATTTTAACCAATTTCAGCAGTTATCCAAATGTTATATTATCCAAATGAAGACATAATGAATAATAGGTTATTGAGAAAAATTCTTTTTACTTGTGCATTCAAATTACTCTTGTGGCCTCAACAATATATAACCTAGCCAAAATCAGTATTCTTGTGAGTAAAGAACAGAGGCAAAATAATTTTAAGAAAAGTAGACCATTAACTTCAGTCACCATATAACATTTGTGAATAATTTGCTCAGTTTCAAAAAGTGCAAGAAAAATGCTGCACATTTGAAATCTGGTGAAAGGTAAATGAAGACAAGGCCTAGAGCAAGGCTTACACGCCAAGGGTTACCAGGGAAGCAAATACACAGCTGCTTTAAGTCAAGCATTTATAATCTAAAGTATGTAGAAGGAAAACACCCTGTAAATAACAGAATTAAGCATGAGAAGCACATATGTGAATATGTGTAAGCCAAATTCAATAAAATATTCATTAAACAAGTTCACAGACAAAAACTGAACCCATGAGTTTTGAAACTTGTAATAAGGTTCATTCCATTTCTTAAGGCCAAAGCAATACTGTATTTACAAACACAGCAATAAAAAATTCCCAAGTAGCTCATGAATATTTTCTGTGCTTCTGGAAGATACCACGATACAGAACATACTCAGGCAAACCACCAACTCGAACCTGATGACCTTGCAAAATTTATACTATTAAAAAAAAAAAAGGAAATTGAGAAAAGCAAAATCCACACATTAGATAAACATTAACGGTTCTCTAAAATTTAACTGCCCTGAAAGATAATTCTTTTCTTCAATAAAATGCTTGAACTCTTCAAAATTACTACCACAGTGTGGCTACAATGATGTTATTTTTTCTTCCACAAGAAAAATAACAGCAAACAAGCTGTGGCAATAGCTCTGATTTGCTGTGAAATTTATTTTGAGAGTCCAGCAAAATTTTAATTCTAGGAATTATCAGAACTACTAACATTTATATTTAGTTTTAAGTCAACATTCTTATTTTTTGGTTATTTTTTCCTTCCCTACTATAATTTACCCCTCAGAAGTCCTCTATTAAAAAAAAATCCATTCAAGTAACACACATAATTCAATAACTAGTGCACCTGAGTGGCCTTCCCTGGTGATGGGGCAATATCCTACAGCTCCCTCTCAACTCCCACTGTTAATGGAGACGCCGTGCCAGGAGATCTCTTCCCACCCCCTCCCAACTCCCATCAGCAATGCCTGCGAGCACGGTGTGCACGCTGCTGACTGAAAAGTAAAGTTTCGTGATGGGTAAGAAGTGAATCATTATTTCTAAACACTGGTTTTATGCTGACATTACTGAAACTCAAACCAAGATTTTTATATTTTTAAGTCAAATTAACTTGTTTTTAGAGCTCGTGAATTAAGACACTCAGTCGAAATTTTTTTTTAATGTTCCAATGAATGATTTTTAAGAAAAGGCCATATAACTAAAGCGAAATAATGTAGAGGCAAGTCTGATAATCCCCAATTCCCATAAAACTCAACACCTGCAGCCCATGTAATAAATCAGTTTGTGAATCTAATTGCTCTTGTTCTGCAGCTTCCATGAGCCTGTATGGCTAAGCTAACACCATTGTCATAGCCTTAATCACAGCCAGGTTTATTTTTGTTGGCAGCCTTATGCAAATCATTGTATTATGGGTCTTTGCACTTAATTCACTCAGATTATACCCTGATACCGAGAACAGATTGTAACACAGGAAGGGATCTTCAAATTGTTTAATTAACTATCAGTTGTTATTTCTATTTATATCTAACTGAAATATTATAGCTCAAACCGTGTTAAATATTCATAGGAAAACAATATTCTGTTTCTAATTTGAAATACATAAGCTTGCCGTAATTTAGAAGTTACAGTTACCCACAGAGAGAATATATCAGCATTTCTTCAGCATTTTAAGCCAATTTCTCTTATTCTGTGAACTAACCTCTGGAACTAAAATTCATCAACAAAACACTAATTTACTAAATGGTACCTTAGTGGCCTAAAAGAGTTGTAGAAACTTCAAAATGGCCGTAAATTTTATCCTCTGTCTTTAAATCTTTTACCACACAGTCTTTCCAGGGAACCACAGGGAAACCAATTGTATCAGTCAATTACCACCAATTATTGTTGGTCTATTAAACTTTCAAGAGTCAGGAAAAAAAAAATCTGGTATCTATCCCACATTGTTTACCTCTTCCACCTTTTCTAATGTGGGAAACTTTCTAGAAAAGACACCAAAAAAAAAAAAAAGGTAGAAAGGCCAACAATTAAAATTCAATCACAGCACATTCTCTTACCCATGAAGGAGCCATTGCATATTGGTACCAAAATATTCTGGCATTAACCGCAGAATTGCTTTCAAACTTTTTCTTTTCCTACTGTGGTTAACCTGGTCTAGGAACTCTTACAGATGTTTTCACACCAGCTGAGAAGCAGTGGGTAAAAAACAAAGAAGCAGATAGGAAGACACCATGACATTTCTTCCAGGAATGCTGATTGTTCAGTGGACATAATGCTTATGAGAATTAGCTACTGAAGCAGTCTACCAGAGTACGTGGCTAGAGAGGCTCAGTGCAGGGGTGCTCTCGGGATCTCTCCACACATGAGGAAGAAAGAGAGCCCCAAAGACCAGATGAGAAATCAAGGAAGACCTCTTCTATTGCTAGGCAATCAATCTTTATGTCTGTTACATGTGTGCATGCTCAGTGGTGTCCAACTGTGTGACCCCATGGACTCCATAGCCCAACAGGCTCCTCTGTCTATGAAATTTTTCAGGCAAGAATACTGAAGTGGGTTGCCATTACCTCCTCCAGGGGATCTGTTGCATATGTCTGTTACAGTATATGCAACTTATATCTTTGGTAAAAAGGTAGCAATGATTGAATTATCAGAGACTACATTGTAGTCATGAGAAGAGCTAAAAAATACACATCAAAAAAGAAAGATCATTCATTGGACTCTAAATGTCCATCACCTTCAAACCATTATTGGGCCATGATCTTGGAAGCCTCCTGCTGATCAAAGTATCCATTATTCTCCCAAACAGGAACCAGGTTGTTGTGCAAGTTTAATTTAGATAAATACAAGATGTCTTCCTCCAGCTCTAGCATGCACGCTAGGTCACTTCAGTCATGTCCAGCTCTTTCCGACCCCATGGATTATAGCCCACCAGGCTCCTCTGTCCATGGGATTTTCCAGGAAAGAATACTGGAGTGGATTACCATTTCCTTCTCCAGGGGATATTCCTGATCCAGGGATTCAACTCAAATCTCTTACGTCTCCTGCATTGGCAGGCAAGTTTTTTTACTACTAGGGCCACCTGGGAAGCCCTCCAGTCCTAGAAGGAGAAGCAGATTCTACACAGAATGGAAGGACTGGAAGACTAAACTCAACCAGTGGTTTGGTAAGAGGCCAGGGATCCTCTGTTTAGAGATTTCCCTCACACTCTAAATTAAATGAATAGCAACCAGCACATATGGCCCAACTCTACTTCCAAATGAAAAGCAGAGGGTAGGTCAGCTGTCATAACCAGAGGCAAATCCTAACTGATCTTTCTCCTGCAATGACTTCTCTTTATACATCTTCAGTTTTATAAAATATTAAGCATGTTCTGTATAATACTTTCTAACAGTGGATTGCCTACTGTATGCCAAATATTGGCTGTCCTAAATGTATGGCATTTATGTTGCACAGTAAGCCTGTGAAGCAGGTATTACTGTTCCTAATTTACAAATGTAGAAACTGAGGCACAGAGCTGCTAATTGCTTCCTAGCTCATTCCTAAATGATAGTGTTACTCACTTGGTCATGTTTAACTCTTTGCCAGGCCATGGACTACAGTCTGCCAGGCTCCTCTGTCCATGGAATTCTCCAGATAAGAATACTGGAGTGGATTACCATTCCCTTCTCCAGGGGATCTTCTGACCCAGGGATGGAAGCCGGGTCTCCTGCATTGCAGGCAGACTCTACCATCCGAGCCACCAGGGACGCTATCCCTAACTGACAGAGAGACACTGAAGGCAGTCTGAATTCCAGGGCCTGGTGAGACCCATGATGTGATGCTGAGCATATGAAAATAAATGAGATTCTGTCCCTGTCCACTGGGAGACCAAAGATTTTGTTTTTGATTGTTTATTTTCTGGTTTTCAGGAAAAGGGGTGAGTTCAAGGCTGTAAAAGCTCAACAAATTATTTAAATGCGGATAGATATGACTCTAATAGATTTATGAATGGGTAATTTAACTCAATCAATTATTTTAAACTTATAAAATATACGGTGAGAGGTGAGATGAGGTGTTGCAGAGAGGTTGAGATGGTCAGGCCATGAACACCCTATGCCAAGGATGTTGGGATTTTTACTACAGTTTGAGAAAAATTGTCTCTTTTTTTAATATAAATTTATTTATTTTAATTGGAGGTTAATTACTTAAAATTATCTTTTAAATCAATCATTCTGGCTGAACACACCACATATAAAAGGGGCAAGAATGAAGACAGATAGATTAATGGCAATTACTGATATAATCAAGTCAAGGAACTTTAAGGAGTGAATCTTTTGAAATTGGATGGTGGTAATTATGATGGACTTGACAGTAAGGATTGAGAATTACTCTGAAAGTAATAAAATTAGCAGGATTTGATTGATTGGATTTAAAAATGAGGAATTGGCAGGGGAGCAATAAAAGAAAACTCTCAAGGTGAATGGGAATGGAATAGAGATACACAAAGAGGTATGTTCATTTCAGGCAAGTTGAGTATCTCTCCATATGCAAAGAATGCCCAGGAAGCATCTGAATGGATGAATATATACTCAGGGGAGAGGTGTGAATGTAAGATAAATGTGAAAATATTAACATATTTGTTCTTATCCACTGTAACCATCTTGAAAGAAAAAAAAGATCACATATGTTGCCAGCAAACAAACATGCATAGAAACAACCTAATTCAAAAGACTGACCTCCATATATGAGGAAAATAGAAACCAGACTTGGTTTACAACTTCTACTGTTGTCAGAAGCTACCACAACATCTAATAGCTAGGAGACAACTTCTTGTGATCTTTCCAGAATGAGTCTTCTGGATTTTTCATCCTCTCTCAAAGATCCCTCTCCCCAGGATTTCCCTGGTGGTCCAGTGGTTAAGAAACCACCTTTCAGGGCAAGGTTCAATTGCTGGTAGGTGCCACAGCTAAGATCTGATGCAGCTAAATAAATAAATATAAAAATAAGATCCCTCTCCCCCTTTCCACCATGTTTCAGACTCTGCTTTGTTCTTTTGCTCCTAATTTTCCAGTGGTGTCCCACTGTACCTACTTTTGGAATCTTTCTATTTGCTGGAGGAGTCCAGTATATATATTTAGTAAAAAAGAAGAAGAAATCGCCTGCCTGGAGTTGGTTTTTATTCTGGGTAAGCTGTCAAGTGGCTGTGCTGTGCGTGCAAAGTCACTACTTTATTTGTGTCTGACTCTTTGCAACCCTATGAACTATAGCCCACCAGGCTTCTCTGTCCATGGGATTCTCCAGGCAAGAACACTGGAGTGGGTTGCCATGCCTTCCTCCAAGGGATCTTCCTGACCCAGGGATGAAACCCGCATCTCTTATGTCTCCTGCATTGACAGGTGGGTTCTGTACCACTAGCTGCCACCTCGGAAGTCCTGTCAAGTATCTACTTAACAATAAATAAAGGTCTCTTCTTCAATCTTGATATTTTTGTATTTTTGCTTCAATCAAGTCTGTGATCCAAATGAAGGGGAATTATCTATATTCTGCATTTTATTACCACTTCACTACAGCATAAGGGTTTTTATACACACACAGCGAGTTTTATTATGACTTTATTTTCTATTGTAAAGAGCAAAGATGTCTACAAGCAACATGGATTCCTCATCTTAGCTGAACACTCAGAATCTTTACATTTTAAGTAAGACCCAAATGGAATCCAAATAGAGGTCTAACTGATGTGATTCGATGAGGGCTGAAATATTTTGTGCCAAAAAACTCCCCCTTAATCTCTAACCGTTCCAATTCATGCTTACCTTCCCACGTTGGCCTCAACTTGGTGTTAATCCATAAAAGGTCACCACTAAAATGTAAATATGTCATATGGAGTAATAACTCAGCCAGCCATTAAGTTTTATTAGCATACTAGAATAAACATCATATTAACCTACACATCACTTGAAATGACTTTAAGAAGATAGTATATTAAACGTGGGTGGTGGGATAGAAGGAAGAGAATAATCTAGAATATAAAGCAAAGTCGAGCATAAAAGGAGAGTGTCGGGGGCAGGGGCAGGGGAAGGATGTCAAAAGAAGGAATAAACACATTTGCCTAGAGCAACCTTGCCCAGATGATGAAAAAGCACTTTCACTTTTGAGTCTCTGTTTTTGTTTCTTTTTTGAGATGACTTAAAACATGGTCATTATTTGCCTGAAATCCTCCAGGAAACTTTGAATTAAATATGTACATATTGTACTAGTTATCCTAGTATGTGATTGGGCTGCAATTATGTCAGTAAAGCTCTAACTACCAAAAGAAAATTGTACGGCATCCTCTATCATGCCTGGACAAATTTAGATGATTGAAAGCATAAACTGGGCCATATTTTATACTCCTTCAATGTAAAGAAAGGGAAGAAAAACCTGAATTTGTACATGCTGGATGTCAAAACAATTCTGGGCTTTGTAGTGGAAGCAGCATGCTCCTTGGGGGAAATGAACACTCAGAAATACAGTAGCAATCCTGCCACAGCTATACACAGTCAAGAGAATGGTCCGCTAACAGAGCATTGTAGAGTTGCACAGAGTTTGAAAAACCAAGCTTGTAAGTCAGTTTTTCTGGAAACTGAAAATAATGTGCATGCAACTGTTTTAGCTACAGAAGTCTTTAGCATAATTCTCAGGCTCAAATGATGGTGAACTGTGGATTTACAGGGGAAGTGTTAGGTACGTGTAAGCAGAGCATCAGCCACCACTGCATCTTGTCTGTTTTCATACCAGAATTTTCAGACTCAAGAGAAGCTCTGTTAATTCTAGGACCTACTAACACTGTCCTTCATTTTATGAGTAAGCTGTGAGTTGTTCAGCTTTGCGATCCCATGAACTGTAGCCCTCCAGGCTCTTCTGTCCATGGAATTTCCCAAGCAAGAATACTGGAGTGGGTTGCCATTTCCTTTTCCAAGGCATCTTCCAGACCCAGGGATTGAACCCAGGTCTCCTGCATTGCAGGCAGATTCTTTACCATCTGAGCCATCTGGGAAGCCCACATTTTATGAGACAAGCATGTCAAAGGACCTTGGATGGTACCTGATATATATTAGATGCTTGATAAGTTTTTGTAAATTTGAACTCAGAAAAACCAAAAGATTCTTATGACACAGCTCACAAAAAAACTTTCATCATTGGGATATTCAAAATATGCAACACCAAAGTATTTCTTATTCCATCCAGACTAGATGATACAAAAAGTACTTGCTGAATGCTGGAAGGACAGATGCATGAGCCACGATGCTTCCTAGTCTATACACATCTTTTCTTCTGCCTGCTTTTCAGGTCCTTTTTCTTCTCATTATTTTTCTCATGCTCCACATATTACTTTTACAGGACAAGAAACTATAAGGCTTCTCAGTTCTCAGCACCCACACTGGCAGGTCTCAGTTTAGTTCAGTTGCTCAGTCATGTCTGACTCTTTGCTACCCCATGAATCACAGCACACCAGGCCTCCCTGTCCATCACCAACTCCCGGAGTCCACCCAAACTCACGTCCATCGAGTCAGTGATGCCATCCAGCCATCTCATCCTCTGTCGTTTCCTTACTCCTCCTGTCTCCAGTCCCTCCCAGCATCAGAGTCTTTTCCAATGAGTCAATTCTTCGCATGAGGTGGCCAAAGTATTGGAATTTCAGCTTCAACATCAGTCCTTCCAATGAACACCCAGGACTGATCTCCTTTAAGATAAACTGGTTGGATCTCCTTGCAGTCCAAGGGACTTGCAAGAGTCTTCTCCAATAACATAGTTCAAAAGCATCAGTTCTTTGGCACTCAGCTTTCTTCACAGCCCAACTCTCACATCCATACATGACCACTGGAAAAACCATAGCCTTGACTAGACGGACCTTTGTTGGCAAAGTAATATCTCTGCTTTTTAATATGCTATCTAGGTTGGTCATAACTTTCCTTCCAAGGAGTAAGCGTCTTTTAATTTCATGGCTGCAATCACCATCTGCAGTGATTTTGGAGCCCAGAAAAATAAAGTCTGACACTGTTTCCACTGTTTCCCTATCTATTTCCCATGAAGTGATGGGACCAGATGCCATGCAGGTCTAGACTTTAGTAATTCTAATTCACTCAAGATTTCTTATAGGATTGCCAGATTTAGCAAATAAAAATATAGGATGCCTGATTAAATTTTAATGTCAGATAAACAATGAATAATTTTTCAGTATAAGTATGTCCCATGAAACATTTGGAATGTACTTATACCAAAAAAAAAATCTGCTGTTTAATCTGACATTAAAATTTAGCTGAACACACTGTATTTTTATCTGGCAATACTTGTTATTTGATAAAATCATAGATTATAACTTAGAATTTAAAACTTTACAGTTAAGGATCCTCCAGCATAGTGATAAAGAAATTGGTGTAACTCAGACAGTAGCAAGCAGCCTTGACAACCACCAAGACTTTTAAACCCCTAGTTAAGAGTTCTTCCACAATCTTGCCTCTTTTCAAAAGCACCTGGTTAAACTTATCCACTTGCCTTTATTTATTAATAGCTGAGTACATGTCATTACTATCTTCCAAGGGTAGAGAGCATTTTTATGATACTGAATAGTTGTCTACTCAATAGTTGTCTGAATAGTCACCCTCACCATTATAACAAGGCCTTTTTTGTGTAATAAACCTGGTATTCAGTTAACTATTACCTTCATCATAGCACTTCAGACATTGAATTACAATTGCTTCTATACATGTATTTCTCTCCAACAAGAATATATACTGATTGAGGTCAGGATTCATCCCTATATGCTCAGTGACTAGCACAGAACCCTGGTCTTACTAAATCTCTAAAGACAGTTAAACAGTTTAAATAAACAAATTGTGTTCAAAGGGAAAAAAAGACAGCCTTCAGTACTCCCAAGTAAAGATGGGAGGCCAGCATACAGATCTACCCTTGAGGTCTACATACTTGGAATATTGAAATGCACTCTTTCACAAGGTTATCCTTGATGCTCTGATGGTTATTTTCTGTGTCAACTGGCCACAGTGCCCAGATTAAACATTATTTCTGGAGGTGTCTATGGGGGTGTTTCCAGATGAGATTAGCATTTGAATCAGTGGCCTTAGGAATGTCCCCAAAATGGGTGAACATCATTTAATCCACTGGGAACCTGATTAGAACACAAGTGAAGGAAGGAGAAATCTGCCCCTTTCTCCTGCCTCACCGTTAGGCTGAGATATCTGTTATCTTTCATCCCTCGGACTAGGATTAACACCATTGGTTCCCCTGGTTTCTCAGGCCTTCAGACTCAGGACTTGAGACTGAAACTCACCCCTGTGACTTCTCAGGCTCCATAATCAAGGAAGCCAAGTCCTTATAATAAACCTCCTACTGGTTCTGTTTCTTGGGAAAACCTGACTAACAGTGCCATTGTTGGAATACACATACACACTACATGAGCCTTGATGCTAAACTGATATTAGGAATACAGCTTCTATAACAAATGACAGTCAATGTTTGCTGAAGGTTACTGACGACCCCAATGTTCCTAAAAAGCAGCGGTCCCCAACCTTTTTGGCACAAGCCACCAGTTTCGTGGAAGACAATTTTTCCATGAATCGGGGTGTGAAGGAATGGTTTCAGGATGATTCAAGTGTGTTACATTTATCGTGCGCTTTGTGAAAGTGAAAGTCACTTAGTCCTTTGCGACTTTTTGCGACCCCATGGACTGTAGCCTGCCAGGCTCCTCTGTCCATGGAATTCTCCAGGCCAGAATACTGAAGTGGGTAGCCATTCCCTTCTCCAGAGGATCTTCCCAACCCAGGAATCGAACCCAGGTCTCCCACATCGCAGCCAGATTCTTTACCATCCTAGCAACCAGGAAAGTCTGATTGCGCACTTTATTTCTATTTTTATTATATCAGCTCCACTTCAGATCATCAGGCATTAGATCCCTGAGGACCCCTGCCACAAAGCACAGCAAAAAAAAAATCTAGAGTTGAACCCAAATGACTCCAATTCTAGGCCCATGTGCTTATTAATTAACTACCACTCCGTAGAGGTCCTACTGATGGCTTCACATCTAAATGGTGCTTCCAGTTGTTGGACATTTCAATACCAGGTACGCCTTGGAGTGAAAGGCACCTAAATTATATCAATAGTTTCCATCAATAACATGATTATTTCCTGGTTTAAAAAACTTTTTATTTATTCTTTATGAAATTATCTTTTAGGAGGTACATGTGTTCATGTATTTGCTTTACCCCACATCTCTTTCTGGATAGGAAACAAATACAGATCACATTTTCATTTACTCTAACTTTTAAGAATTTCAACTTAAAAAATATAACACTGTAGAAATAAAATCACTAACTGCATGACTGATTATGGGTGGATTTTTGCTGGTGTTCAGCTTGCATTTAATAGTAAGTGAGCTTTGCTCAAGTCATTAAAAAAAAAACTTTCAAATTTGTAAATCAAGTGAATTTTAAAACATGTAAAATACAGGTATGCTATTTAGATTTTTTCAAGCCCCATTCTAAGATAGCTATCAAATATCTTTATAAACCACCCAATGAGATTTCTATTATTCTTCCCTTGATGTACATTTTTGCTACTAAAATTCATATTTAAATTTACATTTATTTTCAAATCTCTTATAAAGTAGATCTTCTAAAACATGTCCAGAGAAAGAGAGATACAAAATTTCTTTCCTATCTCCACAATAATAAAATTCATTGGATTTTTTTAGTTTCAAATATTCCAGGTCTTACTTTCACATCAGTTCTCAAACTTTGTTGTTGTTCAGTCGCTAAGCTATGTCTAACTCTATGACCCCATGGACGATAGCCCACCAGGATCCTCTGTCCATGGGAATTTTCAGGGAAGAACACTGATGTGGGTTGCCATTTCCTTCTCCAAGAGATCTTCCCAGACCAGAGATTGAACCCGTGTCTTCTACACTGGCAGGCAGATTCTTTACCACTGAGCCACCAGGGAAGCATATTTCTCAAACTTTAGTGAACATCAAAATCACCTGGGATGCTTATGAATGCAGACTTCTGGCCTCCACATCCAGAGATTCTGCCTTGGGAAACCCTGGGTGAAGTCTCTAAGTACCTTGGAGGTGCTTCTGATCCAGGTGGACCAAAGACTTCATTTTAAGAAACTCTGATTTCTGTCCTCCACTATGGGACTTCACACAAAAATAAAATAAAATGAAGATTAATGGGCTGGTTCTCAACCCTGGCAGCACATCACAACCTCTAGGTCTGGAGCCAGGCCAAGTGCCTTAAGTTTGGTCTAGAGTCAAGGTTGAGAACTACTGGCTCCATAAATATGAGGACTGACTAGAAGGTACTGTGCCACAGCTCTTCAGGTTGCTTATAGAATATATCTTAATTAATAAGCACACCTTGTAGTTAGAAGTAACAAAGCAACAAATACACTTTTGTTAAATTTATTCAGTTTTTCATTCCCTAGCAACTTGTAAGAGGAACAGATGACCCTCAGGGTGACCACCCACATAGGAGAAGCCATGTTCTCCCCTCATGTCCAAAAAGACTGTGAAGTTTAGGAATGCTTTTATAGCAGCAGAGATTGCCACCCTCTGCATTCCGTAATTTTCTGATCTAACAGATTTTTGTGGGTGCTACAACAGCCATGGCCAGCTTGGAGAACACAGCCAGCTCCTTCCTCAAATATCAGTACTTCAAATGCCCTGGAAACCAGAAAGCAGAACTCACTAGCACAGTCAGCTTTATTACCCCTTCCAAATTTTTTTTTTTTTTGGATTACTTTGTTATTAAAATAGAGAAAGTGAAAAGATGGACTCTTCATTGACTTCCATAGAGAGGATTAAAATCCCACCACTGTGATTAGATGTGCCAAGGAAGATCCAAAGGAAAAGCATTTAGAAAAGGAAAGAAACTGATTGGCAAAGAAGGTCTGCGAAGGAGGCCAGCCTTTAGAAGTACCAGTTCAAGGTTCCATTTAATTCATGAATTCAGTGAGACAGGGTGGCCCTGGTTTAACCTGTTAAATATTTGTTTATCTCAGTATTTTTTTTTTAATGTGAACCATTTTTAAAGTCTTTATTGAATGTGTTACAATATTGTTTCTGTTTAATGTTTTGTTTTTTAAGCCACAGGGCATAAGAAATCTTAATTCCCTGAGCAGAGATTGAACCCGCATCTCCTGCATTGAAAGGTGGGTCTTAAGCAAAGGACCACCAGGGATGTTCCCTATTTCAGTATTCTTTACCTCAAAGTATTCTCCCTGACTGTGAGGTGTGATGCATACCCTTATCCATCACTGCAACATGGAGGCAAATATTGTGGGGGTGGTTCTTCTCAAATCTACATGTATCTATTACACTGGTTATTGTGATTTTTCAGTTTCAATTATACTATATAAGATGTACTCTGTGTGTGAAAAATGTTTGTTGTTGTTGCTTAAAAACCAATGCTTGGGAAAATATCTTTGATAAAATCAAATTAAAATATTTTGTGTAACCATACACCAGTATAAATTTCAAATGGATTAAAGATTTAAATGTAAAAGAAAAAAAATGAAATCATAAAAGTGCTAGAGAAAAACCCTGTGGAGAACTGCTTTATAACCTGAAAGTGGGAAAGGCTTCTCTAACTATGAGACAAAATCCTAAAACCACAGAAGAAAAGACTGATAAATTCACCTACATAAATGTCAAAAGCGAGCCTGACAGATGAGGGGGTCACATGCATACCTGTGACTGATTAATGATGATTTATGGCAAAAACCATCATAATAATGCAAAGTAATTATTTTCAAAATAAAATAAGTTAAGTAAATTTTTATAAAGTAAGCCTGACAAAATATCATAGATGAAAATAAAAGATAAGCCACAGAATATGCAAAAATATTTGCAGATTGTATATAAAGGGCTAAATTTAACATGTTAAAAGCTCATAAAAATCTATAAGAGAAAGAGTAGCAAATAACAATAAGAGGAAAGGATTAAAATTCATAGAAAAGGAAGAAAATTTGCTCAAACATATAGAGATATTCAACTCCACTAACAATAATAGCAACAATAATAATAGCCCAAACATACCTTGTGCCAGATACCAGTCTAGCTATCTACACATGTTAACATATTTAATTATTAAAGCAACCCTATAAGGTAGTTAATATGCCTTTCAATAGAAGCATAGGAAATGAGAGCAGTGAGAAGGTAAAAAATTTGCCAAAGTTCACAGAGCTGGTAAGGAGTGGAGCCCAAATTTAACCTTGAACAGCTGAGCTGCAGAGTAGGTGCTCTTAACCATTACACATACTTCCTTTCCTAATAAGAGAAATGCTCATTGAAACCACATTGAGATTTCAACAAGTTTTCCCACTCTCAGCCTGACAAAACTTTCAGTTTGATAACATACTGTCTAAGCAAAGTGGAGAACACAGGCACAATACCTTCAAGAGCAAGCCTGCAGCGGCTGTAAAAATCACTAACGCATGTGCTCTCTGATGCAGCAAGCCCACTCCTGGGAACTTATCCTACATATATAATTGTGCACATGCAATATGACATGTTTCTAAGATCACATAACATTGCTTGTAATAATAAAAAATTAGAAAGCCTCCCAATGTGCATCATAATGTCAAAGCCATTCAATGGAATATTATACTTCTTCCTTCATAGCTTAGTTGGCAAAGAATCCACCTGCAAAGCAGGAGATCTGGGTTCTATCCCTGGGTTGGGAAGATCCCCTGGAGAAGGGAAAGATCCCACTTCAGTATTCTGGCTTGGAGAACTCCAAGGACTATATAGTCCATGGGGTTGCAAAGAGTTGGACATGACTTACCCTTCATACATTTATAAAATGGATAAAGCAACCCTCTTTATACTGATATGGAAAGATCTCCAAGAAGTAGTAAATGCAAAAAGCAAGGTGCAGACCAGCTGTCTCTTTTACAGGGAGAAGAAATAAGAATATATATTCATCCTGTGGGAAGGAAGTGAGAAAAGAGGATTCTGAGTTCCAATCCTGGGTCTATCCTTAAAGGAAAAGGCTTGATCTACTATCAAAACATTGACATTAAATATACCTTATGTCTTTTAAGTTAAATCAGAATAATAAATTATGAATTCACTATATTCTTACCCATCTCTTAACCAACTTTGTCAATGAATCTGATCATGGTTTGTTAGGTTTAAAGGTGATGCTCTGCCTAAGGGACCCTTCTTGTTGTGGAATCCAAGTGGGGTGACCTGTGTCTCTGTGCTTCTACTCTGCACCTTCCCCTTTGTTTGGATTCATCTCTCTCTCCATCAGATAGGAAAACTTATCCAAATTCTTCTTGAGTCTTCAGTCAAACAATAAATGTACAGAAATCACCAGAACAAACTGTTTTTTCAAGAGGGCACTGTTTCTAGTTATCCAGAGAAAATACATTTTGTTACCCTCATTCTACTGCACAATCAAGGTGGCCACAATATATTACTATGCCATATTTCTCATAACAGATCATTTTGTTTGGCTTCTTAAAGTAAGCAAATATATCATTTTTCTGGAAGTAGTCTAAATCATACAACTTTGTAAATATTAAAAACAAAAACAAAAAACAGGGCTTCCCTGGTGGCTCAGCAGTAAAGAGTCCATCTGTCAGTTCAGGAGAGACGGGTTCAATCCCTGATCTGGGAAGATCCCACACGCCACAGAGCAACAGAGCAAGTGCGCCACCACTGTGGAGCTTATGATCTAGAGTCTGGTAGCCCATGGTCTGCAACTATTCAAGTCTGCACACCCTACAACCAATGGCACACAATAAGAGAAGCCAATGCAGTGAGAATCCTGCCCCCGCAACTAGAGAGTAGCCCCCACTTGCCACAACTAGAGAAAAAAACCTCCACAGCAACAAAGACCCAGCATAGCCATAAATAGATAATTTTTTTAAAAAAACTTTCAATGAAATCATTCCTCCACATAAAGTCAACTTTTTTTACAATTCATGCAATAAATTATTTATTTTAGAAACTGCTTTCATACAAAAAAAAAAACCTAGACAGACTGCTGCTTAATAAAGCTACTTTAAAAGTAGGCCAATATAGGAATAAAGCTATCCCTAAAATATCTTATTCATCTGTCTAGAAAAGAGTTTTAGAACTTCTTAAACAGAGGAAACTAATGATATGGCACTGGACTATATATGTTCCTTTCTGAGTGAACTTCAATGCATCTCGACTTCCATGAACTTCCATTCTTAGCCAATGTGGTTGAACAGAATGTAAAAAGAAACACAAAAAAGAAAATATCTCTACAAGTTTCACTAAGGATTTACCTACAAATATGTTATAATTGTACAGAAATGGAATGCCATTTTTATTTCAAAAATGTACTTAGAGAAGGTTTAAATACATAGCATTTTTACTATACACTTGAATCTGTTACACTGGAGAACACAATGTCATTGTCGTTAAAGATAATGAATGATTTTCTGGTTTAAAGAATTAATCTTTTAACAGTACAAAGAAGAAAGTGCTATTCACAAACAAAATGCCATGAGAATTCAGAACCAAACCACAATGTTTCTAGCTGAGAGAATCATAGATAAGGGGTAGGATATTTTAGATTGTTATTCTGTAACTATATATCATCTTACCATCCAACAATAATTATTTTAACCTATAATAAAATATGGTATCGTTTTATAAAGTTGGGCTTGCCCATGTGAGTTTCTTCAACCCACAGGATGTGAGTAGATGTGACATTAGTAAAACCTTTAAGTGTGCTTGCTTTTACATTTGTGCTGTTTCAAGTACTCATTAGACCTGATATGACAAGAGAGAGAGAAAATCTAACCAAAGCAAACCTTAAAGCAGACACAGCCCAGTTCAGTTCAGTTCAGTCACTCAATTGTGTCCGACTCTTTGCGACCCCATGGACTGCAGCACGCCAGGCCTCCCTGTCCATCACCAACTCCTAGAGTTTACTAAAACTCATGTCCATTGAGTCAATGATCTCCAACCATCTCATCCTCTGTTGTCCCCTTCTCCTCCTACCTTCAATCTTTCCCAGCATCAGGGTCTTTTCCAATGAGTCAGCCCTTTGCATCGGGTGGCCAAAGTATTGGAGTTTCACCTTCAACATCAGTCCTTCCAATGAACACCCAGGACTGATTTCCTTTAGGATGGACTGGTTGGATCTCCTTGCTGTCCAAGGGACTCTCAAGAGTCTTCTCCAACACCACAGTTCAAAAGTATCAATTCTTCAGTGCTCGCTTTCTTTATAGTCCAACTCTCACATCCATATATGGCTATTGGAAAAACCATAGCCTTGACTAGATGGACCTTTGTTGGCAAAGTAATGTCTCTGCTTTTTAATATGCTGTCTAGGTTGGTCATAATTTTTTTCCCAAGAAGTAATCATCTTTTAATTTCACATCTGCAGTGATTTTGGAGCCCCCAAATATAAAGTCTGCCACTGTTTCTACTGTCCCCCATTTATTTGCTATGAAGTGACGGGACCAGATGCTATAATCTTAGTTTTCTGAATGTTGGGTTTTAAGCCAACTTTTTCACTCTCTTCTTTCACATTCATCAAGAGGCTCTTTAGTTCTTCTTCACTTTCTGCCACACGGGTGGTGTCATCTGCATATCTGAGGTTATTGATATTTCTCCTGGCAATCTTGATTCCAGCTTGTGCTTCTTCCAGCCCAGCGTTTCTCATGATGTACTCTGCATAGAAGTTAAATAAGCAGAGTAACAATATACAGCCTTGATGTATTCCTTTTCCTATTTGGAACCAGTCTGTTGTTCCATGTCCAGTTCTAACTGTTGCTTCCTGACCTGCAAACAGATTTCTCAAGAGGCAGGTCAGGTGGTCTGGTATTCCCATCTCTTTCAGAATTTTCCACAGTTGTGGTGATCCACACAGTCAAAGGCTTTGGCATAGTCAATAAAGTAGAAATAGATGTTTTTCTGGAACTCTCTTGCTTTTTCCATGATCCAGCGGATGTTGGCAATTTGATCTCTGGTTCCTCTGCCTTTTCTAAATCCAGCTTGAACATCTGAAAGTTCACAGTTCACGTATCGTTGAAGCCTGGCTTGGAGAATTTTGAGCATTACTTTACTAGCGTGTGAGATGAGTGCAATTGTGAGGTAGTTTGAGAATTCTTTGGCATTGCCTTTCTTTGGGATTGGAATGAAAACTGACCTTTTCCAGTCCTGTGGCCACTGCTGAGTTTTCCAAATTGCTGCCATATTGAATGCAGCACTTTCACAACATCATCTTTTAGGGTTTGAAATAGCTCAACTGGAATCCCATCACCTCCACTTGCTTTGTTCGTAGTAATGCTTCCTAAGGCCCATTTGACTTCGCATTCCAGGATATCTGGCTCTAGGTGAGTGATCACACCATCGTGATTATCTGGGTCATGAAGATCTTTTTTGCATTGTTCTTCTGTGTATCCTTGCCACCTCTTATTAATATCTTCTGCTTCTGTTAGGTTCATACCATTTCTGTCCTTTATTGAGCCCACCTTTGCATGAAAATATTTCCTTGGTATCTCTTATTTCCTTGAAGAGATCTCTAGTCTTTCCCACTCTATTGTTTTCCTCTATTTCTTTGTACTGATCACTGAGGAAGGCTTTCTTATCTCTCCTTGCTCTTCTTTGGAACTCTGAATTTAAATGGGTACCCCACCTAAAACGTAGGTGCCCAGCTGAGCCCAGCCAAGATCAGCCAAACACAGACAACCTGCAGACTCTTGGTGTGAGAATACATGTCTGCTGTTGTAAGCCATGGAGGTGTTGAGTTTGTTATGTGGCATTATTGTGGCATAAGCCAACTGATGATGAGTTTTTAATTGAACATAAATATTTAAATTTAAATATGTCAATAGGAGAAAAGGGGTTTCCCAAGCTGAATAACCATGTGACTAAAGACATCCCATCAACTATTCATCAAGATCTCTCATTCTTTCTTTGTAATAAGTCTTGCATCTCTTATCTTTTCATTCTAACTGTTTTGACATCTTTGAAGAATATGTTGAGTTCATCTTCATATCTCACCCACTACTGTAACAGTCTCCTAATGAGTCTTCTTCACTTAGTCTCTTTAAACTACCCTGTCCATAAAAGCCAGATTAATGGTGCTAAAAAACTGAGAGTTTAATTTCCTACTGAGAAACCTTCAACACATCCTCATGCAGACTGAACTAATTTGTTGAGCTATTCTTCATTTCACTAAATATCGTTTGAGTACCTACTATAGTCCAGCATCACTACCAGATGTAAGCAATAAAAAGCCAAAGTCAGACATGATCCCAGATGAGTAAGGAAACCAACTATTTCACAGCTATGAGAGAAGACCATGACTGCAATGTGTAGAGAGCACAAAATTGGGAACATAGCACCCCATGAATCGTTCTTGAAAATTCACTCTACTGAAAATTTCAAAACAAACAAAAAAGAGTAATAAACACTAGACTCACTGAGATAGTATAGAATATTCAGTACTTGAGATTAAACAACTATTAGGATTTTCATAAGATATTGTTATAAATCTTGACAATGTCAAAAGAATAGCTAGCAAAAACCGATGAGAGAGAAAGGGAGAAGTGGGCTAATTTTTATCCTCTTCTCTTTGTATGAAGGTAGTTTCTAATTTTTTATATGAATTATAAAAAGTTCTCTTTATGTGGAGGAATAATAGCATTGAAGAAATGTGTGTGTTCTGCACATATGCATCAAGAAAAGCCTGGAATGGTATATATCTTTTATTATCAATGGTTATTTCTCAGTAGTAGGTAATCCAGGTGATTTGCTTTATTTTTAAATAGCTTTTCTCTGTATCAGGAAGTTTCATTTTCAATGTGCTATTTGTACAGAAATAGAGCAGCCTTTGAAAACTTAAAGACATATAAATGAATAAAACAGACAAAAAAACAGAGAACTATACAAAGACCTAGAATAAGACAAATCTCCATTATCAGCACTAAACTTGCCTCCGATCATCCTACCTAGCAGCAAGGTAAAAAAGGAACAATGAGGTACTTATATTTAGTGTTGAATAAAAGAAAGCAGAAAAAAATTGTTTTAGAAGAAAGAGACTGACCAATGTTAGTTGAGTAGCTACCAGAGGCCAACTACTCTATCATATATTTCTCGAAACTCCATGATATTTTACTAGTTTATTTTTCAAACAAGGAAGGCCAGATGAGTAACTTGATATGAGTCACAAAGCCAGTCATTGACAACGGCCAAATGAGAACTCAAGTCACATGACCTGAAAGCCATGCTCTCCCTCAACAATTCTCCCCTTCCCAATGCCTGGATACTAAGTCTAAGAGAACAAATGAAGTGTTCAGTTGCTGGCTTTGTAAAAGTATGCACTTAACCACAAGTTCACAATCAAGTTGAATCCAAACAACATCAAAATAATAAGCTAATTAATTATGCACCAGCACATTTTTACTACTGATACAGTTTATACCAGGACGTTACCATGACAGAAAAGTGCCAAGTTTAGAAGAAATGAAAGAAAACAGAAAATTATGTAAAACATTTCTTAACCCAAGCCTTTTTTTACACTAATCTGTACTTCACTCTCTTTGATGATTCTTATGCTGTGGGAGTAAACACTATAGAGAATTAAAAGCAAACAAAACTTTTCAACTATAGTCCACTGAGTGTTATAGCCTCTATTAAAACTATAATTGTATAGTATTTAGAGTACAGAACAGTTTGCAATTCAAAGTTCCCTTTGAAATTTTAATTTTGTTTCTCATTCTTGACAACTAATGATGACTGTAATAAGCTAAGTCCTCTATTTGACGTATTATATACACAAACATATTCTTTTCAAAAGACTGAGATTAATAAATAAAGTATATTTCTACTTTGAATAAACAGGGATCATGATGTAAAACCATGATCCCAATTAACTGTAATAATCAGCCACTCTTCATTGGTTATGATGGTCATTAGCTATTTACACACAGGTAAGTATCAGGAGTATAAAAAACCTACAGCCACAAAGACAGTATTTTGGTGCTTCTCCCAATACTCGTGGTTTGTTTTTTCTCCCATCCTTCCTTATCCATTCATTCATTCAAACAACATGGACTGAGTAACCACTAAGTGCCAGGCAACATGATAGGCTAGTGATTAAGACACAGGACAGGTGCTCCTCTGTGAGCTCATTGGAAGAGAGATGTGTGAACAGCTAGTTGTAAATCAACTTACTAAGAACCACAGTGGAGCTCTTAAAGGATCACAAAAGAGAGAATCCAATGAGTTGATGTTACCAAAGCAGAGTTCACAGAGGGGTTGGCCTTTGACTTCAGAATAGGAGGAGGAGGAGGCTTCTCTCAGGCTGAGAAGTAGGCACCAAACACGTGAACTCAAGGGAAAAAAGTATAACTTTTAGAACCACGACAGTTAGTCCAAGTTGATCCTCAGCCAGTAATATGCAAATGATTATTGGCTACTAGCAAATATAAATATCCTGTGACAAAAATATAGCTTTTAAAAATACTTCTCCCATTTCCTATAGTACTGTGCTCTCTGAAAAGGAGGGGCATATGAGGAGGGGCATGGAGGAACCCTGGAGGGGGTTTAGGATCAGAAGAGGAAGGATGGGCCCCTGGACTTCCCCTACATAGACACCTTCACCTCCAAAAATCCTCCTCCATCCATCTCCTTCTACTTAAATCTCTAACTCTCCCAACTCAGCCAAGATGCTGGTAAGGGAGGTTGAATCACAGTATCTCAGTTTCCATTTACTTATCAACAAAAGTAATCTGGATTCCACCCTTCACTATGCCATAAAGCCACTAGGACTAAAGGGGTATTGTCCATTACATACCTTTCAGTACTTATACATCTTAATCCCTCAAAGGAATTTGGCACCAATGACTATCCCTCTTCTGCAAGTTCTCTATCTCTGGTTCATCTACCTCGCCAACTGCATCTCAGACCTCATACTTGGCTCCTCCTCCTCTCCCTGAATCTTATATCCCTCTAAATTGTCTTTTGTTTGGTCCTTTTCTTTCTCAACACACTTGTCCTGTGTTACCTCCCATAATGTCTTCAGTATCCTCTACTTGCTGGTGACCCCAAATCTGTACTTTTAGGCCAGTCCATTCTATTAATAGAAACCCATGTCCAAATTTTCAAGCTGTGTACAGAAATTGCCCACAGATCTGCAAAACCTCTTAAACTGTCCAAAACTGAACTTTTGATCCTCTGTTATTTGTAGTTAAACCTACTAAGATGAACTCCTCTTCTACATGAAAATCTTTTACATATTTAGAGAGAAAAAAAAAAAGCAGTCCATCCTAAGTCTTTTATTACCAAGTAGGGCTTCCCTGGTGACTCAGACAGTAAAGAATCTACCTGAAATGCCAGAGAACAAGATTCGATCCCTTGGTCAGGAAGATCCCCTGGAGAAGGGAATGGCAACCCACTCCAGTATTCCTGCCTGAAGAATTCCATGGACAGAAGAGCCTGGCAGGCTACATGGAGTTGCAGAGTTGGACACGACTGAGCGACTAACACTTTCAATTCCAGTTCAACTACAGTGTTAATTATCCAGAAGTCAAAGTTATAGTAATTTGGAAAGAAGAGACAAATCTATGTATAATGTTGAGAAAAATAAAGCTATCATGAAGTCCATTAGCTTAATTTTAAAGAAATGATTAACTACCTTTAACCCAGTATTCATCATTAGTATATGTAAACATGATACACATTCACATTACAATGATATTAATTAAAAAATAGTATTACTTTTTAAAGATAAAATATGACTAAGCCCATTGAGATATGTTGTTCAGAACACAGAGAAAAATACAAAATATTTATCTCCAAATTGAAAATATCTATATTCATTTATTAATCATGAGCATAAAGTAGTGTCATATTTAAATTACTTAAATTTCTGATCAACATGCACAATCATTGATTCCTAATGGAAACTATGTGGGATGAAGCATATAATGCTATTATCAAAATTAACCATTTCCAAACAGCTTTTAAACATTAATTCTTAATCAGTTTTTTAAAAAAAGAGCAACACATATCTATACACATTATATTCAAACACTGCTTTACTAATATATTACATATAAAATCCATACAAGATATATGTTTTTTAAAAGGGCAAAATTAGAAATTCTATTTTCTTCCCATGTCTCAAAGGATAATACACATTCTTCAGTGTAGTCCTCTAGTATAAGCCACTTGCTATTGTTTAGTTGTTAAGTTGGGTATGACTCTTTTGTGACCCCATGGACTGACTGTAGCCCACAAGGCTCCTCTGTCCATGGCACTTCCCAGGCAAGAATACTGGAGTGGGTTGCCATTTCCTCCTTCAGGGGATCCTTCCAACCCAGAGATCAAACCTGTGTCTCCTGCATTGGCAGGCAGGTCCTTTACCACTGAGCACCAGGGAAGCCCATAAACAACTATTATCTGCTAATTATCCTCCTACGTTTTCTTTTACAATTAATTATTATTGCTTTACAATGTTATGTTATAGAAAAGTGAATCACCTATATGTACACACATCTCTCCTCTTCTTTTAATTCAGGTCACCCAGAGCACTGAGTAGAGTTCTCTGAGCTATACAGTAGGTTCTCATTAGTTCTCTATTTTATACATAGTGTCAGTGGTATATATATGTCAGTCCCAATCTCCCAGTTCATCCCAATCCCTCCTTTCCCTATCTTCCTACATTTCATCTGCACACATTTCTCAGATCTCTACCATGTTCTTAGGTAGAGTCTTAGTTCTTATTACCAAAGATAGCTTAACTCCCCTTTCCACCTAAATTCATTAACATTGCTGGCCTCCAGTCAACTATTACTTAAACTTCTCAATTACCTTCTTTTCCACAATCTATTTCCCACTAAAGAGCTGACAATTTTTAACTCAGAATTTTAGTAGCCAAAAGAAAAACTTGAAGATGGCATACAGGTGAATGACAATACTATTTTCTCTCTGTAACACCCAAAAATAATGTGAATGTCACCTTCCATTAGACCACTCTGCCTTCAGAGATTTTTCTTACATTTATCATGTACTTTGCTTTGCAAGGGCTGCAATGGAAAACTGGTACAAAAAGATGAAACTTAGAGGAAAAGTTTTGACAACTTCAGTAATGAGAATGTAGAGTTTCAATCACCCCAATTCAAAACTAGCAAACAAGCCTGAAAACAAATCAAAATCAATAAAATTACAATTTGTTTTTCATTTAAATTAATTCAAGACATACTTTACCAGTTTAAGAATGACCAAGTGCCAGCAACAGGATTGGCATCCTTGTGACCGCATCAGTGCCTAAATTACTTTGTAAATCTCCAAAACTGTAAAATAAAGCGTAAATCCTTAAAACCAGTTGGCATCTCCTAGTATCCAGAACCGTTAGATTACAAGTATTATTTAATCCTTTTTCCTAACTAATGCTATTATATTATGTGGATGATTTCATATACTACATGCATAACATATGTTACATGCATAACACATGTGCATAGAATGTATTGTGTGAAAAGAAGTATTTCCTATTTCTATCTTACAGTGCAGTTATTTAGTTACCAAATCCTACTTTTAATTTTTTTTTTCACCAAAACCAGAAAAGGTATTTTTTATTAGGCAACAATAAATATTTGTCTAGAGTATAAGGAAGAAATCTCTTCAAAATGACTTTGATCCACTCCTCTGACCTGGTCATCAAAAATCATTTGTTACACCTGGATTCGCCTATGCTTCAGCTAATGTGACAGTTTGCTTTAAAGGATTAATGGCCTTAAATTCTGTTAATGTTTTGAAAATTTGACAAATATGAAATATCTACTCAGTGCTTCTTGTAAACCAATTTAGTAGAGTAGGCTAATTTAAATTACAACCTCCTTTTTAATAAAATTAAGATTATAATGGTACTATTTTTAACTGGTGATAAATCAAAGCAATTAACTTTCTCTTCTTTTTTAATACTAAGAAAATAACGCAGGTATAGGTGATGAAAATGCAGAGATACTTACTAAAATACATCCCTGGGAGGTTTTTTTTTAAGGGTATAATAATTTCGATTTTTGCCAGCAATTTAAGCTTAGTAAATAAGCTTCTGCTATATATATATACCTTGGAACTTTATTCTCAGTCTGGTTGCCTTCCTGATTACTAAGTCTTTCTAAATTAGAGCAGGCAATTTCTCTTTGTTTTACCTAATATTTGAAAATGGCAAAAAAAAATCCCCTGGGTCATTGAAAATTATCCTTTCATTCCAGCCGCCTGTTTCAAGTCAGTCAAAACATTCCAGACTTCAAAAGGAGGCTCTGCCTGCTTAGGCCATTCTGGTGTCCCTCTATGGTTGGCCTAGGAGGGATCGGTTATTTGGATAAATTAATTTCTGGAGCCTGCTGGCCTTCTAGAAGACCTCAGTGTCTGACTGCAAATTAGTTCTACTGAACATGAAGAAATCCCTGGACAGGCTAGAAGAAATAAATGGTGATAAAATCTAATACTACAATGTTTGTAATGTGATTTTATTCTGCTATGTAGCTTGTAAGCACAGCTAATGTTGAATTAAATATTTTAGATTTTTTTCAAAAAAGGCCGTGAAAGCAGAAAATCAGATAAGGATCCATGTAAGTCACAGCAAAAAAAAGCTAAAAGCTAACTTTAAAATAAAACTTCCAGCAGGAATCTTTTATGAGAACAAACAAAAATGTCCCAGTTTTCCACAAAATCCATTACATTTTTATATTACTAATACAAAGCCCCTTGTCGGCCACCCCCTCCTCTGAGACAGGAAGTCATGCAGTTGAATTATGCTTTAGCCGGGGCTGTGAATAAACTGTGAGCAGCCCCTGAGTACCGACTTGTACAAGTGCCTAAGGAGAGCTTACCCTGAAGGAAGAGAAGTCCCCGAGCCAAAACTAACAAACAGGGCCCCTCAAGCGGAACAATGGTCCAGAAAACTCAGCAAAAAAGAAAATAAACTTCATTGGCAGTTTGTTTTTGACTGTTAAGAGCTTAGCTACAACTCTATCAAGATTTTTAAGAAGGTAAGAAATTTCACACAGAAGGCCTTCTCACAGCTGCTTGAGAGTTTATAGTGCAAATGTATCATCTTGTCTTGCCACATCTAATCCACTTCAGGAGATACTTGTATCTTTTCTTTCCAAAGTAAACTGAACCACACCTCAGAGAAAGAGATGAAGAAAAGCTCCTTTTCGCCACCTCCACACCCCCAGGCCAGAGTTCAGCTTGAGTGAGCTAAACCCAGCTCCTGGTCAATTGGTGCTAATTCTATCAAAGAGGTAATAAAGGTTAGAAATAAAGACTGAAGTTGGGAACACCATTTATACATTTTTTTCTTATATGCACGTGAGATAAATGAGCCTCAAATATGGTATTTTCAAGAATTTTTTAAGAAATTCATTTTAAAAATACATGTCATTCTAAAATTTACATAAGGAATTACAGTTAGTTGTCTCTGTAGTTAGTTGCAAATATGTTCTGGTTCCCTAAAGTTCCGTGAATCTCAACATATAACCACACTGGCAAAAGTTCCTAAAAAATATTTATCATGAGACTGGACATATTTAAATACCCCTCCAATCCTATATGAGTCCCCTCTATTTAAAAAATCTCTTTTTTTTTTTTGTAAACTCAAGCCGGCATTTGGAAAAGGGAATGGCAACCCACTCCAGTATTCTCGCCTGGAGAATTCCATGGACAGAGGAGCCCATGGGGTTGCAAAGAGCCAGACACGGCTGAGTGACTAACACACACACACAAGCCAGCATTACTTGGCGTTAAATCAAAGAAGAAGAAAAAAAAAAAAATATATATATATATATAGTATGATTAATAATAGATGGAAACAGCATCAACAAATAATGAGATTAAAAAACTACAAAAATGGCTAAATATGAGGTCTTCAGTCATATTCCTAATCGGTGCTCAATATCACATTTCAGTAACATGGAATTAAGGCTGATAAGATGATCATATTTGTGCACTGTATTCTAATTAACTGAAAATACTCACAGACTAGGTTTTTTTAGATTTGGAGCTACACTTGGAAAGCAACTCATGTATTTCTAAAGAAATAAGAAAAGTTAAAAGACTGTTCAAAGCAAGGCGAAGATTCATCTGTAGATTCCCTGCAGAAATTTATAAAAGTAGAACGCATGGAAAAGCAGGCTTTTATTAACTGGAGAAATCATTGTAGAATTCCTTTACCTCTGTAAAACTTAGAAGGGGGAAATGCAATCTCAACACACTTTTTTAAACCATAAAACTCTAAATACACTTATTTTTACCCTAAATGCAAAGAAAAGTGAGGTAAATTGCTTGTGTTTTCTAAACATTTCATAACAAAGCCCTGTTACACTTTTCTCTCAAGGCTGCATATATTTTCAAAGGTTTTTATTACTTATTCACAAGTTATTAGTTAGATTTCATGTTTTGAGGTCAAATTTGTAACCACTAACCTGAACTTCTGTTAAAAATGAAAGAAAAAAAGGAAAGGAACAAGTTTATTACTCTGAGTTAATTTATAACCAGCTAAAGCTTACACTGCTTAATCGTAGTACATAGTATATAGTACAATCGTAGTACATAATACATAATTTTGTTAGATATTATAAAAAAAAAAGGAATTTATTACTATATTTTGGGACTCACAGAGGGCTTGAAAACTAGCACGAAATAGTACAAGTATTTCTAATCTGTATGTGCTTTGTGTGAACCTTTCTGGAAAAATATAGCACATTTTCTTCAAAATTATACACTAACCCCAAAGGAACACAGACAGCATTATGCATTTTGCCTTCTTGAATATGGAAAAATCACCTTGATCCTTATAGCTCTACTTCCTATTTCATTAAGCACTAGGTAATAAATCATGGATTCACTAAATCTCAGTGGTGAAAGGGATTTTAGAGGTAATTCAGTTCTACCTTGTTCCCATGCAAGAGTCTTCAACAGATTATCACCAAGTAGTAATGAGCTAAGGCTATATGTCAAAAGTGCTTAGAACAGCTAGGCTATGTAGTAAGTGCCTAATAAATGTTATACATTCTTTTTAGTAATAATCAGGCACTGCACATTTCCAAGGACCTCATAAGAAAATCAGCTCATTTCGTCTTTCCCTGTAACTTGTAGTGAACTGTAAAGAATCTGCCTGCAATGCAGGAGACACAGCAGGCATGGGTTCGATCCCTGGGTCAGGAAGATGTCTTAGAGGAGAGGACATGGCAACCTATTCCAGTGCTTTTGCCTGGAGAATCCTATGAACAGAAGAATCTGGCAGACTACAGTCCATGGGGTCACAGAGAGTTGGACATGACTGAAGCCACTGAGTACACACGCACATACACAGTGTTTAAGCGCTATCATTGGTTCAATGACTCAAAAATTACAATGAATAGAGAACTTAGCTACTGATGCAAACAACTTTTTGGGTAAAAACTTAAAAGGACTTGGAACAGTATCTCAATTTAATATGCAATATTTGGGGTGTTTTTTTCAGCAGAATACATTTATCATCTTAAAACTTTTCACTGAATTATAGGATCATAAATTTCATTTTTTTCCAAATACCCTTCATATTATACTATCTTGTCATTTTTTAAGGTTGGTAAGAACATTGTAAGATTTTTGAGGCTGGTCTTCCAAAGTAATAGCAAAATCTATTGAACACTTACTGACAGCACAGGTAAAAGCCACTAACTTCAGTTAAAATTGCAGTCTATTGCTTTTGTTCCAAGAAGCGAAGACAGTCTTCAGAGGACTCTAATGCTCCAGGTAACGACACAGGCTCATGGCACATGTGAATTAGCCCAGTACTCTCCTGGCTGCCATTGCTGATGGTTCTGTGAATTAGGATCCCCATTCAATAAGACATAGGAGACTGGGTTTGATCCCTGGGTTGGGAAGATCCCCTCAAGCAGGAAATGGCAATCCATTCTAGTATTCTTGCCTGAAGAATCCATGGACAGAGGAGACTGGTAGGCTACAAGGCCATGGGTTTGCAAAGAGTCGAACATGACTGAGCACACACACGTCAATATCACAAATAGATCACACTTTGAAAGATTTGAAAATCTTTGTTGGCTTTATTGTTTTAAGGGGGCAGCCGGACTCACAGTTTGAATTTAAAATATATAAATGAGAATGATTGGGGTGGTCCTAAGATGGTGGAGGAATAGGATGGGGAGAAAGGTGTATCCATTTTGACTGAAATCAATCACCATATTTTAAAAAGGCTATTCTAGGGTAAACAGAAGAATCACCATTTTTTTTTTTTGTTATAAAAAAAAAAATACTTAGCCAGATAAATCACCATTTTTTAAGAGACAAAATTGATTAAGTTAAAATACAGATCTGATTTTGCTAGTCCATAGTAAATGATGATCTATTTTTTTTCCAAACAATATGGAATCTGAGCAAACCACTAATTCTAATGTCTCATGTGAACTTTTTAAACAACTGAACTTTAGTGCAAGTCAGCTTTTGCCACCAACAGGTTCCTATTTTGAAAAGTGGTTAAATGCAGGCACGCATGGGTGCTAAGTCGCTTCATTCACGTCCGACTCTTTGCAACCCTATGGACTGTAGCCTGCCAGGCTCCTCTGTCCATGGGATTCTCTAGGCAGGAATACTGGAGCGGGTTGCCATTTCCTCCTCCAGGAGATCTTCCCAACCCAGGGATCAAACCTGAGTCTCGTACGTCTCCTGCACTGGCGGGCAGGTTCTTTACTACTAGTGCCACCTGGGAAGCCCTAAATGCAGGCGTAACTAACCAATTATGAGCATTTTTCAGGGCATATAATTTTAGACACCTGAACACAACAGATTTTTTGAATCCAGTTTTTAAAGTTAAGCCTCCTAGCCTACCAGATGAGGTCAGGTAAATGTATGTTTTTAAAATATTTCAGAGAAACATGGGTGGACAAATCACTAATACAAACACTAAGATTAAAAAAAGTAAAATGTGTATTTGGACACTGTTTCTTATGCCAAGAAAATCTATTTCTGTTTTTTAATAGAAATTAGAAATGAAATTTTAAGTAACATATCATTTTAGTCATAAATAATCTAGCATTAATTTTTTCCTTGTAAAACGTGACTGATATTAAGGTTATTATGTGGTTACCCAAAGCATAAAATTTTATTCTTGAAAAACATCTGAGATGGCTATCCTTTGAAAGAAGTACAACAGCATCATTAAAGAAATAAATGAGCATATACTATATACCTTGCCAAATGATGTTTGATACAATAGAGCATTTGAGAATTTCTAGACATCAAAGTAAATTTCCATACACTTTAGGATTCCTAAAAGGAATTTTAGTTTATACAGGATGTAAGTAAAAATAAGAAATAGTGAACAAACAACCATCCATTTCAATATTTGCACAGCCCAGAAGCAATGATCTCTTCCAGGTAGTATTTAAAAAAAAAAAAATTTTTTTTTTGGCTCCTTTTCAACAATCTTTCCTTCTTTTTGTAAGGAAAAGGAAAAACAAAAAGGGTTTTTTTTTTTTTTTTCATTACTGATTTTAATTCTTTTTTTTTTTTTTTTTTTTCATTTTGAAATACAAGGTACCTACTACCTGGAAGAAAACATATATTTGTTGTCTTTTGATAAAAATATAACAAATGTATGTATACTGCTTAATAAAGGCATGCCTGTTCTTCTTTTGATCCTCTCAGCAATTCTGAAATACATAAGACTGAAGTATTACCCTGTTCTAGAGATGAAGACCCTGGTTAGAAATGGTCAGAGAGATCTGCACCCACTCCAGCCAGAACTCCAACTCCAGCCTCCAGTTGCCTGCCAAGCTCATGCTCTCTCCTGTACTCTCATGGGTATCCACTGACTCAAACCAATAAGAACACAAGCTCAGTTATTGCCTTACTGATGTGAAATGGGGGTATATGTTCACAGTGTTGAATCAAAGTGTTTAAAAATAAGAGATGTAGTCCAATTTATGTTACGTTTGAATTTGGGAGAATTCTCAAAGAAATTTCAGGAATTCATTTGAAATATAGACATCAATTGATCTAGTTTAACAGAGTAGAGCCATTTTGGAAAAGATTTCTTCAATGGATAATATTTATTTGGAAAAAGCACATGAAATTTTTCATATATGATTGTCAGGTTATTTTGCCCACCTACTTTCCTACATGGGCTTCCCAGGTGGCGCTAGTGGTAAAGAACCCACCTGCCAGTGCAGGAGACATAAGAGACATAAGTTTGATCCCTGGGTTGGGAGGAATCCCTGGAGGAGGAAATGGCAACAACACTCCAGTATTCTTTTCTGGAGAAACTCATGGACGGAGTAGCCTGGCGGGCTACAGTCCATATGGTCGCAAAGAGTCAGACATGACTAAAGTGACTTAGCACACACCTTCCTATATTCACATAGTTAAAATGAATCTATGTTGCTATTTTCTTTTATAATCCTATTTTCATAAAAGGACATATGTAGGAATTAACTTCATCCTCTGCCTAAAGTGTCAGGAAGTTTCCATTAATGGAGGTTCAGTTAACAAGGTTTCATAGCAGTGATGTTTGCTCTCGGTGGACCTCTACGCTCATGAAACCTAAAAGAGCAAGAAAAGCTCTGAGCCTGATTCTGGTCTGGTCCCTAAGGTGCTCGGTTTCCTGCGCCCACGTGGAGCAAAAACAGCTAGACTACCACATGTGACGATTTCTTTCCATTTACAAAACCTCTGCTCCAGGCAATGGTAGTCATTCATTCATTCAACCAAAACCATGTTTTTGCATCTACAATGTGCAAAATAGAGAGGGCTCAATGTCAGAGGGAGGGTGATTATGCCTCTCTCATATTCTCTGACTTCAAACAAATCACAGTCTAGAAGGTAAGCAGATTTGTAAGTAAGGGGAGACAATTGAAGACAGAATAAAACATATGCTAATGAGCAGTTCAAAGCATTTATTTTGTGTAGAAGAAAAACTTCTGTTTGGGGGAGAAGATAAATAAACCAACATCTGAATGTATCCAGGTTGCAAACAAAATGCAAAAGGAAAAATAAGAGTTTTATTAATTATATTTATATAAATGAAGTGTGAAAGTGTTAATCGCATCTTACTCTGCAACCCCATGGACTGTTGCCCACCAGGTTCCTCTGTCTATGGAATTCTCCAGGCAAGAATAGTGGAGTGGGTAGCCATTCCCTTCTCCAGGGGATCTTCCCAACCCAGGGATTGAACCCAGGTCTCCTGCATTGCAGGCAGATTCTTTACCATCTGAGCCACCAGGGAATTTATATAATGTTTATATAAATACTGGAGTAGAGAGAATTTTAATGCAAAAATAGGTTGATGAGATCACTGTATTAGTTATTTATAACTGTGTAACAAAATTACCCCAAAACTTAGCATCTTAATATGCATTTATTATCATATGCATTATGACACCTCACACAATTTTTGAGAGTCAGAAATCTGGGAGCAGTTTATCTAAGTGTTACTGGATTATCAGGGCTCTCATGAGGACGTATTAATACCTTAAGCTTTCTGCTGGGGCTGCTTCATCTGAAGGTTGAACTGAGGCTGAAGGATTCATTCCAAGAAGGCTCCCTCACATGGAGAGAGAAAGAAGGCTTCAGAGCCCTGCACATAGGCCTCTACACAAGGCTGTTTGAGTGTCCTCACATCATGGCAGATGGCTTCCCTCAGAGTGAATGATCCAAGAGAGAGCAAGGAGGAAGCCACAACAAGCTTTCATGACCTGGTATCTACAGTGGCACACCATTTCTTCTCTTGCTTCTGCTTATTAGAAGTTAGTCATTAAGTGCAGACCATACCCAAGGAGAGTGATTCATCGCAAGGAGTTCATCATTAAAAGACTCCATGTCTTAAAGGGAAGAGTACTATAAACATATTTTCAAACCGCTACAAACACATTCAGGAATGGAACACAAAGTATAGAAGTGTTTCTTTATGTATTCCAAGCATCTTTTAAAGTTATCATAGAACTATTTGGATATGATATTACATATAAACAAAAAGCACATGTACAGAAATGTGGACATCAAAGAACCCTTATCACAATATCAGTGCCACTATATAGATACCCTGTGGGCTCCACAAGTAACAATATTCATTGACTGAAGGATGAAGAAGATTCCAAAAGAAATGATTAGGAGAACTAAAAAATGTGAAGATGCGTCATATGAGGGTTCTGATACAATCCTGGAACTATGAAACTGGATCATCAAACTGAGCATTTAGTGGGTTGGCAAAGATGCTCTGTTTCCTGGAAGGTCATCCTACCCACCCCTTGGCAACAAGCACACATTCACTTTGTGATGCATAAACTTTATTAACTTTGATTATCCAATGTCATCTGGTTATAAATGAAATCACACTTCATTAGAACTAGAAGAGATCTTCTCAATTCTTTATAAATGAAGAAATATTTTATAAATGAAGAAAATGAGGCTCAGAGGGAGGAAATAAGTCAAATCCAGGATAATGGAGTGAGCCTGAGAGAAATAAAATGAGAAACCTTGATGGGGATGGGAATGCAATGGTAGAATCACCTCAAGTGCCAACAAGAACAAAGGTGGGAACCCTCCATTTATCTGCAGGCACTAATGTCACCCCAGGGCCCTGTTCGTATTGTCAGTACTCTCACAGCACAGCTACAGAGCTGAGTACATGCCACAGAGATCTTCTAGTCATAAAGCCCAAACTTTCTACTGTCTGGTTCATTACAGAAAAAGGTTATTGTATTTTTGCTACATTAAAATGGCTTTCTCAGAGAAAGACAAATATTATATGATACAACTTAAATGCAGAATCTAAAAATAGTACAAATGAACTTATTTACAAAACAGAAGCAGACTCACAGACACAGAAAACAAACTTATGGTTACCAAAGGGTAAGTGGGGGAGGGATAAATTGGGAGTAGGGGAGTAACTGGGCTTCCCTTACAGCTCAGTTGGGAAAGAATCTGCCTGCAATGCAGGAGACTGGAGTTCAATTCCTGGGTCGGGAAGATCCCCTGGAGAAGAAAATAGCAACCCACTCCAGTCTTCTTGCCTGGAAAATCTCATGGACAGAGGAGCCTGGCTGGCTACAGTCCATGGGATCGCAAGAGTCGGACACGACTTATTGACTAAACCACCACCACCAGGGGAGCAACAGGTGCACACTACTACATATAAACAGCAAGGACCTAATGTATAGCACAAGGAACTATATTCAGTATCTTGTTATAAACTATAATGGAATAGACTCAAAAGAAAAATATATAGATATATACATACTTGTATAACGGAATCACGTTTGTTGTACACCTGAATGAACTACAATTTAAAAAAAATAAATTAATTTCTTATTCTAGCTCACGCTTTTGGTGACTTTTCATCATCAGACCTCTAAACCAGAAAGTGGTTTTATTTTTCTTTTAAGTATTTACACTGCCCTTCCTACCTCAAAAAAAAAAAAAAAAAAGTCCCAAAGTCTGTGCCTTTTCCTTGGAAAGAGAAACGCAAATGCCATCATCGCTATTAATAACTGCTCATACACATCCGGTTCTGAGCACTATGGTCACTGAGCTCTCAGCCTCCTGCATGTTAAGAGGGCAGGTCAGAGGCAGGTCAAGAGGCAGTGAGTCTTAATGGTTAGAATCCCTCTTTCCTTTCTTTCCAGCATCAGCCACAACCAATTTTCATCCTTGTCACACTTTATTTGTTTGATGCATAGGGACCAAGTGAGCTATTCCAGGACACAAGATGCCGATCAGCTCAGATAAACAAACGTTTACAGAGTGCATGTAAAGGGCTTGGCATTAAGTTTGGCCCTGGAAATATATAAACAAGTCACTGTCCAGGACAGGGAAGCCTGGCGTGCTGCAGTCCATGGTGTCACAAAGAGTTGGACACAACTGATCGACTGAACTGAACTGTCCTGGCTCTGGGGCAGCTTTCCTGTCTAGGTTTTATTCTCCACCTCAAATACCCAACTGGTAATACAGCTTGGTACCCAATTTGAATTTTGACAGCCAATCTCTTCCAAACTCTCAGGTCACATTCCAATCTGGGCTCTTCTCATGGGGCCCAACAAGCCTTGCCCAGGCAAAGGAAAACATTGCCTTATTCCACCCCCCAGCATTGTCTGACACCCAAGCTCATCTTAATCCTGTGAATGCATGCCCATTACAATTCAATTAAGAGAGAGTATCTTAGCCCCCTGGTCAAATCCTTTTTAATTAAATAACAATGGGCCTCTTTAAAGCACTTACTACTTGTGTGCCTGGCACGGTGGAGATAATACTAGTAAAATCAACAAATGCTAAAACAGCATTTCCGGTATGTCAGGCAGGATTCTTAGGATTCTCACACATACGCATGCGTGCTTGCTAAGTCGCTTCAGCTGTGTCCTTCTCTTTTGCGACCCCATGGACTGTAGCCCGGCAGGCTCCTTTACCCATGGGATTCTCCAGCCAAGAATATACATATAACCTCATTCAGTCTTCGCAGCCACCCTGTGATATCAGTTATTACCATCATTCCCGTCTACTGATGAAGAAAATGACCGCCGGGCTCTGCATCATGCAGCCAGTGAATATCATTGTAGCGCAAATCTGAACCCAGAGACTCAGGCTCCAAAAACTGTGTCCTTGTTCACTAGCTGGCTTTCATATGTTATTTCTAATCATATAAGAATGTATTATTACCCCTTCTTTACAAATGAGGATGAACTGAGGCTGAGGGAGGTTTAAAAACTTGCTCAAGTGCAAGGCAAAGGCTGAAGCAGATATGTCTGACTCAACGTGTCCTGCCCTTTCCCAAAAGATGGCCCAATGGGGCTTGGTCCTAGTGGCTATATATACACTTTGCCGTTGACAAGTGCTTTGGCATATAGTATCTTATTTCTTCATCACAGAGACCCGGCAATATAGATCTTATTTATCTGTTTGTAAAAACAAAATTGAGGCTTAGAAGTTGAAATAACTTTTCCAAGGTGTCATAATTAGTTAGTTGTGACTCAAAGCCAGGTATTCTGATTCTAAGTCAAGGTTTCCCTCACTCTGACCAACTGCCTTCCGTTTTCAAGTTAGTTTCTATTTGCCGTGCATACATTACAGCCAGTTTAGCCCCAGTTCTAGGCTATACTCTCTGGGGCTGAAAATGCAAAGCATTGCTTCTGTCAGATCAAGGAAGAGAAGAGAAACTGGCTTATTAGGGATCCAACTGAGAGTTATAACAACTTAAGTTATCAGGAAAGAAGAATATATATATATATATATATATATATATACAGCAAAGAATCCACCTGCAATGCAGGAGACCCAGGTTTGATCCCTGGGTTGGGAAGATCCCCTGGAGAAGGGAAAGACTACCCACTCCAATATTCTGGCCTGAAGAATTCCATGAATTGTATAGTCATTGGGGTAGCAAAGAGTCAGACACAACTGAGCGATTTTCACTTTCACTTTCATATATATATTTATATAGGCTTCCCAGGTGGTGCTAGTGGTAAAGAACCTGCCTGCCAATGCAGGAGACATAAGCTACATGAGGAGGAGGAAATGGCAATCCACTCCAGTACTCTTGCCAGAAGAATCTCATGGACACAGAAGCCTATATATTTGTATGTGTGTGTGTGTGTGTGTGTGTGTGTGTATTCACCAGCAGATATTTCCATCAAAATGATTAGCTTGTAGCAGATGCTACATCACAGGTTAAATCTGTAAGATGATGAAAGTGAAAGTGAAGTCGCTCAGTAGTGTCCGACCCTTTGCGACCCCATGGACTGTAGCCTACCAGGCTCCTCAGTCCATGGAATTTTCTAGGCAAGAGTACTGGAATGGGTTGCCATTTCCTTCTCCAGGGGATATTCCTGATCCAGGGATCAAACCTGTGTCTCCCGCATTGCAGGCAGATGCTTTACTGTCTGAGCCACCAGGGAAGTAAGATGAAATGGGACTAAAACTGTGGTTTCAAACCAGTGCCTCCATGAGTACAACCTGGGGGTTTCTTGAAGGCTCAAGGCTATTGGGTGGTCTGCCCAGTCCCTTCCCTGGGCATGAGCTGCAGAGTCATGATTCATGCAGGACCAAGTGGAGTTCTTTCCACATGGTGGACGGTTCAAGTAACATGTAAACCATGGTCGGCAGGCAGCCAACGCTAAACAAGGGGAGTACAAAAGCCAGGTTATAAAGAAAAAGAGGACTGAAGAAAATAAGAAAATACGCAGAGAAAAACAGAAAGAAAACTGCTTGAATTTCCTTTCTTAAATTTCCTTTCTTAAGGTTTTCCTTTTGTTCTATGTCGTTCTTAAGACTTTTTTTTCTTTCCTTAAACTAGTTCATGGCAAGTTCCACTACTTGCAATCAAATAAACTAGAAATATTCAAAGTGTGAAGATGGAGGAGGGTGAGATGGATAGGCAAATAGACAAGGTTTGAAGCCTCACATTCTTATTAGGCTTTGTTATGGGTTGAACTGTCTCCCCTTCAAAAAGACAGGCTGAAGTCCTAATCCTTGGTATCTGTGAATGTGACTTAATTTGGAAGAAGGATCACTAAAGTTGCTATTGGGCTTGCCAGGTGGCACTAGTGGTAAAGAACCCACCTGCCAATGCAGGAGACATAAGAAATGTGGGTTCAATCGCTGGGTAGGGAATATTCCTTGGAGGAGGGCATCGCCACCCACTTCAGGATTCTTGCTCCGGGAATCCCCATGAACAGAAGAGCCTAGCAGGCTACAGTCCATGGGGTCACAAAAGAGTCGGACATGACTGAAAAGACTTAGCATAGATAGCATAATCCAATATAACTAATGTCCTTATAAGAAGAGGAGAAGAGGTGGGGAGAGTGCCCTGTGACAATATGGTAGAGATCAAAGTGCGGTAGCTCAAACGCCAAGGATTGTCACAGATGTCCAAAAACTAAGAAGAAGCAAGAAATATTCCTCCAAAGCTTTCAAACAAAACCCTGCCAACACCCTGACTTGGGACTGCCAGCCTCTGGAACTGTGAGATAGTAAATTTCTGTTGTTTTAAGCCACCCAGTTTATTGTTCCTTGTTATAGCAGCCTGGTGGGAATACAGGCTTCCAATAAGATGTTCCTGATTTTAAAGAAGAAACTGAAAACTACTAAATTCCATATTTTTCAATGTATCTAAAAATTTCACTTTAAAAATCCCACTCATGATAAAGCTGGATAAATAAAACCCTGACTAATTTATAATTTCCCAGCTAATTAGACTCATATGGATGTCATATACTTGTATAACTACTTTCAGTATCTCTCCTAAAGAGTGTCTTCTCACTGTTAATGAAATAAATATTTAAGTTTTCCATTTTGGTTAAAAGTTACTTTTCCTTTTTAGAATGTACAAATGTAGGAATAAGGTACATACATATTTTAGTTCATATTTTTCTTGCAAAACCCAGCATCTCAGCAAAAACTGCTGTTAGCATTTCAAATTTACCAGAATTTAAAGAAACGCAGGAAGTATAGTTATGAGAATGGAGCCCTAAAATATAATTATTCCAAAGAACTCTTAAATATTATCATCAGAAATTTTTGTAATAAAAGTAAATTAACTCTACCATTTATAATAAGATGTTCCTTTGAGAGTCTCAGGAGACCCGATTCCCTCTACAGCTAACAATATAACCAAACATATGTAGTGTTGGTGTTTATAATACCTGGCACTGGTATAATGGTTGCATTTACAGTGTTTTATTATGGACTTGAAGACAGCCAGATAACTTTTTAACCACATCTTTTTAGCAGTATTTACAATAAAAGTGCATTAGAGGTATATTGTACTTTTGCATTATCAAAGACCTTTTAAGTATGTGATCCCACCTGACCTACAAAATTACAATTTTAAATAAGAGAAAGTAAATATTATCATCTCTGTTTTCTAGTTAAAGAGACTGATGCTTAGTGATCCACCCGAGGTCATACAATTAGTAAAAGTTAAAACCAAGTCTTTCAATCCCTGGGTGGGGAAGATCCCTTAAAGACAGAAATGGTAACCCACTCCAGTATTCTTGCCTAGGAAATCACACGGACAGAGGAGTCTGGTGGGCTACAGTCTTTGGGGTCAAAAGAGCTGGACATGACTTAGCAACTAAACAACAACTTCTGACTCTGAATCTAAAATGTAGGTTTTATGATGCCAGGATTCTATCTAAATCAGACAGAAGGTTTAGGTATCTACAGAGCTCACAGCTTCTAAGGAAAAGATAGTGATTCATATCTCAATTCACTTTTAAAAAAAGAGCTAGTACATGCTTTTCTTATCTTGACGTGATATCCTTGTAGAAATTCTCATAATCTAAAGAAATTGAAAGATGCAGCCTTAACTTGGCCCTTTAATGTCTGTTCAGAGGTGCCTACCTAGAAGAGGCCAACCTTGGACCTATGGAGAGAGAGGGGGCTGTGCTCATCCCAGCGGGGCCCCTCAAGAGAGGATACTGGAGTGGCTAGAATTAGGACTAATATGATGTAAAGCCCTGCAAACACCTTCTTCTTCTTTCTGTTCTCATGAGGCAAGTTGAACAGTTGATAAAAACTACAAAATTACATGAGCTACTTCTTTCTAGATGCAGAAAAAACACAGGCAGTAAATTCCAGAAAAAGAAAGGTGGGATTTCTGATTTAAATGTTTTTTCCAGGACTGTTATCTCCTTAGGATTAAAATAAGAAGCTACTTCACTCTTGCCCATGGTCTCTGGTCACATGAAAGATGTATTCCACAGTGCCACTACGGTCAAGAGGCTACATTTTAGAAATACTGGGGGTGCAGTTTACTCTTGTGTTTACTCTGAATACATTGATTTTTCAGTAAGAAAACATTTTGAAAGATGAACATGACAAGCAAGGGACATTTCACGTTTGGAAGTACAGGAATTCCTGGTACCAGGTCTTCTTTTAATCCTTTAGTTTCCTTCAACAACAACAAAACATAAAACCCAGTTGAAAAATAGGCAGAAAACCTAAATAGACATTTCTCCAAAGACATACAGATAACCACTAGACACATGAAAAGATGCTCAACATTGCTAATTATTAGAGAAATGCAAATCAAAACTATAGTGTGGTATCTCCTCACACTGATCATCATTAAAAAGTCTACAAATAACAAATGCTGGAGAGGGTGTGGAGAAAAAGGAACCCTCCATTGCTGCTGGTGGGAATGTAAGCTGGTAGAGCCACTGTGGAAAACAGTATAGAAGTTCCCCAGAAAATTAAAAATAGAATTACCATATGACTGGGCAACCTCACTCCTGGGCATATGTTCAGACAAAACTATAATTCAAAAAGATACATGCACACATGTTCACAGCAGCACTATGCACAATAACAAAGACAAGAAAACAACCTAAATGTCCATCAACAGACAAGTGGACAAAGAAGATGTTGTGCATATATACACTGGAATATTACTTGGTCATAAAAAAGAATGAAATAATGCCATTGACAGCAACATGGATGGACCTAGAGATTATCATACTAAGTGAACTAAGTCAGAAAGACAAATACCACATGATATCATTTATATTTAAAATCTAAAATATGACACAAACGAACCTATTTACAAAACAGAAACAGACTCACAGACATAGAAAATAGACTTCTGGTTGCCAAGGGGGCTGGGGAGGGATGGACTGGGAATTTGGGGGGTTTGCAGACGCAAACTATTACATATAGAATGGATAAACAATAAGGTCCTACTGCATAGCACAAGGAACTATATTCAATATCCTGGGATAAACCCTAATGGAAAAGAATATAAAGAGGAATGTATATATGTGTGTAACTGAGTCACTTTGCTGTACAGTGGAAATTAACATAACATTGTAAATCAAGTATACTTCAATAAAAAATAAATTTAAAAAATCCTTTAGCTTCCTGAGTTACCTTATTACTTTCAGCTAAGTTCTAGGCCCTTTTCCTATCTTGAGCCTGTTCCCCGACTTTCTGAAGGAAAAGGGAAACCTGAGAGCCAAAGAAAGTGAGCCTGGAGGAGCCCACCTGAGGCCCCCCACACAGGGACCTTTGGAAAGACCGCTCGCCCTTCGTGGTTGAGTAGGCAGGGGCCAAATGGCCCGGAAACTGCTTCTCCAATGCCACACACCGTTTGCCCTGGAGAAACATCACTCCCTAGTTTTCTACCTCCGAGGCTGCCAAGTATCTTTCAAGAATAAAACTGCTTCACTCTTCACGGGACAAAACACCTCTGAATGGTATGGAATGAGATGGCCCAATAAACACCATTTTGTTAGGATAGGCAAACAAAATTGAATCATTATATTCTTTACCTATTTGTTTTTTATTTGTCTCAAGTCAGTTAATTTCTTTCAGTCGCAAATGAGAACTGGCAGAGTATAAAATCTCCAAAGAAATGTTACCTGCAGCATTTATTTCTTGAAACTGTTAGTGATTCACCAACACTTTGACTTGCCTCGATGCAAGGAGCAAAGTTACATAAAAGGAGTAGAAAGTAGTAAGTTATTCCTGCATTTATTTTTCACTTACTTGATATGCACTACAGAACTATTTTTCATACAATAAGAAAACCGAGTATCACAGGCTCATAACAAGTTTAAAAGGACAAACAAATTAAACGTGTTAAGGGTACTTTTCCATTTAGGGTGAAAGCTACACCGAACAGAATGATCTCGAAGTGCTTTATGTGAATTACCTCACAAGATGATTTAGGAGATCCATAAAACACACTCTGTAATTGCATACAGTATGACTGCAGAAGCACCTTGATAGCACTTGACCCTTGGTTATTAAAATCCTAATCCATTAGCTGTTACTGCTTATTACATAACAACCAGTAGGTCTTGTAAAACACACATTTACAGGAACCACAACAGCATTACTATGGATCATACTTCAGGTTTGTAATAATTCTACGGAGAACAAAGCAGAGGTATGAAACCACAGGACTAAAAAGCGTCATAACTGATCTGAGACTTTCAAAGGCAAAGTCACGGAATGCCACCTCAAATATTGCTACGGAAAGTTTCCAAGAAAACAAACTTTTACTTACTGAAATAAGGTTTTTTAAAATTAAAATCGATTGACTTTTTCAAGTTCAAAATCACTCACAGGTTATTTTAAAAATAATCCCAAACTGGGAATATTTGCTTATGAGCCAAAAGAAGCTTGCTTTCTTCCTAGTATGAACCTGAGGAAAATTTACGAACCCTTTTTCTTGTGCTCACAAGATAAACAAACAAAATAAAACCAAAGGTTCTCCTCAATTTAAAGCCCACTCAAGAGTTTATCAAACTGTGAAACTACCAAACATTTTATTTTTTACCACACATAATGCGTGCATGCACACACACACACACACACACAGAGACATGTGTGTTCAGCAAAACAAATACGTACAAAACAATCCAAACTTAGACATTAATTTCAAGTTTCATGAGACAAATACATGCTTTCCCTGAGGCAAAGGAAAATAGAAATCTAAAAATTACATTAAGCATATTGGTAAAATTAAATAATACTAAAGGCTAGCTTTTTACTCTAGAACTCTACTTTTGATAACTGATACCTTTAAGGAAGATATAAATTAGGTTTGGTTGATGAAATAGCACACTACTTAATTCATAACTTTAAAAATCATTAAAAATTGGGACAGAGCTTTTGAGGAATTTCCAGACACTCAAGTTACAACAAAAATAGTAATTACGATTTTAAGAGCAATAACTCTTGCCTTAGGACTGACATTCTGTTTACTTACAGACTGTCCATTTATCCCCCGGGGGTCTTCCATTGAAGATTTCTTCTTCCGAATTATATATGGGCTATTAGCTCCACACTTCTTCAAAGACTTCCAACACCCCAGCACCTGTGATGAACAGAGCATCAAGCAGCCGTATTAATTGTGTGGCATGAAATTAAGGACCGATCTTTACATCTGCAGCTTTCCATTCACTAGCATGTATACACAAGTCAGGAATGCTTACCTTCACTGAATGAATCTTTAAAATAAATATTATGGGCTCACTGTTTATCACAATTTACATGAGCCAAATGTGGCCAAATTATAGCTCAGTGTGTCTGCTGTCAGCAGCTGCAGCCCAAGTCAAAAAAAAAAGAATGAAGAGGGCAGTGAGGGAGCTTTCCACACACATTATTTCTGAGCCCAACTATCCAAGAGCCTTTTTTTTTCTTTTCTTTTTTCTTTTTGAAATTGGTTTCTCCACACTATCTATCAACGTCAGCTGTACCACAATGCCAAGAGGAAATACTAACAAAGAAATATGATTGTAGTCTGAGGGAGAATAAAAGAGAAAAATCTAGAGTTGAGTGTTTTACCCTCAGGGCAAGGATATTATTATACTATTTCTTAGCAAGTTTACTTAGGTCACAGTTTCACGGTTGATCAATTCTGAAACTTCAAGAGACTCAACACCTTCGAGAAGAGTGGGATTTGGGGATGCTGCAAGATATAGACAACGAATGTAGTATTTTGAAATATATTCTATGGTTAGTTATCTTCAAATAGTAGTGATATAGCCACCAGGCTGCCTAATTTCATTTATAACTCTGAGAATTAATTTTCATACTCAAGTTCAAATGAGGAACCAAAAGAAATTCTCAGTTTTTCTTGCTTGGTCTTAGCAACTAAGAAATTAATCTACACTCCTCACATCAACTTCAACACAGATATTTAAATAGACATTAAAATTTAAGCAAAAAAAAAAAAAGATAATCTTAGTATCACCTAAGGTAATATTACAGAATAAAGAACATACAGTCATGTAAACTTCAGAATCACTTCTTATAAAGGTACTTGAACTTCTGCATGTAGGCATGGTAAAAAAAAAACCACTGCAGCAGAAGTTAAGAGATCTTAATTCAGGTTCTGACTCTACCACTAATAAGTGGAATGACCTCGGGCAAATGATTTTGGTTCCCTGAGCCTCAGTTTTATTATGTGCAAAATGGGAGACTTTAACTGGATGATAGCTTAGATTTTAGATTTATAATTTAATGAAATTTACACACATGATTTTCAGGTAAAATATTCCAAGCTTAGCTCATGTGGGATGTAATTTTGAAATGCTGGAGTAATTCTCATTTATGATATGACTTTTTGCTCACAATTATCAAGATTGGAAAACATATGCCTTATCCACTGTAAACACAAAAGTGATGCTTTTTGGACAATATAAGACATAAATAACTAGCTCCTAAAATCTGGACGGTCCTTAGTAGAGCAGAATATGCCTGTAGTTTTAACAAAAAACAATGTCAGTAAATAAAAAACATATGGATATATTTAAGTCCTGCTAACCCAAGAAAACACAATATACAACTCTATTTTGAATTGCACAAAATTTCAAAACCAAATCTTAAAATCTACCGCCATTGCTTTCAGAGGATTTCTTGCCTAATTAGGGAAGAGATATTATAGAAACCAGAGTTTTGTGTTTGTTTGTTTGTTTTTCCCATGGCTTCCTTTACTCTCTGGAGGCAAGTTAACATTTGCAGGTGATAAAGTAGTGTTTTAAAATAATGATAATAATTCTGCCTTACATTGGTAAAATGCTTTACAGTTTACAAAGTGTTTTCACATAAATCGCCCACAGTGCATTTATATGTGGTGAGACAAAGTCCAGTCTCATTCCTCACAGAAGGGGGCAGGCCCAGGACAAAGCCCCCTCTGATTTCCCCTAAATTCCCATCCTTTCCATACCTGTCCTAAGAACATGTTTCAATCAAAGCCTGTATATTTGATATTCCAGGATTATTTCCCATGTGTTTCTTTTCCATATTTCCATATTGAACTTACTGAACAGTTTAAGGTATTAAGAATGGTCAAGTTACATGAGCATGAAAGGTATTTCATCCGTCATTTTATTTTTTCTGAAGACGAAACTATTCTGTACAAAATACTATGTTTGTTGTTGTTTCCTGGGCTAAAAAAGAGAAGATTGAGATTATTGAGAAGCCAAAAGAGTCAGCATTCATCTAGTTCAGGTAGATGTCTCCACTAAGAAAGACTATGACTCACAAATCACAAAATCACAGAGACCCATGGACTTTATTTACAAATCCTCCTGCTTGCTAAATCAGCATAGTTGTTTCCAGATTTCTACATGTCAGTCCAAACCATGAAATATATGCCATGACTGGGTCTACTGATATTTAGGAGCCTGGCTCTGGTAAGCCCTTAATTCCCTAGTTGGACTTGGTCTTTCATGGTTTATAAATAAGCCTGCCCCCATTACAGCACTTATCTAATGAGACTGTCATTATTTCTCTACCTGTCTCCACCACTAGATTGTAGCTCCATGAGGCCTAGGACCATGCTTCCCTCTCTTGTTCTGATCACATATGGCACTCATTAAATATTTTGAATGAATGAATGAATATTATTGATACATAACAATTTCTGAATACATGTAAACTATGAGGAAGAAGTAGATGGCTAGTTAAATGGTGGTACTATCATTCAATCAACTTAAAAATGACTCATCATAAAAGACCTAAAAGGTCTTCAACATTTGTTCAAATACCCTAAGAAACAGGCTCAAGCAAAAACAGGTTAGTTGATTCCTATCTATCTACTTGCTTACCTATATATTACACACATAAAGAACAGCTATTCATAAAACTATATAGACCTAAAGAGTACTTAGAGTTGAACTTCAAAGAGATTTTGTCTAAACTAAACTAGACTAAACTAGAAAAAAAGGAATAGAAGAATGTCCAAGGAGGTTGATCTAAGTGTAGGAGGGAGAGGGAAGATGCATGCTGACGGAAGGATTGGTGACACGAAATTTGTGGAGATTTGTAAAGCAGTATGGACAGGTGTCATGGTATCAAAAGTGTCCCTACATGGTCAGGTGCCATAAGCCAATCCATATACATTGCATTCACAGCCCCAGGCCATGTGCCCACCTTGGCATCTGGTGCTGAGCAGAAGCAGGCAGATAGCAAGAAGGACAGTGGGAGGATCTGGGCACGAAGAAACAGAAGTACTGACTCTGTTTGAACTGACCTTTCCAGCACCTGAGGGAGCTATGCCTTCTTCAGTCCCAATCCTCTGAACTGTTGATAAAACACCACGAAAAGTAAACTTACATAGACTCCTCTGACACAAGATTAATGGAAGCCTTAAGAATTTCCTTTATATTTGCCACTCTTGGGGGAATGGGGTAGGAAGGAGCCGAAATCATTTGTAGACACACCAGCAAAGAAACAATGGCAAATAAATACTAGATGTATATGCTGATAAAAGATGCTACGGAAAACACCAAATCAAGACTACAATTTGACAAATCTTGCAATCACATAAAACCCCCTTTGGGGGTCCAAAGGCATTATGAAATTGCACCCCTGGTGATTACATTACAATGATACCTATAGACCCATATTTGGAAATGTATTTCATACTCCACTGCAACTAACAAGCTTATTGTTAAATACTGAATAGTTCTAGATACAGAAACTTTTTGAGAAACACTGAGTCCACCTGCAGTGCGGGGAGACCCAGGTTCTATCACTAGGTCGGAAAGATCCCCTGGAGAAGGAAATGGCAACCCACTCCAGTGTTCTTGCCTGGAGAATTCCATGGACACAGGAGCCTGGTGGGCTACAGACAATGGGGTCACAAATATAGGAGAAAAATACATCTATTCCATGCATTCCTGCTATAATTTAAACTCTTCCCAATTCTATAAACACCCTTGCTACTTAAAAAAAAAAGGGGGGGGTTCTGTAAGTCCATATTCACCACCCCACATTGACACTTCCTATTCTTTTCCCACCCATTTTCCAACTGCTGGGCAGTTGATAAAATAAGCAACAGCACCTCATTTTACCTGTAAAAATTACCTTACTTTTACTTTAGTTCTAGCTCATCACAAGTATAAGCAGTGTGCAGTGTAGTAGCACATGTGCTCAGTCGTGTCTGACTCTTTGCGACCCCATGGACTGTAGCCACCAGGTTCCTCTGCCCATGGGATTTCCCAGGCAAGAATATTGGAGTGGATTGCCATTTCCTTCTCCAGGGGATCTTCCTGACCCAGGGCTCAAACCTGCATCTCTTGAGTCTCCTGCATTGGCCGGCAGATTCTTTACCATCATCAAAAACATTCTGACTATTGTCAGATCAAAAGATTGGTAAATGAGAAGCTGAAATAAGTGTGCAAGTTACAGAGCCATGAAATAGAGAAAGGGTCTAGTTAGGCAGGTGGATGGAAGAGACTTTCCAGATTGAAGAAAAACAAGGTGAGGGTGGAGGTGGGGATTAATATGATTGGGAAGAAAATAATCCTTTCAAAAATTTTATACAACACATATATTTAAATTTTTCCTGCTGGTTATATAAAAAAAAGGGTTTTAGTTTAGATGGCATATAAATCATCTCTAATGAACCAGAGACCCATCAGACACTGTTAGTAACTTGCAGCTCCTTGGATGAAAGAGTATTTTCATTACAACACACCATCACTTTCATCTTTGCCTTCTCACCAAGTGTTGAGTTTTCTAACATTCCTGAGAAGCAGAAGGAAACTAGCGGCTGAACACTGCTTTGTAGAAAAGAAAAGGGCTATTCTGAAATATGTCCCCAGAAGACCACAACTGCAGATTGAATAAACATATCAAATCAAGGGGTCTTTAAGAAAATTTACAAACAGAAGCCTGCAGTGAAATGAACCATTGGATAAATGACCTCCAGAGACTTCAACTCACTATTCCATGTGCGGCTGCGTCTCAAGGTGGCTTCTTCTTTGCTTTCCTCACCTTCTTCAGAAATACGGTTATATCAGGGGAAACAGAGATGTGGTATGCTCAGGTGAGTCAGATTCAAAAACCAGATTCTCATTGACCTTTCCAACTGTTGGAAGGACTACATTCCCCAACCATAGAAGCCATTAAGGAAAATCAAGTTCAGCTCTATGTTGGTGAAATTCTATGGCTGGAGATGCAGTTTCTATAGAAATAAATGTTGACACACTTATTTGCTTTTATAGCTTTTCCACTGATTTACTGGTGCTGCTATTCTAAAGTTTGAAGTATGAAGCCTCTGATCTTTAGAGAATGTCTGAATAAATATGACCAGATTTCTGTTTCCACCATATACAACTTCCTTCAGAGGAAGAATATAAGACAAGGGGATAACCCAATGAGCTGACACTAATCAGGAAAATGTTACTTTTATTCAGTAACTGAAGTTGAATTCAAGCTTTGTTTCCAAGAGTATTAGACCTACACACTATTTCAATGTAGCACTTTCTACATTATAAAAACTCTAAAGAAACACACCTGTAATTCCATCAACCCAACGTGTCTGTATGCATACACAATTTTATATAGCTGTAATCAGAGCAAATATTCATGCTTGTGCTTCTCTGGTTTCTCTTAACATCATTTCCTAAGTATTTTACAGTCTGTACACTTATCATTTTAATGCCTGTGTAATATTCCATCAGGGAGATGTTTCCATAAGGTGGGATATTTGGGAATTTTTTCCACTCTTTCACTATAGCATATAACACTTCAATATCTTTATTCTACAAGTTTTTTCCTTCTTTTAATTATTTTTCTTTAAGCATAAATCCAAAATAGAATAATTAAAGGATCAAGAGGTATGATAGCTAAAAATGCTAATTCTTTTCAAGTCAAATTCACTTATTTGGATTTTTCTCTCATAACAACACTGACCCTAGTGGAAGGATGAAACACAGCATTCATATTTGTAAAATATTACAATAAAGTTGTTACAAAAGAATCTGTAATCTTGATAACATTCATGAACCTCCCTATATCAGAGATTACCAAATTTTTGTGTTCATGACAAACTTCTGCATATTAAAACTACTGCAGGGTATTTGAAAGCTTAACTAAATCATTGATGTAGGCATCACTATGCTGACAAACGTAGGCATGGTTATCACACTCATCACCTGCTTTCTTTCACTCAGCATTGCTTTTGGAATAGAATCTGTTCTCACAGATTAAAGACAAAAAGTCAAAGTGGGGGACTATACTCAGCATTTTGTAATAACGTATAAAGAAAAACATGTTGTTACAAACGTTATTCGGAGAAGGCAATGGCAACCCACTCCAGTACTCTTGCCTGGAAAATCCCATGGATGGAGGAGCCTGGTAGGCTGCAGTCCATGGGGTCATGAAGAGTTGGACACTTACTGAGTGACTTCACTTTCACTTTTCACTTTCATGCATTGGAGAAGGAAATGGCAACCCACTCCAGTATTCTTGCCTGGAGAATCCCAGGGACGGGGGAACCTGGTGGGCTGCCGTCTATGGGGTTGCAAAGAGTAGGACACGACTGAAGCGACTTAGCAGCAGCAGCAGCACAAACATTATTACACCTGGGCTTCCCAGGTGGCGCTAGTGGTAAAGATCCCGCCTGCCAATACAGGACACCTGGGTTTAATCCCTGGGTCAGGAAGATCTCCTGGAGAAAGGAATAGCAACCACTCCAGTGTTATTGCCTGGAGAATCCCATAGACAGAGAAGCCTGGTCTGCTACAGTTCATGGGGTCACAATGAATCAGACACTACTGAAGCAACTTAGCATAAGGAAAAAGGATCCGAAAAATAGATATATCTATATGTATGTATAACTGAATCATTTAGCTAGCTGTATACCTGAACCTATCACATTATAAATCAACTATACTTCAATTTTTTAAAATCGTAAAAAAAAAAAAAAGAAAACATCTTTAAATTAAAAAAAGTTAAAACACATTTCAGTAAACATGGGATCTTTTACCATTTTTCTAATCATTTTCCCTCTTACCTTCGGCAAGGTTAACTCACCATGTCACATGACTTAGTTGGTTGAGTCTCACAGCCATTGTCATAAAATAATTTCTACTGAAGCACAGAAGAAGTCAGTGTTTCCCACAATGACAACTGGCTGCAAGCCCATGAGGGATTGGAGGAGAGGTGTGCTATAATAGCACAATGCTTGAGAACTACAGGCACATAAATCTTTTATGTCATAAAGTAATTCAGGCATCTAAGAAAAAATCTAAACCATAATTCCACACGAGAAACTCATCTAAAATTTCACCAGGCTGTTGTATCAGTTCTGCTGCAGTTATTGAATCTGGGGCATTGCTAGTCCTCCACAGACATTGTTTGTCCACAATGGATCACAGAAATAGTTTCTCAGCCTCCCAAGACTCTGGTTTTACTTTTAAAATAACTTCTGCTCTTGAACAACTGGTAGCAAACTAAACTGGTTCCATTCAATGGCTGTTCGATGCTGTCCAAATAACTATAACTGATGAATTTTCTTACTTTATTCAAGGAAAAGGGGATCTGAAATAGCTACTCCTTTGCTTTTACACAGAAAGCTCTACCATCAAATACCTCTGAAGATGTGAAACATACATCACAAAAACTCATCCATGGGATGGAAAGCAGGGCAGTGGAGCCAGGGATAAAGATGCGGGTGGGGCAGGGTTGGAGTGCAGAGGGCATGAGGGAACTTCCCACGTGGCTCAGTTGGTGAAGGATCCACCTGCCATGCAGGAGACCTGGGTTCCATCAGATCCTCTGGAGAAGGAAATGGCTACTCACTCCAGTACTCTTGCCTGGGAAATTGCATGGACAGAGGAGCCTGGCGGGCTACGGTTCAAGGGGTCACAAAAGAGTCAGACATGGCTTGGAGACTAAACCACCACCAGAAACATTCTATATCTTAATGGCCATGATCATGTGAGTATACATAATTGTCCAAATTCATTGACCTACACACTTTATAAAGTTGATTTTTCTAATGTGCCAAAATTTATATTTCCTATCAATTGTCAACCTCTTTTTTTCCCCAGTACCATTAATGAAGCCACAAACGGTGTTGACAGTGATTGCCTTCTTCATCGGGGATGGTAAGTTCTTGCCCCTCCAAATCAAACATGACATCAGTGCTGGTCTTTATCCAAATGTTCACCCACCAACACTCCCCCTAAGGCATGCAACATCTATTTCTGCTTGACTGCTTAATCCACAATAAGTTCAGCTGTCCAGAACAAAAAAGCAGTTTTAGTCACAAAAATAAGGTGCAGGCTCTGATGTCACTTCTTTTTCTCTCATTTCTTGCTAAAATTCAAAGGCAATTTTAACCATGGATGGAGGCAGAGATGAACAGTCAGCTCACTACGTAATGTATTTACTATAGGGGACCCAGGTTCCTCATTAGACCTTAGGATGCATGCAGATTACACATGCAGTTCAGAAGGAACTGGGGAATAAATGCCTCACTGCTCTTTTACCCTTGACAATCACAAGCAAAGTTAAGCAAAGCAATTTCCTCATTTCCTGGCTGCTGACTCTTACTTTTAGTTGCACCTTGACAAGAGTAAGGACTGCTTGCTGCAGAATAAGACTGCAGGATTGCAGTCTGAAAGGCCAAAACACCAAAAACAAAGATGGTGATAGAGAAAGCATTAAGTGGTCAGAAAAAAAGGCACTGACTCAGGGTTTCTTTGGATTTCGCTCTTCTTAAAATCAAAGGACAACTTACATCAGAGCAAACCTTGAAATGGTTAACAAAGCCCTCTCTCCTGAATTCACTAAGAGAAGAGCTACCGGGTGACATAATGTGATGGGAGTATACATGGTATGGGATGTTGTCATGGAGCCACAGAAGAAAGCTGTGGAATCCAAGTTCCATTTAGGGCAGGAATCACCCGAAACCTCCCTGACTGACAGCCAACTTGCTTCTGCATCTTTGCTTCTGGGGACAGAAATTCACCAACTTGGCATGCCACTTGGTCTACAGCTGGAAGGTTTAACATTTACGAACGTTTCCCTTGTACTGAGCTGAAACAGACCTATCAACACCCTCTCTTCTAGGGTCCATTTTTCTTCTGCACCAACACGGATGTATTTTAAGGTGCCCCTGATACAAAGTAATCCCTGAAACATCAGAAGATTACGATGATATTTCCTAAGATTACAATCCGATCTCCTCTCAAGCCCCCAAATTTAATTACTCATCTTTTTAGAAATTAGTTAATGCTCTGATTCCCCTCCCCCCGCCAACCCCCGCCACAACATGTCTGTGGTCAGTGGCCTCTGGAGCCAAACACTACCAGCGCTTATGAGCTTAGGGACACACAAACTCTTCTGAAAACGATCTGAGATATCCATTCAGTTTTGTGTAATATGCCAACCTCAAAACCATTCCATTAGTTTCCTTTTTTCAAGTCACTGGTAGAAATGATGAAGAACAGAAAGCCCCAGACAGCTAGTCCTGATGCAGCCTAGGGGACAGAAAAAGACCACTGACGATGTAGGGAAGGTAGGGAGGGATCTGAGTCAGTTACACTGTCACTCATCAACTCTGTAATCTCGGAAAGATTAATGAACCTCTTGGAACTTGTTTCTTTTTTTTTTTTTCCCCACTGTCTTGCATTTATTCACACAGACAATAAGCATTGGTACAAATAATAAACACTGCTTTAAATACAAATAAATGGCTCTGGTTTCTAAATGAAACAACTCTAGATAATTCAAAGTTAAGTACATTCTAAGTTCCTATTAAAAATAGAAGACTATTTTGCATTAAGCCCTATTTCACCATAACTTATAGAGGAACTTAAGGATAAAACGGTGAATTCTATACTTTTAGAAGTCACCAGCAAAATGGGAGATAATTCTCTCACCTCCCTGAACTTTCTTCCAAACAGAAAGAGAGTTACTTGCATCTTAGACTGAGTTCATAAATGAAGGAAGAATAACATTTAAAGATATCGGGAAAGTGTTACCTAGGGAAAGGGTATAAGAATTTCTCTGAACACCTTCTGTGAATTATGAAACCTCACTACGCTGAAGTTTTGCTTCAAGTGTCTTAAATTCATTTATGCTCATGAAAGAAAGAAATGTTAGTCACTCAGTCGTGTCTGACTCTTTGGGATCCTACGGATTGTAGCCTGCCAGGCTCCTCTATCCATGGAATTCTCTAGGCAAGAACACTGGAGTCGGTTGCCATTCCCTTCTCCAGATGATCTTCCCAACTCAGGAATGGAACTTGGGTCTCCTGCGTTGCAGGCAGGTTCCTCTGTCCGAGCCACCAGGGCAGCTCATTTACACTCATAGGAAAATTTAATGAGCTTGTTTCTTTATCTATACAATGACACCAATAACTTAATCTAATAGGATGGAGAAGGTTGATAATGCATCCTACACATAGTACATGCTCAATAAATGTGAGTGGATGATAATAATCATTTAGTAAAGGACATAAAACTATAACACACTACACTTCATCATTTCTAGTTTTTTACATACCAAAATTATCATAAGTCAATTGTGTAAGGATAGCTGGACACTTCAGTATTTCAGGTTACTAAGACAATTAGTGCAACAATCTTGTTCTTGTTATGCTCCCTCTCTTTAATTACCTTTTATGAACATTTTGAAATTTTTATAAGCTAAATAATCCCACTAATTGATGTTTTCATACTTATTTTGTAACATCTTATATTAACACTTTCCTCTACCTTTTCCCCAAGGCCTTCATATGTTCCAAATTGTGAAACGTGTTAGCTTCTGCTCTCTTCCAAATAGGGAACACATCTGACTTAGTGCATTTGGCCTGACATTAAAGCCCTTTCCAATCTGTCCCCAGCTAAGGTCCCTCCGCATCTCTCCTGCGTCCGGGTCTCCTGCTCACCTGAAGTTTCCCCAGACTATTTCCCGATGCCCTTAGTGGTAACAGCTCTCTGCTCAGAGGACACACCTTCTACCCAGATTGCTACACAGTCTTCAAGGCCCATCCAGTCCTGCCTCAGGGAAGCCTGTCCATCTATTTCCCCATCCAAGTACTAGTCCTATGAGTCACAATCGTCCACCAAACCGCTCCTTCAGGGCAGAAACCATCTGAATCCATGTAACAAGATGTTCAGTACATGGCACATTTCCCAGGGCTAGGCTGAATGAACAGTTCTGAGCTAGAGACAGAGGATGTTCAGGGTTCTAGGGCCTCTGAACAGGATGGAGGAAGGCCTTCCTTGGCCGCCATGGACATCCTGCTCCTCCATCAGTCCTGCTCTTCCCATTTCTACCCGGCATCCTCGGTGCTGACACCACTGATTCTTTGGAATATATAATCAACTTACATTTCTTAACAGGTTTGAGATCTTCTCTCATCCAATTTTCCCCCCAAAATCTGTACGTATTATATTTTATAATTGGAAGAAACTTGCTTTCCAATGTTGTGTTGGGTTTTCACACTACAACTCAAATCAGCCATGCTGTGCTTGGTGGCTCAGTCATGTGTGACTCTTGGCAAGCCCATGGACTGTAGCCGGCCAGGCTTCTCTGTCCATGGAGATTCTCCAGGCAAGAATACTGGAGTGGGTTGCCATGCCCTCCTCCAGGGGATCTTCCCAACCTAGGGATCCAGCCCAGGTCTCCAGCATTGCAGGCAAATCACTCATAATTATAGATATATCACCTCCCTCTTGAACTTCCATCCCGTCCTCCTCATTCCAGTCCTCTAGGCTGTCACAGAGAGCCAGGTTGGGCTCCCTGTGCTATACAGCAACTTTGCACCAGTTTCTAGAAGCCTTGAGTTTTAGGAGATGACTTACCTAGCTAGTGTTAGTCAGTCTGGCTCCCAGAACAACAAAAAAAATTGGGTGTAATTGGCATTGGAGGGCATGGCAACCCACTCCAGTATTCTTGCCTGGAGAATCCCTATGGACAGAGAAGCCTGGCCGGCTACAGTCCTTGGGCTTGCAAAGAGTCAGACAGGACTGAGCCACCAAGCACAGCATGGCTGATTTGAGTTGTAGTGTGGAAACCCAACACAACATTGTAAAGCAAATTTCTTCCAATTATAAAATAAAATATGTCCAGATTTAGGGGGGAAAAATTTGGATGAGAGAAGATCTCAGTTGAAGTAAACAATGATAGTTGTTTATAACATTTGCATCATTCTCACCTTCCCCCGTCCATCTTCACCAAATCTAAAGCAGAGATCCTGTTTATTTTTCCTCGCTTCCCTAATTATTCATAGAATAATAATGCCTCTCCCTCACTGACCTCCTCCAAGTCATCTGCTACTTCTTTTAACTGGTCGCTTTGAATTGGACCAAACAATCCACTTTGGGCCAAAAGACGTAACTCCAGGGGCTACAAGGCACTAACTATTCGTTTGTCCAGACTGCTCCCCAAATATTTCCTATCACTGGAGCTTCAAGCACAAGCACCCGTCCAAGAACAATCGCAACAGCAAATAAGGCCAAGATGACCACCCGCTACCCTTTCAGTCCCCCGACATCCCCATCAGTCATCACCTCCCCCCAAAGAAAACCCACCGGCCCCAGACACAGCCCTCACGTGAAGCGCCCTGATGCCGCCGAGGGCCGGGGGCAACGCCCGCGTCCCCCAGCGGCTCGCCCGACGCGCGTCCCCATTATTGCGCGCGCGCCGCCGCACCCTTCCAGGTGGCTCCGCGTACCTGGCGGCTGTGCCCACGCCGAGAAGGAGGCCGAGGAGGCGGCGGCGCCGGGGGCGCGTGGCAGGCGGCGCGCGCGCGCGATCACAGGCAGGGGTCGGGGCGCCGCGCCTGGCTGCACCCACTTCTCGCCCCCCACCCCCGCCCCCCAGACGCGATCGCCACCCTCCTGGCCCGGGTGGGGCCGCGGGCGTCGCGGCCCCGGGCTCTCTCGGCTGCGGCCTCGGAGCCCAAGGGTCAGATTTCTTTTCACAACAAAGTCTCCTGGTCACCGCAACCCCACTGGAGGCCAAAGCCGGCCGGGCGGCCCGGGCAGGGGCGGGAGCGCGGCCGCCGGGGGCCAAGGTGGGAAGGGAGCGCGCGAGGGGAGGGTGGCCGGCGACCGGGCCCGGCGGCTGGACTTACTCGGGTCACAACTTCGGCGACGCGGGGCCGAGGAACCGGTTCTTCCAAAACCAAACCGAAAATGGGTAACGGAGAGGCCGAGACAGCGCTAAGAGGGGTTCTGTGCTGGTGTTTAGGGCCAAAACTGCTCTGGCTTCCAGAAATTCGAGCCAGTCGAAGCTTTTTTCTTTCTTTCCTTCTGAAATGCGCCTGTGCCTCCTGGTCGCGGGCCGCCCTTGGCGCGGCTCTAAGTGCTCAGCGACACGGGGGCCGGTACTGGCGAGGGGAACCCTCCTTCCAGCACCCCGGGTCTTCGCAGTATCCCCTTCCCCTCCAACCGCCCTCCCCCCAACCCCCTCACCGGGCCCCAACTACCCTCGGCCCGCAACCTGGAGTCTGGGCCTGGTGCCCACTCCCCCAGGGGTGACTCGGACGCCTGGGCCCTCGCGGTGTTTCCACTGAGCCAGAGGGCGGTGGGGTTTTCTCTGTTAACAAGGAGGAACTAGGTGGAGGTGGGTGGAGTGACACGGTGATTTTTTTTTTTTCATGGTGGGGTGGGGAAGGTATAAAGGAATAAGCAGTCCGACTGAAACTTACCAAAACGTCCAGAATTCAAATAATTTTGCAATTGGTCTTAAAATTATGTACTCTTCTTAGAGCTAGGGAAACTGAGGCGAAGAGTGGTAAGTGGATACCCCAGAATCGTGCTTGGGGGCCTGGACTAAACCTCCACGTCTAACCCTGTATCCTTGCTATTAAATGTTTTGCCTTTCTGGGCATCAAGGTACCCTTTGGGAGGGTAGGGGAAGGATTCTGTCACCTCAGAGTCCCTTTGCATCTGTAATAGAGGCTAAAGACACTCTTGATTCAACCTGTAAAGAATTTCAGCATTGGATGAAGTGTGTGTGTGTGTGTGTGTGTGAGAGAGAGAGAGAGAGAGAGAGAGAGAGAGAGAGAGAGAGAGAGAGAGACTCAATAGTGTCTGACTCATTTGCGACCCCATAGACAGTAGCCTGCCAGGCTCCTCTATCCATGCAATTTTCCCAGCAAGAATACTGCAGCAGGTTGCCATATCCTCCGCCAGGGGATCTTCCAGACCCAGGGATGGAACACTTGTCTCTTGCATCTCCTGCAGTGGCAAGTGGATTCTTTACCACTTGTGCCATCTGGAAAGCCACCAAAGCATCCATTACAGGTAGGTAATGTGAGATATTCCTTCTTTGGGAACTTCCTCTTACTTGATTAGGATCCAATCACAAGCAGTGAAAGATATGCAAATACCTTCATGATTTGCTCTTATAAGGAGTCAGTGAGCCTTCAAATGTTTGCATTTCTCTCTCCCTCTAGAATGAAATCCCTTCCCCACCCCCCACTCAATTATTCACATCAAATGATATAATGTAAGCAAAGAGGACTTGGAAATTGTAAAGCAGGGCATGAATACGGGTATTATGGTACACACTCTTTCAAAACCGGCTAGATTCATGATCTTTGCTGTTTCTGTCAGTCATTGAGTATCTGTTGACTTGTAGTAGGTACCATGAAGTGCCAGGCAGAACAATGAGACCTAATCCTTCACCTTCAAAGACCATAGATTAGAGATTAGGAAATAAAACCAACACCCTGGAGGTAATTGGAAATCTACACAAAGACTGATTTTTTATCCTATCTGTTGAATGTTTATGTGTAGACAGACAGAGATTTCAAAATACACTGTGTATTGGGTGAAGGGGCTTCCCTGGTGGCTCAGTGGTAAAAAATCCTCCTACCAAGCAGGAGACATGGGTTTGATCCCTGGGTTGGGAAGATCCCCTGGAGGATGGCATAGCAATCCACTCCAGTATTCTTGCCTGGGAAATCCCATGGACAGAGGAACCTGCCAGGCTACAGTCGCAAAAGAGTTGGACAAGACTTACCGACAAAACAATGACAAACAACAATTGTGTGAAGAGGACTTCAGGTAGAAGTCAATGCATTGATGAATTATGTTAACCCAATTAGACCCCAATACCTTGTCCAAATAGAAACATTATACAGATCAGCCAGTTGATGAGGATGGCTTTGCCTTTTTTAATTCATCACTTATTATTTCTACCCATTCACAAATATAAGGAATTTCTATAACATAAAGTGAATCCAGAATCTCTTAAAGCATAGGTGATCAAAAGTATTATTTCAACAGCGAGCAAACAGTAACCCCAAACTAGCAAATATATGTCTGCTAAGACCTCATCAAAGCCAATGAAAGTTTCTCTTGTTAGACTACAGGCTTGTTATTTTTTTGAAAAATCAGTATAACTCAAGTAAAATATCTAAAATGTTTATGTTTTAATACAAGGAGTCGTTTGATCCTTAGTCTTGGTCTTTTCTTAAAAAAAAATACATATATATATATATATATATATATATATATAGAGAGAGAGAGAGAGAGAGAGAGAGAGAGAACAACTCTGAACCCAAATGTCCTACCATTTTATTTTTTCAACTTCTGGACACCTCGATTCATATGGCCCCTGGATAAAAACAGATCTAAATTTTGAACCAGTTTCTGAGTTTGACGGTGTGGAGAATTAGTTCATTATTACTCTTTCAGAAATGCCAAGTGTTTAAAATATTGGAAATCCTAGATTCAGACGATAGAGTCATATTTAGAATTTTCTTTTAAGGAAAATTGTTATTTGGGCAAAGTACATTTATTTCAGCACAGTATACAAATTCTTCATATTCTCCAAAACGGGAGTAGCAGGAGCCAATTTATCGAGTATAATGTATTCCAGACACTTGCTGGAATAAACAATGTTCTTGAGCCCCTCAGATGCATAGCCAGTAGGGAGCTGTTGACTACTTGAGGTTTTTGCACATCTCTCAGCCAAATCAGAAATCCAAATCCCAAATCAGTCACAGGCACACAGCGTGGATTTACAGTCCTGCCTGGGCGTAGGGTCACAATCTGCAAATGAATTATACCACCCAAGATAGGTTTATTTTTGACATAAAATATGCTTTTTTTTTTCACTTGACATGAATGCAACTATGAATAAAATTTTCAATAAGAACGTAAATGTCTTTTGCAACGCAAGCCAAAATCCAGTAAAACATATATTCACAATTCTCCATTTGAGGCTACATGAGAGTTTATATTCATCTATTGATGTATATATAGAGAGATATTTATCTTCTGGATTGCCTTGTGAGTAACTAGTAAATGCCATAAGGACTCAATTATGTATCTGTTGGTTTATATTGAACTTAGAACATTCAGCTGTTTACATGTCATAAAATGCTAATCCTAACTGCTGGCCTAACCTACATGTGTGCAATAAAAAAAAAAAATGAGAAAGATTTTTGCACAAAAATTCCTTAAATGTAGAGTTATACTGTGGCTTATGGCATAAATATAGAACACATGTGACAGAAATGTGCATCGATATTCGAGTCCTCAAACTTTCAAATACAGATCCACAGAAGGCAGAGGGCAAAAATCAACAGGAGTTTTGTAGTTCTTTGAGCATTTGTATTCTGCCTATACTGACAGGTATGTTATGACTAGTCCTGATTCAAAGACCTCTGTCTCACACACATACAGCCCACAGGTTTTTAAACATTCCTTTGTTATTTAGTTTGGCAGTGTAATTTCATCTAGAAAATATCATCAAATGCACCAAATGGGAGTTTTCATAAGGAAAATGAAGATCCAGCCCACAAGTTTAGATTGAGATTTACCTCAGAGCATCAGGAGAGAGGACTGGACGGTATGGGAACAGCCAAGAGTGAAGCCAACTCTCCAGGTATGAGTTGGAAATGCTCTTATGTACTGCTACTGCTAAGTCTCTTCAGTCGTGTCCGACTCTGTGCGACCCCATAGATGGCAACCCACCAGACTCCCCCGTCCTTGGGATTCTCCAGGCAAGAACACTGGAGTGGATTGCCATTTCCTTCTCGAGCTCTTATGTACAGGAACCATTAAAAAAAAAAAAAAAAAAAACTTTTAAAAGACCAGTCATTCTTCCCTTGCCCTGGCCTCTCTTCTCTCACTCAGTTAAATCACTGAGTACCATGAGGAAGCATGTTAATTCCTTGAGTGTAGAGTATATCTCGATGGAAAGCATTATTCGAAAGCACTAGAATGATTATTCCAAGAAAAGTTATGCATGAGACTCAAGACATGGTCCCTATACCCTAGGACCTTTATATTTTAGAAAGTGCACGTCTTTTTTAGTCTACTGGAATATTTTATAATCTGAAAGTTAAATGTCAATGCCTATTGCTCCCTTAAAAAAAAAGTGTGTGAGATAAACCAGGGAAAAGTCTACTCACTACCCGGGAACTTATTACATGAGCCATAAATTTTTGACCTTTCCATCCAATTTCTTGTTACATTAGGATTGGTTTTCTAAACCATGCTGACTCATGTTAAGAAATACATTTCCTCCTATCGAGACTTCTTAACGTCATCAAATTCTTTAATCACACCAGGGATTTTGGAAGTATGCAGTAAGAGGACCTGGGGTAAAGGGAACAAGTTTAAGTTTACTTTTATCTTTATGCACTTCTAGCTTAGGCCAGCAAGTGAGGGGTGCAAGGCTAGGATTCTTGGCCAGGTTGCTACTAAAGACCTACAGATCATTTTCAGGTGATGTTTTACCGCTATCTTTTGTCTCATAAATGTTTACTGTGGCAAACTTTATAGTACATTTGACTAATTAAAAAAAAAAAACACATATGTTTTGTTGATCTTTTCTTTTTAGGTGAGTCTTCCAAAGTGATTGAGATGCAATCCTTCTGCATATTTCATTTGCCTGCTTTTCTTCTCTTTTTATCATCTTTCTCTCTTGGCATGTACATACTTTTCACTGTCAACCACTGCTGTAGGTGGAGCTTTCCTGAGCTTCCAGTTTGCTTTTATCCAGATCATTCTACTTGTTAACATATCCACTTGGAAGCTGCCTTTACCTTTACAAAGAGAGGATATCTAACAAGTGCTCTGGGGGAATATGATTCCTCAATGTGGAAGTCTCTGGCTTCTCCCCACAGCCTGAAGGCAATGGCCTGACTGTTCCTTTTACGTTCCTATAATATCAGATGACAAACAAGCATCAGATTTATTCTTCTTTCTCACAACTAAGAAATGTAAAAAATAGCACCTCTTCCTCTAAGAATAAAATTGCCGGTGCATTTTTAAAACATCCAACACAATTGTTCCTTCAGTATAGTATGGAACAGAACTGTATGCTTCATAAGTAAACTCTAATGGCCAGTGGAATGGAAATATTTGGTAGCTTGACTCATGAAGAGTATGGAGTAGGACCTCAAGTTTATGACTTCTAGATTATATTTCCCCAGACCTATTGCTTGTACTTATCTAGGTTAAATCTCATTTGCTATTTCCTGACCAAGTATTTGGCAGATAGCTGATAGTACTTTTATTGACTTTAGATTTACAGTTATAAATTACTGTTGAACTTTTAAAAAATCTATCCCATGTTGTGAGTTCTATCGTCATGCAAAAATAAAACTCAGCAGTTTACTTTGATTTCAGAAAGCCTAGGATAAGAAACCTTGAATTCATTTAAAAGAGGTAACATAAAGGGTTATTCTATAAATGTATAGATTGTGGACTGAGGCCCATTTAGATGAAGCAATCATCTCTCTCTTAGCACCAGAGGTAGCTATAATTTTCTAATTCCCTTGCCTTGCATGCAAAGCCAGCACTATCTAAGTGCCAACTTTAGTGCCAAAGGAGTAGTGAAAGGAAGAAAGCAAACTATCCATTGTTTATTTGATAAGCATAAAATATTTAGAGTGAGGAAAATGATGTTTCCAAAACTGTAATTGTCTTTATTTCTTAACATGTAACAAGAGGCATTGAGGAGATGTTCTAGATAATGAAAACCTAGCATGTCCTTGAACATTACTCAGATATTCAGAGAGTTGAACTGCTGATTGAAGTTGACTCTTTTGTTCCTATTTTTGTTTATGCCTGTTTGTTTCCTTTGTTTTGCTTTATTCTTTGCCTCCATGTGGTTTCTCTCCTAACAGCAGACATTTTGTTTGCTTGCTTTGTTTTGCTAGGGTATTCTATTTTATCAAACAAATGTTTGATAGCTTAAGCTATCCTTCAAGGAATAACATTTTACCTTGCTTTGTGCATTGTTTAAGCCAGTGCTTTTATGTAATATTAAATCTATAAATTAACTGAATCAGAGCCAAAACCCATGATGTTTATAGTAAGTATGAAAGGAAGGAGTCTGAAAGATAAATTTCATCATTCATTTTTCAGAACACACAGCATACTGACAACTCATGGCAACTTTTCTCTAAAAGCGTTGTCCCAAGATTTCATGTTTTAATTTGCTGTAGATTCTGAAGCAAATGGTGAACCAAATAATTTTCCTAAATCTAACACGATATAGATATTTTCCTTCAAATCATAAAACTGATTTATATAGGCAAGAGGAAAACTCAAACCACTTCACAATCAGCTAAGGAAACCACTGATGATCAGCTGGGACAAAACGTTTGTTGGAGTGAAAAAGGAGTTATTCTCCCTTATGTAAGAAAACAAGATCGCTGTGGTCCCTGCAGTGTGACCGCTTATAGCAATTTTTCATCTTTGTTGTTAAATAAAATTTCTCAGCAGTCTCAAGTCATGTATTCAATAGGTTTGGGTGTCTTTCCAGTACCGTGGGGAATTCTGAAGTGCAATCAGATCCAATGATACCGTAGGAGGCAAAATGCACCAACGAGAGTTTACCTGTACCCTGTGCGGTTGAAAGTGGACTTGCTGCGAGGCCAGGCACAGGGGGATATGAATGTATGTTGAAATTTAAACGTGAGTTAGAAATGCTGATCAAACCGTTTGCCTCGGAAAAAGAGGTTCCCTGGGCAAGAATTCCTGCGAATGTAGCTGCAAGGATCAAACGTGGATGACTCATTTGACGTGAAAATGGAGCTAGGAAGCTTGAAAACAATGACAGTCTGAGAGAGTTAGAGGTCCCGCGCGTGGGTCTGTGGCGACGTAGAAGGAATCGCAGGACCAAAGACCTTGAAACGACTTGAGCTCAGTTCAGAGAGTTAAGCGAAATTCACCTCAGGTAGGAGGATTTTCTTTGCCGATTTCGCCTTCACGTTACAGAAGTCTAGCTTCTTTCGTAAGACGCGTCTTTTTCTTCCAGCCCAGGACGCTGCGCATTTGGACTGGATGCGGTCTCGAAAAAGCCCGGAGAGACTCCGGGTTGCTGGGGCTGTGTGCAGGCGCGTCTGGTCGCTCTGCCTGCTGCCTCTGCAATTCGATTTTCAGGCCCCCTTTCCCCCCTCGGCATTATTTTTCTGACGACTTGAGAGGAGGAAAAAAAAAACACAACTATATAAGAAACTCGAGAAGAGACTCTGGGATGTAGAATCGCACACGTGGCCCTGCAAATTGGATGGGAGGGTGGGGGAGGTGGGGAGGAGAGAAGTGAAACTAGAAATGATGGTACTGCTTTAGAATTCGAGAATCTCCCTTCTTCTCTCCCAATACATATCCGTTTTTGGTTCTTCACAGCTGCCCTTATCCAATAGGTGTGTAAGAGCGACCGCGACGCGTCTACGGACGTAAATGTGGAGCAGCCCGCGCTGGGGGGATTTTTCCGGGGAATCTCAGAAACGGATGCTGTTCCCGAGGCTGTTTCCAAGTAGGAGTAGATTATTTCCCCCAAAGACGATGAACAGCTCCTTTGTCCAAATCCAAACAGAAATGCATAGCCTCCCTCAAAGAGGACATTAGAACCTCATTTATTTAGAGAATCCTGAAGCCCTCGAGTATCAGAGAAGTAAAGATGAAAAGATACCTTTAGGATATGTTCTGGGTGGCTAAACAGGTAGGCAGATGATAAAGAGAGTGGTTTTCTTCTGGAAGCTGTTTTGATTCAGAATTTACCGTCTTCTTGCTAAAAGTATACATAATTGTTAACAGAATTAAAAGACAAACTTTTATCCATGTAGATGCGCCATTTGATCAATAAAACCGAACACTAACTTCCTTTGGGAAGGAAAGATAAATCAAAGTGCTACCACTGATATCTCAATCAAGATTTAAGAAAAATTTCTCCCTCCCTAAGAACGTTCAGTGTTGTTTTTCTTTTCTAACATGAGTTCAGTTCAACAAAAGATGTTAACAAAATTGTAACGAAAACTCTGCATGATGTAAATGTTCAGAGAAAGAAATTCTAGATTGATTATATTCTGGGACCGCAATTATTACTAGATATCACTAAAACAGAGGAACCAGAGGCCCTGAAAGTAGGGCTCTCAGGGAGGAGGGGTGGGGGCGGGGGAGACTTTGGAGAACTTGCCCTCAATTAAAGAAAGGGGGAAAAAACCTGTATAAAATGTAAATGCAATAAATTGAGCTGAATTTTATTTTTCCAGGATTAAAATATGTATTTAGTAGGTTTTGAAGGCCAATTACCAATTCATAAATGTATCGGAATAAAAATTCGAGAGCAAATGCCAAATGCCTGTGGTTTATGTAAACGACATAAAATCACGGGTGTTTTTATATCTAGATGGATCATAGACGGATATAAAATGAAAGATAAAAATGAGTTGTTATGGCTTGTCGTGGATTTCGTGTGCTTATTAATTTTAAGTTTCCAACGGTTTGCATTTACAAATATTTGACTAATATTCTAAGCTGCTGAAGCTACAACAGACACTGTTTCCCTATCTCCCTTCTCAGAAGTACATGGGAAAAGATCACCCAAGAGATACTTCTAAGTGAGGCACGTCCTCGCCGCCGGGTCTCAAACAATGGGTCGTGTTTGGCCACCTCTGCAAGGACGCTGAGTGTGGGGGGAGGACGCGAGGGGGCTTCAGCAGCCGGTTGCCGTCCCTCCTCCTTCGGAGGCTTTGAATAACACCCACCCAGCACCATTCTTGAGGTGCTAGGAGGGGAAAGGACAGCGCTTGTTCGGGAGGGAGAAGTGCGAAATCGGATGTGATTTTTACCCCGTCTTGGTGAGGAGGGTGGCTCAGGAAAGCCCTCTGGGACTGACGGATCCCCCGGAAGGTTAAGAGGGTCTGCACCGAGGCCTGCCTGCAGGTCGCTCCGGCTGGCGGTGGCTCTGGCCTCCCGCGCGCCCGTCGCAGCCGCGAGCGACCGGGTCTGGGAAACCCGCTGCCTCCCCAGCGGCGCCTATTACCAGCAGCTGCTTCTGCTTAGCCCTCCAAGGATCAGTTTGCCCCAACCCACGGCCTCTCTCGGGGCTCCATCTCCTCCCACCCCTCCCTTTCCTTCCCCGCCTCCACCCCCTCCCCCCGCCGTCAGCACCAACTCCGCAGCCGCCCGGCCCGCCGACGCCGCAGCGGAGACGCGCTCTCAGGTTCCAAGCTCTGGGACGCGGGAGCTGGGGGAGGGCGCGCGAGGAGCGAGCCAGGAGGACCCTGAGACTTTAAGCCCACCGAGGGAGGTTAGAAGAGGGCGCAGCGGTGGTGATATTAGGAGACCTCCGGCGGGAAGGGAGCCGGCCGAGGCTCGCGCCTCTCACTGACTGGGGCTCTCCAAAGGCGCCGGATGCCTGTGCGGGAGAGGCGGGTTCGAACCCTGCTCATCACCTGTAGCGTCCGGGAGATCAAACGCGCGGAGAGGATGTGGGGCCGCCGCTGCCTCCGCGCGGGGTTCTGGGGAGCTTGGAAACAGCTTGCTCCGCCAGCGCCGGCAGTGCGCGCGGTGACCCCTCAAAGGCACGGCTCATCGGGGCGGCCCCCTCCCTCGTCCTCTTAACTCCACTTCCAGCTTGAGCTAGAAACAGACATTCGCGAGGCGAGAGCAGGCGCTCACCAAGGTTCGGTGGACACTGGGACAGGAAAGCCCGTGCTGCTCGGGAGGGCGCCGCAATGCGCGTGGGACGCAGGGCTCTGCAGCGCCGGGCGGCGCGGGCCCGCACCGGGCACCGCGGTGCTCCTGGCTCCGCGGACTGGAGTCGGTTCTCCTTCCAGCGCCAGGCGCGCAAGAGAGCCTTTTGGTGAGGACAGGCAGGGCCTCTGGCCCCAGGCTGTAAAAGGGGCTACTGCCGGCCGACTGGCTGGCTGCACAGGCCTGTTCTGACACCGAGAATGGTCAGACAAGGAAGGATGCGCCTCTGAAGAGAATTTTCACCTAGGTGTGCCGTGGGATTTTGGAAAGCAAGCCTATGGTGGCTGCAATGCGTTCGATTCCCGCACCTTCGCACTGTTCTGTTTTCCCGGCTTACCACCAGGAAGAGCAGTATCCTGCCTGCCTAGAAGTGACCGAAGTAAGGGCCTTCTCCCTGCCCACCGCCGAGAGTAGGGGGCTCCTCGGTCAGCTGAGGGCACACACATTCGCTCCAGTGTCCTATTTGACAGCTGGAAGGGGTCTCAGCGACCTTGTAGTTATCCAACCCTGCAGCTGTGCGGATGAAGAAATGACATTCCGAGGAGTCCAGTGATCTCCCAAGGTTGACTCGGCTGTATGCCCAGCCTCTGGAATAACGCCTAGCGTGGGGCGAGCCATCAGTCAATGTGTGATCAATGAATGATACCCAGCCAGGTGGTCGAAGACTCAGGACTCGAACCGCGGTTCGACTCCCAGTGCACCCCCTTTAACGGAAGCGTAACCATGTGCCGGATCGTTTCCCGCCCAATCCCACGCGTGTTCCAAGGCCAGGCCACAGCATCCCCAAACCCATATGCACCCCTGTCCACAGATTCCAACGAACCGAACGCTTCGCTCTTCCTTACTGAATCACTAAGAGTCCATGATCTCCAGCCCCCATCCGCACCCCCACCTCGGTTTTCATTCCGCAGTTCTGCGGACTGTGGGGCTTCCCTAGTGGCTCAGATGGTAAAGAATCTGCCTGCAAGGCAGGAGACCCGGTTCGATCCCTGCGTCAGGAAGATTCTCTATGCGGTGGGCAGCATCGGGGCGGGGGCGGGGCGGGGGGAGAACACAACAAACTGCCGCAGCAGAAAATTGCAAGGCGTAAAACCTCTCTCTCCTTGGTCTCCTTTCTCCTTTAAGAATACCACCCCATCCCCGTTTTTTGACGACCTTAACCTTAGCCAAGGTCCGTTTTAGGGCAGGATTGGAGCTTTTAAAGGCCGATTGGGGAAGGCTCTGGCATCTACTCCCTCCCCCACAGTGAACAGGCAATCTAAGTGGGAAAAAAGTCTCCGCGCAGTGCATCACAACTTGAAGACCCTCTGCCTCCCATCTCCCAGACACACTCCAATTGTTGCCCTAAGCTAAAGCCTCCTAGAATTTCTGGGGTCACCATTTCTCTGGGGGAGCTGTGGGACACAGTCCCGAGGTGGGGGAAACGAGAACAGGCGCGGGAAAGTGCGCAGTAGCCGAGTCTAGCAGATCTCTGCTCTCTGGGGCTCCTTCTGCAAAGGCAGTGAGCAGACGGAGCTGGACGCAGTCAAACGACGCCCAGTTACCGCTCACTGGAGAAACACCTTGGCTAAAGCGTTTGAGAGACTGTGATTCTTCTTGGCCAGCCAAGTGCCACCCGAAGACCAATAGGGCTTTCCCCCTAGAGGGCGGATTTGCCAGTTTTACGGAGATGGATAGAGATGTGGGGGCGTTTGCAAAATTTAAATCTGTAGCATACAAACCACTTTCTAACAGAAAAATGTGTGCAAAACTCGACACATTGGAGCAGCCCTTGCGGGAAAGGCCCACAGGACTTGACACATAAAAGTGCAATGATCATTGAATGAATAAGGGTGATCATTTGCAATAATAGCAGTCACCTTTTCCTCTAGCGAGCCCTCAGCAGCTACCATCTTCCTTGTTTTTAAGACCGCTGTGGGACCCTCGCAAATAATTTCAATTTCATGATTACCAACCTATCGAATGAGATACGGATAGAGTCTGACATTGCGGTTCGTTCAAACACTGTTACCGGTATTTTCTGAGATTAACTCTGCTCATTGTGATCACACAAACAGGAATCCATATTTATATTCACAATTAAAGGATGTAAAGTAAAATACAGTTATTCTTGACAGTGGAAAGAAACTGGCTTTTTTGGAATTAAAAAAAAATGGCTGAAAGAGATACTTCCAGATCTCTTTACCAATAATAAATTTGGGCAATACATAATGTCTAGGGAATAGGTCATTGTAGCAGAGAAATCATAGCAGTAAAGCTATTTACATGATGCAGCTATTACAAAAAATACCCCCAAATCTATTGCTGTACCTCTGTGTCCTCACAGGAACCCCTCATCTCTCTATTTTCTAATTTTAGTAAAAGTTCCAGAAAATATTACAAATCATTAAGGAAAAAAATGAATAATGGAATTTTCAAAGACTAGCTGTAGACACGTGCAAACCTCACATTTTCCTGAGGTTAAGCCTTTGCTGTCCCTTTCCGTTATACTTTGAACTTGAAAGAATATTTATAGGTAATCTGAAATTTTTGGTCCCACATCTCTCAACAAAGAGATTTTGTTTCACCTCTACCATATAAAACTAGAGACAGGACATTTTTGCAAGATGAGGTTTTTTTTCACTTCCACCTTTTAAAGCCACACACTTTGTCTTCCTAGTCTATTTCCAAGTACACTTCAAGCAAGCATTGTCAATATGTGAGTTGAAGCAATATAAAGACAAATCTCCTCTTAACCATCCATTCCATGGAGTCTGCAGGGATGCACAGCACTATTAATTCCTCTGAGCTCCATCTGTGGGAATGATGAAACCCAGCCATTATGGAAGATTATGAGGTTAAATTAATTTGGTTCTTCCATTATACTGCAGTCTTTTGGAGATGCTTGCCATTTTCCCTTTAAATATCATTATTTCTAGATCTAGTTAGCAGCTGATGCAATTAAAGAGGATATAATGCTAATTTAGCAATACAAATAACACTTTCTATCATGTATGTTGAAAAGATGCACTGAAGAGAGGACTAGCCACATTGTACCTGCCTGCCATAAACAACCAATGTAACTTGTACTTTAAAAGAATAAGATAAAACCAGCCAGTGTGCATTGGATTCTTCAGTGAATTCCTGAATCAATACTTTTGTTTCATGTTTTCATGTTCTCAGTAATGTTAATGTATCCAGTTACAAACTCTTGCCAGTAAGAAAGAAAATATGCCCTGCTGTGTACCCTTCTAAACACTTTTAAAGAATCACGCTTTCATTTGGAATTATGATTCTGATTGTCTGCTGTATCTTTGCAATCTTCAATTGATAATAAGTAGACACACTTAATTCCCTAAGCTAATCACCTGAGTTGAAAACCCAGGTCACATTAGCAGACCCAATAATATCTCTGATCTTGTGCAAAAGGGGCACATATAAGCACAAAAATAGCATTAATTATGATATTTATTCTGCCACTGCAGAAAGAGATCAGAAAGACCAGTAGACTAATGATCTATACAGCAAGTATTAAAAACAGATGTAGTCTTGTTGCATTACAGAGTAAGAATGATTCTTAATAGGTGTTAAACTGCACATTCCTAATAAAAGGAAATGCAATAGAATAATTTTTTTATTCTTTTCAGTCTTTCAAGAATTATTGTTAGTTGTATACTTAATAAAAACTTCGGTAATTCAATAGCCAACATTTCTAGCAAACAGATCACAGATCATAAATAAAAGCCCTTGTGTCCACACACACAAAAAAACGCACCACTTTTGTTTTGTTTGCTCGGGGTATTTCCAGCCTTTTCCTTTGTTTCCTACGAAATGGCTAAACGCTTTTAATTGTTTGTAAGGGGCACTTCGACGATTCGGCTCGTTGAAGTCACAGCCCGTCTAGGCGCAGGAGATTCGCCTTTGGCCTTATGCAATTCATGGATTTTTCTTGATGGATGGAAGGGCGTTGCAGTAGATTACCAGTCGCAGCGTCCTCAGTTCAGAGATTTATGGCCAAGACGTGACGTTGCCACCCCTCCCTCCACCACCCCGAAGTGCCTGAGTTTGGGCCGACTTGACACCGGTGCATTTACTGAGGGGTTTGCGGCCTCGGACGAATCCCAGGTGAAGGCAGCTGGCCGTCAGGGATGCTGAAGTCCGCAGAGAACGCGTGCCCGGTAACTGTTGGATCAGGCAGGCACCCGCAGACGGCGAGAGCAAGTAAAGCTGCCTCTGATTCAAGATCTTAAATCCTTGCCCCAAATGGGCGTGAAAACCTATAAGTGGTATCAGTAGCCCAGGAATCTAAAAGTGCAAGTGTATTTCGAACTGGGAACGTCTTTAGTTCATGGATATTTACAATTTAGGAAATGGTAATTGGGTTGAGATTAGGGGACGGAACAATTAAGTCTAAAAGATTCCAGCTAACTAAAATATCTCGTAAACATAGCACTGCCGCTGCTGCCGCTGCTGCTGCTAAGTCGCTTCAGTCCCGAAGTCTGCCACCAGCGACCAGAAAGCCACGCCTTCCGCACCATCCTTTTTTCCATCTTTTCTCTTCTGTCAGTGGTCCCAAGTCAGTATTGTTTGTTAATTTCAGAAAAGAGGATCTAGATTTGGGACCTTGGAAAGCTTTATTCTTCTTCCACTACTAGAGACTGAATTACTAAGACTGAGGTTGTCAGATAGGAGTGGGGTGGGGTGGGAGGGAGAGAGAGAGAGAGAGGAGGGGCAAATTCTTTTAAAATGTAAGCCTGTTCCTCCCTCCCTCCCTCTCTCAGAGGAAGGGGGAGCTATAAAATTCTCCTCAGCACACGCTATAAATTGCATTTTGCTGAAAGTTTTAATACTTAATTTAAAGTCAAAGGATATTTTTTTGACCATTTTAGCTCTTGCAGTTCATCTGGGAGAAAGTCCAGGTGGCAAATTTAATGTAATTCAGTAAAATTTTCCAGCATAGCCTTATTGAAGGCAAACATCTAGAGAGGAACAGGTACTATTAGATGCAAATCAAAATCTGTTTTTGTTGACAGAGACAATTAGCATTCATTAACATATTCAGAACTTTGAAAGTGGGTTCAGTGGCTATTCTGAGGAAGGAAAGTCTTCAACAATAAATGCTGGAAAGGATGTGGACAAGAGGAGGGAGTGCAACGGATGAATAATTAAGAGCAAAATCTCTCTTCAGAAAGTCCTTCAGGATACCTTTGGACAATCTTATCACTCAAGTAATGTTCAAAGTTAGCTGGGAGAGCAACTGTTGTTGCTTTTGTATTGTGAAACAGAGCTAAAGAACTAATCCAACACTTCTTGAAAGACAAGGAAAGAATGTGGATTCTGACACTTAAAGCAATTAGTCACTTTGAATTAGCCTAAAAAAAAATCTGAAGACTAATTCAAGGAAAGTTCTTCATCTTTTCTTATTTGTAACATGATAGGAAATACCTTTAATAACTGCATTAACTGCCTTCTGATTCAGATGTATTTTTCATGCATTATCAAAATAATCTTCCATTATTTGAACACATTTTTAAAGAAATTCTGCAGAATGCAAAAGGAATTCACCTTGTTTTTAAAAAACAGAAGCAAGAATGATCCTAGTGTAGGTAATACTTTTTTTTCCACGTGAGATGTGATGAAACCAAGCCTCAGAACATTTTTTAATGTTGATAGAGGAGGCTTGAAAAAACTTGTCCTATAAATTAAGCTGTTCTGGGGGCAAACTCATGTTGTTTTTAAACCACAGAGTGGGTCAGTGGGTGTGGTAATACACATGGTTGAATGGTGAATGTATAGATTAAAATACATTTTGCCACACTAGTTTCCAGAGGATTGTTTTGGCCTGGTGTTCCAAACCATGAGCCAAAACTTTGGTCAGTATTTTGACAACAGAGCCAGGAAAAACAAAAAAGGCTTAGCCTGTGAAAAAGAAATGAAGATGTAGTGAAGGAAAACAGTAGTCTCTCTGCCACTGCCTTACTCAATCCATATGTGGGCTTAGACACAGGAAATACCCACCATTCACCGCAATCAAGCCAGAGGCTTGTGCATCAGAATGTGCCTTGTGGAACTAATTGGACTCTATTAAGATTGTCATTGACATGGGAAAACATTTTGAAATTTTAAATCAGAACATGCGATGTACACAGAAAAAGATAACAGTCACATTGTTGGTTCAGAACTACAAATACAGGCATAGCACACATATGGACATAAAAGATAAGTATGCTGTATTCGGTGAGGTACTGTATTCATTATCATTCGGGAGCGTGTTTGTCTTTCTTCATTTTATATGTTTGCTTTTCATCTACGATCTTTCCAGGATGGGCTGATTTCACTGAGTATGTTCTGGCAACAGCTCAGAGCAGAGAAAATCTAAGCATTGCCAGTTGAAAATCATCATCAACAAAATTCATGGTACTTGCCACAACAGCAGAGTTTACAGGAAAAAAATATATAGTTTGAAACAATGAAACTCCCAGGGAAGTTTTTCACTCATGAGGTTGGATGAAACCACATGTACTGTAAGTATTCATGTACACACACACATACAAATCTAACTTGGCCAACAAATCTTTGGGAAAGAGTATACTTCAGCATTTCCATGACAGATGTCTTTAAAAATTACCCAAACATGGTGTATGTTGGAAGCTTATCTCCCTTTTGTTCTTGTTACAGTCCATCATATTATTGCCTTGAGGACGACCTACATTGGAGTGTATGTGCTTCATTCTGACGACTATCTCAGTGTTGCGGTTGTCATTCACATTTGTTTTATAGATAAGGTGAACTTGTTAATATTTTGGGGCCTAAAATCTGTATTTGGTTTGCCTTTTTAAAAATATAATTTCCCACCCTTATGAGGAACATGCTATAATTCATTCCCTCAAAATTTCTGGAAGGCATGACTGTATAGTCATTTGGGTCAAGATTTCTTTTATGAGAAGGGTGTCAGTAACCATAGTCACATCCATTTTAAAAGATAATTGATGGTTAATATAGACAAGATGATCTCTTACCTAATTTTTCAGTCTAGTGTTTAACTGCCATTTTTTAGTAGGAAGCTTCTTTATTTTGTTAGTTTCAAAATGTCTTCTTTGTCGTGGATCACTTCTAACGTAGTTCAGCATTTCTCCAATTTCAAAAACAAAATGATTGCAACTAGGGAGGGTATGTAATTTGTGTTGGTAAAGCTTAGATTTACCATGAAGATATTGCCAAAGGAAAGGGAAAGTTGGACAAGCAACAAATCATTGGAAGGCTTTGATGTGTATGTATGTGTGTGTTTAAATACCTTCATAATCTTAGTATCATGAAAATTGAAATCTGATCATTTGATTGCCAGGTTCTTTATGTGAATTCTGAGGTCTAACTCCAGATCTTTATATGAATTAATTCAATCAGTGCTTACAACAATCTTTTGGAGGAGGTACATTTATTATTCACATTTTGTGAGGAAATTGAGTCAGAGAAAAGTAACTTGTAGGAATAAGAACATAAATGATTTCTTTGCAAATGATAAAACACTGGTTCCAGTGGACTCCTACTCCAGCTAGAAAATGCACAGAAAATATTAAAAACACAACTTTTAAGGTGATTTAAGTGTCTCCAAAGCCCCATCCTCATTTTAAAAAATTTCCCAGCATTGCAAGTACCATGTGAAAATATCAGGGGCAAAGAAGGCAGAGATTTTTTTTTAAATAGCTACTGTGGAACTATATTACTCTATTAGTTTGAGATGATGTCATTCCTTTCATCACCACCTTGTCTTTCATACTTATACATAATGTATACACAGCTCATGCCAGGTGACCATCATAGAAGAGTTTCACTGAGACAGGGAAAGAGAGGCCACCTGTAACTGCATGAGTATAAACTCTTGTGCTTTTAGCCATGTGGAGAAATTATCTTCAGCAGGAGAGTCAAGTACTAGCCTATACAAAGGGAGAATGGAAGAACACTGGATTTTACATTTTTTTAAGTAAAATAATTTAAAGGGGGGAGATGGGATTAAGGATGCTGCCTGGTACAGCATCCTTAAAAAAGCTTTGTTTTGAAGCCGAGCAAGTCTGTAACCTTGCACAGGGCTGGGTCCTCAATGTCTCCATTCGTAAAATGGAGGTATGCCAATCTCATTGTTGTTTTTAATTAATTTTTATTGGAGCATAGTTGCTTTATAAAGTTGTGTTTGCTTCACATGTACACATTTGTCCAGCAAAGTGACATATATTCCCTCCTTTTGGATTTCCTTCCATTTAGGTCACCATAGAGCACTGAGTAGGGTTCCTTGAGCTATACAGTATATTCTCATCAGTTATCTATACATAGTATCAATAGTGTACATATGTCAATCCCAATCTCCCAATTCATCACATCCCCTCTTTTCTGCCCGTGGTGTCCATATATTTGTTCTCTGTGTCTCTATCTCTGTTTTGCAAAGAAGATCATTTATTACCATTTTTCTAGATTCTACATATATGCATTAATTTTCATTGGTTTTTGAACATCTTAGGTGACAATGTCCCTTAACTTGTTTAGCAGCCTGGTTTAAGGCACGTGCTCTGGAATTAGACAGCTGGATCTGAATCCTGACTCTGTGAGACCAAGATCAGTAAATGAATCTTTTCAGCTTGCATTTCCTCTTCTGCAAAGTAGTTGTGAAGACAACCATGTTACCACATTGTATTGAGAATTAAATCAGGTAATATAGATTAAGTACCTAATAGAATTCTTGGCAAAGAGTAGTTGCTCGGTGAGTGCCAGTGTAATTACTGACATTACTTGAGAAAGAGTAAAACAAGATCAATAGCATTTGAGTCCCATGCCCTTTCTAATAATCCCTTTTAAAAATCCAAATAATAAACTTCTGTTTTCCATGTAGTGGAAGCCTAGGTTCTATATTTCCTTTTTGGTTTTTGCATTTGAACTTCATCTATGAAATGGGTATTAGAATCCTCTAACTCCATCATAGTAAGTTTTTAAGATGTCATTAGGCCATCTTTGTTCAGAATTGAATTTCTTAAAATGGCATCTCTATGGTACTGCACATAAAAGTTATTAATGAACTGACATTTAGTGAGACATGAACTATCATTTTGTTAGGCCAAATTCCTAACCTCAGAAACACAGGGGGTAATTTTGCTTCATTGGTTTGAATGGGATGATAAGTTATCCAAACTGCTTTAATTCTAAGGAGTAATTTTAGGAAAAATCTTTCTTTATTTTAAAACCCATTGTGTATATACATAAATTTCAAGCCACAACTTACAAATGCCCGTGGAAAAGATAAGTGAGAGAAAGGATAAAATAATATTTCCAGACTTAAAGGAAAGCCTGTCAACTGAGAATGTCATGGGTGACAATTAGACTGTAAGCCACCAATAAAAGATCAAGGCGCTCTGGACAGTACTTCTGTGTTCTGTATATCCTGACCTTTGTTATGGCAGGCTTGGAGTGATTTTGACTAAAAATCACCCCTGAGGGTACAATGAAATTTGCTCGTTAAACTATTTTAGTGTTTTTTCTGGATATCATGCATAACATGCGGCTGTCTTTCTGTGGAGGAACCCAAAGCTAATAGCTTTTACTGATTCTGCAGATAAATATCATATGTCACCACTCATTAAAAATCTGTTCTAAAACCCAAGTTCCCATTATTAAACATTGTCTTTGTTTTCAAATAATTAATGCAAAAAACAACACTAAAAACTTTTTAGAGTGTCTATAGATAGTTCTGGATAGAAAATTTTAACTTCAAATATTATAATGGAATTTTATAAGTTCATATTTGGCCCCTATCTATTTTCTTTATTTCTTTTAAAATATGACCTTAAGTGCGGTCCTATAGTTCATTTGTCTGTGAGTAACCTGACCATATATTTTATTTTCTCAACCGGGCTATTTTTTGAGAATATTACCCAAAACAACCAGGACTGTCCTGTGGAAAAAGGGAGGGAAAGTTGGCCTGTCCACAGCATAGTTTTAATCAACCTCATGATTTAATTCTGTAGATTATGGAATAAGTTGGTGGTTTCACGAAAAAAAAAAAAAAAGCCACAGTTTTACCAATTAATACTCATATTGATACCAGAGCATATTGAAAACAAATATACCAGGATCTTTAAAATCTAATAATTTTTCAAATTAGCAAATGGGTTGTCAGAAGTTCATATTATTCTAGACTATTTATTGTTCTTTGAATTAGATTACATAGCCATTTTTGGAAAATACTAAATATTGGATACTAAGCCTAGCCTTTTCTCTTTGCATTATATTTCTGGCTTTTAAAATAATAGTATGTGGCCCTTATGAGGTATTCTGTAAATATCTGTTGAATGAATGAAAAAGTGGACCAAATTATTTTTGGTTAATCTGGGAACCTCTGGATAATTCAGAGCTAATCAACAAATGAAAAAAAAAATTATTATTCCAGATTTCTTTGTAAAAAGAAAACCACATTCTACCTCTTTTTGGAAGGTACATATATATGAATACGACCACATTATTTACTAAAATATCAAGCCATTATGTACACATTACTGAAAAAAACCACACAAATCACTTCATAGACACAGAAATGCTACTTCAACAAAATGATCAGGTTTTCTATTTTGTCTTAAGGGAGCCATTTTTATAACCAACATGTTTTTTCAAATTCTTGAGACATGAGTATGTATCATCTAATAATATCCTTTTTTCCTTCACCATGAGATAGTTATTTATTGGATCCCCTGGAGGAGGGCAGGGCCTAGCCACTCCAGTATTCATGTCTGGGGAATCCCATGGACCAAGGAGAACTGGCGGGCTACAGTCCATGTGGTCACAAAGAGTAGCTCTTTTTTCATATTTAGATACTAAAAACTAATTTCATCCTCCAGAAAATAAGAATTTTTTGGTATGTCTCACTTGAGAAGCATCATGTACAGATATACAGACAATACAAAAACTTTATGACACATTATCATCCTAGGGTCCCAAGGTTGGACAGCAACTGGAAGTTATGTGTTATAAATACTTGATAATTGTTCTACCACTTTTCAGTTCTTCCTGAAATATGCTTTATTTTCTTGTCCATGACCCAGCTCTGAGACTTGGGAGACAAAGAAACCACTTTCATGAAGCCTTGGCAAGTAGTTGTCTATTTCCTTACACTTCACACTACTCCGGACCTAGGAGTGGTCCTTCTTCTCACTGCTGCTCTCAGGTTGTTAGTCATCTCCTGTCTGAAGCCCATCCCATTTGGCTAGGCCATTGGAAACCTGGGCTTCCCAAGTGGCTCTAGTGGTAAAGAACCTGTCTGCCAATGCAGGAGACATAGGAGACTCAAGTTCAGTCCCTGGGTTGGGAAGATCCCCTGGAGGAGGGCAGGGCCTAGCCACTCCAGTATTCATGTCTGGGGAATCCCATGGACCAAGGAGAACTGGCGGGCTACAGTCCATGTGGTCACAAAGAGTCAGATACAACTGAAGCAATTTAGCATGCATGCATTGGGAAGTTAGAAACTTCTCAGCCACTGGAAGACACTGGCCTTTGGATAAGGTCCTTTTCCTCAAGCCCTGCCATCATCTTGAGTTATTTCAGCACCCACAGATTCAACTGCCATCACCAATGCCTCTTGATTCCTCACTTCTTTCTGACCTCAGTCTGCACTCCACTTCAGTCCCTTAGGTTATAACCTCACCTCAGACACTGTCATGATCTACAATTTCTCTGCCTCCAGTATCACTAATTTTGAAATCCTTCTCTGACCATGACCCTCCTGCTTTCAGCTTATCTGTTCAACTATCCCCAGCTGCCCCCTCCCCAAAACACTGCAATGCTTCTTTCTCCTCATTTGGAACCTCTAGGTCACTGACCATTTTACTTTATACAAATATATTAGCTTTTGCCTTTTTCCCCCTTAATTTCATTCCTATCCAGATTAAAGCTTTCAAGCCATCATTTTAGTAATGAAAACCATCTTTTCGATAAGCTAAACTACTTCCACCTCTTATCTTTTGACTGTATTTACCTCCAAATCATTAGGTTTGGTGAATCTATTTCCTCTGTGTCACATAACATGGCAGCTTGGTTCTACTACAGTCATGGCCAACCTCAAATGCCACCTTGACAATGCTGCATTATTTTGATCAAGTCACTTTCTCACTTTCCTTAAACCTCCGCACCTTTGCCCTTTTCCCAGCGGATGACCTCACCTCCTACGTGACGAAGAAAATGGAATCAAAGAGGAACCCGCTCATGTGTTTTTTAGTTAACACCAAATACACAAAAGTACCATTATCTATATCTATTTTATATTCTTTATTTTAAAATAGCCCCTAACTTTTCATCTAAAGCTAGCTCTGCCATTTAGGAGGTTACAGTTGTATAAGTGGAATATGATGTCAGCTTAGAGAAAAAGGTGATAATTGGTTACTTTCACAACATATTTGGAAGGTAGAATCCACAGCACCTTCTGGTGGCTCAAAGATGGGTATAATATGGGAGAAAGGAAAAGAATATAACAGGATTGATTGCTATGGGTTCTGCTTTGGCTATAGTGGAGCAGAATTTATCAGACCATGTACTAAGAACTGGAGAAACTGAATAAAATATTAAAACATGGGTATAAAGATAACACAGAACCACCAAGACAGCCAAAATATGAAGCCCCAAGAACTACTTTCCTCCCTAAAAAAGAGTAAGTACAGAGAATTAACCCAACATCCGGTGCTGCTTTTCCACTTGAGACATTTACAGATCCGTATGTCAGCACAGAGGCTGAAAAAGTGAGCAGGACTCTCAGCACTCTCACAGGGCTAGGGAGACAAAAATTAATATTTAGGACTCATCAGGATAGAGGGGCCCTGGAAAACACCTCAGATATTCTGTTGCGATCCCTAAAGGGCTTTACCCTATGTGTAAAACTGAACTATTAAAAAAAAAGAACTGCAAATGGGTCAGACTTCCTAAGACTGAAAATCAAATCAGAATCAGCTCCAACACTGATGCCTTTCAGATTTTCTGCTACTTCCTGTAAATGCAAAAGCAAATTCTCTAGAGGAAAATATCATCTAGAGCCTCAACTGTCTGATATTTAACGAAAAATAAACAAGCATATCAGGAAATATAACTAAAATCCAAGAGAGTACTAGAAGATAAACAGACCATTTGGAGACTCAGTTATTTGAATATCTGACATGAACTTAAAAAAAAAAAAGAAAGCACTGACACATGTTTTAAAAATAGGCTGCAAGGTAGTGAAGTCCAGAAGATAACCAGATATTAAAAAGAAAGTTGAAGGCTGAAAAATTTTAAAAATGCAGTACTTAACGAGTGTGTGCTAAGTCACTTCTGTTGTGTCCGACTCTTTGAGACCCTATGGACTGTTGCTCCTCTGTCCATGGGATTCTCCAGGCAAGAATACTGGAGTGGGTTGCCATCCCCTCCTCCAGAGCATCTTCCAGGGGTAGTGAAATCTGTCCATCCACAGACTTTAATCATCTAACAAATATAAAGTCACAGAAAATAAAAAGAAGCTCATGCCTTGATGCATCATAGAGAAATGGCCAGAAACCAAAGACAAAGAGAAAATCTTAAAAGTAGCTATGGTGGTAGTGGTAGAGGACCGATTATTTGAAGAGTAATGTTAATCTACTTCTTAACAGCAACAAAGCTAGAAGATAGAGGAATGAAATTAATAATGTAATGTAGGAAAAAATCTCCTGCCAACCTAGAATTCTTTATCCAGTGAAAAATCCTTCAGGAATAAAGATAAAGAATTTTCAAATAAAAAATGAGAGCAATTACCACAGCATTACAGTCAGTATTAAAAAATAATGATTTATTGTGAGGATAAAATTTCATGGAGAGTTAAAACAAAAGTAATCTAAATGAGAATAGGGTAAATTAAGTGCTTGCTTTGTCCAGGATAAGGATAAGAGCATCAATTTACATGACACACACACACATATATATTTTTTTAATGTAAGCTTTTCTTCATTCTTTCCTGTGCATGTAGTATTTTTATGGACTCCTTTTTATACACAGTTTTATTGAACTATAATTGACATACAGTAAGCTCACACATTTTTTAAGATTTAACATGTATAAACACCCATGAAACAATCACCACAATCGAGATAATGAACATATATCTGAACCGCAAGAGTTTCCTGTGCCTCATTGTAACCTCCTCCCCTCCTCCAACACACCATTCCCAGGCAACTCTCGATCGGCCTTCTAGCACTATAAATGAGTCTGCCTTTTCTGGACATTTAGGTAAATGAAACCATACAATAGATTCCTCTTTTCTCTAGCTTCTTTCACTCAGCATCATAAGATTTATCCATGTTATTGCATGTAACAGTGGTTCTTTCTTTTTATTGATGACTTGTATTCCTTTGTACAGATATCGTACAAATTTGTTTATATTTTCATCCATTAATTATGGTTGCTTTCCAGTTTTTGGCCATTTCATATAAAGTCATAAGATTTGTGTACTAGTCTTAGTGTTGGTATATACTTTAATTTAAATCTTTGGTAAATACCTAGAGGTAGAATGGCTGAGTCTTTGGGGAGGAATGTGCTTAACTGAAAAAGAAAAAAAACACTTAACAAACTAATTTTTAAAGTTTTGTACCATTTTACATTCCCACAAGTAGGGAGTTAGGGTTCCGGTTTTCCACATACTAGCACATAGTATAGTAGTCTTCAATTGTCCTCATTCTAATAGGTATGTAGTGACATCCCATTGGTGTCTTAATTTGCATCCCCCTACTGACTAAAACATGTGGATCATCTTTTCACGTGCTTATTTACTATCTGTATATCTTCTTGGGTGAAGGATCTGTTCCAATCTGTTGTCTATATTTTGAATTTAATTGTTTTCTTATTGAGAGTTCTCTGTATTTTCTGAAGCAAGGTTTCTTACAAATTAGATATGTGATTTGTAAATATTTTCTTCCAGTCTGTAGCTTCTTGTCAATCTCTTAATCTCTTTCAAATAACATAGTTCTATATTTTGATGAAAGCCAATTTACCAATTTATTCTTTTATGGATAATGCCTCAGCATCATATTATACACAGAGCTTGTATCTTGTAGGAAGTATACATTTGAGTGTTGTTTTTTTCAAACCAATCTGACAGTCTGCAACTTTTAATTGGAGTGTTTAGACCAGTTATCACATTTAATGGGATAATTGACTTGCTTGGGTTTATGTATTTATTTAATTTAGGCTATGTCGGTTCTCGTTGCTGCGCGGCCTTTTCTGTAGTTCCATCTAGAGCAGGGAGGTACTCTTTAGTCAGGATGTGCGAGCTTCTCATTGCAGTGGCTTCTCTCGTTGCAGAGCACAGGCTCTAGGGTGCTCAGGCTTCAGTAGCTGCAGCTCCTGGGCTCTAAAGCACAGGCTCAATAGTTGTGGCGTAGGTGCTTAACTGCTCCAGGGCATGTGAGATCTTCCTGGATCAGGGATGGAAACCATGTCTCCTGCTTTGGCTGGTGGAATCTTCACCTCTGAGCCACCAGGGAAGCCCATTTGGTTGGGTTCAAGTCTATCATCTTCTTATTTGTTTTCTATAATATTTGTTTCATGCAGGACTGACTACATAATTTCAGGGGCCCAGTGCAACATGAAAATGTGGGGTTCTTGTTCATAAATTATTGAAGTCTAGTTGCTAAGTTGTGTATGACTTTTGTGACCCCATGGACTGTAGCCCACTAGGCTCCTCTGTCCATGGGATTTTCCAGGCAAGAATACTGGAGTGGGTTGCCATTTCCTTCTCTGGAGAATCTTCCCGACCTAGGGATCAAACCCTGGTCTCCTGCATTGCAGGCAGATTCTTCACAAACTGAGCCACCAGGGAAGCTCCTCATAAATTATTACTCCTTTCAAAATGGCAGCAGCAGAGCACTAATCCAGATGTGGGACACAGGTTTAAGTGCAAGGCCTCATATGACTGCCCAGGTCAGATGACTATGAATCTGGCTCTGGTCCCATCTCTTTTCTCTTTGTTTTCTTTTTCTACCCTTTTTGGATTGAATGACTTTTTTAAATGATTCTATTTCAGCTCTTTTATTGATCTATGAACTATAACTCTTTGTTCTGTTATTCTAGTGATTGCTCTAATACATATATATAAAATTTATTCAAGTGACATACTACATCACATATATTGTAAAACTTACAACAGTGTACTTTTATTTCTCCTGTTCCAGCCCCTCTGCTATTATTGCCATGTATTTTACTTTTTGTATATATTATATACCATAATACATTGTTATTGTTTTGAACAGTTGATTTTCTTTTAGTGTGTTTAACTATTAAGAAAATGTGCTTATGTTTACCTGTGTTGTTACTATTTCTGATTCTTTTCATTGCTTTGGGTAGATACATTCCTTTGTGCAGATAAGGGTGTTCTTCCTGCTTTAAGGACTTTCTTTAATATTTCTGTAGTGGAGGTCTGCTGTCATTTAACTTTGTTTAACTTTGTTCTTCTCTTTTTTTCCTTTACTTGTTTTTAAGAGTTTCTCTTTATCACTTAAATCACATTTTGATTATGATTAGCTTTGATGTACTGTTCTTTGTATTTCTTGTGTTTGGTGTTATTGAGTTTCAAAAACCTGTAGGTTAACAATTTTCATTAAATTTGAAAACTTTTTGGTAAGTATTTTTTTTCTCTCTCCTATTTTCTTTCCTTCAGAGAGTGCAATATTATGTATATTTGGCTGCACAAAGGTGTCCTAAAGTTTAATGATCACCGATCTTCAGTATTTTTTTTTTGCAGCCCTTTTTCTCTGTTTCATTTTGGATAGTATCTGCTGTTATGTCTTCAGGTTTAAACACATTTTCTTCTTCAGTGTCCAATCTTCCATTTATCTGATTCAGTGTATTTTTCATCTCAATCATTTTGATTTTCATTTCAAGAAATTTCATTTGTGTCTGCTTTAGACCATTCCAATCTTAAAATGTTCAATTGTTTCTTTAATATAATAACTGTTTTAAAGCAGTTTTCTTGGGGCTGGTGCACTGGGACGACCCAGAGGGATGGAATTGGGAGGGAGGAGGGAGGAGGGTTCAGGATGGGGAGCACATGTAAACCTGTGGCGGATTCATTTTGATATTTGGCAAATCTAATACAGTTATGTAAAGTTTAAAAATAAAATAAAATTAAAAAAAAAAAATAAAGCAGTTTTCTATTTATCATTTATGTCATATCAGAATCATGTTCATATGGGTTATATTTTTCTGTTTCTTTGCATGCCCAGTGACTTTTATTGATGCTGATCACAAAAGGGTATATTATTTGAGTCTTAGACATTTTATATTGCCATAAATTTTCTGGAACTTTATTCTGGGGCAAAAATAATGTGGTTACATTATTTGGAATCAGTTGTGTCTTTTAGGCTCTTGTTTTACCCTTTGTTACATGAGATAAGAGCAACATCTAACCTATAGTTAAATTCCCCCCACTATTGAGGTGAGTTTTTTCTGTTATTGTTGTTATCAGTGCTTCATGAATTACAAGGTTTTCTACTTTGGCTGTTAGGACTTGTTTTTACCAGTTATATTGAGACACACAGACATGGAAATGAGTGTCATGAAGGAAGAAGTTTTAATTCATAGTTCCCTAGAAACAAGAGGTGTGGCATGTCATGCATGGCTATGTGGGGGAAGCATCAGCATCAGTCAGGAGGCAGAAAGTGGGGAAAGCATCGATAATAGTGTGGTTTTCATGGAAATGAATATGTGAGGTAAGGTAAGCAGTGGGCCAGACTTAGGATAACTTGAGCAATTAGAGTTGGCTCAAGTGATCCTTACTTGTCTGGTACCTAGCCCCAGGGAGACTGGGGCAGAGGCATATTATCTCCTAGAGTATGAATGTTCAATAAAGAAGACAGTTGGAGTACGGGCTTTGGGTTGGTTGGTTTACATATAAAAAGTACGCTTGCAGCTGAGTCATTTGCTTCTCTAGGAATTAGCTGGCTAGGAAGGAGTGGCCTCTCCTCTGTCAGGGAAGCCCCAGATTGCAGCGAGTCAAGAATACAAAAAATAGGAAAACAGAGTTAATATAGCGCAGGCACTATTCCTGTCCCTGGTGGTCTGGGGACATTGTTCCCTTTAATATTTTGGGTGACTCTTTCCCTGGCTTTGGGTAGTTTTCCTCCTATGTATGTGTTGATCAGTGCATGCCTGCTCAGTGTGTGCCTATTGCTCAGTTGTGTCCAACTCTTTGCAACCTCTTGGACTGTTGCCAGCCAGGCTCCTCTGTCCATGGGATTTCCCAGGCAAGAATACTGGAGTGGGTTGCCATTTCCTCCTCCAGGGAATCTTCACAATCCAGGGATTGAACCTCTGTCTCCGGCAGGCGGATTCTTTACCACTGAGCCACCCATCAGTACCCAACCAAATACTTGAGACAAAACTTTGACAGATCTGCAGAGTTCCTACTCCTTGGAGTTTTCTTCTCTTCAGTACTCTGCCCTACACACTCTAGCAACTTTGCTTTCCTTGGCTCCCAGATGCATCTCCACAGCGCAGAGCTACCACCAGTTGGCCTCGGGGGTTTCCTTGTATCCCACAGCCTACAAAGGCTTACTGACCTGCTCTAGGCAGTAAGCAGAGATCACCACAAGGCTTGACTCCTTGATTGCCTCTCAGGGATCACAGTCCTTAGTTTCCATCTGTCCAGTACCTTTTGAGATTTTTTTCATATATTCCATCTAGTTTTTCAATTGTTTCAGGTGGGAGGATAAATCTAGTCCATGTTGCTCAGTTTTGTTTGGAAGGAGAAATCAAACATCAGATTCTGAGTCAAGGTACACATTATAATTTGTAAGCTAAGAACTAATAAAATATCTTTCTCCCAAATATAATTCCAAACAAATAAAGAAATAAATGGGAAAGATAATTAATCTGAAATAAGAATGGAATGAAAAAGTAATAAAGAACAAGCAAGATGAATAGAAAGTCACAGGAAAATGATAGCTTTAAGTCAAAAGGTATTAGTAATTATATTAAAAGTTAAATATACTAAATTATGCCATTAAGGGCAAAAATAATACTGGATTAAATAAAACCTAACCATGTGCAGTTTTCATATATACAACAAGAACAAAGGTTGACAAGAAATGAGAAGCATTTATCTCAAGTAGATAGAAAAAGAACTGCAGCTTAATCTAAAAAGAAGAAGGAAATAAATAAGACCAGATATTAATGAAATAACTACTATGGAAAAAAATCCAAAAGATCCACAGCTATTTAAGACGTTAATTCTGTAATTTTAAAACTTTAAGAATAACCAAAACAAACAAGACAAATTAGAACTAGATGGATCACTGGCAAACTCTACCAAACATTTATGGGAGAATTAGCACACAAACTTTTCCAGGGAACTGAAAAAGAGGGAACACTTCCTACTTCATTTTTATGAGACCAGTCTAACCTTACTGTTCAAACCTGGCAAATCTGTAAGAAAGGGATAATTTAGGCTGATATTACTCACAAAGATAGATTCAAATGTTCTAAACAAAATATGTGCAAGTAGAATGCAGCAATACATATTGTAGACAATATATTATGACCAAATTGGATTGATTCCAGCAATAGCATGCTGGTTCCATTTATGCATTTATAAAATGCATCAGTGAGGTTTGTCTCATTCTTTTAATAGAATAAAGGAAAAAATTATATGGTTATTTCAATTAATGCAGAAACATAAAATTTACATCCACTTATGATAAGTATTCTTTGCAAACTGAGCATAGAATGAACCTGCTTATCTACAAAACACCTGTAGCTAACATTGCATTGTGAATCACGTGACCAATAGGAGTTGGCAGTGTGATGTAGCTGCCAAAGAGCTTGACCCAATCTTAAAAGGAAGCACAGTGCTCCACTCAAGAAAGGCAGTCCTACTTCACTTACTTTGCTTCAGTGAGACAACTCCTGGGGTATTGTACCAGTTTCTTGGGTCCCTAGTCTACCAGGGACATAGACAAACTGGAGAGACCCCGAAAAGATGGAAGACTGTAAGTCATGGTAAGTAAGTAATGATGAAAACAGCTAAGGAGAAGAGAGGATTTAACAAGTGGCTAGGGTTTTCTGGGGAGGAGGTCTCAGCTTACTTTTAGTGTCTTGGGAAAATATAACTAGTACTAGAGAAGGGTAGCTAAAGATAGATGCACTTAGGAACTCTTCAAAAAAGGACATTTTAACAAATAAAACTCTCTGAAAATAAAAACCATCTGCTAAATTCTCTGATGCTGTTCGTGTTTATGAAGAAACTGGATGAGCCTTCAGCTGGAGTATTGCAGAAAGGGTTGGGATAAATTAGCAACATCTAAAAAGATGATTTCTAACTCTAAGCTTCTCTAATTCAATAACCATAGATCAGAATTTCAGTGCTTTTTGCAAACAGGTCATTGCAAGTTTATTCCATAATGTTCATTGGTTATATACACAACAGCCCTATCAGAGTGGCTCTAAGTATTAATTGTTTTGTAGCTCTCTTCTAAATTTTGTTGGAAACCACTGTTAAAAATTATTCTCCAAGAGGCTATTTTGCTTACATCATCACTGATAAACTCTAAAGGCATTTTAATAAGACTCTAGGTCAGTCAAAACCACATTGCCTATGGTACTTCGAAGTTCATCACCAAGCTTTACTTTTGGAATCAGGATACTTAATGAATAAAAACTCAAGGAAGTTGAACTGGTTTCTCAACATCCCCAGATTTGCTTGTGACTTCTTGAACTTTTCTCCTCCATTATACTCAGTTTACATATCATGTTTCGTCTCTTGAGACTGGCTTTATTTCTAAACTGCCTTTCATATTTTCCCCCACCTTAACAGTTTTCAAATTAAATGACAGCAAAAAGTAGCATTTAAACAAAACTTCTCATCTAAATTTCTTGAGAATCATTACCTCCTTAATGTACACATCTAAGTTATTTGCCTAAATACCCACTATCTTGTACTTGAACTGTGTTCTTTTAAAGTCATCTCTCATTTCTACAGTTTCATGAAGATATGAATGCATTATATTGCTATCAAATTTTTCTATACATAAGCTCTCTAAGAATATCTAGGTGGTTTTAACATCTTGGTGGAGAATTAGGGAATTTCTATTTTCCCCTACTCATCATTGGTTCTTTCCTTAGCTCAGAAGGGAGAGAGGGTAAGTCACAACATAAAGATTGTAAACCAACTCTGCTCAAAGACCTTCATGGCTTTGTGTCCAATATCTGAAAACCACTCCTGGTCTTATGTTTTTATCTCTTCAGAAACATCTAAGTATGGAGGTAACGGTTAATGTCAAGGTTAGCTCTCTAATAGCTAGATCCTAGTAATGTATCAAAAAGATTTATCCACGTGGGTATTATTTCCCCCATCTTTTGTGATTTATTTTGTTCAGATTGTCATGTTTAATATTATCTATGTTTCCCTAGTTAGAATTCTTACTGTATTTCAGCTATGATCGAAGGAAGATTAAGAAAAGAAAATATTTGCCCTCTTCTTTTAAATGCATCATTTTATTTTAGCAAATAAATATTCATTACTTTCTTCTTTATTATTTTACTTATTACTTTATCAGACTTGCGTTTTTAATATTATATGTTGTTGATACTGAGATTTTTTTTCCAAGTGTAATTAAATATACTTTTAAAATAATTTTTAAAACATTTATTTGACTGTGCAAGGTCTTAGTTGCAACATATGGGATCTTCAATTTCTGTTGAGGCACATGGAGTTTTTTAGTTGGGGCATGCAGGATCTAGTTCCCTAACCAGGGATGGAACCCAGGCCCCTTGCACTGGGAGTATGGATTCATAGTCACTGGACTACCAAGGAAGTCTCTAAAGATACTTTTAAAGACTACTCTTTTTCAGCATTTGTTTTTACCTACACACAAATTTTAATATTACCGTAGGTATGGGTGTAGTCTTAAGGAGTCCTTCCTGATTTATTTTTAAGGTTATCTAAAATTTTATCTATTAGAAAGCATGTTATTACAGTAGTTAACATAAATCTTAAATGGTGCTCAATATTTTAAACAAAGCACTAATAACCCATCAAGTGATATTTGTAGGGAATACTAACCCTTAACATATCAAATTGTAGATTTTTACATGATTGAGCTCACTACAGCTTTCACAAACTGAAATATCTGAATGACTAAAATCAGGTATTTCAGTAATATACCTATCTATTTTCTTCAAATTCATTTATCTTGAATTTCATCAATTAGGTCATAAACACCTTTATTATAATTTTGCTAAAATTGTGTTCTATATCATAAATTATAAAGCATTCAGAAAAAACATATGGGTGGTTTTATTGTAACCCAAGTTTGGGTAGACTTTGGTGCAATGCTAATATGTTTTGGGTACATTCCAAGAGCAGTTACTAAAATTCTAGAAATGCTGGAAGGAATTTATTATGACTTGTTCCTACAGCATGGACCCTGAAAGCACTGTTAGAACAGTAAGGAACAATTAAAAATCAAAAAGTGGTTAGCTAGCATATACAAATCAAATTTGACCTTATAGTAATTTTACGTTGAAAAGACCAAAACCATACTTAGGAGCCAGGTTTCCCAGACAATAGATCATGCTTGGCTTTTTCCTATCTTCATTTAATAAACTGCCTTCCAAATAAATAAAAGGTGAATGAACTTTCAGCAATAGGGTAAGTTTTTAGAGAGGCTGATATAGAACATTTTCTCCCTGGGATATATAAAAAGAAGGTAATTCCAAATGTTTGTGTTTTATCTTTGGCAACCAGACTTGAAAATAATATGAGGAAGTGCAAATATCTATTACTCTAATGGGAACAATAAAAATGAACTCAACATTACAAAACCCAAGATTCAAGAATGGCACTATCCAAAGTAGTGTGAGGTAGGGCGACTTGAATTTTAATTTTAATTAATCAAATAGCATTAAAACTTCATTTCCTCTGGGACTTCCCTGGTGGTCCAGTGGTTAAGAATCCACCTGCCTGTATAGGGGACATGGGTTTGATCCTTGGTCCAGGAACTAAGATCGCACATGCTGCAGGACATCTAAGCCCATGAGTCACAACTACTAAAGCCTGGGCATCCCAGCCCATGCTTTGCAACAAGAGAAGCCTCTGCAACGAAAGCCTGAGCACCACAGCTAGAGAGTAGCCCCTGCTTATGGCCACTAGAGAAAGCCAGCGCACAGCAAAGAGGAGCCAGTGTCCCCCTACAAAGATCCAGTGCAGCCAAAAAAACCTCCCCCAAACAAATTCATTTCCTCAATTATATTTTGCCACATTTTGAATGTTCAGCAACCAAATTTGGCTACTGGCAATTGTATTAGTGCAGACAAAATATTTCACCATAGAAAGTTCTATTGGAGAGCACTATTCTAGAGTACAAGAGAGAAAAGGTATCTGTGTCTTAAAGGAAAAGAGCCTAAATCCTATGCATTAATTGTATCCATAGCCTATTTGTCTTTCTTTTCTCTTTTTTCCCTTCTTCAATTTTTATTTAACCAGAAAGCCATACTTGCCAAAAAGTCATTCTCCAGTCCTTTTGAAGAAATAGTATATTTTTGTGGAAAGCAAGTATTGCTGACGAAAGTTGATCAGTTCCTTAAAAACACGACACCCCCCCAAAAAAAGAAAAAAACAGCCCAAATTTTACTAACTGGCAAGGCACTGAGAAGGTATACCTGTATTAAAGTAGTAGAATTGGTTAACACCAAATCTTTATAGTGGTAAGGGGAAAAAAAAATCATTAGTACACAATGTACATGGGCATGGAGATGAATATCTTACTGAGACTAGGTTGAATCTCCATAGCCTGGCTTGCCATCCCTTTCATTGCTGTCTCCAGGAAGAGTTCTGTCTGGTGAACCAGGAAGAGAGGAAGCCTCATAATGCTGCAGGTTGTTCATGGAGGCATGTCTTCAGGCTTGTGACGCGGGAGAGCAAGTGGAATCAGAGAAAGAGTTGGATATGGGAAGGGGGTGTCTAAAAAGCTCTTTAAGACAGAAAAAAAATGCTACCCCATGTGAGTTCCAACCCTCAGAAACCCATTCCAGGAAAACCACAGTGACTCAGCAAGAAGAGTGAGTATTTGGAGAAGTATCTCTAAATTGGAGACTCCCAAACTCTGCATTTGATTAAACTCACTTAAGAAGAAAACACCCTCATTTTGTGTTGGTCTATTAGCTTGAAATGATTAAAATGATATCATTACCACTTATAAATTTTATATCTCCCTTAAAGACTACATTAAAAAAAAAAAATTTAAATGATACCATGCTGCCCTGAAAGGCAGTTTCTCCTCTCACTGAAAGAATACTCCCTTAGGGTCAGATTTACATCTCATGCAACGCCATGGGAGAATTAGACTCTAAGAAAGCAAAAGAGAATCCTCATAGAGTTACATAGGATGAAAATTTGGCTCAGACATTATTTTTTAGATAGAAACTGATAAACAGAATAAAAGTTAAAATATACAGAAACGGGGAACCGAGGTAACAGTGCCAAAAGAAAAGGGCTTTTGTTGTTGTTGCTTCCAGGACTTTTTTTTTTTCCTCTTCTCTGTGCTATTTTGAGCAAATTCTCTCCTGGTTTCTTCTTTGCTTGTGCTATTAAGGCTTGCTAATATGAAATACTGAGAGTTCAGAAAAAAATAAAAAGTTTCCTTGTCTTATTTACCCTTTATAATGGTGAGCTCTGAGTTGCATACCACTATGTGTCGCAAACTGATCTAACAGTTGAGACCCCACACTGCCATTATTCCACGGGACATGCTACCCACATGGCTGCAAGCACACACGGAATGTGTCCTCTAATTTCTTCAAGAGCCATCACCCTGGGGCTTCCCTGGTGACTCAGAGGGAAAGAATCTGCCTGCCAATGCAGGAGACACCAGTTTCAATTCTTGATCCAGGAAGATCCCAAATGCCGTGGGACAACTAGTGCCAGGCCTGGCAACTACTGAGCCCATGTGCCACAAATACTGAAGCTTAAATGTTCTAGAGCCCATGCTCCACAGCAAGAAAAGCCACCACAACGAGAAGCCCGTGTACAACAACTAGAGAGTAGCCCCCGCTTGCCACAAATAGAGAAAAACCTGCACAGCAAGGAAGACCCGACACAGACAAATTATTAATTAATTTTAAAAAGCCGACTCATTAGAAAAGGCCCTGATACTAGGAAAAATTGAAGGCAGGAGGACAAGGGGATGACAGAGGATGAGATGGTTGGATGGCATCTCTGACTCAATGGATATGAGTTTGAGCAAGCTCCAGGAGACAGTGAAGGACAGGGAAGCCTGGCATGCTACAGTCCATGGGGTCACAAAGAGTCAGACGCAACCGAGAAATAGAACAACAACAATTAAAAAAAGAGGGACATCATACTGTGAAATGAAAATATCTCTTGCCATATAAATAAACAAAAAATATCAGAGCCATCAGCGATCTCTGGCCTTTAAATGTGAATGAGGGCTCCCAAAACTGGGATCCAGTGGATGCTGCCACGCCCTCCCCCCCTCCATGGTGATTGCTGAGGAGCTGGGGGAATGCAAGTAGCAAATCTGCCACTCCTTAAGGTGATCAAGGAAACAGGATTGCAGCCTCAGATAGCTGAGGTGCATATGAAAGGAATGAATTCAGTGAGCCCAGAGGTGTGCACCTTCCCATACAGAGAATGCTAAATTCCTTAACTTCATACCTGATTTTTGATGTTCAGACTGCTTGTTCCATTTGTTGCAAATTTGTATATGGCCTGACTTCCCCTCCTGCCTCCTTGGAGCAGTTTTCTCAGAGCTACTGAGATGCTGTCTCCCAGGCTGTGAGTCCTAAACATTCCCATCAAATTAAATAACTCTCTATTTTCAGGTTGTGACTATATTTTTAGTCGACATCCTGTGCTGGGACATCTTCAAGCTTGGAAAACCAATGTGATCTCATGCTTATTTGAAATGCAAATGTGAACCTCAAGATCTATATGTTGCAAGCGTAGAAGTTACGCATTTCATTTTTTGCTTATAAATCACTTTCTTGATTGTATTTTCTTTGTTTTATCTTTGCTTCACTGCTAATCATAAAATAATCTAGCATATTTTTGTGGTAATTCCAAGAACAGATGACGTGTACTCTGATTTGCTTGTGTGTTTTAGTCACTCAGTCATGTCCAACTCTTTGGGACCCCATGGACTGTAGCCCACCAGGCTCCTCTGTCCGTGGAATTCTCTAGGCAAGAATAATGGAGTGGGTTTCCATTCCCTTCTCCAGGGGATCTTCGAAACCCAGTTATCAAACCCAGGTCTCCCACATTGGGGCAGACTCTTTACCATCTGAGCCACAAGGAAAGCCCCTGCTTTGCTTATTATTATTCATATAACCTCTAACAGTTCTTTCTAATTTAAAAAAAATCCAGATTCTGGAGTTCCCCTTCACTCTTGTAAAAAAACTTAATTTACTTTTGAGTTGCATGTAATATTTCCATGTTACGTATTTTGGGCTGGTCCTAATTACTTTTGGATTGATAATATTTGGCTGAAATTCAATTCCACAATCATAAACCATCATAAAGAAGGTAGGAAAGGCTGTTTTATACTTGCATTAGGCAATTTTTACATATTCCTAAAATGCTAATTGTTGATTTTAGAGACCTGAAGCTAATCAATCCCATGAAGTTTATAAAAGAATTATACAAAGCTCAAATCAATGCCTTATTTCTGTTGTGGCATTACCTATGTGTGGTTTCTAGTCTATAAGCTGTGGCTGATACATTTCAAATGTTCAGTTGTTTTTCTGATAAAGAATTCAATTCTCCTCCAGTTTAGAGCTGGAAAGACCAGACTTCTGTATTAGAGAGTATTCACTACATGCAGAACACTTCTGTAAGCCCTTAAATGTCTTCAGTCAGTTCAGTTGCTCAGTCGTGTCCTACCCTCTGTGACCCCATGGACTGCAGCATGCCAGGCTTCCCTGTCCATCACCAACTCCCAGAGCTTGCCCAAACTCATATCCATTGAATGTCTTACTATTTTCTTTATGATAAAAGAAAAAGATATCATCTTTATCTCTTACTGTCCCTACTTCACAGACAAAGAAACTGAGCTCTAGAGGCATTAAGTTGACTTGACAGAAGAGGGGAGGAGTCCCACAGCTGAAAAATGGCAGAACCATAATTTGGTCCCCAGAAAATCTGACAGCAGGGAATCCATAACAATGGGAGGGAAAGCACATTTAGATATTTAAATCATCATAAGGAATGGTAAAGAAGCTTTAATATTTGGTTCCTAACTACTAATTAATTCTCATCGACATCTACAACACAATCATGGCTTGCTTACTTAAGGGTTGAAAGGAATGATCCTGAACTTAATGGACACCATGCCAGGCACTTTATTTGTCATTTCATATGATTAGCAAGAGAGTCCTAAAATGCTGTTTGATTTCCTATTATGCCAAAATAAAGCCAAGTTTCTTAAACTAAATATATTTGAAAGAAGAGATTATTGTAAAATCATCACTAAGATTAGGAACAATGGAACAATTGAAAGATTAATTGCTCATTTTCAATATTTGTCACTATATGGAGACAGCTGAGCTATATAAGCATATCATGTTATGATAATATACAATAGATTTAAAAGGTGACAAAATATTTTTTTAAAAGGAAGAAGATATAAATCTATTATCTATCTATCTATCCATCTGTCAGTCTATTCATATATCTGCTCATCCTTTCATCCTCTATTTTCATACAAGAGTCCTTGTAGAGAATTATGGCTTTTGTCACCTTGTGCCATGGACAGCTAATAGCTCAGATGTCTTTTAGTGGATAACTTCAATCCACAATGGTTGTGTGTCTTCATTAAACTTTTATTTCTCTGCTTGGTAGTTGCCCCAAGGAAGATGACAGAGAAAGAAGTTCTCTGTTGCAACCATATGGTTCAGCTTTTCTCTCTTGAGCTTCTCAAAGTCTCTCTTAGTATTGACATATTCCCCCATCAGGCTTTCTATCTATTCAACGCAGTTCAGCCTCTGGTCAATTGTAAAACCACCATCCTGCTCCAGTTAGAGTTCCATATGAGCAGCCTGGTTGACCAGCTGGAGCAGGTGTGAATATCTGTGCCTGTGTAGGGAGACAATGTGGTGCAGACTAAGGGTGGGGCTTCAACTACAATTTGTTGTAGTGAAAGAAGAGACTGAAGGAAATCCAAGAGATGGTGGTGGAAGCATGTGCGTATATCAGGAAGAGTGGAGGAAACTGTTCTTTTGCCCAAAGAACTCCTACCCTCTTACTGTAGGGAACTGTAAGAGGTATTTTCCATCTTTGCTAGGAAATTAGCCAGGACAAGAGTTGGTGATCTCCTCTAAAATATTGTCATAATAGCAGTGATGCTGAACTATTCATATTTATATCTACAAGGTTACCATCCTGTCCAGCACATTGTTGCTGTTTGATATGTGATTGGACAATGGTTGGCAGAGTGAATAGATGAATTGGTATGTTGCAGGGGATGCTGGATCCCAGGTAAAATGTATGAGGAGATCACAGTAAATGTGTTCCAGGAGGTGCTGGTGTATATGCACACCTTGAGGAAAAGCTCAAGACAGTAGTGAGTGTTGATGCAGTGTGTAAACATCCTGGGGAACCTGCTTGTCTTCACCTTCAGTCCCACTCTCTCGCCCTCTCTCAATTTTAAAGGACTGCATATGATAATCCAGTGGTCACTTAAGTGTGGGTGGAACTATCACAGAAAGGGAGTAGAGATTTAGAGGCATCCTAATACAGCCACCCACTCAGTACTTCTCTTATTCATTGATCCATTCATCAATCCATGAAACATTGTTGTAGACTTACTATCTGTTCTAGTAACTGTCCTAGGAATGAGGGATGCAAAGATGAATGACACTGTCATTGTCCTAAGAAATTTGCAGTCAAGTGGGGGAAGTAATTATAACAGTGTGTGGTAAGTGTCAGGACTAAGAAATGGAACACACAAAGGATATCTCTGGGTATCAGAGAAGACTTTCTGGAGGAAGTGATACCTGAGTTAAGTGTTGAAAGTTGATTCTGCGTTAGTCAATTATATACGCAGACAAGAGGAGAGAGGGCTTCCCTGGTAGTTCAGCTGGTAAAGAATCCACCTGCAATGCAGGAGACTTGGGCTCTGTCCTTGGATTGGGAAGATCCCCTGGAGGAAGGCATGGCAACCCTCTCCAGAATTCTTGCCTGGAGGCTCCCCATGGACCAAGGAGCCTGGCAGGCTAGTCCATGGGGTCTCAGAGTCAGACACAACTGAGTGACTAAGCACAGCACAGCACAAGAGGAGGGAAAAAGTAGGATAGTAGAGAAGAGTCCCCCACCTGGGGTTAGACACATGCCAAAATACAAGCAGGAAATATTTAGAAAACTGCGTGAACGTCAGTCTTATGAGAACACTGTGCTTAAGGTAGGAAATGACAGGAGATGAGGCTGAAAACATGGGCTGGGCTCAGAAGACCTCCATGCTGGTGGTGCTAGTTGTAAAGAAGCCCCTTGCCAATGCAAGAGACCCAAGAGATGCAGATTCGATCCCTGGTTTGGGAAGATCCCATGGAGAAGTAAATGGCAACCCACTCCAGTGTTCTTGCCTGAAAAATCCCATGAACAGAAAAGCCTGGTGGGCTAAGTCCAAAGGGTTGCAAAGACTGAGACATTACTGAGTGATTGGACACCAACAGCAGCAAGCATTCAATGTTAGACATTCAGCACAAGCACACCAATACACACACACACACACACACACACACTCCTCTCTTACTTGAGATTATTTTGGTTGTAAATTATAAAATCAACATGAACCTGATAGGAACTGGCTCTAAGCATCCAGTAAAGACTTGAACACTGAAATCCTATGAATGATAGGAAAGGACCTAGGCTTCAGGAACAACAGGAATCAGGAAACTGAAAATCCTCAAGACTCCTTAATCTTTCATTTCTTGTTGCATTTTCTTTCCAGAAGGCTTGGGAAAAAACTGGGAACTATAACTACCAATCTATCTATGTGTACATGCTCAATAACTACCAATAGCACCTACATTCAGCATTTTATACCTTCAAGGACTGGACAGAAATTAATCTAACACTTGTAAGTTCAAAAGCTTGATTACTAGGAAGTTTAGAGCATGGTGAATAATTCAGAATTTTTCTTGGTATTATGGGCCATTTGGAGATTTTATGGAGGTGAGTGAAAAGTGATGTGATCTGACTTAAGCTTTGAGAAGATCACTCTAACTGCTAATTGGAGAATGAACGGTAGGCAGCATGGAAACCAAAGATGATACCAAAGATGATGATGGCTCAGACTAGAGTTTTGGAGGAGCCAAGAAGTGATCAGATTGGACTCCCCTGGTGGTCCAGTGGTTGAGAATCCACAGCCAATGCTGGGGACACAGGTTCAATCCCTGATCCGGGAAGATCCCACATGCCTCAGGGCAAATATGCCAGCAACTACTGAGCCTGTGTTCTACAGTTCAGGGGCCACAGCTACTGGAGCTGGCGTGCCCTCGAGCCCAGGCTCTGCAACAAGAAAAGCCACTGCAACAAGAAGCCCATTTGCCACAACTAGAGAAAAAGTTCTCTTGAGACTCAGAGCAGTCAAAAATTAATTAATTAATTAAAATAAAGATGGGGTCAGATTAGGAACATATATTGGATGTAATACTGACAAGATTTGCTAATTCACTAAATGTGGGTATTAAAGACACAGAGAAATTAAGGATGATTTTCAGTTTCTACATAAATAACTAGGGGAAATGTTAGGATGAGGAATGGAGGGAGAGCATGTGGGTAGAAGAACAAGGAATTCTGTCTTAGGTATGATAAATATGAGCAAATATGTAGCAGTTATTAGCTATTTACCTTCCAAGGATGTCACAGGGGAAAATGAATGTGCCTTGCAAATGATATACTAATTTGGATTTAAATTTTGAATTGAACTTAACATGCAATTGGATTAGAATTTAGCATTTTGCATTTTTAGCTGATTGAATCAATGTTCTAAAAAAAAAAAAAAGGCAGGAAATTGTTCTTATAAGATTGTATATAGATCAGATTTAATTTCTTAAGAGTTCAGAGGAACTGAGCCATTAGGCAGCAAGTTGATCCACAAATCCTACTAAAGCCCTTAGCTTGTGGCCCCATCATCTCAATCTGAATTCACTGCTGCCAGATAGCTGGGACCTAGGGGAAAGCCTACTTTGAAAGCAGGGGCTCAACTTACCACGTCTATCATATTGAGGGGGCTGTCAATCCTTCCACCCTTGGTCTTTAGTCTTTGGGACAAAGATTTGATTTTTCCAGAGAGTGAGTGGATTCAGGGCTGGATTCAGATCAGTATCTTTCTGTACTTGCCTAGAGGTGGGAAGGACGGTCAATTACTGCTTCTTTGCACATTTAGCCTAATTTCATGACAAGGGAAATTGGCCAGCTTGCTTTTGTAGGTGGTCCACTCCCCATTTCCATGTCTCCCCTTTGTGGCTTCCGTCTTCCAATAGCATCTTCATGACCGTGGCATGACCGTCTCCTTATCAGCGACACCAGGGCAGGCTTGACAGCTCTACAGCACCATCTGAGAATCTAGCCCTGATCTTTCTTTCAAGCATCTAGGAATGACCATGGTGTGCCTTCTGTCCAGGTACTCAATTTAAGAGTGACTTGGATCCGTGGTTTTCTGTGGAATCCCAAGGAAGAGGGGAAGCCAGGCATGAGGAACCCCGGGCCTCCCACCTTCATGTCCGCCAACAGCTCCCAGTTCTCTGTTTTAGATTTTGGAGTTTTGAATGAGGTTACATGTGGAACCACTAGAGGAGAAAAATGTTTGAAAATCACTGTTCAGACGAATATGTCTAAGACTTTCAAAACCAGGCCAACAGGTTAGATTTGTGCCTTTCCTTTAACTTTAATTTACCTCAGAAACATTTTGCAGAGAAGTAAAAACAGATCCAGGAGCTGAGGTGCAGAAAATACTATCTGGACCCCTTATCTGTGTACCATTTATCTCCACAAGTTGGGAGGGAAGAATAACATATTTTTCTCTGTTTGGCTCTGAGGGTTGGCCTGGGTTTTTAAAATTTCTTTTGGCTCTGGTTTAGCCTAGAATGCTTATCAAACTCTTACACTGTAGCAGAAAAAAGATTTAGTGTTTGCTACTCTGTCACTGGGGCTTCCCAGGTGGTGCTAGTGGTAAAGAACCTGCTGCCAATGCAGACGACATAGGAGACTCAAGTTTGAGTCCTGGGTCAGGAAGATGCCCTGGAGGAGGACATCGCAACCCACTCCACTATTCTTGCCTGGAAAATCCCATGGACAGAAGAGCCTGGTGGGCTACAGTCCAAAGGATCGCAAAGAGTAGGACACAACTGAAGCGATTTAGCATGCACACATGCTCTATCATTTACAAGCTTTCTAACCATTGGTGCTGACCTCTGTGCATGTACTAAGCATAGGTGGAAGAACTAAGGTCTTTTCTTTCTTTCTTCCTTCCAATTACTGCTGAGTTTTCAGGATCAAGGCTCAGAAGTCATCAAAATAAAAAATTTTCCACCCATGATCTTTGTTCAGTTTAGTTCAGTTCAGTCGCTCAGTCATGTCCGACTCTTTGCGACCGCATGGTACAGCAGGCCAGGCCTCCCTGTCCATCACTGACTCCCAGAGTTTACCCAAACTCGTGTCCATTGAGTCAGTGATGCCATCCAGCCATTTCATCCTCTGTCATCCCTTTCTCCTCCTGCCCTCAATCTTTCCCAGCATCAGGGTCTTTCCAAATGAGTCAGCTCTTTGCATCAGGTGGCCAAAGTATTGGGAGTTTCAGCTTCAACATCAGTCCTTCCAATGAACACCCAGGACTGATCCCCTTTAGGATGGACTGGTTGGATCTCCTTGCAGTCCAAGGGACTCTCAAGAGTCTTCTCCAACACCACAGTTCAAAAGCATCAATTCTTTGGCGCTCAGCTTTCTTTATAGTCGAATTCTCACATCCGTACATGACCACTGGAAAAACTATAGCCTTGACTAAATGGACCTTTGTTGACAAAGTAATGACTCTGCTTTTTAATATGCTGTCTAGGTTGGTCATACCTTTCCTTCCAAGGAGTAAGCGTCTTTTAATTTCATGGCTGCAGTGATTCACCATCTGCAGTGACTTTGGAGCCCCAAAAATAAAGTCTGACAGTGTTTCCACTGTTCCCCCATCTATTTCCCATGAAGTGATGGGACCAGATACCATGATCTTTGTTTTCTGAATGTTGAGCTTTAAGCCAACTTTTTCACTCTCCACTTTCACTTTCATCAAGAGGCTTTTTAGTTCCTCTTCACTGTCTGCCATAAGGGTGGTGTCATCTGCATATCTGAGGTTATTGATATTTCTCCCGGCAATCTTGATTCCAGCTTGTGCTTCTTCCAGCCCAGCATTTCTCATGATGTACTCTGCATATAAATTAAATAAGCAGGATGACAGTATACAGCCTTGACATACTCCTTTTCCTATTTGGAACCAGTCTTTTGTTCCATGTCCAGTTCTAACTGTTGCTTCCTGACCTGCATATAGGTTTCTCAAGAGGCAGGTCAGGTGGTCTGGTATTCCCATCTCTTGAAGAATTTTCCACAGTTTATTGTGATCCACACAGTCAAAGGCTTTGACATAGCAAATGATCTTTGTTAGGTGATGTGAATCAGCTTGGAGGTTTGAAAGTAAAAGTGTTAGTCATTCAGTCATTTCCAACTCTTTGTGACCCCATGGACTGTAGCCCATCAGGCTCCACTGTCAATGGAATTCTCCAGGTAAAAATACTGGAGTGGGTGGCCATACTCTTCTCTAAAGGATCTTCTCTTCCCAGAGATCGACTCCAGGTCTCCTGAATTGTAGGAAGATTTTTTACCATCTGAGCCACCAGGGAAGCCCAAACTAATCTGGGTGTGACTCAGATGGGACATGAACCTACAATCCTGGGATGTTTTATTGTTGTCCGAGGAAAACTAGAGAGTTCCATGGAAGCCAGCAGCTTCCTTCTGCCTCTTTCCAGCCCCAGCCATTGTGTAACTGGGTTTACAAAAAGAAAAAGAAAAAAAAATAAGATGGAAAAGTTTCTCAACTGCACTAACACAGGGGAGACTTGTAGTGCATCCAGAAATCCAGCGAGTCCTTCGGGAACCTGGCAGACAGATTCTGGCGTCAACAGGGCACCAAGCTCTAACCCCAGCTAAAGGTCTACAAACAATGAAGCTGTCCAGAGAGCCAGGAGGCTCTGATACCTGCACCTGCTCACAGATACTGCTTTCAATGCCTGGTCTGGGTCCCATCAGTTATACCTATAAAATGTGTTTCACAGGGCCACCATTAATGAGGTTGTGCTGTGTGCTTGAGGAAGCCTTTTTTTTTTTTCTTCCTTTCTTTTTTCAATTTAGTTTCACTGGACTATGCATCTCAAGATCATTATGCTCTCTCCAAGTTGCTAATGAACTGAACTCAAGTAACCTTGAAGAAACAATATAAGTATAGTCAGACCTAATGTTAATTGCTTGGACTTCAAGGAAAAAGTTTCAAATACATTTCCTGGAAATGATCTCTCTCCAAAACCACTGCTTGACATTCCTTCCCAGGACACCACTTCCCTACCCCAGTCCACATGGTGACTACAGGGATTTGCTGTCCTTATATGTCCAACTTGTAGCAACCTCATGAACTGTAGCCCGCCAGGCTCTCTGTTCATGGAATTCTCCAGGCAAGAATACTGGAGTGGGTAGCCAGTCACTTCTCCAGGGGATCCTCCCAACTCAGGGATCGAACCTGGGTCTCCTACATTATAGGCAGATTCTTTACCATCTGAGCCACCAGGAAAGCCAACTGTGTCCTTATATGACCCCACACCACCACTTAGAGATAACACGAGCCCTTCGAGGTAGTCCATCCACTAGCCACAGTTGACTGATTAATCCAAGAAAGATACCATATCCAAGTCAGTTCACTGGGCCAAGTGTCTAAACTTGAGATAGACAAGCAGAGGTCCTGCCTCTGTAGCTGGAAGATAAAATAAAATCATGGGCAGCTATATCTTGTGTCATTTTAAAAGGCTATTTCATGAAATCCACATGCAGGGAGCAGCAGAGATTGGGGGAAAGTGAGGAGAATGGTTTCATGTATCCTGGGACCAGCTCCATCTCTAGCCTTCCCAACCTCTGGTGCTCTATTTCTTGTTTTGCTTTTTTGTTTTTTTCCGTGTGTGTGTGTGTGTGTTTGCTTTCAGCTAATTGGAGGTTTGTTTCTGTAACTTGCATCTGAAAAAGTCCTACTGAATATGCTCTTTGGTGCATCTTTAGGGCAATTTCTCCTTTTAGAGGCTATATAACATTTATCAATCAGGCAATTATGACTTACTTGCCTATGAAGACAAATTTGATATGAAGCATTCCAGGCGAGAAAAAGACGGCATTATGAATTTGATGAAGTTTAACATTAGTTTAACATATACTCCTTACTTTTAAGAAGCTCAGTTTCCTAAGAGTTTGACCTAGGCTCCCATTACCTGAATTGATTAAAATTGATTTCTCAGCCTCTTTTCCTCAGGCTTTACGTTATCCAAAATGCTTAACAAAAACAAACGACCTAAGCCAAATAGGCTTAAGCAAAGGAAGAAATTAATTGTTGCCTATCACTAAAAAGCCTATGGTATATCTAGTCAGAAAAGGTTCAAAAGTGCTCAACTCATGTCATCAGGAGTTGCCCCTCTCTATTCTCTGTATTAGTTTAATTTTCAAAAAGTCTCTCTCCTCTTAGTGACTTATTAGACATAGTATCTCTAGACCAGAATTTCTTAATAGTAGGTGAGTTTGGCCTCCCAGGAATATTTGACAAAGTGTGTTGACATGTTTGATTGTCACACGTGGGGACAGGGATGGGCAGTGCTGTTGGCGTCCAATAGGTAAAACATTCTCAAGGAGTGTGCCTCAAATGTCAATAGAGGCAGCTCAAATATCAATAGAGTTGAGGTTAAGAAATTCTGCTTGAGGCATTCTATCACCAATGAAAGAGAGCTTCATTTTCTACAGAGATTTAGTGAAAGTTCAGGACTTATTGGCACTGGTTGGCTCAGCCTGGGTTATAGGCATAACCCTGAGAAAATCAATGTGGCTACAGAGTTGTTGTACTCTTATAGGCAGGTCTGGGTCCAAATATTATTATTACAAGGAAGAGGATTGTTGTTGTTTAGTTGCTAAGTTGTGTCTGACTCTTTTGTAACCCCATGGACTGTAGCCCACCAGGCTCCTCTGTCCATGGAATTTCCCAGGCAAGCACACTACAGTGGGTTGCCATTTCATTCTCCAGGGGATCTTCCTGATCCAGGGATTGAACCCATGGCTCCTGCATCTCCTACATTGGCAAGTGGATTCTTTACCACTAGGAAGCCCAAAATGAGCCATCTAGGAAACCCAAAGTCGATCAAGGCAGGGGATTATTTCCACCCAAATCCCGTGGACTTAGAGTTGAGGAGAGGTGGTTCCCTAAAGGAAAATAATGATGTTCTTGCCAGAAAAAGAGTAATGGATGAATGGCAGTCAGGAACAATAGCATCTACTAGAGCATCTTCATTGGTAATAGTGACTCTATTAGATCAATGCATGTAACTATGCCCTTAAGAGAGATGCCAAAGAAAGGGATGCCCAAGCTATTATCGTGTGAGCTCTAGAGACAGTATCCCCTTGTTTGTGGGTTAACCTAGAAGAGTAAAACCAGTGGGACAGCTTCAGGGTTAAGAATGGTAGGCCAGTGGGATAAAGTTTAAGGGGCGAGTGGTAATACAGAGGAGCTTTTAAATGTTCATTGCCTTCTTTGTCTGCACTAAGCTGAGTCACAGCCATTATAGTGGCTCCTTGTGGTAGGCAGAATGCTAAATAAAAATTCCCAAGATGTCCCAGCCTGCAGTATACACACTGCATACTTCCTATGAATAGGATGAATTTTGATCCCATATTTAGGTTCTGTGATATGCACAATAGATCTTAAAATGGGGGACTACCTGGATGGGCCTAATCTAATCACATGAGCCCTCTAAAAGTAGGCAGTGTTTTCAGTTGGTGGAGGAGAAATCAGAGATTCAAAGCATGAGAAGGATTTGAAGTTCTGTTGCTGGCTTGAAGATACGGAAGTTCAGGCAATGGCTATGTGTATGTGTGTCCACTAGAAACTGAGAGTGTCCCCTGCCTAAGAGTCAGCAAAGAAGTGGGAATGCCAGTCCTGCTGATTGAAGAAGATAAGTTCTGCCAATAGTCTTGAACTTGGAAGACAACTCTGAGGCTCAAGTGAGAACAGCAGCACTGGCCATGTGTCCATCCCAGCGAGACCCTGAGCAGAGAATCCAGTCATGCCATGTCTTGACTTCTGACCTAGAAAAATGGCAAGACAACAGATTTTTTGTTGTTTTAAATAGCTAAGTTTTGGGTAATTTGTCAGGCAAAAACACAGACCTGATATAGTTAGGTTTTAGCTCAAGATTGCCCATTTTCATAGACACATACTGCTCAAATATTCTGTGGCAGAAATAGCAGAAGTTATAACCCCACAGGCAGCAATAAAGTTTGCAGGAGGGCATATTTGATTTTATGCTTACATGGACTTGGTATAGGAAGGACCACAGCTATTTTTGCCATCCACTAATCCACTAATGGAGAGGGCAATGGCAACCCACTCCAGTACTCTTGCCTGGAGAATCCCATGGACGGAGGAGCCTGGTGGGCTGCAGTCCATGGGGTTGCTGAGAGTCGTACACGACTGAGCGACTTCACTTTCATGCGTTGGAGAAGGAAATGGCAACCCACTCCAGTGTTCTTGCCTGGAGAATCCCAGGGACGGGGGAGCCTGGTGGGCTGCCGTCTATGGGGTCGCATGGAGTCGGGCACGACTGAAGCGACTTAGCAGCAGCAATCCACTAGTGGATAATTATCAGCATTGTTCTGCCTCTTTTCTTTGCCCTTTCCTCTCACTGAATTCCCGCTATGATAAATTTGCCTTGCCTCTGGATTTACCTTGTAGTCTCACACTTTCCCACTCTGGGTCAAAAATCCTTTCCTCTGCCTGAGATGTTCTTCATCCCTGACTTTCCCTGATAAATTTGACTTTTCCTTCAAGGTCTGGCTCAAGTATAATTTCCTCTGTGAAGAATTCCTTCCTTTCCCCAGTGCATGGTGCAACAAATGTCTTTAATCTCCCTGTGACTCAGATCTTCTTGGTTGACAATAAGGATTTTGACAGCAGGAAGTCTGATCTGATTGATTTGGGCAATTCTCATGGCCTCTAAGCACAGCGCCTGGAATATCACAGGGCTGTTGAATAGAAGTCTGCCCTGAGTCTTGTTAGGTTGTCACTACGGTAGGTCATTACTTATAACAACTGGTATAAGACTTCTCAATTGGGCTTTGCTTTTATCATGTCTCAGCAGCTTTGGGTGAAGACCCTCATGTCTCCCGGTAGTATCAATGCCTCACTATCCCAGCTGGTGATCCTGCCCAGATGAGTTGTTTTAGCAAGGAGTTTTTCTCTTGTCTTCACTGAAATTGTCATTAAATATTAATTTTTTTCAGCAGAAGTTCACAATTCCTGGGCATCAACTTCACTATAAGGCACACAGTGTGCATATAGCCAATTTATTGAATAAATAAAAGACAGTAGAGCATAATTTCATAAAGAATATTTCTTACTCACCCATTGCTTACTCATGCTTACTCATTGCTTACTCACCCGTTAACACAATTTGGGTGTTTATATATTTGAAAAGTGTAGTGTATGTGCCCTCAGGGGTCTGTGAACTGGGAGAAATAGGACTCATGCCTGAGAAGGGCTGAGAAATTTGCCTGACTTAAATGGTATTAGTGGGCTCCCAAGCTCTAGACTGACATACAAGAGGGATATTTACTCTATTGTACTTAACCATCTGCTTACTATGCCTCAGATATCACTATCTTTGAGAAAAGACTGATCTCTTATTCTTGGTACTGAAAAGAAATGTCAGCTCAGGTTGTCTAGGGCACTTGGGAACTTACTTCAAATATATTAGGAAAATCTAACATTCTATTATTTTCACTGAAGTGTAGGTGATTTACAATATTATATTAGTTTTAGGTGTATAGCATAGTGATTCAATTTTTTTTAGATTATACCCCATTTACATTTATTTCAAAATAATGGTTATAGTTCCCTGTGCTGTATATCTTTGTTGCTTATCTATTTTATACAAAGTGATTATATCTCTTAATCCCATACCCCAATCTTGCCCTTCCCCTCCTCCCTCTCCCCACTGTTACCCATTAGTTCATTCTCTTTATCTGTGAGTCCATTTCTTCTTTTGTTGTTGTTATATTCACTAGTTTGTTGTATTTTTTAGGTTTCACATATAAGTGATAATATACAGTATTTGTCTTTCTCTGATTTATTTCACTAAGCATAGTACTCTCTAGGTCCATCCACATTGGTGCAAATAGCAGAATTTTATTCTTTTTATGGCTGAGTAATATTCCATTGTGTATATATATTCATGTATATATCTTCTCTATTCATTCACCTGTTGATGGATACTTGTGTTCTTCCACATTTTAGCTATTGTAAATACTACTACTGTGAACATTTGGGTGTGCATATCTTTTCAAATTAGTGTTTTCTATTTTTTTCAGAATATACTTAGGAGTGGGATAGCTGGATCATATGGTGGTTTATTCCCAGTTTTTTGAGGAAACGCCACACTGTTCCATAGTGGCTGCACCAATTTACATTCCCACCAATAGTGTACAAAGTTTCTGTTTTCTTCACATCCTTGCCAACATTTGTTATTTATATTATTTACTTGGGATGGCCATTCTGACAGGTATAAGATGATATCGTCCTGTGATTTTGATTTATTTGCATTTCCCTGATGATCAGCAATGTTAAGTATCTTTCCATGTGCCTCTTAGCCATGTGTATATTCCCCTTAAAATTTTTCTATTCAGGTATTCTGTCCACTTTTTTGATTGATATGTTTGGTTTTTTGATTTTTTTTTTTTATTATTACCTGTGGCAGATTCATGTTGAGGTTTTTTGACTTTAAGCTGTATGAGCTATTATATATTTGGCATATTAACCTGTTATGAGCCATTATTTGCAAATATTTCCTCCAGTTTATTAGTCTTTTTGTTTTGTTGATGGCTTCCTTTTTGGTGTAAAAGATGTTAAGCTTACTTAGGTCCCATTTGTTTATTTTTGCCTTTATTTCTTTTGCCTTAGGAGGCAGATCCAAAAAAAAATTTTGCTATGATTTATGCCTAAGAATGTTCTGCCTATGTTCTCTTCTAAGAGTTTTATGGTTTCAGTTCTTACATTTAATGTATTTTGAATTTGTTTTTGTTACTATAGAGTTAATATGTATATATTAACACAGAGCAGGAAAAGACATTTATTTATGAAAATATGGCAAATAAAAAAACAATTTAAATAATAAACAATAGTAAAAATAAGCCATCTAAGACATTGCACTAGGCAGAACTACTGAATCCTCACAGTACCAAAACAATCCTATCTCATGTAGTTTGTGTTGAATACTTAAACTGAATAGAGAAGACTTTTAAAATGGAGACGCTCATGTGCTTCAAAGCTTTCTATAAATGTGCAGCCAGAATGTAATGTGAAGGTTTGTGTGTGTTTGTGTGTGTTTTTATGGGACTCCTCATAGCTAAGATATTTTGGAGGGCACATGACCATTTCTAGTCCTGAAAATAAAATCAGTCTAGTCGAAGTAAATAATTATGGTCAAGGAAAATAAGTTATTTGAAGTAGTCAGCTTCTAGTGAAAACATTCCAAGCCCAACAAGCAATTTTGTTCCTGTGTTTATCCTAGGACTCCATTACTACACCACAGAGACATGGGTCTTCTGTGTGTCTCTGTGCGGAGATTTAATTAACCATGAAGGTGCTTGATGGTGAGGAATCCTGCTTATTCATGGTGTTTTAACATCTATGAAAAGGAAATACCACGGGTTTCAGGTCTGGTCACGCAGCCATACGTTTCCATTCAGAAACAACTGGGAGGGGTGTATTCCTTAAATAAATAAACTGACTGAAAATATGTGTGGCTGCCCATGAGATAAAATGACTGACAATTACCATTTTCGATTGATCAAAATGACTCAATATTAGAAGGACTTTAAAAACATATATATATATATATATATATATATATATATATATATATATATGGCAAATGCTGAATAAATGAGAATATATCAGGATCTTACCCTTAAGTAAAGATTTTAATCAAGAAAGATCTTAGAAAGCAGTTGAAAAATCTGAAGTCATAGACTCACGTTGACCACTTGAATGTAACTTCAAAATATGCAATATAGATTTATACCCCCATGAAAAGTTATTTTTTTGACAAGAATAGCCCCAATTTGGATTAACTAGAGGACTGGAAAAGAAGAGAAAAGCCACATGTGCCTCCACCAATAGTAAAATATGAAACAAAAACTATAAATGTAAAGACTAGGTTTCCAGTGCTTTCAACTTCTGCAACCTATTTGAAGAAGGCAGATACCATTTTCATATGTTACCTGGCCATGTGTTATCTGGTGGTCATTTTCCCAGCACTAGATACATTTTCAGCTGCACAAACCAGTCACTTTTGTTTGCAGCCGTCACTTGGTCTAGACAGACAATTCTTTAGAGATTCACTCTCTTTTGATAAGTTTATCAGATTTCCAGCTTCATTTTTCCTTTACAATTTTCTACATACTCCTATCTCTCCTGCTTGCACATGTGATGTAATGACATTTATTGGTTGGTGAAGATCATTCAGTGGCCTAAAGCCTTCGACATCAGCAGAAAGATCAGAAGAAAAGAACAGTCTATAGTGGATTCTGCACACCCGCCAAACTTTCCTGTTGGGAATCATTCCTTCCTCAGCAACCATAAGAATAACCATCCCCTACCTGAATCCCAGTTTCCTGAAATAGTGAGTCCCAAGGGAAATCAGGTGACCTAAGAAGTAAACCAGTGGAGGAGTTAGAGACACACTGGGAATGATCCAGCACCTAGGTTCAAGCCCTAATTTTGTCACTGCTAGACTTGCAATCCTAGGCAATTACCAACCATCTCATATTCCTTTTCCCTGCTGTAAAAGGGAGAGTAATTGTGAGGATTACATGAAAAAAAAATGGCCTAAAAATTTCCCTGCACAATGCCCACAATATTATAATCAGCCAATAAATATTAGCTAGTCTTACTAAAAGTCAGATGCAATCATTTGAACCTCAGCCGGGAGATACTGGGAGCATGGCATACAAAAATTCTGTATTTCTACTGATATTTATTTGCTCTGGCAAGCTTTATTTTGTATGAGCACATATACAAAAAGAGTTCTATCGATAGAGGGGCTTACTTTCAAAAAAACAAAAGAGTAAGGAGAGCTTTAATCAAGTTGTGCTCAGGCATGGGGATATTTTTTGTTTATTTTCAGAGCAGGAGCACTGGGCTTTGGGAGTCCTATCCTGCCGGATGTGTGAGATATTTAAAAATCAATTCCAGAGACCAAAGTGGTACTGTTCAAGATGCATCAAGGGCCAGATTTGAACTACATGGTCAATGTAAATAATGTAAAGGCACAAGTCACACTTCACGGTAAGCCGAACCAAATAAAAGGAGTCAGACAAGCTAATGAAATAATTAAAATTAGTGGAAAAGGACCGGTTGACATCAAGAAGTCCATTTCTGTAGACAAACCACTTAGCTCTCAAAACATATACACATTCATATATGATGGCTACAAATAAGCTTGTGATTTTCCTCTGAAAGTATTTGAGCAGGAAATAAAATCTTTTCCCAGTGGATGAAATAACAGTCGTTTCTGCCAATCTAAGCAAGGCAGATTTAAATTTTATATGTGTCCAAGTGCTCGTTCCCCCTTAGTTAATAACCTGCATGGTGGAAACATTTCAAATGAAAGGGAGTTCACAGCCCTACAGCCCAGCTCTGAATATATCTTACCATACATGTAAACAAGCAAACCATTATGTTTCTTATTGAGATAAAGAATACAATGATAAGTGGGGACTTTTCACAAAACAAAGAGCTTCCTGTTGGGAGTGTGGATAATCTTCCAGAAAACCCTGTGTTTTGGGAAATCTCACCAGATTAATCTATTAGGCATCTCCTTTCATTATCAAATTTCTGCTGCCTATCACCGTGACTGCCTTATCAAGCACCCCTTTTTCAAAAGCAGGCCCATTCCTAAGATTTCAGATGCTGGCCTTCCTTGCTCAGAAAACAGGTGCCCCTACTGTTTGCAGGCAGCAAAGGGCTCTGCACAGAAGCCTGGGAAAGGGCAGGACTATCAGACTCTGTTCTACCTGAAGGAACAGGTAACAGAAAACTGTTGACTCAATGAATAGAACTTAATTGGCACACATTAGCCAGAAGTGAGTGTTTTTCCGAATTAAAATTCTTTCAAAATTTCCCACTGACAAGAAAAGCTTAGAAAAGAAAAAAACACAGAAGATTATTTTGTGATTATCCAATGGACAGCTTCAAACAAGGGAACTATTCTTTCTGGAATTCTTTTGTAAACATTTTGTTCACCCAAATTCATCCTTTAAATTAAGTATTGAGGTTTATGACAACTTCACAGAGTTACCTATAGGGCTTAATGTTATGCTGGGAACATTGTCGATATTCAGGAGGAAACAAATTCCATGGCTCTACAAAAGACTAATATTCCAAGTCAATTAGCATGATGTATCAGGTTTTCTGGTTTTCAGTGTGTCTCCATTCGCCAGTCTGTCTTCTTTTCTTACTTAATAATATCGGGCATGTGGTTTCTGACCAGACCTTTTGTGTGCTAGGCCAGGGTCACCCACCAACACAGGACAATGAAACCCACCACTAACAAAAAAGCTCAGTTTCTCTGGGGATGTGCCCAAATACGCATATATGAGCACCAGATTGTTTACATTACAGGTAATATTTGTAGTCTAGATATACGTTCTACTGATATTGAAAGTTATTTGCAGATGGTCATTCAGAGGAACACAATCATTTTGTTTTGCTTAGTCAATGCCAGGATTTCTTCAGCTTCTTCTTGTCATATCTGTCCCCAGCAAGTTCTGGTCTTTCTAGTCTTATCCAGGCCCATCTGCATTCTCCAGCAAGTAGAAAGAGTTCATTCTCTACTGTGAACTGAGCTCTTAAAAACTTGGCTGGTGTGTGCTTTACTGTAATAAAATCAAGGCGTTCAGGAAGGCCACCGTACTGACAACCGGAAGATCCAGTCTGCCTGCAGCTCCCCCGCCTGCCGGCAGGATGCTCAGCACTTGGGTGCTGGCTCTCCAGGGTGGTAGGAAGCAATTGATAAGCGCATGCCTTTGCTTCCGGCCCTCTACAGCACTTGCTTTGTTTCATCTACAGATGATTAAATGGTCTACAGGGCAATTATGAACTGGAGGAAGGAACAGCCAACTCTCTCCAGGTTTCCTCAATCAGCGTGATTGAATTTCTCAAAGGCAGAGAGGCAGTAGCAGGAGGCTTTTCGGGGACTTTTCCTGGAAAATGTTCCTGCAGCTCAGAATTGGGCCTTTTTCATTTAACTGCTTGCTGTTTCATTTTATTATGTGCAAATTGTGGCTTAATAGATTTACAGTCACTATAAACTCACAACCCTCAGGTTAGCCCAAGTGGCTAGTACGTATTAAAATGACTGATATGAACCCCAGAAAAGTGATGGCTACAAATTCTAACCAGAGGTGAGATAAACTCCATTTTAATAAATGGCAGGCCCACATCCAGTCAAGGGGTTAGTGTTTTTATTGCCCCTTATAAATGATAGAAAAATATAATACATTCATTTAGATGGAGGAGAAATAATGGGAAAATGCTTGGGAAAAGCTGAAATCGTATCATGTCACAGTTGATAGGTAAAATGCTCTTCCTTAAAGATATTGGTTTGGAAATGTATATGGTAGGGAAATATGTATATAAATACGGGTTTAAAAAGTTTCTTTTTTTTTGAAAAAGCAGATAGATATTAGAATGAATTTCTTTCCTTCCTGTATATAAAACAGCAACAAAACATCATCCTGTAGTCCAATACACTGCTTATTCTTTCTGGGGCAGCATCTCCATCAAGGATGACCATCAACAACAGTCAGGCAGACTCCCAGTGGCTAAGTCACTTATGTAATGTGAGTGATGTTTATAGATACGTTGAAATACTCTGTTACTCAAATGGGGCTTTGGAAAATAGCTTCTTTAAAACTGTGCAACTCCTTTGAGCAACTGGCTTACAAAAAGAATAGGTGTATAGGTGTCATGATACTCCTACATGGCTCCTGAAGCTCAGTAACTTGCCGCTTGACCTTGGACTCAACGATGGAGGCTTCATTTTGGACCTTTACAACTCGGGTTTTTCATGTGTTAAATGGACCTTTATCTTCCCTGATTGGCTCACACCATTTCAAAAATCCAAAGTTAAAAAACAAATCCAAAATCCCAGAAAAGAGAAATAGCTTTGAAAGGACAAAATGGTATACCAAGGGCAAATTAATGTAACTATAACCCTTTGTCAAAAAGATTTCATTGGCTGCGTTGGATTAGTGGTCTAACCTGATTAGTTGTTTGTCAGTTGTTAAAAGCATCTACGAGGATTTGGATTGGGACACAGAAAATGTGGCCTATCAGAGGAAGGACAAAAACAACGTAGTGGGAGAAAATCTTTTACATTATGGCCTAAGTTTCCAAGAAAATCACATCAGCAAAGACACATATTTAGGATTCTGTGAAAGGATGTAGCCTTTTTAAGTGTGAGCAATCAGTGACTTAGAGACTACTGTTTGAATGCTCAAATCCAGGGTTGGGTAAGTCTGGACTATTTCATGATTAAGCAGAACAAAGGGAGTCCTAATTTTACATGACATGTTGGAAACACACAAATCAGTAAACATTGAATAATAAGACTGCTATATGAAAGCTTCATTGGGATAATATAATTTCTCTTGGTATCATTTAGACTAAAGGAATCTTTTTGCTCTAAATTGTATAATAAAATCTATGATCAAATACTAATCTTAGGAATCTGAATTCAAGCCACTAATTTAAGTGAATTAATTTTAAATATTTAAATAATATATTTTACTACAGTGTAATTTCATTGACTAATTTATTTTTCCTGAGTGTTTTCCAAAGGAAATCAACTTAATCTATTAGAGATTGGATTAAGTAATTAGCAAATTACTCAGGCTGCCAATTATCTATTTCAACTCTTAGCAAAATCTTTACAAGGGGGAAAAGGATGTGAAATTCAAGTCGGATTGCTTCCTTTTTGAAATTAGTAAAAGACTTTAAGCAGTTGGGGGTGAAAAAAGTTAACAAATATTTTATGTCAGGCAGAGGATGTGATACGGACTTTAATAAATTTAAATTCATTACTATCTTATCTGAAGATTGGCATTCTGTAATTCATTTGGAAATAATAATATGGGTACATGACATAACCCACATAAGGCAATGAAGTAATTTAAAATGTTTGGGTAAAAATATGTTAAAGGAGAAACCAACCATATAGAGTGAGAAATACAAAAATGTTTGCTGAGGAGTTTACTTTATCCACAGTTTCTTTGAATTGTACTCAAAATCCCCAAGATGTTTTTAAAAATGTGTACAAAAAGCATTTAAATATTTAAGTTAATGGCTGCATATATATTTTTCTTTTGTTTACAAATTTCCCATCTTAAAAATCAAAGGAATATATAATTATTCACTGAGTAACATTATTTGGGGGAAAAAAAAAATCTCTGTATGAAATGCCCTTGAAATAACATCTGTTTAGTATAAGGTAGGTAGAAGAACAATCTTTAATTCGTCCATCCACACAGCCACTTAAAGTCTAAGAATATGTAAAGTATAATGTGATTTGCTGCATTTTTGTTGTGAAACATAATATTAAAATGGTTCAGAAGCTCCCAAATGTAATTTTAAAATTGCATAGACTTCTACACTTCATTAACAAACGACAGATGTTAGATAATAAGGCTCTAGATCGGAGACTATGCTATTGGGCAGCTGTTAGCACAATGCGGAGGCCAGTTGCAAATCTCATCAATAGTTTCACTGGTTTCCACCACTTGAATGAAAAGTGATAATGTATAGATCTCACAGTCATTAAGAACTTTCCGTTATTCCTTTAGGATTAATTTGCACTGACCCAGAATTTTGTATTTGCTTAACACAAGCCGTGGGTTACTTTGATGTTATCTGCTTCTATAAACAGTAATATACAGTCCTCTCCTGGGCTAAAACAGCTCTTATTCCAGTGAGAATTGACGGTATTAATCATTCTGAAGTCCAAGTGTACTGATCATAAATTGTATGCGGGGCCCTCACTAAGTACCTCCCAGGACTCTCATTTATCAGTAATTCTTCTTTTCCATCTGGATATAAATATATGAAGAGTAATTTATCTCAGAACTTGGGCTCTGTGATCTTCTTGATGTCTGAGTGACAAGAGAACCATTTTGTCAACAAATAAATATTTATTCTCCTAGCTTTTGAAATAAAGAGCTAAATTATCTGCCATTTCTAAAGCCTGATTCCCTCAAGTGGCCAGAATAGAAAATGCACGTGTTTCCCTTAAGTTTCACATATATGAAACAAACCCGGATGACGGCAGATAAAAGGAATCATTTTCAACAATGTTAAAAAATAAAAGATAGTAGCTTTAAATCATGTCCAAGATATCAACATAGACTTATTTTTTACCATACAATAAGGCTAAAAATGCTAGTCTACAATTTATGAACCATTAGGTCTGGAAAAATGTCTGGAGAGCATTATATTTTTTTAAATGCAAACTTGCAAAGATCTGCAGAAATATTTATTTTAAACTAAAGCTGAACAAATAACTCAGCTTAAGATTAATACAAATCAAAAGAAAACACAGAAGTAAACTTTGTTACACAGGTATTATTAGCAACGTCTTCCTCCCACACCCCCTACAAATTAGCTGCCAAATATGAGAAGGGGTTGAGTCTGGTGTATATTTTTAAAGGGAAAATATTCTCATAAAATGCGGAAGAAGATAGGCAAGGGGGACAGTAACCAGAAAGGATACTCAGATGGAAGCCTTTAATTTCAGGAAGTGTTCATTTCTTCATATGACCTCATTTGGTAGCTTTCGGAATTTTTCATCACATAAGTGAAAGAAGGCAAACTAATACACACAGACTCCAACTCCTGAACACAGAGATATTTCTGCAACATTTCTGGTTTCATCCCAAGCATGACTTGGATTTGTGAATTTTGAAGCTCTCCCTGTTTCACTGTGAACATTTGGCTTTGAAATTTTGCTGGGCTCCAAACTTATCAGTGTTTGAGTTTATTTTATGTTAATCACCTTAAAAATCCAATCCTTAAAATGTCAATAGAAACAAAAAAATATAAATAAACCATTGCAATGAGCCAAAAAGACCCAATTTAAGAAGGTAAACCTAAAAAAAGTTTTGCCAGAGTGTAAACGGGAAGGATTAAACACTTTGCAAACACAATCTTTTCTTTTTTCTAAAACTATAAACACAACTTCTTTTTCCAAATACGATCAGAAAACCAAACACACACACACACACAAACAGAAACAGACTGTGGAAATACGTGATTCCCCAAATTATTCTACAAACCGCCATTTGACAGTCTCTTTTGGAGCTTAATTTAGTGCATGCAGAGTCCTGCTTTCAAAGCCCAACTTCCTTGGTATTGTAGCTCCTCATTAGATGAGATCTTCTTCTCATGTTAAAATCTGTCTGAGTTTGCCATTTGTAAATTGCATTGTTTGCAGAGTTCAACACTGAACTGGTTGAGTCAAGGATACCTGAGTACTCTTGTTCCAGGTTCCCTAACAGGCTGTAATCTGAATACAAGAGCCTTACTAACAAAAATGTCTCCCCTAAACAGGGGCGATGGTGTTTGACATTCTATCACAAGATTCCTTTTGGATTCTTCTCTTTGACACTGCTTTTACAAAGCATAATTCTTGGGAGGTACAATACATGCTGGTAGCATAGCCAAGATCCTAGGGCGAGGTAGGGAATGCGGAAGGATATTGCATGACCTCTTCAAGGATCTCTCCATGTATAGAGGCTCCTCCCACTCCAGCCCCTTCTCTCCACTTCCCAGACTATCGCCAGTCATTCTGCTACAGGCATGGAAACATTTCATACCACCCCTGATCTTTCACCATGCCCTGCATAGCTGCTTAAACTTTCACTTTCTCTCTCTTACACACACACACTCATGCATGTATTACAGTTTTAATGAACTTTTCATTATGCCAAGTTCTTTCATCATTCTGTGTATGTGTGTGTGTGTGTGTGTGTGTGTGTGTTCGTCATTCAGTCGTGTCCGACTCTTTGTGATCCATGGACTGTATCCTAGTAGGCTCCTCTCTCCATCGAATTCTCCAGGCAAGAATACTGGAGTGGGTAGCTATTCCCTTCTTTAGGGGATCTTCCTGGCACCCCACTCCAGTACTCTTGCCTGGAAAATCCCATGGACGGAGGAGCCTGGTAGGCTGCAGACCATGGGGTCGCTAAGAGTCGGACAGAACTGAGTGACTTCACTTTCACTTTTCACTTTCATGCATTGGAAAAGGAAATGGCAACCCACTCCAGTGTTCTTGCCTGGAGAATCCCAGGGACAGGGGAGCCTGGTAGGCTGCTGTCTATGGGGTCACACAGAGTCGGACACGACTGAAGCGACTTAGCATAGCATAGCATAGGGGATCTTCCCAACCCAGGGATAGTACCTGGGTCTCCTGCATTGCAAGTGGATCTTTTACCATCTGAGCCAGTGAATCACTTCCTAACTCCTGCGTATAGGCTTGTTTTCTTCTCCCTGCAGTTCCTTGTTTTTGTTTTTGTTTTTTGCTTGTTAAACTCCTACTTTGTCCTTTAAGATCCAGTTCAAATGACATTTTCCCAGTGAAATCTTTCTAAGACATTCATTTATTATTTATTCAAGAATTATTTATTGGGTACCTCCCATTTGCCAAGAAGAGCGTTTGGTGTGAGGATTTTAGTGGTAAGCAAAAATAGACCAAATTTTTGATAAGCTTAAGGTATAGTGGAGAGACAAAGTGAAAGTGAAAGTCACTCAGTCTGTGCCTGACTCTTTGCAAACCCCACTGACTATACAGTCCATGCAATTCTTCAGGCCAGAATACTGGAGTAGGTAGCCTTTCCCTTCTCCAGAGGATCCTCCTGACCCAGGAATCAAACTGGGGTCTCCTGCATTGCAGGCAGATTCTTTACCAACTGAACTATGAAGGAAGCCCAGTAGAGAGACCAATATTCACTGAATACATACAAACAAATGAGATTCTGTACCTGTGTTAGTGGTATGGAAGAGTTTTTCATTGCCATGATCATCTGAAGAGGTAAAGTTTGTGTGGAGAGTTGAAGGATGGATACAATTTAGCACGTAAGGAGGAGGGGATTCGAGTGTTCTAGGCTGAGGGAATAGCCTGTACAAAGGTTGGGATGGGAGGGATTACAGCAAAAAGAAGAGAGTAGAAATAAGCCAGAATTGAATTATGCAATGATTCCTTAGTTGAATCATTAAAAGTGTATAAAATAAAAGAAAAAGATAGATATACTAAACTCACAAAAATTAAAATCTCTTGCATTTCAAAAGACACCATCAAAAAAGTGAAAAGATAATCCATGGAAAGGAAGAAAATAGTTGCAAGTCATATATCTGATGAATGGCTTATATCCAGAATATATAAAAAGCTCTTATAACTCAACAATGAAAATACAATCCAATAAAAGTAGGCAAACAATTTGATCAAACATTTCTCCAAAGAAGTTATACAAATATTCAGTAAACATATGAAAAGATATTAAATTTCATTAGTTGTTGTTGTTCAGTCACTCAGCCATGTATAACACTTTGTGACCCCATGGACCACAGCACACCAGCCTTGCCTGTCCTTCAGCATCTCCAGGAGCTCGCTCAAACTCATGTTCATCAAGTCAGTGATGCCATCCAACCATCTGATCCTCTATCATCCCCTTCTCCTCCTGTCTTCAATCTTTCCCATCATCAGGGTCTTTTCCAATGAGTCAGCTCTTTCCATCAGGTGGCCAAAGTACTAGAGTTTTAGCTTCGGCATCAGTCCTTCCAGTGAACACCCAGGACTGATCTCCTTTAGGATGGACTGGTTGGATCTCCTTGCAGTCCAAGGGACTCTCAAGAGTCTTCTCCAACACCACAGTTCAAAAGCATCAATTCTTCGGCACTCAGCTTTCTTTATAGTCCAGCTCTCACATCCATACATGAACACTGGAAAAACCATAGCCTTGACTAGATGGACCTTTGTTGGCAAAGTAATGTCTCTGCTTTTTAATATGCTGTCATATTAAAAAGGTTGATCATAGCTTTTATTCCAAGGAGCAAGCATCTTTTAATTTCATGGCTGCCGTCACCATCTGCAGTGATTTTGGAGTCCATGAAAATAAAGTCTGTCACTGTTTCCATTGTTTCCCCATCTATTTGCAATGAAGTGTTGGGACTGGATGCCATTATCTTTGTTTTCTGAATGTTATTAGGAAAATACAAACCAAAATTATGATAAGATACCATTTCATACCCACAAAGATGGCTATAATAGGTAGATAGAAATAAAGGTTGACAAGAATGTAGAAAACTGTAACCTACATGGCTGGAGGGAATATATGAAACTGTGGAAACTGTGGAGGTACTGGAAAATAGTTTTTCATTAAAAAAAATAGACATCATATGATCTAGCAGTTCCTCTTCTAGATATCTATCCGAGAGCCGCAAAAGATATATGTCCACCCAAAGATTGTGCATGAATGTCCATGGCAGCATTATTCATGACACCTCTAAAATAGTGACAACCTGAATGTCCATCAGCTGAGGAATGGATAAATAAAATGTGGTCTACCCATACAACAGAATACTACTGTACAATAAAAAGAAATGAAGTACTGAAACATGCTTGCAACATGGATGACCTTCAAAAACATAATACTCAGAGAAAAAATCCAGTCACAGAAGGATGCTTATTATGTGATTATACTTACATAAAACATCCAGAAAACGCAAGTATGGAGTTGGGGTTTTCAGACCAAAGAGTAACTGTATATGGATGCAAGGTTTCCCTGCAGGGTGATGGAAATGTTCTCTATTTAGATTGAGATGATGTTTGTAAAACTCTAAATTTTTTCAATTGTACACTTAAAACAGGTGAAGAGTGACTTCTATGGTATGTAGATTGTATTTCAATAAAGTATTCCAGAAAAATCAAAAGCCTGCACAGCTGGAACCCATATTGTGAAGGAGACGTGAAAGGACACCAGAGCAGGGTGATGTGGGGTCTTGGAGGCTGCCATATTAAGAAGCTTTGTTCTTATTCTCAAAGGGGTAGAAGACTATAAAAGGGTTTTAATCAGGGATGAGTGACGATGATGTAATTAGATTCACCTTTTGAAGAACTCTATGGTTAAAGCACACAAAAAACTTGGAGTTAAAGACACACCAGGTAGATTGTGTATGTGTTTACGTGTGTGGGTGTGTACATACTCACCAAGTCGATATTTCTAATTTCAGAGCTATCATATTTAGTAGTGACTTACTCATTTGTCTGCCTTTATCTATCCATTTCAGTCCTGACTATTCATTGGAAGGACTGATGCTGAAGTTGAAAGTCTAATACTTTGGCTACCTGATGCGAAGAACTGACCCATTGGAAAAGACCCTAATGCTGGGAAAGATTGAAGGCAGGAGGAGAAGCAGATGAGAGGATGAGATGGCTGAATGGCATCACTGCCTCAATGGACACAAGTTTGAGCAAGCTGCAGGATTTGCTGTTGGACAAGGAAGCCTGGCATGCTGCAGTCCATGGGGTCTCAAAGAGTCAGACATGACTGAGCAACTGAACTGACTGATCTGTTCTTTTATCCTTTTTTCCTGCAGCTCTGGAAGATGGGAATGATGTCTTATTTAATCTTGTATTCCAGTACCCAGCCCTTGTCTGGCATCCAACAGGCTCTCAATCATTATATGATGAATGATGTTCAAAGACCACTGGAACACAGAGCAACCTCAGCTTGACTACTTTGCTGATATGATAGACTGCTTGTCTTCTGTCCAATTTGGTAGTTTTATAACTGGAACAACATCTCTAGTCAGAAGACTCTGCATCAGTGCCATGCTTCCCACTCTGCCCTAAACTCTTTTGGAATCATTATTTTAGGCACATATAAGTAAGTAAATTGTAATAACGTTCTCTGCGAGCCTATTGCAGTTGTTCAAATATTAGCAACAAAATTCTAACTTAGGTATTTCCCAAATTTTGTGTACTCTCAGCCTGTAGTCTTGAAAGCCTGTTTCCACAGGCTGAATGTGATTTGTTAGACTGAATAAAATATTGGTAAAATTGATTATGCTACCTGAAACTGATGTATAAAGATATATATATATGTGTGTGTGTGTGTGTGTGTGTGTGTGTGTGTGTATGTGCTAAGTCACTTCAGTTCTGTCCGACTCTTTGTGATCTCATGGACTGTAACCTGCCAGGCTCCTCTGTCCATGGGATTCTCCAGGTAAGAATACTGATATGGGTTGCCATGCCCTCCTCCAGAGGATCTTCCAGACTCAGAGACTGAACCCACGTCTCTTATGTCTCCTGCATTGACAGACGGGTTCTGTACCACTGAGCCACCAGAGGAGCCCATATGAATTATAGTGCACAGTTATATGAAGTGAAGTGAAAGTCGCTCAGTCGTGTCTGATTCTTTGCGACCCCACGGAGTATACAGTCAATGGAATTCTCCAGGCCAGAATGCTGGAGTGGGTAGCTATTCTCTTCTCCAGGGGATCTTCCCAAGCCAGGGATGGAACCCAGGTCTCCTGCATTGCAGGCAGATTCTTTACCAGCTGAGCCACAAGGGAAACCCGAGAATACTGGAGTGGGTAGCCTATCCCTTCTCCAGTGGATCTTCCCGACCCTATGAGCCTCTCAAAAAAGAGGCTTTCCTGTCATATTATTCATACGCACACACATACACACATGAATATGTGTGTGTGTGTGTGTGTGTATATATATATATATATATATATATACAAATAATAGGACAGGAAAGCCTCTTTTTTGAGAGGCTTATATAATTGATTGTACACTACATTCATTTTAAAGGAAAGAAGGGAATGAGATGGAAAGAAACTCATACCATAGAATAAGGAAAACCAAAGCGATTTCCACCCCAAATCCTAGAGATAGTTCACGTTCAGCCCCATCATTTCCATTTCACATATACATGTGGTGTTTTGAAAGAGAACTCAAGTCCAGAATTAGGAGCATGAGACCCTGAATGAAATAAAGACCCTATTCTGTTGTATAAAGAGTCATAAACAAAGGGAAAAACAAAAACAGCAAAATCTTTTTGAAAATGAATCGGCTAGAATTATCTCCTACCATTTTACTTATTTAAAAGTCAATTTCATATGATTTGACAAAATTTAAGGAAATTATGCAAAATAAAACAGTGAGCATTAAGTGAGTCTCATAGCACATTTCTATATATTCTTTTCACTATTTTGACAGAACCTCTATTGAATCTGTACTCCTGGAACTGCAGACTTGGGGTTCAGTGTAACATGTATTACCTAGGTAAGTTACTGGTTGCCGTACAGCTTTTCTTCCACACACAATTCATGACCTTTGGGGCACAGCCAGAGAGGCACTGAAAAAGAATTTGTCCAGCAACCATTTCAATCAAATGTTCTGTTTAATTTTTTAACAGTCCAAATTGACTGGTTATCTAAATCGGCTGTTGCTGCACTCATATCTAGGGAGGAACCATTGGTGAATGTTTTGATTTGCTGTAATTGACTGGGCTAAAATCTTTACTGCTTTAACCACTTTTTTAATCACTTTATTACATTTTGGAGAACTTTCTCCAATTTGCTTTTCTCATCGAACTCAATCTTTAAAGATTGCCTAGTGTTCTAAGGTTTAGATGTTTTTGAGTAATTCAAAAGAAAAAGAGGCAAAAAAGGTAAAACTATGTTTCTTTCATTTTGCTATCAGTCAAAAATAAAAGCAGATTTCTCTCAGACGAGACCCCACCCACAAATCAACTTTGAGAAGCATCAAACAGTAATGCAATTTCAAAAGAAAATTTCTTAGAAAATAACATAAGCCATTATGATTGTACTGCTCAACAATTTGGAATCTATCTGTAGCATAGAGCTTTTATAAAGTCCAGGTGCTGTTTTAAACATTTTAACTTTAATAATTTAGACTACAGAAATGATATAAACCATCTGTATCTTCCTGGTTGTAAGCAGTGAATTTCCTTCTCACAGTTGGACTGCACTTACATTCTATAAGCCAAGGGGGCAGCTAACCTCTCCTTGCATGGTAGCCATCTTTTGTAATAGAATCTGAAATAAGAGTATGTTGTGCATAGTTGTGTTATATGGTCTGAAGCTTAAATAAATCTGTTTTGAACAATACTTGAACATTATTGTGCAGTTTAAACTTAAGTTGTTGCAGTTTAGAAGTCAGGAAGATTTTATGAAGACCTCATATTTTGGACTACAAAGACTTAGAACTTTTCATTAGTTATAAAAGTTCACATTTTAGCCATCCAGAGTAAAAATAAAATCCATTAACAGGTGTTAACGGAGAAGGCAATGGCACCCCACTCCAGTACTCTTGCATGGAAAATCCCATGGATGGAGGAGCCTGGTGGGCTGCAGTCCATGGGGTCACTAAGAGTTGGACACAACTGAGCGACTTCACTTTCACTTTTCACTTTCATGCATTGGAGAAGGAAATGGCAACCCACTCCAGTGTTCTTGCTTGGAGAATCCCAGGGACAGAGGAGCCTGTTGGGCTGCCATCTATGGGGTCGCACATAGTCGGACACGACTGACTCGACTTAGCAGCAACAGGTGTTAAGAATGGTCTACCAAAAGTTGTCGCTATCTCAGGCCATTTGGTGAGGCACACTTAAGCACATTTCTTAATGAATGCTCAAAGGTGCCATCAGAGGTGACACGATGGGTCATGATATCTTCCTTGAGCCGGCAATTAACAGAGCTAGCACTTCAGACATCTCATAAATAATCAGGAAGAGAGTTAAAGGCAAGGCAGAAGGGTACTCACGTCTGTAGCCTAAGACCACCTTCAGCAAGTGGGAGATGAGTTGGGTAGAACAGGATAATGCTTATCAGGATGCATTCAAGTATCGTGGAGAGTAGTTTAAAAGAGCAATGATGAGTATCAGCAAACGGAGCAAGGGTGCCAAGTCAGCGTGCAGAATCGGTAGTAAGGCAAGAGTCACCAAGAATGGGAAGACATCACAGGAGAGAGGGGTAGTACTTGATGTCATGCTCAGAGGTCTCAAGGCAACATCAGGGTCTCACCTCCCAACACACCAGATGTCTTGGTGTGCTTGGCTAGGTTCTCTTCCTAGGAGGTACTCAGGGACTTGTCCTTGGGGTCAGGTGACACCCTGGGACAAGCAGCCACTCTACAATGCTGAGATTTGTGAGCTTCTGTCATCCTTGTACTCATGCAGCTTGCACTTTTCCATGCCAGACACTGCAATTTCAGGCAGGTAAAAACAAGACTGTTAAGTAAAAGGAAATGTCTATTGGAAAGAACAATTCAGCAACTTTACACAATGCTGAGTTCTGGGTTAATTTCAACATGTCAGGAAAAATACGATCTAGCCACGCATGATAAAACAACTTTGATAGTTTGATGGAGGTCCAGTATGTAGCGGCTGGCAGCAACCCAACCATGGTCAGCTGCGTGAAGGGGGAGCCAGGTGCTCCTTTGCTTCAGGAGAGGCGTGGATGCCCACATGATAGTCACTACTGCCCAAATACTCCAGCAGAACACAAGACCATGACCATGACCTGTATGGTGAAGGCACACTAGTCAGTATAGAGGAATCAAGGCATTTAAGAGCCATGTGATATCATCACTATACATGTATGTTCACACATATGTATATATACATATATATATATGGTATGGGTATATGCACATACTTTTAATGATTCTGTAATTAGAAAATACATGATAAACACAAAGAACTGTATTAAATACTTTGTAATAATCTATAATGAAAAACAATCTAAAAAAGAATATCTGTTTATATATATATCTGAATCACTTTGCTGTACACCTGAAACTAACACAATATTGTAAATCAACCATACTTCAATAAAAAATAAAATGAAGATATATGATAGAAATAAAATTAAAACCACTAATACCCTTTCAGCTCTGAAATTGTTGCAGAGTGGAGAATATGTTTATCCTTTGAAAAAGAAATCCTGAAACTTTAAGAAAAAAAAACACAGCTCAGTTCACTAAACATTTATTGAGCACCTACTATGTACAAGCTAGGTGTTACAAAACAATTCACAAAACATAGGTCTGGCCAGAAGCTAGTGGGCTTCACCAGAATCTAGTGAGAAATACTTTATAAATAACTAACTAAAATATATGAAAGAGGGTGAGATGCTTCTAGTAGAGGTGCTTGCAGTAGTAAGGTACTATGGCAGATGGGTTTATTCTACATTATTTTTGTAAAACATCCATGATGTACTGTCTCACGTGTGTCACTGTTGTACCTAATGCTTAATGCCATAGTGGAAATAATGGAAGTTGTCCAGTTCAGGTCAATTCAGTCACTGTGGGTTGGAGTATAGACACTTTCGGGTGAATAATTGACTCAGGGTTCAGGGTCAGTTATTGGAAAGGTCAAACTTCACATAGAACTTTCTCCTCTCTCAAGGAAACTCAGAAGGTTGTTTGAGTGTAGCGGGGTGGTGTCTGGTTGTCTGACTGCTGCCTCTTTTCTCTCTGGTCTCTGCTGAGATGTCCTCTCCCCTGTGATCCATAGCCCTGGTTCCTGTCCTGCAGTGTTTGCAGCTGCTGTACCCAGCTTTGTCTGCCAGTGGGGAGTGCCAGAATCTCCTGCTGTCTGAGCCCTAAGTTCCGGAGGTGTGAGTCCTCTGTACCTTCTTTACCTCACCCAGCACTTAGAATATCCCACCTGTGGAATCTCCACCAAACTAGGAAGTCTAGGAAATCAGGGATGGAGGTTGTTATGGAGGTTGGGCTGTTTCTCACCCTGCATATTCCATGCTGCCATATTTTTATTTCTATCACAATCATCCCATACAAAAGTTGGAAATACTGTGAGGCTGCCTCCTCCCAGAATCCCAAGTGGGAAACCTGGTCAGGCTTCTCTGCTCTCAGCATCCTTATCTGGATCTCCATCTTGGAGCATCTCTTGCCCTTTGTAGGAAACCACCCAGAGGTGTCAGGGAACATGTTAGGTCACTGTCTGGGTTTCCTTTCCCTCCAGCCTCCTCCATTCATACTTGGAAAGGATGAGAAAATGACATTGCTCCCCCTGTGCTCTCCATCACACTGGTTTAAAGACCATTTTTTGAAGTTTAAAGGAAGTGTTTGGAACTCAGGAAGAACTTTTACTCTACAAAGCCAAGCTCTTGCAAATCAGAAGATCTCTGATTTCAAACTCAGGTACCTGGTTATTGTCTAGAATAGAATTTGTATTTTCAATTGCATTCATTCTCCCTAGAAGCAGTTAATGGATGCCTTAGGTAGGCAACCGCAGAGTCTAGTACCTCCCTTCTAGTACCTTCTTCCATGTGAGTGGATTACTATTGTCTTTCATTGTCTTAATTATTTTACAACTCAGCAAGTTGTAGAAAACTGATGCAATGTAAATGATTCTTGTTAAATTAAATGCAAGTAAGATTTGTCTGGTGAAGACACAACCAATTAATGCCTACTGACCACTTTGCATCTGTTAGCAAATTCACTTCAGCATCTGTACTAGCATAGTATGAGGGTGAATATTAATTCTCCTTTGTGCCAGTTATAACAGCTAAACATTTTCCTTATTAATTACTGAGTTTAAGAATTTTTGTTATGCATTCATTTTATATTTGTATGAGAATTATTTTACTTTTTAAACATTCATTCTTTAACTGCTAAGGGGGTTAATATTTAAAGAAACTCATCAAATTGCCCAAGTTAGACTGGTGGCTCAGATGTTAAAGAATCTGCATGCAGTGCCGCAGACCCAGATTCAATCAATGGGTTGAGAAGATCCCCTGGAGAAGAGAATGGCAGCCCACTCCAGTATTCTTGCCTGGAGAATCCCATGGACAGAGGAGCCTGGTGGGCTACAGTCCATGGGGTTGCAGAGAGTTGGACACGACTGAGTGACTTTCACTACTACCTTACTAGACAAGTAGTAACTGATAGAAGCAAAATTTGAACTTACATGTTTGATTCTAAATCCAAGCTCCTAAATGCTGTATTGCTCAATGACTAAAACATAAAGAAATCTGAAAAATATCTTAAAGGTTCCTATTCAGGTGTTCGAAAAATAAGAATTCCAGAAGTTTCACGTGATTAATTTTCTTTACTACATTTGTTAACGCCCATGAGAGATAATCTACTTTGTGCCTCTGATCAATCTGCTTTTTCTGCACTGCAATTTTAAAGGAAAAAAATTTGTGAAACTCAACTTTCAATTTTATAAAAAGCAACTCACCTACCAGGTCAAATGGTTGTCAGGGAAAAAAAAAAAAAAAAACAACTATGGCATTTCTGGACATATATAGACTTCTCAAAGTCTCATGTATTTTTAATGTACAAAGTACTATGCACTGTGGGAAAAACTATGAGTCATACCTAAGAAGAAATATCTCCAATTTTTATGCCACACAATTAAATATTCCATAAGGAGATGAGGGAAAATAAAAGTAACATGAAGATAACTTAATATTTTCTCTGGAGAGAGTTTGGTTAATATCATCTCAAATTTATACCTGAATATCTTAAAAACCATTCCTCGAAACATCACCTACATCCAGATATAGAACAAAGAATCCTTTGAGAAGATCAGAGCAACATTTTAGCTGTGTCATTTGTCACCATTTCATAGTGTAACAAATATCACGTTTATTCAACCACATTTGAAATAGACCCTCTTTTCTTAAAAAAATTCACAGTTGTATGTTTCAAAAGTGTTGAATTTTGCTAAACAAGCCTAACCACCTGTGTCAACTCATATTTTTAAATAAATTTTGAAAAATTCAAAGGGACAGTAAATACATATCTCCAAAAAAAAAAAAAAAATTAGTCCTAGAAAAGTTTTTTTCTGATGATCTTCATCTTAGGAATTATTTGAAAAAAAGAAATGAATCCAGTTCTCTTGATTTTGGGTATATGATTGAATAACTATAGAGGAATCTAAAGGAATAACTTTAGAGGAATGTACTATTTCACCATTTTTTCTTTTTTCAGTCTAATAGGTGGAGAAGGCAATGGCACCGCACTCCAGTACTTTTGCCTGGAAAATCCCATGGACGGAGGAGCCTGGTAGGCTGCAGTTCATGGGGTCGCTAGAGTCGTACACGACTGAGCAACTTCACTTTCACTTTTCACTTTCATGCATTGGAGAAGGAAATGGCAACCCACTCCAATGTTCTTGCCTGGAGAATCCCAGGGACAGGGAAGCCTGGTGGGCTGCCGTCTATGGGGTCGCACAGAGTTGGACACGACTGAAGCGACTTAGCAGCAGCAGCAGCAGTCTAATAGGAGAGGGAGGACCCACTCCAGTGTTCTTGCTTGGAGAATCCCAGGGACGGGGGAACCTGGTGGGCTGCCGTCTATGGGGTCACACAGAGTCGGACACGACTGAAGCGACTTAGCAGCAGCAGAAGCAGCAGGAGAAGAAGGACATATTGTAATACTCATTCTTCCTATCTAAGAGAACTCTAGGTTTTATTCAGGTAGTAAATGGAGCCCCTTGATCTCAGTGAAAGTATACCATCCTCAGTCCTAGGGGGAAAAAGGTATGACTGGTTTAATCAACACTGGTATAATGAGTTGGAGCCACCTATACCCCTTAGCCAGTTTATGTGTGAATGCCACATTCAGTTCCATCAAAGAGATATAATAAAGATTCTGTTGGGGCTAAAAATTAGACCTCAGTGAAACAGCTTTTTGTTCTTATCCCTTTTTTCCTTGATTGGGATACTAGAAGAAGGTCACAATGACTGGAGCTGCAGCAACCATTTTATGACCATAAAGCAAAAAGCCAACACCAAACCTGATGATGTTACTGAGCTCTCACACCAAATGTGGAATTTCCCATCCACCTCCCAACATTTAATGTGAGTTAATTCAATGTTTTTATTGCTTAAATTGCTCTTAGTTGGGTTTTCTATTGATTTTGCTGAAAGCATTCCTAATAAGCTCTACTTTTAATTTCCTAACACATGTTTGCTTTTAATTTTCATGGCCAATTTCTCAATAGAATAAGTTTGTTGTGTTGGGTGTTTGGTATCATTGTTCATATCCTGCTGAGAAAAACCACTCTGTACTGTGAATAGAAACAGAAACACTAAGGGGATGGTACAAATTGTTGCCATTTGCTTGCTCTTCAAGACCAGGCCCAAGGTGAATTTTACATCTAATGATCTCTTCCGGCTACTAAGAGGGAATCTTAGCAACAAGGACCACGATCACTTCCACAGCTAGGGAATTTGGCTTCACTGGGGAGAGAGAGTTCTGTGTTGCTTCCAGTTCCAACAAGGCCGTACTGCTTAGCAGAGATGAACACGTAATGCCAGAAACACCAACAAAGGAAGAAAAGCTTTCCTATAGTCATCCACTTGGAATACATTTTTAATTTCTCCCTTTCTGTTTTGGACAAAGTAGCCAACCTAGTGACTGCTAGAATCAACCAAAATTCTCAAAGGTATTCAACTGCTGGTTCATCCCTTAATTCAAATACCTCAGCACAATGGATTAATGCCTTTGGCAGAATTTGAAGACTCTTCCCTGGTATAATCACAACACACTTTTGAATGTGATCTGAGCTGGAACTTGAGGAGAATGTGGAAAATAACCCACTAGAGGAGAACATGGAAAAAAAAGAATCCATTGTGTATCTGTCTTGACTTTACTATTTCATATTGAGGAATTCAATGGGATTTGAGTAGGTATGTGATATATTGTTCTTTCCACCCTCCTGCTTAGAGACTTTTCTTTTCTATTGTGAAACAACACTGCAATTTTATGAAGATCCTCAGGAGAAAAGCAAACTCATTTTAAGAAATAGAGAAAAACAATCTCTAGGGAAAAAAAGCAGTGGAAGACCATGAGGAACTGTGATAATTCCAGGAATTTGGAAAAGTTAACTTTTGTATTTGATGTATCACTGAGATTAGAGGCCCATCTTCAGTTTCAAACCTGTTGAGTAACTCTTTCTATCATGAGCCAATAAACATCTTCTTCATCACATTTTTGTGATGCATTCCCAGGGTTATAGAGTTTCTCTTTGAGTTTTTTCCCAAGACTCTACTGTCTAAGGAAGGAAGGAGTTAATGCCCTTGGCCATCAGCAAAAAAGTTACAGGCAAAGGGAAAATACATGATTGAAGAACTGAACACTTAACTACATATAGAGGTATTAAAAGACAGATACCTTGAGCTAGCAGACCACGGGACAATGGATCAGCAGTTTTGGAATCTATTTCTGACTCTGTCATTGACTCAGGAGACTGGGAAAGTCCAATATATCTGTTTTTCAAAACTGTACTGCATCATGGCAATCCTCATAGACTTGGTATAAATGATGCTTACTGAGCACCCAGACTCTAGGGATTTGTCATCAGAGCAGTAAGTATATAGATGTTTGCCTTCAGATAAGTGGGAAGAACATAATATGAAATCAAACAATTATCTAAAAGTGTTAACAAAGACATATACAGGAAAGAAGGAATATGTTCTGAAGCTGGAAATCTTCATTTTAAGGCTCCTGCAATGGTTTTATTTTCCCTGAGAGTCTGTGCATATAGAAAGGGGCTAAGGCTTATGGAATATCATTTCCATGTGCCCAGAACTTAATACACTTTGTTTGCTCTGAAGCCTACAGTAGACAGCGTCTCTGTTCTACAAATGGGAAAGCTGTGCATGGCTTTGCCTAGAAACCTTGCTAAAGCTCCTAGTGTGGGTGGCTCTCAAGCCTGTACTTAATGCCTTTTACTTCATGGACCTAAAAGTATTTCCCAAAGGCGAATGTTATTGCCAACCAGTTAATACTGCTTTCCTATTTCCCCTTCCCCAGTTCAACTTTATCTCTTAAATTCCCAAGTTAGAGCTGGAAATATGGGGATTCCCAGACTCCTTGAGACTCAACTGTGCACAGGTTAGGTAATCAGATAGTCCCACAAATACGAAAACCCTCTCATAAGGTGAGGGAGGTCCTCTGGCAGAGGTAATTCAGACAGGGGACAGCTCAAGGGCCTTGGTCTCGTGCTCGGTTCAGCTGTCTCTGAAAGAATTTGTCTCCTTAGCACGTGGTCTGTGAATGAAAGGCCTTCCCTCTTCTGTCTCTGCTCCTTTTCCCTATATAGTTTGGTAGCAGAATTTACTATCACCTGTGCCTAAATTAAACTTGGGGTGAGCTGGACTCTTTAGCAAAGCATTGCAAAATCTTTTGCTTCTACAGCTTCTCTGAATGGTTGCTCTACTGTTTCTTGATGATGAGTCTGCCCTTTCACACACAAACCCTAACTATCCTCCAGCAGATTCTTTACCAGCTGAGCCACCAGGGAAACTATGGGACCAAATACAATCTGGAGCAAACTTTGGAACACTGTGCCAGTCAGCATCCAACCAGAGAACCAGATCCAGGAGGAGATAATATATAAGACACATACCACAAGGAGGGCTTCCCAGGTGGCACCAGTGGTAAAGAACCCCACCTGCCAAAGCAGGAGACATAAGAGATGGGGGTTCGATTCCTGGGTCAGGAAGATCCCCTGGAGGAAAGCATGGCAACCCACTTTAGTATTCTTGCCAAGAAAATTCCATGGACAGAGGAGCCTGGTGAGCTACAGTCCATAAGGTCGCAAACAGTTGGACACGACTGAAGCGATTTAGCATGAACGCATGAACATACCACAAGGCATTGGCTTAGGTTCTGGTGAAGGCTGGCTCAGGACTGTCAGAAAGGGAAGGAACTCACTGCATAGGCTGACATTGCTTTCCAAAGGTGGAATTTCTTCCTCATCAGCTCTTCTCTTAAAGCCTTTCAGCTGCTCAATCTGGCCCACTTGGATTATTTCAGATAATCTCCCTTGAAGTCAACTAATTATGGGCTTTAGTCACATCCCTGGGTTGGGAAGATCTCCTGAGAAGGAATTGGCAACCCACTCCAGTATTCTTGCCTGGTAAATTCCATGAACAGAGGAGCCTGACAGGCTTCAGTCTATGGGGCTGCAAAGAGTTGGACACGACTTAGCAACTAGGGATACACACACACAAAATACCTCACTGCAATACCTAGTGTAGTGTTGATTGTATAACTGGAGACTGTAGCCCAGCTAAGTTGTCCTATCAAAAGGCCACTGCAGACATGGAGTATTAAGTTGTATCAAGTTTTCAGAAGCCAAAGGATGCATGAAAGCAGGGGGGAGAGCTGCAGCAGTACAGGGGAGGAAGTGGGTGGTAGGGGGTGGTGGGTGGCCAAGGTAGGGAAATAGCACCATGTCAGAACTGTCCAAAGCAGGCCTGTGTTCTGCCTGCCTCCCACCACCTGCACTGGGTGGTGGGGCTCTCATTCCACTCCCATCAGAGCTCTGTATTTACAACACTGTAGTTACATATCACAGTGATACATGATATTCGTAAGAGATTTATGGGGGCTCAGACAGTAAAGAATCTGCCTGCAGTGCAGGAGACCCAGGTTCGATCCCTGGGTTGGGAAGATCCCCTGGAGGACATGGCAACCCACTCCAGTATTCTTGCCTGGAAAATTCCATGGAGAGAGGAACCTAGTGGGCTACAGTCCACAGAATCACAAAGAGTCGGGCCCAACTGAGCAACTAACAGTATAATTATAAACTAATTCTGGCTCTTTGATGACACAATAGGAAACTAGGAGAGTCTGCTTCAAGTTAAATATGAGGCCAAACAGCAGCAAAAGACACATTCCTTCTACAAAGTAGACACTGAATCTAAAATAAAAACATGCAAAAATACTAGATCTCATTGACCCCCAAATATTTTTTTCTTTACTGAGCTTCTTTTCTATTGCATTTCAAAATGCTTAGCCTGGCAGTCAAATCCTTCTATTAATTAACATTACCTTTCCTCTTCTGTCTGGTTTTTACTGAGATGTTGCATCTGTCATCCACATCTTACTGCTTTTGAGCTTTAAGAACGTTGTATCCACTTTTGGGCAAGGAGTGTCTCAGGAGAATTATGGACTTAACTACGGACTCAGGTTATGAGGATGATAGTCGTGGTGGAGCCATGAATTATGCCATGATCTCAAAGAAACTAATACAAATAGTACATTCATTTTCAAATAGTCCACTCAGACTGCTAAAAATAAATACACTTTTAAACTTTTTGCTAGAATTATACTACTTCTCAGGAAAAAGACTGGTTGGAGAAGCCAAAGGTTATAACATTTGACAGTTTTAAGTAATGGGGAAAAATAACCAAATGAAAGAGTGAAGAATGAGTGAAGATATATTTGACACAAGTGTTGGAGAGAATGTGGAGAAAAGGGAACACTTATGCACTATTGGTAGGAATGTAAACTGGTTCAGCCACTAGGGATAAAGTATGGAGAGTCCTCAAAAAATTAAAAACAACACTGCAATATGACCCAGCGATTCCACTCCTGGGTATTTAACGGAAGAAAACAAAAACACTAATTAGAAATGATATATGCATCTCTATGTTCATTGTAGGATTATATACAATAGCTATGATATGGATACCTTCCCTGGTGGCTCAGAGGGTAAAGCATCTGCCTACAATGAGGGAGACCTGGCTTCAATCCCTGGGTCGGGAAGATCTCCTGGAGAAGGGAATGGCAACCCACTCCAGGATTTTGCCACCACCTGACTTCCCTGGTGGCTCAGATGGTAAAGCATCCAACTACAATGCTGGAGACCCGGATTCGAGGCCTGGGTTGGGAAGATCCCCTGGAGAAGGAAATGGCAATCCACTCCAGTACTATTGCCTGGAAAATCCCATGGACAGAGGAGCCTGGTAGGCTACAGTCTATGGGGTTGCAAAGAATTGGACATGACTGAGCAAGTTCACTGAATAACTGAATGATATGGATACAACCTAGATGCCTAGCAATAGATAAATGCATAAAGAATATGTGGTATATGTATATAAAGGAATATTACTTGGTCATCAAAGAGAATGAAATCTTGCCATTTAGGACAACATGGATGGACCTATAGGGTATTATGTTTAGTGGAATAAGGTTAGACAGAGAAAGATAAATACTGTGTGATTTATATGTGGAATCTAAAAAACACAACAAATGAACAAATATAACAAAACTAAAACGGTTATAGATACAGAGAGTAAACAAGTGGTTGACAGAACACAGGGGGTTGGGGGAGGAAAGAAATAGGTAAAAGAGATTAAGAAGTACAAACTTCCAGTTACAATACACACGACTCACTGGTATAAAATATACAGTGTGGGGAATATAGTCAATAACTGTGTCTTTGTATTTAACTACCTTATCTTGGTTGATCATTTTGAAATGCATAGAAATATCAAACTGCTATGTTGTATAACAGGAACTAATATAGCATATAGGTCAACTGTACTTTCAGATCAAATAAGCAAACAAACTCATAGAAAAAGAGATCAGATTTATGGTTACCAGAATTGGGCCAGGGTTAGGGGAGAGATTGGATAAAGGCAGTCAAAAGGTACAAACTTCTAGTTATAAAATAAGTACTAGGGATTTAATGTAAAACATGATAAATATAATGAATACTGCTATATTATATATGAATGTTATTAAAACAGTAAATTTTAAGAGTTCTTATCACAAGGAAAACATTTTTTTCTATTTCCTTAATTTTGTATCCATATGAGACGAGGGATGTCCACTAAATCTATTATGATAATCATTTTATGATGTATGTGAGTCAGATCATTAAGCTGTACACCTTAAACTTATATAGTGCAGTATGTCAATTATTTATCTTAATTCAACTGGAAGAAAATAAATAAAATAGGGATGGAAATAAGTAAAGAGGGAGGAAAAGGAATAAAAAGGTTAATCTTCCCTCATCAAAACCACTGATTATTTCTTGAAGATTATGACATGAATGCTGAGGATGCCATGATCTCAGATGTGAGTACACAGGGACAGTCAGATCTATAGCATGGTTAGCATGTTATTGTTTAATTTTTTGTGAAGCTAAGATACATGATTTCTTAATATTGTGACTATTTCATAAGTGTGGATTGTTAAACATCTGGAATACAACAAAAGTAGAAAGAATGTGGGAACATAGATGGAATGAAATTTTTATTGGATAGTAATAACTATCTTATAAAACATGAATCCTGGGGTGAGGAGAAGGAATAATAAATGTTGTGCCTGATGGTGAAAAGTTTAGGAACTATTGCAATATATAATGTTCTTGCAGTTTATTGGATTTGTTCTGATGTCATTTATTAAAACATTTTATTGCCCAAACCTTATCTTTATAACTTCCACACCTGATCCTTAGTAAAAACATATCCTAAAGATATTTCAGTGCATATGATTAAAAACAAAACAGAAAGCCACTGGAAATATAAAGATTGCAAATGTTAAAAATGGGCAAACAGCTTTAAAAATACTTGCTCTAAATATTTACATCATGTGATATATTCTCAGAAATACTAGTAGTCTTTATGTAGAAGCATCTGTGAATTCTTCTCAGATATCTCTACCTTTTCCTGGTTGCCCAGTCATACCAATTGTTCTGAGCCCAAATACATGATTTTCTTCCCTCTTGAGCTCTTTGGGTATTCTCTTTATGCTTAAAAACCTTTGCATGCTTAACCTCAATGTGCTAATGCTAAGGACTTGGCCCTACCTTCATTCTGTTTATTTTCTAATAATCAAATCAAACTGAAATTGAATTCCTCAGTCTAAGAGATGGGACTTTCTGTCATCTTCTGGTTCCCATGAGTTTTCTTTCTTGATGACAGAGAAATTGAGGCAGGATTACATAAGCATTGTTTCTGGGGGAGTTTTCCCTCTCTCTCCACATCCCTTTTTTTCTTTTGCATCCAAAGATGAAGACTTAATTAATTCATGTGAAATTGAATCCCTCTCTCTCCACAAATGGTGGAATGCTAGGCTACCCCAAGCCAGGGGAGGAAGAACAGCAGTCTCTGGAGGATGGAGACTCCTTTTTGTATCCATATTGGAAGTTGCCAACTTTTTTTGGATAAAATCTGCTATAAGTAGATAGAGTACATGTCCTCCTACTTTCTCAGATTCTTCAGAGCTAAGCTGTAGATATTACCTCTTTAGCCTCTTGCCTGACCACCTAGAGTGATCTTTCTCTTTTTGGAATTATTGTAATATGTGTGGTCTGAAAACAATCCAGGTCTTGATTTTATATAGGCTTGTACGGCTCACTAGGAATTTGTATATTCTTTTCTTGAAGTGCAGTGAGATCATGTCTCTGCTTTATTTTGCATCTCTGAACACAACTGGCATTGAAGACAGTGTAGCATAGACCAAGTTCATGTACTCTTCATCCTTTCCCTTTTAGATAGTCTAGCCCCATCAGCTACCCTGGCAACCTCCCATCTTATGCCTTTTGTTTCTAACTCTTCTTTTTTCTGTCAATATGTAGCTTCTCGGTGCCTCTTTCCTTTAGAGTCTTATTATCTGTTCTATAAGAGGGTGGTTAATATCTAATTAGTTAATTCTGTGAAATTAACTACACATATGTGAAATTAACAATCATATGAAATTGCCTTTTTTTTTTTTGACCTACCAAATAGCACTTTTAAATGATTTAACCTGATAGGTGAAATTTTATTACCTCTCACACATGACAGCTGGGGACACAAAATTATATTCCAGAGGAATGAATTCACAACAAAGTAATTTAGCTTTAGCAGTCTAGCAGGGGAAATATTTTGGGCATTAAAATGCTTTGACATCTCTCAATGAATTCCCTGGTGGCTCAGACGGTAAAGCGTCTGTCTACAATGCAGGAGACCCGGGTTCGATCCCTGGGTTGGGAAGATCCCTTGGAGAAGGAAATGGCAATCCACTCCAGTACTGTTGCCTGGAAAATCCCATGGACAGAGGAGCCTGGTAGGCTACAGTCCACGGGGTCGCAAAGAGTCAGACCCGACTGAGCGACTTCACGTTTTAGCTAGTCTGCAATGCAGAAGGTCAGGCCCTTGCCTGGAAACATACCACCAGGACACTTAATATCTGATGACTTTTTTCCTCCTCTGATGTGTTTCACATTAACAATATAGGCTAGAAATTGCCTGTTTGACACCAAGACAAATGGAAAGAGACACAAATAGATGAAAGCTTACTTTTGCTACCAAATCTCTCTCACAATCCTAAAGTTCAAATGAGTAGACTGAACAAGATTGTAGGAAATGTGGAGAACATTGGAGAACAAGGCCCTTTCAAGAAATTCTAAACCCATCAAATAACTGTTTACAAACACTTGCAGGGTCATTTAAAATGACTTCTCTCTTTGGGGCCTTGAATAACCAACTTGTATGAGTTTTCCCACCTGTACACTGAGAAGGTTGCACTAGACAAATATGGGGCTTTCAGAGTTTATATTCTACAAAAGTCACTTTGTAAAGATTTCTAGGCAATGTTTCTTTATACCCTTGAAAGTAAAATTAGAAGTCATTAAAATCACATAATGCCCATATCCCATGCATTAAGTCTCAATTCTTACCTTCCTTGGTCTGAATTACTGAGGGTTCATTCATTCTGTTTTAATAGAGCGAATTCCTTTTGTGTTTGTAATAAAGCAGATTCCTATTTATATTGGCTTGTTACAGTTTGGAGGTTTTGAAAAGAATTTGGTCATATTTTAGAAAGCCAGATGGCCAAAAAATTGAGAATAGCTTTAGAACTCGTATTGAGGCTCTTCTAGCTCTTTTTAACTTTTAGGGCATCATATTTAGTCTGCTCTAGTAGCACTTTTGTAAGCTTCCCAGGTGGCTCAGTGGTAAAGAATACGCCTACCAATGCAAGAGACAGATGCGGGTTTGACCCCTGGGTCAGGAAGATCCCCTGGAGAAAGAAATGGCAACCTATTCCAGTATTCTTGCCTGGAAAATCCCATGGACAGAGGGCCTGGTGGTCTACAGTCCATGGGGTGGCAAAAGAGTCAGACACCAACTCAGAGACTAAATAACAAGAGTGGCACTTTTATTTTGCTTTAATTATCTCTATATCTGTACCTCTTAGACTATCAGCCGACTGAGGAGAGAAACAGCATATTACTCACTTCGTACCCACTGGAGAACCTGGCATAATATCTTGCGCATAGTAGGTGCTCCCCTAATAGTCATTGAATTTCCTTAGACTATAACTGTAGAATTTCAGAGCCAGAGGAGAACCTCTGAAACCATCACAAACATTTTCCAAGTAGGATGGCTGAGGCCCAGAGGAGGTAAGTCATTGGCTCGTTGTGATGCAGATGTTACATCACAACGACCCATACCTGTTTCAGAGCCTCTGGGATCTAGCCCTGTTGGCTTGGTTTCAGAAATATTTAAGGGAGACCCACCTGAATCGTCCCTGTTCTGAATGGCTCCAACCATGATGTGGTTACACTTGCAAGTACAAGAAAGCACCCTTTTATTTTTTTCCCTGTTTGGTGGCTTGATTCATGATGTAGCAGTAACCTGCTTTCCTGTTGTTATAGTCACTTTCTCCTTCCCCCCAAGTAAAGCATCTGTATTGTGTTGCATACACGTGTGCCTCAGAGGAAACAGTGATTCGGTAAGAGATGGATGGTCCCTGAAAATAAAGTTTGTTGATAAGTAGAGGCTGTTGCAATAGACCAAATCCAACAGACCTTTGAGTGTTGGTATAACCTCTCCAGACCCCAGCCCCACATTTCATGCCGCATCCACACATCACCAAGCTCCACCAGCCTAGTAGGTTGAAGCGGAAGAGGCTCTTTAAAACTAGCCCCCTATGGTTTTGAAATTATATTGCTTGCTGTTTCCTGCTATAAAACATTGAGAGAACTAAAATATTTTCAGATGTGAGTTTTCATAGTAACTTCCTTTCATCTTATTGCAAGAGTAATATAAGTTTATTACAGAAAAAAAGAAAATACAGATATGAGAGAAAAAAAAAAAAACCAAAATAAAATTCAACTGGAATCCTATTACATTGAGACACGGAGATAACCAGAGCCAACATTTTGGTACATATGCACACAGACTTACATGTATTACATCGTTTTCACAAAATATTCTTCCTTGATAACACAAGTATAAATTTTTGTTAATGTATATATTATAGTCCAGAGAATTGTTGTACCCTAGTTCATCAATTTTTTTTCCTGTTGCATGTGTGGACTATTTCCAAGATTTCCATATTTAATGATAATGTAAGCACATTTAGTAAGCATTATATTCGTTACTTTTTCCTGCCTTTAGCTGCTCTTGTTTTAGCATTTTAAAACCCAGACCAGATCATTTAAAAAATCTGTTATGCAGCATCATTTTTATAAGCTAGTATATAGCTAGAGATTCTTCTAAAATGATCTTCTTAGGAAACAGCACATATGAATAGGTAGTCTGTTTCACTATCATGTGTCTCTGAGTAATCCAAGCTAGCTCATGATAACTGGGAAATGAATACTCTGGATATACTGAGAATTTTCATGTGAAACTTTCCAGTGGACTTTACCCCAGCATGATCATGTTTTACAGCATCAAATAATAGTAAAGCACAAACTACACAAGTACCACTAACCTCAAGTTGCAGAGGCATCTAATACCACGTGGGTGCCCTTGACCATAAAACCTTCCTTCAGGATTTGGCCATGTGCTCTGTCCTTGCAGTCCTTGCTGTGATGTCCTCCCAACATGTGGGCATTTTGTCCAGGCCACCATAACTCAGTAGCCTCAACCTTTCCTCAGTTTTTTTCCCACCAAGCTACCTTTATCATTAAAAAAAAATTCAATGTCTTTTATCTGTGCTAGTATTTTTATTAGACTTATTTTTTATTGATACTGTGATTACAAAGTTGCATAGATTTTGAGTGATTTATACCTAATTTTCTTTTTTTCTCTTAGACCTGTTGTTTTTAGTACAATTTTCCAGGGTTTGAAGTTGGTTACTTGGAAACACACATGTTGTATAGAAGCCAAAAGCTTTATCTCATGCTGAGGCTTTTCAGTAGACACAGCAGAATAAAATCAGGTCACTAATAATTCCTCCCCTGATACCTCACAAAATGAGCCTCCTTTACTCCCAACCTAAAGGAGAAAAAGTAAAAATACCACTAGTAAGCTGATAAGGAAACCAATAAAATTATATGACATAAAATTTAGCAAAAGAATATTTCAATGTGGTTTCTAATTACCACCCTTGTGCTTCAAAAACACAGTACCAGGGAAAGAAGCTAAAGATTCACCCTTATATGTCCTTGTGTGAAAGGAAGTCTTCTAAAAAATGAGTATATAATTTTAGAAAATTAGAGGAAAAAAATTTAAGACTAAGAGTTCCTAGCTACTACCATCAGCAGCTTACTAAAGATGTGGAAAAAAATTTTATCTTCAGCAATTTTTAGGAGTCCATGCTTTAAAGATCCAAAGGGAGTATGCCCCCAGGGAATAAGATACACTTCAGCTAGGGCTGGGGAGGGGTGGTTCTGAATCTGGGACAGGTCAGTTAAAAAAATCAGGAGGGAGAACAGAGCTTAGGTTATCTAACAAAAGTTTTTCAGTTTACAAAAAACAGGTAATAACATAAGTTCCCAGTTTACAAATGGTCTCTTGGAGTGAGAGATAAAGTGGGATCAGGTAAAAGAGAGTAGCATGCAGAAAACTTTTCCACCTGTATTAAACTTTTTGGAAGTCTTGAATTGAGCTGTCAACTTGGAATATGAAAATAATTAGAAACAATATAGTAATCATGCAAATAGTTTGTCTCTCTCCTTCCAAAAAGAGGAAAAACATACACGTGACAAGATCTTTAATTTACTTATGGACAACTGAGATGTGTAAGGAAACTTTAGATTATTTATTTTTTCTATAACTGCTCTGGGTTTCTTCAAGCACCCAACCCGATGGGTAGCAGCAGGGGAAAAGTCAGAAGAGTGCCCTCATACTGTAATTAACATAGTGTTAGCCACTCAGGCATATGACTTTTTGTGACCCCATGGACTGTAACCTACCAGTCTCCTCTGTCCATGGGATTCTCCAGGCATGCATACTAGAGTGGGTTGCCATTTCCTTCTCCAGAAGATCTTCCCGACCCAGGGATCAAACTCAGGTCTCCTGCACTGCAGGCAGATTCTTTACTGACTGAGCCACCATGCCCCTAGGTACATACTCAGTCTCTCTGGGTTGTAGCTGTCACTTGTCTTGCACACAGAACTCCAACCTGGCAATATAATTTTTTATTTCTGTAGTCATAAATATTTTAAAGACCTTTTGGGGGGGAAAAATACTCCTTTTTCACCCAGATATGTATCATTTGTGTTATATTTTTCTTCATTCCTGATGATCTGTTTCCCTTTAACCTGAAAAAAATTTCCTTTTAGTGTTTATTTTAGGTCATATCTGTGGGTAATATTTTAAGTCATCTGAGAATGTCTACTTTGTCTTCATTCCTGAAAGACAATTTTTTGCTGAACATAGAATGACAGTTCTTTTCTTTCAGCACTTCAAAGATACGGTTCCACTGCTTTCTAGGTTTCATGGCCTCTGATGAGAAATCCACAGTCATTCAAATAAGTGTTCCCCACTATGTAATGTATCATTCTCTGGCTGTTTTCAGGATTTGTCTTTATCATTGTTTTTTAGCAGTTTTATTATTATGTGACTGGGCATGGTATTCTTTGGGGTATTCCTTTTAGGGGGGTGAGCATCTTTAATCTATAAGTTGATTTCTTTCACTAATTTTGGAAACTTTTTGGCCCAAGTTTCTTCAAATATTTTTTCAGCCCCACTTTTTATCTTGAGAGTCCAATGATACAAGTGTTAGACTTTTTGTTATTGTTCCACAAGTCCGCAAGATCTGTTCATATTTTTCAATATTTGCTGTCCCTTTTTTTTCCATGTTAGATTACTTCTCTTTCTTGTTATCTCTATTTTGTTATTGAGCCCATTAAGTATATTTTCTTATTCTAAATACTGTATTTTTCAAATCTAAAATTTTCATTTGATTCTTTTTCATAGTTTCCATCTGTTGAGAATTTTATCTGTCTACTTCTATCAATCATGTTCACCTTTATCTCACTTTTTAAAGACTCTAATAGTTTCAGTATTTGGGTCTTCTTGGTACTGGCAACTGTTCATTGTCTTTTTCTTTGGGAATTTGTCATATATTCCTGGGATTTTGTTTATTGGCTTGCTTTTGGTATATAAGCTTGGATTATATACTGGGCATTTTGGATATAACCTTGTGAGACTTTGGCATCTGCTAAAATCCTCTGGAGAATGTTGGTTTGTTTGTGTTTTATGAGACAATAAGCCCAGCTGGGTTTTGTCTTGTGTTCTCTCAGCAGTGGTTGTAGTTAGGATTTCCATGCCTTTGCTATGCTGTTTATATCTGCTCTGCATATGTATCATTTAGTGGTTAGTCTAAGATTTAGGTGATAGCTTTTATCATAGCTCAGACCCTAAAGTCTTTGCTATATTCCTTACTAATGCAGCTGAAAGGTGAGCTTGAAACTTGGGTATCCCCTAGATAGGGGATCCCTTTCTCTAGCTTTCTCCTCTCTGAAATTTCTTTCACTCTCTCTGGCTTTCAGAAGTCCCTTTTCCTAGCTCTCTGGCTAGAAATCTGGGAATTATCTCATCTGTTTAGCTCCTAGCACTGGTTTCACCCTTGGTGCTAAGCAATGAGATAAAGGAGAGACAAAAATAGCAAAGATGAGATGACCCAATGTTCTTCAGACTGCAGGAACCCCCTTATCCCCATTCTGACCAAAGAGATCCATTTTCTTTTAGATATGATAGATGCCTTTTGGTCCCTGATGCTGGGAAAGATTGAGGGCAGAAGGAGAAGAAGGCATCAGAGGATGAGATGGCTGGATGGCATCACCAATGCAATGAAAGCTTGGACAAACTTCAGGAGATGGTGAGGAACAGAGAGGCCTGGCATGCTGCAGTCCATAGGGTCACAAAAAGTCGGGCACGATGGAATGACTACACAAGGTACCTTTTACTGCCACCATCACTTGGCAGTGCAAATCCATGACTGGCACTGCTCTCAAAGAGGAACTAAAGGAGAGAGAGAGGGGAAGAAGGAAAGAGGGAGATAGTGTGAGAGGGAGGAGATCCCCCTGGCTACACACACTCTCTAGGTCACAGGATTCCCCTTTTCCCTGTCCTCTTGGACACAGAGAGGTGTCCTTGGAGGTCTTACTGTTCACCCTGCTACTCTGTTTCAGGACATCTGTTGCTCTTCAGGTCAAAGTCAAAAGATAAAGGAGGGAAAAGAACCCAATAAACTCATTGTTATCCCGGTCATTCTTCAGTTTTCCTTCTTTCCCTAATTGGCATGCTATTGTTCACTTTTCAGAGTGCTCATGTAATTGCTTTTTTAAAATTCCATCTGGAGTTGTTAGTTGAAATGAGTAGAAGGTATAGGTGGTGGTGGGCTTACTCCATCTCAGCTGGCACAAGAAGATCCTCATCTTTTTTATGAAAAATGCCTAGCCTCTTGGATTTTTCTTTATCTCCTGTCCCCAGTTCTATGATAATCTGGGTGATTGGAGAGATGTATGTGTTTTTGTGTATGTACACATGTGTGTGTTTATTTGTGCATACAACTGCATGTATGTGCATATGTATGTGTATTCTGCATAATCCAATGCTAGCAGTAGGGTATGGGTTCTCATATTCCCTTCCGAGTCCTCTGTATATCTACATATAGGTCGATACAACACTATGAGCCAGTGCCTTTGGGTGCTACTGGTCCCATCTGGCATTCTGGAGGCAATGTTTTGGCTCACAGCCTGGAAGGCAGCACATACCTGGTTAATAGGGACATGCTCAACCTGATTTTAACACTGTGAGGAAAACCAAAACTAGCCCATTCCAAAATGTACAGTGTCTATAACTGGAAGGGTTCTGATGTTCTCTCTGTGCTGATTGATGTCACTAGTTACCTGTTATCTTGGTGTGCATTTCTTCCTTGAAGAAGTAATCTAAACAACCATTCAAAGGTACCCTAAAAACACTAAGTCTCAAGGAATAAATGAAAAGATGTCTCTTTAAGAAACTGTGGAGAAATGAGAATGGTGACAGATTTCTGATTCCTGCTGAGATGAGTAAAGCATGGTATTCCTTTATTCTTTAAAATGAAACAGTGATTCTGTGCAAAAAGTATCATCTAGAAGCACCCTCTCAGACACACTTATTTTCTGTTGCAAAATAATATATAAAAATATCTTCATTGTAAGTCACATGTTGTAAAATTTATATGTAAAATATGAGATTTTAACTAACTACCCCAAATTAAGATAATGAAATTTTGTATTTACTCAAGTTAAAAGAATAAAATATGGATTTTTTATCACTGATTTTCTCCACTGTCCCATCTCTGCTGTTATTCACTCTGAGTACTGTTTATTGAATGCAGTCAAGGGGTGGAAAGTAAATAAACCGAGGAGATGCAGGTGTGTGATGTGATGAAATCTGATAGAGCCCACAGTCCTGAAGGAAAATAAACAGGAGCCATTGATTTAAATGAACTTAAATGTTGTCTGTAACCCAAAGGTCATTATCCTTCCTCTACTCCTTCTTTTGTCTCCCACATACATGCTTTTAAGTGACACATAAACATTTTGGATTTATAGGTAAATCTGGAGTAATTTCTCAGAAACTTAATAGATCTTGCTGATCACAGAAAATTCAAAATTAATAAAGCCAAGGGTGCTAGTCAATTTAAAAATATCAACAAGCAAACTTTGTCAAAACCTGTTACCTAGGATAGAATGCTGATCCAATTGAAACTATTTTGCATTACTACTAATTTTTAAAAAGTACCATTGAGAAAGCATTGTCACATATGAAATGAAACAAGCCTGATCATTGCAGATATGATTAAGAGAATCACAGATAATTTACTATGCTTCTTTCTATTGAAACCAAACTTAGCTCTATTATAATAATTCTCTACTATTTCCTAGTCTCCAACGCAATATGTTTTGAAATTTCTGAAAGTCATTTTTATTTGATTTACTGTGACAACTTGGAGTCAACAATTTTTGGCCCCCATGTTTTGAAAAAATCTATTACCCCTACGTTTAAAAAAATTGTCTTTCAATTTTAGATGGTGTCAGGTAGCAGTCCCTGGTGGAGTAGCATTTATTTTGTATTCAGTATCCATTACATTCCCCGAATCAGTATCCCATGGAACTCTGCAGGATGGTAATAAGCATTACAGAGTTTTCTCTAGGATATCTGTACAACTTTATTGTGATAAAAGGAAACAGAGGAATCTATGGTACGAGATTTTTATACTTATTTAACTACAGCTTTTCTTTGCTGTCAGCTTCAGAAGAAATGGAGTGGCCATGATGGTCAACAAAAGAGTCCGAAATGCAGTACTTGGATGCAATCTCAAAAATGACAGAATGATCTCTGTTCATTTCCAAGGCAAACCATGCAATATCACAGTAATCCAAGTCTATGCCCCAACCAGTAATGCTGAAGAAGCTGAAGTTGAACGGTTCTATGAAGACCTACAAGACCTTTTAGAACTAACACCCAAAAAAGATGTCCTTTTCATTATAGGGGACTGGAATGCAAAAGTAGGAAGTCAAGAAACACCTGGAGTAACAGGCAAATTTGGCCTTGGAATACAGAATGAAGCAGGGCAAAGACTAATAGAGTTTTGCCAAGAAAATGCACTGGTCATAACATCCTCTTCCAACAACACAAGAGAAGACTCTATACATGGACATCACCAGATGGTCAACACCGAAATCAGATTGATTATATTCTTTGCAGCCAAAGATGGAGAAGCTCTATACAGTCAACAAAAACAAGACCAGGAGCTGACTGTGGCTCAGACCATGAACGCCTTATTGCCAAATTCAGACTTAAATTGAAGAAAGTAGGGAAAACCACTAGACCATTCAGGTATGACCTAAATCAAATCCCTTATGATTATACAGTGGAAGTGAGAAATAGATTTAAGGGCCTAGATCTGACAGATAGAGTGCCTGATGAACTATGGAATGAGGTTCATGACATTGTGCAGGAGACAGGGATCAAGACCATCCCCATGGAAAAGAAATGCAAAAAAGCAAAATGGCTGTCTGGGGAGGCCTTAAAAATAGCTGTGAAAAGAAGAGAAGCAAAAAGCAAAGGAGAAAAGGAAAGATATAAACATCTGAATGCAGATTTCCAAAGAATAGCAAGAAGAGATAAGAAAGCCTTCTTCAGTGATCAATGCAAAGAAATAGAGGAAAACAACAGAATGGGAAAGACTAGGGATCTCTTCAAGAAAATCCGAGATGCCAAAGGAACATTTCATGCAAAGATGGGCTCAATAAAGGACAGAAATGGTATGGACCTAACAGAAGCAGAAGATATTAAGAAGAGATGGCAAGAATACACAGAAGAACTGTACAAAAAAGATCTTCACGACCCAGATAATCACGACGGTGTGATCACTGACCTAGAGCCAGACATCCTGGAATGTGATGTCAAGTGGGCCTTAGAAAGCATCACTATGAACAAAGCTAGTGGAGGTGATGGAATTCCAGTTGAGCTATTCCAAATCCTGAAAGATGATGCTGTGAAAGTGCTGCACTCAATATGCCAGCAAATTTGGAAAACTCAGCAGTGCCCACAGGACTGGAAAAGGTCAGTTTTCATTCCAATCCCAAAGAAAGGCAATGCCAAAGAATGCTCAAACTACTGCACAATTGCACTCATCTCACACGCTAGTAAAGTCATGCTCAAAATTCTCCAAGCCAGGCTTCAGCAATATGTGAACTGTGAACTTCCAGATGTTCAAGCTGGTTTTAGAAAAGGCAGAGGAACCAGAGATCAAATTGCCAACATCCGCTGGATCATGGAAAAAGCAAGAGAGTTCCAGAAAAGCATATATTTCTGCTTTATTGACTATGCCAAAGCCTTTGACTGTGTGGATCACAATAAACTGTGGAAAATTCTGAAAGAGATGGGAATACCAGACCACCTGACCTGCCTCTTGAGAAATTTGTACGCAGATCAGGAAGCAACAGTTAGAACTGGACATGGAACAACAGACTGGTTCCAAATAGGAAAAGGAGCTCGTCAAGGCTGTATATTGTCACCCTGTTTATTTAACTTATATGAAGCGTACATCATGAGAAATGCTGGACTGGAAGAAACACAAGCTGGAATCAAGATTGCTAGGAGAAATATCAATAACCTCAGATATGCAGATGACACCACCCTTATGGCAGAAAGTGAAGAGGAACTAAAAAGCTTCTTGATGAAAGTGAAGGAGGAGAGTGAAAAAGTTGGCTTAAAGCTCAACATTCAGAAAACGAAGATCATGGCATCCGGTCCCATCACTTCATGGGAAATAGATGGGGAAACAGTGGAAACAGTGTCAGACTTTATTTTTCTGGGCTCCAAAATCACTGCAGATGGTGACTGCAGCCATGAAATTAAAAGATGCTTACTCCTTGGAAGGAAAGTTATGACCAACCTAGATAGCATATTCATAAGCAGAGACATTACTTTGCCAACAAAGGTTCGTCTGGTCAAGGCTGTGGTTTTTCCAGTGGTCATGTATGGATGTGAGAGTTGGACTGTGAAGAAGGCTGAGTGCCGAAGAATTGATGCTTTTGAACTGTGGTGTTGGAGAAGACTCTTGAGAGTCCCTTGGACTGCAAGGACATCCAACCAGTCCATTCTGAAGGAGATCAGCCCTGGGATTTCTTTGGAAGGAATGATGCTAAAGCTGAAACTCCAGTACTTTGGCCACCTCATGTGAAGAGTTGACTCATTGGAAAAGACTCTGATGCTGGAAGGGATTGGGGGCAAGAGGAGAAGGGGACGACAGAGGATGAGATGGCTGGATGGCATCACTGACTCGATGGACGTGAGTCTGAGTGAACTCCGGGAGTTGGTGATGGACAGGGAGGCCTGGCGTGCTGCGATTCATGGGGTCACAAAGAGTCGAACACGACTGAGCGACTGATCTGATCTGAGCAGAGTTTCTAGAAACAAGTGTTTTTAAATAACAGTATTTAGTAAAGACATATTTTCCACCCTTTCCCCAATTTCTGTGCCTCATTACATCATCAGAAATCTCTCTCTAACCTGTTCCCTGTACCCATTCCCCATTGTCCCTCTCATATATTTTCTGTTTCTAAGTATTTGCAAGCTCATTAATGCTGAGAGATCTACCTCATTTGCGTCCTCATGTAGTTCACCCTTCAGCCAATCAATGAGTAATTTCTTTGGACTCATCCTATTTTAAAGACCAGAGAGAGGGGAATTGCAAATATTAACCTAATAAAAGGATTCCTTAGGGGATAAAGGGTTGACTGGGTCTTTATTTTTTCTTGTTTTATGCTAACTTAAGAAAAATAAAAATGAAAGTATATGTTTCTTTTACCAGTTATTCCAACCCCTTTCTTCCTGGGAAGAACTAGCCAAATTTTCACCAAAGGGATAGTTGTATTTCAGGACCAGGTGGAAGTAGAGTTTCTTGGAAGATAATATCTTCTCTTTGAGGACTAGGTTAGTTTGAAGCTACACAGTTAGTGTGTTTAGTCTAAATAGGGTGGGTGGAAGTGGGTCAGGGCTGTGGGTGTTTTGGGGAGCTCAGAGGAAGCCTGAATACTGCTGACATCAGTTAGGGCCATCAGTAGCCCCCATAATGTCCTCTTTAAAAAATGAGGAAGGTGCATTCTTTCCTCAAGGTAATATCTTCATCTGTCAGAAAATTTGAATAGTACACATTGTGGTAGAACAAGAGACTTTTCTGCCATCTGACAAAAACTTTGCTGTAATAAATATGTGTATCCACAATGTCAACAGTGCATATGGTGCCCCTTGGGTCATGCAGTAGCAACCTGCACAACTCTACATGGCAGCCCCCATTCTAGCCTTGGAAGCTGTGCTGAGGGTCTCTATGCTATGTCTTCATCACTGGATAGTCCCTTGATGTCAGAATTGTGAGCCTAACTTGTGTGTGAGAGGACACTGTGTAGCAGAAGAAGCTATGTGGAAAATGGAGGCTACTGAGAACCAAAGAAGGGGCCCCTGCTCCAATTTTCAAGAGAAAGTCCAAGGACCCAATCCATAAAAAAGTGTGGAGGAGGCCTAGGAGGAATTTCCTCTGATAGTAAGACAGAGAGGTTTCCACTAAGAAGAGTAATCAAAGTGGCCTGCCTGTGCTTTGCTTCTCTTGAAAGAATAGGGGTGGGGCACCTGCCTCCTGATTTTGTAGAGTCTACAGCCTCTAGCCCAGGGCTGTGACTGTTGCATTTCCCTGCAGGTAGGTAGGCTAGTATACAGTTAAGACGGTGGCCTTTAGAACCACACTTTCCAGGTCTACGTACTGGCTCCACTACTCACCAACTGCCCCAAAGAGCTTGACTTTCTGTGCCTGTTTCCTCATCTATAAATCAAGGATGATAAGAGAATCTGCCATATAGGGTCGGTCTGATAATTAATGAGATTTTCAGGGAGTATATAAAATATATAGAACATGGCAAGTACTCAGTATCATTGTTTCTTACTATTGTTATCCTTGGCCAACTTAATCACAAGCATTTCCAAATTCATTGGAAAACTGAAACACCCAGAAAATGTAAGGAAAAAAAATCAAGGGTACAGATGGGTAAGGTGGGAGAAAGGGAGACTGAGGGGGTCACTTGGCTCTCAAGAGGTATAGTCCCCCCAATACAGTAGAGAAGGAAAAGGCAGGCAGAGGACCATGGTAATGTACATGTACATGCTATGGATGGAAATATTTTAAGCATTTGGTTCAGTGCTTTAGAAACTAGGAGCAGGGGAGCCAATGATCACACCCAGAAAAGCATCACTATTCTTGGTAAATGCCCAGGAGCCAGTAAGCACTGGTCTGGAAGCCAGACATTTATCCTGCCCTCTGCTATAAAACTAGAAAGGTATTTGCCCAGGACCTAAATGAATGGGGAAAATCAAGGGAAAGTCAGTATCTAACCTTTGAACAAAGATGGTCTCATTGTAGAATCAGCAGAGAGTTGCAATAGCAGTAGCTTATGGAAGAGCTTAGTCAATGGCAGACACTATTCCAAGCCCTTCAGAGGGTTATCTCACTAAATTCTCACAAGGGCTTTTGAGGTTTATATTCTTATTGTCTGATGTCACGGTTATGTGTTAGTCAAGAAGCTGATTTAAGATTTATCAACAGAAAGTGAAAAAGGCATATTCTTTTCTATTTCCATATCAGTCAAATTCTTATATTTCTTTACCTTTTTCTTATGAATGAGGCTTAAAATTTTCACTCCTAGTATAGTTCTTACAAAATGCTTTTTTCCTTAAGTTTTTAAATATCTATCCAAGCTATATCTACTGAAAATTTCCCAATCCCTGTCTTATTTTTACTTTTGCCAGATTTTCCCTACTTTGATTTCTTATGAAGCTTGAAGTACAATTTTTTGGGCTATAAGCCAAAGAAAATATGTGCAACCTCATTCTTTTCCTTCTTTAAACATCTCTGGAAACTGGTGAAGTTTAGTTTAAAATTTTCCTTTTCTAATTATGTTCAAATTTTTGTATTTTTGCTATTTTTTTCTGTATAACCTCATTAGCAAAGAGGAATTGAAAATGGATACAGTCTAAATCGAAGTTTTTTTCTTGTGTAATTGAGTTGTCCTTACATAATTAGGGATAAAAATGAAATTTATTGTGCAGATACATTACAGTATGTTGTTTTATTAACAACTCTTTCCATTCAGTAGGACTGGCTTTACATTCCAAAGGATTAATTTCCTCTAAACATATTTAAAAATGAATTTTCCATCTTCTACCCAATGGCTTCCATACAGAATCTCCTATTTAAATATCAGTTTTATCACATTGAGCCAGCATTGAGTCCCTAAACTTGGGATCCTATTTTATTCCTTCTCTTGCTGCATTTATTCATTACAAAGCCTTGCTATTTCTTCATGCAAGTCTCTCAATTTTATATTTCACACCCATTGCCATAGCCATTACTCCTGCACAAGCTTCCCTTACTGCCAGACTCCCACCTTTGTTACACTGACTCTCTTAGCTGGTCCCCTTTCTACTCTCTGAATCTGTCTTAATGTATTGTTCACGCAGCTACAGGCTTGGCAGTCCTTAAACATCAAGAGTTGGCCTTCTGTAAATGAACTGAAATTCAACTGCAGGAGGGAAGCGTTCTTTTAAAAATTAAAGTGGACAATTTAGGTATATGTGAATATAATAGATATCAATGGAGCTGATGTTTAGTGACTTTTATACATGTATGAAGTACATATATACTAATTATTATATATACATATATTATTTCATGTATGAAACTTGAATTGCTGAAGAGTGGTAGGAGGGTCCTGGGTGAGTGGCTGGAATCACTAGAGAGGACTAAGGTATGGGCCAGGATGGTGTTCCTCCATTGGCCTTTCCAGGTCTCCCTTTCTTTTTCTTCCTTTTTCTCTAGCTTTCCCCCCTCCTCTTTCTACTTACTACTTTCCTGCTCTCCTCTTCTTTCCCACTTCTATTCCTTTCACCATTTTACATTTTTCTCTTTTCCCCTTTTCTATTTCTCTCTTTCCTCCCCTTCGCAGGGACATGAATTCATTCCTCCTGGGGGCTCTGTGTCTGACTGTGCAGGATATGAGACCATCCAGATCCAGGGGGTGAGCCTCTGTGAACGTGAGCCACTGGAGTTGAGCAGTACACAGCCTGAACAGCCTTATACAGAAGTCTGTGAAGACAGTCCATTTTTAACTGGTTTGATGGCACACAGCTTTTTGATACGTCACACATAAGGTAAACATGGATGGAACTGAAGACTGGGAAAACGAACAAATTCCTCACACCTGTAATATACCACTATCTGTATTTGCTGAATACCAACAGGGTGCAAGGGATCATTTTGTGGGGCTGGGATACCATAGTGAATAAGACAAACAAAATTCCCGAATTGTGATAGAGAATGAATGAATGAATGAATAAATACAGACATATACACATATATCATATCAGACAGTTACAGTGTCATGAAAAAAATAGGGTATAGAAGGGTGGGAGGGAGCACGTGTGTTTTTATGTGAGTGTTGAAGGATTGTAATTTCAATGGGATGGTCAAAGAAGTGATCTTCTCGAAAAAAATGACACCTCAGCATTATCTGAGGGAAGTGAAGAACTGCCAGGTATCTGGGAGAAGAGCATTCCAGGTCAAGTGAACAAGTTCAAAGCCACAGGCAGGAGCAGCCTGGCAGCCTGACACCATGTTTGGTAATGAGATGAATCCTACTGTGACTACGAAAGTGACTGCAAGAGATGTGTGAGCCGCTCATGTTTAAAACGTTGATCCATGCGGTGGTGATATCATCAGTAACTCTCATATATTCTAGCTTTAACACTGCTTCCCTTGGGTCCTCCCTGCTGTTTTGTTAAATGCCTTAGTGGTAAACAAAACTTTTCCAAGAGGATCATATTAAATCAAGTGCCTCAAAATGCTTTGCCATGCTTAGAAGACCTAAATAGACATTTCAGCAACAATGACATACAGATGGCCAATAGGCACATGAGAAAATGCTCAACACTATTAGAAAAATGCAAATCAAAACTACAATGAGTAACACCTTGTACTGATCAGAATGGCCATCATTAAAAAGTCTACAAAGAATAAATGCTAGAGAGGGTGTGCAGGAAAGGGAACCTTCCTACACTTTTGGAGGGAACACAAATTTGTGCAGCCACTATGAAAAACAGTATGGAAGTTCCTCAAAAAACTCAAAAAAGAACTACCATATGACCCAGCAATCCCATTTCTGGGCATAACCCAAACAAAACTATAATTCTTAAAGACACATGTATCCTATTGGAGAAGATGGCAACCCACTCCAGTATTCTTGCCTGGAGAATCCCAGGGACAGAGGAGCCTGGTGGGGGGTCGCACAGAGTCAGACATGACTGAAGCGACTTAGCAGCAGCAGCAGCAGCAGCATACATCCTATATTCATAACAGTACTATTTGCAACACCCAAGATAATGGAAACAACCTAAATGTCCATTGGCTAATGGATAAAGAAGATGTGGTGCTTATATACAATGGAATATTGCTCAGCCATAAAAAGGAATGAAATAATGCCATTTGCAGCAACATAGATGGGTCTAGAGATTATCCTACTAAGCAAAGTAAGTCAGAAAGGGAATGACGAATACCATATGATGTCACATTTGTGGTATAACATATCTAAAATATGAGACACATGAATGTATGCATGCAACAGAAACAAACTCAGACACAGAGAACAGACTTGTGGTTACCAAGGGGGAGGTGGTATGGGAGGGAAGGACTGGGAGCTGGGAATCAGCAGATGCCAACTAGTATATATAGGAGGGATAAACCACAAGGTCCTACTGTATAGCACAGGGTACTATATTTGATATTCTATGATGTCATAATAGAAAAGAATAAGAATATATACACATATAACTGAATCACTTTGCTGAACAGCAGAAATAAACACATTGTAAATCAACTATACTTCAACAAAACTGTTTAAAAATTTGAATAGATAGATCAATAGCAGCCTTACTCTTTTATTCAGTTATTCAAATAGCAAATATTTATCAGGTTGCTACTACATGCCAGGAAAAACAGTAGGTTTCAGGGATAGAGTGAACAAAAGGACACTATTTTGCTTTGGAGTCAGACAATAAGATGACTATGATAATAGTAATAATAACATATTGTTAATAGCACCAGGAAGAAAAAAAGCAAGATTTATTGATAACATAAAATGAAGGGAGTAAAGACAAGTTGGTCTAAGAATGCTTCCCTGTAAGCCTTCTTCCTTAAGCCAGAGATGTCATTAGGACATTTGTGTCAAGGCTGAGGGTGAGAAGCCTCCAGGCCTGTGGAGTGGGGAGGGAAGAACATCTCAGGCATTGAGTGCTTGGGCAGGACCCAGCAGTTCACATGGTGGGAATGGAAAGGAGGTCCCAGAACTTTCTTATCAAGAGGGAGACGGATGAGGTGAGGTTAGAAAAGTGACCAGGGACTAGAGCTGAAGCACACCAAACTTGCAAGACATGGAAAGGGGCTTGGGTTTTATTCTCCATGCAGTTAGATGCAATTGGAGTCTTGGATGCAAGGGAAGAGCATGATCTGATCTCCATGTTTCAAGATTTCTGAATGGAGACAGGCTTGGAGGGGAAGTTGAAGTAGGAGGACTAGCGAGACAGCCATTGTGGTTTTCTGAGAGGGATGCTGGAGCCAGGAAGAGGAGGAAAGTGGGTATGTTTAAGATACATTTTGAATGCTGGGCAGAAAGGACTTGGTGATGGATTGAACAGTAGCAGAAGTGAGGCTAAAGCAAGAGGCAAAGATGACTCCCCACGTTTCTGAATGGTGTTGTCAGTCCATAAAATGGGGAAAACTCCAAGGGAAGGGGGGGTTTGGGGGTTCCCTATGCATTTCTCCCAGTAGATATTAGCCCCAAAGGGTAAGCTTCATTTACAAATATGTGGAAAGGATCCATTGTAGAAAGAGGGAGCTGGGCCTCTATCTATCTCAGCCAGCTAGTGGCGCTTCTGCTGATGAGCTGGGTCTTAGAAGCAGCCCTGTCATTTGTCCTTGGGCACCTGCCTTCCAGGCCCTGGCCTGCAGGCTGAATGGGCAGCTCCAGAATGCATGGGAAGAGATGGATCCTGGCCAAGATGTACAAAAGTGTGAGGGCAGGGATGGGGGTCTGCTTTCTGTTTTTGAGGCACAATAACCCACTTAGATTGACAAGGATCTCACAGTCAAGTTTCACTCCAATATTGCCCTTTCCTGGGGAATGTAGTGAAAGCCTCATCTTATGTGGAAAACTGAGAATAATTTCTTTGGGGGGGAGGAGGCTCCTGCCCACAGAACTCATATCTAAGTCTAAAGACTCAAGGAACTGTTCCTATTCTGCCAGCAGGATGCGGTGGGTCAGAGTATGAAGCACACACTCTACTAAATAGCCTTGCCTTGTGAAGAGTTAGGAAGTATGGGCAGTGAATACCAGCCTAAATTTCTGTGGGCTGATGATTCCATTTCAAGACGCAAACAGTCCCCTGATCATCATTATCATTGTTGGAGAGAGTGGTTTTTAGTGTTTACGATTGATGTTGTCAGTAGATAAAGAAAAATGTGTGGACTAGGAATCTTTTAAAATAAATCCACTCAGTTTTAATGGCTGCAACTCCAACGGCAAAAGAGTTTGCTTTCATTTATGAAATTATTTATAAAGTACTAAACAAGTCTGTTTAATAAATTAGATATTACAATAAACGAGGTTAAACGAACTTACATTGAATGCACACTGCATGTATTAATAAACACTCCTTATTGCCAAATTCAGACGTAAATTGAAGAAAGTAGGGAAAACCACTAGACCATTCAGGTATGACCTAAATCAAATCCCTTATGATTATACAGTGGAAGTGAGAAATAGATTTAAGGGCCTAGATCTGATAGATAGAGTGCCTGATGAACTATGGAATGAGGTTCGTGATATTGTACAGGAGACAGGGATCAAGACCATCCCCACGGAAAAGAAATGCAAAAAAGCAAAATGGCTGTCTGGGGAGGTCTTACAAATAGTTGTGAAAAGAAGAAAAGCGAAAAGCAAAGGAGAAAAGGAAAGATATAAGCATCTAACGGAGAAGGCAATGGCACCCCACTCCAGTACTCTTGCTTGGAAAATCCCATGGACGGAGGAGCCTGTTGGGCTGCAGTCCATGGGGTCACTAAGAGTCGGACACGACTGAGCGACTTCACTTTCACTTTTCACTTTCATGCATTGGAGAAGGAAATGGCAGCCTACTGCAGTGTTCTTGCCTGGAGAATCCCAGGGACCGGGGAGCCTGGTGGGCTGCCGTCTATGGGGTCACACAGAGTCGGACACAACTGAAGTGACTTAGCATAGCATAGCATAAGCATCTGAATGCAGAGTTCCAAAGAATAGCAAGAAGAGATAAGAAAGCCTTCTTCAGCGATCAATGCAAAGAAATAGAGGAAAACAACAGAATGGGAAAGACTACAGATCTCTTCAAGAAAATTAGAGATACCAAGGGAACATTTCATGCAAAGATGGGCTCAATAAAGGACAGAAACAGTATGGACCTAACAGAAGCAGAAGATATTAAGAAGACATGGCAAGAATACACAGAAGAACTGTACATAAAAGATCTTCACGACCCAGATAATCACGATGGTGTGATCACTGACCTAGAGCCAGACATCCTGGAATGTGAAGTCAAGTGGGCCTTAGAAAGCATCACTACGAACAAAGCTAGTGGAGGTGATGGAATTCCAGTTGAGCTATTTCAAACCCTGAAAGATGATGCTGTGAAAGTGCTGCACTCAATATGCCAGCAAATTTGGAAAACTCAGCAGTGGCCACAGGACTGGAAAAGGTCAGTTTTCATTCCAATCCCAAAGAAAGGCAATGCCAAAGAATGCTCAAACTACTGCACAATTGCACTCATCATGGAGAAGGCAATGGCACCCCACTCCAGCACTCTTGCTTGGAAAATCCCATGGACAGAGGAGCCTGGTGGGCTGCAATCCATGGGGTCGCTAAGAGTCGGACACGACTGAGCAACTTCACTTTCACTTTTCACTTTCATGCATTGGAGAAGGAAATGGCAGCCCACTGCAGTGTTCTTGCCTGGAGAATCCCAGGGATGGGGGAGCCTGGTGGGCTGCCATCTATGGGGTCGCACAGAGTCGAACACGACTGAAGCGACTTAGCAGCAGTAGCAGCACATGCTAGTAAAGTAATGCTCAATATTCTCCAAGCCAGGCTTCAGCAATATGTGAACCGTGAAATTCCTGATGTTCAAGCTGGTTTTAGAAAAGACAGAGGAACTACAGATCAAATTGCCAACATCCACTGGATCATTGAAAAAGCAAGAGAGTTCCAGAAAAACATCTATTTCTGCTTTCTTGACTATGCCAAAGCCTTTGACTGTGTGGATCACAATAAACTGTGGAAAATTCTTCAAGAGATGGGAATACCAGACCACCTGATCTGCCTCTTGAGAAATCTGTATGCAGGTCAGGAAGCAACAGTTAGAACTGGACATGGAACAACAGACTGGTTCCAAATAGGAAAAGGAATATGTCAAGGCTGTAGATTGTCACCCTGCTTATTTAACTTCTATGCAGAGTACATCATGAGAAACGCTGGACTGGAAGAAACACAAGCTGGAATCAAGATTGCTGGGAGAAATATCAATAACCTCAGATATGCAGATGACACCACCCTTATGGTAGAAAGTGAAGAGGAACTAAAAAGCTTCTTGATGAAAGTGAAGGTGGAGAGTGAAAAAGTTGGCTTAAAGCTCAACATTCAGGAAACGAAGATCATGGCATCTGGTCCCATCACTTCATGGGAAATAGATGGGGAAACAGTGGAAACTGTGTCAGACTTTATTTTTTGGGGCTCCAAAATCACTGCAGATGGTGACTGCAGCCATGAAATTAAAAGACGCTTACTCCTTGGAAGGAAAGTTATGACCAACCTAGATAGCATATTCACAAGCAGAGACATTACTTTGCCAACAAAGGTTCGTCTAGTCAAGGCTATGGTTTTTCCTGTAGTCATGTATGGATGTGAGAGTTGGACTGGGAAGAAGGCTGAGTGCCAAAGAATTGATGCTTTTGAAGTGTGGTGTTGGAGAAGACTCTTGAGAGTCCCTTGGACTGCAAGGAGATCCAACCAGTCCATTCTGAAGGAGATCAGCCCTGGGATTTCTTTGGAAGGAATGATGCTAAAGCTGAAACTCCAGTACTTTGGCCACCTCATGCGAAGAGTTGACTCATTGGAAAAGACTCTGATGCTGGGAGGGATTGGGGGCAGGAGGAGAAGGGGCCAACAGAGGATGAGACGGCTGGATGGCATCACTGACTCGATGGACATGAGTTTGAGTGAACTCCAGGAGTTGGTGATGGACAGGGAGGCCTGGCGTGTTGCGATTCATGGGGTCGCAGAGTCGGACACGACTGAGTGACTGAACTGAACTGAAAATAATACAAATTATTCTTCTCTAGGATTTGGGATGCCAAGGTCAAACTAACTACATTTTCTCTTATGTACTCCTCACCCAAGCACATTAAATAGAACTTGAAATTAGAACTCTTGTTTTCCTATTATAGGAATACATGAAGCTGCTTTAAGCCAGATAATGAAGAAGGTATATGGCAAGACATTTGTTTCATCAATAATATTAAAATATTATTTATAGGTAATACTCTAAGAGCAATGATTCTGAATTTGTTTGGTGGATTGAAAGTCAATTCTGCAAATGACCTTTGGGAGATGCTGTGAAGATATCACTTCATGGAAAACTTGCAAGCATCTGACGGGTACTTCCTGAATCCTGGACCACGGAGGTGGCCACTGGCGGAGGGGGGAGGGGGCGCTGGCTTTAAGAGGGATTAAGAGACTGGAGGAGCCCTGGGTCCACCTGGCCAGGATCTGAGGAAGGGGATCAGCTAAAATGTGGTATCAGAGATTAGCCTCCAAAGAAGGCTGGTCTGATCTATATATATCCTTTTAGAAAGTGAAAGTGTTAGTTTCTTAGTGGTGTCTGATTCTTTGCCACCCCACATAGCCCACAAGGCTCCTCTGTCCATGGCATTCTCCAGGCAAGAATACTGGAGTGGGTAGCCATTCCCTTCACCAGGGGATCTTTTTGACCCAGGGATCAAACCCAGGTCTCCTGCATTGCAGGCAGATTCTTTACTGTCTGAGCCACCAGGGAAGATAGGTAACATGTTAGTCCCTCAGTCATGTCTGATTCTTTGCGACCCCATGGACTGTAGCCAGCCAGGGCCCTCTGTCCATGGCATTCTCCAGGCAAGAATACTGGAGTGGGTAGCCATTCCCTTCTCCAGGGGATCTTCCCAACCCAGGGATTGAACCCAGTTCTCCTGCATTGCAGGCAGATTCTTTACCATCTAATCCAAAGTTGGGTTTCTAACATTTAGGCTTTTTAAATTTCACATTCTAAATGTGATTTCTTAGTTTTCAAATAGGTAATATATTCTGTGATTCAAAAGGACAAAAGGACCTATTGTTGCTTTTTAGTCACTAAGTTGTGACCTACTCTTTGTGACCCCATGGACTGTAGCCCACCAGGCTCCTCTGTCCATGGGATTTCCCAGACAAGAATACAGGAGTGTGTTGCCATTTACTTCTCCAGGGGATCTTCCTGAGCCAGGGATCAAACTCATGTCTCCTGCATTAGCAGGTGGATTCTTTACCATTGAGCCACCTGGGAAGCCTTAAAGGACCTATTGCAGCCTCCCAATGTACATTCTTGCTTTCTTCCTTACTTCAGTCCTAAACTGTGTTTCCCAGAGGTCCTTTGAAAAGAGGTGTTGCCACATCCCTAAAGTCTAATCAATGACCTGTGGTGGGAGTGCTGGGAGGGAATTCTGGGAGGCCTCCTGGACAGCAGGGGACTTCTCTTCCCCTCTTCCATCCTGCTTCCTGGAAAGGGGTCTGATGGTGGTGCTCTGAGGACACAAGTCACAACCTGGGGGAGTGGGGAGCCTGAAGGAGGCTGGCTGGTTCTAACTTTATGGGACTGTAGCTTTGGTGCTGGCGTGCCTACCTCTGGACTTCTTTTACACGAGAAATACATTTCTCTTTCTTGCTTAAGCCTTTGCTATTTTTCTTTTTCTTAAATGTAGCCAAGCCTAATTTGAATAATGAAAAGTCTTTTACCAAGTCTCCAAACAATGTAATTCTCCTCGTCCAATGATATTTTAGGGAGCAGCATATATGAGTGTAAGCTTCCCTGGTGCCTCAGACAGTAAAGCATCCACCGCAGTGTAGGAGACCTGGCTTCAATCCCTGGGTTGGGAAGATCGCCTGGAGAAGGGCATGGCAACCCACTCCAGTGTTCTTGCATGGAGAATGCCATGGACAGAGGAGCCTGGTGGGCTCTAGTCCATGGGGTCACAAAGAGTTTGGACATGACTGAGTGACTAAACACACTTATATGAGTGTGTGTGTAAATGTGTATATGTCTTGGGAAATGATTCATATCAATACACGAAAGGCCTCCTCATTCTTTTTCTGGACTGGAGATTTCATATGGATTGAAGTACTGTAAAGTATTGATGAACACTGAAATTACTTCTGATCTTTGGCTGTTACAAATAATACTGCAACACATAAGTTTGTACCTCTTTGGTTTAGATCCCAAGAGCTTATCTGTAGGATAAATTCCAGAAAGTCAAACCACTAGGTCAAAGAAGGTGTGCATTTGTAATCTCAACAGCTGCCCTTTGTAGATATTACACTGGTCCATCTTTTAGTAGCAACATATGACGATGCCCTCTCCCCCACCTCCTTCTTAACATGCTATTACCAAGGAAGGCTGAATTTACTTCCATTTTGGAACTACTTGGGGAAAAAGGACGGAAAGAATGACGGAAGGAGGAAAGAAGGAAGAAAGGAAGGGTTATGTTGAGACGCAGTGTAAATTTTACCATTAACATGTAACTATCCATGTTACATGGAGGGGAGTGCTGTTGAGAAGCAAATTGGAAGAGACAGGCCTTTAGTTAATTGAATTCAGTTTTGTTATGGAGAAGTTGTAAGGATGAGCATGTTGGACTTAATCAGATGGCTTAAAAGCCAAGGAGTGAATTGTGGTTTATGTTAAGCATCTACCAGAGATGTGTCTGTGCCGTGATTGACACGCGATTTTGTTATCAAATCTTATAAGGGGTGGTACTTGCATTGAAATTGTGGTTTGGCACAGAAGAGCTCATCGCAGGAGCTCATTGCAGGTTGCAGGTCACCAGACAGGAGGCTGGAAAAGCCAGGGTGGTCTTGAACAAGGCCTTGCCCTCTGTTGGAAGACTGGTTAGCTCTGGGCCAAGTCATGTACTGAGGCACCACCCAGAAGCTGTTGGCCTGTCTCTCTGCTTTTACTGCAAGTCCCTCCTCAGGGGCTCCACATTCTTGGGCTATAAAGGGCCTCACAGCAGGCGTGAGGGGAGCAGGCTCAATGATAATGACCGCCGTATAAGCATTAGGAATGGGAATGGATCTTGACACTTATGTTAACACACTGACCTTCATCACAACCCTAGGAGTAGCACTGATTATCATCATCTCCATTTTATAGGGAATTGAGGCCCAAAAAGGTTAAGTCAAAATCATACAGTTACTAAAGGCTAGGGCTACAGTTTTCATCTGAACCATCAGGATCTAGCGTCTGTGTGTTTAACCCCAGACTTTCATCTCACAACATTTTCCTGCCTCTGTGGCAGCACTATGCCCAGATTTGCTGCTGATATCTTAAAAGGCTCTGTATATCTGGCATCATTTGTAGTGTCTGACAGCCAGTGTTTTTCTCCCAAAGGCACAGTGGCCTGAGGGGATGATTAAGTAGTTTCTTCCATCATGCTCAGAGGAGGAAGACCCAAGAGGATAAACACAAGGGAGGAAAGAGAAAAAAACAAATGGGCCCAAGAATAGGTGGAGGGAAGAATCAGTACCAGAAAGAGAAGGGAAAATGGAGCAGCAAAGGGACTTGAATGAAGTGATAACTGCACTTTTCAATCCTGGAAATAATAGTGAGAGATGAGAGTGTGAAACTGCAAAATGCATCCAGGCACAAGGGAGCCATTGTCCACCATGCTGGCCGGCCCCTCAGAGAGTGACTATGACAGTGATTTGGAGACCTACATTGCCTAGAACAGGCCTTGGCATCTAGTGAGTGCTGCGCTTCCATCGTGGCTGTCTCTTTGCGACCCTGTGGACAGTAGCCCACCAGACTCCTTTGTCCATGGGATTTCCCAAGCAAGAATACTGCAGTGGGTTGCCACTTCCTCCTCCAGGGGCTCTTCCTGACCCAGGGATCAAACCATCTAGTATCTGCTCAATAAATGCATGTGGAAGGCAGAAGGGACGTTTGTAATAAGGATGCTGGAAATCAAGAGGAAAGAAGCATAAGACTAAAAGTATGAATCTAACATCCAGGCTTAGGAAACTGAAACGAATAAACCAGAGGCAGAGACCAGAGGTTGTACTTAAATTCAGAGGCCCAGTCAGGATGCTTTGGGCTGCAGGTTTCAGATATTCCAACTCAAAAAGGCTTGAAGTTCAACACAAGGAAATTTTTTATCTCACGTCTCATAAAGAAGTCCTGAATATGGGACTCTTGGGAGTTAATCAATTCAGGGCCTTAGTCCTGAGGACCCATCCTTTTCTCTCAAAGGTCTGTCCTCCTCAGGCTGAGAGGGAGCCCACTGTGATTTCACATCCAAGGGATCACAGTCCAAAAACAACATTCCGAGAAATAAGAAAGATGAAATACTCCTGCTCAGGGCCTTCTTTACTAGTGTAGAAATTTTCTCTAGAAACTACCACTAAGCCAACTTTCTTTTCATCTCATTGTCCACACCTGGGTCATGCATCACATGAGATGCAACAACCCTTAGCCTCACAGGCCACCTGGGATGGGTTGGTCTGAGAAACACCAACTCTTATGAGACGATTAGGCACCAAAATGGAATCCCACCTTTTGGGAAGGAAGGACCAGGAAATGGGGGTCACATAGAGATGCAAAGACTCTATTATAGAGGTGTAACATTTTCCGGTGGGGATGTTTATAAACAGAAATAGATACTGAAGTTAAGTGTGCATTAAATCATCAAAAAATTAAACAACCAACTTAATAATTACCAGAGAGGAATTCTTATCTTACTTGGCTTGTATCTAAAGGTTCCCAACTTTGGTACTTTCCCAGCTTTGATACTTTACCAATTGTAAATGGGTTTATGACATTTCAAAGAAATGATTTTCATGAAGAATATGTGTTGGTCCAAAATGGACTGATATACTCTAGAGAGGAAAGCATGAGGGAGCAGAGCTGGCAGACACTGGATGATAGACTCAGGTCTCCCTATAAATAACTTTGAAGGATAAATGAATGATGAGAAAAAAACAGCTGCATCTATACAAAGAGACTGGTAAAAAAAAAAAAAAAAAGAGTGTGGTCATAAAGAGACTGGTAAAGAAAATCAAACCAACACATGCCATGCAATGTGAATCTCTAAGATTTCTGGACTAGATGTGATTTGTAATATTTAAAATAGAAAATCTTAGATACTCCTTCGATTTAGTATTCCTACAAAGGAGGATAGCAAATGTTATTAATTCAATTGGTAAACATATTTCCTGACTTCCTACTAATTGCAACGCAGCATGGCAAAAGAAATATATATCAGACATAGATGCAAGCCTTAAGAATTCAACGCATGCATGCTAAGTCGATTCAGTCATGTCCGACTCCTTTCAGCCCTATGGACTGTAGCCCACCAGGCTCCTCTGTCCATGGGATTCTGCAGGCAAGAATACTGGAGTGGGTTGCCATTTCCTTCTCCAGGGCATCTTCCTGGGTTTTTCACCACTAGCACCACCCGGGAAGCCCGTCTTCTTTGTTTATAAGGAGCTTTTTACAAAGTTGCGGGCAGCACCTTTAGCCATGGTGCTTCTGGACTAATTTGTCTTTCTCCCTATCTGATGTGAACTCTTCATCTCTGCTATCATCCTGATCTCTGATATCATCCTCATACGCAAAACATCTAGTTTTCAGTTCAGTTGCTCAGTCGTGATCAACTCTTTGTGACCCCATAGATTGCAGTACGCCAGGCTTCTCTGTCCATCACCAACTCCCAGAACTTACTCAAACTCATGTCCATCGAGTTGGTGATGCCATCCAACCATCTCATTCTCTGTCATCCCGTTCTCCTCCCACCTTCAATCTTTCCCAGCGTCAGGGTCTTTTCCAATGAGTCAGTTCTTTGCAGCAGGTGGCCAAAGTATTGGGGTTTCAGCTTCAGTATCAGTCCTTCCAATGAACATTCAGGACTGATTTCCTTTAGGATGGACTGGTTGGATCTCCTTGCAGTCCAAGGGACTCTCAAGAGTCTTCTCCAACACCACAGTTCAAAAGCATCAATTCTTCGGTGCTCAGCTTTCTTTATAGTCCAACTCTCATATTCATACATGATATCTCTGATACTGGAAAAATCAAAGCTTTGACTAGATGGACCTTTGTTGGAAAAGTAATGTCTCTGCTTTTAATATGCTGTCTAGGTTCATCATAACTTTTCTTCCAAGGAACAAACGTCTTTTAATTTCATGGCTGAAGTCACCATCTGCAGTGATTTTGGAGCCCCCCAAAATAAAGTCTGTCACTGTTTCCATTGTTTCCCCATCTATTTGCCATGAAGTGATGGGGCCAGGTGCCATGATCTTAGTTTTCTGAATGTTGAGTTTTAAGCCAGCTTTTTCACTCTCCTCTTTTGCTTTATCAAGAGGCTCCTTGGTTCTTCTTCAACATCTGCCATAAGGGTGGTGTCATCTGCATATCTGAAGTTGTTGATATTTCTCCTTGCAATCTTGATTCCAGCTTGTCTTTACTCAGTCCAGCATTTCTCATGATGTACTCTGCTGCTGCTAAGTCGCTTCAGTCGTGTCCGACTCTGTGCGACCCCATGGACTGCAGCCTACCAGGCTCCTCCGTCCATGGAATTTTCCAGGCAAGAGTACTGGAGTGGGGTGCCATTGCCTTCTCTGTAAGAAAATATAATTGTATATAATTTATTTTGTCTTTACTTCCTGCATCATTGCCTCATGGACTTCACTGAGATTGAAATGCTTAATCTCAGGAGACTTTTCTGATAAAATGATTAATAAATAGACTAAATGATTCAGGCCTCGAAATATAAATGTGTATATATATATATCAATTATATGTGTAAAATATATATAAATATCAATGATGCATTAAGCAAACCCTTAAAAAAAAACTGAGGGGAAAACTGATTAAGTTGGGATCTCACAGATATTAAACCTAAATACAAAATGGAGACCAGACTTGCAAATCCTTTGTGCAGGCAAAAACTAAGCCATGTAAGCAAAGCTAAATCTAGGTTACTCATGAACATAAGCAAAACTTAATGCCTCTGATAATCATTAAAGAAACTTATTGTCTTTCTAACATTGGTAGGAGATAATCCTTTTAATCAATCCCCTGCTTTCTGAAAAACCCCATTCTAATAACCAATCATTATAAAGATTAAACAGCTTTCTCATTTTCACTTTATATGCCACTCTGTGATGTCATACCCCTGAGCTTCATATTGGTTTTAAATTCGAAAGCTCGCAATTGGAGAACTGTTCTATGCACAATAAACTCTTATTAAACACTACTTACTGATACAGGGTTTTAATTTTGCTATTTCTGGATTTTTGAAAAGAGGCTACAGATTGCTGGAAGCATGCATGAGAACAGAACGAACTGTCTCATAAACTGTTCGATGAAGCACTTAATTTAAAGACAAGGGACTTGTGACTGAAGACAAAAAGGGAAATAGAGCCAAACATAGATTCCAGCTAAGGAAAATGAACTGTAGTTGTAGGATTCCGAAGAAGGGTACAACTTTGTGATAATATTAATGGCTTTTGACTGTTTAAGTACCTTCAAATGATTGCTTGGAGCCGGCCGTCCATTTGTTTTGAGGCAGCGATGTTTTCCTTTATCTTTAAGAGTGCATTGGACGCTTTGAAGTAACAAGGTCAAATCCAACCACTTCTGCCCAGACTGTGCAAAAATACTGGCTTTGAGTTTCCAGAGAACATGAAGAAGTCATTTCAGCCAAGGCTTTACCACCCAGAAGTCTTTTAAAAGACTTTCAGAAGCATCCCGAATTTGCACATTACCTCCTTGACCTTTGGAGCACAGGGTCAGAGCTGGAGCAAGTGGTTTCAATTGTCTGATAAGATACATCGCTTCAGTCTTAGCCTGGCGGAAGGTGAAACCAGCTGGTTTCTATCTCTTCTTCTCTAATCATTAGGCATTAGGCAAGCCATGAAAACGTTATCATGGCATTTTGTTAAAGTCACTACCACATCGAGTAATGGATGGGAAAAACAAAATAGAAACAAAGCAAACAAAATGAGACTTTTCTAACAAAAGTCCAGATCCCAAAACAACTTTTTTTTTTTTTTTAAAACATGACTCGAAGTTTTCTGAGAAAACTTAACTTTTTGTCTCTTCTGAGTAACTGACAAGCTTCCTTTTAACAGAGGATAGAGATTACGAAATCCCTTTCAATCTTCTTCTGGCCTTGGTTACTAGAAAGCATATGCTTAAATGGTATCTTTTAATGACAGTACCAGAATTCTGTGTTTCATTTCCTATACAGCTATCTCGCCTTTCTCTGTGTGATTTCCTAATGTTTAAATTTTTAAATTCACTATTATCTTGTCATTTTTATTTAAGTATTATCCTAGAAAGTTCATTAGGCTGAACTGAGTATAACTTAATTATACCAACAAAAACCAAACACAAAAACAAACAAGAGAGCGTACATTGTACTGTAACTCCAAAACACTAAATTATTAATGACATTGAAATATAAGTCACCCTGGTAGACCCACGAAATATATCACTTTTTAACTGGGCTTTTGGGGTGTGTGGAAAATAAGTACTCGGAAAATATACTTGCTATTGTCCAAGACTTAAGAACATAATGCAATCTGATGCTTATATAAGGTAGGAGCCATAGGACTCTTTCAATTATATGTGGAGGAGAATCCAACTCAAACTGACTTAAGGTAAAAGGAAAATACATTGGTTCATGTAATTGAAAAATACCAGGGTGAACTTGAAGTACACCTGAATCCAAGGGCTACACAATGTTGTCAAGTCTGCCTCCCTCCTTTCTTTCCTGTCTTCCTACCTACCTTTCTTTCTCTCTCGCTTTTGCTTCATGCTCCCCTCCCATGTTGCCCCATTTACCTTGGAAGTCAGCTGCTTTATGATGGCATGATGATTGCCAGCAATAGCTATGTTATAGTCTATCTACTCATTAACCCCATGAGAAAGAGAGATTCTGTATTTTTAACAGCCCCTCCCCACAAAAAGCCCTGTTATTGAGTCCAGCTGGTTCCAACTGGTTCACAATTTTTATTCGAACCTTGTTTAAGTCACATGCTCACCCGTGGATCAGTTCTACTCAGACTACATAAACTAAGAATAGGGGATGGGTATTTTTAAGGAGAAAATCATGGTGCTATTATCATAAGACATAAGCAGAAATCACAGATGTTTGCTACGATATTTCACTCAGCCAGATCATTTTTTGGGACTTTGTTTTCCCAGGAAATTTGATTGCTACCAAACTGTTGAGATTGATCAGTGAACTAGCCAGGGGAGAAAATCCTTGTCTTGATTATTCACATGAGACTCCCATTAACCCCTGATGAATTTATTAATCAAATTGTTAATGAGTGACATAGACCAAATTTTGCTTTTTACCACCAAAGTTGTGCTAGTATTTTAGCTTATTCAAATACTTACCTTCACACTGTGCTACAACCCTGCTAAACTGTTTCATATTTCCTGCACTGTTTATAAAATCAGTTTGTTCTTAGCACACCCAGTGTTTTCACCTATTTTTTTAGCCATGATATTTTTGGGGGGGTTAGATGAAAATTAGTACCTACTTGATGAACCCCTTCAATCTCTTATTCATCTTAGTTATTACAAATAAACAAGTTATATATATGTGTATATTTTATATACACAAAGTATATATAAAATAAAGTTTTATTCTAATAACACCTGTTGAATAAAGACAAAAAATGAATTGAAACACATAGTTGTGGCAAAAAAGCAGATCAATTTAGTTATATTGTGTGCTTGAAGTTCATCAGGGAGGCAGAGAACAAAGTTCCAGAAATGTTTGTACCTTATTTAAGTTTACAGAGCAGTTTTGTTTGTCTGGGTTATGATATCAGTGTAGAATGGGCAGCCCCTGAACAATTAAAAAAAAGAAAAAAAAATCATATCAAGAGTAGAACAATTCAGTAGTCTCTATAAGTAAAGTGAAGTGAAAGTCACTCTTTGCGACCCCATGGACTGTTGCCTGCCAGGTTCCTCTGTCCATGGAATTCTCCAGGATAGAATACTGGAGTGGGTAGCCATTCCCTTCTCCAGGGGATCTTCCCAATCCAGGGATTGCACCCAGGTTTCCTTCATTGCAGGTGGATTCTTTACCATCTGAGCCATCAGGGAAGCCCTCTATATGTAAAAGAAGTCACCAAATATTTATTGAGTGCCTGTTCCCTGCTGTAGATTATGCTGAGTCTTAGTCATAAAAAGAGCTCAAAATACAGTCTACATAAATAATTCAGGGGCAACAAACAAATAATAATGACAATCATAAAAAAGGTAAGCATACAGGTAACTTTTGGGCTCAAAGAGACCCAGGTTAGGATTCTGATCCTACTTAGTCCCATCTGGGTGACCTTAGGGAATTTACTTGACCTTTTAACTAATTCCCTGGCAGCCCAGTGGTTAGGACTCCATGCTTTCACTGCCCAGGGCGTGGCTTCAATCCCTGGTCAGGAAACTAACATCTTGCAAGCCGAGGGATGTGATCAAATTAAAAAATAAAAGATCTGTTTTCTGATTTTCAAAATGAAGATAAGAATACCTATTTTGTAGGGACAGTGGGAATATTAAATGAGGCAATGAGAACAATCATAGCAAATATTTGTAGAATCCTTAACACTTGCCCAGTCGGGTTCTACTTAATCTTCACATAACCCCACAAAGTAGGAACACTTGTTACCAACTCCATCATACACTTGGGGAAACAAAGAACAGAGAAGTTAAGACCTTACCTGAAATGGCAGAATCAGGTCTTTAAACCTGAGTCGTCTAATTCTGAAGCTCATGCTCTTTGTGGTTGATCTGGAGGTTTGCTTCAAGATTCCTCTTTAAGCAATGTCTTGTTGATCAGCAGCAGCCGAAGGCCTCCAGCTTGACCTGACGAAGGACTCTCTCTCCTGCAGAGAGACCCCTTACCCAGGATCATATACTTCCGAGGCATGGGGGAGGTGGGTGGATCTAGTGAGTGAGCAATGTGAGGTTATAAAGATCACTCAGAACATTCTTCTTTTTTTTTTAAAGTCTTTATTGGATTTGTTGCAATATTGCTTCTGTTTTACATTTTGGCTTTTTGGCCAAGAGGCACGTGGGATCTTAGCTTCCCAGTAAGGAACTGAACCTGAACCCCCTTCATTGGACAGTGAAGTCTTAACCACTGACCACCAGGGAAGTCCCCACTCAGAACATTCGATGGGCACATTCAACCCAGTGCTTCCTGCCATGCTGGCCAAGTTTTTCTCAGCTCTGCACCACCATTAGATCTCTAACCGCTCAATCTTGCCTCTGTTGTCTTCCTTTCGCAAATGAGGATCCCTAATCTGATTACATGGCTGTCTGAAGTTGTCCCACACCTCATAGATGCTCCATTCATGTTAGAAATTCTTCTCACTGTATTTCATTTTGGACAGTTTCAATTGTGATGTCTTCAAGTTTACTAACCTTTCCTACTGTAGCGTATAATCATTCCTTAATCCTAATCAATGCGTTTCTCATCTCACACATTATTGTTTTCAGCTCTAGAATTTAGATTTGGGTCTTTATAAGTATCTCTCATGTCCTTATTTAATTTTTAATATACTGAATACAGTTAATTATAACACTCTTAATGTCCTTGTTTACTAGTTCTAACATGTATGTTTATTCTGGTTTGGTTTAGAGTGATTGATTTTTCCCATTATGGGTCTTATTTTCCTGCCTGGCAGTTTGCATGCCTGGTCATTTTTGATTATATAACATACATTGTGAGTCCTACCTTGTTGAGTGCTGGGTATTTTGTCTGCCTGTAAACATCCTTGGATTTGTTCAGAGATACAATTAAATTATTTAGAAATAGTGTGATCCTTTCAGTTTTTGCATTTAAGATTCATTAGTCAGGACTAGAAGAACGTTTGTTCTACAGCTGATTTTCTCCCACTATTGTTGTTGTCTAGTCGCTAAGGTTGTTTCCAGCTCTTTGCGACCCCATGGACTCCAGCATGCCAGGCTTCCCTGTCCTTCACCATCTCCAGGAGTTTGCTCAAACTCATGTCCATTGAGTCGGTGATGCCATCCAACCATCTCATCCTCTGTCGTCCCCTTCTCCTTCTGCCTTCAATCTTTCCCAGCATCAGGGTCTTTTCCAGTGAGTCAGCTCTTCCCATTAGGTGGCCAAAGTATAGAAGCTTCAGCTTCAGCATCAGTTCTTCCAATGAATATTCCCCATTATTGAGGGAAACCCTTCTGAGTGCTTTATGGCCCATGTGTTATGAGGTTTTCCAGTCTGACTGTTGGCAGCACTATCCCAACCTCCTGTGAATGCTGGGCACTGTTGCCTCCAATCCTTCCTGGTGGTTCTTTCCACAGCCCCAGTTCCCTTCCTCACACAAATGTGCTGATCCATACTTGAGGAGGGCCCTCTGCAGATCATTTGTTTCCTGGAGGCCAGGGTCTTGAAAACAATTGTTTTATATATGTTGTCAGATTTGTGTGTTGGTTGTTTTAGGCAGGAAGGTAATTCTGGTTCTTGTCTCTCCATCTTGGTCAGAGGTGGAAATATTTCTCTTTATATACCTTTTAAACATCTACAAAGTGTTGTGAAAATAGGAAGTAACTTAAGATTTTTGGAATTCATGAAAAGTCCTGGAAATTCTGACTTCTTTTTCCAGTAGATACTATGGTATTAGATCCCTGCCTCAGGGCCAGTTAATGCATCTCCTAACTCTTGAGAGTTGAAAGCTGAAAGCTCACAGATGTGCCGCTCGCTGAGAATTGCCTTCAGACACAGGGAACAGAGAAGATGTCTGGTATTCAGCAAAATACCAAGTATATCTCTTGGCACTCCTGGGCCTGGTTTTAATGTTAAATGGATGAGTACAGTCATCACAGCCTGTTAGGCACTTGGGAACCGGGGGCTCAGACCCCTCAAAGATCAAAGTCTGGATTACCACACCCCAGCTAACTGCTTAGTCTAGTAGAGGTGCTTGCCAAGGGGGAGAGGAATCCAGAAGTGGTGGTAAGGGAAGGAAGGATGAGTTTCAGTTACAGCTTTAATTAGAATGGCTGAGGGGTCTACAGTTCATCCTCTTAACCCCAAATTTCCCAGGAAATAGGCCCAATCAGAGTTTTAGAAACCCTGTTCCCAGGTATAATAAACTTATTATAAGAGGAAAGTAGGTCCAGGCAGTACAAGAGGTGACTGTAGTTGATACCATTGTGTGTGTTGTGTTTAGTCGTGTTGGATTCTTTGTGACTGCCTCCCTGCCCCCCCTCCCCAACCGCCCGCCACACACCGACCATGGACTGTAGCCCACCAGGCTCCTCTGTCTGTGGAATTTTTCAGGCAAGAATACTGGAGTGGGTTGCCATTTCCTCCTCCAGGAGGTCTTACCAACCCAGGGATCAAACCCACACCTCTTGTGTCTCCTGCACTGGCAGGCGGATTCTTAACTTCTGTACCACCTGGGAAAGCCCAATTGATACCATGGTATTCCAAAAAGGTTCTTCCTCGGGGCCAAAAAACCATCCCAAGCTGCTGTGAATATGGGCTGCTGATGCCTCACAGCTTTGCCCTTCACTGGGCATTGCCCCCCTCCCCAACCCCCTCTGACCCCCCCACCACAGGGACCTGCCTTCCCAGAGGGTGGCCCATAGCCAATAACCAACTGATGTGAGGGTACAGCCTAACCCCCTTTCCCTCCATGAGAAACAATTCTGGAAAGCCATTCTGTTAAAAACACAACTGAGCTGGAGTGAGTGAGGGAAGCTGTCCAGTGTCAGAGTAGCCAATTAAAGTTACAAGCCAAAAATGAAAAAGTAAAGCCTTCCGCTACTTCCTGTGATGGTCTAAGCAAGAGGCTAAAACCAGAGAAAGCACCGACTCCCTCTTACCCATGGAAGGGCATACTAATTGAGGGTCAGTGGATCCATACTGATGTGGGCATCAGCTCACTCTTTAGGGAGCCCTGAGCAAATGGCTCTGCCAGTTTTATGATATCTGGGGTCAAAGGGGAGGAAGCCTAGGGGTAGAAAAGTACTGGGATCTGAGTAACAGTGGGGAAAAGTATATTCAAAGTTTCTCCCATTATAAAGGATAAGTGATATATATATATATATATGATATATGATATGTATTATATATAATATTATATGTGACACTGTATATCTCATATTTAATATACAAGATAAAAATAATGGAATATTACCCAGCCATGAAAAGATTGAAATCTTTCCATTTGTGACAACATGAATGGACATAGAAGGTATTATGCTAAGTGAAAAAAGTCAGACAGAGAAAGACAAATATTGTATGATTTTACTTATTTGGGGAATCTAAAAAAACAAAACAAAAGAGAAACCGCCTCATAGACACAGAGAACAAACTGGTGGTTGCCAGAGAGGAGAGGAGTGCGGACAGGGTTAAAATAGGTAAAGGGGATTAGTATGTACAAACTTCCAGCTACAAAGTAAATAAACCACAAGGATGGAATGTACAGCATAAGGAATATAGTCAATAATATTGTAATATCTTTATATGGTAAAAGATGGCAGCTAGACATTGTGGTGACCATTTTGTAATGTATAAAAATATTGAATCACTATATGGTGCATATAAAACTAATATAATATGTTATATCAATTCCAATTCAATTAAAAAAGCAAAAAGTAGCTTCAAGGAGTTCAAGCAGAGGATCTCTCTGCATTTCTGAGAGGAAATGCATATCTATCAGTTTTATGAATGTGAGATAGGAAACCTGAATTTAAAATAATGATCTAAATAGACACTTCACCAAATAAGACTACAAATGCTAATAAGCACACAAAATCATTATTTATGAGGGGAATTAAAATTTAGACCATATGAGAAAATATTACCTACCCACTAGAATGGCTGAGATTTTAAAACACTGACAGTACCAAGTATTGACAAGAAAAAGGAACAATCAGAACTCTCAAACCTTGCTATTGGAAGTTAAAAAAAATGATATAACCACTTTGGAAAACAGTTTGACAGTTTCTAATAAAGATAATCATACAACTATTGTGTGATTCAACAATTCCACTCATAGGCCCAAGAGCAATGAAAACAGATGTCCACAAAAGGCCTTACCCATGATGTATATAATTTATAATAGTGAAAAATTGGAAGCAACCCATGTATCTGTCAATTAGTTCAGTTCAGTCCTTCCGTTGTGTCCGACTCTTTGCGACCCCATGAATTGCAGCACGCCAGGCCTCCCTGTCCATCACCAACTCCAGGAGTTCACTCAAACTCACATCTATCGAGTTGGTGATGCCATCCAGCCATCTCATCCTCTGTCGTCCCCTTCTCCTCCTGCCCCCAATCCCTCCCACTATCAGAGTCTTTTCCAATGAGTCAACTCTTTGCATGAGGTGGCCAAAGTACTGGAGTTTCAGCTTTAGCATCATTCCTTCCAAAGAAATCCCAGGGCTGATCTCCTTTAGAATGGACTGGTTGGATCTCCTTGCAGTCCAAGGGACTCTCAAGAGTCTTCTCCAACACCACAGTTCAAAAGCATCAATTCTTCAGTGCTCAGCTTTCTTCACAGTCCAACTCTCACATCCATACATGACTACTGGAAAAACCATAGCCTTGACTAGACAAACCTTTGTTGGCAAAGTAATGTCTCTGCATTTCAATATGCTATCTAGGTTGGTCATAACTTTTCTTCCAAGGAGTAAGCGTCTTTTAATTTCATGGCTGCAGTCACCATCCGCAATGATTTTGGAGCCCGAAAAAATAAAGTCTGACACAGTTTCCACTGTTTCCCCATCTATTTCCCATGAAGTGATGGGACCACATATAGTTGCCATTAAAAGTTAAAAGATTAATTCATTCATAAAACATTTTTTGTGTTTCTAACATCCTTTGCCTCTTATCATCCTTACAAATAAATCTCCACTACAGAGCAGAAATGTTAGAAGTTATATTTCAGATGAAGCAATTCAATATTTTAAAAACTTTTAATATACTTCCTATACACTTTTATGCAGCAGGTTACTAAATATGTTGAATATTAACAGATTTGTGGTACCATTTCGGACAATCCTTGATACTAAAGATGAAGTTGGTATTTTTGTCAAGAAGGTATTTTAAACTTGTTAGGGGTGTTTTCATAGTGTAAACTTAAGATCTGAGGTGTATAAACTATACCTCATTAAAATTTTAAAAATGTAATTTGCACATAAACAAGTAAGAGAGATCTACGACATACCTGTAACCAACTGGGTTCCCAGGTCTGTTCTAGCTTCATAGTGGTTGAAGAATACTGCCTATGGATTATGGGAATCTTCAGGCCTGTAGGGTAGACTTTGGAGCAAATAATTCCCACTCCCCATTGGACTAGGTGAGCTCTGTTGGAACTACCCTACCAGAAAAAGGAAAGAATTATGAGTACATGTACTAAGTTGGGGACAAGGTCTCAGCCAGGCCAAGGGGGTTGGGGTCAGCTCAACTGGAGTGAAGCTACTGAAATGCTGTAGTGGCCTCCACTAACCAAACATGTTTTTTCACCTCTTGTAAGGAAAATGCAGGGCCACCTGATGTAAAGAGCCAATTCATTGGAAAAGACCCTGATGTTGGGAAAGATTGAGGGCAAGACGGGAAGGGGGGTGTCAGAGAATGGGATGGTTGGATGGCATCACTGACTCAATGGACATGAGTTTGAGCAAACTCCGGGAGATAGTGAAGGGCAGGGAAACCTGGTGTGCTGTAGCTCATGGGGTCACAAAGAGTCAGACATGACTTATGGACTGAACAACAACAAAAAGTAAAATGTTATCAAGATGCAATGGCAGAAACAATGGCGAATTAGTGCCAGTAATATGTGGGGGCCTCCCTGAGTTAAGGGGTGTCTCTGTACTAAGGTGTCAGTCGCTCAGTTGTGTCCAACTCTTTGCAACCCCATGGACTGTAGGCCATCAGGCTCTCCTGTCTATGGGATTCTCCTGGCAAGAATACTGGAGTCGGTTGCCATTCCCCACTCCAGGGGATCTTCCTGACCTGGGGATTGAACCAGAGTCTCCTGCACTGCAGGCAGATTCTTTACCATCTTAGTGAGTTAAGTGGGGACAGTCTAAATTAAGGTCTTCGTAGAGGAAAAAAACAAGGAAGGATTTAAAGTGAAAAAGTTAGTAATAGGGAGTTGAAAAAAGTGAGATAAAAGGTTTGGGAACCAGAAGAAACCTTTAAAAGCACCTCCCTGCAGATGAGCTTGTGATGGAGGGCAGCGCTATTTGGGATACTTTGAGTTGCCTTGGACAGTGGCAGGAAGTCATTTTGACTTGAATACCCTCTTTTAAAAACCTATGATTGCATCATGCAGATGCAGCAATCGTCTGTGTTTTGCCCACACTTCAAAGTCCTATTTTAAAGAGAAAGAATTATAAACACCAGAAATCTGGGATCTCCCTTTGAAAAATAAGCTAAAAGTAATTTAAATTAAAATGTACTGATTAAAATAGCCCTGTTTCAGATTTTGAAACATGCCATTTCTTTCTGATTATTATCTCTCGGTTACCTAATATAAACCACCCCTAGATCAAGAGAATCAGGCAGAAATTTTGTGATAAAACTCAGGAACTACTCACAAACAGCCAGAAACAGCTTCACAGATAGCCTCCTGAAGACATCTAATAAGTCTGTCATAATCAGCGCATGATCCACAAGAAATGAGAATAAGAAACAGCTGCTTTGTAGCAATTCCTAACTACAGTAGGGATTAATTCTAAACTCATGTCAAATTTAGTCAGTTTTCATTTGGGACAACAGGGAAAATCTTTGCCAGGCTAAGGGCAGTTAAGTATTTGTCAAAAACAGATGAAACCTAAAATGGCAATTTTGTTTTTCTCTCTGATAAATATTTCTGTGGAACAAGGACTCTTTTAATGTTAGAATAATCAGTAAAGAAAGACATCTAACAGTTTTTATGGTGATCTGCCTTTCCTGTTCGACTTCACTGTTTTTTTAAATCTGGTCTTACTTTGAAAATTCTTTAGTGGTGATGCTGTATCTTTCTCTTGCCTTCTTTCTTTCATTTGTCTCTGGAATATACTCATTCTTTATAATCAAACATAATGGCATCAGTGGGGTTTCTACTCATGCATATGACCATTTCTGAGGATAACAGAATTGTAATTAAGGTTCATACTTTTGGGTTCTGAGAACCTGAGCTTAAATCCCAGATCCACCAGTTACAAGCCATGTACCTTTTCCAGTTTAAAAATATTTTGGATGGCAGTTATCTCGTCTCTAAAATGGGAATAATGATAGCAATTTCTTCGCATAGTCCTATTGAAAGAACTCATGTGAAGAAACAGTATTAGCATATGGTAAATGATAAATGTGTGTGTTTATCGCTCAGTCATGTCCGACTCTCTGCAAGCCCATGTATTGTAGCCCATCCATGGAATTCTCCAGGCAAGAATACTGGAGTGGGTTGCCATTTCCTTCTGCAGGGGATCTTCCTAACCGAGGGATCAAACCCAGGTCTGCTGCATTGCAGACAGATTCTTTACCATTTGAGCCACAAGGGAAGCCAAATGCTAAATAAATGTTAGCTATGATGGAGGTAGTAATAATGTCAAATGCTCTAGAGGAGCTTTTGCACATTAATTTCACATGAATCACCTGAAGGAGAAGCAGTTAGAATGAATTCTAATTCAGTAGGACTGGTGATACGTCTGAGAGGCTGTTTAGACAATACTTTCCCAGGTGATGCTCATGCTGGTCCACAAACCACACTCCTAGCAAGGACCTCTTTCTCTTACTGTAGGCAATCTGGTCTGTTTTCTGATTCATTGTCATGTCACTTTTCCTTCCAATTCTTGACTACACGATTTAGTGAGATTTTATTTTCCAAAAGACCAAAACAACCAGGTTATAGTCGTTGTTCAGTCGCTCAGTCATCTCTGACTCTTGGTGATCCCATAGACTACAGCACGCCAGGCTTCCTTGTCCTTCACCATCTCCCGGAATTTGCTCAGACTCATGTCCATTGAGTTGATGATGCCATCCAACCATCTCATCCGCTGTCATCCCTTTCTCCTTCTGCTTTCAATCTTTCCCAGCATCAGGGTCTTTTCCAATAAGTCCGCTCTTCGTATCAGGTGGCCAAAGCATTGCAGCTTCAGCTTCAGCATTAGTCCTTCCAATGTATATTCAGGGTTGATTTTTTTTAGGATTGGCTGCTTTGATCTCTTTGCTGTACAAGGGGGAGAGAAGTCAAATTTTCAATTACCCAGGTGTTTGTTCTACACCATGCCAAACTATGTCATGAGAGCCAGCATCTGAATCAGTGGCTGCTAATTCTCAAACTTTTGATTCAAATATTTTTGCTCTTACATAAGGACAGGCTAAGTCCTTAGATATTTTCCCCCTATTGATCTGGCCTATTGGCCAACCCTGGTTCCTCCACAATTCGGCTTATTTTGAAAGTGAAAGTGTTATTTACTCAGTTGTGTCTGACTCTTTGTGACCCCATGGACTGTAGCCTGTCAGGCTCCTCTGTCCATGGAATTCTACAGGCAGGAATACTGAAGACAGTTGCCATTTCCTTCTCCAGGGGATCTTCCCTACCCAGGGATCAAACCTGGGTCTCTGGCATTGCCGCCTCCGAGTCGCTTCAGCCGTGTCTGACTCTGTGCGACCCCATAGACAGCAGGCCACCAGGCTCCTCTGTCCCTGGGATTCTCCAGGCAAGAATAATGGAGTGGGTTGCCATTTCCTTCTCCTCCCACATTGCAGGCAGATTTTATTTTACTTGTTCACAATTCTAGGTTTATAATTAATAGTTAGTACCCTCTATACCTTCACTAATGAGCCAGGACTTCAAGAAGTCTCTGAACCAAGTCTAGGCCCTTTGCAACTGTTTCAATCAGAATATGTTGATGTTATTGTCCTCTGTCTACAGGCCTTTGTGCTTGACTCAACTACCCCTAACAGGTGGACAAAGGGAATCAGGGTAAATAACTCCCACCTGTGGATCAGGCTCATCCATCTCTTCCTACTTCACTCTGATGGTTCCCCGTCTCCAGCTCCCTTATTTATACTCTTGCCTTATTTGAACACATCTCTGATGCAAAAACCTACAGTTTTTGTTTATCACTGTGGACTCTAAACCTTCCCCAGCTTCCCTCCCTATTGCTGACTTCTGAAATAGTCAGTGGAATTAGATCAGTGGAGCTTTGAGCCCTGATACCAGCTTCAGAGGACAGGCTTTCCAGGTGGCACAGTGGTAAAGAATCTCCCTGCCAAGGAGAGGCAAGAGATGCAGGTTTGATCCCTGTGTTGGGAAGATCCCCTGGAGTAGGAAATGGCAACTCACTCCAGTATTCTTGCCTGGGAAATTCATGGATGACAAAGAGCACTAGACTGACCACAACAACCAGCTGCAGACATTACCTTGTTATGTCTTGATTCTCACACTTGTCTAGCTACTGCTACTAGAAGATCTGGGCCATGGTAGATCAACTGTTGGGATCCATGGGGGTTAGAATATATTTTCTCTATGGAGACATCACCTGATTTTCAGCAGTTGTGGGTGGCCAGAGGCAGAACCACAAATCCAACCCTGGTTCCTCCACAATTCAACACTGACTACATCAAGAAAGGTGTTCTTTTCCTTTTGGAGTCTGTAGTGGGTGAGTTCAGAGAAGGCAATGGCACCCCACTCCAGTACTCTTGCCTGGAAAATCCCATGGACGGAGGAGGCTGGTAGGCTGCAGTCCATGGGGTCGCTGGGAGTCGGACACGACTGAACGACTTCACTTTGACTTTTCACTTTCACGCATTGGAGAAGGAAATGGCAACCCACTCCAGTGTTCTTGCCTAGAGAATCCCAGGGACGGGGGAGCCTGGTGGACTGCCATCTCTGGGGTCACACAGAATCAGACACAACTGAAGTGACTTAGCAGCAGCAGCAGCAGTGGGTGAGTTGGTGAGATCAAATGAATTAACAGACATATTAGTACAGTGTACTTAATATAAAAACAGTAGGGAGTTCAGCATCAGATCAAGAATTGAATTTCAATTTCATTCCTTACCAGCTATGAAACTTGTGCAAGTTATAATATATATACACATATATGTACATATATTTCTTTTAAAAAGAAAGTATTCTGATAATAGAAAACATTTAAAATATGTACTAAGTAACAGAACAGACTCTGAAATATTTGTGTACACATAACTGTACTTCAGTAATTACCAGTTCATGCAAATCTTGTTTCTTCTCTACCCCCATCCTTTCTTCTACTGGTATTATTTGGAAGCAAATCCAGGACACAGTATGAGTTCATCAGTAAGTATTTCAGTATATTCATCTCTAAGAGACAAGATCTCTTTAAAAAAAACTAACTGTAATATCTTCCTAACTAAATTTAAAATTCTTTAATATGATCATATCCAGTAAATGCTCATATTTCTAGTTGCCTCATAATTGTTTAAAAACATTGTTTAAAAGAAGATCCAAATAAGATCCATACATTGCAATTTGTCAAAATGTCTAAGATCGCTGGTAATTTATCTTTTTTCTCCATCACATTTCTTCCCTTAAATTTACCTATTGAAGAAACTGGCCTATGTGTCCTGTAGTTTTCTATAACCTAAATTTTGATTAGTACAGAACTGTGCTATCATTTAACAGGTTCATTTATCCAATTTCCTATAAATTGGTATTTGGATCCAGAGGCTTGTTCAGTTTAAAGTTCTTTATGTGTGTAGTTTTATTTTTTTGGCGAGAGTACTTCATAAGTGTTCTTTAATCAACAAACACATAATTTCTGCTTCTCTCTTTTGTGTGGTTAGATCCACCAATTAATTGCATCATTGTGCTGTTTAGTCGCCAAGTTGTGTGAGACTCTTTTGTGACCCCATGAACTGTAGCCAGCCAAGCTCCTCTGCCCATGGGATTTCCCAGGCAAGAATACTGGAGTGGGTTGCTGTTTCCTTCTCCAGGGTATCTTCCCACAGGTATCGAACCCACATCTCCTGCATTGGTAGGCGTGTTCTTTACCACTGAGCCACCAGGGAAGCCCACTAACACATTGCTGCTGCTGCTGCCAAGTCGCTTCAGAGTTGCAAAATGATGATACTTGAAATCTGTCATTCCTCCTTCATTTATTAACTAGAATGTCTTTGTAAAGAGAAACTTTCTCTCATCCACTATTGGGTTATCCCAAGGTATATTTTGCATATGCATATAGTTTGCATATAAAACTACATCAGGGGCTTACTAATAGCTCAGTTGGTAAAGAATCCGCCTGCAATGCAGGAGACCCTGGTTTGTTTCCTGGGTCCAGAAGATCCACTGGAGAAGGGATAGGCTACTCACTCCAATATTCCTAGGCTTCCCTTGTGCCTCAGCTGGTAAAGAATCCACCTGCAACGCGGGAGACGTGGGTTCGATTCCTGGGTTGGGAAGATCCCCTGGAGAAGGGATCAGCTACCCACTTCAGTATTCTGGCCTGGAGAATTTCATGGACTGTATAGTCCATGGAATTGCAAAGAGTCGGACACGACTGAGAGACTTTCAATAATAAATATAGTTTGCACAGGAAAGGCCAGAATTTGAAAGGCCAGTGTTTGAAATAAAGAGGTGATACTTGAGCACAGTTCAACAATAGTTTAAGAATTCATATATCTCAATGTACTTGAAATGCTTCATCTGATTGCAATTATTATCCTTATTTATCCTAACCCATTTTTGACTGGTAGGTAACTTTTTGAGTTGATTCCTATGTTCTTTGACATGACTTTAGTCTTCTTTTATAGTTTCATTGCAATGTAGTATAATAATTGGTCCAGATTCATATACATTTCTTTCCAAAATCTGAAAATCATTGAAATCTCCATTGAATGTTCCTGTTAATGAGAAACTGTATTTGGAGGTTATAATTTGGGAACTAAGAGTGTTCATTGCTACTGGGTTGGTCAATATTTCAAGGTCTTTTTAGCAAACAATGCTAGGAAAATTTTTGTTTTAAACAAAATTCATCACAAGTTTAGATGATACTTCCAATCCAAATTCAGGACTGGCAAGATTTTTATTTAATGTCTCTGCTTTAAGTCTGAATCTCCTTTACTCCATGCCCAGAATCTGAGTTCTGATGACACAGAATTATAGAATTAGAATATCAAATACATCTCATTTGCTTTTTTTCCCATAATATACCCACAATAATTTCTAAATAATAACTAAAATTTTACTACTAACCATATGATTAATGAAAACAGTGTAAGATTTTTTTTCTTGCAGTTTCAAAAGTTTTTCTTCTAAGATTTATCATATTAAAAGATTGTAACCAAATAACTGTTTTTTTTTTTAGCCACTTTGAACTTATGGGTGGTGCGCTACCAATGACTTTATCCCATTTGATTTTTATTTTATGGATTTTTTTTTTTACTAAAATTTTTAGGATTAAAATATTTACATGGTCCAAGTCAAACCTATAAAATAAGTCTCGTTTCTATCCCAGAGAGGCCCACCCTATTTCCTCCCTCCCCCTATATGTAACCACTCTTTCATTTTATGTTTTCTCTCCTGTATTAGTTTTCTATTGCTGCCATAACAAATTACCACAAACTTAGTGGCTTAAAACAACACAAATCTGGTTTCTATAGTTACGCAGGTTAGAAGACTGACAGCTTTCAACTGGGAAAAAATCAGTTTGCCTGCAGAGCTGTGTGCCTTTCTTAAGGTTCTGTGGGAAAATCGATCTCCTTGCTCTTTGAAGAAAGGATGGCTGTTGGAGGCCATCCACGTTCCTTACCCGGGTCTCCTTCCTCACCTTCAAAGTCATCCATCTTGCCTCTCTCTCAGCATCCTCTGGTAGTCCCATCTCCCTCTGACTCCCCTCTTCTGCCTTCATCTTGATCTTTGGGTTATACCAGGCCTACCTGAATAATCCAAGACAATTTCCCATCTGAAGATCCTTAATTTAATCACGTCTGAAAAGTCCTTTTTCCCATTCAAGGTAACAGATTTGAACTTCTGGGGATGAGGACCTTGACATAATTGGGGTGATGATTATTTGGCCTGTACCGTCGCCCACTTTATAGATGAGTAGGTGCATACACACACATTTTCTCTGTCTTACTCTTTGCATTTGACATACATCCAGTCCATAGTTGGGTTCAGATCTATCTCCCACTTCCTCACTATGCAGCACTGTTACAGCCGCATAGCATTCTATTGTGAGCATATACCCTGATGTATCTTACCAGCCTCCCCATTCATGTTTAGTTGGTTTTGTTTCTAGTTTGTGCTATAACAAATATCCTACTGTAAATGGCCCTGTGCATTTCTTTTTTGTATTCTTCCACTGGGCCCATGGGATAGATTACTAAAGTGAGTTTGTTGAATCAAAGAGGTAAAGTAAATATGTACTTTTCTGGAGACTACAAGTTTCTTTCCAAATGGTTATGTCATTTGCATTCATACCACAAATGTATGCATGCTCTTACATTTGAATATATTGCTAAACTTTTGGATTTTTGCCAGTCTCGGTATACTTTTAATTTCCATTTCTCTTATTGTGAGTATCTGTGTCTATTTTCATATAGCTAAGCAACAATTTGAGTATCATTTTCTGTGTGTTTTATGTTTGCATTTCCAACCTATTTTTCTATAAAATTTTCCATCTCCCTTTTCTCCCTTTTTGAAAGCTCTTTATAAACTAGGGTATCTCCTGTTCTGGGTTATAAGTTGCAAGTATTTTCCCAAGTTTGATTCTGCCTTTTCACTTTGTTTGCTATCTATTTTGCTAGTCAAGAAGCTTTATTTTGATGTAATTTATCTATATTTTCCTTTATTATTTCTGGATTTTGAAGCACTGCAAGGTATTGAATATAAAGGAACTCACCTTGTTTCTCTTCTAATAGTTTTATGGTTTAATTTTTACATTTAAATATCTGCAGTGTTTGGAGTTTATCCTAGTGTTCAGTGTGAGAAATGGGTCCACGTTCACTTTTCCATATGCTCTTCTGTCACTCCATTTGGAAGTGCTTTACCTTCTCTGTGCCTCAGTTTTCTCAGCTATAAAGTCAGTATGCTAATAGTATTTCCCTCAGAATTTAAATGAAATGGCATGGATGTAACACTTGGCATGATGTCTCTGCATGTGCCTGTGTGCTTAGGTTGCTCAGTCATGTCTGACTCTGCAACCCGATGAACTGTAGCCCTCCAGGCTCCTCTGTCCATGGGGATTCTCCAGGCCAGAACACTGGAGTGGGTTGCCATGCCCTCCTCTTCCCAACCCAGATATTGAACTCAGGTCTCCAGCATTGCAGGAGGATTCTTTACCATCTGAGCCACCAGGGAAGCCCATGAATACTGGAGTGGGTAGCCTATCCCTTCTCCAGGGGATCTTCCCAACCCAGGAATCGAACTGGGGTCTCCTGCATTGCAGGCAGATTCTTTAACAGTTGAGCTACCAGAGAAGCCCTAGCACAAGGTAAAGTTTAATAAATGTTATCTATGATGACAGTGATGATGACATAGAAGATAATTCAGTGGTTCTAGCTCCTTATTCTTGTTCAAGGTCACGTCACCCTTGATAATTAGTATAACCTTAACCTTTTACTGGTGGAATGTTTTGTTTTGGTTTTATATTTAAGGTTCAGTAATTAGTCCTTTTGCCTGATTTGCTATCCTGGACATTCTTCCTTGATCCCTGGTCTAGCCCCTGGCTGAGTTTCTTAACTTCTTCGTAGGACAAGAGCCCTCTCCATCTTCCTGTTTCCAGTCCCCTTCTGTGAATTCATCCCCTTCATGAATTTATTCTCCTGATGCTGACTAATTATCTGGAGTTCTAACATGAACTCCCCCTCATCAGTTGTTTGGGATTCTGTCTAATTCTTGAGGGAAAACCCAAATAATATGTGTGAAAACTACTGACTCTTGCCCATCTAAAATCAGCAGGCCTTCCCTTAGAAGCCAGGTTTTGCCTGAAAAACTCCTCTTTGATGAACATGCAGCTAATTCAGAGTCTATCTCTTCTCCTCCCAACCTGAAGCGGAAGAGGGCAGGAGTGTTACGTGTGTTGGGATGGCTTAGCCAGTTACCAGGCATGTGGTTACAACAGGGATTGTGTTCCAACAAGGCTGAACCTAAGATTAGGGAGATTATACTTTGGGTATAATCCTTACCACTTACCTGGAGCCAAAGGGTTAAGACAATCTAAGCCCTGTAAAAAAAAAAAAAAAACAAAAGCCAGGACACAGGGCTATAAAATCAAGAGTATAAAGTTTGCAAAAAGATGTGATTGTTTCTAACATCCAACTATATGATATGTGGCTGCACCCTTCTGGCTCAAAGGGCCAGAAAGAAAGGACAGTTGCTTTTTCTTAATGTTCATCTTGCCTGATGACTAGGGTTGGTTAAAAGCTTATTTCTTGACCATACACCCTCCACGTGAAGTGGAATTCCTGATTTTGTCACAGGATAGGACAAGCAATGTGTTTCAGCTGATAAGTAATATCCAGCTTCATTAGACAAAGTAATAACTTGCAAGAAGTATAGATTTACGTATCATCAGAGTAATCAGTTGCCACTGAATTGTGATTCTGGAATTCTTTGAAGATTTCCAAACTTAAAACATTCCTCCTTACACAGCTCTATTCCAGATGCTTAACTCTCCCACATCTGTTTGCAACATATATCTCCTACTTGAATGATGAGCCTCCAACTCTATCTTCCCCACTTTCTTTGTCTTGATTGCTGCCAGACAACACTGAAGATATTAAAGATATAATTAATCCACTCTTCTAATTTAAATCCCAATGAATTTTTCCCTCTGCTTTCAGAATTCTTTGGTCTGTTGTTACAGAAATACAGTTATGCTTGATGCTCAAATGAGGTGCCATATTTCTTTATTTTTATAATCCACTCACACAAATTTCAGCCCCCAAGATTATTGAGAAATCCAGTGGTGTTTGTAATTTTCCATACTTCATAGTTCATGCCTCCCCCTTTGACCTGTCATAAGATTCTAAGACTTAAACAATTGAAGCTGCATGGAAGAGGAGCCTCTGGACATCAGGCCTCCTATTCATGCTGAAGACACTCCTTGTCTAGGTCTGTGTGGTCCATTCAAGGACCGGTACTCCTCTGATTCCACATCAAGCTTGGCCTCAGGGCACTTGATGAGGTCTTAGAACTTGGACCCAGCCTCCACATGGATTTGTACATCCGCTCCTGTAGGAAGTCTCACCTGTTTGCAAAGCTGCAGATGACCTGGAAGTAAGAGCCTATACCTTTCCATCTGCCTTGTTTCTGCAGAGTCCATGGGTCCCATTTACCCTGAAGTCATGAAGTCAAGAACTGGTGTGTGTGTGTGTGTTTCTGTGTCCTCAGGACTGCCCACCTCATTTGAATGCCAAGTTTAATAATAACTTCTCACATGGCAGAGTCCCAGCTTTAACAACATAACACCTAATTGCCCATTCTTTGGAGAGATAGGAGCAAACTATTCTTTCATATGTTATGGGAGTTTATTCACACAAAAAAGAAAAGTGATTATAACAATAATAAGCACAGAGTATTCCTACACTCAATTATTAATAATTGATACATCATCCAACATAACATACTGTTGATCAGAAGATACATCCATACTTTATGTACTATTTTGAAAGACAAATATGCCAATTAAATTGTGGCATTTAAAAAAAATAAATTGTGGCATTAGGCTTTTTATCACCCAGCATTCTTAATTTATACTTACTGAATCTTTTGAGATTTACTTGCTTCTCTAATATCAAATGTAAGCTACTCTGTTTATGAGACTTTCTGCATAAGCAATAATCCTTTTTGCTTCAAAACTGAATTATAGGTAATTTTTATAGGAAATTTGAATGACATTAACCCAACATGTTGCATATTAACTCAAATGAAACCTGCAACAACCATGATTGAGCTTCTATACCAGCAATAACAACAACATCCCAAATCACAGTGACTGCAAGACACCATCATGTGAGTGATACATCCTGATCTCAGGGATATTAAAATGTGAAAGCACATGCATCTTAGAATTGTTGGAATACAACATATCTCTTTATGTATCTACGTATCTACATGTCTACCTCTACTGCCTAACTGGCACCATTTACTCCCTCACACCCTGTATTCCAGCCACACCAGTCCACTAACAATACTCTGCATATTACAAGCTACTTATGCCTCTGTGCCTTTCCACCTACAGTGCCCACTTTCTGGAAGCCCCTCATCCTCCCTGTTCTTGACTGTAAGCTCACCTCTTACTCATCTTTCAAATCAGAGCTCCCATATTTCTTAAGAAAACTTCTCCTCCCCATAAGAAAAACCCCTCATTCCCACACTTCCTACCCCCACCCACCGCCTTGACCTTGTACCCATTTCTATTCCTGTGCTAACACAGAGGTTGGTTAATTCCTTTGTTCCACTGGAATTCCTGAAGAGCAAGAGTTGTCTTGTTTACATTTTGATTCCCTGATGCTTTGCATGGTGTTGATATGTGATAGGCACTAAAAAGATCTTTAGTAAATAATTGCATCATTTCTCAGATAGCCATCCTTCAACAAGAGGGGTATTTTTCACTCCAGAATGAGTTGTCAAGGACAGTAAAATATGACCATATTAAGGATAGAAGAAGTGTCTGTGTAACAAGAGTAGGTAGAATCATGAGGCTAAAGATAGATCTACAGACAAATATTTTAACCTGTACAAGATAGACATGAGTCAATAGCACGTTCTCAGGTCTGATTTCAGCGAAACTGCTTTTTAATGGTTACGCAATCACTATTCTGGGCATATTTAGTGGCCAGGGTTAGGAAAAGAAAGAGGTTACAGTGTTTGGTGAAATCTTTATCAGTTAAGATCTTCTCTTTAAGCACAGCATGTTTATAATTCTGATTTTAATGCATAGTTTAATATCAGCTTCATTAATCTTATCAGACTATTTTTCTTGACCTCATGCTTGTCAAAGAATTCTAAATGAACAAAGTAGTTTTACATCTAAAAAAATGATGCTCTTGCAGATGTAAGGCATATGTTTTGATGTTACTTTGCTGTTAAAAAAAAAGTAATATCAAAAAGACTTAAACAATAGAGATGTGAAGGATCCCTAGTTTATAATAAATATCCTTCATGCTGTTATGAAGATCAACGGACAGACCAGTATTTATTTAAAATGTCTGTTGACTGTGTTTTATTCTCTTTTGAAAGATACAAGATACTCATAATATCTGCTAAGTGTGGGTGTCTCTTAAATAGAAATTGCATAGTACAGACCTCATCCAAAGTAGCTGTTTGGATGAGAAAAATTGAGTACAGAAGAGTTTACATTTCTAAGCTGTTCTGATCTGCTGTGTATACTAAATATGACAAGCTTAAGTAGATCCAAAGTGGATAATATTTTTTATCTTCTGGCTATTTAAATAATAACTTTAAAGTCTATGTTTTAGTTTCAAGCAAAAATTATACACAGCATAGATGTACTTTATATTTATCACCAAGAAAAAAATCATATACACTATACTACCTCATTATATTTAGTATACAGGGAAAAATGGAGGAAATAATTTTTTTGAGTACAGTTAGTAACTACTTGTGTGCCAAGGATGAGTTAATGTATATTACACAATCTTTTTCTTTTCATGATTTCTTAATTTTAGGGGTGGCTAATTATATAGATAATTGTCTCTATCCACAAAATAAAACTATTAGTGAGCAATAAACATTTCATCTGTCTCCTGCTCTAAGTACAGTTGAGTTGAGTTTAAGAGAAGTCAATTTAATGTACACATGATATCTAGGAAATGGAATAAATCTATAACTTACTAGCTTTTAAATACTGTGTTAAATGCTGTATACCAGATATACAAAACATCAATTAAAAGGGTTGTTGATATTGAAAGTCTGTTTAAAGCTCTTATGTAGAAATGTCATTTATAATGAAAATATAAACACAAATCTCTAAGATTTTTACATTTAAAAATGCAATTAATAGGGTAGTTTTATTTTTAGTTTCTTGAGAAACCTCTATACTGTTTTCCAAAAAGGCTGCTCCAGTTTACATTCTCACCAATACTGTGTGAGGGTTCCCTTTTCTCCACATCCTTGCATCATTTGTTATTTGTGTTCTTTTTGTTAATAGCCATTCTGACAGGCGTAAGGTGATATCTTATTGTGGTTTTGATTTGCATTGCTCTGATGATTAGTGATGCTGAGCATCTTTTCATGTGCCTGTGGGCCATCTGCATTTCCTCTTTGAAAAAAATGTTTATTCAGTTCTTCTGCCCATTTTTTAATCGGGTTTTTTTTTCTTCATGTTGAGTTATATGAGCCGTTTATAGATGCTGGATATTAATCTCTTATTGATCATATCACTCACAAATATTTTCTCCCATTAAGTAGGTTGTCTTTCATTTTGCTTATGGTTTCCTTTGCTATGCAAAAGCTTTTAAGTTTAATTAGGTCCCACTTATTTATTTTTGCTGTTATTTCTGTTACTTTAGGAGATGGATTCAAAAAAATTACTGCTCTGATTCATGTCAAAGAGTGTTGTGCCTATGTTTTTCTCAAGGAATTTTATAGCATCTGGTCAAACATTTAGGTCTTTAATTCATTTTGGGTTTATTTTTATATATGATATTAAAGAATGTTCCAATTTCATTCTTTTGCATGTTACTGTCCAGTTTTCCCAGCACCACCTTTTGAAAAGACTGTCTTTTCTCTATTGTATATTCTTGCCCCTTTTGTCATAGATGAATTGACATAAATATGTAGGATTATTTCTGGGCTCTCTGTCCTATTCCACGATTTGTGTGTCTGTTTTTGTGCTAGCACCATACGGTTTTGATTTCTGTAGCTTGGTAGTAGTCTGAGGGCTTCCCTGGTGGCTCAGATGGTAAAGAATATGTCTTCAATGTGGGAGACCCAGGTTCGATCCCTGGGTTGGGAAGATCCCCTGGAGAAGGAAATGGCAACCCACTCCAGTATTCTTGCTTGGGAGAGCCCATGGACAGAGGAGGCTGGTGGGCTGCATTCCATGGGGTCACAAGAGTCAGACGTGATGGTAACTAAATGACCACCAGTACCATCAATCTGTCATACCTAACAGTACTCCATTATGTTATAGGGTACTCAAAAGGATTAAAAAACAATGCAAGTAGAGATCTCAACAAATATTAGCTATTCTCATTACTGATCTCTTAGAACTGTATTTTCAGCTTAAAAAAACCCTAAAGTCCATTTTAAAGGAAAACAATTCTAACAGACCCCAAGTTTTTATCATATGATTTTAATACATTTCAAATGTGTGTGAAAATAATCTAAATTCTGTATTTCTATAAATATTACATATCTAAAAATAAGAATATATTTATAAGATGAAACCAATAAAATTCAAATTAATACTATTAATTTAACGTTGTTTTGTTGAAAATAGTACGAGATACTAGCACAAATTCTTTTGACATCTTTTGAGTGTGGCCTGCCTTAATTAGCATGTGCTATGTGATACTTGAATTCTTCCCTTATTTAAAATATATCTGAATTACTTTAAAACTACATGTCTAAACACCACATTGACATACAAAGTTCTCCTCTTTTCTTCTTAGCCTGAAGTTCAGAATGAATACAATGGTAGCCAACACTATTGAACAAACACAAGCACTGAAGCTGAGATGTAAAGACTAGGTGAGACAAAGACAGTTTAGCTAATTTTTTAAAGATAATCATCTAAATAAATAAAAACACAGAATTAAAATATTCTCATGGAAAACTTGCAAACTTCCCAGATGAGCTACATGGACCTTGGTTGAGAAACTTAATATATCTTTGTTGAAATTGAATAATCATTCTTTAAAATGCTGGGGGGATAGCATTACCTAATAGTTAAGCAATTTTCTTGATAAATTCCATGAAATCTACCAAGTGCAAAACATCACTTCCCATTCTATACCTTTTCACTGAGAGTAGAAGACATTTCCTTCCCGGGGCAATAACAGCTCTTCATGCACACACATTAATCTGAGAACTCAGAAACTCTGACTTGGAATTCTGAATGCTAATGGTTGTGGGTGTAAAATGAAGTAATTTTTGTGTCATAGCTAATTAAGATTACAGTGTTTCAAGGCACTTAAAATTCAAGTTCAAAGAAATCTTAGTGCTTTGGTCTGATAGGGGGTGTCAAGGAGCTTTTGAGAGGGCTTCCTGTCTACAGCAATTGGCATGCAGTAGCTTATTCACCACATCCTATAATTAAAATAGAACAAAATGTCACCCTTACTTCTTCAGGGTACTAAATTTTTTTTTCAAAGATAATTTAGTTGTGATTTGCTACAATTTTATGAAAAACTGGAAAGCTTTTGTGGGACTTTGGTTATGATCTTTTCATTAGGAAATGGCTTGGATTGAATTGAGCTGATGTAGATGAAACATGCAAGCATGAGCAGAAAGGAAGAGAGGGCAACCACACAGGGAAACAGTGCAGCGTCATCCATTAGAGCTAAAGACATTCTACTCTGAACTGGTGTATAAACCATAACAATGTGGGCACGTGTGAACGAAGAATTAGGTATAAGAATATTGATAGCAAGATATGCATAGTAGTTGAAAACTGGAAAGGACAAAAATGGCTAAGACAGTGTAATGGTTAAATAAATGTGGTATATTCATATAATGGAAAATTATACAGCATGAAAATGAACACATTACAACTATATACAACATGAATGAATTCCACAAACAGTACTTAGTGAAAGACACCAGACACCAAATAATGCATTCTGTAAGATTTCATTTGTTTTTTACTTAAAACAGGCAGACTAATCGACAATGATAGGTTAAAACCTTAAGGTAGAGAGGGCTGACTGAGGAGCCATAAGGGGGTTCTAATGGGATGGCAGTATTTTATCTCTGAACAGTACTTACTGAGTATTCATAGCTGAGCTCCTTAAGCACTCTTTCACTTGTGCAATGGAATTATGTCTGCCTCAATGGGTCATTGTAAGGGTTAAACAAACAATATATGTAAAGTGACGCACACTGTACATAATAAAAGCCAAACAGCTATAATTGTCTTCACTATTATTATCAGTGTTATGCTGTGCACATGTTTTGAAAACTTGTGTGGTTAGCCGTGCTCTTACAAGTGCTGTTTTGAGTCTCTGCATGGTGTTAAACAATTTTCAAATAGTGAGGTACATTCCGAAAAGAACCCTATGAAATGAGCTGCAAAGGTGTTATTGAGGGCATTGTTTATTTTAGTGAATGTGTTTTCTTGATAAGGACCTACAGAAGAAATTTTTTTCTGATCTCAAGAGGAAAATAGTGTACCTCTATTCTTCTACTGAGAAATGCATTTTGATTATTGTCCAAGTTTAATCTTACACATCTTCTGAATCTTGTAAATAGATGTATCTTTTTTCTTGGCTTCCTATCAAATCTGCACTCTATCAAATGTGAAGAGAGAGGGTAGATTTTCTGGATAAATTCCATTTTCCTTAAATACTTGTTTTTATTTTGTTTTTCTCTCATATCTACATAAGCTGTCTGGAATTCTTCTTGGAGTAAGAGGAAGGTATAAATTAATAAAAAATGAAGAGCAAACAAATGGCATTATGTTGCATTCATTTATGGAAATATCTGCTGAGACAGTGGTATTAACATAGTTGACATTCCATTAAAAATGTCCTGAATAGGGCTTCCCTGCTGGCTCAGTGGTGAAGAATTTGCCTGCCAATGCAGAAGACCAGTTTTATTCCTGGCCCAGGATGATCTCACATACGGCAGAGCAACTAAGCTCGTGCACCACAACTTCTGAGCCTGTACTCTAGAGCCTGGGAGCCGCAATTATTGAGCCTATGTGCTGCAGCTACTGAAGGCTGCATGCCCTAGAGGCCACACTCCACAGCAAGAGAAGCCACCGCAGCGAGAAGCCTGTGCACTGCAACTAGAGAGTAGCCGCTGCTCTCCGCAACTGCAGAAAACCCACGCAGCAATGAAGACCCTGCACAGCCAAAAGCAAATAAATGAAGTTTTCAAAAAATGTACTGAATAAATGAATTAAAAACTGATTTGGCATTGGGGATGGCTCCAGAAGGAAGTGGAATCCGAGCAAGGTTTTGGGAAAATAAAATTCTGTGGTATGAACAATGGGCTGGAATGGACTGATATGAGAGGTGGCAACAAGAATGGAGTTCAAGCCAGAAAGACAATGTAAGTGTGGTCAACAGGACATTCTATCAGATTGCTCCAGAAGTATTGGACAAGAGATTCCTGTTGATGAGGTGACAGGGGACCACGGTAACAGCGGCAAAAATGGAGGATAAAGGGCAAATCCAAGTGAAAGAATTAACAGTCTTAGTAAAAAGTTATACAGAAAGTCCAAAAATATAAGAAATTCGAAGTGCCTTCATGACAGTTCTGAGCTTAGAAGTTTGAGAGTTTTGCAGAACAACCAGCTAAAGAATAGGTAATAAAATAGCTCATGAGATTCATACAGAAATCTAGAAAATTCATTCCTTCTCTCTAATATACATAGATCAGCCTTTCCAGTGGCTCAGAAGGCAAAGAGTCTGCCTGTAATGCAGAAGACCTGGGTTCAATCCCTGAGTCAGGAAGATCCCCTGGAGAAGAAAATGGCAACCCACTTCAGTCTTCTTGCCTGGAAAATCCCATGGACGGTGGTGGGCTACAGTCCGTGGGGTAGCAGAGTTGGACAAGACTGAGCAACTAACACTTTCACTTTCACAATTTACATAAGTTACAAATTTAGAATTTGTGAATTCTGACAATCTAGGCTTTGCATTCCATATGTTAAATCACTGGAATATAACAGTGATTGGAATTGGGAGGAAGCCAAGACGAGTTAGGAATGACCAATGAGTGGGGAAGAAGGAAAAAGATTCTATTGTGATTTTAGTACTCTAAACACAGAACAAAATATGAAGGCACAGACTGTACTATAAAAGTCATAAAACCAATACAGTCATTATTTTTAGTTGATTTGTTTATTCAAAACTATATGTTAGAATAAAGTACATGAAAGATGTAATAGTGGACAAATGGACATAGTCTTTGGGAACTTATAACTTATATGTATGCATTATAATACTTACAGGGCTTCCCAGGTGGCACTAGTGGTAAAGAATCTGCTGGCCAACACAGGAGATGTAAGAGACCCGGGTTCAACCTCTGGGTTGGGAAGATTCCCTGAAGGAGGGCATAGCAACCCACTCCAGTATTCTTGCCTGGAGAGTCCCATGGACAGAGGAGCCTTGTGGGCTGCAGTCCATGGGGTAGCAAAGAGTCAGTCAACTACTGGTTGAAGCAACTTAGCACATAATACTTATATAATATACACAACAATACTTAAAATATAAGTATGTATTATAATAGTTGTATATAATATATAATTGTATAATAGCTATATTTTTGGGGAACACAAGCCTAAAATAAAACCTATATCTGAAAAATAAGTCATAATCTGTATTAAAAGGTTTAAACTTTATTGATAAAATGGCTTCCATTCTCTTATGCTCTAAGAAAATATTTCCCACAAAATTACAAGTTGCTGTCTCTTCAGGACTTTTTTTGGATAGATTTACAATCACATTAATATTCATAAAGCAGCATTACTAAAATAATGAAGACATCATCCTTATTGATTTTTTTCTGAAAACTGCCTTCCATTTTTCATTCACACTTCATCTGTAATTGAGAGAGGGAAACTACTAAATTGATAAATTCTACGAGGGGAGAATATATCTTGAATATGAAGTGTTATTACTGTTGAAAATCCAATAAGAGAGACACAATGGAAAAATTTATGGGAGCTCCTGAAATTGGCTGAAGCAATTTTCAACACACTGTATTTCATTCTTGGACAAAACTAAAGCTCTGCTTCTTACACTTTTTTCTAGAAGTCAACGTATAAAAGGCAGTAGATACTTATCCAAAAGTTATTTGGCATTATCCATGTCCATTTATTTATAAAGCTCAAGTATTGGCCTTTTAGGACTTCTGATTGGGATGTCTGGCCGTTTCCTAATTCTAATAGGTTTATTTTCCAGAGTGTGTAGTTTACAGAGTATGGCAATAAAGGTTCCATAGCTGCTAAATGCCTTTTATTTTCAAACTGCCCATGGAGGGTACCTGGTAGTTACACCTTCTTGGGGTACTGTGTGTTTGCTGAGAAGATGGAGAAACTTTAATTAATTACATGACTTTGACAACTCACTTGCGTTTTCAGTTTTCCCACATTTCATTTCGATTTTTGCTTGCCCCCACCCCTGCCCCTGCTCCCGGTGGCACAAGTTTCTCAGAAAAAGCTAGTCTCTTACCTCAGTGTCTGCTTAGCCCTAATAAAAAAGGAAATCTTATTTTTCCTTTGCTTGAAATACATGTATCAATGAGTTCTTTCACTCAGCAGTCCGGAGGGTTCAGAATAAAAACTGCAGCTTGAGGTACAGATTTTGAGGCTGTATTTTTAAGAACACATCCTCATTTTGAAGATGAGGAAGGCAAGTTCAAGTGAATTTCCCAGAGCAGAGCTAGAACTCACAAGTTATATTCAAATAGCACACCAACAGTGAATGTTGGCCTCTTCATTCCTGTTTTTCTAAAGTTTGCATTTTTTCCCTCTTTTGGACTTTTCCTTATTTTTCTCTATATATCAGCATTGTAACTGATATCAATTTGAGGTCAGGTTAGGTCGAGCATATCCAGTAAACTGAGAAAATAATGCTTGTGCTCTGAGCACAAAGTAAATTATTGTGTTATTTGTAGCTTGAAATATTATCTGGGGCATACTGTTAAATTTTAAATTATTTTAGTCTGTATTTCTACACTTTTACATTGTCTTTGAAAACATTAAAATATTTGTTCCTCAAAGATATTTTTTGGGAAAAAAAATTTTTTTCCAGTACTGAAATTATAACAACTAGATTATTTGGAGAAATTACAGTAGGTCTTTTTCTCATGTGTGGTATTCTTCCTTCCTGTTATTCCTGAAAATATCCAAAGTGAAAGTCACTCAGTCGTGTCCAATTCTTTGTGACCCCATGGCCTATACAGTCCATGGAATTCTCTAGGCCAGAATTCTGAAGTGGGTAGCCTTTCCCTTCTCCAGGGGATCTTCGCAACCTGGGGATCAAACCCAGGTCTCCCGTAATACAGGCGGATTCTTTACCAGCTGAGCCACAACGGAAGCCCAAGAATACTGGAGTGGGGAGCCAAGACACAACCCAAAACCATGTGCATTCTCCAGTCTATTGTTCACACATAGTGTATGTTGAGCAAGTATTTGCTTAGCCTTGAAGAGGTAGAGGAAATAGCCTATTGATCAGTTTGTAGAAAGGTGGCGCTTAAGTAGTCAGGAAGTAATTTTGTTCATGTAATTCTCACATTTGGATAGCTTTAATGAGGTTACACTAACCACTGAACAAAGTTCAAATCTGACTCTTAACTAATCTTCCAAAGTAATTCCTCACCCCATCTGCCTCACCCTTACCCTTCACCCCAGGTAACAGATTCACCTGCCAGCAGGCTCATTAGGTTAACACACCTGGATGAAGCAGTCCAGGGAAATGAACACATACATGATGCCTGAGTGGTGCCTGGGAAGAACTGGAGAAAGTCCATGTGTCCAAGATGGGGCAGGGACTGGCTGGCTGGCTCCATCTACTGTTGAGTCTAAGAAGGAGGGTCCAGGGTGGCTGGATCATCTGCTTTTCTTTAAGAAAAGGCAAAGAGACAGCTATTTTAATTCTGCAACCTCCTGATTTCTTTCTGATCTTAGGCAGAGTACTTTTTATTCATTCTGCCACCATGTTGGTGAACTATTTCCCATCCGTTGACTGGCAGGGTGCAACCTGCTGCACCCTAGCAATCCTGACTACTTGGACTTTTCTCAGAAAGCAGCACATTATCCTGCCTCTGAGTTTTGGTTCCTATTGTTTCCTCTGCCTGAAATGTGCTCTTCCACTTATCCATTTGATTGAGGCCTGCACACTCATCTTTTCTTTCTCATATTTATTTATTTATTTTGCTGCTCCAAGTCTTAGCTTTCGGCCTGTGAACCCTTGGTTGCAGCATGTGGGATCTAGTTCCCTGACCAGGGATTGAACCCAGCCCCCCTGCAAGGGGAGTACAGAATATTAGCCACTGGACCACCAGGGAAGTCCTCCACCCATTCTTAAACATGGGCTCAAAGACAACTGTGAACAAGCGTTTGTTGGCCTCCCTCCTCATCTGATCTCCAAAAGTCCCACAGAACTATTCCTTTTTCCTATGTTTCCCTTTACATTATTTATACCTTGGAGGGGAGGGTGTGCTACATTGGAATAAACTTAGCTGTGATCAATACCCATCTCCCCCACAAGATGTAAGATACATTTTATTCCTCTTCATGTCCTTGGTGCTTTATAGGTGATGCTCTTTACACCGAACGACACCGAGATTGGCCAATGCTTGTTGAAATAGCACATAGAGTAAAGGGTTCTCACAAACTTCCCTACCTGCCTCTTCATCAGTCATCATTTTCTATTCACATCAGAGCAACAAAGCCCAACAGTCTCACTGATAAGAGTCTACAGTTTAGATTTCAGAGTGGTACCTGCTTTGAGACCAGATTTTCATAACTAGTGGGACTGGTTTTTGCTGTCTTGTGCAGTGTGAATGGGCTTCCCAGGTGGCTCAGTGGTAAAGAATCCACCTGCCAAGCAGGAGACTCGGGTTTGATCTGTGGGTCAGGAAGATCCCCTGGAGAAGGAAATGGCAACCCACTCCAGGGTTGTTGCCTGGGAAATCCATGGACCGTCCATAGGGCCGCAAAATATTGTCAGACTAGACTTAGCACCTAAACAGCAGCAGCAGCAGCAGTGTGAACACACACACAAGCCAGGTCTCAGGGGGCTTCCATTCTGGGAAATGAAGTCTTTTTCTTTCATTCAGTATTATTTCAATACTGTTCATCATTCAAGTACCCTCAGGTGATTCTAAAAGCAGATCAGCCAACACTCCCCTTTCCCATACTTCTATTTTTTAGGTGCAGAACCCGAGATCCAGAAAGTGAGGTAATTTAGCCAGACACACAGCAAGTTAGTGTTAAAAGTGGCTGTTGAAATCATTTTCGAGTATCAGATACAGTGTAAAAAAAAAAAAAAAAAATCTAAACAGCTATTTCCTTTTTCTTAAAGGAAGCCAAAAGCTTCCCATCTGTACACACCCTACACTCGTATGCATACACACGAATATTTGTAAACATTAGGGGTCAGCCACTCCTACCAGATTTTCATTTGTTTGATCTTTTCATCATTTTGTTTGGCACTATCATGGGTTTGAGGTGAACTTGACTCTCAGGTCACAGGTTTAGACTTGTTTCACATCATGGAACTTCTCTAAAACATTTTGTTTCTAGAATAAAAAGTGATATAATTCAATTTCTGACAAAACAAGTAATTTTAACTTTCTTCTCTGCTTTTCTATATTTCAATACAGTGGCATGTTTTCATTTTATAATTGAAAAAAAAGGAAAACTTGTTTTTAAGAAGGAATACAGATATACACATGGTCAGTCTAACTTAATAGACATATCAAATTCACCATTTAATGTATTATTCTATGGTCTACTTATTTTTTCAAGTGGCCAAACTTTATATGACCTTAAAATGGTTGAGCTAAATTCTATTATAATCGAGACCGAAAGATACTTAAACACAAATGTATTTATGAGGCAATCATGGGAAAATAAAATGTACCCACAAGAGCCCCACAGATTTTTGTAGTTTGCAGACAGGCAACCCCGCTCTGGTTCAGAGAGAAGTGCTTCAGGGAGTGTTTTATGATTTCTTGTCAACAAATTATACTCACTAGACTTCTGGGCTGAAGCCCCAGTTTTCTCATTTATAAAACATGGATAATAAGATCCACCTCTTCCTTCTCCCCCATGTCTGTTAGAGACACATTAGCTCTTAGGGGATAAAAACACAATAGAAAAAGAAGGTTCTAGAATACAAACCAGAGTTAGAAAATATGTATGTTGTGCAGAGTTGGTTTGGTGGTGAGAAAGCGCTTTCACTATGTGGAAGAATCCTGAGAATATAGCAATATTCATTTATTAATTCCATAAATATTTTTGAGGGCTAAGTGCCCAATACAGTCATAAGCCTTGGGACTCTAATTTGGAATAAGACAAGGTTCTTGGCCTTGTGGGACTTACAATCTAGCAAACAAGATAGACAAGTAAGGAAATAAGCAACAGGTAAGATAATGACATAATAATAGCCCAATTAATACAAACAATAGCATAATCACATAATTATTTTACAATGTACTACAAAAAGTAATAGTGCTTGGTTCTATGAAGGAAACTGGGTGCTGTAATATAGAGTAACAGAAGGAAGCTTTTTAACGATCGTGCTGATCGTAAAAATAATTTTTGTAGGTCTTATGTAGGTTGGGGTAGTTGTGTTTTGCCCTTTAAATTGGACTTGAACGTCCAATGAGAAACTCTAATGATACAAAATTAGCTGCAGTAAGAACTAATTACTAATTACCTAAAAAGAAGCACTTTTTAGTATTAGGGACATTTTATTTCTCTGGATTGATCTCATCTTTTATCTCTCACACACACACAAGTAATCATTTTGCTTTCAAAGCTTTTGCAGCATCTTTGACTTTGCTGGAAATCTCAGAAAATTGCTGAACGTTTACTCAGCCCCTCCAGAGCCATTATAAACCCATTTTGTGAAAGTAATAAGGAGAAAGATGGGTGGAAAAAAGAAAAACAAATTTTGTCACTTGTGAAATATGCCAAGATCCAACCTTCACTAACCCCATTGTGTGAAACATTCAGAATATTATTGAGAGAAAGCTTACAAGTGTAAATATACTTATTCTCAATGAAATCAACACCATCCGACTGATTTGTAACTATTCCCTTAATGCCGCTATAAAGTTTATTGCAGTGAAAACACTGGTTCTACAGATTGCTTTCCTCTTCCTCAGGATGTGTTTGACCTTTGTGGCATCACCACTATAAATCTCATGGCCCAACAACCCCTTGTCTGCAAGTGATTTCAAGTACTATCATAAAAATGAAACAGACAGACTTAATTTGAGTTCCAGACTTGAGGAAACTCAACTAAAATATTAGCATAATTTTGCTGAGGATGGAGGAAATTGTTAAAATATGTGTATTAGAGAGTGTCTGCAATTCGATCCATCTTTTTTTTTTCCTGGCTCTTGGGTGCCACCCAGGGATTAATTTAGTGGCAGGTTTCCAAAGGGGTCTGTGGGGGCACAGACACTGGTCACAGGAAAGCAGGGGCGGAGATATTCGGGGTAGTGAGGGCTGAAGTCCTGAATTAAATTTAGGAATTAAAATAAATCTCCATATAGAGATTTGTCCCACCCAGAAAAACCTGGCTATTGGTGATGTCTTCCTTCCAGACATCCAGACACTGTAGATGATCTGGTCTGTAAATAAGGAAAATCAGATCTTTAAAACACAGACTGGGTGTATAGTCATTTGGTAAAGAAGAGCAGTGGGAAGCAACTGGCCGGGACTTCCCTAGTGGTACAGTGGATAGGAATCCACCTGCCAATGCAGGGGACATGAGTTCAATTCCTGGTCTGGGAAGATTCCACATGCCTCAGGTAACTAAAGCCTGTTCACCACTACTACTGAGCCCATATGCCACAACAACCGAAGCCCACGTGCCCTGGATCCTGGACATCGAAACGACTGAGCGCTCTTGCGGCACCACTGAAGGCCCTGCGCCTAGAGCCTGGACTCTGCAACGAGGAGAAGCCACCACAATGAGAAGTCTGTGCATCACAACAAAAAGCAGCCCCTGCTCAGCACAATTAGAGAAAGCTCACTCACAACAACAAAGACCCAGCGCAACCAAAAGTAAATAAATATTTTTTTTAAAAAAGCAACTGGCTGCCCCTTCCTAACCACCTTCCCATCCCTGTCCCTTGCTACAGTCCCTTGCCCCAATTCTATCTTAAGACAGAGCTGGAAGAACTCTGCTTTATAATCACAAAGACAGAAGGCTGATTCAACCAGGTGATTCTTCTCATTTCATACTTACTAGACTGTTTCCTATCCTTACAACTCATGGGGTGAATAAGAACAAACACTGCCCTTAGCCTCACGCCACAAATATCAATAGATATCTGATGCTGTGCTTGTTTCCAAACAGAGTTTTCTTTCTCCATAACATGTGTGACAAAAATAATACCTTTTACTGAAGATTTGTGTTGCTCTTTGGAGGTAAAGCAACATATACTCAGCTTAATGGGCCTTCTGTTTTCCTCTAGAAAAATACAATGAGCTTAAAAAGAACACTTCTCTATATAGTATACATATTTTTCCTGGTATGTATCATTTATATACTATTACATATACTGTTCATGTTGCTGAAGCTGAAGCTCCAAAAATTTAGCCACTTGATGTGAAGAGCTGACTCACTGGAAAAGATCCTGATGCTGGGAAAGCTTGAAAGCAGGAGAAGGGGGCAACAGTGAATGAGGTGGTTGGATGGCATCACGGACTCAATGCACATGACTTAGACCAAACTCTGGGAGATAATGAAGGACAGAGAAGCCTGGTGTGCTGCAGTCCCTGGGGTTGCAAAGAGTCAGACAGGACTTAGCAACTGAACAGCAACATATACATTTTACTTTTATTTATTTCATGTGCGCTCAGTTGCTCAGTTGTATCTGACTCTTTGTGACCCCATGGACTATAGCCTGCTAGGATCCTCTGTCCATGGGATTTTTCAGGCAAGAATCCTGGAGTGGATTACCATTTCCTCCTCCAGGGGATCTTCCCAAGCCAGGGATCAAACCTGTGTCTCCTGCATTGGAAGGTGGATTCTTTACCACTGAAACACCTGGGAAGCCCCCATATTTTATAGGTAATATGTAATATAATCTATTTGTTTTATCATTTGTCTAGTCTCTCTTGCATTGACTTCTGAAAGGTTCACTCAGGCCAAGCTGAGTACAGGAGTAGATCCTACACAGAAGTATGAAGGTGAAATGGACCTCCTCAAGCCATTGTGTTTTCCCCCTACTCAGGTACTATCATCATGGTTACTGAGGGAGGCAGGATCAGAGGACAGACAGTCTAGAAAGAAGGAGGAAATATATTCTTCAAAGGACTAAGAAGGTCCCTATGAATGAAATGGGTAGGGCAGCCCAGATTCTGAGGCGGGAAATGAGCATCGGCATGAATCCCCCCAGTCTCCACTATGTACCTGCCCCTCACCCAGTGCTCTGTCCACTCCCTCTGCCCTGGATCTACAACTTGGCTGAATAAAGCCAAAGGGTGGTGGTGATGTAACAGCAGGCACAGAGGCTGGCCTGAGGCAGGTGGGGACAGCGTGCTCATCTATAGGAACTAGAAACCACCAAGATGCCCACGAGTTGAACAAGAGGTGAATGCCACCCAAACTGGGGACAAATACAAGGAAGTTCACCCCCAAAGAAACCTTTAGAGAAAGCTCGTGGACCTGTGGCCTTTTGATCAATCCTGTGTGATTTGAAGGGGCTGGAAGTCCTTCCAGCCACATCCCATGTCCCACTAACATTTCCTCCTGGTTTTCCTGATGCCCTCAGGAGGAAAGGGGATGGGGAGCCATGTTCCCAGACCCTCTTAGTCACATGCTGCCTTCTCACAAGGAACTGCTCTGCCAAAACCAAACTGATGATGAGTCCTTGACACAAGCCCACCAAAGAGATTAACAGACCACTCCTGATGCTAATTTCTCATGACAGTATCACAATAGCAGGAAGATGAAATGCTTTATTTTATTTTTTAATATTTATTTTTATTTGTTTATTTAATTTGACTGTGGCAGGTCTTAGTTGCCTCACATGGGATAGTAGTTGTGGCATTCGAACTCTTGGTTTTGGCATGTGGGATCTAGTTCCCTGGCCAAGGATCAAGCCTGGATCCCCTGCACTGGACGCATGGAGTCTTGGCCACTGGACCACCAGGGAAGTCCTGAAACACTTTAGTTTATGATGAAATCTTAACTCTTTGACCTATTTTTATAATTTATGGACTGTTTACATACATTAATACTAGGCACTGTGCTGTGCTATTTGAAACTTAAAATCTCTATTTTAAAACCTATTCTTATATTCTTAAAAACCTATTCTTATTATTACCCTTTTTATATAATTGTATAAACTGTGGCAATCAAGGTAAGTACTTGCCCAAATTCATGTTGCTGGTAACTAGCAGCTAGGATTCATCTGGCAATTTAACCCCAAACCTTTTAAGCTTTTGTTGTTGTTCAGTTGCTAAATCATGTCTGACTCTGTGTGATCCCATGAACTGCAACACACCAGGCTTCCCTGTCCTTCACTGTCTCCCAGAGCTTGTTCAAACTCATGTCTATTGATTCAGTGATGCCATTCATCCATCACATTCGAAGTCACCCACTTCTCTTTTGCCCTCAATCTACAGGGCAAAAGTGACTATTTTTCCAATGAGTATGCTCTTAGCATCAGCTGGCCAAAGTATTGGAGCTTCAGCTTTAGCATCAGTCCTTCCAATGAATATTCAAGGTTGATTTTCTTTAGGATTGACTGGTTTGATCTCCTTGCTGTCCAAGGGACTCTCAAGAGTCTTCTCCAGCATCACAGTTCGAAAGCATCAATTCTTTGGTGCTCAGCCTTCTTTATGGTCCAATTCTCACATCTGAACATAACTACAGGAAAAACTATAGCTGTGACTTTTGTCGACCAAGTGATGTTTCTGCTCTTTTAATACACTGTCTAGGCTTGTCACAGAGAAGGCAATGGCAACCCACTCCAGTACTCTTGCCTGGAGAATCCCAGGGACGGGGGAGCCTGGTGGGCTGCCGTCTATGGGGTCACACAGAGTCGGACACGACTGAAGCGACAGCAACAGCAGCAGCAGGTTTGTCAAAGCTTTTCTTCCAAGGAGCAAGCATCTTTTAATTTCAAGGCTGTAGTCACCATCTGCAGTAATTTTTAGTAGCTTTCTGGCAGCTTTTTAATAGCTTATCATTTGATACAATACCTGAAGTAACATATTTTAGAAACTCAAGCTGCAAATTAAAATGATTTGTCTCCATATGGATTAAACAAACTAAACTAATTTTCATATAGATTTAATAAATTTTAAATAAGCTCATTTCCATTTTTTAACACCATTGTAGCACCATTGTTTTTGGAAATGCACTCTGACTTTGTATCAACTTACACATGTAATTTTCAAACACAAGCAACCGGTAACTTGAGTATTAACTAAATACATAATTTCCTGGGAAAAATAACCAAAATTACTACCACAAAATCTGAAATTTTAAATCTGTAATTTCTGAGATCCATTTTATATAAACTGATCCATCCAGACCAGTTTATATAAAAATTTATGAAGTTTAATTCTTTTATCTTGTAACTGCTGCCTGTCAAGAGTGATGTAAATAGAAGCTTTAGATTCATCCAAAGTACTAACATGCTTGTTAGTAACTCATTGAAGCCCCAGGTTTCTGTAGTTTAAATCCTGAAGGAAATAACCTTACTCAGAGATTTTTAGCCTAAATTTTAGCAAATCTTTGATTCTGAAATGAGACATTTAGTGCACACTTTATTTTTCAAAGGCTTCATTCTGATGTATCCAACTAGAAGAAATTGACCCCTGGATCCATCCTCAGATAACTAATACATTAATAGGTTGAGTGAAACTGTTTTTATATTTTGTAACTGGATGTCAAAAATGATGAGTTTGATTGAAGCATAATAATTATCTGTCCTTAAAAGTTATTGATCAAAACATCCATTTACTAGTTGATCATGGACAACAATGGCTCTCTCTAAAATGAGATAGAAGATTCAACTGCCATTATATTTATGGATGAGTTTTTCTCCTGCTTGTTATTGGAGGAAAAAATGATTACTATTTATCTAAAAGCTTCAGTAGATTGTTGTACTCACTTTCAAAGGAAGAGCTAGACTAAGTCTCATTTCATCCCATTTAAATAAAAATTGACTGTGTCAAAAGGCCATCACTGCTCTTCTAATGATCTGTGTTGCATTGTAATAGGAACTGTGAAGGAGAATGATATATATCAGATTGATGCTGAATTCCACAAGTCAGCCTGAAATCATAGAGGAATATAACGGTACCCAAATGGTGTCTGAATACTTATGTGTGCCCTGGAAATGGACTCATTCCTGGGACTCAGGAAGGCTGAGAACTGGCCCCTTTGGAGATGATCAGATCTCAAGGGCCCAAAAAGACTATTGCAAGACAGTCAAGGATATTCAGGAAACAGAAGTTCAGTTTAGTTCAGTTTAGTCGCTCAGTCATGTCCGACTCTTTGCAACCCCATGGACTGCAGCGCAACAGTCTTCCCTGTCCATCACCAACCCCTGGAGCTTGCTCAAACTCATGTCCATTGAATCGATGATGCCATCCAACCATCTCATCCTCTGTTGTCCCGTTCTCCTCCTGCCTTCAATCTTTCCCAGCATCAGGGTCTTTTCCAATGAGTCAGTTCTTGGCATCAGGTGGCCAAAGTATTGGAGCTTCAGCTTCAGCTTCAGCACCAGTCCTTCCAATGAATATTCAGGACTGATTTTCTTTAGGATTGACTGGTTTGATCTCTTTGCAGTCCAAGGGACTCTTAAGAGTCTTCTCCAACACCACAGCTCAAAAGTATCAATTCTTCAGTGCTTGGCTTTCTTTATGGTCCAACTCTATGGCCCAACTTTATGGCAGAAGTTCAACTACCAGCAAATAACCACAAGGTTTACAACTTTGGAATTGAGCAAATGGACAAATCAAACAAACTGAGCAAATATACAAATACCCTAGGTCAGCACCTTGTCACTGCTTTGGAGAAGATGATTACCTTCTTCCTGAAGCCTGCTCAAATATTAACATGTCAAAGCTTTCCTTGATCACTGTTCCTCTTTCCTCAACTCTCTACTCCCTTCTTCTGCTTATTCTTCAGACCATGTAGCACTACCAAATATATTGCTGCTGCTACTGCTAAGTCACTTCAGTCACGTCCGACTCTGTGCGACCCCATAGATGGCAGCCCACCAGGCTCCGTCGTCTCTGGGATTCTCCAGACAAGAATAGTGCAGTGGGTTGCCATTTCCTTCTCCAATGCATGAAAGTGAAAAGTGAAAGTGAAGTCGCTCAGTCATGTCTGACTCTTAGCGACCCCATGGACTGCAGCCCACCAGGCTCCTCCGTCCATGGATTTTACAGGCAAGAGTACTGGAGTGGGGTGCCATTGCCTTCTCCAACCAAATACATTACTTAAATATATATATGTTTGTGTGTGTAAAAGTATATATATATATATACACACACACACACACACACACACACACATATTACTAACAGTTTCCATGAGTTAAACTGTAAGCTCTGTGAGGGCAGAGCTTTTGCTGAGGTCACATAATAAGCATTCAGTAACTAACTGGTGGATGAATGAACTTTTGTGGGTCTCAATTTATCCCTCTGTAAAATCTTATTTCTCGAGATTAAACAAGCCTGCTCCTTACCCAGAGTGGGTACTTTTTTGCCTATTTCTCACACAGGTAAGAGGGATAACAGCTTTCATCTAGGAACCTCTGAATCTTATATCCTCTAATCTACATCACCATGAACATTAAAACCGCAGTCATATTCTTCTGTACCAGGCTTCCCTGGTGGCTCAGCGGTAAAGAATTTGCCTGCGAATGCAGAAACCACAGGAAATGCAGGTCTGATTCCTGGGTTGGGAAGATATCCTGGAGAAGGACATGGCAATCCACTCCAGTTTTCTTGCCTGGGAAATCCCATGGACAGAGAAACCTGGAAGGCTATAGTCCATGGTTTTGCAGAGTTGGTCATGACTGAAGTGACTGAGAACATATTCTTATATAGTTCATAGATAGGATAGTCTGTTCATTTAAGTCATTTATTCACTCAACAAACACTTATGCAGCATGTACAGGGGCTGCTCTGCTGCTCTGAAGTTTCCCAGCAGCTTAGAGTCCTAGAACCTTCATTTTCCTGGATCTAGAATGCTAAGATCAGATTGCTGTCTCTCGTAAGTTCAGCCTGAAAAACTGAAGCCAGCTTCCACAGCAAGGGCTCTTTTTATTTTCCACAGTCTCTTGTTGGCATGTTGCTGCTGCTGCTGCTAAGTTGCTTCAGTCATATCTGACTCTGTGCGACCCCATAGACGGCAGCCCACCAGGCTCCCCGTCCCTGGGATGCTCCAGGCAAGAACACTGGAGTGGGTTGCCATTTCCTTCTCCAGTGCATGAAAGTGAAAAGTGAAAGTGAAGTCTCCCAGTCGTGTCTGACTCTTAGCGACCTCATGGACTGCAGCCCACCAGGCTCCTCCATCCATGGGATTTTCCATGCAAGAGTACTGGAGTGGGGTGCCATTGCCTTCTCCGCTTGTTGGCATGAGAATTATACTATTTTATCTTTCCCTTACTTAGAGTGAACCTCACTTCTTTCTTAAGTTACTTCGTCTAGAAAATATTATTTTCCTATGGGAAAATTATAGCAAAGAATTTGATTTCAATTGTAGTAGCAGCAACCCTTGTTCTAGCCTAACAGTCCTTAGCAAAACTTCTTGTTTGTAATAGAAACAGGCAAAATTAGTGAAGAAAGCAACCTCTAAAATATGTTCTCATCTTAAACACTCATGCAGCCATAAATCTAGATTGAGTTAGCCAAGGTACCTACTGATGTGTATCTCAGCAAAGCAAAAAAATATTTTTTCACTTAAGTGGAAAGAATTGTAGTATCAATCACTTCTAACAATTGCCGTCCTGATATCCTCAAGTCAATAACACTGTCATCTGGATAATTATTTGCTTTAGAAAGATAAGGGATGATGGTGACAACCTGGGCAAAGTTCTACCCACGAATTCCTAAAATTCAGTTGATGGTTGTTAGAAATAATGGCACCTAAAAATCTGTAGGTTGTGAATAACGGGCCTTGATTTCATTTTAGTATTTTAAGTCTGAGATGAAAGGAAAAGCACTGTGAATCACCTTAAGAGGTTTATCAGATCACAAATTCATTCTGCAAAATTCCTATGGAGTCTTGGCCAGGATTTCTTGATCCATTCTCATGGAAAAAAATATGCCTTTGACAAAATCATAATGCTTTCCAATCTTTGCTTTTAAGCTAAGATATCCCAGATATCAAGATAATGCAATGGTCACCTTCAGTCAATGCCGTTTACCCACGAATGGAATGTTTTATGACCCAAGTAACTCACACATATCATTTGGGGATAGCTTTAACTTTTCTGGAAGTTTCTTTACTAAGTAACTACTCTCCATAGAAAATATAAGATGCAGAATCTCAAAATCTTGAATAATCTGGGTTATTTGGTTTGCCATTAGAGATGAATCAGAATTTACTGTATGATTAAAATGTCCAATGATAGTGGCACATTATGATTTGGATATTCAGTGGCAGATGGAGCACATATGAACTTGCTATCATTCTTTAGATTTGTGGGTGGTTTTTCAGTGAGAAATCTTTTGACAGAAATACAGGAGAGGTAGGCATACTCCAGATAACTATGAATTTTAAGACAAGGCCTTGGAAGCAACTGTATGTCTTCCTGAGTCTGACAAAAATTGTTTTGTCAACTTGTATTTGAACAGCTTGTATTTAGGTCTGTCTGCTCTTTTTCTTGAATAATAAGTAATACACATTTTTCTAGCATTGTGTAGCAAAACATATCTCTAACGCACTTGTACTAGGGCTCTCTCAAGATTACTTGGTAATGCTAAAATGTCCTGGAGTCCTAAGTTTTACATGTGGACTCTACTCTGGACATCAGCTTTCAAAAAAAAAATACTGTTTTATAGTAAAACAAAGTTATAACAGAATAGAACCCCAGATTTAAATGCATTTTAAAGATGAAACATGGGAGTTCAAAGTAATTCTGACCTTGCTGTGCATCCCTTCTCTCTAGGCCTTCAACTTTGGATCTTTATGATGCTCTTTCTGCTCTTGGGGACATTTAGTGGGAAAGGCTCAGAAGGGCTGTTACGTGCTAGAGTATGAGAGATAAGAAGTCTTAATGTGTTTTAAGACTTAAAAGTGAATGACCACTTCACTGTTTAGAAAACACTCCTTAGACTGCAATCTAACATGATGGAATGCCTTTTTCCTGCAGGCAATATTGAGGCTCTATAATGGTTGCCTTTTATGGAAGAAAAATGTGGTAGAAATTAAATAGTACCAGAATAACCTAAAATGCTTAGTTTGCTTTTGGAGGAGGTGTATCATGGTTTATTCCCTCCCTCTTTATCTTAAATGAAGTAAATATTGTTTTTGGAGCTGTGATAGTATCACTATCACAGTTCTGATTTTATAATTTTTTCCCACTGATAGGTCAAATCAATGTAGGACTTTCTAGGTTACTTCTGTGACTTTATTTTCAGTTGACACCATAATATAATACACTCAGTTGTCCTGTAGAGCCTTGAATTCATCAGAGCCCTAAACCTTCTCTTCTTCCTGCATGCTAAGGGTAGGCAATTTTTTATGCAAAGGCCCAGATACTAAATATTTCAGACTTTGTGAGCCATGAAGTCTCTGCGACAACTACTCAACTCTGCCACTGTAGCAGGAAAACAGATACAGATGATGTGTAACAAATGGGCATAGCTGTGTTCCAGTAAAACTGCATCAACAACAATATGGAGGCAGGCGGGGCAGATAGTAGACTTTAACTGAGAACTGTGGTTTATCGATAACCTGTTCTATGTTCTTGCTTAGTGGATTCTACCACCATCCACCCACTCAGTTCAGTTCAGTTCAGTCGCTCAGTCATGTCCGACTCTTTGCGACCCCATGAATTGCAGCACGCCGGGCCTCCCTGTCCATCACCAACACCCAGAGTTCACTCAGACTCATGTCCATCGAGTCAGTGATGCCATCCAGCCATCTCATCCTCTGTCGTCCCCTTCTCCTCCTGCCCCCAATCCCTCCCACCATCAGAGTCTTTGCCAATGAGTCAACTCTTTGCATGAGGTGGCCAAAGTACTGGAGTTTCAGCTTTAGCATCATTCCTTCCAAAGAAATCCCAGGGCTGATCTCCTTCAGAATGGACTGGTTGGATCTCCTTGCAGTCCAAGGGACTCTCAGGAGTCTTCTCCAACACCAGAGTTTAAAACCATCAATTCTTCGGCACACAGCCTTCTTCACAGTCCAACTCTCACATCCATACATGACCACTGGAAAAACCATAGCCTTGACTAGACGGACCTTTGTTGGCAAAGTAATGTCTCTGCTTGTGAACATGCTATCTAGGTTGGTCATAACTTTCCTTCCAAGGAGTAAGCGTCTTTTAATTTCATGGCTGCAGTCACCATCTGTAGTGATTTTGGAGCCCCCAAAAATAAAGTCTGACAGTGTTTCCACTGTTTCCCCATCTATTTGCCATGAAGTGATGGGACCAGATGCCATGATCTTCGTTTTCTGAATGTTGAGCTTTAAGCCAACTTTTTCACTCTCCATTTTCATTTTCATCAAGATGCTTTTTAGTTCCTCTTCACTTTCTGCCATAAGGGTGGTGTCATCTGCATATCTGAGGTTATTGATATTTCTCCTAGCAATCTTGATTCCAGCTTGTGTTTCTTCCAGTCCAGCGTTTCTCATGATGTACTCTGCATAGAAGTTCAATAAACAGGGTGACAATCCACAGCCTTGACGTACTCCTTTTCCTATTTGGAACCAGTCTGTTGTTCCATGTCCAGTTCTAACTGTTGCTTCTTGACCAGCATACAGATTTCTCAGGAGGAAGGTCAGGTGGTCTGGTATTCCCATCTCTTGAAGAATTTTCCACAGTTTATTGTGATCCACACAGTCAAAGGCTTTGGCATAGTTAATAAAGCAGAAATAGATGCTTTTCCAGAACTCTCTTGCTTTTTCCATGATCCAGTGGATATTGGCAATTTGATCTCTGGTTCCTCTGCCTTTTCTAAAACCAGCTTGAACATCAGGAAGTTCACGGTTCACATATTGCTGAAGCCTGGCTTGGAGAATTTTGAGCATTACTTTACTAGTGTGTGAGATGAGTGCAATTGTGCGGTAGTTTGAGCATTCTTTGGCATTGCCTTTCTTTGCGATTGGAATGAAAACTGACCTTTTCCAGTCCTGTGGCCACTGCTGAGTTTTCCAAATTTGCTGGCATATTGAGTGCAGCACTTTCACAGCATCATCTTTCAGGATTTGAAATAGCTCAACTGGAATTCCATCACCTCCACTAGCTTTGTTCATAGTGATGCTTTCTAAGGCCCACTTGACTTCACATTCCAGGATGTCTGGCTCTAGGTCAGTGATCACAACATCGTGATTATCTGAGTCATGAAGATCTTTTTTGTACAGTTCTGTGTATTTTTGCCACCTCTTCTTAATATCTTCTGCTTCCGTTAGGTCCATACCATTTCTGTCCTTTATCGAGCTCATCTTTGCATGAAATGTTCCCTTGGTATCTCTAATTTTCTTGAAGAGATCTCTAGTCTTTCCCATTCTGTTGTTTCCCTCTATTTCTTTGCATTGACAGCTGAGGAAGGCTTTCTTATCTCTTCTTGCTATTCTTTGGAACTCTGCATTCAGATGCTTATATCTTTCCTTTTCTCCTTGGCTTTTCGCTTCTCTTCTTTTCACAGCTATTTTTAAGGCCTCCCCAGACAGCCATTTTGCGTTTTTGCATTTCTTTTCCATGGGGATGGTCTTGATCCCTGTCTCCTGTACAACGTCACAAACCTCATTCCATAGTTCATCAGGCACTCTATCTATCAGATCTAGGCCCTTAAATCTATTTCTCACTTCCACTGTATAATCATAAGGGATTTGATTTAGGTCATACCTGAATGGTCTAGTGTTTTTCCCGACTTTCTTCAATTTAAGTCTGAATTTGGTAATCAAGAGTTCATGATCTGAGCCACAGTCAGCTCCTGGTCTTGTTTTTGCTGACTGTATAGAGCTTCTCCATCTTTGGCTGCAAAGAATATAATCAATCTGATTTCGGTGTTGACCATCTGGTGATGTCCATGTGTAGAGTCTTCTCTTGTGTTGTTGGAAGAGGGTGTTTGTTATGACCAGTGCATTTTCTTGGCAAAACTCTATTAGTCTTTGCCCTGCTTCATTCCATATTCCAAGGCCAAATTTGCCTGTTACTCCAGGTGTTTCTTAACTTCCTACTTTTGCATTCCAGTTCCCTATAATGAAAAGGACATCTTTTTTGGGTGTTAGTTCTAAAAGGTCTTGTAGGTCTTCATAGAACTGTTCAACTTCAGCTTCTTCAACGTTACTTGTTGGGGCATAGACTTGGATTACTGTGATATTGCATGGTTTGCCTTGGAAATGAACAGAGATCATTTTGTCATTTTTGAGATTGCATGCAAGTACTGTATTTCGGACTCTTTTGTTGACCATGATGGCTATTCCATTTCTTCTCAGGGATTCCTGTCCGCAGTAGTAGATATAATGGTCATCTGAGTTAAATTCACCCATTCCAGTCCACTTGAGTTCGCTGATTCCTAGAATGTTGACATTCACTCTTGCCATCTCTTGTTTGACCACTTCCAATTTGCCTTGATTCATGGACCTGACATTCCAGGTTCCTATGCAATATTGCTCTTTACAGCATCAGACCTTGCTTCTATCACCAGTCACATCCACAGCTGGGTATTGTTTTTGCTTTGGCTCCATCCCTTCATTCTTTCTGGAGTTATTTCTCCACTGATCTCCAGTAGCATATTGGGCTCACCAATGACCAAACTTTTGCCTCTCCATTCATATCCAAACAAAGATTAAGTCAGATATTTTACCTCCTGTACTAGTTTTCTAGGGCTGTTGCAACAAATTATGATAAACTTTATGGCTTAAAACAACAGAAAATGATTCTCTCACAATTCTGGAGACCATAAGTTCAAAATCAAGGTGTTAGTAGGGCCATGCTCTCTCTAAAGTCTTGAGGAATAGTCTTCCTTGCTTCTTCCTGACTTCTTCCCAGCTTCTCTGGGGTGCTGGCAATCCTTGGCATTCCTTGGCTTGCGGCCTCATTGCTCCAGTCTCTGCCTGCAGTGTCACATGTCCTTGTCTCTCTGTCTCTGTGTTCAAATTTCCTTCTTCTTGAGAGGACACAATTCATGTTGCACTAATGCCAAGCCACTCCAGTCTGGCCTCATCTTAACTTTATTACATCTGCAAAGGCTTTATTCTAAATAGTGTCATGTTTGCAGCTTCTGAATGGATGTGAATTGCAGGGGAAATGGGAAACACCTTGTATTTTCTTATCTGTCCTCTACTTTCTATCTTAGCTACCACAGCCCTAGTTCAGATCTTTATCACTTCTCATCTCTTATCTGATTATTCCACAGTCTCCTAATAGGTCTCACCTCCTGCAGCACCTAGAGTGACCTTTCTAAAATGCAAATATCACCATGTCTCTCTCCTTTTAAAAATCCTTCTTGACCCTGTCATCTCAGCAGTGGTTCTCCATCTTTTTGCCAGCACACTTGATGAATGAGTTCCCTGTATGGTAACAACCTATTGAGTGCCCACATCATGTGCAGACTAACTGCACATCCACTCAATTGAATCTGCTTTAATTTATAGAGAAAAGCAAGTCATTTACATTATTATTGTTGATGCCATTACTTTCAACTCACCCCTGATTGTGTCAAACAATGTTTTTCAACCCTATGGCTTAAAACCACTGGTATTCTGGCTACAAATTCCTCCTTAATGGGACCTTACCAGCACTTCTTTTTTATCTTTGTCCTTAAACAACTGGTTGACTGTTTCGTTTCTCATTATTGTTGCACTCATACTCATCATTTGTGCCCTTTTTTCTGGAATAGTACAGACTCTGCCTTAAAGCAACTTAAAGATAACACAATCTCTGGACCTACCTAGAGACTATCATGCTAAGTGAAGTCAAGAAGACAAATATCATATGATATCACTTGTATGTGGAATCTAAAAAATGATACAAATAAACTTTTTTTACAAAACAGAAACAGAATCACAGTCTTGGAAAACAAACATATTTACCAAAGCACAAGTGGGGGAGGGATAAATTAAGTGGTTGGGACTAATTTATATACACTATTAAATATAAAATAGATAATCAACAGAGACCTACTATATAGAACAAGAAACTCTACTCAATACTCTATAATAACCTAAATGGGAAAATAATCTAAAAAAGAATATGCATAATTATAATATAATAATATTCAATGTAATAATATAATATGTATTAAAAAGAATATGTATAAGAATATATATAATTAAATCACTTTGCTGTGCACCTGAAACACAATATTGTAAATTAACTATACGCCAATATAAAATAAAAGTTTAGAAACAAAAATGATGGTTTTTAGATGCAGTATGGTTATTAGACAAAGTATATGAAAATGCAAAGCAAATAAAAGAATTTTTTGTTTATCTGAAAAAAATGACAACACAGTCTCAACTTATCCTTGGGAATTTGAAGTTCATTCATGTAGTGGGACAAGTCTGACAAGGACAGTGTACTTTGGGAAATAATATGACCAGATATCTGAATCAGGTCTATCCTGAAAAGCCAAGGCACATGACTGTCCTAAGAAAATATAACAATATACTGCTGCTAAGTCACTTCAGTCATGTCCAACTCTGTGTGACCCCATAGACGGTAGCCCATCAGGCTCCACCGTCCCTGGGATTCTCCAGGCAAGAACACTGGAGTGGGTTGCCATTTCCTTCTCCAATGCATGAAAGTAAAAAGTGAAAATGAAGTCGCTCAGTCGTGTCCGACTCTTAGTGACCCCATGGACTGCAGCCTACCAGGCTCCTCCGTCCATGGGATTTTCCAGGCAAGAGTACTGGAGTGGGGTGCCATTGCCTTCTCCATAACAATATACTAGCAGTTTTAAAAAATATATTTCCCCAATTTTCTATGACAAGATGCTATCATAGCTGAATATGGTACACAGAAGTCTGTGCCCTTGCCTCAGTCACTCGCACCACTAGATCAGTTCTCTCAATGCCAGGACAGTTTGCCTCAAAGGGAAATTTCATCATTTGCTCTTTACTGTCTTCTGGGTAAGATCCTTATTTTTAATATGCTAAACAAGACCCTCCATGACTTGTTGCTATCAATGTGCCCATTGTCTGGAAGGTGAGCCTCAGATCTGGTCCTTGGAGTGTGTGCTCAGTCATTCAGTCATGTCTGACTCTTTTGTGACCAAATGGACTGTAGCCTGCTAGACTCCTCTGTCCATGGGATTTTCCAGGTGAGATTACTGGACTAAGTTGCCATTTCTTCCTCCAGAGGCTCCTCCAGACCCAGGGATCGAACTCTTGTCTCCTGCTTCTCCTGCGTTGGCAGGCAGATTGTTTACCACTGAGCCACCTGGGAATGATTTGAGCAAACTCCGGGAGATGGCGAAAGATAGAGAATCCTGGCATGTTGCAGTCCTTGGGGTCGCAAAGAGAAGGACATGACTGAGCGACTGAACCACAACACCTGGGAGGCCGTCTGGTCCTCAGTACTTCCTCAGAAATACTTGTTGAATGAATGAATGAACAAATGACTACATGGAAATTTTACAACTTCTAGAAAATACTTTAAAATAAGCTAATAGCTTATTTCATCACAGATAAATCTCTTTGTTGGAGGAGGTCATCAGAGGATGTGACCACTGGTTGACCCTGGAACTGGTCCCAGGCAATCAAAGGCTCCTCACACCTCTCCTGTCCTTAGAATGCATGCTCTACCTGCTGTTCCCACAGTGGGAGCCATTCCAAGGACACAGCTTTTGGAGAGGAAGGTGTTGTTGAGACCATCTGGATTGAATACATGACTGAACCCTGTTAAGACCTCAATATAAACTTTTAAGATTTGGTGAGCAGGTATAGGTACTCATATTGTGGACACTCAAGACTAGCCTCTTAAGATCCCTTGCTTATTAAACCTGCCACCTACCAATCTGGAATGGTCTGACCTCTTTCCTGGGTCTCTGTCTACACTCTGTTTGGGGACCAGTTTCAGATTATACCAAGGAAGCTCTCAAGGTCGTGACTCAACACCCCTTTGGACATAGGAGGAAAGTAAAACACAGAGAAACTAAATAACCTGCCAGAAAGTCACACAATATGAACTCTAAGTATTCTGACTTCAAATCCTGCTCCATAAAAAAATAATACATCCACTTCTACTTTATCATTTTAAGTGTCCAATCAAGCTATGCTGCTATAGTCAACTCAGACTTTCAAAAACCATTGGCCTGCCACTAAGTTTATGTAAGTTTGATATTAGAACCACTTAAGGGGCCCTATAAGATAAGGCTCTCCCTGAAGAAGGAAATGGCAACCCACTCTAGGATTCTTGCTGGGAGAATTCCATGCACAGAATAGTCTAGCGGGCTACCGTCCACAGGGTCACAAAAAGTCAAACACAACTGAATGACTAACACATACATACATAAGATAACACTCTGCACTTTTAAGCACTGAATACCTGGGAAGTAATCTTTTATGTTCAATTCATTCATTGTAAAGCTGTTAACAATCAAATGATGATATCTCTATAAGGCTTTATGATATATAAATATCATGGCTAAGTTACATGATGTTCAACGGTTTAAAACACAGTGCAAGAAAGTACATTTTCTCCTTCAGTTTCTACTTTAGCACCTCTCAACAGTCCTTTAAAGATTCTTAGCTAAGAAATAGTTGCATGCCTTTCTCTGGGTGTGACTAATGCTCTAAAACTGGCTTCTAAGAAAGATAGGACTTGTCCGGAGATGAGGATGATGGTGGTGGCGATGATGATGGAGATAAATGTCTAATAACTTGTGAAATTAAAGAAAAACAATTGTAGATCATCAATTAAACAACACTGTACAAAAGTTATCAAAAGAAACTGAAGCTAAATTGACAAGATCTCTGATTACTACTCAGTGCTAAGATTAGACAGTCAAGGGAAAAATACAAAAGTAAACATTTTATCCTAATGTTGGAGAAAAAGAAAAAGATTTGAAAAAAATATATTTTTTTATTTGGATAGGGTAGCAGTACACACAAATCAGCACTATTTTTCTTCTGTCTTGATACAGAAATCAAGCTGCTTTGTGCTGTAGACATAAGCTTCATGTCAGTTTGCCAAAAGCATTATAGAGCACTGTAGGGAATACTGTAGTGAGCCTTGTTCTTGTGGGTGGATAAAAAAGAGGAATGTTAGAGACCAAACTCCCTCAGCTTCCCTCCTTACTTCCTGGCTTTCCTGTGCTCAAAATTTCCCTGCATCTTCATCCAACTTCTCCCCCACTTCACCTCTTTCCTCCTATTCCATTCTAATCTTTCTTCCTAATCCCCGTTCCCATCCTGAAACACTGCTGAATCAATTAACTGGCCCCCACCCCATCCCCACTCACATTTGCTAATATATCCCCTCTTCGAAAGTCCCTTCCATTCGACCTGCCAACATGCTATTGTTTTCCTATCCAAACCCAGCTTTCTCTTGATCCCGCCATTCCCTCCAACTCTCCCATGCTTTCATTGTTCCTCCTTCAGGTCATGGCCAAACTTCTGGAAAGATGATTGTCCACCACATTGCCTAGCGCCTACTCATACCACTGATCCAATTCTCCCAGTTTCTTGAAACATTTCACTTCAAAACTCACTCACTTGGCTTATATGACTCTCACTCATCTTTCCTGCTTCTCTTACTTCTCTGGCCATGACTCCTCTGTTTCTTCTTCCACCTGATATTCTCTACCTGAATGTAGTCTGTAAGGATCTGTCTTGGCTCCTCCATATCTGCTTCTGGGGCCATTTTCTTCCTTTCCTTCCTTCTTCTCTTCCTTCCTTCTGTCCTCTCTTTGATTCAGGAATTTCATCCAGTCTCAACTACGAATCCACAGCTGGGTAACTTTCCTGTCCGCATTTGAAAAAGAGACAAAGAAAAGGGAAGAGAGCATACCCAGTGTTTGAAGGCCAAGCCAGAGAGCAGTAAATATTGCTCCAGCTCACATGTCATTCCCCTGACTTAGTCATGTCACCACACTGAATGTGGAAAGAAGGCTGAGTCTTTAGCTGACTGTCCCTGTCCTCTGCTAAACTCTGTTGCTAGGAAGAAAGGCAAACAGACTTTTTGGGGGGAGGGGCACATGAATTGTGCCAAGCATTGAAATTCATTGTTTGGAATAATTCTCATTCCAATATTTTCTTCCAGATCTGGATTTTATTCAGTATTTTATATGTCTATGGATGGTACCATCATCCATACTTTTGAAATAACCGAAATATCTTTCTTTATTGAAGTGTAGTTGACTTACAGTATCATATTAGCTTCAGGTGTGACTCAATATTCCCAAAATATCTTTAATGCTTAATCAACATTCCCTACCTCCCTCCCTCATTGTAACAGCCACAATTTTCCAAAGTATTATGTCGTCTTCCTCTGTTTCATTTCTAGCTAACCACATCCTTTTCTATTTGCCTTAATATTTTTGAAGAGTTAGTGTTTATTACCATTTTTTTAAAGATTCCTACCCTAGAAGTGCCTCCTCCTGGGTGGTGGTGGTTGCCATGGTGGTAGCAATGCCCTTCTAGATATGCAAATCCAACCACTATCAATATTTTGAGGTCAAGTTTAAATTCCTTTTCTGAGAAGTCTTGTTTCTTCTGTGAAAAAAATTCTCTCTCTCCTCAGATCTTCTGTAAAACTTTATCTTTACCTCACTTGTAGTACTTAACTATTTATTTATTATATTAAAGATTTTAGGTACATATCTTATCTTCCATGGTAAGCCCCTCAATTTGTGGACTAAAGCTAATTCTTTTGTGTATTCCACTTAGGTTCTAGTACAACTCAGGACACATAGTGTGTGTTTTACAGATGTGAGATTAATGAACGAATGTTTGAAGAATCAGTTACCAGAGTATGATAAATGCAGAGAGTCTATTAAGAAAATAAGTCATTGTGACAGAAGGACTGACAGGTTTTTGCTTCTGGAACTAATTTCCATTCAGTTAAAATATCGGTAAGACATTTAGGAAGACACACTTAGAGTAATAGCAATTGGTATCTTGGTCTTTTAAGTTTGTAACAGAGATACAGGTGTAAGAGGCATCATGAAAGTATTTTCTCCAACAAGACATACTTCCCTTATGATTATCCAAAATTCTTGTGCGGTCCTAAGTTTTTGAACTATTGTGGGTTTTTTTCTTTGTACTACGTTTTCCAGTTAAGCCTAAAAATATTGAAATAATTTTCATTCTAGTGATTATGTGGTGTTTTCAGTCACAGTCAGTAGTAAGGCTATGAAAACTCTCACTAGAAAAATCCTTTTCATAGTATTTTCCAATTGCATTTTATAACCTGGAGATATTACAATTCTTAAGATAATTTCCCCCCAAAGTCCAACATTTTTCCAAACAAGAACTCCAATTCTTCTGACATTTATGTATATGAAGCATTGGTAAAATGAAACTAACATTTACTTGTAACAGTTCTACATTTGCCTTCTGGAATTAGGACAACATTTTAAAGTGGCAGGATCTCATAAATGTTTCATGGAAAATAAGATAAATATGTTGTAAAAAATCACCAAACCGTGAGATAAGAAGGAAGAGGAAAAAGTGGGTGATCAATGAAGCACACTGGGATGATTGTGGAATAATTCTTCTAACTATTGACCATATTTTCCTGATAAGATGATAAGCGACTTTCTGATCATACATTAGATAATTCTTGAAATTGCTTTAACCCTTTCAAGAACCATATCTCTGTTATCTATGCAGCTAAATCCGGTCCTTTCTAAAGAGTCTACATTTTATTTTGGAGTCCCACACTTCAACTAGAAGTGGCTCCTTATTCACTGTTAGATCTTCGCAAGTTTCCTTTTTCTGAACCTCAGTATCAATATCTACGAAAATGCCCATAATAGAGATTTCTATTACATTGATGATGGTGGGTACATAGACTTTCATTATTTTTGAATATTTGAAGTATTTTATTATAAATTTAATATGTGGCTAAAATACATGCAAAGGGTGTAAGTATATAAGGAGAATATGAATGCAAACTACTCAGTTCAGCACAATAATGGACAATTATTGACATTATTGCTAATAATGATGCTGCTACAGATGATTATTGTATTTCCTTAGCAATAATTGTGTTCAGAGGAATGCACTGGGCATTAGTAGAAGCAGAGAGAGAGGACAGTAATTAAAAAAATAGTAAGACCTGATTATTAGAGAAACGTAAATGAAAACCACAATGAGACACCACCTCACACCAGCCAGAATATCCATCATCAGAAAGTCTATAAAGAATAAATGCTGGTGAGGGTGTGGAGAAAAGGAATCCTTATACACTACTTGGAGTAGGAAATGGCAACCCACTCCAGTACTCTTGCCTGGAAAATTCCATGGACAAAAAAGCCTGGCAGGCTATAGTCCATGGGATCACAAAGAGTCGGACATGACTGAACACACACACACATTCTACACTATCGGCGGGAAAGTAAACTGGTGCAGCCACTATGGACAACAACATAGAATCTCCTTAAAAAACTAGGAACAGACTTAACATACGATCCAACAATCCCACTCCTGGGTATATATCTGGACAAAACTATAATATGAAAAGATAAAGGCACCCCAATGTTCATTGCAGCACTATTGACAATAGCCAGAACATGGAAACAACCTGTGTCCACCAACAGATGAATGGATGAAGAAGATGTTGTATGTATATACAGTGGAATACTACTCAGCCATAATAGAGAATGAAATTATTCCATTTGCAGCCACATGGATAGATCTAGAAATTATCATACTAAGTGAAATAAATCAGACCAAGAAAGACAAATATCTGATTTTCTTGTATGTGGAATCTTCAAAAATGATACAAATGAACTTCTTTACAAAACATAAATAGACTCATACACATAGAAAACAAACATGGTTTCCAAATAGGAAAGCTGAGGAGGGATAAATTAGGAGTTTTGGGTAACATAGTTTATATAAAATAGATGACCAACAAGGACCTACTGCATAGCACAGGGAACTATACTGAATATCATATAATAACCTATAATGTAAGAGAATCTATAAAAGAATATATATATATATTCTTATATATATATATATATATATATATTTGAATCACTTTGTTGTACACCTGAAACAAACAACAGTGCAAATCAATTATATTTCAATAAATTTTTTATAAAAAAGTTAAGACCTAATCCCAGTCCTCTATGATTTAAGAGCTTTATTCTGGGACAATAGAATTTACAGACACGGAACTATTAAGTAACAAAACAAGGCAGTATATGATTAAGGTCAAAATGAATGTTCCAGAGTTCAGAGATGCATGTGTTCAAATAATTAGAGTGTGTGTATGTGTGTGTGTGTGACCCACACTAAACAGGACCATGCAGGACTTTAAGAAAGGAGAAACGTTCATATTTCAGCCTAGAATGACAGAGTACTCCAGAGTTTGTTATTTAAGAAGAATTCTTTCAGGGGCTATTTTTTGAAACGCAGAGACCTGTTTGTAACAAGTCTTTCCCCTCCTGCCTAGAAATGCCACCCATATACTATTATCCTGACATATATGGTAAGGCATAAAATACACAGAAACCACTAAATTGATGAGTTAACAAAATACACATGAGCACCAGGAAATTAACAAGATGATGGTCCCAGGTTAGCAGGAGGCATATAGCATTCTGCTCCATGCGGTTTTCTGGCATGCTTATTAGACTCCTGGGCAAGGAAATGCCTCTACCTGGAGATTTAGACACTAGAATTGATATTCTCAAGCAAGAGCATCCTGTTGCTAATAAAAGCAGTCTTTGTGTAGAGAAAATAAAACTACTAGCTTTGTACACTTGTAAGCCACCACTGGCTCACCATTTGCTATTCCTCCTTTACTCTCAGATTGAAAAGAGCTTTTAAATCTGATATATTTTAGCCTGGAAGAAAAAAAAAATAAATAAAAGAGCAGGATTCTGTCAACCTAATCTCATTACACATGTAGCCATTACAGTCAAAATGAGTTTCCTCTGAGTAAGTTTGGGTGAGTTTCAAAACCAATTCTCAGAGGAAAAGAGTCATTACATTAAAGTCACGTGTTGTAAGATGCCGCTTCCTATTGTACCAGAACTTTCACCTTCACGTTTGCTTAAGCAGGAGGGTGATAAGACAAATAACCCAGATTTTGTTCAGTGAAAGAAGGGAAGACAAATCATTTAAAATGCATAACGTTAATACCTCATTAAAGGTTTTCTTTAACAAGGAGAAGGTAATGGCTTTGGGAAAATACACTCACAGTTATTCTCTCTTGCTTCTGTTTTATGTTCTACCGTCTCTTTATTGTACACTTGTTACTCAGAGTCACTTGCCAGTTGACCCATCCATTCCCTTCAATCATTTAACTTCTACCCTCTTCTTTGTTCTTTTACATAAAACTCTGTTCTCTCAAAATATAAGCTTTTTGATGGCAGGGACTTGGCTTGACGTGTATCTTTAGGAACAAGGTAGGTATCTTATCCGGAGAAGGCGATGGCACCCCACTCCAGTACTCTTGCCTGGAAAATCCCATGGACGGAGGAGCCTGGTAGGCTGCAGTCCATGGGGTTGCTAAGAGTCGGACGCGACTGAGCAACTTCACTTTCACTTTTTACTTTCATGCATTGGAGAAGGAAATGGCAACCCACTCCAGTGTTCTTGCCTGGAGAATCCCAGGGATGGGGGAGCCTGTTGGGCTGCCGTCTATGGGGTCGCACAGAGTCGGACACGACTGAAGCGACTTAGCAGCAGCAGCAGCAGCAACAGGCATCTTATCACTAATGGGTCTTCAATTAATATTTGTCTGTATATTGTCTGTATTCTGGAAACCCTCTCTCCAGTAACTCCCTGTAAATTCAGTATCATAAAGATGAAGTCCTCATTACACATTTTAATTGGTAAGGAGAGTAATGGTTTCATATGTAATGAGACCAGGCAGGTAGAACTCTGGGTTCTAAAACAAAAATTCAGAAAGAGCTCCAATAGTGAGGCAATGTTGCAGAAAAGTCAACTGGTTCAGAATGTGGGGGGGGGGAAAGGACAAGTTACTGGGTTACTGGGCATTTATTCTTTATTTCCTTGTTTTCTTTATAAGTCAATCAATGGGACTTCCCCATGGTCCAGAATCCATCTTACAATACAGGGACAAGGGTTCAATCCCTGGTCGGGGAATATCCCATATGCTGCAGGGCAACTAAGCCCATGTGCCATAATTCCTGAGCTGGAGCTCTAGAGTCTGTATTCTGCAACAAGAGAAGCCACCGCAATGAGAAGCCAGCATACCGCCACTAGAGAGTGCCCTGGCTCGTGGCAACTAGAAAAAGCCAGCATAGCACCAAAGACCCAGCAAGCGGAGAGATCACAACAGACAACACAGAAATACAAAGGATCATAAGAGACTACTATCAGCAATTATATGGCAATAAAATAGACAACGTGGAAGAAATGGACAAATTCTTAGAAAAGTACAACTTTCCAAAACTGAACCAGGAAGAAATAGAAAATCCTAACAGACCCATCGCAAGACAGAAATTGAAACTGTAATCAGAAATCTTCCAGCAAACAAAAGCCCAGGTCCAGACGGCTTCACAGCTGAATTCTACCAAAAATTTAGAGAAGAGCTAACACCTATCCTACTCAAACTCTTCCAGAAAATTGCAAAACTCATTCTATGAGGCCACCATCACCCTAATACCAAAACCTGACAAAGATGCCACAATAAAAGAAAACTACAGGCCAATATCACTGATGAACATGGATGCAAAAATCCTTAACAAAATTCTGGCAATCAGAATCCAACAACACATTAAAAAGATCGTACACCATGATCAAGTGGGCTTTATCCCAGGGATGCAAGGATTCTTCAATATCCGCAAATCAATCAATGTAATATACCACATTAACAAATTGAAAAACAAAAGCCATATGATTATCTCAATAGATGCAGAGAAAGCCTTTGACAAAATTCAACATCCATTTGTGATAAAAACTCTCCAGAAAGCAGGAATAGAAGGAACATACCTCAACATAATAAAAGCTATATATGACAAACCCACAGCAAACATTATCCTCAATGGTGAACAATTGAAAGCATTTCCCCTAAAGTCAGGAACAAGACAAGCGTGCCCACTTTCACCACTACTATTCAACATAGTTTTGGAAGTTTTGGCCACAGCAATCAGAGCAGAAAAAGAAATAAGGGAATCCAAATTGGAAAAGAAGTAAAACTCTGTTTGCAAATGATATGATCCTCTACATAGAAAACCCTAAAGACTCCACCAGAAAATTACTAGAGCTAATCAATGAATATAGTAAAGTTGCAGGATATAAAATCAACACACAGAAATCCCTTGCATTCCTATACACTAATAATGAGAAAACAGAAAGAGAAATTAAGGAAATAATTCCATTCACCAACGAAAAGAATAAAATACTTGGGCATATATCTACCTAAAGAAACTAAAGACCTACATATAGAAAACTATAAAACACGGGTGAAAGAAATCAAAGAGGACACTAACAGATGGAGAAATATACCATGTTCTTGGATTGGAAGAATCAATATAGTGAAAATGAGTATACTACCCAAAGCAATTTATAGATTCAATGCAATCCCTGTAAAGCTACCAATGGTATTTTTCACAGAGCTAGAACAAATAATTTCACAATTTGTATGGAAATACAAACAACCTCGAATAGCCAAAGCAATCTTGAGAAAGAAGAATGGAACTGGAGGAATCAACCTGCCTGACTTCAGGCTCTACTACAAAGCCACAGTCATCAAGACGGTATGGTACTGGCACAAAGACAGAAATATAGATCAGTGGAACAAAATAGAAAGCCCAGAGATAAGTCCACGCACATATGGACACCTTATCTTTGACAAAGGAGGCAAAAATATACAATGGATTAAAGACAATCTCTTTAACAAGTGGTGCTGGGAAAACTGGTCAACCACTTGTAAAAGAATGAAACTAGAACACTTTCTAACACCATACACAAAAATAAACTCAAAATGGATTAAAGATCTAAATGTAAGACCAGAAACTATAAAACTCCTAGAGGAGAACATAGGCAAAACACTCTCCGACATACATCACAGCAGGATCCTCTATGACCCACCTCCCAGAATATTGGAAATAAAAGCAAAAATAAACAAATGGGACCTAATTAAACTTAAAAGCTTCTACACATAAAGGAAACTATAAGCAAGGTGAAAAGACAGCCTTAAGAATGGAAGAAGATAATAGCAAATGAAGCAACTGACAAACAACTAACCTCAAAAATATGCAAGCAACCCCTGAAGCTCAATTCCAGAAAAATAAACGACCCAATCAAAAAAATGGGCCAAAGAACTAAATAGACATTTCTCCAAAGAAGACATACAGATGGCTAACAAACACATGAAAAGATGCTCAACATCACTCATTATCAGAGAAATGCAAATCAAAACCAAAATGAGGTACCATTTCACGCCAGTCAGAATGGCTGTGATCCAAAAGTCTACAAGCAATAAATGCTGGAGAGGATGTGGAGAAAAGGGAACCCTCTTACACTGTTGATGGGAATGCAAACTAGTACAGCCACTATGGAGAACAGTGTGGAGATTCCTTAAAAAACTGGAAATAGAACTGCCATAGGACCCAGCAATCCCACTGCCGGGCATACACACCGAGGAAACCAGAATTGAAAGAGACACGGGTACCCCAATGTTCATCGCAGCACTGTTTATAATAGCCAGGACATGGAACCAACCTAGATGTCCATCAGCAGATGAATAGATAAGAAAGCTGCGGTCAAATCAGATCAGATCAGATCAGTCGCTCAGTCGTGTCTGACTCTTTGTGACCCCCATGAACCACAGCATGCCAGGCCTCCCTGTCCATCATAACTCCCAGAGTTCACTGAGATTGACATCCATCAAGTCAGTGATGCCATCCAGCCATCACATCCTCTGTCGTCCCCTTCTCCTCCTGCCCCCAATTCCTCCCACCATCCGAGTCTTTTCCAATGAGTCAACTCTTCGCATGAGGTGGACAAAGTACTGGAGTTTCAGCTTTAGCATCATTCCTTCCAAAGAAATCCCAGGGCTGATCTCCTTCAGAATGGACTGGTTGGATCTCCTTGCAGTCCAAGGGACTCTCAAGAGTCTTCTCCAACACCGCAGTTGAAAAGCATCAATTCTTCGGTGCTCAGCCTTCTTCACAGTCCAACTCTCACATCCATACATGACCACAGGAAAAACCATAGCCTTGACTAGACGAACCTTTGTTGGCAAAGTAATGTCTCTGCTTTTGGATATGCTATCTAGGTTGGTCATAACTTTCCTTCCAAGGAGTAAGCATCTTTTAATTTCATGGCTGCAGTCACCATCTGTAGTGATTCTGGAGCCCAGAAAAATAAAGTCTGACAGTGCTTCCACTGTTTCCCCATCTATTTCCCATGAAGTGGTGGGACCGGATGCCACGATCTTCGTTTTCTGAATGTTGAGCTTTAAGCCAACTTTTTCACTCTCCTCTTTCACTTTCATCAAGAGGCTTTTGAGTTCCTCCTCGCTTTCTGCCATAAGGGTGGTGTCATCTGCATATCTGAGGTTATTGATATTTCTCCCGGCAATCTTGATTCTAACTTGTGTTTCTTCCAGTCCAGCGTTTCTCATGATGTACTCTGCATAGAAGTTCAATAAACAGGGTGACAATATACAGCCTTGACGTACTCCTTTTCCTATTTGGAACCAGTCTGTTGTTCCATGTCCAGTTCTAACTGTTGCTTCCTGACCTGCATACAAATTTCTCAAGAGGCAGATCAGGTGTTCTGGTATTCCCATCTCTTGAAGAATTTTCCACAGTTTATTGTGATCCACACAGTCAAAGGCTTTGGCATAGTTAATAAAGCAGAAATAGATGTTTTTCTGGAACTCTCTCGCTTTTTCCATGATCCAGTGGATGTTGGCAATTTGATCTCTGGTTCCTCTGCCTTTTCTAAATCCAGCTTGAACATCTGGAAGTTCACGGTTCACGTATTGCTGAAGCCTGGCTTGGAGAATTTTGAGCATTACTTTACTAGCGTGTGAGATGAGTGCAATTGTGCAGTAGTTTGAGCATTCTTTGGCATTGCCTTTCTTTGGGATTGGAATGAAAACGGACCTTTTCCAGTCCTGTGGCCACTGCTGAGTTTTCCAAATTTGCTGGCATATTGAGTGCAGCACTTTCACAGCATCATCTTTCAGGATTTGAAATAGCTCAACTGGAATTCCATCACCTCCACTAGCTTTATTCATAGTGATGCTTTCTAAGGCCCACTTGACTTCACATTCCAGGATGTCTGGCTCTAGGTCAGTGATCACACCCTTGTGATTATCTGGGTCAGGAAGATCTTTTTTGTACAGTTCTTCTGTGTATTCTTGCCATCTCTTCTTCATATCTTCTGCTTCTGTTAGGTCCATACCATTTCTGTCCTTTATCGAGCTCATCTTTGCATGAAATGTTCCTTTGGTATCTCGGATTTTCTTAAAGAGATCCCTAGTCTTTCCCATTCTGTTGTTTTCCTCTATTTCTTTGCATTGATCGCTGAAGAAGGCTTTCTTATCTCTTGCTATTCTTTGGAACTCTGCATTCAGATGTTTATATCTTTCCTTTTCTCCTTTGCTTTTCACTTCTCTTCTTTTCACAGCTATTTGTAAGGTCTCCCCAGACAGCCATTTTGCTTTTTTGAATTTCTTTTCTATGGGAATGGTCTTGATCCCTGTCTCCTGTACAATGTCACAAACCTCATTCCATAGCTCATCAGGCACTCTATCTATCAGATCTAGGCCCTTAAATCTATTTCTCACTTCCACTGTATAATCATAAGGGATTTGATTTAGGTCATACCTGAATGGTCTAGTGTTTTTCCCGACTTTCTTCAATTTAAGTCTGAATTTGGCAATAAGGAGTTCATGATCTGAGCCACAGTCAGCTCCTGGTCTTGTTTTTGTTGACTGTATAGAGCTTCTCCATCTTTGGCTGCAAAGAATATAATCAATCTGATTTCGGTGTTGACCATCTGGTGATGTCTATGTATAGAGTCTTCTCTTGTGTTGTTGGAAGAGGGTGAATGAAGTATTACTCAGCCATTAAAAAGAATACATTTGAATCAGTTCTAATGAGGTGGATGAAACTGGAGCCTATTATACAGAGTGAAGTAAGCCAGAAAGAAAAACACCAATACAGTATACTAATGCATATATATGGAATTTATAAAGATGGTAACAATAACCCTGTACGCGAGACAGCAAAAGAGACACAGATGTATAGAGTAGTATTTTGGACTCTGTGGGAGAGGGAGAAGGTGGGATGATTTGGGAGAATGGTATTGAAACATGTATAATATATAAGAAACGAATCGCCAGTCCAGGTTCGATGCAGGATACAGGATGCTTGGGGCTGGTGCACTGGGATGACCCAGAGGGATGGTATGGGGAGGGAGGTGGGAGGGGGGTTCAGGATTGGGAAAACGTGTACACCCATGGTGGATTCATGTTTGTGTATGGCAAAACCAATACAATATTGTAAACTAATTAGCCTCCAATTAATATAAATAAATTTAAATTTTAAAAAAAGTTCTATGAAAAAAAAGGTTAATGAAAAATGCCTTTTGAAGCACAAAACTCAAAACTCCAGTGTGCATCCTCTGTCTGTGCCATTTGCTTTGTGGATAGACTGTCTCTTAGCCAATTCTCTGATGAAGATAATAGACATAAAGAACCCCTGCATGTCCATCTTCTACCATCAAGCTGTCTTCTAAGACGTAATCCATTAGTCAAATGGATAATAAACATTCTATTGCCATTTTCAATTGTTTTTACCTCTTACTATATGTTGTTAATGTCATTATATTTGGATTTTATCAGCTTTGGCCCTTTTTAGTCAGCATATACATACTTAAAAATATATTTGTGAAATAAATTTTTTAATATCCCCCAAAAAACAAAAGTAAATAAATTATTTTTTAAAAAGTCAATCAATGGCTTTTGTTTGTGTTCAGTATCACTATGAATGGACTCTTATTATTTTTACTGATGCTCAGTTGTCTAATCCTTGGTCAGGGGAGACTTTTCAAGTTGGCTCCTTGGACAAAACACTAGGTCACTTCCCTGCTTTGTAGTTATGACAAGATGTGGTAGCCTCACCTTGTTCATTTCTAGCTCTAGACCTGTAATTGACTATCTCTCTAAGGAGCATTAGTCCTTCCAGCAGGAAATGACACTTGGAGGTCACAGTTTTGTGCAACAGGGATGTTCATTGCTCCTTTGTTGCTCACTGTTCACGAGTTTCTTCTGTGGACACACTGGGGAGTGTGTATGTGTATGTGTGTGTAATCCTTGGTTATATTCCAGTTCAAACACAGGGATACAGGAATTTTATTTAACCTCATGAGTGTTACATCTGTATCTGCTTTCTTACCCAACAAAAATCTTGGAGGGGTGTGGATTCTGGGAGATGTAATTAACAGATCTCTTCTGTGATACAAAGGACACCTTGGAAGGAAATAGAATGGAGGCTACTAATTAGCCTTTACTTGGCCTTAAGGAAACACATTTTTCCCTTCTACTTTATTTCATTTTTATCCACTTTTTGGATGGGAAAAGTGATTATGAATCCAACTAATAACAATAAAATCAATAGCCCTTATCTAGCACTTATTATGCACTAGGCACTGGGCTAAAGTCTTCACATGTTTAGGGATGAGAAAGGGGTTCTTACTTCCACACTATTCTTTATCTCTGTTTAGCAATTATAAGACGGTGTAGGAAATAAAACATACTAACAGGCCAGTATTGTCTCATGAACTGATATATAGTTCAGTTCAGCTCAGTCGCTCAGTTGTGTCCGACTCTTTGCGGCCCCATGGACTGCAGCGCGCCAGGCTTCCCTGTCCATCACCAACTCCCGGAGCTTACTCAAACTCATGTCCATACATTTGGTGATGCTATCTAACCTTCTCATCCGCTGTCCTCCCCTTCTCCTCCTGCCTTCAATCTTTCCCAGCATCAGGGTCTTTTCCAATGAGTTAGCGCTTTGCATAAGGTGGCCAGGTATTGGAGCTTCAGCTTCAGAACCAGTCCTTCCAATGAATATTCGGGACTGATTTCCTTTAGGATGGACTGGGTGGATCTCCTTGCAGTCCAAGGGACTCTTGAGTCTTCTCCAACACCACAGTTCAAAACCATCAATTCTTAAGCACTCAGCTTTCTTTATAGTCTAACTCTCACATCTACATATGACTATTGGGAAAACCATAGCCTTGACTAGACAGACCTTTGTTGGCAAAGTAATGTCTCTGCTTTTTAATAGATTGTCTAGATTGGTCATAGCTTTTCTTCCAAGGAGCAAGTGTCTTTTAATTTCATGGTTGCGGTCACTATCTGCAGTGATTTTAGAGCTAAAAAAAAATAGTCTGTCACTGTTTCCATTGTTTCCCCATCTATTTGCCAGGAAGTGATGGGACCAGATGCTATGATCTTAGTTTTCTGAATGTTGAGTTTTAAACCAACTTTTTCACTCTCCTCTTTCACTTTCATCAAGAGGCTCTTTAGTTCTTCACTTTCTGCCATAAGGGTGGTGTCATCTGCATATCTGAGGTTATTGATATTTCTCCCAGCAATCTTGATTCCAGCTTGTGCTTCATCCAGCCTGCATTTCACATGATGTACTCTGCATATAAGTTAAATAAGCAGGGTGACAATATACAGCCTTGACATACTCCTTTCCTGATTTGGAACCAGTCTGTTGTTCCACGTCCAGTTCTAACTGTTGCTTCCTGATCTGCATACAGATTTCTCAGGAGGCAGGTCAGGTGGTCTGGTATTTCCAGCTCTTGAAGAATTTTTCACAGTTTGTTGTGATCCACACAGTCAAAGGATTTGGCGTAGTCAATAAAGTAGAAGTTTTCTAGTATTCTCTTGCTTTTTTGATGATCCAGTGGATGTTGGCAATTTGATCTCTGGTTCCTCTGTCTTTTCTAAAACCAGCTTGAACATCTGGAAATTCATGGTTCACATACTGTTGAAGCCTGGCTTGAAGAATTTTGAGCATTACTTTACTAGCATGTGAGATGAGTGCAATTGTGCGGTAGTTTGAGCATTCTTTGGCATTGCCTTTCTTTGGGATTGGAATGAAAACTGACCTTTTCCAGTCCTGTGGCCACTGCAGCATTTTCCAAATTTGCTGGCATATTGAGTGCAGTACTTTTACAGCATCATCTTGTAAGATTTGAAATAGCTTAACTGGAATTCCATCACCTCCACTAGCTTTGTTTAGAGTGATACTTCCTAAGGCCCACTTGACTTCACACTCCAGGATGAGTGCTCTAGGTAAGTGATCACACCATCATGGTTATCTGGGTCATGAAGGTCTTTTTTGTATAGTTCAGTTCAGTTCAGTTCAGTTGCTCAGTCGTGTCTGACTCTTTGCGACCCCATGAACCGCAGCATGCCAGGCCTCCCTATCCATCACCAACTCCCAGAGTCTGCCCAAATCCATGTCCATTGAGTCAGTGATGCCATCCAACCATCTCATCCTCTGTTGTCCCCTTCTCCTCCTGCCCTCAATCTTTCCCAGCATCAGGGTCTTTTCAAATGAGTCAGCTCTTTGCATCAGGTGGCCAAATTATTGGAGCTTCAGCTTCAACATCAGTCCTTCCAATGAACACCAAAGGACTGATCTCCTTTAGGATGGACTGGTTGGATCTCCTTGCAGTCCAAAGGACTTTCAAGAGTCTTCTCCAGCACCACAGTTCAAAAGCATCAATTCTTCAGCAGTCAGCTTTCTTTATAGTCCAACTCTCACATCTATACATGACCACTGGAAAAACCATAGTTCTTTTGTGTATTCTTGCCACCTCTTCTTAATATCTTCTACTTCTGTTAGGTGTATAGAATTTCTGTCCTTTATTGTACCCATCTTTGCATGAAATGTTCTTTTGGTATCTATAATTTTCTTGAGATATCTAGTCTTTCCAATTCTATTGTTTTCCTCAATTTCTTTGATTGATCACCTCTTTATTCTTTATTCTTTGGAATTCTTTCAAATGGGTATATTTTTCCTTTTCTCCTTTGTCTTTAGTGTCTCTTTATTTCTCAGCTATTTGTAAGGTCTGCTCAGACAACCATTTTGCCTTTTTGCGTTACTTTTTCTTGGGGATGGTCTTGATTACTGCTTCCTGTACAATGTCACGAACCTCCATCTATAGTTCTTCAGGCACTCTGTCTATCAGATCTAATCCCTTGAGTCTTGATATATAGTTAGACTACATTTAAATACCCTTTTTAATTTTAGCATCTTTTCTTGACCAAAATTTATGTAGTAAATGTTTAGCAAAATGTAGCAATAAAATTTCAAAATACTTCTGAAAAAAACAAGAATGCCCAGTTTGTAGTCTCTAGATACATCTTCCATAAAAAGGTATCTGGCTCAGAGAAATGTACAGAGAAAATATCTGGAATAGGAAATGTGTAATATCAGCCTGAAAGGTCTTTTTGTATGAGAAAGAAAGGAATCACCCCAGTGATTATTGAGGGTGGTACTCAAAGGATTCAGAAGCAATTCTAATTGACTGAAGAGATAAGAGATAATTTGACCATTAGTGATAACAACTTCAGTGGATTGAAAGATATGGACTATGTTTAAATCCATGACTTCACAATGATATATGAGATGGTGGCGAGAAGAATGTCATTGGTTATCTTTAGAAGATGCCAGGGATGAACTCATTCTTCTATTAATTGATAAACGGGAAAAACGAGCATTTAACCTACCTTTTCTGTTTAAATTGTATCTTGGGGTAACCAAAGGGTTTATGAGGAGGAATTTGCATTTTTATAGTAATTTTTCCACTACATAAATGAAGATGGAATGATAGACCATCATCACTTTTCAAAATGATAGTTAATGGACCTTAACAATAATCACCAAAGGCTGCAACATAATAAAATAGGAAGCAAGTTTTATGGGCAAGAAAATAATGCCCATATTGATAGAAGTACATAGAATCATGTGTAATTATTCTTGCCTCCCAAATCAAATCTAATTAACCCCTATATCTAATTTCCTTTTGATTTCACTGGCCCAAGAACACTGGCAGGAAAGGCAGATAATATTGTTTGTGGGCAGACATTGCTAAACTGGAGAGTTGTTGCTGATTCAGATTTTTATGTAGGATGACCTCGTGTGTGTGTGAATGCACACATGTACATGTGCTCACACATTTGAGGGCAAGGAAGGTAGAGTGTCACTTTGTTTAAAGGAAAGTGAAAGTCACTCAGTTGTGCCCTACTCTTTGCGACCCCATGAACTGTATCCATGAAATTCTCCAGGCCAGAATACTGGAGTGGGTAGCTTTTCCCTTCTCCAGGGGATCATCCCAACCCAGGGATCAAACCCAGGTCTCCCACCTTGCAGGTGGATTCTTTACCAGCTGAGCCACAAGGGAAGCCCCAAGACTACTGGAGTGGGTAGCCTATCCCTTCTCCAGTAGATCTTCCTGACCCAGGAATCGAACCAGGGTCTCCTGCATTGCAGGCGGATTCTTTACCAACTGAGCTATGAGGGAAGCCCTTGTTGAAAGGAAGAGGATACTGAACTTTCACTTGCAGAATTCTTCATTCTTAGCTGAGATTACGTCAGTTGTCAATATCATAGAGCGGGAGTGTCTTAGGGAAATTCAGGAGGGAAGCCTGAAAGCTCCCTAAAAGCCCAATAGCTACTATAATGCTACTATAGCCCTAGACAATAGAGCAAAGTCTCTTTGGGCTCCTATATTAGTCTCAGAAGAGGAGGGAAAAGATGTTACATTCCAACAAAGAGGGTTTAATAAAGGGAATATTTACAAAATGTGGGAGGCTAACAGGCACTGCAAGCACGTGGTAGTTAGCAATAGCAGGAAGCCCTTACTACCTCTAGGCTGAAGGCCGCAGACTGGGAAAAGTTTACTGGAATCCAGAGAGAACTGTAGCTAAAGCTGTAGATGAAAATGCTCAGACAGGAGATGTGGACTGTAGTACAGAAATTCAGTCCCTGACAACCTGTGGCCTAACAGATAGGGAACTGACATCCGTCTCCTCTGCTTTGACCTCCTAACCTCCTCTCATCACCTCCCGCTGGATGAACTGGACTTGAAGCCAAGTGGAAGCCACAGGCAGAGAACCCACTGAGGAAGTACAAAGGTCAGGCTCCCAAGGTGATGTCAGCAGGTCAGCAGAGTGGGGAAGGGTGGCCACACTTACAGTGGCAGATGGAGTCTACCCACCACAGACCCCCTCCCTGTCTAGGGAAAACTCTCTATTAATGGGTGATCCTATCACCACGTTTGATAGTATTAATATATTGAATCTCTGACCCTGACACCATCAGCAATCAGGTCAACTTTTTTATGATTTTATGATTCTAGCTAGAAATGCAAGTTCTTTACCATCCTGCACAGCTCCAGTGATTCTTCATATTTCCCTCCTATATTCTGGAAAATAAAATAGCAAACAGGCCACTCACCATTTGGTGGAGTCCAACCCTACTCCCAGTTTACCCTTACTCCATTCCTCTTATTCAAGTCTGAACTCCCATGCCACTTACTCTTTCTTTGCCCAAGGCAGGTATCATCAGTTGATCTTGGCTCTTTCTCCTGATGAGCTAAGATGCATCCTCAGAATCTTTCTTAACCTAATGCTTTGAGGAATCAAATCAATCAGTTAGAGTTGGGGTACAAGATGAAAGTCATTTATTTCTTATTCCTGGCCTGGTGGGTAGCCTTGAGTCAGAGTTTTCCATGTTTTGTTAAACAGATCATTTCCCATGAACCCTGGAAAACTTATGCTACGTGCACTGTTTGTCTTTATCAACTGGAACAACATCACCATTATTAGCAGTAGTTGTAGCAGTAACATTAATTGGAAACCTTTCTTGAGCTTTCTAAATATCAAGGCTTCACAGCTTCCCTTTTACTGTCAGTTTCTTTTCCTCTGTTGAGCTTATGTGCTAACTTGCTTCATTCATGCCTGACTCTTTGCAACCCCAGGGGCTGCAGCCCACCAGGTTCCTCTGTCCCTGGGAATTCTCCAGGCAAGAATACTGGAGTGGGTTGCCATGCCCTCCTCCAGAGGATCTTCCCAACCCAGGGATCAAACTCACGTCTTTTATGTCTCCTGCATTGGCAGGTGGCTTCTTTACCACCTATCTTAGTTCCAGCATTTCATCCTTTTCTTCATTCACCACTTTCCACTCTCTAACTAGGCTTTCATGGGTAGATTCTGATTGGAGTTTCAATTCTTTTACTTAGGTGATGCTGTTCCTTCAACAGGATCCATAATAACAGCAATACCTCATATTTATAGAGTGCTTTACGATGCACCAAATACTCACACATATATTTATAAAAGTCTTTCTGATCAAAGGCAAACTTTGGGGATGTAATTAAAGGATTTTAGATTTTTGGTTTATGGGACTAAATTACTCTTCAGATGCTTATTATCTTCCTATGGCTTTTAGTCACCTTCTTTAAAATAATATCTTTCTACCCACAAATTTCAGAGCTTCTTTTTCCTCACATATTTTCCTTCAATTACATAGGTAATTTTGGCTTTATAGAGTTGGATAAAGGAAGTAAGCCTTTAGAAAAATAAATGTATGAAAAAACCTCTGACTTAGGAACTGAACTACAAATACTTTCTTCCTCCAAGATGATATTCAACAATTGGACTTAATGTAAACCCAAGTTCATATCTGTACTTCTTAGCAATTTACTTATGATTTAAGAAACCTATAGACATTACATTTTAGATGCTTTTTCTTAAGAAGTTATCTTTTTGAAGATCTTCATGTTCTAACCCTTTCCTTAAAAAAAAAAAAAAAAAAAAGGAGGGGGAATAGTTTGATATATTTTAGCTGGTCCTTAGAGAAAGTTACAGATGCAATTTACTACATTTCCTGTGGTCTTTTTTATAGGGGCTTAAATTTTTTTTTCTTTTTTACCTTTTTAAAGCCTGCTCCCCCAATGCCTTTCCTCTTAGACACAATTTGTCCAGGTGCTCCTGCTGATGTTGTAAAGCTTTCTACTACAATGAGTCTTTAAATGGGAAGCCTTCCTAAACTTTTAAAATAATGAGACCTCACCAGGCAAATTTATGATAAGGTTTCTTTTCTTCCCAGCCTATCCCATTGAATCTCACTCGATTCATACCTCGCCATTGGTGTTTAAGACAATGACAATAAACAATGAAAAGGTTTTCTAAAGTGTCCCAATCTTTTTATGAGAAAGAGGAAATGACTAAGTGATTTCATATTGGCCAATAAAGTCACTAGATATAATGTGATGTCACTATTAATCTTAAGTCCTGATTCTGACTCCTATTTTTTTTTCCTCCAGACTGTTTGCTTCCCTTTTACAATAAAGCCAATGCCTGTGATACATTGGAAAATAGAAAAAGAAAAATGAGTTAAAATTACTGTGTCTTTTATCCTCTTTTAGTGTTCCTTCTGTTTCCCAAGGAGCTTCCAGGTCATGATTAATCTGGAGTCTGCAGTTTTAACATTCTTATGGTATTCTGTCTTTTCTATAATACAGGGCCACTAACACCCCAGGGAGTATGTTTAAAACAGGAAGTTGCACAAGCAAATTATTATCTTTAGGAGGACAGATCTATGGCCAAAACATTGCAAAGGCCAACTGCCTTTTCTTCAGGGGCTAGCAGACGGAGGAATACTTTGAGAGCAGAACTAAACACACAAGGCTGCTGCTTTCTGTCATAGCTCTGTTACTACTCAGAGCAGCCATTGCTGAACTGAAAATAGGAATCACTTAAAGAAGGGCTTGTCATCTTCAACTGAATTAGCTCATATTTTTCTGTAAAGCAGTAAGTGGTTGTAAACACACTCTTCATTTTCCTTCAATGTCTCCACCTTGCCCATGGTTCAGTGGTGACCTTCATGAAGGTTTTTCATTCGAGTTTTACTTCTTTTTCCACTTCATTTGTTGCCAGTAGCTCCAACCTGTGTACGCCTGTGCAGTTGGTTCCCAATTTGGGGGGTATGGGGTGGCAGCAGAGAACCCAGGTGAGGAGTTAGAAAATTGTGATGAAATCCAGCCTGCCCTTCTTATATTACTCTGATTTCAGGACTTGAAGATCCCTGAATCTTACTTCCTATAGCCCACGACAGGAATGGGAGGTTAGGGGCATCTGTTGAAAGACACAAGAAAAGGCTCTGGGGAGGATGTGAATAGCTTTCAAATTCAGTGTCAAAATCGTTTCCAGAGTACAACTGAAAATTATCATTGCACAGAACTTTGGAAAAGTGAATGAACAATAAAATTATTTTATGATAAATGTGGTCATTGGCCATTTAATATAGGAAGAATGCAGTTCCGATGGTTTGCTTAGAGCATAAAAGACCTGTGCACTGAAGCTCTGTGGGGTATGACTCCTGTCTTAAGATGTCTTTTGGCTTTTGGGGGCCACCGTAGGTGTGGAACCCAGTGGGCATTCAAGAACCACTCATTAAATAAATAGGTGTCTAGTACCCTGAGCTCATATCCAACCCCAAATACATTTAGGCAAATTGTTATAGAAAAGAAAAATAGAAGGTGAAAAAGGAAAAAAAGCCCTTCATTCAATTGAGTTTCTCCAAGGTGAGTGGATATGTGAGGCCTAGTAAAAGATGGACCTGAGGTTCAGAAATGCTTCAAAGTTTCTTCCACTTGCAATTTTTAAGGTAAAAAAGCTTCTTTTAAAAGCAAATTATAACACTACGAAAACAGTGAATGTTTGATGTGGAAGTCTTTTAAACATCAGTAAAAGGAAAAAAGAGAGAGTGAAAAAACTTTTTATTATTTCAAAAACAGGGAAATGGTTTTGGATTTCTTTGACTATTTTAGAATTTAAAAGAATTTCCCAGGCATGAATAAAATCAGATTTTCATCAAAAGGCTTTTAAACAAAACTCCACACTTTTCTCCATAAAACCAAACAAATATTTTTCAGAGCAATATTCTCTTACACAAAAGATTTTTACAAATCATTAGAGTGTTCTGTGTGAGGAAAATAAAATTCAAAATTATTCCTTAAAATATTTTTCTTTCATTTTTTTATTGCTACTAGGAATAAGAAAGCATTAAAGAGGATGTATGACTGTAGATGAAAGTTACCCTGCCAAATATATATATAAAAAAATTCTTTTAATGTTTTGGTCACGAACTCTGACAATGATAAATCACTTTTCAACAGCTGCAGACAGCTGTTAAAGTCTAGAGCCTAAAACACTTAATTGGGGAAGTGTGTTAAAAGTTAAAGGGCCAGTGTCTTTTTAGGGTACATGAAGACTTTCTTCGGCACACTCAAAACAGTGCATTCCAAGGTTTGGGAAAGAACACATTAGTCTCTAGATTCATTAAATGTGAAACATTAGGTGGACAAATGATAAAGTGCTCTTATTTACGTATATGAGCAAGAAACAAGAGTTATTAAACATAACAGTGTTTAATAAAAGAAGACACTCAAGCTCCTTGATAAACAGTTTTCATATATTATTTGGTGATGTGACTGAGATTAGTGGTACTCTTGTATTTCAGGTGTTTGAACTGGACACTCCTAATCTCTTCAATGTGGGTTTTACTACAATAAATACATTTGCTGCTGCCTAATCTCTTCAATGTAGGTCTTACTACAATAAATACATTTACCCAGGATTAATTTATTGATGGATGATTTCCAACCCTAGTCAAATCAGGAGAACTAGAAAAATTCTTTTTTAAATTTTTATAAATTTTTTAAAGTTTGTTTTGTGATGCTTGTATTTTATTCTGACAGTGTTTGAGCAGTTATTTCAGGTAATTTAGGGACTTCGCTTCAAATTTTTTCTTCATTAGAGTATTTCAAACTGATTTGCAGTGATAATATTTATTCAAGACATGCTTGCTGAGAGAGTGCCCTTCTGAAACAAGACTTCTGTTGCTTGCATGTGTGACTTTTTCCAAAGTGTGTGTGTGTTTGTGTATATATGTGCATGTATTCACTGCATATGTTATATATATTCACTGCATATACTATATATATAATGTATTCATTACATATATAATATATATTGACTGTATAGTATATAATCACTTCATATATGATGTATAATATATAGCATACATTCACTGCATATATATTTTCACTGCAGTCATGTATATTTCTACATGTGTATATATGTGTGTGTGTGTGTGTGTGTGTGTATACTACTAAGCTCTGAAAGAACTGACCTGATGGTTTCCTTTTACTTTTTTCATGGGTACCAAGTGTGTAAAGGTAAACATCATATATCTGCTTGAAGAGGGACAGTCCCCGTTGAGTAACTGTCAGTAGGTCATTTCTTTTCTGTACAACCCCTGACATTCAGGAAAGGGAGTACTTCTGTTTCACACTCCGTAGCAAAGGTGATCTCTGGGAACTGTTTGCTGAGTAATTCACTGTTATACAATACATCATTTTTATTGGTAATAAGGCAGATGTCACCAACAGCGGAGTTTGTCCAAGGCTGGCTCTGAAATTTCCTTTAAGGCATTATGCTCCCAATCAGGCAGAAAATTTTCATCAGTGATTGCAGATTGAAAGATCCCATTGCGGCATCCAAGGACTGTTTATGACTTTTCCAGCTATACACAAAGTGGGTGGTGAAGAGTGGTCTTGTGTAAGTGCATTGTGTAAGTGCATACATCAGTTATGATGTATCCATTCTACTAACTTTGGAAAGAAATATACCCTAAAAATATGTTGTGTGCAGTTTGTATTGTGTGAAGCAGATGAATTTATATAGAGGATGAGCGGGGAAAGCAATTCACAAAGTTTGTCTCATAAAAGTGTCTGTTTGAAGCAATTTTACTTATTGCTTTGAAAAACTAAGATAAATGGCTTTAAATGAAAGCTTTTTATTGCTAATATTAATTAGAGAGACAGGTTTGCACCTTTCATGCATAAGAATTTTGTGAGCCATTCTTAACACACTAGATAATGAACCATCATCTCAGGATCTATACTTGTTTACGAGTTCTGTGTTGGTTCCAATTCAATGAATTATTTCAAATTAGAGAAAATATACTAAGTGTAGAATTGTACTATCACTCTACACTAAACTTGTAACTTGTAACTTCTATCTCTTATAAATGTGAGATACTGTTGAGAGAGTGCCCTTCTGAAACAAGACTTCTGTTGCTTGCGTGTGACTTTTTCCAAAGTGTGTGTGTTTTTGTGTGTATGTGCATATATTCACTGCATATGTTATATATATTCACTGCATATACTATATATATAACATATTCATTACATATATAATATATATTCACTGTATAACTTATAGTCACTTATCCCACTAAGCAAAAAGTTAAGAGCAACACAACCAGAAAATAAATTTCATATATGCATCACATGAGTGGCTTATCCCAAGCCATACATTCTCTTTTTGCTTTGTTGTTTATAGTATATATAAACAATATATATTTTTGTTGTTTGTGTAACAAAAATCCCTCCGTCCTTGGGATTTTTCCAGGCAAGAGTACTGGAGTGGGGTGCCATTACCTTCTCCGGATTAGCAGCTACTTTCTATAATAGCAACTCCATCTATGAAGGCAAGCAGGAATTTAGAGGACAGCTAGGGCTTCCCAGATGGTAAAGAATCAGCCTGCTAATGCAGAGGATGTAGGTTTAATTCCTGGGTCGGGAAGATCCCCCGGAGTAGGAAATCACAACCCACTTCAGTATTCTTGCCTGGAAAATTCCATGGACAGAGGGGCCTGGTGGGCTACAGTCCACGGGGTCTCAGAGTTGGGCACGACTGAGCACACATATACAAATTTAAAAACTAACCTTAAAAAGAGACAAATGCTCAAACTGAAGCTTCCAAGAACAAGAAGAAAATTTCATGAAGTAAGGAAAATTTACTTTAATCATATGGATGACTTATGCTTATTAAGTTAAAAAAATAACGTGTGGCAAAACTACTACAAAAGTATTTTTAAGTGCTGAACATTAAAACAGCAATAACTAAAAGTCTAGAGTCTAAATTAGATGAAGCCAAATCTACCTGTTCTGCCACTTTTTGTCAAATTTACAATTAGACTTACTTTTGGAATAAATGATTGTCTCTTCCCTCAGTAGTCTGAAAGCTTTATGAGAGTAGATCATTTAATTCCTAGTACCTAGTGTAGTGATCAGCATATAATTGGCTATGCTATGCTAAGTTGCTTCAGTCGTATCCAACTCTTTGCAACCCTATGGACTGTAGCCCACCAGGCTCCTCTGTCCATGGGATTCTCCAGGCAAGAATACTGGAGTGGGTTGCCATGCCCTTCTCCAATATAACTGGCTGCTCTTAATTTAATTAGTCTGCTCTTAATTTAATTAACCAGTTTATAATTGGCTCAAAGAGTTGAATGAAGGAAAAAGTAAATGAATATGTGAATGAATGAAGAGAAAGATATTTATAAAGTTTCCTATTAAACATATCCTGAATCTGAAGATACCCTATGTTTATTATTATTATTAAAGAGAATAAAAATGTAAAGTGACCTTCTGAATTGGCATGGTAATGAAAAACAAAATGTATAATGAAATGAAATGAATGAAAAACAAAATGTTATAACACATTAAAGCTAAAATTCAAAATACACAATGCAATGATGGGAATAATAAACATTAGACACATCTTTGATAGATATGAGTCAAGTCAGAGTTCTGAGAAGATTCAAAACTGAGATTCCAAAATTATGTGGCAGGAATACACAAGGATAGTGTCAAATGCCCACCAGAGAGAAAGTAGTATGTTCGTATCTGGCTACACCACTGCACATAGTTATAGAAAACTTGAAGCAGATTCAGGGAAATGTCACTCTGCAAAATGAGTCAGGGAGTGCAAATGAATCCTTAAGAAAAATGTAAAAAGAACTAGTATAATTGAGCTTCAAGAAAAAGGAAAGAAGCAGCACCCTTCATGTAAAACGTTTCACACTAAGACTTTAGGGAACTATTTTCCAACTCTTCTGTTGCCAGAGCAATAAAAAATGAATAAAATGCAGCAAGCAGGATCTATTATAAGTTAGGATAATTGTTTGAAATTGAGATTTTCAAACCTTGTTACCGGCACTATGTTCCTCTCAAAAGCCTATAAGGACACAAATCTTCTCAGTGGGATGAAATGATTTCAGGGAACACCAGAGGAGGTCCAAGACAAAAGTCTCCATGACCTTCCCAGTGCCCTTAACCTTCATACTGAATAATGAGAGAGGGCTGGAGAACGAAAGAGTGTTCTTTCTTCTATGGAAATCTTTTATCTTCATTGTAAATTTGCCCTGTGCTCAACCACAGAATCTGCTTACATAGTTAGTGAAACACCTTCAGAGGTTTATGATTAAAGGCGATGATCACAGCAGATTTATCTAGAATATGAGTGATAATGCAGACTTGTTTGTTCATATGAGCATTAAAAAAAAAAATTGGCCTCAGAGACAAAAAATTGAGACTGTGAGGGAAAATTCATGCTATGAAACCAGAAACAGACTGAAATTGGTGCTAAGTTTATGAAACAGGAAGTTTTCAAAAGTTAAGTGTATGTTGATTTAATATACTGAGCTTCAAGTATCTGAGTACTGAGGAAGCTACAAAAGCTTCAGCTTTTATCCTGAAGTTTTCAGATATCATTAATCCATGATAGAATGTGGAACTGCCCTGTGACCAGCTCATTCACTTCATTCATTTAGTGTCAAGTAAGTAATAACCAAATAACTATCATTGCATGTGTAGAGTCAAATGTTAAGTTCTATCAACTCAAGAAATGTAAAATAGGAAACTCATTCATGTATAAGGTTTGCTAACCTTCTTTTTATGCACTGTATTGAAAACTAGATGTAGCAAACTAGAAAGTACCTACATTTATCCTGTCCTAATGTAATTAAACTCATTTATTTATTCTTTCAATCAATAAATATTTATTGCAAGAGAAGTGAAGTCATATTTTATCTCAAGGAGCTTTTGGTTTGGTGGGAAAGAATTCACACCAATACCTAAAATATTAGGTAACCTACTTTCAGTGTCTGCTACTACAGGTTGACTCTCTCAACTTCACCGTTCCTAACCACTTCTCTTTGTTTTCCTCATTTATCATAAAAACTAGAAAGCCAAATGCTTGATTTTTCAGACTCTCTTAAAGCTAGGGGTGACCTATGACATAGTCTTCTCCAAAAGGATGCAGGGCAAAGTATGTTAAAGGAGAGTCCATAAAAACTTTTGCTTTTCAGATAAAAACAGACACAGTCTTTCATTGTCCTTCTATCTCTTCCTATCTGGAATGAGAAAAGTAATAGATGGAGACACCACAGCCATCAAGTCAAGAGGCAACAAGAATGAAAATAACAGGGATGTTGTAACCTCCTTGCCTAATGATACCCGTGATCAGCTGAATCAACACAAACAAGGACCTACATCCAGATTTACAAATAACAAAGTCCTATATGTAAGCTACTATTAGTTGAACATTGTAACATGCAGCCAGATGTATTCTTAACTGACCCAGTATTAAATCTTGGCAAGAGATATCAAGCACTATTGTGGTCCAAGAAGAGAAAGAAGGAATCTGCAAATCTTTGCCAAGGTGAGGGAGGAATGACATTTATTTATATAACTTGAAGTCTCATGTCTTCTATTAGACCAAAAAGCTCTTTGAGAAAAGCAAATGTCTCACCTATCCTTGTATGCTTATGCCTAGTAATTAGAACAGTGTTCAGCATAGAGGAGGTTCTCATTAATGTAAGTTAAATAAAGGTTTATATTCTTTCATTTATATTAAACATAATGAGAAATACCAGAAAATTGTGTCACCTAGTCCAGTTCTCTAAACCAGTGTGACCATACATTTTTGTTGACATAACTCCATTAGCATACCACAAATCTATGTAGGTAAATACTTAAATTATGCATATCACAAAATACCTGAAATAAAGAGTTAAAAGAATGAGACAAAAGTAAACATGATAAACACTATGGTCCCTCCCCTGACTTCAGACAGTGTTTGAGGTTTAAAAATAAAATTAAATTTAAAAAAAAATGTAGGTTAAATAAAGATGATTCCATAGAGGCAAACAAAAACAAAAACAAAAAACATACCATCTGGGGACATGTTTTATACATAGCTCCCCTTGGGGAACACCTTTCCAAATTAGAGTACCAGAGAACTATTATAAGTTCAAGGAGCAACTGATGAGTCACATATATTATATCAATATCTCAAATTGCACTATCAATCATTATATATCATTTCCTTCTAAGTTTTTCAAGTTTTATAACTATAAGAATTGGTGTACAATGGCTAAAAATAAGATATTTCTAGGAATCCAACCGATTTCACCTGCATTTGCTCCGAAATGAAATAAAATGCACTTAGGAAACATTCATTGGGTCTCTACTGTGTTCTTGACACTATGTTGGGTGCTGGAAATGTAAACATTAATTGTCCCAGCTCTTCAGGAATTAATTGTTCATTGGCAAATAGGCAAATGAATGAATGAAGCACCACAGTTTCTATGACAGATGCTTGTCCCCATACAATAGAGCCATGAAGGAGCTATTCCAGCAGAAGTTGCATAAAAGTCAGTGACACAAGCTGTCAAGGTCATTAAAATGGGGTTTGCATTTCATTTGCTAATTTTTGCCAAGTAAAAATCCTTTATATTTTATTAACTAATAATAAATTTCTTCTCAAATTACCTCTTACGATGAATAACATTTTTTAATTAACTGGTGTAATAATAGAGTATTTCTGGTCTAGAAGTGCCATTAAAAATTGTCTGGGAGGCACACAGCTGATTTTTTGGCATCGTGCTTTGCATAGTACAGGTCAGTCTTGGAGTCAGTAGGAATTTGCTTTCAGAAGTAGAAAAATGGCCCATATTTTAAGGTGATTTTATAAAACATCTCACCTTAGAGCCCACAGCATAGCTTCTAAAGATACTATGGAAATAAAATTTTGGCTAGTAATTTAAAAAAATATTATATTCAACTGATTTAGACATGAAAGTGTATTTGCATTTTTGTACTAAAATAATAAAATTTATATTTATTATAAGATTATTTTATACTCTACTGAAGAAAAGAGGCGATGAGAAAAATTTAGAAGAAAATTAATTCTTCCTTTGACTTAAGTCATGAGCTCCTTCCCCCTACCAGCACACCCCCAGTCATTCCTAAAATGGTTTCTATACAGAGTACTTCCCAGTTTTAGATCCTGGGAGGTATGTCTCTTTGCCGTAAGTCCTTTGACTTCCATCCCCTCCCCCACCCCCCAGCCAACCCCCAGTGACTTTTCATTCAACACCTCCAAGAGCAAATGAGTTTCTTTTGTCTAAAATTGTCTAGACAGATACAAGGGGGCAGGGAGAGCATCAGACTGCTTTTTTTTTAACCTGGTAATTAAGGCTGTATTAATTTTACTCCATACCCGTTCACACTAAAGAGTTTTAAAATGGCTAATATAAATCCACTTATTTAGATCAAGCTATAGTGTTGAGTGTCCATTATCTGGTGGTGCCTGAACATTATGAATATTGTGTTAGCAGGAATCCTCTCCTATTTGGCCCGTGATGAATATCTTGATGCTTAAATTTGTCCTTTTCAAAGCCCTCAAGGACAGGCACATTTCTGCTCTTGGTGGCTTACTTGAAAGCAGAAAGCCCAATTATTACATTTTCGCATTTAAGCTGCAATGTAGGCTTTGATTTCTCACCTTCGTGGCAGTTTTTCAGCTTTGGCAAGATTTTCATAGTAATTTTTATTCACAGAAAGAGTGACAAGAATTCCTCTCAACTCAGTTATCAGTGGACAAATAGATGATCTTGGAAACTGGCAATCTGCATCTCCTCCTGAGGATGTCAGCTAGATAATGAAGAAATACATTCCAGGGTTCAGAGGTGACTATTTCTTGCATGTATGCATGCATGCCTGTGGATGTATATGCATGTGTGAGATGCTATGGGTATTAGTGTGTTTCTGTGTTAGTGTTAGTATATTACTGCATATTGATGTTAGTACACGGGTCAGTGTGTATACTGGAGTGTGTGTTGACGCACGCGTATTTGAGTGTATGTGTGTTAGTGTGTGTCAGTGTCTGTTTTAGTGTGCATGTTAGTGTGTTGGTATGTGTCTATTAGTATTTATATTGTGTGTGTATGTTAGAATACGTGTGCATATGTTGGGGTGTGTATGTATGCTGCAAAAACTGGGGCAAAGATTAACCCACAAGCAGGAATAGGAAACAAGCATATTAATCAAGGAAGGCTATGTTCTGTTTGTTTGTTTTCCATGAAAATGCTGGGCTGGAACTATTCAATTAAGTATTGGGGCAAAGAAAAAGTTGGGAATAGGAATAAATTGGGAGGGATGAAGTGAGGATAGAGAGTAAGATCTAGACAGGAAGGTAGAAAGAGAGAGAAAACAGAGGAGGTTGGAAAGGCAGCACCATGACCTGAGCCTATGTTGCCCTTGACTTCCCCACTAAAATATCACCATGGAGTGCTCAAGAAAAATGAGGAAAGGTCAAGTTCAACCCCTTGGTCTGAAGTCCATCTTACCTCCATTCTGCTTTGCTCTCTTTTTGAGGAACATTAATGATTAGCCTGATGAAGGACAGTATGAAGCCCAGGACATTTGAAAGCTTCTAAACTGGTGATGACTTCCTGGAACTGGACAACAACATTCTGCTGTCAATGCAGCAGTGGCCCCAGAAAGAATGGGAGAACTTGCGCCCAAGATTAATTCTTTCTGTGGAGGGGAGTATGTGTGTGTGGGTGCCTGAGTGGGGGTGGGATGGATGGGAGAGAACAATAGAGGAAAAAAGAAGCATAGTTTTCACACAGAGTAGAGCCTTTAGAGCTGTTGAATAGTCCAATCCATTTTCATGTGGAGATTTTACTAAAGGCATTTTATTATGATTACCAGTAAAGATTTAGTCATATTATTTATCTATACACACACAAACACAAAAACTATATGTAAGAGCCTTGCCTTGCCAAACAAAAAATTTCATTGCATTTAAACATAAGGGAGGTTAAAAAAACAAATGAGGCACATGTTTGCAGAGATAAACGTTCACTGCAAACATGAAAATGTGGTTTGGACTGATGTCACGAGTAACATAATTAACTACGATAACAACAAAACCACTAAAGGATTTGTGAGAACTAAAAGAAAACCCAAAAGGCATCCAAAAGGTGAAGGGCTTTCCGATTACGCCATTCCTCGTGCTCAGTCCCCACGTCAATCATTTCCCTCCCAGCGGTCACTAGCTTGGCTATTTGTCTGTTTCCACACTAATGCATCACGAAACATCATGCCCACTTGCCTGGAAAAGATACTATCTCACACATATGGGGCCTGCCTTTGATCTCTGTGGTCGAGCTAGAGGTCAGAGGCCTGCCTTCTCCAGGCCCTTACTTCAAATGATTCCTTTCATTTACTGAGAAACCAAACGTTAGCAGGGAGAAGGCAGGAAAAATAAAAGCCATGATTTAATAGCAATTTATGTGTTTGGCCTATTTCAGTTTGGGTTTTATCCTCTTGGGCTCACATATAATTCGTCATTCGTCCCCATTCCCCTGTCCTCCCTGCCCCACCATTTGTTTATTTTGGGCCCTCAGACAGATTGGCACTGGAAGGGATGCTCTTACATCCTCTTTGTCAGGTTGTGGGGTGCCATTTTGTTCTTCTAAAATGTCAGACTTAATTCACTGTCTCTTGTTGATGGGAAAAAATATTGTGAGTAAGTAATAAAGCACAATTACAGACTGGACTCTGGTAAATTTAATGTTTCAACCGGTGGGTATAAATGGCTTTTGAAACTCACATGATTCATCGAGGGAATGTTCTATTTGTACACAAATGGAGAAAGAAGGTAGGTGATGATAAACGTTGGATCCCCAACTGGAGTGGAACTTAGACATGGAAAATATTTTATAACATTTTCTCTTTCATGAATAAAATAAAAATGATCAGAGTGGTGCACATTTTAAAAGTATGAATTTTCATGTGAGTTGTAACAGTTAATTTGTAAGCTTATTAATGATCATCACGATGCAGAACTTCACCTCATAATACCAGGGAAGGTTCGAATTTACTGAGGGCGTCCCAGGTGACTCACACTCAGTAGGGTGCTTAGTCGTCTTTTTTCCCCATCATCTTCACAATAAGCCAATGAGGCAGATATTATTGTTCCCCTTTTAAAGGTGACAAGCAGTCAATCAGGAGTAGCAAGGAAAAGGAAAACTCCTTTGATTCCTCTGGAATTGTCAGTTTCCCTCGAGAGACTGACTGCAATGGATGTGTTTTTACATCCAGAGTAGAAAATACTCTACTGTGTTTTTATAAAGGAAGGAAGGGCTGGCGTGTTCAGTTCACTGTTGCCATGCTTATATTATCATGGCAGTTCACTGCATTCCCTGCTGCTAATGCAAATGACCCCGCCAAGGGTCCTGGAGTCAGAGAAGAGGGAATCTCAGAGTCAGAGTTAGCTAGTAACCCCCAGGCCCCAGTTTCTCTGTAAAGTGGGTATAAAGAGAGTACCTACTTCATAGGGCTGTCATGAAGATTAAATGAGATGACACATGTGAAACCCTAGTTTACTGCTTTCTGTATTCCTATATACATGCGCCTCTGTGTGTCCCATATATATTCCAACATATATATATATGTGTGTGTATATATATACACACACACACATATACACATATATATAGGGACAGGGAGGGAAACAGAGAGAAACTTAGAGGCTGACTGTTATGCCTGACCAAAGACGGCCTGTGGAGTGAAAGCAGAGACTCATATAGACAGCCATATAGCAATCAAGATTTTTGCAGCTCAAAAATGTATCATGGGAACAAATTTCTCAAAAAATTAAAACTAAAACTACCATATGATCCAACAATTCCACTCCTGGGTATTTACTTAAAGAAACAAAAACACTAATTAGAAAAGATATATGCACCCTGATATCCGCTGCCACGTTATTTGCAATAGCCAAGACATGGAAGCAACCATGTCCATCACAGATGAATGGATAAAGAAGATGTGGTGTATATATATATATATATATATATATATATATATATACATACAACGGGATATTATTTAGCCATAAAAAAGAATGAAATCTTGACATTTGTGATAACATGGATGGATCTAGAGGATATTAAGCTAAGTGAAATAAGTCAGACAGAGAAAGACAAATACTATAAGATCTCACTTATGAGTGGGATCTAGAAAACAAAACAAATGAGCAAACATAACAAAAGAGAAACAGAATTATAGATACAGAGAACAAACAGATGGTTACCAGAGAGGGGTGAGGTTGGGGAAAAAAGAAACAGGTGAGGGGAATTAAGAGGTACAAACTATCAGTTGCAAAATAAATATTGGAAATGTACAATATAGAGAATACAGTCAATAACTAAGTAATATATTTGTGCTGACACTTCCTAACTAGATTTATGTGGTAATCATTTTGAAATGTATTCAAAAAGTCATTATATTGTATAACAGGAACTAATATAATATTGCAGGTCAATCATACTTCCAAAGCAAATATACAAACTCAGGGAAAGAGGTCAGATTTGGGGGGGAGAGGGGGCAGGGAACTGGAAATAAAGATATGGGGGAAAACTTTAGAATGTTGAACATTATACAGTGACTGCAGCCATGAAAGTAAAAAACTCTTGCTCCTTGGAAGAAAAGCTATGACAAACCCAGACAGCATATTAAAAAGCAGAGACATCACCTTGCTGACAAAGGTCCGTATAGTCAAAGCTATGGTTTTTCCAGTAGTCATGTATGGATGTGAGAGTTGGACCATAAAGAAGGCTGAGCACTGAAGAACTGATGCTTTTGAACTGTGGTGCTGGAGATGACTCTTGAGAGTCCATTGGACAGGAAGGAGATCAAACTAGTCAATCCTAAAGGAAATCAACCCTGAATAGTCACTGGAACAATTGATACTGAAGCTGAAGCACCAATACTTCAGTCACCTGATGAGAAGAGCTGACTTACTGGAATAGACCCTGATGCTGGGAAAGATTGAGGGCAGGAGGAGAAGGGGGCAACAGAGAATGAGATGGTTGGATGGCATCACCAACTCAATGGACATGAGTTTGAGCAAACTCCAGGAGATAGTGAAGGACAGGGAAACCTGCCATGCTGATATTCATGGGGTTACCTTGAAGAGTTGGAACCACTTAGCAACTCAACAACAATACAGTGATTAGTTTATGGAGACTTTGGAAAAGAAGAACATAAGATTCTACACGTACTATTTGCCTAACCATAAAAAGACAAACATGGAATTCAGTTAATCTGGTCTGAGCAGCTTTCTATAGGAATAGGAGGGCCATGTACTGTCCCAGGTATGCTGCCTGGGGCTTGGGAAGTCTGTAGAGGACAAAGTCAGGCTACTGTAGCACCTGCTCAATTTTCTATCAATGAAAGGGCAGGTGGTGTGGCAGTTAAGAGCCTGGACTTTAGAGCCAGGCAGCCTTAGTTCAAATACCAGCTCTTCCTATTTGAACTGGGGGAACTTGAGTAAAGCCAGCATCTCCACTTGCCCACTGGCACAGCACACCGTGGTGTGAGGGTTACCAAGTTCATGTATATGAAGCACTCCGAGCACTGCTTGGCACAGTTTCAAGATTCAAAGGATGCTTTCTATATAGAGGCCAAGTGTCAGGCTGGATGGATGCATCTCAGTGCTAGGGGCTGCCTAGTTTGTTTTTCAAAGCTTTCTCTCATGGCTCTCAGAATCTCTTGGAACTTTATTAACAAGAAAAGATGCAGAATTAAGAAGGGACGACATGAGTTTTCAAGAGGCTTCCGGTGTCTGATTCATTCGTTGTTAGGTTCTGAGAGAGTACTCCATACCTTGCGCCAACCGGGGTACCATTTGCTTCCTCTGCTCCTAAGTAAAAACATTTATGATTCAGGAGAAAAGACTATAATGATTCCATCTGACTGAGAGAGCAGGAAGATTACAGGTTTTCAAGAAACAGGAGTTGCTTGGGAGCCAATGTCCATTTTTACTAGATGGTTCTGTCAGAGTATGAATTTAAAATGATCTGGAAGAATAGATGGGAACTTGAAGCTAATCTAAGAGAGAACCTTCCATCACAAGAAGACTATGAGCATGGGAGATGGAACACCATTTGTTAGCACTGTATCGCCTTAACGTGTTCATTCAGCAGCATTCGCATTCATTTGACAGGTTTGGGACAGGAAAGCCTTCATGGTGATAGATTTTAAAGGGAGGTTCTCCCTTCACCCTGAAATGGGTGAATCCCCTATTTGGGAACGCTCATTGCAGACACCTTAGAGAAGGAGGGCAAGTACACAGTTTCAGGTTCTCCTAGATTTAGAAGGAAAAAGAAACTGCAACAGAGATGTGCATACCAGGCAAAGAAGTTAGAATCCAAGAAGCAGGGTCTGGGGATCTGGACACCAGAAAAGCTGGTCCCTCCCCAGCTCCCTGTTAGGGCAGCTGAATTCTGTTTCTCAGGTGTGCATTCCACTAATACTGCAAAAAGGGATTAGCCCCGAAGCACCTGTGATCGTCTAAGCTTGGGCTTAGACTTGGAACACAGCAAGATAAGCTTTTCCAGGAAGGAATTCTTGTTTAAACAGAACCCAGTGTTGTTTTCCCACGCTTTTCACTTACCACTGAGCCATCTTTTTCTTTTGTTTCTAAACAAACTTTCTGGGGGTCTCAAGCTGAAGCCCATCCTGATTCACTCACACTCACTAATCCCCTCACATACAATAGTCTGAGGTCCTGAAAACCTGGATCTCTTACCCACCTGCTAGTCGTTAAAACAATTACATGGTTAGGAGCTCACAAACAAAGCAATTCATAATGGGCTCGGGTCCTATTTCCCCCTGGTCCCCTGTGAGGGCGGATGAATTATGTCCTTGTCCCCTCCAGGACCGGTGTCTCTGGAACAATGACACACACATAAAAGCGCAGAAGCGGGGAGTCTTTTTTACTGCTCCTGTCTGTCTGTCTCCCCAAACCCTCACCTCACGGTAAGCTCTCGTTCCCACGTTGTCATTATCATTTCCCTAGAAAATCCGGTTATTTTCTGCTCCATTGCATATAAATAAATTTTAGTTCATTAGTTCAACATTTAGCACATATTTGTTGCATGCTTACTGTCCTTGGTATGCGGGTGCAACTGTAAGTGGGCAAAGTCCTTGACCTTCTGGAGTTGATGGTCTCAGGACTACGTGGTTTGGCTGCAGCAGTGCTGTGCAAGCTGGATGGAAAGGGTTCCGAGGGTAAACAGGATGCTTTCTAGTCTTGTTTTTAGTAAGGGCATGAATTTCAATACCAACAATCCTTTGCATTCACTTCACAACTTGTAAAGAACTCTGGTCCTGGTGCTGAGTTTTGTTACTCCCAGTAGAAAGCGCTATCTCCACTGGGGTTGGTCTTTTGTGACAAGAGGCAGTCTACCTTCTATTTCTCAGAGATCTTCAGAATGTCCCGTGGTATGACACGGTGTGGCTCCTTTACATTCACTAAAAAAATTATTTCTTACAATAGAAGTCATATTGGAATAAAACATTAAAATGTACACAGAAGAACATAAATATTAAAGTTAGAAAACAGGAAAAGGCAGCATTCTGGCTGAGGTGGGAGTGGGTGTGTGGGTTAAGCCCCTTTGCACAAAGAAACCTGGGAGCTGCCTTTTCATTGTGGCTTCAGCCAGGAAGTTGATCTTACTTCCACTCCCCAAGCAAGGTCTCTGTGGCTCAAGAATAGAGGCTTCTGGAAGAAAACACTGTGGACTCAGGAAAAGAGTGAGAACACAGGGCATATTTTTGGAGCTTGGGGTATGGAAACCCTTTTAATATACAGCTGATAAATTCATTCAACAAACATGAGCCAAACGTCTCTGTGACAGGCTTTGTGCCAGGTGCTGTGTGAGGGGTGGTCTAGGGAGTGAGGACTGTATGTAGGGAAATAGCGATTTTTCTTTTTTTGCTATGAATATTTTTTTAATTGATGGTCAATTTAACAATACTATATTAGTTTCAGGTGTATAATACAGTGATTTTATATTTTAGATTATATTCCATATTAAGTTGTTATAAAATATTGACTATATTCCCTGTGCTATACATCACATCCTTGTATCTTATTTATTTTATACCTAATGGTTTGTATTTCTTAATCCCCTCCCCCATCCTGCCCCTCCCCCCACCTCTCTCCTCAGAGCTACTAGTTTGCTTCCTGTGAGTCTGTTCTGGTTTTATTTACTCTATTTTTTAGATCCTACATATAAGTGAAAACATACTGACTTGTAATTTCAGGTGTGAATTTGGTATGGCTGCAGATACAACACTGAGAATCATGCAATAGTTACAAGGGTCCTGATATAAGGAAACGAGAGCCCCAGTGTGACCAAGAGCAATTAGTAATACAAGCCAGAGAAAAAAAGTGGAGAGAAGGTGTTAAGAAAACTCTTATTTGACTAGAACAGAGACAGTTGCTGACAAAGAGATTTAAAAATTTTTCACTGAAGAGGAAGAGAAATCAATATAACAGCACTATCACATATCAGTTGTTGTACATGATTATGTTTAAATTAATTGCATAGTAAGCCATGTTCATTCAGCAATAGATATGTATTGAACATTAATACAATTAGCTCCCACCCTGAAGAATCACTAGGAGAGATTCTTATACTCAGAGCCCCCACCTAGACCAAATAAATCAGAATTTTACTGGTGGGGTACATATACCAGTATTGCTTTAAAAGCTCACCCAGTGACTTGAATGTACATTCAAAAGTTGAGAACTATTGGCCTTGTGTGGTAGTTCTTGAGGCTCACTGCATATTAGAATCACCTGGAGAACTTCTAGAGCATACTGATTCTGGGTTCCAGTACTGACCAATTGAACCTGATTGTAGGAGGATGAGGCTTCCCAGGTGGCTAGTGGCAAAGAATCTGCCTGCCAATGCCAGAGATGCAGGAGATGCAGGTTTGATCCGTGGCTCATGAAGATCCCCTGGAGGAGGAAAGGGCAACCTGCCCTAGTATTCTTACCTGGAAAATTTCATGGACAGAGGAGCCTGATGGGCTACAGTCCATGGGGTGCCAAAGAGTTGGATGTGACTGAGCAATTGAGCATGCATGCACACAGGAGGAAAGGACCTGGACATCAGTAATTAAAATCTCCCTGGGAGATTCTAATGTTCAAATACAACCAATACCAGGCACTCCTGTTAGGTGCTTGTAAACAGAAAACAAAGCTAGTGAGCAAATATAACATCATTTGTGTCCTCACAGAACTTCAGATTTAATGCAAAAGAGAGGCAAAGAACATCTTAAAACAATACAATTATGATATACTGAAATAAGTATGGTGATAAAACCAAAAGATGGCAAGCATTGGAAATTATGGTGGAGTGTGAGGGAATGACTGAAATTAGGCAGAATCATCAGAGAGGTGACATTTAACCTGGAAATTAAAGGAAGACAGAGTTCCAGTATTTGGAATTTAAAGAGGGGGGGGGGGGGAGGGGCGGGGAGAAGAAATAGGGAATAGATATTTCTAGGTAATTCAAACAACACATGCAAAGGCCCTGGGGTGAGACAAAACTAGACATGTCCAAGGAAGGCTTTTGCCTGTCCGGGAATAAAGACAGAAATAAGTGATGCAAGATGACCTGGAGAAACTTCACAGGGGCCCGTCATGCCATGTTAAAGAACTTGTATTTCACTTTAAGCTTAATGAAAGTGAAAGTCACTCAGTCGTGTCCAAGTCTTTGCCACCCTGTGGACTATACACAGTCTGTGGAATTCTCCAGGCCAGAATACTGAAGTGGTAGCCTTTCCCTTCTCAAGGGGATCTTCCCAACCCATTGATCGAACCCAGGTCTCCTTCATTGCAGGCAGATTCTTTACCATCTGAGCCACCAAGGAAGGCCTTAAGCTTAATAGAATTTATCAAAGGCTTTTAAGCAGGCATGTGAGATACTTCCATTAGTTTTTCCCAAAGGTCAAGCTAGAGATGGGAGAGGCTTGGATGATGGTGATGCAGTAGAGATGTAGAAAAATACCCCTACTGGCTGGTAACTACATGTGGTTTTAAGTAACAGAGACCTGGAATAAAGGTTATTTAATACAGAGATTCAGTTTTCTCTTACATAACAAGCATTCCAGGGCTGAAATGGCAGCTTCTTGAGTTTCTACCTCGACCTTCCCTAGAAAGTGCCTGTACCCTTTAAGTAATTTCATGATTGCAACATGGCTGATGCAGCCCTAGTCAGCATGCCCTAGCCAGGAGTAACAGGAGATGTGGGGGCATGGCAACCCACTCCAGTATTCTTGCCTGGAGAATCCCCATGAACAAAGGAGGCTGGTGGGCTATAGTCCACTGGGTCGCAAAGAGTCAGACATGACTGAGCGACTAAGTACACACAAAGGAGACTAAGATGCCATGCTAACTAAATGCAATGTGGGATTCTGGGGTGGATCCTGGAACAGAATTAAGGACATTATTAGAAAATCTGGTGAAATCTGAATAAAGTCTGTAAGTTAACAGTATTGTACCAAAGTTACTTTTTTAAACTTTGGTAGCTGTATCATGGTTATGCAAGGTGTTAAAACTAAGGAAATATACAGAAAGCTGAAGGGTATATGAAACTCTGGAATATTTTTGCAACTTTTCTCTAAGCCTGAAAATTATTTTGAAATAAAAAGTTTTTTAAAATCTATGTGATAAACATAACTCCATAAAGCAACAACCAATGCCACTTTGGTCTCCTAAATGCCATTTTGGACACCCAGGTAACATCTCATAATTATTTATTCTGAAGTTTACTAACGCAAGGGAGAAATGCAAACATTGAAACAGCAAAGTACATTACCATTAATGTAGCAATCATTACCAATCATCATCAGATATTTCAAACTCTTCCTCTCTATTCAATTCCAGATCACAGTTACAATTTAAAAAAGTAATTCTGTACTACTGAGGCTATATCTAAAAATGGCTGGTGAAGAGTTGCTTGGTAATTTTTGTCTGTTTAAGCTAACTTCCTACAATGTGACAGTTTCAGACAGCCTAATAAATAGGAATTATTTTCTTCTTCTCTTCCAAACGCCTTAAAATAATGTGCACAAACTTCAGTGGGTTTTGTTGTTAGACTTAAATCTAGAGACACATATACTTAAGAAGATGATGTTTCCACATATACATTCACATGAAAAATTGATAAAACAATGAGAAATATCTAGATGACAGTTTATATGAAATACTCAAACTAACGATATAAAGTATTTTAATACATTATGAGTTTATTAATTTTCTGTCACTTTTATTATTAAATGTGTGTATGTGCTCAGTCTTGTCTGACTCTTTGTGATCCCATGGTCAATAGCCCACCAGGCTCCTGTGTCCATGGGTTTCTTCAGGCAAGAATACTGGAGTAGGTTGCCATTTCCTCCTCCAGGAAATTTTCCTGACCCAGGAATTGAACCTGGGTCTCCTGAGTTTCCTGCACTGGTAGGTAGATTCTTTTCCACTGCACCACCTGGGAAGTCATTATTAAATAAATGTATTAATTTTTTAACTTAAAAAATGTTAAAGTACAGAGTTTAGCAGTTTAAGTATTATATTTTATGACATGAGTCATTTTTTAAAACTATTCTTAACTGCCATAGTGACCTACTTTTTATATCTGGGAAACACTGTCATCTAGTAAGTGAAAGTCTAAAAGAAAGTTAGACAAATCACTTATTAGAGCTTTGCAAAACAAACAGACAAAAAATACTTGTAGGTGACAGGTATCTATAATTTCTTCTTTTCAAAATATATCTCTAGAACACAGTTACTTCCTATTAGTACACGTATAGTTCCAAAACATTTCTAGAAACTGATAAACAGAAGATTGTAGTCTTTACTCAAAAATGTTCCTAAAATTCTGCAACCTTGAAAATAACTACATTTTTTGATAAGCAAATGCATCTATCCCAATAATAAAGGGAACTGGAATTTTCTTGTGGTATTCTCCGCAAAGTAACTCATATTGAAGAACTAAAACTGCTCAAGGTTAATCAGCCTAATCTGAAAGACAGGAAGTTTACCCTTCATTTCCCAACTGATTCTCTTTAATTTGGAAGCTACACTGACAGGTGGCCTCAACACTTAGGGCATTGCAGACCACCTTGAAGGTCTCAGTGCCAGTAGCCTTTGAAGTCAGAATAATCAACAAGCCATTCGATATCTGATCAGACGAAACCTCCCCATGGAGAAGGCAGTCTCTCAGGTAGACTGATTGTCTATCAAATATGAAGAACTCAATACAGTTTGCTGAACCAATTTATAGACTTAATAGACCTCTAAAACAGAGACAAATTGACATTACAAACTGATTTTCAGTGCTCTTACTTTCTACATGTGTTAATATATTTTCTTTTAAGAGTACATAAAGCATCAACCAAAAAAATAATAATCCTTTACTAATAATGAAGGGAAGAAAAATAGTTTGTATTTTATCGGCAGATCAAGTTCCTCTTCTTATATTGGTACATGGTAAATAGTTTGATCAAATATTTTGAATAAGAGGTCAGGTATAGTACAAAGAAAAAAATTAATTCTTTTGCCATGACGTGTGAATAAATGGAGAAAAGAATTTTCATTCTTGGGAAGGAATTGATGTTTTCCTATCAGGACAAAATAGTTTTCCGGACTTCAGGTATTCTCTGTGATGATGGTTATTAAGATTTCTATTCACCAAATATGATTCCAACTGCATTTATTGAGTTCTTAGTTGAGTTTTTCTCTTAATTGGGCAGATAAATTTGTGTCTTTACCTTAAGTGGCCAACACTTCCTGTTCAATTGAGGAATAATTTATAATTGCATTGTGTGCTCAGAAAAGGACCTAACACGATTTGCATGTATATTTATGGCCCTCACATTGTCACTGTTCATACCAATTACACTTAATATAATAGTCACTACAATATTCATATCAATTCAACCTGATACAATAGTTTCTAAGCCCCACCTATATTTCACTCACTGGACCAGGGGCTGGAAATGGAATTCCATGGATTGATTGTAGTGGCTTTCCCACTAGTATTGACAAATGCATGCATGGGCAAGCTCCCTAAAGTGAATGATGTGTTTGAAATCCTCTGCATGACTGCAGTTCTCAGAAAATCATTTTTCTATTTCATAGGAATACTTAACCTTATGGAATATGAAGAGATTCCCATTAGCAGAGACAGCTGCTATGATTCATCACATGCATTGGAAAAAAAATACTGCCATTGTTAACCTGTATTTTACCTATGATAACCTTCTTGCCTCTTAAGAAACTCAAATACAGTGAAGGAAGAGATAACAATTAATTGACTTCCCTGGTAGTAAAGCAGATAGGGATCCATCCACCAGTGCAGGGAACACGGGTACAGTTCCTGCTCCAGGAACGTTCCACGTGCCATGGGGCAACCAAGCCCGTACACCACAACTACTGAGCCCAGGCTCTAGAGCCACGAACCACAACCATGGAGCTCGTGTGCCACAACTACTGAAGCCCACACACCTTAGGGCCCACACGTTGCAACTACTGAAGCCCATGCGCCTAGAGTCTGTGCTCTGCGACGAGAAGCCACCACAGAGAGAAGCTGGTGCACTGCAGCAGAGAGCAGCCCCCGCTCACCACAACTAGAGAATGCCCACAGGTAGCAACGAAGACTCAGCACAGCCAAAAATAAAATTGATAAGTTACAATAAAAAAAAAAAGAGTAATTTTTTAAATACAAATCAGTAGCATTGGAAATGTCCAAATAGCTGAAGTCTCATCTCTCTGTGATGCCTGGATTCTATGACCATTTGCCTCATCATTGGTGAGCATTTGCCACCTGATAGTTGCCACATGGTTCTAAGGCAGACTTAAACACAGGCTCTAGAGTCAGGCCATGAATCAAGTTCCAACTCTGCCAATTAATAGTTGAGTGAACTTAAACTGATTACTTGAGTTTTCAAAGTCTCAGTTCCCTCATTAGTAAAATATGGGTAATATTATACCTACCATAATCTCAGAGACTCACATGAAGATGAATGAGAGTGCATGTAAAGTGTTAGCATATAGCTTAGAATAGAATCAATATTTGATGACATGTAGCTTCTATTTTTATTTGGAAATGTTCAACTTTTCCTCAGAGCTACTTGGCAAAGCATATAGTATTTTTCAAGGCCCTCAGCTTCTGTACTTGTTGTTCCAATTTAGCTATTAAACCACTGTTGTTCTTTACCCCTTCCTGTTATTAATATATCTTAACTTCCAGAGCTCAAAAAAGATACTTCAGAGTAGATGAATTCAGGACTTTGAGAATTTTCTGTCATGAAATAGGAGAAACTTGTAAAAATTGTCTTGAATACTATTCTGCAGGGGTTATAATGCAAAGATATTTAATCTGAGTAACAGGAGGAAAGTTGTGGTTGAGGAAATCTGGCTGAGAATAACGTGTTGAGCACAGTGACAAGAGACAGAGAAATCAATGACAGAGACTGTTAAAATAATCCAGCCACTAACTAGAGCAAAACAAAAGTGAAAGCATAAGGAAAATGTGATTTGAAGAGATTAACAACCCCCCCAACAAACGAACCCAATACCATTAACAAAATCACCAAGAAAGATCAAATATTTAGGAAAAAATAATCTGACAAAATATGCACAGGATCCATGTCCCAACAACTATAAGACACTGATGAAAGAAACCAAAGACCAAAATAAATGGAGAGATAAACCATATTCATCTACCAGAAGGCTGAATATTGTTACATTGATTCCCCCCAACCTGATCTACAGATCTGATGCATTCCCATCAACATACCAGCAAGGTGTTTTTTGTAGATATTGACAAATCCAATTAAAAAAAATTTTTTTGAAAAGCAAAAACCCACAGAAAGCCAGAACAGCCAGAATAATTCTGAAAAATAAAAAGAAAGTCAAAGAACTACGTGATTTCAAGAATTACTATAAAGCTGAAGTAATCATGAGAAATGGTCCTGGCAAAAAGACAGACACCTAGATCACTGCCACAGAAAGACAGCCCAGAAACAGACATACATATAAATTGTCAACTTGGGCAAGTGGTTTTTGCCAAAGTCCAAAGACAACTTGGTGGGGGAGAAAAATAGCTTTTTCCAACAAATCCTTCTGGGACAACTAAATCTCTAAGTGTAAAAATATGAACTTTAGCTCATACCTTGCATATATACAAAAATTAATTTAGAATGGACTTAAATATATAAAGTCCAAAAAATAAAACTAAAACTTATAGATGAAAACATACATGAAATGTTTATTGCCTTGGTTAGGCAAAGATTTCTTAGATATGTACCAAAAGCACTATCCACAAAAGAAAAAAAAATGATAACTCAGATTTCATCAAAATGTAAAGCTTCTGTAAAAGATACCCTAAGAGAATAAAAAGAAAAGCCACAGACTAGAAGAAAATATTTGCAAATTACATATTCACAAAGAACTTTGTCAAGTATTTATAAAGAACTCTTGGCCTTCCCTGATAGCTCAGTTGGTAAAGAATCTGCCTGCAATGCAGGAGACCCAGTTCGATTCCTGGGTCGGGAAGATCTGCTGGAGAAGGGATAGGTTACCCACTCCAGTATTCTTGGGCTTCCCTTGTGGCTCAGTTGGTAAAGAATCTGCCTGCAATGCAGGAGACCTGGGTTCGATTGCTGGGTTGGGAAGAACCCCAAGAGAAGGGAAAGGTTACCCACTCCAGTATTCTGGCCTAGAGAATTCCATGGACTGTACAGTCCATGGGGTCATAAAGAGTCGGACACAACTAAGTGACTTTCACTTTCACTTTCTCAAAACTAAACAATAAGAAAATCAACAACTTAATTTGAAAAAATGAGCATAAGATTGGAACTGATATTTCACAAAAGAAGATAACAGGTTGGCATATAACCACATGAAAAGATATTCAACATCATTAGCCATTAGAGAAATACTAATTTAAATCAACATGGTGGTGTGGTTCATGCCTGCTCAGTTGTATCCTACTTTTTTGCAACCCTGGTGGACTGCAGCCCACCAGGCTCCTCTCTCCATGAGATTTCACAGACAAGAATACTGGAGTGGGTTGCCATTTCCTACTCCAGGGGGTCTTCCCGAGCTAGGGACAGAACCTATGTCTCCTATGTCTCCTACATTGGCAGACAGATTCTTTACCACTGAGTCACCTGGGAAGTTCCATGGTATATCGTTAAAAACCTATGAGAATGTCTAAAATTAAAAACTGATAATGTCAAGTGATGCAGAGCATACAGAACAACTGGAACACTCCAACTTTGCTGGTGGGAACACAAAGTGATGCAGCCATTTTGGGAAAGAGTTTAGCAGTTTCTTATAATGTTGAACATACATACTTGCCACATGATTCAGCAACTATATACATAAGAGAAATGAAAACTTATGTATACACAAATGCCTTGTACATGAACGTTTCCAGTGTCACTACTCATAATCACACACACACAAACTAGAATGACAAATGAAAAAGAAAAAATAAAATTAGAAAAATAAATACACATTGGAAAAAATAAAAATGAAACAACACAAGAGCAAAAATAAATACAATTAAAATTAAAAAATAGATAAATAACTGGAACAACCCCAAATACCCTTCAACTAAAAAACAGATAAACTGAGATTCATCACACAATGGAATACTACTCAACAAGGAAAAATTTTTCATAGAGAAAGCAACAGGGATGATGTGATGGTAGTATGAAAAGTAAAAGAAGTCAGACTCAAAAGCTACATACTGTAAGTTTCTATTTAATGACATTCTATAAAAGGCAGAATTTGAGGAACCAAAAATAGATCGGTAGCTGCCAGGGGATGAGAGTGGGAGCAGGGATTAATTACAAAGGAGCGGTGTGAGAAAATCTGAGGAAGTGATAGAACATTTCTGTATCTGAAATTGTTGTTGTTACAAAACTACATGCTGAACCTGTATGTCTATGCCTATAGACCTGTCCAAAAAAGAGTTCATTTTACTCCACATTCATTTTTTTAACTGAGTAAAATAAAACAGAAAAAAAAAGTCAAGGTGTTTGAGCTGGTATGGCTAAAAAGAAATGATTAAAAGGGTAAACACTATAAGAGATCTCAGAGAAGTAGAAAGAAAACCAAAAATATGTAGAGTCGTGGGAGGGAAAGGAAAAGAGCCTTTCTAGAAGCAGATGATAGCAAATGCAGTCAATGATAAAAAAACATTATTGTTGATTTTAGGAAGACCTGTTCGAGCAAAAGAGTTTGCCCATTTAGCAACTACTTTATTCTTTCCTAGGTCAGCAACACACTAGTTTGACATTTAACTAACCATTGTCATAAGGGGTCTGGACTTCACAGGTGGTACTAGTGGTAAAGAAACCCATCTGCCAATGCAGGAGACATAAGAGACGCAAGTTCAATCCCTGGGTTAGGAAGATCCCATGGAGGAGGGCATGGCAACCCATTCCAGTATTCTTGCCTGGAGAACTTCTAGGACAGAGGAGCTTGCCGGGCTATAGTCTATAGGGTCACAAATAGTCAGATGTGACTGAAGCAATTTAGCATACAATGATAAGAAAAGACTACGGTAGTTACTAGATGAGGCTTCAGGTTCAAGAAACGAAGTTTTAAACTTGGGGATACGCTTGAGAATGTAAGATACAGGGGCAAAGGATTCACAGAGGAAGAGGAGACTGAAGAAGCTGATGGAAGAGAGGACATGGCCCCTCAGAAGATGAAGAGAGAAGTTAGCCTTGAAGGAAGGGGAGTGAGTGGCCTCTTTTCTCTTGAGTGGGGGAAAAGGCCAGAGCTAAAACAGAGCTTCTTAGGTGGCGATAGTGGTAAAGAATCCACCTGCCCATGGCACCTCACTCCAGTATTCTTGCCTGGAAAATTCCATAGACATAGGAGCCTGTGCGCTACACCCATGGGGTTGCAAAGAGTTGGACACGGCTGAGCATCTGAGCATAAAGACAGTGAAACAGAGACACCGAGAGACACAGGGCTGACGCTGAAGTGATTATTCCAAATGGCTCTGCACGTCATTCTTTCTCTCTAGTGATGATAAGTCTTCATACAGCTTATTTCTTACTGTGGTAACTTCAAAACAGCTGGTGTGAGTTTCTGTTGTTTTCGTTCTGCAGCTTGTCTTGAGCAAGCGAACCCTACTCAGTGATGTATTCAGGAACGTGTTAAATTAGTGCCCCCTTGTGGCCTCAGGGAAGAATGGGGTCCATTGTGTTGACTACATTTGCAAACAAGCCCCTAGACTCAAGATGCTCTATAAAAGACCACATCCATTGGTTGCTTCTTCCCCCTAAGGTAACGAGGATTTAGTCAAGTGTCGCCTTGAATAAACTGTTTGTTGTTGTTGTTGTTTAGTCGTTAAGTCCTGTTCAGCTCTTCTGTGGCCTGACCAGGGTCCTCTGTCTGTGGGATTTTCCAGGCAAGAATACTAGAGTGAGTTGCCATTTCCTTCTCCAGGGGATTTTCCTTACCCAGGGATCAAACGCACATCTCTTGTATTGGCATGTGTAATCTTTACCATTAAGCCACCAGGAAGCCCAACAGGGATAATGTGCAAGGAGAAATGTTAATAACAAGTAAAAATAATGTTTGAATGAATTCTACTTCCAGATGTGTTCAAGTATGTTCACAGCTTTCATTCAGACAAGACTTGTGAGTATATAACTTCTGGCATCAACAGAAAAAAGAGAGTAAAAATGGTTCTGAAATTGCTGATGATTCCTAAGCTGTTACTTAAAGCTGTTACTTAATGGGCATCATTCATAAATCTATTTGTAAGGCTATGGACCAATGACTGAAGCAATGGAAACCAATTTGCTATGGTGTTTGGAATGAGAGACTTGGGATATAGATGTTCAACTTCAGCAAACTCGAGGCAATTTTTCATGAAAAGGCCTAAGAATTGATCAAATTTGACATATGTCATACCATGTTTGCCAATTAAATAAAAACCCTACAGAGACACACATAGTGCTTTAATTGCAAAAATAACACCTACACTCAGGAGAAGTACAGCAAGAATCCTCAGGATTCCCATTACCTCTAATTGGAATCAAACAGCAAAATCCCTGACCTCCATGAGGCATATTCATTTCACAGCTGACATTTGTTTTTGTTTTTTTTTTTCCTTCTCAGCTGATATTTTAAAATTATCACACAAGCAGAAAAACGTTTTAGGACTCTGTTTGGTTCAATATTCTAGCCTTGACTTGTAGGATTACCTTCAGAGGCCAGGCCAAGTCCTTTCTCCACACTACTTTAGAGCCATATGGCCAAATGAAAACAGAATCAGGTCATCGTAGCTTTTCCTTCTAAGCCATCTTGTAAATGGAAAAGTGCTGTGGTGAAGCAGAGAGAAGTGTGAATTTCCACACTCATAACCAGCAAACAAAGAAATAAATTACTTTATGGTTTCCATCCTTAAATGGAAACAAAATGGCCTCCTCTTTGACTCATGACAATTTAGTCCATTTCATTTGAGTTGTTCCCAGAGGTCAAGCCCTTCCAGATCTGGAAATGATTTAATATGGCAAAAGTGAGCAGCAGGATGTACCCAAATGTTTATATTCAGGTTGACTGTAAAAGGCTGATAACCTGAAAGCTGAAATTTATAACAGCTTCAGGGCTACTGTGGTATTTATTTCTTGAATTGGCCTGGTTGAGGATTAACAAATCTATTGAGAAGTACCATGGGGAATTCCCTCTCAGGCTATTTGAATGGTGAAGAAGAATTAAAGTAATGTGGCTGATAGCTGAAATGGTACCTGGTGACTTCACTGAGTCAAACAGCAGCAAACACCTAAATAAAACTAAAAAATGCAGTAAATTACCCTAGAAATTTGACCTGTCCTATTGTCAAATACACAAACATACATAAAAGTATAGACACAAGAACTTGCTTGTGATATTGTTCTCAGGATCCACTGGGATTTTTTATGGAGAAACTACTTTATCAGTTCAGTTCACTTCAGTTCACTCAGTCATGTCCGACTCTTTGCAACCCCATAAACTGCATCATGCCAGGCCTCCCTGTCCATCACCAACTCCCAGAGTTTACCCAAATTCATGTCCATTGAGTTGGTGATGCCATCCAACCATCTCATCCTCTGTTGTCCCCTTCTCCTCCTACCCTCAATCTTTCCCAGCATCAGGGTCTTTTCAAATGAGTCAGCCCTTTGCATCAAGTGGCCAAAGTATTGGAGTTTCATCAATCCTTCCAATGAACACCCAGGACTGATCTCCTTTAGAATGTACTGGTTGGATCTCCTTGCAGTCCAAGGGACTCTCAAGAGTCTCCTCCAACACTACAGTTCAAAAGCATCATCTTTGGTGCTCAGCTTTCTTTATAGTCCAGCTCTCACATCCATACATGACCACTGGAAAAACTACAGCCTTGACTAGACAGACCTCTGTTGGCAAAGTAATGTCTCTGCTTTTCAATATGCTATCTAGGTTGGTCAAAACTTTCCTTCCAAGGAGTAAGTGTCTTTTAATTTCATGGCTTCAGTCACCATCTGCAGTGATTTTGGAGCCCAAGAAAATAAAGTCAGCCACTGTTTCCACTGTTTCCCCATCCATTTCCCATGAAGTGACGGGACTGGATGCCATGATCTTAGTTTTCTGAATGTTGAACTTTAAGCCAACTTTCTTACTCTCCTCTTTCACTTTCATCTTTAGTTCTTCTTCACTTTCTGCCATTAGGGTGATGTCATCTGCGTATCTGAGGTTATTGATATTCCTCCCGGCAATCTTGATTCCAGCTTGTGCTTCTTCCAGCCCAGCATTTCTCATGATGTACTCTGCATAGAAGTTAAATAAGCAGGGTGACAATATACAGCCTTGACATATTCCTTTTCCTATTTGGAACCAGTCTGTTGTTCCATGTCCAGTTCTAACTGTTGCTTCCAGACCTGCATACAGATTTCTCAGAAGGCAGGTCCGGTGGTCTGGTATTCCCATATCTTTAAGAATTTTCCACAGTTTATTGTGATTCACACAGTCAAGGGCTTTGGCATAGTCAATAAAGCAGAAATAGATGTTTTTCTGGAACTCTCTTGCTTTTTCCGTGATCCAGTGGATGTTGGCAATTTGATCTCTGGTTCCTCTGCCTTTTCTAAATCCAGCTTGAACATCTGGAAGTTCACGGTTCACGTACTCCTGAAGCCTGGCTTGGAGAATTTTGAGCATTACTTTACTAGTGTGTTAGATGAATGCAATTGTGAGGTAGTTTGAGCATTCTTTGGCATTGCCTTTCTTTGGGATTGGAATGAAAACTGACCTTTTCCAGTCCTGTGGCCACTGCTGAGTTTTCCAGATTTGCTGACAAACTGAGTGCAGCACTTTCACAGCATCATCGTTTAGGACTTGAGATAGCTCAACTGGAATTCCATCACCTCCATTAGCTTTGTTCGTAGTGATGCTTCCTAAGGCCCACTTGACTTCACATTCCAGGATGTCTGGCTCTAGGTGAGTGATCACACCATTGTGATTATTTGGGTGGTGATGAACTTTTTTGTATAGTTCTTCTGTTTATTCTTGCCACCTCTTCTTCATATCTTCTGCTTCTGTTAGGCCCATCCCATTTCTGTCCTTTATCGAGCCCATCTTTGCATGAAATGTTTGTTCCCTTGGTATCTCTAATTTTCTTGAAGAGATCTCTAATCTTTCCCATTCTGTTGTTTTCCTCTATTTCTTAGCATTGATCACTGAGGAAGGCTTTCTTATCTCTCCTTGCTGTTCTTTGGAACTCTGCATTCAAATGGGTTTATCTTTCCTTTCCTCCTTTGCTTTTCACTTTTCTTCTTTTCACAGCTATTTGTAAAACCTCCTCAGACAGTCATTTTGCTTTTTTTGCATTTCTTTTCCATGGGGATGGTCTTGCTCCCTGTCTCCTGTACAATGTCACGAACCTCTGTCCATAGTTCATCAGGCACTCTGTCTATCAGATCTAGTCCCTTAAATCTATTTCTCACTTCTACTGTATAATCTTTATACTAAGGTCTATTTCATATAAAACCAACCAGAAGCATAAAGTCACCTGAGAGTAGTGCTAAATTAGAAATAGGAATCTATATAGACATAAATTTAGAAATCTGCCATAGGGAGGATCCATGTAAGCTAATGAATTTCTCAAGATTTGGAACATATTAATAGAAAAGGACAAGCAGAAGGTCAAGAGAGATAACTGGTAGATACAAATCTACCATCTCATTTGTCTTCATCACAACCTGCCATTATATATTCATTTTGCCAATATATATTCATATATTCATTCATGTCTTTCCTCCTGACCCCACCCCTTAGGAAACCTCCATGAGAGTAGGTGTTTTGTCTTTTTGAAGTCCCAAGTACAGTTCAGTTGCTCAGTCGTGTCCGACTCTTTGTGACCCCATGGACTGCGGCACACCAGGCTTCCCTGTCCACCACCAACTCCCAGAGTTTACTGAAACTCATGTCCATCACATCAATGATGCCATCCAACCATCTCATCCTCTGTCATCCCCTTCTTCTCTTGCCTTCAATCTTTCCCAGCAACAGGGTCTTTTCAAATGAGTCAGTTCCTCACATCAGGTGGCCAAATTACTGGAGTTTCAGCTTCAGCATCAGTCCTTCCAATGAATATTCAGGACTGATTTCCTTTAAGATTGACTATTTGGATATCCTTGCAGTCCAAGGGACTCTCAAGAGTCTTCTCCAACACCACAGTTCAAAAGCATCAATTGTTCAGCATTCAGCCTTCTGTATAGTCCAACTCTCACATCCATACATGACTACTGGAAAAACCAAAGTTTTGACTAGACGGACCTTTGTTGGTATCGTCATGTCTCTGCTTTTTAAAACACTATCTGGGTTGGTCATAGCATTTCTTCCAAGGAGCAAGCATCTTTTAATTTCATGGCTGCGGTCACCATGATTTTAGAGCCAAAAAAAAAAAAAACAAAGTCTGTCACTGTTTCCACTGTTTCCCCATCTATTTTCCATGAAGTGATGGGATTGGATGCCGTGATCTTAGTTTTCTGAATGTTGAGTTTTAAGCCAACTTTTTCACTCTCCTCTTTCACTTTCATCAAGAGGCTCTTTAGTTCTTCTTCACTTTCTGCTATAAGGGTGGTGTCATCTGCATATCTGAGGTTATTGATATTTCTCCCAGCAATCTTGATTCCAGCTTGTGCTTCCTCCAGCCTGGCATTTTGCATGATGTATTATGCACAGAAGTTAAATAAGCAGGGTGACAATATACAGCCTTGATGTACTCCTTTTCCTATTTGGAACCAGTTTGTTGTTCCATGTCCAGTTCTAACTGTTGCTTCCTGACCTGAATATAGGTTTCTCAAGAGGCAGGTCAGGTGGTCTGGTATTCCCATATCTTTAAGAATTTTCCATAGTTTGTTGTGATCCACACAGTCAAGGGCTTTGGCATAGTCAATAAAGCAAAAGTAGATGTTTTTCTGGAACTCTCTTGCTTTTTTTGACGACCCAGCAGATGTTGTCAATTTGATCTCTGGTTCCTCTGCCTTTTCTAAATCCAGCTTGAACATCTGGAAGTTCATACTTCATGTACTGTTGAAGCCTGGCTTGGAGAATTTTGAGCATTACTTTACTAGTGTGTGAGATGAATGCAATTGTGTGGTAGTTTGAACATTCTTTAGCATTGCCTTTCTTTGGGATTGGAATGAAAACTGACCTTTTCCAGTCCTGTGGCCACTGCTGAGTTTTCCAGATTTGCTGACAAACTGAGTGCAGCACTTTCACAGCATCATCTTTCAGGATTTGGAATAGCTCAACTAGAATTCCATCACCTCCACTAGCTTTGTTCATAGTGATGCTTTCTAAGGCCCACTTGACTTCACATTCCAGGATGTCTGGCTCTATGTGAGTGATCACACCATTGTGGTTATCTGGTGTGGTTTTATCATGGTTATCATGAAGATCTTTTTTGTACAGTTCTTTTGTGTATTCTTGCCACCTCTTCTTCATATCTTCTGCTTCTGTTAGGTGCATACCATTTCTGTCCTTTGTTGTGCTCATCTTTGCATGAAGTTTCCCCTTGGTATCTCTACTTCAAAGCCTAGATCATTGCTTGTCATGCCGTAGGTACTCCAAAGAAAACACACAGAGCTGCTGAATGAGGTGAAGAAAAATACAAAGAAAAGAGATGAGAACCAGGAGGAAAAATGTGGGAAGAATCACAAGAAATAGGTTACTCAGTGCTGTCAGACAAAGCTGAAAGGCACAGATATTTAAGAAAAAGTCTAGGAAAGGTTTGTATACTGGGATAATGCATTGTAGAGAGGTTTAGTGGAAGTGAGAGCAAGCAGGCCATGTCATGAGCGGCATAGCAAGCCTGCTACTGAAAAATAAGTCTCTTTTCAGTTATACAAAACATTTGTTAATTTGCAATGAAAAAAGCAGGAGGCATAATAAAAGAATATGAGGAGGTATTAACATAGGTATGTTCCCCAGATGGTCACCTTTCACCTTCCTTATGTGCTTTTTAATATGCAACATAAATGTGGGATGGAATACAGGACAAAGTCTCTTACCAATTATTTGGAAAAGTTTCCAAAATTAAGATTGCTCATGGAGATCGGGATTGAAATGTATTTCGAATAGATTAAGTGATATTCTTTCGCAGCACACTGAATTTTCTATTTTGATCAGGTTAATATCAACATGACTTCGTTGTTTGCAAGTGTTCATGTTGAGGGCAGGAAAAGTGACCTCAGAGGTTTCTACTGTACAGGGAAAGCAACCTGAGATATCTATGTGCTCTGAATATGTACAGTGAGCCACCTAATATTTCTGAATTATCATTACTGTTCAAGGGCACCCAGCCAGAGTAAGTGTGTGTACTGAAATTCTATGGGGGTCTAACTTGAGCTTGCGACAAATACACATAAAATCTAATATAAAAGGTCACCATTAAGTGTGTATGTGTGTGTGTGTGTGTGTGTGTGTGAACAGTTATCCTGTGACTCACCAAAACACACTCAACCATAACTCCCCTCCAGCATCACAGCCAACAACCTCTAGTCACTGTGGCCTCCTGCCTGTCATCACTAGTGAGAGAGATGGAAGCCAACTGGGAATGAGCTGGGACATGGGTGCCTGGAACATACATACAGGTCATCAGAGTTCTTATTGCAACTTCAGTGTGTGGGGGGCCAACTTGGAAAATGCTTAAAAACAGTGGCTTTTTTTTTTTTTTTTAATGGTATGAGTTCAGGAATCTGATCCAGAGAGGAAAAGAATAATGAACTGTATATTTTTAATAAACAGAAGAGAATCCCAACTGGGGACTTGATTGGGGGATTCTGTTTGTGATGGTTAATGGCTGTTTTATGTGCACTTGAGAGTGGTTCAGGAGCCCCATGCTGAAGCATCACACATTGTAGTTAGATGTGAAGGCCTGCCTCAGTGAATCCTTATGAAGATAGGAACTTTGCTATAAACTTTTCAAAGGAGACAGCATTTTGGAACATTTGAAATCAATTACACAAAAGGCCTATAATGAATCAGGTATATGAATTTTGAATTATCCCCAGTTGGGAATTTCTGGGCAAGTATGTGTAGATTTAAGGGAAAGAATAGTCTTCAAAGAAAGCTCAGGTATCCAAGGATGTTGAGTCATCTGGCTTTGAATATTGTATTGTTTTCTCCATTGTCCAGATTTTTTCTCTTGGTCTATGTGCCATATTTAAAATAGGGTCATAATTAAGGAAACTTTTAGAGTCAAAGGAAAGGGGCTTGCAGATGGCTGAGTTGAGATGGAGGTGACCTTTTCCAGAAAAGAAGAGAGGCATGGGAGTGTTGGGGTCAGGCAACCAGATTAGGGACTTCTGACCCCAAATTAGTGGTTTAACTAGTTCTGCAACCCTAAATTAACCTTCCTGAGCATAACATTTTTATCACCTGTAAAATAGGGATAATGGTATCTACTGTGCAGTGATGTTAATCAGATTAGCACTGATTTAAATAAACACCTGACATACAATTGGTACTCGTAGTCATGATTGCATCTATCCCTTCACATTCCTCACCCAGAGCTAGTTGTACCATAATGCATTGTATATATTGTAATGTTTATCTCTAGAAATGTGGTAGATAAGCACCCAGCTAAATTTGATCTGAATTTTACATTTCAGATAGATAACAATCTTTGGAGTTTAAGTAAGTCCTATGCAATTTGGAGAATATACTTAACACTAAAAAATTAGTTGTTACTGATTTGAAATTCAAATTTAGCTGAGTAACTGACATTTTAATTTGCTAAATCTGGCAAACCTGCCTACTCAGTATGTATTCCCTATTTATCTCTTTCTAACAGCACGTAGATTTTCATTCTGATAATGAACCCTCTCCTACAGTGCAGAGTCTACATGGCTTAAGGCAATCAACACTTTTCATCCTCCTGGCCAAAATAACTGGGTTTTTTTGGTAGGCATGTGATCTAAGTCACAGTGAATTTAGGCCTCTTGTTTGGAACACAAAATTAGAAATATTCGCTCTCTCTTAGGTGTGATCAAGAAGAAAGAACTCTGCACATTGTTGGTAATCATTTAGCTACTGTGTGAGGAACTGACCCATAGAAGATACAAAGCCAGGGTTACAGCTGGGGAGTTACCCTTCTGGGGCTAGCAGTAGAATCAGTTTCCCTTGAAGCACAGGGCGTATGGGGAAGAGATGGACACCTGATGGACACCTGAACAAAACCCTCTTTCTCCCTTTTTTTTCCTTTTGTTTAAGGAAGGAAGAAGGAAGAATTGATGCATCATAGGTAAGAGTATCCAGTACAGGGTGAAAAGAGGAACTAAGAAAAAGCATGTCCTTCTGTGAGTTCAAATGCTTTAGTTGCAAGTAGTAGAAAAACCTAACTCAGCTAAACAATAAAGGGAATTTATAGGTTCTTGTAACATAAAAATCCCAAGGGTAGGTGAGCTTCAGGGGAAGCTGTTTATTTAACAGTGAAATATGACAACAGAGAGAAAAGGGGAGGGGGCTTGTTCTTTTTTTTTTTTAAGTTAGCCACTGCTTCTATTTTTATGATTCTATAATTTTATGATGATTTGGCAAACTCAAAATGCAGCTGCACTCATTAGTTTCCCAAATTAATATTTATATAACTTGATGCAGCATTGGGGCCAAATTTTTAGTAGAACTTTACAAACAGTTCATTGCACGTCAGTCTTATCTGCTTAGAAATGCAAGCATCACATTTTCCTATACACATCCCAGAATTACTTCTGCCAATTCAAGATTTCATGATAAGTTTGCATTTGTAAGCTTCATTTCCTGATTCCTTGATTTGTGCACTTGCAAATTACAATTCTGTGCATGTTCAATAGAATTAAGATAGTCAAAATTCTGTAATCTCCTTACTGCATGAATTTAGATCTCAGACATTTTATAATAATACTTTTCCCACAGCTGATTTTAATAAAATATATAAAAATAATAATTATGAAAATAAAGAGCATATGATAAGAAATCTTCCTTTCAACCCAGCAATCATATTAAACACATTTGGGTCTAACAAACATATTCTTATATACATGAAGCTACCAATATGCATATAATAGATCTTTTATCCAGGAATATGAAACTAGAAACATCCAAACAGTAGAATTATTGTGAAGTATTTTTTTTAATTTTCATCCATTAAAAAAAATTATATATTGAAAGATTTGAAAATAATATAGCTAGATATTTTTCAGGCAACAGCAGCTCACGGTTGCCCTGTAAACTGAAAGATGGCAGAATAAAGTTGTCACCTGGTAGATTTGTGGGTATCATACTATATTAACCACCTTAGCTCTCAGCTGATACACAGTTCAGAAGACAATTACTTTAAAGTGTTATTTTCCAGTCGTGCAAATATGTGTTACATAAATCATTCCTTAATTAGGATAACAGAAAGAAATACCCTGAGAATGTACCTAGTGGGATGGAGTCTTTCCTAATCGATGGGCTCCATCGAAATGCAGACATCTCAGACCCAGAAATACTATTGGACTAAGATACATTTCAGACCATCCCAGTGAATTCTTCCCTACTAGAAATAACATTGTATTAATAATTAAAATAAAAATGGCTCGTGTTTACTGAGCTATTATTATGTCTGGAGCTAAGAGTTTTGACTTTCACAGCCCTGTCTCCACTTTGTAGATAAGCATTTTGCTAAGTCCAGAGAAATGCCAGGCCACTTGGACCAAAGTCTCTCTAATAGCAGAGCTAACAAGAACACAGGTCATCCTGGGTCATAATGGGGATCATACACAGTAGGCTACACCCTTTAGACTGGAGCTTTGTGAGACAGGCACTCGTGTTCCCATTGTGTAGAATAGGGAAGCTAGTCATTTGCCAAACTCACTCACTCATCTATCAGTTTTTATTAATTTAATATAAAAAGTTTAGGAATGCAGATGAGCTCTCCCTTGACAAAAAGAGATGTTCTGTGACAGAGCTAAGATGAGCTAAGGAAATTTTGTGGAATGACTGATTTGAAAGTGTTAATTTTCAAGAGAATCTTCAGCTTTGAAACTACTACTTTTTAGTTAGCATAAACAAGGTAGCTTAATACAAGCAATAATATTCTAAACCCATATATTTTCCACCCAAAAGACAAAGAAATAAAACTTCACAAACAACATTAACTTTGAGATACGCCTTCCTCACCATGCATTCAAATAGCATGCACAAGCTCTAGTATTGGCATTGCTGAGAAATTGGTTCTTTTATGTCATTTAAATGGCACTATAATCTTCCATTCAGGGTCTGGCTAAAACTCAAAAAACAACAAACTACAGATGAAGACCTTCCTTTTCAAATTATTCTTTTGTTCTGTCCAAGTTAGGGAAATTGGTATTCCAGCAGAAAGCTGCTGCTTTAAGCAGAACAGTCTTTAATATGGAAAGATTCTTCCTTAGATTGCTAAAAGTTTTGCAGTTCTACTTTTAGTCATTATTACTATAATCTACCATCAAGAAATCTCTTTCACAGTGAGGTCAGGAAAAGTATATGGAATCTTCTAATGGTCAGGTTCTCCATTTCACTTTCTACTCTGTTCTCCTCCAGAAGTGGGGCAGGATCCAGAGTTTAACAACATGGGATTCAAAATTTATGTGCATACATGTGTGTGAACATGTGTTTTAACCTTTTTACACCTGTCACCTTGGAAAAGACCACTTGTCCTTTAAAACCTCAGTTTCCTTATCAGTACAAGAAAGGCACTGGACTAGGTCAGGTCAGTTCAGTTCAGTTCAGTCGCTCAGTCGTGTCCGACTCTTTGCGACCCCATGAATTGCAGCACGCCAGGCCTCCCTGTCCATCACCAGCTCCCAGAGTTCACCCAGACTCATGTCCATCGAGTCAGTGATGCCATCCAGCCATCTCATCCTCTGTCATCCCCTCCTCCTCCCATCCCCAATCCCTCCCAGCATCAGAGTCTTTTCCAATGAGTCAACTCTTCGCATGAGGTGGCCAAAGTACTGGAGTTTCAGCTTTAGCATCATTCCTTCCAAAGAAATCCCAGGGCTGATCTCCTTCAGAATGGACTGGTTGGATCTCCTTGCAGTCCAAGGGACTCTCAAGAGTCTTCTCCAACACCACACTTCAAAAGCATCAATTCTTTGGCGCTCAGCCTTCTTCACAGTCCAACTCTCACATCCATACATGACCACAGGAAAAACCATAGCCTTGACTAGACAAACCTTTGTTGGCAAAGTAATGTCTCTGCTTTTGAATATGTTATCTAGGTTGGTCATAACTTTCCTTCCAAGGAGTAAGCGTCTTTTAATTTCATGGCTGCAGTCACCATCGGCAGACTAGGTCAGCCACTCTCAAAGAATGGTCTGGCAGCATCTGAGGTTTCCTAAGGCCCTTTCGGGCAGCCTTATGAGCTTTCAAGCCCTTTCATGAGCCTTTCAAGCTCATGGTTAAAACTATTTTCCTGATGACACTAAATACTGATTATATTATTTTTTCACTCTCACACTTTCACTTGTGAAGAGTGCAGTTTTCTAGAACCTCCATGCTACGTGATGATGTCATCAACCTGAATGTGTTCTTATGTAACCTTGTGTTTCAAAATCATTTTTAGTCTTAAATATCTAATACCATAAATTTCAATAAATACAATTCACATAAAATCTAATAGGGCTCTCAACAGTTTAGGGGTTAAAAGGAGTCTTAAACCTAGAGAGGTGAGATGGGGGAGTGGCAGGGAAGTTCAAGAGAGAGGGACTATATATATACTTATGGCTGTTTCACATTGTTGAATGGCAGAAACCAATACAACACTGTAAAGCAATTATCCTCTAATTAAAAATTTTTAAATGAGTCTTAAAATCAAAAAGTCTTAAAAAAAAAAGTCTTTTAAAAGACTTTTTAAAAAAAGTCTTAAAATCAAAATCAAAAATTTGAAAATTGGTGGGCCAGATCATCTCTGCCTCAGTGGTTTCCAGTGGCTTGTGCTAGGGTTAAAATATCTTTTTCTTTTTTTAAGGTGATGAGGGTAGATTTTACTTTTTAAAAGTTCCTATTTGGTAAGAGAAAAGTGATACCCTTTGTGACTACCTCCATTAAAAAAATTATTACGCTACTAGTTTATATAGATGCAGCCCTATGAACCCTTTTCGTGACCTCCTATGTTACCTATGATTTCTTGTGACCTTCTATGATTTAAAGACAAAAAACATTAGTTTCTGTGTAGATTGTTACTACCCAAATAGGTATTGATGGTGTTCTATGAAATTGTCCTTAGGCCCTCAGAGCATTTAGATAGAGTTTGTACTTAAGTGAAAACCTAATTAAGTGTAAGAACGTATTTACACATGACCAATTCTCTAATGTCAAATTCAACCGTGCTTTGTCTTTACCTGGGCTTTTCTAGATTTCCCGCTATAGACTTCAAGTCAGATCCTGAGACTTGAGCCAAAAGCTCATTCCTCAAATATGATTTTAAGGTGTCATGAAGATGGATTGATTGATAATAAACTCTTTCAGCAGGTATGCAAAAAAAAAAAAAAAAAAAAAAAAAAAAAACGCCTGCTGGCCAACTCCAAGAGGAAAATTCCCAATTCAAACAATACTTCTCCTTGCAACACTTTCTGTATTTGATGGATTACTTCTGGATAAGTTATAAAACTGAAAGTTCAATTTTAAACAGGACCTTTTATTCTGAAAGAATTGCAACTCAGGATAATATCAGTGAATGTTTTCTTTCCCAAACCAATTATATGGTAAAATAGGATTATCGTATTCATTTAATCTACATAAAGTCCATAGCATTAAATGATAGATCAGCTGGTTGTTTCCAAAGCACTTTGCACTTTTGCAGTGCTGAAGGAGGCTTATTTATTTACTTTTTATTTTCAGCCTTTCTCTTTAATTGGCTTTCCACTACATAGTGCTTATTTCTTGATTTTTAAAAAGAACTTCTTATTATTCTTCTCCATTATCTCATCTTTTTTCCTCTTTGTTGGACTGAAGTGACAAGGGGCCTTGAATCCATGATGAAAGAAAATGTAATTGAGCCTAGGGAGCTAACCACAGGAAAATCTGAGTTCAAACTCTGGCACTGTCTCCCCTTCATTATCAAACCCTGGAGTTCCATAATCGAGAAAATGTATATTGTTAGAATACTTCATGGAGATGTTGTAAAGATCACTGAGTGCATTTCCTTTAACATTAGTAGTCTAAAAAGTGAGGCAGAGAAAAGCGCTTTTCCAAATGCACTCCCCTGGAGTGAGGGTACAAGACCTTGGAAGCAACTTTCTCCCCAGATATCAGTCAAGTCAAGAACAGCAGAAACAAGGTGATTAGAAGTATGCTTTTTCACTTGTAGGGGGTTGTAATTAGGTTAATTTCTTTTGGAGGGACTCTCAGGGACCTGTTGCCTAGGAAGTAAGTAGAACCTGTTCTTGTTGTGAAAATGACTTCATTCTGGTATGGGTTTCAAATGTAGGTGAAAGGACCAGGGAGCAGGTCTCAATCTGATGTCTGCCTACACTGACCGCTTGTCTTTTAATTTGCTGTCTGGGAAATTGCTAGTTAATGATTTTTTGTGCAGAATCCCTTTGATCACTGCAAAGTTCAACTATGCTCCCATGGAAAAACCCTCACAATGGTGACATCGCTGTCTACAGCAGTCTTCTTCGACTTGGCACTATGGACATTAGGGGGTGGATAATTCTTTGGTTGGGAGTGGGAAGCTTTCCTGGGCAATCGTGACCTCTACACACTAGATGTCAGTGGTGACAAACATGAATGTCTCCAGACATTGCCAACTGGAAGGAAAAATCACCCTCGATTGAGAACTGCTAGTCTATGGAGTCAAAGAATGTTAGAATCAGACATGGTGCTCAGGGCTGGTGCACTGGGACGACCCTGAGGGATGGGATGGGGAGGGAGGTGGGAGAGGGGTTCAGGATGGGGAACACATGTACACCCATGGCTGATACATGTCAATGTATGGCAAAAACCACTACAATACTGTAAAGTAATTAGCCTCCAATTAAAATAAATTAATTAATTTTTAAAAAAGAATCAGAAAAAATATTCACGTTGTATCATTCCTTGTTTCCCCTAAAATTACATCTCATTTACCACTTGTGGTATACTTGATGATTTTAGGTAGAAAGCAGCATTGAAAAAGTGAAAAGTGAAAGTCACTCAGTCGTGCCTGACTCTTTGCGACCCCATGAATCACAGCACGCCAGGCCTCCCTGTCCATCACCATCTCCTGGAGTTCACTCAGACTCACGTCCATCGAGTCAGTGATGTCATCCAGCCATCTCATCCTATGTCATCCCCTTCTTCTCCCACCCCCATCCCTCCCAGCATCAGAGTCTTTTCCAATGAGTCAACTCTTCATATGAGGTGGCCAAAGTATTGGAATTTCAGCTTTAGCATCATTCCTTCCAAAGAACACCCAGGGCTGATCTCCTTTAGAATAGACTGGTTGGATCTCTTTGCAGTCCAAGGGACTCTCAAGAGTCTTCTCCAACACCACAGTTCAAAAGCATCAATTCTTCGGCACTCAGCTTTCTTCACAGTCCAACTCTCACATCCATACATGACCACTGGAAAAACCATAGCCCTAACTAGATGGACCTTTGTAGGCAATGTAATGTCTCTGCTTTTCAATATGCTATCTAGGTTGGTCATAACTTTTCTTCCAAGGGGTAAATGTCTTTTAATTTAATGGCTGCAATCACCATCTGCAGTGATTTTGGAGCCCCCAAAAATAAAGTCTGACACTGTTTCCACTGTTTCCCCATCTATTTCCCATTAAGTGATGGGACCAGATGCCATGATCTTAGTTTTCTGAATGTTGAGCTTTAAGCCAAATTTTTCACTCTCCACTTTCACTTTCATCAAGAAGCTTTTTAGTTCCTCTTCACCTTCTGCCATAAGGGTGGTGTCATCTGCATATCTGAGGTTATTGATATTTCTCCCGGCAATCTTGATTCCAGCTTGTGCTTCTTCCAGCCCAGCGTTTCTCATGATGTACTCTGCATAGAAGTTAAATAAGCAGGGTGACAATATACAGCCTTTACGTACTCCTTTTCCTATTTGGAACCAGTCTGTTGTTCCATGTCCAGTTGCTTCCTGACCTGCATATAGATTTCTTAAGAGGCAGGTCAGGATGTCTGGTGTTCCCATCTCTTTCAGAATTTTCCACAGTTTATTGTGATCCACACAGTCAAAGGCTTTGGCATAGTCAATAAAGCAGAAATAGATGTTTTTCTGGAACTCTCTTGCTTTTTCCATGATCCAGCTGCTGCTGGGGATGTTGGCAATTTGATCTCTGGTTCCTCTGCCTTTTCTAAAACCAGCTTGAACATCTGGAAGTTCACAGTTCACGTATTGCTGAAGCCTGGCTTGGAGAATTTTGAGTATTACTTTACTAGTGTGTGAGATGAGTGCAATTGTGCAGTACTTTGAGCATTCTTTGGCATTGCCTTTCTTTGGGGTTGGAATGAAAACTGACCTTTTCCAGTCCTGTGGCCACTGCTGAGTTTTCCAAATTTGCTGGCATATTGAGTGCAGCACTTTCACAGCATCATCTTTCAGAATTTGAAATAGCTCAACTGGAATTCCATCACCTCCACTAGCTTTGTTTGTAGACATGCTTTTTCTAAGGCCCACTTGACTTCACATTCCAGGATGTCTGGCTCTAGGTGAGTGATCATCCCATCATGATTATCTGGGTCATGAAGATCTTTTTTGTACAGTTCTGTGTATTCTTGCCATCTCTTCTTAATATATTCTGCTTCTGTTAGGTCCATACCATTTCTGTCCTTTATCGAGCCCATCTTTGCATGAAATGTTCCCTTGGTATCTCTAATTTTCTTGAAGAGATCTGTAGTCTTTCCCATTCTGTTGTTTTCCTCTCTTTCTTTGCATTGATCGCAGAGGAAGGCTTTCTTATCTCTTTTTTGCTATTCTTTGGAACTCTGCATTCAAATGCTTGTGTCTTTCCTTTCCTCCTTTGCTTTTCACTTCTCTTCACAGCTATTTGTAAGGCCTCCCCAGACAGTCATTTTGCTTTTTTGAATTTCTTTTCCATGGGGATGGTCTTGATCCCTGTCTCCTGTACAATGTCACAAACCTCCGCCCATAGTTCATCAGGCACTCTATCAAATCTAGTCCCTTCAATCTATTTCTCACTTCCTCTGTATAATCATAAGGGATTTGATTTAGGTCATACCTGAATGGTCTAGTGGTTTTCCCCACTTTCTTCAATTTAAGTCTGAATTTGGCAATAAGGAGTTCATGATCTGAGCCACAGTCAGCTCCCGGTCTTGTTTTTGCTGACTGTATAGAGTTTCTCCATCTTTGGCTGCAAAGAATATAATCAATATGATTTTGGTATTGACCATCTGGTGATGTTCATGTGTAGAGAGTTCTCTTGTGTTGTTGGAAGAGGGTGTTTGCTATGACCAGTGCGTTCTCTTGTCAAAACTCTATTCGCATTTGCCCTGCTTCATTCCATATTCCAAGGCCAAATTTGCCTGTTACTCCAGGTGTTTCTTGACTTCCTACTTTTGCATTCCAGTCCCCTATAATGAAAAGGACATCTTTTTTGGGTGTTAGTTATAAAAGGTCTTGTAGTCTTCATAGAACCATTCAGCTTCAGCTTCTTCAGCGTTACTGGTTGGGGCATACCCTGGATCACTGTGATATTGAATGGTTTGCCTTGGAAATGAACAGAGATCATTCTGTCATTTTTGAGATTGTATCCAAGTACTGCATTTTGGACTCTTTTGTTGACCATGATGGCTATTCCATTTCTTCTAAGGGATTCCTGCCAGCAGTAGTAGATATAATGGTTATCTGAGTTAAATTCACCCATTTCAGTCCATTTTAGTTCGCTGATTCCTAGAATGTTGACATTCACTCTTGCCATCTCCTGTTTGACCACTTCCAATTTGCCTTGATTCATGGACCTGACATTCCAGGTTCCTATGCAATATTGCTCTTTATAGCATCAGACCTTGCTTCTATCACCAGTCACATCCACAACTGGGTATTGTTTTTTGCTTTGGCTCCATCCCTTCATTCTTTCTGGAGTTATTTCTCCAGTGATCTCCTGTAGCATATTGGGCACCTACTGACCTGGGGAGTTCCTCTTTCAGAGTCCTATCATTTTGCCTTTTCATACTGTTCATGGGGTTCTCAAGGCAGGAATACTGAAATGGTTTGCCATTCCCTTATCCAGTGGACCACATTCTGTCAGACCTCTCCACCATGACCCGTCCATCTTGGGTGGCCCCACACGGCATGTCTTAGTTTCATTGAGTTAAACAGGCTGTGGTCCGTGTGATCAGATTGACTAGTTTTCTGTGATTATGGTTTCAGTCCATCTGCCCTCTGATGCCCTCTCGCAACACCTGCCGTCTCTCCTAATGGACTTTATATTTGGCATATCTTAGCATGAAAATGGCAAGGCTTGTTTGCCTTCATAGCATATTTTAATGTGGCCAGGTTACAATTGCTTTGTTTATAATGGTGTGACCCCAGGCTTAAAGTTCTGGAAAAAGTTTTCCATTTCATTGTGATGAGAAATGTGACTTCAACAGATTTACAACTACTGTGTCCTTAGGATGATTATTCTTCTAGACAGAAACACTTTTCTACAGTTTCCCCCCATGATAAGCAATGCTGCACTCTGGGAGTCCAGCCAGCTCCGTGGAGCACAGGGCTTTATGGAAATTTCAGTGTAAACAGTATACTAAATATTTCTGTATCAGTATTAGAAATTATGTACATGACACAATAAATGATTAAGCTATTATTCTCAAAGGCTACTAAATCTCCTCATATATTAAATCACAGTGAAAATAACATTGATCTTCAGCTTTTGATTTCTAAAGGTGATTTTTGAAGCTTACCGCTAAGATTTTTTTTATTTCACAGGCCAAAATTACATCAACAGAAAGGTCTTAATTGCTATCTGGTTGATGTGTTTGGGTACAATGAAAGGCCCTTGTTTTTACTTCCATGTGACAGTCACATCAGTCTGAAAGAACAGGAAAAGCTACTATGATGAAAACCTCTGCAGCAAAGGGACTCAACCTCTGCAAGTTTACAAGTTGTTGGATTTCAAATGGCATGAGAGGAAATCCTTCGGGCCGGAAGTTGACGTGTCATTTTGTAGCCCTCAGCCTGACCTTCCCCAAACATTAGCTCAGACACAAAAGACAACTCTGCTCCAAATGACTTTTTTACCTTTAGGCTGGTAACCCTATCATCTTCCTGAATGACACCTCTGCCACCTTCCACTCTTGTCAGGAAGGAAACCTTTGAATTCTTTGAAGCTCAAAGCCAGTGATGTTCTTCACAGTGACCTTGAGGGGCTGATCACTCCTCAGTCCTTGGCAACTACAGATTAATTTCTATTATTTGGCCCCAAGAAAACTGTCAAGGAGCTATGGATTCATGTAAGCCTCCCTGATGGGCTGAGTCCGTTTAAATTTATTTGCAGGTGAATTTGTTTGTGATTGATCATTTTCATGGGAATTCTAGAACTACTACTAGGCTATTTAAACCCCTCTCTATTAGAAAAATAGCGTGAAATATCAGTGGATGTGAACATATTTGCCTCCATGTAAGGACTGAAAAACTGTTAGAAGAAAAAAAAAAAACAAGGTTAAACTGTTCTATTTTTTTTTTTTTTTTTTAACTAAACCAAAAGAAGCAGAGCCAAATACTCGATTTGAGGGCTGGCCTCAAATAGTTTCCTGTAATGAAAATTGGGAGGAGAGAAACAATCCAAAGTCAGTGAGAACCAAATTTGATTTAAATAAAGCTGTTAGAAGCTTTAGTACTTCTAAAAAGCAAAGTACTTTCCCTTACTTTCTTTTCCATTTAAAAAATCCTCTCTCACTTAGGATATGTAAGAAATTGCCTAGGGATTATTTAAAAAAAAAAAAAAAAAAAACTTATTGCATGGGCCATCCAACATGTTTTGCTTCTGAGAAACAAAAGAAAAAGCCCAGAGGTCCAACCAAGATACCATTCAAAACCAGAGTTACTAGGAGCTGAATTTGGAGATCTTTTTACAATTTTGTGTCTGAAACTGAAGAAGGCCTTTAGACCCACAGAAGCCCCATGCACTTGTGCTGATCTTCTGTGTTTTAGGACCTCTGTAACCCTTCAGTGTTGACAGGTCTGTATGTGTATATTTGTGCATTTTAATTGAGGAGAAATTCATATCTCATCGAATTAACCCTCTGAAAGTGCACTGTATACTCACAATGCTATACATTCATCACCTCTATCTAGTTTCAAAACACTATCATCCACAGAAGAAATACCATCCCCATTAACCAGTCATTCACCATTCCCACTAGTGTTTAAGGAATTACTAATCTATTTCTTGGCTCTCTGGATTTGCCTGTTTTGGATATTTCATAGCAATGGAGTTATACAGTATGTAATCTTTTGTGCCTGGCTTCTTTCACTCAGCATAATGTTTTCAAAGTGCATCCATGCTGGAGCATATATTAGTCCTTCACTTCTTTTAAATGGACGAATAATAATATTCCATTATATGGATAGATCACATTTATTCATCTATTCATTTATTGATGGATATTAGGGGTGTTTCCATTTTCAAGCTATGGTGAATAGTGCTGCTATGAACATTTGCATGTAAATATCTAAATTGTCGTGGTAGTTTCGTCGCTAAGCCGTATCTGACTCGTGTGACCCCATGGACTGTAGCCTGCCACACTCCTCTCTCCATGGTATTTCCTAGGCAAGAATACTGGAGTGGGTTGCCACTTCCTTCTGCAAATATTTGAATATTTGCTTTCAATTCTTGTGGTTATATATCTAGTAATGGAAGTTCTGGGTCATATATTGATTCTAAGTTTAAACTTTTAAGGAACCACCAAACTGTTTTCATAGCATGTGCTCATTTACTTGAGGCATACAATTCATCTCTCTTCTTTGAAAATCTTTTTGAACAGGACTCAAGCAGAATAGACAAAACTTTAGGTGACCTGGTCTTCTTCAATCTTCTCAGTGTGGAGTGGAAGCAGCAGTAGTTATTGGTTCCATTTGGAAAACCTTTCTGGGGGCCTTATAATATACTTGATGAATTACTCAAACTCCAAATCTTTCTCCATAGGGGAGGATGGCTGTCATACTGGGGAAGTATTAAACACAGTAAACACTTACTATAGTGTGGTCTCTTAAGACCTGGGTCTGCAGTTGGAAATCTGCCCCCTTTCCTCACATTTGTGTAGAGCAGCAAAGTGACTTAAACGGATAGCCAATGGGAATTTGCTGTATGGTGCAGGAAACTCAAACAGGGGCTCTGTATCAATCTAGAGGGGTGGGATGGGGAGGGAGATGCGACAGAGGTTCAAAGGGGAGGGGATATATGTATACCTATGGCTGATTCATGTTGAGGTTTGACAGAAAACAACAAAATTCTGTAAAGAAATCATCCTTCTATTAAAAAAAAAAAAAAGACCCAAGCTCCAGAGGCTGTTGAAGCACATTTTTCTCCATCAGAAAAACCCAACAGACATCTTTGAATCCTACACATTGCCCAATTCATACATGGATACATAGTAATATGATGTTTTGACATTCTGGAAACTCATCCAAGCCATTGTTTAAATTTTGAGACAATAATTGTTTTTTTCTCAGTCTTTCCTGGAGGCTCCAAGTTCTCTAAGATGAATAAATAACTAAGAGCTGTTTAGCCATTTCTGTGAATTGCTTATTTTACAAAGATATCTCCAACCTTTAGCCTCCAAGCATTTCATTACCATTTGTAGGCGACTATTAGCACAGAAATTCTCTAATTCCCTGAGTCTTCAACCAGGCTAGAGTTTCTTATTAAGCATGGATTTAAGAAGGAGTTCATTCTTTCTGACTTCAAGTCATAATGACTTCTCCATCTCTGCTCTTTATTGAGAAGACAGCTTACTTTTGGAACAATTTTTCTTAGTTCTCAAAATATCACTGTGTTTGACTCTTATTTACTACCTGATGGATTCAAACAGGACCTGGTTTGCAACCTACCACTCCCTGGTGGCTAAAGAGGTTTTAGTTGACAGTCCAAGTAACTAATTTATGACCCCAGACTACCCTTGACACAGTGTAGTGCAAATCAGAGTCTTGATTATTTTTATACTGATATATTTTAAATATATATAATTTATTTTCTTCTTAGTCAACAGACCAGCTTTGTTTATACTGATGTAGTCTGTTGTCTATTCTTCCCTTTTACCCTTAAGTTCATAAAGTCATTGAAAATCCTACTTCTACGCTTTCTCGTTTCATGAAACTAGGAAATTTTAACAGATATCACTTCTTTATTATCTAAAAATGGGAAGAGCTCATATTCAAGAATTGTGTTTCCAGTGATTTGAATGGGCAGAGAGGTTATGGAAAAGGGATTGAAAAGGAGCAAAAATCTTCTCCCAGGACTTCTGGAAAAGGCAATGTAACGGCTTATGTGTTGTTCCCAGAGACGTACAAGGTTGAGCTGGGGCAGGACCAATACTGGAGACAAGCTGAGTCACAAAAGAGCCACTGGAGTTAATTGAACTGCAACAATTCACACTCTTTCCTCAACTATTTTCAAGATGTGATACAGGATGACATAAGTGAAGTGTTGAGAACTCCAGTCAAGGGTCATGTCCTGTGTTATTACGAGTTTAAAAATGTAGTTAAGAGGTTGGTGGTAGTGAAAGCACCACTCAGAGGAGAGAGCAGATTCCCAGACACACCATCTTTGAGTTCCTTTTAGGCACTGCCAAGCCAGGCCCTCAGGTTTAGCCTGGCTCGGATGTGAAATAGTCTCCTTCTCTTTTCAGAGGGTCATGGATTCTGTTTTGATTTCCATGCTTTTTCCTGAAAGTGTGCCATCATGTTACTATACCTTCCCCAAAAGTGAGTCAGACGTGCTGACCATTAGAACACCAAAGTGGTGGTTCCCATAGCAGCCAGAACCACATGGAGGCAAACAATAAAATACCAACACTGTTCTCAAACCAGCGGAGAACTACAATCACTAGAGCGAATCGAGGACATAGTCACAACGCTGTGCGTTTCTGAGGTTGACATGGCTTTTCCAAACTGGAAGAGTTGTCCCTCCTCCTCTGAAACCATCTTCACAAAGTGAATATTAGAGCCCCTCAGTCTTTCCAAGGAAGGACGCTCTTAAGTTTCCTCTTGAATGCACACTTCTGACTAGGATGACGTCACATGGTGGACTCACAAACAAGACCCCTTTGTGGTCTTCCAAAGTAAAGCCAGATGTTGGTTGCTGCTTCCACAGAGACTAAATGAGGTTTCAGGTAAATCAGATCTATGCATGATTATAAAATTGCATGGTCCATTTCACTGAAATCTGCACTGGTGCAGAACATGGTCTCCATGGTACAACCTTAAAATGCGGACTTGAACATTTACCTGGAAATATTTTCAGCTTTTATAGAATCATATTTGGGTGAAATAATTATAGTTGTAGAATATTTACCTTTGGAACAAGGAGACAGAAAAAACAAGTGTTCTTAGAAATATGACCAAAAAAAAAGATTTTCTTGATTCTGTGTAAATAAGATGCCAAAGACATAAGAGACAAAAAGGGAAAATTTCTGAACTGATATATTTGTGTGTACAACAAGGAGAGAGTATAGTTTAATGGCTAAAAACATCTACTCTGGAATTACACAGATCTGAGTCTGGGCATGTGCTTAACATGCTCAAACCTCAACTGTCTTCTCTGAAGAGCGAAATGCGAGTGACGGCAGTAGCTCCTATCTGTTGAGTGTTTCTTGTGTGACAGGCACGGCGTTATCCTCATTTAATCCTCAGAACAACGGTTACAAGGTAGGCACTATTACTGTCTGATCACAAACAAGGAAACTGACAGAGAGAGCGTTTTAGTTGCCTAAATATCTAATAGAGTTGACTTGTGGATTAAGCAGCTACCACAGCATCTGATACATATTAGCACTAATAGATGATACCTATAGATGGGATTGGAGAGTTGGTATAATGTGTATAATTACTTCCTGCTTCATTTTGAAATGCATTTTTATAGGTTTTTTTCTCCTTTTCTTTTCCCCCAGTTTTATTGTATTACCATAATTGGTATACAAAAAGCCACACATAATTAATGTATTCAATTTTGTGAGTTTAGATATATGCATATACTTGTGTTACCATTACTAGAATCCAGGCAATAAACATATACATCACCTAGAAGTTTCCCTGTGTCCCTTTGTTGTTTTTTTTTTTAACAAACACAACATTAGATCTACCCCTCTTAAAATTTTAAGTATAAAATGCCTTATTATAATTACTATTATAATATGTAATACTTTCTTATTAACTATAGGCACTGTGTTGTACAGCAGACCTTTGAAACTTACTCCTCTTGTATAACTGTAATTTTATACTCATTTTCAAATACCAAATTTAAAATCCCAGAAATGGATCTTCCCTGCGACAAGAAATAAGCAATAGGTCCTCAGAAAAAGATTTTCTTATGCTACTTCTTCTCTACCTAGAGTCACCATTCAACATCAAGGGACAGTTTTACTTTAAAAAGCTGTTTTTATGCTACTCTAAAATGGGTTGTCTCACCTCCATACTTTTTATAGGTTTTGTTTTTTTTTTCTATATTTTCGGGAGGGCATTTCACCACTTTCTCACCTATCATGGGGAAAGTACAGAGCAAACTTTCTTTGGGGAGAATTTCTTTCAGTGAAAAGGAAAAGCCTAAAAATAAATCTGAACAGTCCAAACATCCATAAGTGCTTTAAAAGCAAATATTAGGATCCCCATATTTACACACATCCAGAGATAGACATATTTTCCTTAAGTTTGGACAAGAGCCCAACTCTGGCAGTTTCTGCAGTGATGAGAAAAAAAATAAATAAATGCACATGGAGCCATGATATAGTGAAACTCTTAGAAGCCTTATTGTTTCCTGCCAGATAAAATAAAAGTGAGCTGATTGGGAAAGAATTCCTAATAATGCCAGCATCATCAAGAAATAGGTTAAAAGATTTTAGAGTGAAATGAGGGCCAAAACAGATAATCATGGGCTTATTATATAAGTAATAATCTGTCCTCATGTTGTGGTTGTGGCCCATAAAACTTGATTCCTTTTTCTGGCAATAGGGATGAATGTGTGCTGAGCCCCTCACAGTCTTCTTGTCTGGACCACCTTATGATGAGGGTCAGGAATTCATGGATAATGGGTGGGATCTGAGTTCAATCCAGAACATGAATCAGGGGCATGACTTTCTGCTCCAAACCTTGTCCTGGCCATGCTGCCATGGTGTGTGTGTGTGCTAAGTCGCTTCAGGAGTGTCTGACACTTTGTGACCCCATGGACTGTAGCCCGCCAGGTTCCTCTGTCCATGGGATTTTCCAGGCAAGTATACTGGAGTGGATTGCCATTTCCTCTTCCAGGGGATCTTCCCAACCCAGGGCTCACACCCACATCTCCTGCATTCAGTTCAGTTCAGTCGAGTCACTCAATCATGTCCAACTCTTTGTGACGCCATGGACTAAAGCATGCCAGGCTTCCCTGTCTATCACCAACTCCTGTACTGGCAGGCAGATTCTTTACCATTGCACCCCTGGAAAGTCCATGCTGCCATGGGGCTATAACCAAATGATAGCTCCAACACAGTATTTCCAGTTTCAAAGGATGTTGCATTTATACTCATTGAACTCACACTTCTGAAAAGATAGCTCTTGTTAGGGCTGACATTCAGCAGGCGTGGATGGGAACCCTAGCCCTTCTTCTGCATATGATGTCCGAAAGTTACAGGTTAGTAAGTATTTTGAATATCACCCTGAAAGACTGCATGGTACAACATAACCTGTTCATACAACATATCTATCAAAAGTCTGAAAGCAATATTAGATTTTAAAAAGATCCAAAATTAGACATCCAGAATCTGATGTCTAAAATTGGCCTTGTTGTGTCCATCTAGATATGAGGTTTTTAATTTTTTGCTCAGCAGATGAATCTCCAGAGTTGCCAATTAAGTATTGATAAATGATTCTTACATGAAGGTATAGGCTTACACTGCTGAAGAAATGATTAAGTCAACCTTCTACAACCATAGGATCTACCTGCTTAAGGCAATCACTGAATCCAAACTTCACAGCCCTTTCAAAGTATGTATTCAGACATCACAGTTTTGAAAAACTTCCAATACATTTGCCAAGTGCCTTCCCCCCACAACCTTTTAATATTTGAACAGATTTAAAGGAAATCTAATCCATATGTTTCTGACTCATTTACACTTGAATCATAAATATATTATTATCTAAGAACCATTCAATATCCAATAGCTTTTTGTCACCTATAAAAGATAAAATTTTCAAACTTCTTCCCTTAAAAACAAACAAACAAACAAAACACAACTTTGAGCAAACTAACATAGAAAACAGGTACAATTCTAGTTGAAAGTTTCTGTTTTGGGTTCATCTTAAACTTGGCAAAGGGTGCTCCTTACATGTTCCCTATTTGTTATGTTAACTTCAGAAGCATGCCAATTTTTCATTCTTTTACTATATAATTATTAACTTTAGTACCATTGTGGTTCCTGTTAATTCATTCCACACGTTGAATATCCTCTGGAGACCTTTATTTTTCAAGTATCTTTAAGCTTAGGTCATTTGGGGCTTAAGAAGTAAAAGAAATGGTTTTTTTGCAGGGGGGAAATTTTGCTTTTTTTGGAATGTAATTTTTCAGCAAATAATTTCTTAAAAGACATATACACTATGTGATCCATAACCAGCTCTGGATTATTTTTTCCTTCATTTTGAAAACAAACAAATAAAATTCCAGACAGCACAATCATTCTAGGAAAATCCTCCAAGGAGGCCAACAACCATTAATGCAGTGCTTGAATTTAAGGTGATTTGAATCAGAATCTGCTGTTTCCAACGCACTCGTGAATAAAGAGGATTGAAGGTCTGGGAACTTAAGAAACACTAGTATTACACATTACTGTATGACAGCCAAAAAGCTTTTATTTTTTTAGCAAATATTATTTTTTCACTTTCTCCAAAAAGTTCATCTTGTTTAATGCATTTCAGTAATGGCCATAGATATGTTTCTATTTCTCACTGAAAATATTTCTATTAATTGCTTCCATGTGTTGGTATCCATGCTGATGTAAAGCTGTCTTTGCTTGGAAGCACCCAGTTATTTACTTTGACATGACATTTTAAGGATTCTGTCTTTTCCTTACATTTATTTAAGGGCTTCATATACTTGATGTAGTTCAATTGCTATCAGATTTATAGATCTATCTTAAGAAATAAAATGGAGCCCAAGAATCTTTAGAAGAATAATTACATTTGGCCCCTTGAGATATTCCATGCATGTTTATGTGATCTGGCAAGCGATCTCCTAATGCTTACTTATCATGAGGTATAATCAACACGACAGGAATATAAGAATATCCAAGCTCCATTAAACTATTTAATTTAAAATTTTAGAATTCACTTTTCCTTAAAAAAGGAAAACTATAAGCATTCAATATCCATGAAGGCTGCTTTTGATTTGGAGGTATATCAGAGGTTACTGGACTTCCCAGGTGGTGCTAGCGGTAAAGAATCCATCTTCCAATGCAGGAGACATAAGAGATGCAGGTTTGATCCCTGGGTCAGGAAGATCCCCTGGAGAAGGAAGATTTCATGACAACTCACTCCAGTGTTCTTGCCTGGAGCATCCCATGGACAGAACAGCCTGGTAGGTAACAGTCCATAGGGTCACAAAGAGTCAGACAAGACTAAAGTGACTAAGTGTGCATGCACATGCTTAGTAGAAGCACGTGTAGAACTTATTAGAATATTAAGTAAAACCAGTTCAGACTACATCTATATGACACACTCATGGTAGTCTCACAATATGTGAGTCTGCAGTAATTCACGGTAGATGCAAAATCAACGACATCACCAACTCAATGGATGTGAGTTTGAGCAAACTTCCGGAGATGGTTAAGGACAGGGAAGCCTGGCATGCTGCAGTCCATGGGATCGCAGAGAATCAGACATGACTGAGCAACTGAACAACAAAAAACAACATAGTCAAAAGAATGATTGGTGTGGGTGGCCTTGCTTTGGTAACCAAATGATTTGTTGCCCCCATCCACCCCCATTTCAAGCCATTTCATCAGCTTATGCACTTGACTGACAGCATCTCAGGACTTCCTTTCTATTCTCCCACTTTCTCACCCTCACTGTTACAAGTAGGACATCCTCCTCCCTTCCACAGCTCCCACTGACAGAGACAGTAGTTTGGGATACATCCTTGCACTCATACAGAGGAAAGAGAGCTAATATTTTTGAAGAACTCACAGCAATTGAGAAGGCTTTGTTATCATTTTCCATGACTGATCCAAGTTGGAGAACACAGGAAACTTTCAGTAATGAATAAAATCCTAGGATCACAATGCCTTGCATTCCTAAGCATGCTTTGGTGAATCACCTACTCACTGACAATCTACATGGTGTAACTCACCTCTATGGCTTGGGTGTTCCAAAGAGACACAAAAGATTTTGTCAACTCCTTTTGTAGCCACATTGCTTAAACATGAATAGCATGTGTCAAAGAAACAAACGCTAATACGAGCCATGCCAGGAATAGTCAATTCAACAATTAAATCAATGTTTTAGATTCCTGATCTTGTCTTAGAAATGAAAATTGCTCTTTTTGATTCCTACTTCAAGCTAGGAAAACAGAATACACATTTCGGCAGCAATGGACAGTATTGAGAAAGTCTCAAGCAGAAGCCAACTTCCTCAGAGTTGATATTTCAAGGCTTGTTCTTAAGCACCCATAGTCAAATGTTCAGACAATTTATGTTCTGAAATCCTGACTCTGCCATTGGTTTGGCTCACAGCCTAGGCATGTCACTTGGATATCAAAGGATCATGAAAAAGTACTATGGCGTATGAAACTGTAGGGTGTTGGTGAAAGGACTAGCCTGTACTCAGGCTTAGGTATGATTACAAACGTGGAAATAGGGGTACCTGTGGTGGTTCATGGTATGACTAGGGGGAAGAAAGAGAGGGGAAGTAACAGAAGGGATGACCAGGGGCCAGACTGAGAAAAATTCTTTAAGCCATGCTCTTGAGTTTGTACTGTATTCTCATGGCCAAAGGGAGTCACTGACATGATTAAGGATGGGTTTGACAGTCATCTGGGCTTCCCTGATATCTCAGCTGGTAAAGAATCCACTGCAATGCAGGAGACCCTGGCTCAATTGCTGGGTCAGGAAGATCCGCTGGAGAAGGGATAGGCTACCCACTCCAGTATTCTTGGGTTTCCCTTGTGGTTCAGCTGGTAAAGAATCCGCCTGCAATGCGGGAGACCTGGGTTTGATCCCTGGGTTGAGAAGATCCTCTGGAGAAGGGAAAGGCTACCCATTCCAGTACTCTGGCCTGGAGAATTCCATGGACTGTATTATAGTCCATGGAGTCTCAAAGAGAAGGACATGACTGAGAAAATTTCACTTTCACTTTGACAGTCATTTAGAAAGCTCACTCTGGCTAAAAATAGTATATTATTGAAGTTTGAGGTCAACAGAAGCACTATGGACCTTAGACTGTAACTCAGCATTATTCTACCAGGCTCAACAAGGAAGCCACCACTTAACCAATACCTACATTTTAAATTCTGATAATTATAAAATAGAATAAGGCAGACAGTATTGCATGAGTTATTTTAATGGCAAAAAAAAAGCTTGAAAACTAAGTGCTTCCTCTATGCACTATCTTCTATGGTTACAAGAAGAGTACTGGAAACTTTTTACCACCTGATTAATCTTTAACACTGCTATTTCTATCTACCAAATTATCAAGTTTATACTAGGTGATAATAAATGTAAATTACTCCATCTTCTAGGTTAACTTTGGGAATGAGACAAATTCATCAAATTCTGTATAAGATGTCCTTATGTGACAATGACTCTGAATAAACTGCTAATGTCACTGAGAGATCAATTTCCTCTATTCCAAATAAAATATTGTATGGAAGCAGTCTTTCCTTTGAGTCAATTCAAAACCCATTCTTGGACCACTCAGTTCCTCTAACCCCTATCGGCCTCACTAATCTTTCTTTAACTGTAGCTCCTGGAAGGGGCTACTGGAAAACTTGTTACGGTGGCCAGAAACAGAAGGAGCAGAAGAGAGACAACTTAAGGCACCAACTGAAAGATGGTCAAATGGAGAAAGAGAGTCATTAATCTGCAACAGGGATTTTGTTCAGGGCAGAGAGAATTAAACTTGGCCCAAGCTGGGGAGAATAGTTGTTCTGTTATTGTTATTACTTCTGATTGTCATACATTCAATTTCCACTGAAAAAAAATATTTATTCCACTAGCCGCTCCATGGGACATGACTAATAAATAATACATGGAAACAATAATTCCATTTGGTACAATTTATTTCAGTGGGTCAAGGCACATTTTTATTGCTTGCTGTCGAGGACCTTGTGTTTAGAATGTGTTCATGTGTCTATTTATCAAGAGACAGGTACTGGTATTGGCGGAAGAGGGGGACTAACAGGAACTAATCAATTCCAATCCCGTGGTTTCTTTCGAGTTCTCCAGCTGCCAACGCGCAGGCTGCATTCAGCATTCAAGAGCCTAGGAAACCACAAGCCCGTAAAACCTGCTTTCCTCTTGCAGTTCTACATCCTGTAGAAGGACAGATTTCCCTGGTTTGGGGTGCACCGTGACATTTGGTGGTGAGGAGGAGGTGGGGGCCGATGCTGGCCTTCAGAGAAGGCCTGGCACTGGTGACTGTTAAGCCAGCTGTCTGGCATCACATTACTTGGAAAACAACCCTTCATTTTTCACTCCCCTAAAGCTGGAGGGCGGTAATTCTTGGGCTCATTACCCTTGTCTGTAAAATACTGGAATGTGAGAATGTGCTGGAGTGGGTTTCAAAGCCATTGGACTTTGTGGTCCTGGTATCTACTTGGGTGCCCAGCTCTGTGTTTTATGGAGCCCTCGTCTTGTGTGCTTTGTGGGCATCATGATGGATAAGCACTTTGCTGTGGCCAAAGCCCAGAGCACATGGAGTGACCAGACTATCAGGCTGTCATTAAAACTCCAATTGCATAGAGATAGTTCTAGGCTATATATTGTAAAAAATTTTTAAAGGGTATAAAAGGTGGGTAGATATCTGTATATATAAATTTTATACATAATATTTGTAGGGGAGAATTTGGAAAGCTACACAACAGCCATGTAACAAATAGCTCCTTCTGAGTTCTGGGATTTGGGTTAGTTTTGCATGTGTTTATTGCCTGTTCTATTTTAAGAGAGCCAACTCTGGGTTTGAGTTCCACACACCGCTCCCCCCCCCACCCCCCAATAATAGCTGGAGACTTGGGATCTAAATCTCAGCTTTTCTATTTGCACAAATGGAAATAATAATAGTATCCACTACGAAATGAAATGAAACAAGGTTAGATATATGAAAAGCTCAGTTCAAGTCCAGGTTCACAAGAGGTACTCCATAAAGGTTGGTTATTGTTCATATAGTACTATTATGTTGGTGCTGTTGTTGTTATTGGTACTATATATACATATATATATATATATTTGGTGAAACTAATTGAGGCATTTCCCCAGTTGTGATTTCCTGCTCACATGTGTATGTCTCTCTCAGACCCCTATGGGTCAGGGTTGTCCGAGCAGCACTTCCCAAGAAGAGTGTACTGGTGGGTTCCAAGCCCATCTAGACCACTCACCAAGTTGACTTGGTCCACACTTTCTCTAAGAAAACCATATATTCATGTGTTTGCCTTAACTAAAATGAAAATAATCTTCAGACCATGGCTACTCACCAGGATTCTCTGAGTTCTCATAAATCATGAGGGTTGTAGTAAATGTCACAACAACTGAATTGAAGAGTCCCATGAGAGAATTCCAGAGTGAACTTCTCACCCTTCTGATCAAGGTCCTCATCTTTCTGAAACAAGGAGAAATAGCCTCTAGTGCATGATTCTTGTAACCTCAAAGATTCTGAAAAAAATAAAATACGCAACACATGAGAATTGCATTCTTGCAAACTATGCTTCATTAGGTTGCTGGAAGTCCTTACACTTTCACATGATTCAAAATTGAGACATTTTGGAAAGGTTGTTGACATTTCAGATTTTGAACCTTTCCACAAGGTTCAAGATGTTTTACCCGAATCTTGTCTGTAAAGAACCCGCCTGCCAATGCAGGAGATGAAAGAGAGGTGGGTTCGATCCCTGGGTTAGGAAGATCCCCCTGGAGGAGAGCATGGCAACCCACTCCAGTATTCTTGCCTGGAGAATCCCATGGACAGAGGACCCTGGTGGTCTACAGTCCAAAGGGTCGCAAAGATTTGGACACAACTGAAGTGACTTAGCATGCACACCTCTCTATAAAGCCATGTAGACAAAGCTACATGCATTTCTCTAAGGAGAATTGATATGCGAGAGCACTTTCCCATGGCTGAGATTCCAAAAACCTCGGTCATGTCATCCAAGAAGCAGTTACCACATACCTACAGACTGTGTAGCTATAGATGCCCCAGCTTCAACCCTGCACATACACTCAATGCTACATAAACAGTAGGCCCAGATCCGTAATAGTCTGTAACTCAGTGTCAGACGCAATCCAGAACCAGAGAGTGCTAGTTGCTCAGCCATGTCTGACTCTTTGCAACTCCATGGACTATAGCAATGGACTATAGCATTATGGGCTCCTCTATCCATGGACTTCTCCAGGTAAGAATACTGGAGTGGGTTGCCATTCCTTTCTCCAGGGAATATTCCTGACCCACGGATCAAACCCAAGACTCCCACAGTGGCAGGTGGATTCTTTACCATCTGAGCTACCAGGGAAGCCCAAACCAGATAAGGGCAGGATAATAACTCTCCAGCTGCACAGTCATGAGAACCAGTGTCCACAGAATCCTCTCAACTCCACATCCTTTCTTCCCCCATGGCGGTGGCCAGAGAATCCTGGTCCCAGTGAACAAGTCATGGCAGGATCCATCTGCATGGTCACCCATCATCTGGTGCAGAAACCTCACCTTCACCTTCTCTCTTGGACAGATGTTTCCCTGAGACGACTTTATATATCTTTCACTTAAAGTCAAATTGTGGAGGAAAACACCACATTCTTTAGACAAGACTGTCTAGACATGATCTGCATGCATGCTGAGTTGTTTCAGTTGTGTCTGACTTTGTGCAACCCCATGGACTATAGCGTGCCAGACTCCTCTGTCCATGGGATTCTCTAGGCAAGTATACTGGAGTGAGTTTCCATGACCTCGATGATCTCAAAATATTTTTGTGCCACTCTCAAGCTCCCCAGTCAAGAGTGACTTCTCCCTGGTTGGTCAGTGCAGTAAACATGACTCCAGCAGCTGCCCATACAACTTCACAGCCTGAGCTATTTGATAAGAAAATGAAAGTGAAAGTATCCCCATGGAAGATACAGTCCATGCAATTTGCCAGGCCAGAATACTGGAGTGGGTAGCCTTTCCCTTCTCCAGGGGATCTTCCAACCCAGGGATTGAACCCAGGTCTCCCACACTGCAGGCAGATTCTTGACCAGCTGAGCCACAAGGGAAGCATTTGATGGGAAATGGCCTCAAAATTACTGTGAACGTGACAGGATGCTTGAAGACTAATGCTGGAGGGCTCAGGCTTGTTCTTTGATGGAGAGGGCTTCTGAGGGTACAATGGGGCAACCTGTGGAGCTTTGGGATCTTGAACTCCTGAATGTGAATGATATCCTGTGTCTGTGGACATCAGCTGAATCCTTTTAATCCTCAAATCCTTAGATTTGATTCTGACAAGATCAGAGTAACAGGACATGGTCAGAAGCTTCATCCTTCACTTCTAGGGCTCTCTTGAGGGAAGACCCATGTTGATAATCACAAAAATCAGAGAGTAGCAAAATAAATTAGATTTTTCAAATATTTAATAGGGAGAAACTTGTGGTAACAATAAATCAAGCAGTTAAATAAAGTAGTAGAGTGATTTGACGTCTCTCTCAACACACATACAGGCAAATGTACAGAGAATTGGTATAACACCATAAATTTTTTTTCAAAAGCCCAAAGACTAGAAAAAGGACAGGTCTAGAATTACTGAAGTGTGATGCAGAAATTGAAAAATTAATAGAAGATGTTATAGAAACACAGAGTCAATGTTTCTGTTCACAAATTTTGACATTTTGGCTGCTAATCCTATCATTCTGAACTTTGCTGTGTACATCTGTGGAATTAAAAACTAAGCTCCCAATTTTGTTTTTCTTCATTATTTGCCCTTCATTATAAACATATTTGACCACTTCCAATTTGCCTTGATTCATGGACCTAACATTCCAGGTTCCTATGCAATATTGCTCTTTACAGCATCGGACCTTGCTTCTATCACCAGTCACATCCACAACTGGGTATTGTTTTTGCTTTGGCTCCATCCCTTCATTCTTTCTGGAGTTATTTCTCCAGTGATCTCCTGTAGCATATTGGGCACCTACAGACCTGGGGAGTTCCTCTTTCAGTATCCTATCATTTTGCCTTTTCATACTGTTCATGGGGTTCTCAAGGCAAGAATATTGAAGTGGTTTGCCATTCCCTTATCCAGTGGACCACATTCTGTCAGACTTCTCCACCATGACCCGTACATCTTGGGTGGCCCCACACGGCATGGCTTAGTTTCATTGAGTTAGACAAGGCTGTGGTCCTAGTGTGATTAGATTGACTAGTTTTCTGTGATTATGGTTTCAGTGTGTCTGCCCTCTGATGCCCTCTTGCATCACCTACCATCTTACTTGGTTTCTCTTACCTTGGACGTGGGGTATCTCTTCATAGCCGCTCCAGCAGAGCGCAGCCACTGCTCCTTACCTTGGATGGGGGTATCTCCTCATGGCTGCCCTTCCTGATCTTGAACGTGAAGTAGCTCCTCTCAGCCCTCCTGCGCCTGTGCAGCCACCACTCCTTGGACGTGGGGTAGCTCCTCTAGGCTGCTGCCCCTGACCTCACCATGGGGTAGCTCTTCTTGGCCTCTGCCCCTGACCTCAGGCGTGGGGTAGCTCCTCTCCACCGCCACCGCTGAACTTGGGTGAGGGGAAGCTCCTCTTGGCCACCAAACAATGTTCAAACTACCACACAATGGCACTCATCTCACACGCTAGCAAAGTAATGCTCAAAATTCTCCAAGCCAGGCTTCAGGAATATGTGAACCATGAACTTCCAGATGTTCAAGCTGATTTTAGAAAAGGCAGAGGAACCAGAGATCAAATTGCCAACATCCACTGGATCATCAAAAAAGCAAGAGAGTTCCAGAAAAACATCTATTTCTGCTTTATTGACTATGCCAAAGCCTTTGACTGTGTGGATCACAATAAACTGTGGAAAATTCTTAAAGATATGGGAATACCAGACCACCTGACCTGCCTCTTGAGAAACCTATATGCAGGTCAGGAAGCAACAGTTAGAACTGGACATGGAACAACAGACTGGTTCCAAATAGGAAAAGGAGTACATCAAGGCTGTATCTTGTCACCCTGCTTATTTAACTTATATGCAGAGTACATCATGAGAAACGCTGGACTGGAAGAAGCACAAGCTGGAATCAAGATTGCCAGGGGAAATATCAACAACCTCAGATATGCAGTTGACACCACCCTTATGGCAGAAAGTGAAGAGGAACTAAAAAGCCTCTTGATGAAAGTGAAAGAGGAGAGTGAAAATGTTGGCTTAAAGTTCAACATTCAGAAAACTAAGATCATGGCATCTGGTCCCATCACTTCATGGGAAATAGATGGGGAAACAGTGGAAGCAGTGTCAGACTTTATTTTTTGGGGCTCCAAAATCACTGCTGATGGTGACTGCAGCCATGAAATTAAAAGACGCTTACTCCTTGGAAGGAAAGTTTTGACCAGTCTAGACAGCATATTCAAAAGTAGAGACATTACTTTGTCAACAAGGTCCGTCTGGTTAAGGCTATGGTTTTTCCAGTGGTCATGTATGGATGTGAGAGTTGGACTGTGAAGAAAGCTGAGCCCTGAAGAATTGATGCTTTTGAACTGGGGTGTTGGAGAAGACTCTTGAGAGTCCCTTGGACTGCAAGGAGATCCAACCAGTCCATTCTGAAGGAGATCAGCCCTGGGTGTTCTTTGGAAGGACTGATGCTGAAGCTGAAACTCCAGTACTTTGGCCACCTCATGCAAAGAGTTGACTCATTGGAAAAGACTCTGATGTTGGGAGGGACTGGGGGCAGGAGGAGAAGGGGACGACAGAGGATGAGATGGCTGGATGGCATCACTGACTCAATGGATGTGAGTTTGAGTGAACTCGGGGAGTTGGTGATGGACAGGGAGGCCTGGCATGCTGCGATTCATGGGGTCACAAATAGTCAGACACGACTGAGTGAGTGAACTGAACTGATAAACATATTTTAAAATATTGAGAGACTGTTTTGCTCGGAGAGATTTAATCATAATATTGAGGTACCTGATCCATGCTGGGTGGCAATAACCCCATTCCTCCACCCATTCCTTCATGCAATAATGCATTCTTTCATTCTTATGCAGATATTCAAGTACCTGCTGAGATTTAGAAACTGAATTCCACTCCAAAATAATCTCACCCTCCTCCTTAAATCATCCTCTTCTCTGATGTTGACCATCTCTGCAATGGCAACCCTGTCCATCACTCTCTCCTTTCCTCTCTAAGCACCCCTTCCCAACACCATGACAAGCATCCTTGAAAATCTAAGTACTGGTTAAACTGCTGATCCCTCAATCAGGGATTCTCTGATTTTTCTTTGAATCCCTCATACAAAGAAGATACATGGTCAGAGTAAGTGTTTAATAAAAATGGAAGAGATGAACGAAAGAATGAAAGAATGAATGGTTCATCCTCTAATGTCTCTCATATTCACATTCTCTTTCTATCCCTGGGATCATAATTCAGGTATGTAATCTCTTCAAGCAGACCACTGAAGTCACCTAACGGACAGGGTCTCCATTTCTATTTCCTCTCTGTGACCATCCATTCCTGGCACCCCTTCAAGCATGTTTCTCAACTCACTATGTCTCACGAAGCCTGAAGTCTTTATGGTGGCCTTCAGAGCCAACTCCATTTGGCTACAATTTATCTTTTCAGCCCCACCTCCTGCTACATCCCATTAAATTCCTGCTTTATCCAGTCCAGATGACAAAAATGGCTTTGCCAGTGTTTGAATCTCTATCTCTATAATATTTCTGCCTGTGCACCCATGGCCACTCCATCTCATCCAACCGACTTTGAAGGCTTATTTATACAGTCTTATCAATTAGTAGTTTACTCTGTCCCCTCAAGGTAAATTTTACTTATAGCATTCATCACATTCTTTCTTATCTTTCAGATATTTGTGACCATATTTTATCTTCCACTACTAAGTCATAATCTCATGATGGTGAGAATGTGTGTCTCATTTATGCTTTCCCCACAGTGTCCAGAAAATGCCTTATACATTTTAGGTACCAAATAAACAATTCTGCGTTGAACACAGAAATGCAATACAGTTCTTACTCTTGAAAGAATAAGGGAGAATATACATGAAAGAACACAGTATAGTGAAAGCCATCAACTTTGGGCCCTGGAGATATTTTCCTACTAACAAGAAAATGCAGATTTATACCACGGACTATCAATATGCCTGACAGAGAATACAGGATCCTCCGTAGTCTAATACCTCCATCCCGATCACGGTACTAGCAGTCAAAAGTTAAACACACATATTATTGAGCATTTTCAGTTGCTAGTGGATGTAAAAGATCTCTTCTAAAGCCCTCATATCAAACATGAAGATGCTGAAGGAAGTCCAAGGAGGTTGATAATGTTCTTGTACATTTATTTTGTGCCAGATGCTGTGCTAAGTGCTTTATATGCAGTTTAACTTGAATCCTTACCACCCCATGAAGTGGGGACAGTTAATAGTCCACATTCCATAGGTTGGAATGAGGTTTGCAGAGGTTAATAACTTGCCCAAGTTACATAAAGCAAGGAGCAGGCAGAATCAGGGTTGCAATATACATTGTCTAACTTACACATACTCTTTATTATGTGGGTAATGCAATGCTTCCAAGACCTTTCCATGAGTTACAGGTAGGTATGAGATGACAGCTGCAAACTCCCAACATCTGTTTCCTGTCTCCTTCATTTATCACTTTCATTGGGATTTGCCTAGTAAATTTCACAGGTTTTAAGTGCTTAGGAAATGCAAATTAAAATCAAATAAACTTGTTTCATGCCCCTGAGTGGTAGGGGATACTCTTTATCTTTTGTGATCTTTTGTCTTCTGTGCTTTTCTCTGTTTGAAATTTTCTATAATTGACATATATATACTTTGTTGTGCTCAGTCTCTCAGTCGAGTCCAACTCTTTACGACCCCATGGGTTGTAGCCCACCAGGCTCCTCTGTCCTTGGGATTTTTCAGGCAAGAACACTGAAATGGGTTGCCTTTTCCTCTTCTGTGGGATCTTCCCAACCCAGTGATCAAACCAGCATCTCCTGCATTGGCAGGCAGATTCTGTACCACTGAGCCCAATATACACAATACTATATATAAAATAGATAACTAATAAGAATCTGCTATATAGTACAGGGAACTCTACTCAATACTCTGTAGAGGCCTATATGGAAAGAAAAAAAAGTCTTAAAAAAAAAAAATAAGAGTGGATGTGTGTGTGTGTGTGTGTATGTGTGTATATAACTGATCCTCTTTGCTGTACACCTGAAACATAGCATTGTAAATCAACTATACTACAATAAAAATTTTTTAAAGACATAAATTTAAAAGTTGATATTTTATAATAACTATAAATGGAGTATAACCTTTAAAATTTGTGAATCACTATATTGTACACCTGTAACTTACATAATATTACACATCACCCATACTTCAATTAAAAAATAAAGAAAAATTTAATGAAAAAGCCTATGGCCAAAAATAAAATAAAGTAGGATTTATTGTTCTTTAATACTAGAGAACCATTCTTTAGGGAAAGACCGTATCAAAAGCTTCTTGGTAGGCTCTATCAGAAATAACCCTTTTTAAGATAATTTTCTACCAAGTCTCATCAAGGAACAGAATTTTAAATTTAGATAACGAGCTGACAGAAAAGTGTATCAGAAGATGAGGAAAGATCAGTATGTATTTGAGATGGAGGGAGTGGGTTGCTATTATTTATTCCCTTCACAGGCAGAGGCTGCCCTCTGCTGGAAGAAATAAGCCTTTACACCCCTTTATCTGATTCAACTGCAGAACTCTTGTTATCAAATGTGCCACATAAAAGGTTGTAAGATACTAGGTGTAATGTTTACATTCATCGTGAGAAAACTTTATTGCTGTGGATCTGAAAGGCAGAATATGAGCTTCAGATTGGTGGATTTAGTCAATGAGGTGATTGTCATATACATCTTAAAAATCACATTTTTACTTTACAGTGACCAAGTCTTATTTAATGGAATGCCAGAGCCACTAGCCAAAGCACTTCTTCTACTCTCCTGTTGGAAAGAGGTACCAAGTTCCCATCACAGGATAATGGTCCAGATTAAATTACATAAACAAAGCACCCAAACACAAAGCCAGGCACATAGTAATCGTTCAGCAAATACAAGTTTTCCTTATTATCTTTATCTCCATCACAGTCATATCAAGGGCAGTGTATTAGTTTGCTAGCATGCCATAACCAAATACTCAGACTGGGTCACTTAAACAGCAGACACAGCTTTGGAGGCTACAAGCCCAAAATCAAGGCGCCACTGGGGTTGATTTCTGGAGAAACATCTCTACGTGACTTGCAGATGGCCACCTTCTCACTGTGTCTTCACGTGGCCTTTCCTCTGTGCAAAGTAAGGTAAGTAAGGTAAGTAAGCTTTGGTATCTCTTCTTTGTGTAAGGATGTCAGTCCCATTGGGTTAAGTTCCACTCTTATGACCTCACTTAACCTTAATTACCTCTGTAAACTGCCCACCTCCAGAGAGTCACGTTGAAGCTTGGGGCTTCAACATATGAACTTTGTTATCTAGTTGCTAAGTCATGTCCGACTCTTTGTGACCACATGGACTGCATCACGCCAGGCTTCCCTGTCCTTTACCATCTCCCGGAATTTGCTCAGACTCATGTCCATTGAGTCAGTCATGTCACCCAACCATCTTATCCTCTGTCACCCACTTCTCCTCCTGCCCTCAATCCTTCCCAGCATCAGGGTCTTTTCCATTGAGTCAGCTCTTCCCATCAGGTGGCCAAAGGATTGGAGTTTCAGCTTCAGCATCAGTCTTTCCAATGAATATTCAGGGTTGATTTCCTTTAGGATGGACTGATTGGATCTCCTTGATGCTTAAGGGACTCTCAAGAGTCTTCTCCAGCACCACAGTTCAAAAACATCAATTCTTCAGTGCTCAGCCTTCTTTATGGTCCAACTCTCACATCCACACGATTACTGGAAAAAACCACAGCTTTGACTATATGGACCTTTGTCGACAAAGTGATATGAATTTTAGGAGAACACAATTCAGTCCATAGCAAGGAAGACAATGAAAACATCACTTGGGTACATCTTGGAATGTACAGACAGGCTGGTTGCCTGCCCTTCTGACATTCGTCATTTAGGTCTACAACTAGGTAGAATGAGCACTCAGGCATGATAACTCCAAAATTCCCTTGCCCAGTTCCCTGGATCTTCTAGCATGGAATTCACAGGCTAGCCTCCTACATTTCAAGATTTTCAATGAGGGCTAAAACAACTTATATTTAATACAAAAAGGAATTGAATAAATCTTAATTTAAGCTGAAGATTCAACAAGAAAAATCCAGTCCTCAAAGCCATCTGACTAATGGAAGTTTCTTATTTTTCTGTGGTTTCATCTCACATCTTAAAGCCAGAATGGATTCTAGTGCTGACCAGCTACAGAGCAGTCAGCCTGACCTTGTGTTGGAGTCACCAACACTTCAATGCTGCTGCTGCTAAGTCGCTTCAGTCGTGTCTGACTCTGTGCGACCCCATAGACGGTAGCCCACCAGGCTTCCCGTCCCTGGGATTCTCCAGGCAAGAACACTGGAGTGGGTTGCCATTTCCTTCTCCAATGCATGAAAGTAAAAAGTGAAAGTGAAGTCACTCAGTCGTGTCGACTCTAGCGACCCCATGGACTGCAGCCTACCAGGCTCCTCCATCCATGGGATTTTCTAGGCAAAAGTACTGGAGTGGGGTGCCATTGCCTTCTCCTAGAACTAAAGCAACTCTTGGTTCTTAGAGGGAACTGCTTTACTTTGTACTGGAAATAAATGTTACCTTGTGCCCACAGAAGAATTTTTTGATCTCCCAAGTTGCTATTTCATTCGCAAGTCCTTTAAGATCCAAGGCACTATTTGGCATAAGATAGTAACTACAGCTGGAGAAGGCAATGGCACCCCATTCCAGTACTCTTGCCTGGAAAATCCCATAGGCAGAGGAGCCTGGTAGGTTGCAGTCCATGGGGTCACAAAGAGTCAGACACAACTGAAGCGACTTAGCAGCAGCAGCAGTAACTATAGCAGAAACACTGAACATGCTAAGATCTTTGTGGATTTAGTTTTAAAAAATTTTAAACTTGGGCCAGAGTGCTTGGGCCAGAACATCAACTTTCACTGGGCCCACCACCACATTTCTTTTCAAAGAATAACTCAGGAAAATGAAACAAAACATCAACATTTCTATTTTGCTTACAGAGATTTTAATTTTTCCTGTGCTTTGGAGGTAAGAAATCAATTAGGAAAAAAGAACAAATTAATACAAAGAAGACAGTGAAGCTCTTTGTTTGGAGCAATGGGTTATCTGGCCTCCTCCTTCCTTTACTATGGAAAATAATTTCATCCTTTGACAAGTAAGTAGTCAAAGCTTGTTGCCATAGAGTGCTTTCCTTTTGGAAAACAAAAATCCTCGTGGTTTTAAAAATCTTCTTTGTCCCAAAATTATTCCCATCAGTTTTTTAAAAAATTAATTTATTTAATTGGAAGCTAGTTATCTTTACAATATTATGGTGGTTTTTGCCATACATTGACATGAATCAGCCACGGGTGAACATGTGTCCCCCCGTCCCAAACCCCCCTCGCACTCCCCTCCCCATCCCATCCCTCTAGGTTGTCCCAGTGCGCTGGCTTTGCGTGCCGTGTTTCATGCATCAAACTTGGACTGGTCATCTATTTCACATATGGCAATATACATGTTTCAATGACATTCTCTCAAATCATCCAACCCTCTCCTTCTCCCACAGAATCCAAAAGTCTGTTCTTTATGTCTGTGTCTCTTTTACTGTCTTGCATATAGGGTCATTGTTACCATCTTTCTAAATTCCATATATATGCATTAATATACTGTATTGGTGTTTTTCTGACTTACTTCATCTGTATAATAGGCTCCAGTTTCATCCACCTCATTAGAACTGACTCAAATGTGTTCTTTTTAATAGCTGAGTAATATTCCACTGTGTATATGCACCACAACTTTCTTATCTGTTCATCTGCTGATGGACATCTAGGTTGCTTCCATGTCCTAGCTATTGTAAACAGTGCTGCAATGAACACTGGGGTACACGTGTCTCTTTCAATTCTGGTTTCCTCAGTGTGTATGCCCAGCAGTGGTATTGCTGGGTCATGTGGCAGTTCTATTTCCAGTTTTTTAAGGAATCTCCACACTGTTCTCCATACTGGCTCTACTAGTTTGCATTCCCACCAACAGTGTAAGGGGGTTCCCTTTTCTCCATACTCTCTCCAACATTTATTGTTTGTAGACTTTTTGATAGCAGCCATTCTGACCGGCATGAGATGGTACCTCATTGTGGTTTTGATTTGCATTTCTCTGATAATGAGTGATGTTGAGCATCTTTTCATGTGTTTGTTAGCCATCTATATGTCTTCTTTGGAGAAATGTCTGTTTAGTTCTTTGGCCCATTTTTTGATTGGGTCCTTTATTTTTCTGGTATTGAGCTGCTTGTATATTTTGAAGATTAATTCTTTGTCAGTTGCTTCATTTGCTATTATTTTCTCCCATTCTGAAGGCTGTCTTTTCATGGTTTTCGAGGGATAGCAGACACTTTAGTGGGATTCCCAATTGGCACTAGTGGTAAAGAACCTGTCTGCCAATGCAGGAGATGCAAGAAATGTGGGTTCAAATTCCTGGGTCAGGGAGATCCTCTGGAGAAGGAAATGGCTACCCACTCTAGTATTCTTGCCTGGAGAATACCATGGACAGAGGAGCCTGGCAGGCTACAGTCCATAGGGTTGCAAAGAGTCGGACTAAAGCGACTTACACACAGACTTCAGTAACTTTGTTTTTTCAGCAATCTGGAGGGACTCGCTAATAATGAGACTTCTCAGCCAGGGAGCCAGACTCTTGCAGATCCAGCTTCAGACTCCCTTTTCAGACACCCCTGTCCTCCTCACCTTCTCCTCCCTCCCACCAACCAACCCACTGGTCCCTCAACATGCTGTTGTCATTACTCTCTTCCATCTCCATGCCTTTACATAAGTTGTTGCTTTTGTCTAAAACACTTCAACCTCCCTCTTATTTGCCTATCAAACTTGTAGTAATTTTACATTTTAGATTAAATCATCTGATCCTTTGGAACAGCTTCATGTTCATCCTTCACTACAGAATTCATTTTCATAGAACATATTTCTGGGACAGCACTTCTAATAATGAACAATAATGATTTCTTTACATAGTAACAGCTAGAATTTTTTTAGTATACAATATGGTAAGAACTCGGTTGTATGTTTTACGCGTATTATTTCTACTCCTCTTATTAAATTGAACAGATGCAGAAACTGAGGCTTAGAGGCATTAAGTGATTTGCCTGAGATGACACGGGGTGTGGAGCTCAGATGTGAACCTATTTCCTTTCAGTTCACAAGCCACGTGATTTGTCACTACCTCACACCACTTTCTATTAACCATCTCCCAAGATGATCAGTTCCTTTACGTCAGGGTCACACTGAATTCCTTTTGGTAGTCTTAATGTAAAGCACAGTACGTTTTATCTAAGTGTTGTGTTAGAATGTAGGCTGAATGAATAAGTGGAAATTAATGAAGCACTGCAAAAGCTTTTTGAAATAAGCATTACATAGTAAGAACTCTACTTTCTAAGGTTGAGAAAGGAGGTTCTCCAAGGAGGTCTACAAGAACTACTCCTGTTCCAACCCCATATCCTCTCCTCCCATCCTCTTCCCTGACTGTACCCTGTTCGCTGCATTTCAGCCTTTGTTGTTGTCCAGTCGCTCAGGTGTGTCTGACTCTATGCGACCCCATGGACTGAGCACGTCAGGCCTCCCTGTCCATCACCAACTCCCAGAGCTTGCTCAAACTCATGTCCATTAAGTCAGTGATACCATCCAACCATCTTATCCTCTGTCATCCCCTTCTCCTCCTGACTTCAATCTCTCCCAGCATCAGTCTTTTCTAATGAGTCAGCTCTTTGTATCAGGTGACCAAAAGATTGGAGCTCCAACTTCACCATCAGTCCTTCCAATGAACATTCAGGATTGATCTCCTTTAGGATAGAGTGGTTGGATCTCCTTGCAGTCCAAGGGGCTCTCAAGAGTCTTCTCCAACACCACAGTTCAAAAGCATCAATTCTTCAGCGCTCAGCACTTCACTCTAGCAGAGCTGATTAATGCTACTTCCTCAGAACTGCCAGTGCAGCTGCCCAAGTTGCACTCACTATTCCCACCCCTCTTTCACCGTCCTCACCAAGCCCCTTCTCATTTCACACATGTAACCTGTGAAATCTAAACTCCCTGCCAATAACACTTCTCTGGACTAATCAGACAAGGAGTAAAGTAAGAATACTAAGAGCTGTAAAAGATCAACCCATGGGGCAGCAGTGAGGAGTGGTCAGAGGTGAAGGCTCTAGAGTCAGACACACTTGAGTTCATTCAATGGTGCTGCCACTTTTTTGTTGCATCATTTTGGAAAAGTAGCTAAAGGTCTCTACATGTTATGGAACCACTGATCAAAACCGCCTGCCTTGTCCAGGCACAATAATAACTGAATGCATGAGTCATCTCACAACAAGAGGTTCCAATAAGGAACATGTTGCTGACACCAAAAACTAACTGGGAGAATTCGGGAGGGGCCAAAAAGAAGGGGACTCCAGCCCATAATAGTCCTTCCCAGTAACTCTCACAGTAGAATCTATCTTGGCAGAGAGATGAATGCACCACCAGGAAGGACCCTGAGTCAGACCAAATATGGGTGCAAGCAAGATGACTGGACAGAGACAATCTGGAGAGTTAACCCTACTACCATAAACCCTGAGACTGCAAGTCACCTAGCAAAGCAGATGTCCTGGGTCCCCTTACCCTGTTGCCTCTTTCCAATAAAGTCTTCTACTTTGTCAGTATGTGTGTCTCCTCACAACTCATTTCCAAGTGTTAGATAAGAGCCCACTCTTGGGCCCTGGAAGGGTTCCGTCTTCCAGCAACATACAGGACAATTTTTTAAATCTACCCATCTTCTAGGGTAATTCTGAGAATTCATGCCTCTAAAGCTTAGGATTTTGTACAATATAAACACTCAAGGAATATTAGCTAATATTATTAATAAAACAGAAAACTGTAACCTTTCATAGATGAGTGGTCTTGCCAAGGGCTTCTCTGGTGGCTCAGCAGTAAAGAACCTGCCTGCCAATGCAGAAAGCCCGGGTTCAATCCCTGAGTCAGGAAGATACCCTGGAGAAGGAAATGGCAACCCACTCCAGTATTCTGGGAAATTCCATGGACAGAGGACCCTGGCGAGCTACAGTCCATGAGGTCACAAACAGCCAGACATGACTGAGGGAGCATGAGTGTGGTCTTAGAGAAAGGAAAGGAAACCTCTCCAGATTTTGAGGCCCAACTTCCAGTGACCTGATAAAAAAAGTAACTCCTGGGCTATGTACATGGATGCAAGACTCACTGTCTTGCATACTCAGGTGAAGACTCATTGTCTATGAGTCTTGCCTAGAAAGCCCATTGAAATTTGGGATCAAAAAGCAAAGACTATAGTCTTCCATCTAGTAAAACAGGTAACAACTCCACACCCTGTGATTTTTGGCAAAGAGATTGATTCAAGGGCAACAGTTCAGGAAAAACAGGCTATTTCCTGTTTTATGGAAATGGCTCATAAACACATGGGCTATACTCTTTGAACTCAAGTACGTCAGGCCTCCAGTGACTCGTGCTCACAGAAGTTCTTAATTGTGAGGCAAAGACACTTAACAAGTGTTGAGTTTTCACGGAAAATTAATGACGATTTCTTTAGAGGTACAAAGAGGGAACGTGGTGGGGTGGGGAAGAGAGGTAACAGCATACAACAAGGAGCAGGGATTCATGGAGAGACTTGTAGGACTGTTAGGAAGGCAAGCAAGTTCATGTGCCCAACTCACAGTGAGGCCAAAGAACACCAAAACGTCAAGAGTTTGGAGCAGAGAAATGCTTACTGCAGGGCCCTGCAAGGAGATGGGTGGCTCATGTCTTAAAAAAAAACCCGAACTCCCCAAAAGCTTTTAGCAAAACCCCTTTCTAGGAAAGGTGAGGGAGGGGTATGATTAGTTGTTGAAAACCTCTTGGTGTCAGATCTTTTGTTCTTGAAGTCAGGTCACGGTTGGGTCAGAGTATTCCTGTAAACCTCCACCAAAAAATGTTATTCTCTGTTCTGAGAAGAAAGGGCAGAGTCCCAAGGCTCAACTTCCCTCTCCCAGGTCCAGGGCCTGGCTAAGACCTGGATAGGCTGCCTGGGAGTGATTGTTCAGCAACCAGTCAAGGTCCTTCTGCCACTGCCCAGGCCAACTCAAGAGGCAGTTATAAATTGACGGCACCTTCAAAGCCGGCTCCCCAGACTCTGCTCAGCCGGGATCACCAGGAAGCCAGGCGCTCAGGGCCTAGTGGGCCCTCAGGCTTTTCACTTAAACTGGGGAGAATCATTTGTATAGGATTAATAGAAACTAACACACAGTTGTAGCAAATACCAGTTAATTACCCCCTTTAGCTCACACTTAGCTCACAATTGCCCCTCTTTATAAACAGCCCCCAAAACGGAGTGGGACCAGAAGTAATAATATGCAATATCCTTGCAACTTCAGCTGGACCAATATTTTGACATTTGAACGGAGAGACTTAAGCTGGTGGTAACTGTTACTTTAACAGCACTGTCCGGTATACTTCAGTTGATGAGGCCTCCATGGGCCTTGGCCCACAGAAACTGCCGAAGCCATCAGGTCAAGGCTTAGGCCTGGCTAGCAGGCAGCCAGGCCGAGGGCTCTGGAGCTCTGCCGGACACACCCCCAGCCTGTCCCCAGGCCCCTCAGCTTACCTGCTGGCCTCTAGGCCTGGAAGGCTTCAGGAGAAAGCTGCAATCCACCTCACACCGCACTCTCTGCCATGAGGACCACAGTGAAGCTGACTGTTAGTAGAGCTGATCCTCAAACCTCAGAGCTCAGGGTCTCGCGAGAACAGTGCTCAGGGTCTCGCGAGAACAGTGCCTAGCGTGTCCAGATAATGACTGTGTGGCCTGCTCCACCCCTATTATAGAAAGGTAATAAGACCAACTAGCTTAATCTGTATTTCTTCTGCTGCTAATGAGCCATGTACTTCCTTTACCTTGGCCTATAGATTTCCCAACAACTTCTTTGACAAGTAAAGGAAACATTTTCTGTTTCTAAGTATCCCTCTGAACTAGAGGCTATGCCCCCAAACAATGGTTCCTTGGGGAAAAAAACCCACAAAACCCCCTTTTTTGGAAGCAGTATAGTGTGGTAGTCAAAGCAGGAGCTTGAAGTAAGATAGCAAGTTATTTCCATTTCAGACAGTAATTGCAGGGATTCAATGCAAATATCTATGAACCATCCTTAGCATGATGCTAACACTCAACATTTGGTAGCTATTTATAGAAGGAAGGAAAGAAGGAAAGAGAGGAAGAAAAAGGATGCAAAGAAGAAAGAAGGAGAGAAGGAAGAAAGGAATTTTTTAAGTAACCTAAATTATATTTGTGTTAGATTCTCAATGCCCTATTATAATACATCTACTTTATATTATCTATTTTTTGTTTTTTAATTGAAATATAGTTGATTGACAATATCATGTCAATTTCTGATATACAGTGAAGTGATTCATATATATCTGTGTATGTATACATATAATTTTCAATCTTTTCCATTATATATTATTGTAAGATATTGAATCTAATTCCCTGTGCTATATAGTAAATCCTTGTTATCTATTTTACATACGGTGGTGTATCTGTTAATCCCATACTCCTAATTTATCCCTCCCCCTTCCTCTTTAGTAACCATGAATTTGTTTTCTATGTCTATTTTAAATACTAAATAGAATGAGAAAACCCATCCACAGTCCATCCATTCCCAAACTCGTCTTACTACTGTAGGGATTATCACAGGTGCCTGGATGTATCAGATCATGAAACAGTTTTCATCCTAAAGGAGATTCCAGTTTTGGTTATAACCAATGGAAAATTCACCTCATTCTTCCCAGGGAGCAAGCAACTTGACCAAATTAAGCTGAGTCTGATTTTCTTTGTGAGCAATTCAAGTCTCATCTCAAGAAAGTTACTGTGTAGAAATTGCTGGAGAGTGCCAGAGATAGATCCCTTGGGTTCCCACCCTAGAAGTGAAAACACTGCAGGCCCCTCACTAGCAAGCATCTGACTGTGCTTGAGAATGAGCCACCTGTCCTGCTAGAAGAGTCGGCATCGGCGTCTCAGGACTACTCTTAGGTAAGGAGAGAAGGTATTGAGAAAACTAGAATAAAATGGAACAAATTCACTTTCAGCATTTCCACCTTAGAGGAATTGCTGTACCTTTCTGTCCTCCTTCTTCCTCAACTAGAGTGAAAGCTCCTGAGGTTGGGGAGCAGATCTCTTGCTAAGTGCCCCAGGCAGCAAATGCTCAATAAAAGTTTATGGAATTGTTGAGTTGAATTTACTGTGACATTAAAACACAACCTTTCCCTGGTGTGGGAGTGCCTATTTCTGCTCGCTCTTCTGAAGGGATTATATTTGTCCACCTCTACTTTCCCTGACAGTAGTTGGGAAAAAGGCAAGTGAGTATTAAAGTGGCTAACTGTGGCTGCTGCTGCTGCTAAGTGGCTTCAGTGATATCCAACTCTTTTCGACCCATGGACTGTAGCCCACCAGGCTCCTCTGTCCATAGGATTCTCCAGAAAAGAATACTGGAGTGGGTAGCCCTGCCCTCCTCCAGGGGATCTTCCCAATCCAGAGACTGAACCCGCATCTCTTGCGTCTCCTGCATTGGCAGGCAGGTTCTTCACCACTAGCGCCACCTGGGAAGCCCCAAATTGCTAAAAGCCCATCCTAATAAGAATGTCCAAACCATAAATAATGTGTTTGCTGGAAATGAATAAAAACAAGTTTTAAAAAGATGAATCATTGGTACTGTGTATAAAATCTTCTAGTCTCCAATCACTCTTAACTTCTAGAAATAATGGTATATGATATTCATAAACAGAGAATTCTTAGAAAACATATATTGAAAGGGCAAAACTTTTTAATATACCCCACAACCTTCCCTAGTAACAGAGAAGAGGTGAACAGGGATGACATCAGTGTAGTTCTCATACCCAACCAGAATTTACAGACAGAGAGAGCTCTTGCCGAGTGTTAATGGTGAAATCCACATTAAGTCTAAACATGACATTAAAGACTCTGTAGGTTAAGGCGTTCTCCCCAGGTAGAAAAAGTCTGCCAGGAGGAGAAAGGGTGTGTTCCAGAACACTTTGGTTTTGTGACTGCCACTCAGTTTAAAAAGATAATTATATTACTAATAAAATTAATGCCCTTTCCGTTTCTTTTCAGAATCCCATCCAATCCTTTCTCCAAGGGGTAACCACCACTGTCAATTGAGTATTTATCATTTCTATGCATTTCTTTTACTTCTGCTACCTAGGTGGGTATCTCCAAGCAACATAGAGCATTACTTTGCCTGTTTCAACTTTATATAAGTAGAATCCTGCTCTGTGTTTCTGCAGGTTTGTTTTGTTGTTCTTTTTTTTTTTTTTTGCTGCATATCAAGAAAAAGATTTATAAGCTGGCTATATTCATTTTCAAAACTTCTGATCATCAAAAGACCAGAGGCAAAAGGAATAAGCCTTAGATGGGCAGATGATAGTTGTAAAACTCATGAGTAATGATCACCATCCAGACACTAAGCTCACAACTTATGTCAGGTTGAAACTTGAGTCTCTAGCACTCCCTTTCCAGGCCTCTGGACAAATGCGCCCTACAGTGCTTCAAATGATAATGTCATTAGCTCTGGACCCACAGAGCCTTCCTGTCATATTACAGCTGCTCAGTGATGAGAACAGATCAGAAATCGAGATCAAGTTCAGACCATTTGTTTGGAGACCACCCAGAAAAGACGTTGTCTGTGCCAAGAAACCCAACTTCTCCAACCCCAGCTAAATTAGACAAGCTAGATGATACCAAAGGAAAGAAAAAGAAACCAGGGATACGGTGAGTAATTGCTGGTGACTGATGAGCTTATAAAGGAAATCTTAAAAATCAAACTAAAAGGTCAGCTGAAGTGACAATCAGAGTCCTCAGCATCATGGAACATGAGGTCATGGGATGATCCACTGTAGTTACCGAACATGACCCCCCAGAAGATACTCTACTCCAATTCTGCTCTCCGGAACCTGTAAATATGACCTTACTAGGAAACAGTCTTTGCAGATATGATTAAAGAACTCAAGACAGGATCATTCTGGATAATCCAGAAAGTGAAAGTGTTAGTCACTCACTCATCTCTGACTCTTTGTGACCCCCCACGGATTGTAACCTGACTCTATGCAACCCCGTGGACTGTAGCCCACCAGGCTCCTCTGTTCAGGGGATTCTCCAGGCAAGAATACTGTGGGTTGCCATTCCCTTTTGCAGGGGATCCTCCCAACCCAGGGATTAAACCCAGGTCTCCTGCGTTGCAGGTAGATTTTTTACCATCTGAGCCACCAGGGAAGCCCCAAGTAAGTATGTAAATAAGTAGTAGTGACTCAGTCCTGTCTAACTCTTTGCAACCCCATGGACTATAGCCTACCAGGCTCCTCTGTCCGTGGGATTCTCCAGGCAAGAATACTGGAGTGGGTTGCCATTTCCTTCTCCAGGGGATTTTTCCCACCCAGGGATCAAACCTGGGTCTCCTGTATTGCAGGCAATTTCTTTACTGTCTAAGCCACCAGGGCAACCCCAGGTGGAGCCTAAATCCAATGGCAAGTATTTTACAAGAGACAAAAGAGAAGACACAGAAGGGGAGAAGGCATATGAAAACAGAGCCAGAGACTGGAGTGATCTGTCCACAAGCCTAGGAACGCCTGGAGCCATGAGAAACTGGAGGAGATAAGCTTTGCTAGTGCCTTTGGAGGAAGTGCTGACTTGCTGACACACCTTTCTGAATGCTATCAGAAAGCCAACTGTATTTTCATTGTCTAGGATTTTTTTTTTTCTCTAGGATTTCCAATATTTAAAGACAGCTGGCTTCCTCTGTTCTCTGTTAACCTTCAGACCTGCTGAACTACCTGCATCTTCCACAAGCATAGTCTCTTTCAGTGACCCAAATAGGAAAAATAATTTGGGAAAATTAATAAAACCTCATACCAGATGGCTAGAGACTCCATCATTAATTTAACTGGGGCCTGCAACTTAAAAAAAATTACAGGCTAGTTTTAATTTTACCAGTTTAATCTTAAATGGGCATACATACAAAGTTATAAATTGGGGATAAAAGGATACAACTGTTCATATAGAGATTAAACAGGTTAGCGGTATAGTGTGTGAAAAACAAAGTAAATCAACAGAGATTGAGACACAGGGAAGACTATGTGAGAACACAGGGAGAAGACTGCTGGATAGCTACAAGCCAAGAAAAGAGGCCCCCCAAAGAAACCAGCCCTGCCAACATTTTGAGCTTGAACTTCTCACTTCCAGCACCAGAGGGAATAAATTCCTATTGTTGAAGTAAAAAAAAAAAAAAAAAAAAATTGAAAATGACATGGACATGCTGATCAATAACAACAATTCTGGGCTGCATTAATAAGAATGTAAGAATGGAGCAAAGCAGACAGTAGACTGGGTCTACTCTATCCGTTCCTGGAATCCACCCCATGCTAAGAGCAATGTCTGCAAACTTAACTTACCCAATGGAAAGCAACTAAGCCTTTAGAGTGTGGGTGTCATGACCAATGACCAGCAGATGAAACAGTTCATGATTTTCAGCTTGGAGAGAATCTTTGGGTAAATGTGATGCTGTTTTCTTGCCTTCGGATCATCACAGGAATTCGATTGAACTCTGGGTACCAGAGGGCAGAAACTGGTAGAAGTGGGTGGGTCTTCAAGAGGCTAACAAGAGTTCATCAGAGAAGGTGTGGGTGAGGGGGGACCAAGAGTGTGTTGTATCATAGAAGCCAAAGGGACAGTTCCTGGCCAGGTGGTGTTTGTGTGGAAAGAGACTCAGTCACCAGGACCACGCAAATTGAGGGAGACAGAGGACTTTTCTAGAAAGGGAGAAATCTTTGAAGACACTCACATTTACATTCTGTGTCATATCACGTATCTATTCGTCCTGGATTTTGGCTAATCTGTAAAAACACAATAACAAGAACAACAACTCATCTATCCTCTATGTTTACTATGGGTCTTAATGGTTGTCCACTGTTGCCAACCACCTGTGAAGAAAGTTCTAGTTTTGTTTTGTTTTGTTTTTTTAAGGTTTTTAAACATAATTTTATTTATTCATTTTTGGCTTTGGTGGGTCTTAGTTGGTTGTGGCAAGTGGGGAGCACTCCCATTGTGTGTGGGCTTCCCACTATGGTGGCTTCTCTTGTTACGGAGCGTGGACTCTAGGGAATGAAGGTTTCGGCAGTTGTGGCTCCTGGGCTCTGCAGCACAGGCTCAACACTTGCGGTGCACCGGCCTAATTGCTCCACGGCACATAGGCTCTTCCTAGACTAGAGATCGAACCCGCGTCTCCTGCGTTGGCAGCAGAGTCTTTGCCACTGAGTCACCAGGAAGCCCAAGGTCATTCTAGTTTAACGGAGAAAGGCATCATCCCTTTGGTGCTGCCCTAGGCCGGGTGCAGAGCAACGTCGGTTCACGCGTCACTCTCCCAGCCACTCTCTCAGATACTCACCTCATTTTACAGATGAGGAATCTGAGAGTTCGGAGCAGTTAACCAGCAATGAAAGAATTTAGTTGTTGCATAGTAATCTCCACCACAGTACAAGGAGTTTCCCCAAAGAACCGTATTTCTTTCTCCCTTTCACACCCTCCTTCCTATGATACCACTCTTGACCACAAGGGGGAAGTATAGACTCATTTTAATGTGTTCATTTTACATGACCAGTTTTACCTATTCTTAGTTTTACTTATTTTTAATGAAAACAAAGTGCAAAAATCTATATTACCATTTTTTAATGCTTCTGTTTTTGTCCACAATATTATTTGGCTGGAGTGAAGAACCAAAATGGACTTCCCTAGTGGCTCAGATGGTAAAGAATCCGCCTGCAATGCGGGAGACCTGGGTTTGATCCCTGGGTTGGGAAGATTCCCTGGAGGAGGGCATGACAACCCACTCCAGTATTCTAGCCTGGAGAATCCACATGGACAGAGGAGCCTGGCAGGCTACAGTCCATGGGGTCACAAACAGTCAGACACGACTGAGCAACTAAGCACAGCACAAGAACCAAAATGGACAGAGTGAGTAGAACTCTGGACTGCACTACAGTGTGTGTGTTCCTCTTAAAACACAAACACAGAATTCATACCTGTGGATCCAGATTTTCCATGAGAAGGAGCAGAATGCTTCTAGTATTTTCATAAAGATGTAGCAAGTGAACCTACCACCTCTGTTTATTCTTTTTTTTTTTTTTGGTTTTACACATTCTTTATTTATTCAAATGACCAAGCATCCGAGTTTGATACATGTATACATAGATTTAACAAGGAAGTATTTCTAGGTAAATAAATTACTTATGATCTGAGCTATGTAATACATTGCATTATTAAAAATAAGTAATAAGAAATAGTATATTGCTTTATAAATTTATTTTATGAATCATAAAATTGTATGAATTAATCTTGTCTTAAGAGGATGCTATCTTACTTGTTCTACACTATATTGCTCAGTGGTTTTGAAATACTTTTCAAAATAAGTATTTTTTTATTTTATTTTTAAACTTTACAATATTGTATTAGTTTTGCCAAATATCAAGATGAATCCGCCACAGGTATACCTGTGTTCCCCATCCTGAACCCTCCTCCCTCCTCCCTCCCCATACCCTCCCTCTGGGTCGTCCCAGTGCACCAGCCCCAAGCATCCAGTATCGAGCATCAAACCTGGACTGGCGACTCATTTCATACATGATATTATACATGTTTCAATGCCATTCTCCCAAATCTCCCCACCCTCTCCCTCTCCCACAGAGTCCATAAGACTGATCTATACATCAGTGTCTCTTTTGCTGTCTCGTACACAGGGTTATTTTTATCATCACCTCTGTTTATTCTTAAAGACAAGGCTCAGGTCTAACAGGTATAAAGTGGCCATAATCATCCCCATTTATTTCTCACAGGATTGTTGAAAGTTCAAATGAACTGATCATCACTGATCCTTCCTTGAATAACTCTTGCTCCAAAAATCCTCTAAGAACTGTAACACTGCTAACAAATATGACCAAATGATGAAGCAAGTTATACATCTGTGTCTCATTCATAAACGAAGTTAAAGAATCCTCCTGAAATGCAGGAGACTCCAGTTTGATTCCTGGGTTGGAAAGATCTGCTGAAGAAGGGAAAGGCTACTCCCTCCAGTATTCTTGGGCTTCCCTTATGGCTCCGCTGTAAGAATCCTCCTGCAATGCCGGAGACCTGGGTTCGATCCCTGGGTTGGGAAGATCCCCTGGAGAGGGGAAAGGCTACCCACTCCAGTATTCTGACCTGGAGAATTCCAGGGGTTGTAAAAAGCCAGACACGACTGAACCACTTTCACTTCACTTTACATAAACTAACTAGTTGTGGGTAGCTTCCTAAAGCAGTTTTCTAGAAGGGCTCTGATAGCAACAGTGTCCTTGAAAAATTACTACAGGGGATCTGAGACTCCCCAGATGGCCCACAGGTGAAAGAAATACTGCCTGTGTTGTGGGTGCTCCTAACAGTTTGACACACGTGCATAGCCCAGTTTGTAAGCCTCTTTGGATCCCCTCCAGCATGGCTGCTACTGCTGCTGCTAAGTCTCTTCAGTCGTGTCCAACTCTGTGCGAACCCATAGATGGCAGCCCACCAGGCTCCCCCGTCCCTGGGATTCTCCAGGCAAGAACACTGAAGTGGGTTGCCATTTCCTTCTCCAATGCATGAAAGTGAAAAGTGAAAGTGAAGTTGCTCAGTCATGTCCGACTCTTCGCGACCCCATGGACTGCAGCCTACCAGGCTCCTCTGTCCATGGGATTTTCCAGGCAAGAGTACTGGAGTGGGGTGCTATCGCCTTCTCTGACCAGCATGGCTAGGTCTCCAGAAAGACCCCTGCTACCAGCTACTTTCTTGATGGTTGCAAAGGAAGAAGATACACTTCCAGAAAAGTAAATTTTGTTGCGTTCCATAGCTGCCTTTAGGAAATGAACGATGGCTTACGGTGAACGATGTCAGATTCATGATCCCCGAAGATTAAGCTTCAGGACCAGAGACCAGACTTGACCACTCAGGGCTCTTGTGTGGCAGAAGTTTTATTACAGTGAAAGGGGACAGAGAAAGCTTCTTACATAGACGTCAGAAGGGGCCAGACAGTGCCCCCGTCACTAGCGTTAGCTAGTGTTAGCAAGGGAGTTATGTACTTTTTAAGTTCAGTTCAGTTCAGTTGCTCAGTCGTGTCCAACTCCTTGCAACCCCATGGACTGCAGCACGTCAGGCTTCCCTGTCCATCACCAACTCCTGGAGTTTACTCAAACTTAGGTCCATTGAGTAGGTGATGACATCCAAGCATCTCATCCTCTGTCATCCCCTTCTCCTGCCCCCAGTCTTTCCCAGCATCAGGGTCTTTCCAAATGAGTCAGTTCTTTTCATCAAGTGGCCAAAGTATTGGAGTTTCAGCTTCAGCATCAGTCCTTCCAACGAATACCCAGGACTGATCTCCTTTAGGATGGACTGGTTGGATCTCCTTGCAGTCCAAGGGACTCTCAAGAGTCTTCTCCAACACCACAGTTCAAAAACATCAATTCTTCGGTGCTCAGCTTTCTTTATAGTCCAACTCTCACATCCATACATGGTTACTGGAAAAACCATAGCCTTGACTAGACAGACCTTTGTTGACAAAGTAATGTCTCTGCTTTTCAATATGCTATCTAGGTTGGTCATAACTTTTCTTCCAAGGAGCAAGCGTCTTTTAATTTCATGGCTGCAATCACCATCTGCAGTGATTTTGGAGCCCCCCAAAATAAAGTCTGTCACTCTTTCCACTGTTTCTCCATCTATTTGACATGAAGTGATGGGACCAGATGCCATGATCTTAGTTTTTTAATGTAGCTTTTAAAATTAGTTATTATAGTAAATCAAAAGAATGTCTCAAGGCTGTAAAGATCTTACTAGACCCACTCCTATAATTTACATTTTAAGATAACAGGATTAGCCGGAAGGTTTTCAGGAAGTAGAAACTGTCCTCAAGCAGGATTGTTGTTATATAATCCTTAGTACAGAGTTTAAACTGAGTTGTTTGTTGTGTAGTTATCAGTTCCAGGCTTAAAGAAAAAGAAAAAAAAAAATTTATGTGACTAAGACTAGGGAATGTAGAGAGAGAGAGAGAGAGAGAGAAAGAGAGAGAGAGATGTTTGTCCTTTCCTCCTTGAGAATTCCAGACCCCTATCTCTACTTCAAGAGCCCTAGACACCTTTCTCCTCCTTAAGGACCCTGGACTTCTTATCAATCTGCCTAGGAAGTGACTCTCTCAGAAAGGGACCACTTCCCAAGTGAACTGAGGGCGGGAGCAGGTCATCAAGGCAGGGCTGTGTGAAAGGAGAAGTTCAGGGCCTGATCCCACCTGGTGCCCAGGCAGGAGTAAGGGAGGAGACCCCAGGTGGGGCTGACCTCCAGGAAAGGGAGATGGAGCAGGTGGGAATTCCCTTCCCCCAACCCTCCCTCAGCAGCCCCAGCACCACCACCCTTAGGGGACCCGGTGGCTCCCTGCGTCCTCTCTGAGGATGTCCTGCTTGTCCCCAAACTGTAACCAGCTTAGCTTTGCACTACATGGGGTTCCATTTCCTCCTTCCCTGCCTCGCTCCCATTTCCTTCCACGTCCTCGCTCCTGTGATCCCAGATTCCCCGCATAAGGTGGTAGTGCCAATGCTTTTGCTTCTGGCTCTGTCCTCTAAGGAATCCAGGATAAGACAGAGTGCTTTTGTTGTTTTAAAATGTTAAGTCTTCCAGAAGGCGTGTAACCTCAGTCTTTGTATTCACTACCGGAGACCTAAAATGGTTGAGCGTGAAAAGGCAGAAAGTATGTATTGGATGTGAGAGCTGGACTATAAAGACAGCTGGGCGCTGAAGAATGGATGCTTTTGAACTGTGGTGTTGGAGAAGACTCTTGAGAGTCCCTTGGACCGCAAGGAGATCCATCCAGTCCATCCTAAAGGAGATCAGTCCTGGGTGTTCGTTGGAAGGACTGATGTTGAAGCTGAAACTCCAATACTTTGGCCACCTGATGTGAAGAGCTGACTCATTTGGAAAGACCCTGATGCTGGGAAAGATTGAGGGCAGGATAAGATGCTTGGATGTCATCACCTACTCAATGGACATGGGTTTTGGTGGACTCCGGGACTTGGTGGTGGACAGGGAGGCCTGGTGTGCTGCGGTTCATGGGGTCGCAAAGAGTTGGACACGACTGAGCGACTGAAATGACTGAACTGAACTGAACTGAACCTCAGGGTTAATACATGCAGGTTAAATGTTTGCGGCAACTTACAAATTGGTCACTAGATGGCGCGCTGAACACATCCTTTCATGGCTGGGCTCGTATGGTGCTCAAAAACTTGACTTTAAAAAAATATATATTTAATTTATTTTAATTGGGGGATAATTACTTTACGTTACTGTGATGGTTTTTGCCATATGTCGACATGAATCAGTCACGGGTATACATGTGTCACCCTATCCTGAACCCCGCTGCCACTTCCCTCCCCACCCTATCATCTGGATTGTCCCAGAGCACTGGCTTCGGGTGCCGTTTCAAGCATCGAACTTGCACTGATCATATATTTTACTTTCTAAATTCAATTATTTTTTCTGATTGAATCCTGTGATAAGAGTTTGAGCTTCAGAGAGTTCCCAGAATAGCAGAAACAGTGATTATGTAAGAAAACAATATAGTGTGGAAGTGTCTGTTGACAGATGTATTTACTGCCCTTGAAGATGAGTTTAAAAGGACTCATTTTCTTATACTTGATAAAAATTACTACTTTTTTAAAAAGAAAAATCCTTTTTGAGATGAAATTCACAAGACATAATTTTAAAGTGAATAATGTAGTGACATTTAGTACACTGACCATTTGTGCAGCTACAAGGTACATCTAGTTCCAAAACATTTCCATCATTACAGACTAAAACTCTTTTAAGCAGGCTGTCCCCATGCCCCCTGACTCCAGCCGCTGGCAACCAACCAATCTGCAGTTTATCCTGATGGATTGATTTATCTGTTTAATACAAATTTCATACAAATTAAATCATACAATATGTGATCTGTAGTGCCTGATTTCTTTCACTTTGCATAATGTTTTCAAAGTTCACCCACCTTGTGGTATTTATTCATTTTTATGACTGAATAATACTGTATTGTATGAGGATACCACAATTTATTTATTTAGGATATTTGGGCTATTTTCAGCCACTGCTGTGAACTGTGCTCTTTTAAACATTCATGTGCATATATTTGTTTGAGTAACTATTTTCAATCCTAGGAGTGGAATTCGTGGGTTATATGGTAATTCTATGCTTACCTTTTTGAAGGACTCTCAAACTGTTTTTCACACCAGCTAGTATTTCTACCACCAACATTGTTGGAGGACTACAATTTTTTCACATCCTCACCAATGCTTGTGATAGTCCTTTTCTGTTACTAGAATAACCATCCTAGTGGGTGTGAAGTAGTCCTTCATTGTGGTTTTGATTTAAATTTCACTAATGACTAATGATGGTAAGCATCTTTTAATGTGTTTGTTGGCCACCAGTATATCTCTGGAAAAATATCTATTCAAATTCTTTGACCATTAAAAACAATTTGGAATTGTTTGCCTTTTTGTTATTTTTAATCTTTGGCAATATGAAATTAAAAAGAAATTGTTTCCTTCTGTTATTGTTCAGCTCAGTCAACTTCATACATGCTTAATCCTTACCATTCACTTGTGTTATTTCATTTTGTTCTGTTTTTCTTTTTTTTCCCATTTCCCGTGGTATATCAGTGTCTTGTTACTGATTTCTCAGAACTCATTTATGACTAAGGATGTCATGCTGTGCAAATGAAATACCATATTTTATTGCCATCAAGTTACTATGATGTTTTATATTTTGGTTGTGTATTAAAATATAATCATGTATTTTTTTAAGAATCTTTTATATACTCTGGTTACTAGATCCTTATCAGAATATAATTTGTGTGTGTCTTAGGTGCTCAGTCGTGTCTGACTCTTTGTGATCCCATGGACTGTAGCCTGCCAGGCTTCTTTGTCCGTGGAATTCTCCAGGCAAGAATACTGGAGTGGATTGCCATTTCTTTTTCCAGGGTTTTGGTATTATACCCACTGCCAAGTCCAAGGTCTTAAAGATTCACCCCTACGTTTACCTCTAATAGTTTCATGGTTCAGGATGTTATATTTAACGCATAACTCACTTACGCATTTTGAGTTAATTTTTGGTGTGACGTAGAAGTCCAAGTTCATTCTTTGGCCTGCGGATGCCCTGTTGTCCCAATACCATTTGCTGTTGTTGTTTAGTCGCTAAGTAGGGTCCGACTCTTTTGCAAGCCCATGGACAGAGGAAGGCAAACCAGCCAGTAAAAAATAGCTAAGAAATTATCTTAAATGATAAGGGAATGAAAGCTGAATCTTCAAGCAGAGTCTTTCTCTAATCCCAGATAGTTGAGAAGCCACATTCAATTTCCAAAATACAAATTCATTTTCCTTCTCTGTAAAATGAATAGATTGTCTTGGTTTCAATTATCATTATTAAAATTATCATTTCTTATCTGCTCATAGCATAAGCCTTTCCCATGTAGTTACACAATTTGGAGACCATAGTTTTTAATTGTTGCATAAGAGTCTGTGGTTAGGTAATCACAGTAGACATTTAGATTAGTCTTTATTTTTAATTATTTTTAGCATACTGTGATGAAGCTAAAGTAGATATCTATGAGACACCTTCTAGCTCTAAAGTGTTCTGGCTTCATGATTCTATGAAATAGATAACACAGATCCTACTTAATTTCATGATTACTAATCCCTAATAGTGGAGAAGGCAATGGCAACCCACTCCAGTACTCTTGCCTGGAAAATCCCATGGATGGAGGAGCCTGGTAGGCTGCAGTCCATGGGGTCGCTAAGAGTCAGACATGACTGAGTGACTTCACTTTCACTTTTCACTTTCATGCATTGGAGAAGGAAATGGCAACCCACTCCAGTGTTCTTTTTTTTTTTTTTTTTTCACTCCAGTGTTCTTGCCTGGAGAATCCCAGGCACGGCGGAGCCTGGTGGGCTGCCATCTATGGGGTTGCACAGAGTCAGACACGACTGAAGCGACTTAGCAGCAGCAGCAGCAGTCCCTAATAGTAATGGTTAGAAAACCTCTCTATCAGATTTCCTTAGGTTTACCCTGATTTTCACGTCTCATTTCAGACGTATCATTCCTTGTCCTGTCATTGTGAAAATGGGTAAGAGTGAATCACTCATTGCTGGTGGAAAGTTGTCTCTTCCGAAACTCACTTCAGCAATTCTCCATTAAACACCTCTGATCTGATTGGCTATTCTAGGTAGAGTGGGAGTGGCTCCAGTGCTGTATTCTCCAAGACTGTAATTCTATGAGCTAAAAACCCCAGTGCGGGAGACATAAGAGATGCGGGTTCAATCCCTGGGTCAGGAAGATCCGCTAGAGAAGGGCATGGCAACTCATTCCAGTATTCTTGCCTGGAGATTCCCATGGACAGAGGAGCCTGGCGGGCTACAGTCCATAGGGTCACACAGAGTTGGACACGACTGAAGCGACTTAGCATGCCTGCATGACGATAGATTTACCTCTTTTAGTTCAGCCCATAGAGAGCAGGCATTTTTCAAATCATCTTCATTAGGAGATAAAGAGGAAAGCATAACCAAAAAGAAACAGATGTCTTTACAGATGACAAATGCCTTCCCCTGTCTGCTTCAGTTGATACTACCAGCTAAGCAGACAGACCCTGGCTCTTTTCCCAAGGTTCACACTGTTCTAAGCACTCAGAACCAGGTAAAACTCTGTAGACTCATCCACTGTTCCAAGTTCACATCCAAGGCTAAGGTGGCCTGGTTGGTGGGAACCATTTTCCCACCAGCTTCCTTTATACCTGGGAGACATATTGAGGGAGATAACAGGATGGGATTGATTAAGGGTTCAGATTCTGAACTAAAGAGAACCAGGTTTAACCTCTGAGTCTATCACTAACACCCATGTGGCTCTCAGCAAGCTCCTGAAGCTCTGTGGCCTTCAGTTTTCCTACCTATAAATGAAGAAAAGCAGAGACTTTGTAATGTTCTGAGGAGAGACTTAAACGAGATACTGTCTACAAAGTGCATAGCATAGGAGTTAGCGTGTATACAGTGTTAGTGTGTCTCTTCCCATTTTAAAGCTTTTGTCCTTTATTATACTCAAGCAGTGAGTTTCCTTTCTGTCTGAGGGCTCCCAGGAACTATCAGATTCTGGGCAGAGCTGAGGCATCTCCTGTTTGGCAAGAATTAGTATCATTGTCAAGCCGTGTCCTGGATGCCTGTGATGATTAAGTATCTCACAGGGGCTCTAAAGAATGGACTTTCCCCAATCACCATCATTTCACAACAAAAAAATAACTTACCCCAGGAGTTGTTGCTTAGTCACTAAATTGTGTCTGACTCTTTTTTGACCCCATGAGCTACAGCCCACCAGGCTTCTCTGTCATGGGATTCTCCAGACAAGAACACTGGAGTGGGTTGCCATTTCCTTCTCCAGAAGATCTTCCTGACCCAGGGATTGAACCCGTGTCTCTTACGACTCCTGAATTGGGGTTTTTAGCTCACAGAATTACATAGTCTGCGTCTCCTGCATTGGTGGGCGGGTTCTTTACCACTCAGCCACCAGGAAAGCCCAAACCAAGAGTAACAGTAACTACTCTCTATTAGGACTAATTCATTAAATATTTATTGAGCGCCTCCTTTCTACTAGAAAGATGGGGCTTATGATTTCATAAAAACTCAAAATGAAAAACCAAGATCCCTGATCTGAATACATTTACAGTTCAGGGACAGGAGAAAGTCAAGCTCATGCAGAAGGGTGGCAGGGACATTGTTTCCAAGATGTGTGTCTTTGAACCAAGGAGTCCTTTTCTCTCTCTCTCTCTCTCTCTCTCTCTCTCTCTCAGCTTTTAGTTGCTAGTGTACCAGTTTCGAATCTGAACCCCAAGACCAAGACCAAATGTGGTAAGAATCTTGTTAGGCCAATGGACAGTAGAGTTCCTAAATGAATGGAAGAGTTTCTAAATTCTGTACTCTTTCAAACTTGCCTTTTTAAACTTCAGTGATAAATGATGACTCATGATGTATACTGTCTGGCCCAAGTTAGAAACCTTGTAGTCATCCTTAATTTCTTCCTGTCTTTCGTCACCCACATCCAGTTCACAACCCAGTCAACTCAGTTCTAGCAACAAAATGCCTCTTGAATCCTCCCCTGGCATTCTCACCATTACCCTTAGCCTGAGAGCTCAGCTTCTTTTGCCTGGTCTGCTCAATCCACAGGTCCTTCAGCCCATCCTGCACACTGCAGTCCATGGAGTGTTCCAAGCGTCCAGGCTCAGGTGACCACATCTCATCTCTAGGTGTGAAACAACTCACAGGTGTGATGCTAAAGCACCAACAGAGATTTTGAGAAATAACCAAGGTGAAACTTACTAAAGGAAAGCAATGGGAAAATATCCTACCTAAAGAGAGAAAAAGCTCACCAGATTCTCAGAACAACAGACAGAGTTTCAACATTTCCTAGGCTTCTAGGAGTTTAAAGAAAGCCATCCTTTTCTTCTTCTTCTTTTTTTTTTTTTTGCTGAAGTTTCTTTGATTTGGATCAGATTTTTCCACTATAATTTTTAGTCTGAGGCAAATTAACTACAATCATTTAACGCTTGTTCAAAGGTCTGACCAGTCTCCTGGTCTCATTAAAAAAAGAAAAACTAATTAAAATCTGTTTTTAGAAGGGAATGGCTTTATTTTTAAAAAATGTTTTTAAAATGTGAGCCATTTTTAAAGTCTTTATTGAATTTGTTACGATATTGCTTCTGTTGTCTTTGTGTTTTTTTTGTTTTTTTTGTTTTTTTTCCTGGCCTCAAGGCATGTGGCATGTGGATCTTAGCTCCCCTTGGATGGGACCCTTACCCCCTGCACTGGAGGGCAAAGTCTTAACCACTGGATCACCAGGGAAGTCCCAAGAATAGCTTTAAATACCACAATTTCCACACTTATTTGATTTCTACATCACATCAAAGAAGGCTTTAGCACCTTTGTCAGATTGAGTATAAGGAAAACGAAGAGTTTGTATCAAAGTTTATAACTGACAGTTAAATTGTATTGAAATAGCACAATTCTTCTGTACAAGTCAAAAGACACCTGAGGAGTTTGATTTCACCTAAAACCTTTAAGTGAACTTTGTCCTTCTGCTCAGGGGTTCAGCCTCCCTTTTGCTATGTACTAATGAACTGGATCACTGATGTCGAATGGGAGACCCATAAGAAGTAGACCATTTTAGAACTGAAAAAGACCAGAGGCTTCATCTCGCTCAGGCCCCTCATTTTTGATGAGAACCCAAAGTTGGAACATGAGCGATTGCTCCAGGCCACCCAACTAGTCAGTTTCTCTGATAGCCCCCACTTGTCACCCTCGGCAGACTCCCAGTGCTTGGCCAGCGCACATCACAAGCAGCTGCGGAAAATAGCTGTCCTGGTGCCAAATTCTTATCTGCTGGTGTCCTTCAGATCGGGTGGGCTGAATGCCAACGGGAAACTCAGAGTCTGTGAATTCTAATCCTGGACAGTTCTGGTCATAGGGTCTTAAATTTCCCTCCAGAGCCAAGGTCCTGGGACAGATCTAGTATGAGTGGGTACATCTGAATCCACGCAGATGGTTGGTGCTGTTTATAACCTCAATATGTTATAATGGCCGTAGAGTCAATCTCCCCGTTGTTCTATCCAGCTGTCGTGACCATATAGATATATTTTAGAGACCTATTCTCCAAATGAGCTAGATGTGTTGCTTGTTGCGCAAATCAATACCCTGAAGATTTCAAAATTCTGAAAAGGCCAATCCCTTTAGAGGAGAATTGAAACACAGTCAGAGTTAAAGGCTGAGATTTTTCAGATTTATGGAAAAATAAGGGGCTCTGAATGGTCAGGGACTTAGCATTTTCTCCTACATGCTGAGAAAATGACTTTTCCCAGATGGTTATCTCAGTGTGATGATAATGGTGATAGGAACGCTGATACTAATAGATGAACATTTGTTGATGACTTACAATTCCAGGCACTAAGTGTTTGATAGTCACTGTGGCTTTGAACCTTCATAAACAACCCTCTCAGGTAGGTTCTATTATATCTTCATTCTACAAGTGAAGAAATTGAGATTCAGTGATTTTAAGTCACTGGTAAGAGTCCATGCTCTCCACTGCCATACTAGCTGTGAACTAGTGCCTCTTGACCAGTACTGGAAGCTCTTCATAACTTATAGTTCTTTCTGGGACGTCTTTCCCCTACCCTGTCTTCCAGCCTCACCTGTCAGCTCTCTGGGAAGCCTTCCACGATGATCCAAGGCTGTGTGTTATACCCTGCCTCCTGAAAGGCCATGTCCCTCCAAAGCGTGCAGCACCCTGTACTTCACAGATCAGTCCATCTGACTGTTTCTCTTTTCCTTTATGGTCTTTGAGGCAGGCAGCTGTCATTCATTTCACTCTACCCAATGTTGTCCTGGCTCGTTGCGGATGACCCATAAGTGTTTCTTGAATAAATGGATGATGTGGAAACTGACAATAAGTTTCAGTTATCTATTGCTGAGTCATAAACCACCCCCAGTTTAGTAGCTTAAAACAACTCTATTATTAATGCATGCGTGCTGAGTCGCTTCAGTAGTGTTTGACTCTGTGTGACCTCTATGGACTGTAGCCTGCCAGGCTCCTCTGTCCTTGGGATTTTTCTGGCAAGAATACTGGAGTGGGTTGCCATTTCCTTCTCCAGGGGATCTTCCTGACCCAGGGATCGAACCCACGTCTCCTGTGTCTTCTGCATTGCAGGCGGATTCTTTACCTGCTGAGCCATCAGGGAAGCCCTTATTATTATTATCTCTCACAATTCTGTGCATGGGGAATTAGGGCAGGGCCCAGTGGGACTGGCTTACTTCTGCTGTCCATTCTCTGTGGCTTCTTCATTTGCCACAATATGCACCAGGGTTGCCTCTGCTGGGATCATCGGTCTCACTGATCTTGCTTTCAGCAAGGCTCCTCCATTCTTAGGTGTAGACTCAAGGTTTCTCTCTTTGTCCTGTGGCCTCTCCGTGTGGTCCCTTCAGGAAGGTGGTTGGAATTTTCATGTGAAAGCTCCAGGATCCCAAATAAGTACAAGCAGAAGTGGCTGGTCCTAAGGCTCAGGCCCGGAACTGTCAGAGAGTCACTTCCACCACCTTCTATTGGTTACAGCAGATCACTGGACCAGCCCTATACAAGGGGCCTGGTTCATGGGGGACCATCTTTGATGATTAGATACCCCATCATCTAGTGGAACCTAACCCATCCCAACCCAAGCCTCCAAAGAAATGGTGTTGGTCGGAAGAGGGCCTAGGCAGAGAAGGTAGATAGCTGAACCTATTCCACCACCAACATTTAAGGGAAAACCTGTAATTAAAGCCCATGAAAGTTAGGGATTTCCAGAGATTTCTGTCTGTGTAAACAGCCAGCCATACAGGGCCTGGTCAGAAACACCTCAGGTGTTCTGTTTAGAACATAATACACAGCCCATGTCCAGCAAGGCAGAGGTCTGAGACAGCATGAGGACTGTGCTCCTTCCTCTCCTGACAGCTTCTTCCTTTTCTCTGTGTATATCTGGTTTACCCATCTTGACCCATCAGGCTCCTGAGGCCTTGGTTTGAAGCCCCTCAAGCACTGTCCATTGCAATTTTGATTCTCCTTAACTGGATTTAGCCTGAGGTGTTTCTGCTATTACTTTGCACAGATAATATGCTGTCCAACTGCCTGGCTCTTAAAACAGTTTCTTTAAGGATCAGCCAAGTGCCTTAGACCTCATGTCACTGAGTTTTTTATTTTATGGGGTCCTTTCTTTGCATTTGAAGATGCTTGCTTCCAAAGCATTTGATGGCTCAGTGGTAAAGAATCTGCCTACCAATGCAAGAGAAGTGGGTTAGATCCCTGGGTGAAATGGCAACCTATTTCAGTATTCTTGCTTGGAAAAATCCCACTGACAGAGAAGCCTGGTGGGCTACAGCCCATGGGTCACAAAGAGTTGGACATGACTTAGCAACTAAACATCAACAACCAAAGCATTTGAGGATTCTCTGGGTTTTTGTTGTTGTTTGTTTTTGTTTCTTTTCTACTCTAATTATGCATGTCCAGGCATTTAGTTGCTTTAGTGATGTGCCCAGTATAAGTTAATCGATATTATCATGAATAAATGTTATCTTTCCCTACTTGGCAAACCTACAGATAAAAATAAATTCTTTATTGAGGACCACTAAAAGCAATGCCCGTATTTCCTTAAATAAATTTATTTTTTAGTATGATATAGAGAAATTTATTTAAGGGAATATGGGCATTGCTTTTAGTGGTCCTCAATAAAGAATTTATTTTTATCTGTAGGTTTGCCAAGTAGGCTTTATTAGTATAATATATGGAGAAGGCAATGGCAACCTACTCCAGTACTCTTGCCTGGAAAATCCCATGGACGGAGGGGCCTGGTGGGCTGCAGTCCATGGGATCGCTAGGAGTCGGATAGGACTGAGCGACTTCACTTTCACTTTTCACTTTCATGCATTGAAGAAGGAAATGGCAACCCACTCCAGTGTTCTTGCCTGGAGAATCCCAGGCACGGCAGAGCCTGGTGGGCTGCCGTCTATGGGGTCGCACAGAGTCGGACACAACTGAAGTGCCTTAGCAGCGGCAGCAGCAGCAGTATGATATAATGGCTGTGATTCTAATATAGCCATAAGACAATATTAATATATGGACAAAAGAAAAAGGGATTTTGAGGTCTTGAACTTTGGCCATTACTTTCCCTTTCATCTGAAAAAGGGGGCCAGTCCTGAGGCTACCAAATTAAGAGCCTGGAGGAGACAAAAGAGATGGGAATGAGGAAGAAAGAGTAGGAAGTGATACAAAGATCCTTCCGCCTCCATGGAACCATGCACATGTTGGTCCAGCTGCTTTCCCTGAGAGATACAGGAAGAATGTATGGAGAAAGTGTTGCATGGAGAAAGTCCTTCACATCTAAGCTATCATCCTAACCTCTCATCCTAAGCCATTCCCTGATGGCTCAGATGGTAAAGAATCTGCCTGCAATGCAGAAGACCTGTGTTTGATCCTTGGGTTAGGAAGATCTCCTGGAGAAGGGAATGGCTACGCACTTCAGTATTCTTGCCTGGAGAGTTCCATGGACAGAGGAGCCTGCCAGGCTATAGTCCATGGGGTCACAAAGAATCGGACATGACTGAGCAACTAACACTTTCACTTAACCTCTCTAGAGAATCTTTCTGATCAAGTGTTTGCTTCTATATCCAATGTAGATTTTATCTACAGGCTCCTGTCCTACTGAGATCATCACAAAATCAAGAAAACATCAATCTTATCAATTGATAAGCCTTAGGAATGATCTAGGCCAGTGGTTCTCAAACTTTTCTTTGTTCTCTTTTTTGACATTAAAAAAAATTTTTTTAAACCCTGAAAAGCTTTTGTTTATGTGGCTTCTATCTGTTGATATTTACTGGATTAGAATTAAAAACTGAGAGAAAATATTTGTTAATTCATTTAAAAATAATAAGGAAGTAATTACATGTGAATGTAAATAACACACTTTCTATTATAATAACTGTATTTTCCAAAACAGTTGAATGGGCAAAGTGGCAAAAAGTTTTATATTTATGCAAGTCTCTTCAATATCTGACAATAGAAGATAGCTGAACTCTCATTTCTACTTTCTACATCAATTTGTTATGATATGTTATTTTGATTAACGTACATGAAGAAAACCCAGCCTTACACAGATATGTAGTTGTAAAGGGAAGAAGTATTTTAATGGCCATTTTAGGTCATTGTGGATATTCTTTTGATACAACACCAAGGCTCCTAGAATCTAGCTTCTGAAAGGTTGGCTGCAATACAGAATTATATCAATGAAAATTTTATACTCTATTATATCAAAATCCATCGGACTATCTTGCACTCCTAAATGAATTTTTTTTCAACCCATGGATAAGTTTTGATGGTCAGTGGTTTGATCTTTATTTTTTAAGAGAAAGCAAATGAAAATTTCTCCTTAGTGACAACAAAAAGAAAGGTCAATATAGGAAAACTGGCGTGGCATAAAAGTACAAGGTGATAAAAGTGGCAGGGGGAATGACAGAACACATTTTCAGGAGAGTGAAAGACATCTGAACTACTGTTAGAGGAAAGGAAAGAAATCAAAGCTTCAATTTTTTTTTTTTTAATTGGCACTTATGGAGTATTGCCTAAGTGTTTAATAGAATTGTTGCATTTAATCCACTTTTAATACTTTTGGGGATATAGGATGTATTATTCTCATCTCACAATCATAAAGGAAATCAGTCCTGAATATTCATTGGAAGAACTGATGCTGAAGCTGAAACTCAAATACTTTAGCCACCTGATGCAAAGAACTGAGTCACTGGAAAAGATCCTGAAGTTGGGAAAGATTGAAGGCAGAAGGAGAAGGGGACAACAGAGGATGAGATGGTTGGATGGCATTACCAACTCTATGGACATGAGTTTGAGCAAGCTCCGGGAGTTGGTGATGGACAGGGAGGCCTAGCATGCTGCAGTCCATGGGGTCGCAAGGAGCTGGACATGACTGAGAGATTGAACTGAACTGAACTGATTCTCATCTCACAGGGAAGAAAGTGCATGAGGGTGCTGAGCTGTGAAATGGTGGGATTAGACTGGAATCAGCTACATCTGACACATCTTTCAGTCTTTTTAAAAAATTGAGTTTTTAATAATTCCAAAAATCAATATATAACATTGGGTTATCCAAAAAGTTTGTTTGGATTTTTCTATGTAAGAGCTTATGGAAAAACCCAAATGAACTTTTTGGCCAACTCGATATATAAACTTTCTTAATAAACAAAGTAAAAAATACAAGTTTCTTGCTCCTTGTTCCCCTCTTCTCTGCATGTTTACTGATAAGAGTAATAATCAATATAAATACCATATTTTCACCAAACTGAAAGCTGCTCCATAAGCAATGAAGGACCCCAAAGTTGATCTGTAACCCATCTTGGTGATAGAAGAACCACAAGGGCTGAGAAGATTCAAGGCACTGGTACTCAGTGCTAATTAGGTTTATCTACACCATTATATATAGATTTCAAGTTCTGGCTACTTCTTAGACCTGGATTTCAAGAAATTTTATGGACCATTTTTCACCACTGTGGGAGAGAGAAAAAAAGATAAAAATGACAAAATGGTGTTGAAAAGGAGATGAATGGCGGGTTGTTGTTGTTTAGTCACTAAGTTGTGTCCGACTCTTTTGCGACCCCATGGACTGCAGCCCATCTGGCTCCTCTGTCCATGAGATTTCCCAGGCAAGAATACTGGAGTGGGTTGCCATTTTCTTCTCCAGGGCATCTGCCCAACCCAGAGACAGAACCCGGGTCTCCTGCACTGGCAGGTGGATTCTTTACCACTGAGCCACCTGAGAAGCCTGAATGGTGGGTAGTTAATACAGAGATGCAAGCATTCTGATCATCCTCAGGTAGATAAACAGAAGTGCCCAATGAAAAGAGAATAGCCAGGTGCCCAGGTACAAAGGTGGTGCCCATAAGTTAGATGCTTGGCAATGAGAAGTCAATTATGAACTTTCCTGGTTTTTGTCTTTCCAGACATTAGAAAAACAACTTTCTTGGTTATTTTTTTCAAAAGTATTAGCCAAGCTATTTACCTACTACCTATTAAAATAGGGTGTGTTCCATTTAGTTCTTTTTATAGAGGGGAGATGTCTTTCTTATTTATTTTTGACTTATGAAGATTTTATTGCCGGAGGCAAAAAAGCTGTGCCTGTAAAAAAAAATCTCCACTGTAAATTGTAATGATCATTGTCACTATCTGTTGAAGGAGATATCAGACTGAAATAAAGTTGTAACTTGAAGCTCGGTGCAAAAGAAAATGCCCCAAATCAATTCTTCATCCACAACCAAGAGAAACGCCTAAATGTTTCAAAATTACAGTGCCGAAAGTATTTCATGTAGAATATTCATCTTAGGAAGAGCCTGTGAAAGGGGATTTTTGTTCTTTTTGATTGAGTCAGTCTCACTAATAATAATGCTTTGGTCCCTCAAAAAGCCCCCGGAAAAGTATTTTTCAATTTACTCATTTGATTTGTTATTCAGTACTTTTTACATTTCTTAACCTTTCTTCCTTCAACTTTTCTCTCACAGTAGTATAATCAAATCGAAATAACCCTAAGGACAAACTTACTTCTCTTTTTTTAATTTGCTGATTTCCCCAGTCCCAATTCCTGTTTATCCAGCCCAAATCCCTAAAAGGAAGGGAAAAAAGAAGGAAGGCTTTGGGATGTCTTTCTACCCCTTAGAGCACATAGTAATCACCATATTCACTGGAGATCAAGAAAGGACAGTTCAAGGTACTCCAGGCCTCTCCCAGCAGCAACCCTTGCCCAGAAGTTTGAGCAATTTATACTGATTCATTTGGACTTACTAGAATTGGCCTCTCCTCTTTTTTTAACTACATAATTCTTGACATTGAACTTCTTACTGAAACCATGGGGCAAAATATTCTTGAGAAAGTTTTTTCTCTTCTCTATAAATTATTAGGTTATCAAGTGCAATAAAAAATGAGCTTGCAGAGAACAACACTCTGGATATGTGAATCAGTGAAAGCACCCCCTTCTTGGGGGTGGGAGGCAGAGGAGGAGCAGAAAATCTGTGGGTTTGCCCCTGAAGTATCCTGAAAGGATATAATCATGATAACACACATTTTAAATATTTTATTTATGAAAATGTGCCCTAATATATTTCCTTGTTTATCCAATTGCTTTTTCCTGCTTATATTCACTGCAAGTGGTCTTTTTCTTTTCTTTTCTGTCTCTGTTTCTACTCTGGTGGGGGGCACTTTTCTCTCACTGTTTTAATCCAGGCATCTCAAAACAGGACCCAGTCTTAAAGACTGGATTCCTGAAATGTCCCACCTGTTTAAAGTGGTACCACCTGTTTAAAGTGGCCCCCCCCTTAAAATGTTCCCTTTTGCCAAAGTCTTCCCTTCTGTTTCCTTCAGTCATCAATAAGCCTTTAGGACACGGCTCACTGCCTTAGGAAGGATGCTTAAATACTGCTGTCACTTTTATTCCTGATGACCATCTTCTGAGGCAACCACTGTTACTACCCCATTTTGTAGATGCGGAAAGTGAGGCTGAGGGGAGTTGCATAGTCACCAGTCTGTGGGGGGGTGTGGCTGAGCTTGGATCCCAAGGTAACTTCTGCAGACTTTCAGGTTCACATTATGAGCTAGGACACTGCCTCCTTTCCTTTAAAATGACCTCATTTGCTGGCAGCTTTGTAAAAGACCTCGACTCAGGGCTGGCTTCTAGCAGACACCCAACTCCCAAGAAGCTGGGTCCCCAAAACTGGCCTAAGTGGGCTTCCCTGATAGCTCAGACGGTAAAGAATCTGCTTCCAATGCAGGAGACCTGGGTTCGATTCCTGGGTCGGGAAGGTTCCCTGGAGAAGGGAATAGCAGCTCGCTTCAGTACTCTTGCCTGGAGAATCCCGCGGGTAGAGGAGCCTGGCAGGCTACAGTCCTTGGGGTCACAAAGAGTCAGACAAAACTGAGCAACTAACACACTAAGTGCCTTTAACCACCATGATAAGGTTTCCTGTCACTAGTTACTCCCAAGTACTCCTTTAATCAAAGATCCTTGATGCCACAGAAAGCTCCTGCCAACTTCTGCCACTGAAGACTGGATCCTGAGGGCTGGATCCCCCACCGGGATATGAACAAAAGCCCAAGAAAATCCTGCCAGAAACCAGTTCTCCAGAGTTTGGGTTCGGTTTAGTGCAACACAGGAAACCATGCTCCCTCACTTCCCTCTCACCTCCTAAACTCCAGCTATATTTTCTCTCTCTGGTAAGTGAACTGCCTTTTGATTTCATAAAATAATGGACACACCCCAAATTGGGCATTTGTTTAGTTTCATCCTTCACACTTTTCTAAAATTTTTAAGGTTATACAAAGAGAATGCTCCTCTGTAAAAAGACCTGCATTTAAAAACCTTGTGATGGGTTTCCCCAGTTATTACTTCCTGTGAAAATTGCGGGTGGCTGGATCAAAAGTCTATATAAACATTATTAAAAAAAAACCAAAAACTCTCCTGAAATACAAATCAGTGCCAGTTAGACCCAAGACTCATTCCTACTCTGGATGTGTTGGCTGTAGGGAGTTCTTGAATTACTTGCAATTGTTAGCACTAAAGTGTCTTTTAGGCTGGAGAAATTCTTGTGTGTGTGTGTGTGTGTGTGTAAGAAAGAAGTGCACCTATATTGCTTTGAAGAGTGTATACCTTTCTTTCCACGTGGCCCTGACGCCAGAAGACTATTAAGGGCCTTACAAGCCTCTAGTCCCTGGCTTCCAAGAACCCTTGCCTTACGAATAGGAATCAGAATCAGAGAAAATAATGAGAGTTATACTTAAAATTGCAGCGATCCAAACCTGATCAACCCCTCCGCCTCCAACAATGACCCAATTCCCACACAGAGCCAAAGGGCAGCTTTAAATTAATTCCCAGACCAAACAGCCACGGGCAAAAAGACCACGTTTTGACGCCCCAGGGCACTTTTCACAATGCGTTTTATTATTCATAAAAAAATAAATTTATTTACATTTGCTAATTATTGTGGTAGTGCTGCCTGGGGCAGCGGCGCATTCCGCCGCATCATGGTCTCTAGTACGGAACAGCCTCCGCGCCCCATCCCGCCCGGAGGAAGAATGGGGGCGCCGGGAGGTGGAGTCGGAGGCGGGTGCCACCCGAGGGGGAAGCCAGGTGGGGACAGTCGGGAGTGGGGGGTGGGGAGGGGGCCTGCAAGTAGGTGTGGGAGGAGGGAGCAGAGGGAGGTGCCCAAGCAGACGCGAGCCAGGTCTGTGAGGAGAGGCGGATGCGAGGCTCAAGCCTTAGAAGGGGAGGGGGCAGACCTAAGCCTGGTTAAGGGGAGATGCTCGCCTCGAGGGACGGAGGGGCGTCACTGGCCCCCGGAAGCGCGACCGCAGGGAGTGCTCCGGGCAGACCCGGTCGGGTGGGTCTCTGCGAGCGCGCTCCCACCTCTCCCCGAACCGGCAGGGCATCGTGCGTCCGGCCCAGGGAGAGCAACCCTGTGCGATACAATTCTAGCACAGGTGTGCCGCGCTCCTCTCTTTGCAACTTAAAAACACACCCCGATGTAGGGTCTGGCGTGAAGACTTCGGTCTTTGAAGCCGGTTGTCCAGAGCGCGTTCTGACCATGGTCTAACCGTGAGAAGCTTGGGCAGTGCAAAGTCGTGCCATCACACGGTAGATCTGGCTCAGTTTGGAAACTAACCCCTAGGCGGCTGCGCGCTGGGCTCTGACTGCACCGCGGGGGTAGTCTATACAGCTAAAGCCCGAGGCTTGATCTGGGTCCGCGTGTAGTGTCGTCGCCCAGACCCGCGGCAGCAGAGCCGTCTGCGCCCTGCGATGCCAGGCTCACTGCCGACACCCGGGAACTGCCCACCCCCACCCCCAACCCCCCCAACGCCCGCCACCTGTCCAGTTCACGGTCCTGGGCTGGGGGAGTCTGGGAGAATCCAATGGAACGTTCTTCCCATTCTTGGGGCTTCTCACACTGTCTCCCTCCTCTCCCTCGTCCCCAAATCCGTGTGCTCAACCAATAATCCCAAGTGAGTTCGAGTTCGGTCTAAGCGGTGGTCCCACATAATCTGTTGGCCGCGGAGACTTCTTTGGTGTCAGAGTCGGGTCGTCCCGAGACCACAAATGGCCACGTCTGTAAACCAGAAAGAGCATCAGATACCGGAGAAACGATCATTTCAAACCGAAACCGCTCTCCAAAAGAAACCCCGGGATATCCCTGGCTTTGTGTAGCTCCGATTTTATCAGTATTCTGGGAATTTTTCGTGTCTTCTCTCTAAAACCAAGATTTTAATTTTACTGGATTTTGATCACGTAAGAAGGGAATTTTCCGTTCCTGCTGTCCTCACGGTGATTCCGAGAAATTTGCATGAATTTGGGATTTTGTGGCTTAGTTCCCTTCCCCCCAAACACACACACACACACACACACACACACACACACACACACACACCCATCCACCCATCAGCCATTCACTCCAAGAAGGAACTGGGATATGATCTTTCTCAAGCCGGGAGAGTTGGCAGGTCGAAGAGGGACTTTCCAGACAAATCCCGTTTGGGGAAACCTCTGCTATTCAAGAACTGAAAAAACCCAAAGGCTTTTAAAAAGGTCTCGGTCTTCCCTCCCTCCTTTCAGAAAGTAGGGCTGGTTGATTTAAACCTGTCAGACTCTTATCTGGAAAAAGTTAGGAGAGGAGACTTTTCGTTCTATCTGCCAAGGGACAGCGGACTCCAATGGAACGTAGATTTACCCCGGAAGCAGGATATTAGCCATAGTGATAGTAACTATCAACCGGCAAAAGCGTCACGCACAATGATCAGACTGATGCAAACACAGAAGGGTGGATGGTTCTCTTCCAGGAAAACGCCTGGCTCCTCCCGTAACTTGGGAGAAACCAAACTGGCCTCCTCACCACCCCTACCAGACCTACCCCCGCCCCACTTCGGGTTCTTCCCAGCGGCCAGACTCTGCCGAGCGCCGGGAAGCGCGCTAGGCATCACTCGACCGCCCCGGCCCGGGCCTCGCGAGCGGCGCCTACCAGGTTCACCGGGTGCACGTAGCCGTTCTCGTAGCGGTCCTCCTGCAGCAGCTGCCGCAGGTGCGCGATGTAACTGGAAGCCAGCCGGAGCGTGTCCAGCTTCGAAAGCTTGGTGTCGGGGGGCACCCAGGGCAGGCTGGTCTTGAGTCGGGAGAAGGCTTTGCTCAGCACGCGCATCCGGGCGCGCTCTCGGGCGTTGGCCGCGTTCCTCTGAGACTGCTTGCACTCGGCCGCCGAACCCTTGGGCGGGAGGGGCTTCTTGCCGCCGCCGCCCCCAGCCACCCGAGGCCGCTTCCTCTTGCAGCCTCCCGCGCCGCCCGCCGCGCCCAGCGCACAGCGCTCCTCCTCGCCGTCGGGGTCATCCTCCTCCGCAGACGAGTTGTCGCTGGGCGACACGTAGCTGCGCTCCGCGCCGCGGAGGGACGGCCTCTTGGAGACGGGGACCGGGTACCCTCGCTGCAGTCCCCGCAGCTCCATCTCCTCGGGGTCGCTCACCGAGCCGGTGGACATCGTTGCGTCCCCGGCGCCCCAGCTTTCTTCCCCCAGTCCAGTCTCGCGGCCTCCGCCTTCCGCTCCCTCGCGGAGGCGGGGGCCAGGCTGAACTCCGCAGGCGAGGAGAGATCTGGGTCGTGAACCGCGGAGCCTCGAGACTGATCCGGGAGAGCGTGGCCGAGAAGTCGGCGCCTGGGCCCAGGCTCGGCGCTCACTACCGCGCACCGCGCGTTTTGACCGGACTATTTATTCTGTACTCCTCGGAACAAACCACCCCGGCAAAGAAGAGGGGGTGGGAAAGGGGGGCAAGAGGTGGGGCGGGGGCGTGGAATGGGTGGGGACCGCTTTTCAGAGTGCCGAGAATCTGCCGGTGGGGGCGGGGAAGGGGAAGTCTCTTGAACTGGGATCTGGACCCCTGGGCTCGAGGGACCCATCACTGCGAGACGAGTGCTCCTGGGTGAGTGAAGGAGGGGATCTTGTTCGTACCCAGGTACCCACTTCCACCCCCTGCTAATCTTAACGGAGGCGAAGATCGCCGGACACTTGGAAACCCCAGGATCTCGACCTCTGCGTCCTTCCCCTCTTGTCAGCCGAAATGTATTTTCCAAGTTCATCATTCATAATGTATGACTGCCTATTCAAGCCCGGTCCGACAAAAGCGTAAAAGCTAAACAAGCAACACCGAACAATGGGCGAATTACCTCTCATTTTCCTCCCCTCTTTTCCTTAAACAGTTTGATTTACAAAGCACTTTCATCTACAGTGGTTCGTTTCCTTTTCCAACATCTGTGACTTAAATGTTATTATCTCCACTTTGCAGAACTTGAAGCTAAGCCGCAGAGATGGATGTTAAGTAAAGGACCCCATATCGACGGTCTGGTAAGCAGAATGTGGACTCAAAATCCGTGTGTAGAATCCCAGGCCCCTCGGTATTTCTGTCGCACAGCACAGGATGCTCTGCGTCTGTTTTCTGCTATCTGGGGAGTTCCACGCGTTAATTCTGTTTTCAGCATCAGAGTGCGGTAAGCTAGAGGGGTCCTGCCCGCGCTCTGAGTTACAGTCTAGGGAATCAATGACTATTTTCGATGGTGTGTTGAAGAGCACGCTCCTGGATTCAGCATGCAAAGTCAGCACAACCATCCAAAGTAAAACAAAACAAACAAGAAACCACGATAAAACAGCACCCAGAAGTATGCCCCTCAAAGGAGACAAGGCATAACTGCGGTCTCCTTGTTTGCTAACTGGGAGAGCCTTGGCAATACGTGGTCTGGGACTGTGTGCTTCATTTTTGGAGTGGACATCAATGGCCAGCTGTTGAGTGCCTGCTGTGTGTCAGGCACTGGATTAGGCGTCCGGTGCACCCCTTGAGTAATTAAAACTGAAACAACAGCAAAATAATTAAAATTCTGTGAGTGGGTTTGGGTTGGCCATGCCATTCTGCACTGAGGAAACTGAGTAGTCACACCCGAATTAGGTATACCTGTCCTTTCCCTACAAGCCTACAGCCAAGCTGAGAGAAGCTTAAGGAGACAGATGGGCAGTCGACCCGGGACGGTGCGGGCAGAAGCCGCAGGCCAGCCTCGCCCCAACGACTCCTCCAGCAGAACAAATGCGCCGGGCTTGGTGCCTGAAGTGCCGCAACAGGTGGCTGGCCAGGGCTGACTTCATCACTCAGGCATCATCGTTCCACCTTCGTCTCCCAGGCCAGGCCTCCCTGTGGGGATGTTTTGCCAAACCCCTCCCTCTCGCCCCGTTTGCAGAGGTTTTCTCCCGATATATTTTGCCATTTGGGGGAGGGGGTGGGGGTGGGGGGGCAGAGCTGGGGGAGGGTCTCCTCTGAGGTCAGTTGAGTAAAACGCTCGCTCTCAGTTCTCTCGGTGCTGGGAAAACTCAGGGAGTACTTGACAGAGCTAGAAATCTTTCCTGGACCGCTGCTTGAACTTGAACTTGACTCTAGGTGCTGGGAGAAGGAGGGGCGGTTGGGGAGAGGAGAGAGAAGGGAGGGTGGCAGGGAAAGGGGAGCAAAAAGATGTAAAGGGAAGATCTCAGGCCGCTTTTTGCACCGCCTATTGATGACCTGAAGCTATCAGTATAAATACAGAGCCTCATACATTAGAGGCAGGCATATAGGTTTTAAAAAACGGGATTGTTTATACAGGTGCAGAACAAAGTCTTTCTTTGGAAAAGATTAATGGCAAGGAGACTGCTAGATTTTCTCTAAACAGTCACAAAAACTGTACCCAGCCTCAACGCCAATCAGGTCATGGCCAGTTTCTTTTTCTTGAAGAAACTGCCTGACCCCAACGATTCATGTTGTTGTTGTTGTTGTTTTAAAACTAGCTCTTTCCTGTTTGTTTTTTTTTTAATTTATTTCCCCTTCCTTCCTACTTTCTTTTCTTCCTTCCTTCCCATCCTTCTTTTTCCCTTCCTCCCTCTGATCTCTTTCAAGAAATATAGCCATTTCCTCTATTTTCCCATTATTTTGTTTTCATTTTCCCTTTCCCTCCATTTCCTTCTAATTATATTTTTATTCTTTCATTCTTTTTTTTCAAGTTGCAGACTCCTAATGAAGATTAAGAAATGTATCTTCATATACATTGCATGTTAGTATATAACTGCAGTTTGCTTTAACAGGTTTGTAATGGCATCTGATATTACACTTTAAAAATGCTTTTACTTTTCCTTCTCTCTCAGTGATTACAAAAACCTCATAAGCTGAAGTGCTAATATAATATCTGTTTTGAAAAATCAGTTGTTTTGATTGTTTCAGCAAGTCCCCATACACTGCAAATAAAAAAATGAAACGTTTACTTTTGTATTTTAAAAACAAGCACACTGAAAACAATTCCTATTTGCCCATGCAAATAACCTTTGAGATTTGTAACACAAATATACAGGTTTCTGGAAAGTTATGACCAACCTAGATAGCATATTCAAAAGCAGAGACATTACTTTGCCAACAAAGTTTCATCTAGTCAAGGCTATGGTTTTTCCTGTGGTCATGTATGGATGTGAGAGTTGGACTGTGAAGAAGGCTGAGCGCCAAAGAATTGATGCTTTTGAACTGTGGTGTTGGAGAACTCTCTTGAGAGTCCCTTGGACTGCAAGGAGATCCAACCAGTCCATTCTGAAGGAGATCAGCCCTGGGATTTCTTTGGAAGGAATGATGCTAAAGCTGAAACTCCAGTACTTTGGCCACCTCATGCAAAGAGTTGACTCATTGGAAAAGACTCTGATGCTGGGCGGGATTGGGGGCAGGAGGAGAAGGGGACGACAGAGGATGAGATGGCTGGATGGCATCACTGACTCGATGAATGTGAGTCTGAGTGAACTCCGGGAGTTGGTGATGTACAGGGAGGCCTGGTGTGCTGCAATTCATGGGGTCGCAAAGAGTCGGACATGACTGAGCGACTGATCTGATCTGATGGTATATATTGATGATTTTGAAATTCTTTTAAGATGTTCTTTTTAAGTATGCAGTGGGAGGTGGGTTAAAGTTACATTATCAAACAAACATTAAATACATTTAATAATGGTTAAGACATTAATAATCCCAGCTCTCTTTCTTATTAACTGTATGACCTTTGGCAATTTTTTTTTCAAGGCCCAGATTACTAATATATAATATGAAATATCTATCTTGTTGTGAGGAAGGGGGAGTCTATGAGAAATTGTCTGGGCCACAGCCTGATGCATGAGAAAAAAAATCAAGAAATGCTAGTTATTTTTATTACTATGAATTGTGTGATGCCCAACATCAAACATCTAGTAAGTGTTAGGGTCCAGAACTGACCCAGGGTTTGTAACCAAGGGCTTGTTCTGGGTTTCAGGCAGCACCAGAGGTTTCTTTTCTTTAACTGCAGGCTTCTGTGGTTCAAGTGCATGGTCCTATTACCTGACATTTCCCCCAGGCCTCAGAAAAGGCCTCACTGAGAGAAACTGATGGGACTACATTAGAAACTTTCTTTTCCCAAGCTTTCTCCCCATAAAGCCACAGCAATTCTCCCAGCCTCCCTTCCCCTATTTGAAAACTACTAAATAAATAAATATAAATAAAACTCCTAAATCAGTTACTGAAAGGGTTAAATGAAATTGTGGAAAAGCAACACACTAAGTGTAACACTTAGTGCTTAATTTGCTGAAATATAAAATTCGCAGACTCTGGTTTTCTAAAAAGAGAGAATGAGGTCACAGACCACAGGAAAGGCCATTTAATGCCACACACCCACCCTTTCCACCCCCGAAGTAGGTACCAAGGCCATTTAATGCCACATCACTCCAAAGTAAGTGCTGGGGGAAGAAGTTTGAGGCTGTGCAGATCAAATAGTTTAGAGTTTAGGGAGAGTAGGGACTGTGTCTATACTCTTGGACACCAAGTCAAAGCATGTAGAAAGTAGGTGCTTAAGAAATGGTTGTTGTGGGAATGCATTTCCCATATGACTTTCCTGGTGGTGTCTCCCCAGATAACTCTTGATGTTCTGGGTTGCCCAGTTGGCTGAACAAATTGCCTGTTCCTTTGATCTAGAAAAATAAGAGTCTAGACCAACACTGGCTAATATTATTGATGTCACCAGCCACATAAGGCAACTGAGCACTTGGAATGTGACTAGTCATGTCCAGTATTGTAAAATACACACTGGATATTGAAGACAATGTGAAGAAAAGATGGAAAATATCTAATATTTTAAAAAATATACATCAATGATAATGTTTTGATATATTGGGTTAAAGGAAGTATATTATTAAAAATAATTTTCCATGGCTTTGTATTTTTATAATGTGGCTACTAGACATTGGGATTTACAGATGTGGCTCGCATTATATTTCTGTTGGATAATTCGGGGATTAACGATGCAATTGTGCATTGAGTGTCGTGTTTGCTGTGGCAGGTGTTGGTGAGCCCGACTCCCGCCCACTCGGAAGGCACATTCTCGTGGGAAAAAGCACCATAATGCGGGAAGCACGTCTGCTCTCACTACCTCCTGTCATCTCGCCTGCACCCTCCACGTGTACCCTACCCCATCTAATAGGTCCAACCCCAGAACACTGGGAGAAACGCTTCCTGTGGGTTTGGGCTTCTGGTGGGTTTGAATTTCCGTAGCGCTTCTCACGAGGAAAAGTTACACGGAGGCGTCCATTCCCCAGGTAGTTTGGGCCACCCCACAGACAGTGGATGCCAGGGCTCCGGATGCCCAGTTCCTTGGTCGTTTCAGAGCATCTCTGGATGCAAAGTACGACGTGCACGCGTGGGAGGCTCAGGGTCTGGCAGTATGCAAGTCACGTGGAGCACAGGTCATGTGGTATACGGTTATGGTGGGGCGGGACAGTCACGTGGGGAGCATAGTGTTGCCATGTTTGTCTTGTGAAGCCGGGGAGCTGATTGGGCGCATCCAGCGTGTTCCCACGCTCCCTGACCCGGAAGGACAGGAACTTGGACCCTGACGACCACGTGGTCAGGTGCCTGTGGGAACTGTGGAGCCTGCGAGATGAGTCTTCTATTGTTCCGAAGGCAATCGTTCCTCCGCCGGTTATTTATCCAAGATTTGCTGCTAGATTTTTGCCTCTGTGGAGTTCCGTGAGACCTTAGCCTTTAGAGAGGCTGGGCCTGGGCAGGTCAGGTTTTCGGAGTCTGAAGGTGGAAAAACTGGAGTTAAGAATGAAAAATGAGATATGGAATGTGATCAGACCCAGAGACCTGATTTTCTCTGCCATTTAGGACAGAAGAAAAAAAAAAAAAAGTCCTCAGTAGTTTGTCTTGATAACTAAAATGCACGTGACTTTGAAATAGATATTTTTTAAAAGCTATATGTGTGGGCACTAACCAAGGTTTCTACAAACTCCAGGTTAGGACTAGAAAGCTGCGGGACTCCTACAGATGGACTTTCCAGATGGCTTGGCTGTAAAGAATCTGCCTGCCAAGCAAGAGAGGCAGGTTCCATCCCTGGGTTGAGAAGGTGTCCTCTGGAGGAGAGAATGGCAACCCACTCCAGTATTTTTGCCTGGATAATCCCATGGACAGAGGAGCCTGGTAGGCTATAGTCCATGGGGTCACTGAGAGTAGGACAGGACTTGGCTACTGAACAACAACAAATTCCTGCAAACGACTTTGAATTCTCCATTAGCAGAGTTAAGCAGCCCAGCCCAGCTCTCAGGAGGAAACACATGGTGATGGCTTGGCCTCTGGAGGTTTGTCTGCAGAAGCCCTGGACTTCACTTATTTGGAGGATCCTGAAGGACAAGTTGGTCTGGGCTGTGATTCATGGGTCTGACAGAAGTCTTATTTTTTAAAAACCCTTTGGGACAGCCTTCCATTCTTAGAAGCTGAGTCTCTAAGAAGTTTTTCTTTTACTGTTGATTTTTATTGGCAATACTTTGAAACTGTGACAATGCTACATTTCCAAAACATCCCTTGAAACGTAGAGGGTCTCTGGTATGTTGCCCCAAGCCTTGGATTTAACTGTGGAGTTAACCTAAGAGAAGATGACATCCTGCCATGTGGCACGTACTGGAAAGAGGCCCCTCTGCTGTGGACATTAGGAGATCTCTGCCTATCACCTCAGTGGCCTTGGGACACTTGCTTGCTGTCTTGGAGCTCTTTCTCTGTGTATAGCCCACCAACCAGGTGGCGGTGAGGGGAACTGCAAACCCATGTGTAAGCTTCCCTGGAAAGTGCAGAACATTGTACAAGGTCAGTTATTACACTGCTGTCTTCATTCTCTCTCCTAGGGACTCATCTTTGCCCTACCCCCTTCTCTCAATTGTGAGCCCTGCTCTGTGTCACCCTCAGGTTAGCAGCCCTCTACCCTCTACCCTCTACCCACTTCCCCTCAGCGCCTCATCCCCTATTGAACATCAAGTGAAAACTAAATGCCGCCTGGCGCCAGAGGAAGTTGTCCTGTAATAGATACTTCGTGGTGTCAGAGAGCAGGGATCCTGTGCACTTTGTCAACCAGTCCCTTAAAGTCTTCTGTAAAAGGGAGCCTGGCTTATTTACATACAAACTTTGTTTCCTTGGCCCTAAGTCCCTCTCACCTCCAATTCTAAAATGAGCTCCCATAGGGATCAGAGAAAAGGGAGGTGTTTGGGGCAATGTGCACACTTTTTCTGAATGTTTTGTCCTTTGGATTATTTGTGCTGCTCTGCCCAATTAGCAAGGATAATGAGCCAGTTAGCAGGGGGAAAACGCTGCCCTCTTTAAGTTTCAAAGACGAACTCCTTGAGGATGTTGGAAACAGTAGATAAGGAATCTTCATGCCTGTTTCATCACTCTATCCCTATTTCTTCTTAAATTGCCACATTTAGGCAACTTCCTTTAGAGAGGAGAGTAGCAGAATTAAAATTAATAAGAAAACAAAAAGACTAAATTGTCAACTCAGTGATGACAGAGACTGTGCCTTGTTCATCTGGGTATTCCCCCTGTCTGTAACAGACACTACCTAAGTATTTGATCATTGAAAACATTGAAAAACACAGGAACCCAATCTAATCTTCACCCATAATTACTGGAAGACATACTCAAACCATTATTTGCCCTTCACTTAACCAACTCAATTTACTCCTGTGTGCTCTGCCCCACTATCAGTACTTACAGAGATCCAATTACATTTCTGATTAATTGAATGGACTTATGGAAACTATTTTCTGTTTTTGAATGTAGCTTATATGTCAGTTTACTCATAATGTAGTTGCCACAATCCGAGTGTTAATTCTAAATAATTGAAGAATTATGTTTGTTATAAACATCCCAGCAATGAAATTTCTCCTTATAAAAATGAAATCTGGCTTTAAATACTGTCAATAATTTTTTTTTCCTGATTGAAAAAAAATTCAGAATTTTTATAAAATTTCAGAGGGTCATAGTTCTATAAAGCCTCACATTAAACCTTTATCATAGTGTAAGGGGAGAATGGAGCCCCGAAAGGCCCACACATTTAATGGGTGAGCAGAGCAGGGGATTCAGAGAAAGTAAGGCCATCATCAGAGAGGTGAGAGGAAAACCAAGATTACTGTTTTTGAAAGCAAGGGAGGGGTTTCAGGAAATAATGGGTGGGGACTTCCAGTTGAGGTGGTATGATAAAGTCACGTTTTGAAGCTGCCTTTGTGCTCCAAGCACATGGCAATGAGTTAAAGTGTAAAAATAGGAAACTAGAAAGGCGCAACTGGGTTCAAAAGCAAGAAAAATACCCCCGTGGACCAGGAGTAGAACAGAAACTGAATGTTGAGTGCAGTTGGAGCTTCTGGCAGATCCTCCAGGCAAGAGCATCCAGGAGTTGAGTTCCTTTGCAGAAAGGGGGAACATCATTGTCCCCTGTGAGGAGGGGGACTGGTGTGGGTCACTACCTAAATTAGGATGGAGGTCCACCTTAGTGAGTACAACCACCAAGGAAACAAAAAAGCAAACCCAGCTAGCCTATTGGCTCTGTGACTGAATCAGTTTCTTTTTTTCTCTTAATTGTGGGTCACTTTTTCCTGCTTCTTTGCATGCTTTGGTGCCTTTTGTTTGGAGGGCAGCAGACACTGTGAATTTTGCCTGTTGGTGCTGGATATCTATGTATTCTTATAAATACTATCAATATTCGTTCTGGGATGCAGTTACTTGGAAATAGTGTAATCCTTTTCAGTCTTGCTTTTCAGATGGCTCGGTAGAAGGAATCAGCGGTGCTCATTCTAAGTTAGTTCTTCCCCGTACTGAGGGAAGACTCTTCTGAGCACTCAGCCTGAAGCCCTGTGCATAATGGAGGCTTTCCAGTCTGGCTGGAGCATGTGTTATTCCTGGCCCTGTATCCCTACCTGACTCTGTTCCCTTTCATCTTTTTTGGTGAGAGTTCCTTCAACCTCTGGTAGTTTCCTCCTATGCTTGTGCTGCTCCACTGAAAACTCCAGGGGGACCTCCTGCAGATCTCTGGAGTTCACTCTCTGGGCCCCTGCCTTCTCTCTGGTCTTCTGTTGGGTGGATTCTAGCTGCCTCGTTCTCCCCACTCTCTCGGCTCTGGCTTCTCCACTCAGGGGTCTGCCTGGGTTCTCCCTTTCTGCTTCTCACTTTGGAAACGTCTGTGATGGCAAGATCTGGGGCAACGGCAATAATTATAGGCCTTTCCTTGTTTCCCATCTCTTAGGGTCCACTGTCCTTTACTGCCTCCTGTCCAATGTTTGGAGAACCATTGTTTCATCTCTTTTGCCTGTTTTGTGGTTGCTCCAGATGGAAGGGTAAGTCTTATCACTGGAACTCAATTTTGGCCCTAAGTGGAAATTTTTGAAATTACTCCTTGGTAGGAAACTGGTTTCTTTTTGGTTTGCTTTTAAGGGTTAGAATTGCTTAAGCATGCTTATGTTTTGAGGAAAAATTAAAGATGTTAAAAATATGAGAAACAGGAGTTCCCCAGAGGAGGTGGAAGGAGATGGGAAGGTAGCTTTGATGAGCATAAAATACACCTCTTTGCCTGAAATGAGTTGAAACTAAATAATGTAGGATGCCACTGTAGATGAGGAATGGTTTCTCATAGGAAGTTAAGAGGCTAGCCCCTGTGAGTAGGAATGAGGTATTGAGGTTAACAGAGGTGGGGAATGCGAGGAAACCTTTTGGAGAATAGAAGAAAGGACTGAGTAGGTGTAAGACCAAGTGTTTCAAAGAGTGTTAAGGGCCCTGATGAGGGACTTCCCTGGTGGTCCTGTGGTTGAGACTTCCTTCCAAAGCAGGGGCTGTGGGGTTCGATCTCTGGTCAGAGCTAGGATCCCACTGTGCCTTGGGGCCAACCGCTCCCCCCACCCCCCAAACATAAAGCAGAAGCAATATTGTAACAAAGTCAATAAAGATTTTTAAAAGAGCCCACCTAAAATAAAAGAAAAAAGGGACCTGGTGAGTTTGAGCATTTATTCTCATTAATAAATATGAAGTTTTCTAGCATATTGGTTGATATATAGTGGTTATTAGAAATAGCTGAATCTTGATAATAAGATTCCCGGTTTACATCTCTGGTAACAAGAAATTGCAAGAATAAGCTGCAAATGGATTCATTATGTTTTGATGAGGTAGAGAGGCAAGTTAGGAATATGGAGTTTAGGGGAGACACTGTTAGGGATTTAGATGAAGCTTCTATAGTTGGGGACCCGTGGTACACAGGAGGGAGGCAAAAATGAAAGTGTATTTTAATTTTTTTTTTTTCTTTTGGGGTTAGTGGAGAGGAAAGGATTTGCAAAGACACAGTACCACTATGTTGCACAAGTTTTGAGGGTGTCATTGACATAGAATTCAATGTGGAAGAACCATATATTCAATTATCATTTATCTATTATTGATTTTTTTAATTGAATATCTATTTCTTATATTTTTTGTAGTTGTGCCTTGTCCTTGCAACCAGAATACATAAATACATGCACATATGCCTACATACATGTAAACTGTTCTTCGAAATTTAGGCTACCTGGAGGTATTAGCAGATTTTTTTTCAACATATCCCACAGCAGTTTAGAACACAGCAAATATTGTGTATTTTAAATCAATGAGAGGCCCCCTGATGTCTTGATATTAGTTAGAGGGTACTCACTGGCATGTAATAGATAGTTTAATGGGGGAAAAAGGTAGGATGAGTCAGATTGGTCCCCAAATGCCCTTATTTTCTCACTAGTATTCCTCTACATTTTATATTAAAGATATTGAGGTTAAGAGAGGCAAAGTCCCTTGCTGAGAAATAGTTGAAGGTGAACTCAGACTTCTAGATTAGGAGTCTAGCTCTGCATTTACCATTTCACACCCATGATGGTTAATTTCATGTGTCAGTTTGGCTAGGCCACAGTTCCCAGTTACTTGGTCAAATGTTGTTCTAGATGTTTTTGTGAAGGTATTCCTCTGTCTCTTTTGGATGAGCTTCACTTTGAAACAGATAGACTCTAAGTGAAACAGATCATCCTCTATCATGTGAGTGGGCCTTATCCCATCAGTTGACTGTCTTAATAGAAAAAGACTGACCTCCCTAGAAGAAGAAGAGGAGATTCTGCCAGGAGACCACCTTCAGACTTGGACTTCATCTCTTCCTTCTGTGTCTAGTCTGCTGGCCTACCCTGCAGATAATGCTCTTAACCAAAAACTGTTGAATCTTAAAGAATTTAGTAAGCAAGATAATGTGTACTATCAGGCACTCCTAAATTGGGAGTGTTATAAAGGGATAGTGAATCTCATAGTCCTTGAAATTTAGTCCTTATTTTAGAAGTCATGGAAAAATGAATCTAGCCAGGAAGGAAACTGCCCCAGGTAACTGTAAGTATCAATGCACTGACTTTTCTTTTTTTTTTTTTTTTTTAATAGTATTATGCTACTTGGTTGAAAGATGGTGAATTTAATTACAAATTTTTCTTTACATTGTTTGGTTGGATATAACGACTGAGTCTCTGTCCAATAGAAATATAAATCTCGTACCATAAAAATTCACCCTTTCCAAATATGTAGTTCAGTGGTTTTTAGTATATTCACAACATTTTGCAATCATTTCCATTATGTATTTCCCCAAAATTTTTGTCATCCCAAACTGAAACCCCATAACATTTAGCAGTCACTCTTCACCTCCTGGAAACTTCCCTTCCACAACTCCCGGAAACCGCTGATCTCTCAGTCTCTGTTTATTTGTCTATTCTGGACATTATTACATAAATGGAATCATCTAATTCCATCTATAAGCCATCTGTATAGTAAACTATAGACCTTTCCATCTTAGTTTATTTCACTAAGTATAATATTTTTCAAGGTTGATCCATATTTTAACATTATATTAGTTCTTCATTTTTACACGGATAGATAATATTCCATTGTGTGTATATACCAAATTTTGTTTATCCAATCGTCAATTGATGGCATTTGGCTTATATCCACTTTTTGGCTATTATTAATAATGATGCTATGAATATTTGTGTATAAGGTTTGTGTGAACATGTTTCCAAGCCTCTTGAGTATACATCTAGTGGTAGAAATGCCTAGTTGTATGGTAACTTTGTTTAGCTTTTTGAGAATCAGGTTGTTTTCCAAAGTGGCTGTACCATTTTACATTTCCAGAAGCAAAGTAGAAAGCAATTTCTTTGCATCCTCACCAACACTCTTTATTGTACTTTGTTCTGATTATAGTCATTCCAGTGGGTGTAAAGTGATGTGTCATTGTGGTTTTGATTTGCATTTTCCTGATGACTAACAATGTTCAGCATCTTTTTATGTGCTTGTTGGCCATCTGTATATCGTTTGTGAAGAAATGTCCATTCAAGCCTTTTGTCCATTTTTAAATTGGATTATTTGTCTTTTTGTGGTTGAATTGTAACTATTCTTTATTTATAATAAAGATTAGGATTACTAGAACCTAATCAAATAATATGATTTGCAAATATGTTCTCCCATCCTGTGGGTTTGTCTTTTCATTTGGTAGTATCCTTTAAAGCACAGAATTTTTATTTTGACAAAGTCTATTTTTTTTCTTTGATTGCTTAGGCTTTGGGTGTCAGGTCTAAGAAACCATTGTATAATCTATGGTCACAGAGATTTACCTCTGTTTTCTTACAAGAGTTTTATAGTTTCAGCGTTTATATCTGTCTCTGTGGTTGATTTGTAGTTACTTTTTGTGTATGGTATGAGGTAGAGATCCAAATTCTTTTCTTTTTTTTTTGCCTGTGAATATCTACTTTTCCCAGCACCATTTGTTGAAAAGATTGTTCTTTCCTACTTAGATTATCTTGGTCTCCTTGACCAAAATGAATTGAGGAATATGAGAATAATATTTATTACCAAATAAGGCAATATTTATGGACCCTCAATTCTGTTCCACTAATCTATATGTCTACTTTTATTCCAGTACTGTAAAGTCTTGATTACTGCATCTTTCTAATCAGTTCAGTCGCTCAGTCATGTCTGACTCTGTGACCCCCATGGACTGCAGCACACAAGGCTATCTTTCTAGTAAGTTTTGAAATTGGGGATCTTTTTCAAGATTATTCTGGTTATTCTGCCTCCCTTGAATTTCCACCTGAATTTTATGATCAGTCTGTCAGCTTTTCAAACAGCCAGCTGGAATTTTGATAGGAATGGCGTTGAGCCTGTAGACTAACTGGGGAAGAGTATTGCCATCTTAGTTTTAAAGCTTCTGACCCATTAACATGGGATATTCATTCATTTAGATATTTGGTACTATCTTTCAACAGTGCTTTGTAGTTTTCAGAGTATAGCTTTTATACTTCATTTGTTAAATTTAGTGCTAAATATTTTTATTTTTTTATTAATTACTTTTTCTTGGAGTATAGTTGCTTTAAAATGTTGTGTTGGCTTCTACTGCAGAGAAAAATGAATCAGCCATACATATACATATATCCCCTTCCTTTTTGGACTTCCTTCCAATTCAGGTCACCACAGAGCTTAAGTAAAGTTCCCTGTACCATGCAGTATGGTCCCATCACTTGTCAGTTTTATAGATACTGTCAGTAACGTACTGTATCTGAGACAGTCCCAGTCTCCTAGTTCCTCCTACCCAACTCCTTTCCCCCTTGTTATCCATGCATTTGTTTTCTGCCTTTGTGTCTGTATTTCTGCTTTGCAAATAAGGTCATCTATACCGTTTTTCTAGATTCCATGTATATGTGTTATTTTCCAATATTTGTTTTTCTCTTTCTGACTCACTTCATGCTGTTTGACAGTCTCTAGGTCCATGCACATCTCTACAAATGGCCCAGTTTCATTCCTTTTTATGTCTGAATAATATTCCATTGTATGCAATAAATGGAATTGTTTTCTTAATTTCCATTTTGGACTCTTCATTACTAGGGTGTATAAATACAATTTATCTTTGCACATTATTCTTGTACCCTGCAACCTTTCTGTACTCTTTTATTAGTTTCAATGGTTTTATAGTAGATTGCTGAGGATTTTCTGTATGTGAGTTTGTCATCTTCAAGTAGAGATAGTTTTACTTGTTTCTTTCCAATTTGGATGCCTCTTTCTTTCTTCTTCTACCCCCTCATCCCACCTTCCTCCATCGTTCCCTCTCTCTTGCTTTCTTGCATTTTCTTTTTGGTCTAATTGTCCTTGTTAAAATGTTGAAAAGAAGAGGTAACAGTGTAAATCCTTCTCTTATTCTTGATCTTAGGGGAAAAGCATTCATTCTTTCATTAAGAAGTATGATCTTTGTTGTGGATTTTTTATAGATGCATTTTTTCATATTGAGGATGTATCATTCTATCCCCAAATTGTTTAATATTTTACCATGAAGGGGTTTGGATTTTGCAAAACGCTTTTTATGCCTCTGTTGAGATAATCATGTGAGTGACTTTTTTGTACTTTATTCAATTGATATGGTGAAATAATTGGCTTTTGGATGTTGAACTACCAACTTTACATTCCTGGATTAAATCCTAATTGATCATCACATGTAATTCCTTTTCTATATTGCTGGGTTTGGTTTGCTAGTATTTTATTTGTTGCTGTTGTTCAGCCACTAAGTCTTGTCTGACTCTTCATGACCCCATGGACTGCAGCATGCCAGTCTGCCTTGTCCTTCACTGTCTCCCGGACTTTGCTCAGATTCTTGTCTGTTGAATTGGTGATGCTGTCTAACCATCTTATCCTCTGCTGCCCTCTTCTCCTTTTGCCTTCAGTCTTTCCCTGCATCAGAGTCTTTTTCCTATGAGTTGGCTCCTAGCATCAGGTGGCCAAAGTATTGGAGCTTCAGCTTTAGCATCAGCCCTTCCAGTGAATATCCAGGGTTGATTTCCTTTAGGATTGACTGGTTTTATCTCCTTAAAGTCCAAGGGGCTCTCAAGAGTCTTCCTCAGCACCACAATTCAGAAGCATCAATTCTTTGGCACTAAGCCTTCCTTATGGTCCAACTCTTGGTTTCTCAGGAGACAAGATATTTGTCTTGTAACAGAATATCTATGTCTATATCAGTGAAATACGGATTTTGTTTTCTTGGTACGTCTTTATGTTCTTGGTATCAGGGTAATACTGGCATCACAGAACAAGTTAGGAAGTGTTCCCTCCACTTCTGCTTTTTGAAAGAGTGTGTGAATGTTCTTTAAATGTTTAGAAGAATTTATAGGCTTTTTTTGTGGGTAATTTTGTGATTACTAATTTAATCTCATGTCACAAGTCTATTCAGAAATTTTATTTCTTCTTGAATCTGTTTTTGTAGTTTGTGTCTTTGTGTACATATAATTTAGGTTATCTAATTTGTTGGCTTACAGTTGTTTTTAGTATCTCCTTATAATCCTTTTTATTTTTGTAACTGTATGTGTGTGTGTGTGTGCACACACACACATGTGCACAGCCATGTCTGACCAACTCTTTGCAACCTCATGGACTGTAGCCTGCCAGGCTCCTTTGTCCATGGAATTTTCCAGGCAAGAATACTGGAGTGAGTTGCCATTTCCTCCTCCAGGGGATCTTCCTGACCCAGGAATTGAACCCACGTCTCTTGCATCTCCTGTCTTGGCAGGCGGATTCTTTACCACTGCACCACCTGGGAAGCCCATTTATTTTTGTAAAGTCAGTAATAGTGTCCTGTCTTTAATTCTTGATTTTAGTCACTTGAGTCCAGTCTCTTCTTTTCAGTCAGTCTAACTAAAGTTTTGATTACATTGATCTTTTCAAAGAGCCAACTTTTGGTTTTGTTGATTATTCTTTATTTTCATATTTTATATCTCCACAGTAAGCATTGTTTTCTTCCTTCTGCTTGCATTTGATTTACTTTACTCTTTCTTCTTCTGGTTTCCTAAATGTGGAAGTTTAGGTTATTGATTTGAAGTCCTTTTTATTTTTTAGTATAGGCATTTACAGGGGTGGTGAATAATTTTACATGTCAGCTTGGGCTAAGCTATCTCCCAGATAGCTGGGAGAACAGTGTTTCTGGATGCATCCGTTTGGGTCTCTCCAAAAGAGATTGATACTTAAATCAGTAGACTACCTAAAAGTGATGGGCCTCACTAATATAGATGGACATTATCCAATCCCTTGAAGGGTCTGATTAGAACAAAAAGGTGGAGGAAGGGTAAGTTCACTCTTTCTGCTTGAGTTGAAATATCCATCTTCTCCTTGCCCTTGGACATCAGCCATCCTGGTTCTTGGACCTTGTAAGTGAAAGTGAAAGTGAAGTTGCTCAGTCGTGTCCGACTCTTTGCGACCCCATGGACTGTAGCCCACCAGGCTCCTCCATCCATGGAATTTTCCAGGCAAGAGTACTGGAGTGGGTTGCCATTTCCTTCTCCAGAGGATCTTCCCCACCCAGGGATTGAACCCGGGTCTCCCGCATTGCAAACAGATGCTCTTACCATCTGAGCCACGAGGGAAGCTTGGATCTTGAGACAGACTGAATTACACTACCTAGTTTCCTGGTTCTCCAGCTTGTACATGGCAAGTGTGGGACTTCCCAGCCTCCATAATCCTGTGAGCCAATTCCTATAATAAATCTGGTTTTGTTTCTCTGGAGAACCCTAATATAAATATCCTTCCATGTATGGACCATGCTTTATTGTTTCTTTGCATGCCTCGTGATTTTTTTTCGATAATCAGACATTTAAAATAATGTAATGTGGCAATTCTAGAAATCAGAATTTCTTCCTCCCCAGGGTTTTCTATTGTTTATTTTTGGTTTTGTTTGTTTAGTAACTTTTCTTCAGCAATCCCATGAAGCCGGCATTCTTTTTTGTGTTTCTACTTGGTTTCCACTTGATTATCATAGTGGTCTGCTGATTAGATAGGGATTTCCTTACATGCTTGGAACCAAAACGTTTCCCAGTCTTTGCTGAGGGGCTCTCTGTGTGTTTTGAAGCATAGCTTCAAACCTTCAGCCCTTAATCAGACAGGTTCTGCCTTAACCTTCTCTTCCTGTTTGCACAGAACCTACAGATCATCCAGAATTTAGGCCCTAAATTCAGGTCTTTCTTAAGCATGTACACAGCTCTGGGAATGTGCACAGAGCTACTTGTGTTTGTGGCTTTCTTAATTCCCAGAAGCATGGCAGAGCTTTTCAAAGCCCACATAGAATTCTCCTTCCCAAGCTTTTCCTTTTAACATTTTTGGTTAGCCTATTATTTTCCCCAAGCTTTATTCACCACCTTAGGCAGCTTCAGAGTTGAGCAGCTGCCTGTAATTTTTGACGAATGCACCTGGAAGAGAGACTTTTTGCACTGGCTGAGCTGAGTGAGGTCAAATAAAGGCATCACTTCAAGTGGGGTCTTCTAGGGAACTAACAGGTCAGATAACGACAGTTCTCTTGGAATGAAAGTTAACAGAGCCCCACCTCATTCTTCTCCCTCCAGCAGCTGCCAGTCCGCTGATTTTTTTTTTAATTATTTATTTTTAATTGAAGGATAATTGTTTTACAATATTGGTTGTTTTTTTTTTTTGCCATATATCCATATGAATCAGCTATCAGATCAGAACAGATCAGTCGCTCAGTCGTGTCCGACTCTGTGACCCCATGAATCGCAGTCACCCTGTTCATTTAACTTATATGCAGAGTACAGAATGAGAAACGCTGGACTGGAAGAAACACAAGCTGGAATCAAGATTGCTGGGAGAAATATCAATAACCTCAGATATGCAGATGACACCACCCTTATGGCAGAAAGTGAAGAGGAACTCAAAAGCCGCTTGATGAAAGTGAAAGTGGAGAGTGAAAAAGTTGGCTTAAAGCTCAACATTCAGGAAACGAAGATCATGGCATCTGGTCCCATCACTTCATGGGAAATAGATGGGGAAACAGTGGAAACAGTGTCAGACTTTATTTTTCTGGGCTCCAAAATCACTACAGATGGTGACTGCAGCCATGAAATTAAAAGACGCTTACTCCTTGGAAGGAAAGTTATGACCAACCTAGACAGCATATTCAAAAGCAGAGACATTACTTTGCCAACAAAGGTTCATCTAGTCAAGGTTATGGTTTTTCCTGTGGTCATGTATGGATGTGAGAGTTGGACTGTGAAGAAGGCTGAGCGCCAAAGAATTGATGCTTTTGAAGTGTGGTGTTGGAGAAGACTCTTGAGAGTCCCTTGGACTGCAAGGAGATCCAACCAGTCCATTCTGAAGGAGATCAGCCCTGGGATTTCTTTGGAAGGAATGATACTAAAGCTGAAACTCCAGTACTTTGGCCACCTCATGCGAAGAGTTGACTCAATGAATCAGCCATAGGTATAAATATATCCCCTCCTTCTTGAATCTCCCACCTCCCACACCATCCCACTCCTCTAGGTTGTCACAGAAGCCCGATTTGAGTTCCCTGAGCCATACAGCAAATTCCCACTGGCTATTTTACACAGGACAGTGTATATGTATCTAAGTCAGCTGAGTTTTACTGTGATTGTGAGCTGTCAGTTTTCAAGGCTACTGTGGAGCTAGAGAGGAGCAGTGAGCACAGGGCAAATGAAAATGCCTCAAAGCACACTGTTCTTACCAAGATTAAGCAGTTTGCCTTGAAAAACCACTACCCAGATTTCTGGGATCTTTTGATCAATTTCTAGAATTCTTAAAATACTTAACCTGACCATTGTTTGTGAGTTTTCTAGTTGCTTTAATGGAGAAAATGAAGAGAGAACTTCTGTAGTTCCTTGATCTGACATCATTTCCCTTGCCCACTGAATTGTGATGTATCAATAGATTATATATATCTTGAGATCCAATTAGAAAGGCAGTACATGAAGTGCCGGTTATCCTGTTCATGTGTAGGAAGGAGAATGTTAAGAGGTCTCACATATGTTGAGGAATTTGCTTTCAGTCTTTTCTTGAACTTCTCTTGGTGCAAGAATCAGAGGAATCAAGGAGCAGCTTGTATTCAGCAAGACTGTTTTCACATTGCTCGTCTACCACATCGTCCTCTGTAAACCACACTCCTGTGCATTTGTGTTTTTGCCTCTCCATCTTCCATAATAGCTTTCCTGTGATTAGACTTCCCAGGGTGAGGACTGAATCATTCCACTGAGAGAATCTGATGTAAGAACTGCTGTGTTCTAAAAACTTTCCCTGCACATTCAAGAAGGAAAGCCACTTAAAAGAATGGGTGCCCTTAACTATTTGTATCATTGACAACAGATTAATATTATGTAGTACTTTTGTAAGACTGTTCCGAGGTGAATAAAAAGAAACAATAGGTATTTAGTTTCTTTCTTTTTTTCTTATCTCCCTAATAATACTTGCACATATAAGCACAAGTTGCCTGTTGCTAATAGGCAACAGTAGTCATTTTGGCATATATTCAGTCAGTAAATTCTGTAATGAACCCAGGTAAATGAGTTCACTCCCTCAGCAAGGAGATGGTGAGAACTTACTATGGACTAGGCATATGATTAAGTTTGTTGCTCTTATTCTCCCAGAATTCCAGAATTTTCCTGTTCCTTCCATATCTTGGGTGTAAACTATGAAATTGACTTCGTTACTTCTCTTGCTTTATCCAGAAACACAGAACAAAGTGATCTAGATGCCACACAAAATATTCAGTGTTCCCTCTGCTTTCTCACAGACACACAAACACATCATACACACGAAGTGAAACAGGAAAACTACCTATAAAATCAAGGAATGTTAAGTGCAAATAATTTCTTAAGCTCATACCACTTCCTGAGACAAGGCATACTAGGGCACAGTCATCGGTTTTTTCTGGTCCTGCTCAATATCCAGAGATACACTCAGATCCTAATTTGAGATTTGGAGATCATGGGGGAAATTCTCCTCTTGAAAGTTTCCACCTCTACATCCAGTACGTGCCTGGTATCATATTCAAAAATATTTCATGAATGAACAGTAGAGTTCAGAATTTGCTGGTTTAGCCTCAGAAGTGATGAGATTGCCAAGATTTTCCAGTTTTCTGTGTGTCACCTCTTTGTACATAAGCTTGCAAGGTCTGCGCGGGGCTGGGTACTCCCAGTCCTGTGGGGGAGGGTGGGAACGCGGGCAGCTGCCAGGACGGCTGTGGCGGTGGACGGCTGGATGCAGGTGCACAGCCTGCCTCGATTTGACAGGCTTTAAGGCTCGCATTATCTCTAGTGGTATCCAATATCCTGACCAATACGGTCCTTCAAAACAACAGAAGCAACCCAGTAATGCAACTTCACCAGGGCATCCAGTTCCATAATGTTCACTCAGATCTACGTAGATAAAACATCTGCAGTGTGTTTTTTTGTGTGATTTGCATGGTCCCCCGTCCCAGCAGCTTAGAAATTAAATCATGCCCCTGACGTTATGATCCATTGGTATCTGCATGATATTTTTTTCGCTTACACCCTGTATGCTCTGTAAAGATTAGAACTTTTAAGGGTGCGTAACAGTTCCTTGCCAGAGCAGTTCAAGGGACAGGTAGTAACTGCTGGGTGAATTATTCTCCTGGTAGAAAGTTGGTGTAGAATTCTGAAGCTGTACAATGTTCATTCGGAGAAGGCAATGGCACCCCACTCCAGTACTCTTGCCTGGAAAATCCCATAGATGGAGGAGCCTGGTGGGCTGCAGTCCATGGGGTCGCGAAGAGTCAGACACAACTAAGCGACTTCACTTTCACTTTTCACTTTCATGCATTGGAGAAGGAAATGGCAACCCACTCCAGTGTTCTTGCCTGGAGAATCCCAGGGACGGGGGAGCCTGGTGGGCTGCCGTCTATGGGGTCGCACAGAGTTGGACACGACTGAAGCAACTTAGCAGCAGCAGCAGAAAGTTCATTTGCCTCTGGTTTGGAGAGTCTAGTCTCATTGTCTGATGAATGAACTTAGTCCCCATCCACCACTAACTAACTAGACCATGGATGAGTCACTTGAGTTTTCTAAATCTCCATTTTCTTGGCTGTAAATTAAAACAAATAACCCCTGCCTGGCAGCCTTACGAGGTGGTTTTGAGAATGAAATGATAAGAATGTGTGTGAAAGTAGTTTGGAAATGACTGTTAGAGGCAGATAAGAGCTCAAGATTATCTCTCCTCCCTGCCAGGTTTTCACCTCAAGAGAGAAGAAGAACCAGCAAATAGGGCTTCAGAGTGTCATCCTGTTAGAGATGTAGCAAACAAAATTTGGGGCTTGGGAAATTGGAATTGGAGAATGTGGCTTAGACCTGAGGCTAAAATTGTGTCCCCTGCCTCCCACCTCAAATAAAAACCTTTGTATTGGCAAAGAGAGCCAAATTGACTGGGCAGCAGTCCAGTCCACTCACTGCCAATTCAAGGATGCTTCTGGAGGATGAGAGGAGCTGGGAAACAGAATGGCAAGCAGTCCACACACACAATGGTGGTGCGGGTCCTCCCACAGTGGTCAGTGCTCAGAGATAGGAAGTGCTGGCTCACCCCAGAGGAGGAGGGGGCTTCTACTGCCTGAGCCCACGTGGTCAAAGAGAGCTAGACATCCTGCCACCAATGAATAGTGACTTGCCATCTCCCCAAGCAGGGAAACAGGCTCCTCAAACAGATGAGCACCCCTCCTTCCTGAGGAGAAGAACAAGTAAAGAGGGGAGTGTTGACTTCATCACTGTAGAGGGAGGAAGTGACTGGAAGTTTGTGGATTTGTGAAGGAGGGCAAGAGTCCCCTCCTGTCACCCAGTCACGGTGGTGAGGCATACAGAGGAATCAGGGTTTGCCTTTATAGGATTTGCCTATAAGTGAAAAGTCTGAGGAACTTGTTTATTAAGGTACATTGCTGCTGCTGCTGCTGCTGAGTTGCTTCAGTCATGTCCGACTCTGTGTGATCCCATAGATAGCAGCCCACCAGGCTCCCCCGTCCCTGAGATTCTCAAGGCAAGAACACTGGAGTGGGTTGCCATTTTCTTCTCCAATGCATGAAAGTGAAGAGTGAAAGTGAAGTCGCTCAGTCGTGTCCGACTCTTAGCGACCCCATGGACTGCAGCCTACCAGGCTCCTGAGTCCATGGGATTTTCCAGGCGAGAGTACTGGAGTGGGGTGCTATTGCCTTCTCCGTAAGGTACATTAGAGGATATTAAACAGTCCCCTCATTTTATAGGGAGAAGGGGCCAAGGGCAGGTGGGTGACTGGCTCAATTCATTGATGTCAGTTTTCTGGTCTTCAGAAAGAAGATTAGGTCTAGAGAACAGAACACTTACCAGGGAGGGTAGGACTTGGGTGGTGCCCCTGGGAAGCCAGAGAGACAAGTAGGGGAGTTTGGGAGTGTGTTCTCAAACAGAAGTGTATGTGTGTGTTGTGTTCCAAGTTGCTTCAGCCGCATCCGACTCTTTGCAGCCCTGTGGACTGTAACTGCCAGGCTCCTCTGTCCATGGGGATTCTCCAGGCAAGAATACTAGAGTGGTTTGCCATTTCCTCTAGGGGATCTTCCTGACCCAGGGATTGAACTCATGTCATTTATGTCTACTGGCAGGCAGGTTCTTTACCGCTAGCGCCATCTAGGAAGTCCTTCAAACAGGAGTGTGCATGCTAAGTCACTTCAGTCATGTCTGACTCTTTTTTTTTTTTTGTAAATTTATTTATTTATTTTAATTGGAGGCTAATTACTTTACAATATTGTAGTGGTTTTTGCCATACACTGACATGAATCAGCCATGGGTGTACGTGTGTCCCCCATACTCAACCTGCCTCCCACCTCCCTCTCCATCCCATCCCTCAGGGTTGTCCCAGTGCACCAGCCCTGAGTGCCCAGTCTCATGCATCGAACCTGGACTGGCAATCTATTTCACATATGGTAATATACATGGTTCAATGCTATTCTCTCAAATCACCTCATCCTCGCCTTCTCCCACAGAATCCAAAAGTCTGTTCTTTACATCTGTGTTTCTTTTGCTATCTCACATAGGGTCATCATTACCATCTTTCTAAATTCCATATATATATGTTAATATACTGTATCGGTGTTTTTCCTTCTGACTTACTTCACTCTGTGTAATAGGCTCCAGTTTCATCCACCTCATTAGAACTGACTCAAATGTGTTTTTTTAACAGCTGAGTAATATTCCATTGTGTATGTGTACCACAGCTTTCTTATCCATTCATCTGCCAATGGACATCTAGGTTGCTTCCATGTCCTAGCTATTGTAAACAATGCTGCGATGAACACTGGAGTACATGTGTCTCTTTCAGTTCTGGTTTCCTTGGTGTGTTTGCCCAGCAGTGGGATTGCTGGGTCATGTGGCAGTTCTATTTCCAGTTTTTAAAGGAATCTCCATACTGTTCTCCACAGTGGCTGTACTAGCTTGCATTCCCACCAACACTGTAAGAGGGTTCCCTTTCCTCCACACCCTCTCCAGCATTTGTTGTTTGTAGACTTTTTGATAGCAGCTGTTCTGACTGGCATGAGATGGTACCTCACTGTGGTTTTGATTTGCATTTCTCTAATAATGAGTGATGTTGAACATCTTTTCCTGTGTTTGCTAGCCATCTGTATGTCTTCTTTGGAGAAATGTCTGTTTAGTTCTTTGGTCCATTTTTTGATTGGGTAATTTATTTTTCTGAAATTGAGCTGCATGAGCTGCTTAAATATTTTAGAGATTAATTCTTTGTCAGTTGCTTCATTTGCTATTATTTTCTTCCATTCTGAAGGCTGTCAATAACACAATAATAGTGGGAGACTTTAATACCCTACTAACATCTGTGGATAGATCAACCAAACAGAAAATTAGCAAGGAAACAGAAATTTTAAATGATGCAATGTAATAGTTAGACCTAATTGATATCTATAGGACATTTCACCCCAACACAATGAATTTCACCTTTTTCTCAAGTGCATACGGAACATTCTCCAGGTTAGATCACATCCTGGGACATAAATCTAACCTTGGTAAATTAAAAAAAATTGAAATCATTTCAAGCATGTTTTCTGATCACAATGCAGTAAGATTAGATGTCAACTACAGGGAAGAAAAACTATTAAAAATACAAACATATGGAGGCTAAATACCACACTTCTGAATAACCAAAAAATCACATAAGAAATAAAAAAGAAATCAAAATATGCATAGAAACAAATGAAATGAAAACATGACAACCTAAAACCTATGGGATTCAGTAAAAACAGTGCTAAGGGGAAGTTTCATAGCAATACAAGCTTACCTCCAGAAACAAGAGAAAAATAAATAACCTAACTTTACACCTAAAGCAACTAGAAAAAGAAGAAATGAAGAACCCCAGGATTAGTAGAAGGAAAGAAATCATAAAAATTAGGGCAGGAATAAATGAAAGAGAAACAAAGGAGACTATAGCAAAAATCAACAAAACTAAAAGCTGGTTCTTTGAGAAGATAAATAAATAAGGCAAACCATTACCCATACTCATCAAGAAAAAAAGGGAGAAGAATCAAATCAACAGAATTAGAAATGAAAATAGAGAAATCACAACAGACAACACAGAAATACGAAGGATCATAAGAGACTACTATCAGCAACTATATGCCAATAAAATGGACAACTTGGAAGAAATGGACAAATTCTTAGAAAAGTATAACCTTCCAAAACTGAACCAGCAAGAAATAGAAAATCTTAACAGACCCATCACAAGCATGGAAATTGAAACTGTAATAAAAAAATCTTCCAACATTCAAAAGCCCAGGACCGGATGACTTCACAGGTGAATTCTACCAAAAATTTAGAGAAGAGCTAACACCTATCCTACTCAAACTCTTCCAGAAAATTGCAGAGGAAGGTATACTGCCAAACTCATTCTATGAGGCCACCATCACCCTACTACCAAAACCAGACAAAGATGCCACAAAAAAAGAAAACTACAGGCCAATATCACTGATGAACATAGATGCAAAAATCCTCAACAAAATTCTAGCAAACAGAATCCAACAACATATTAAAAAGACCAAGTGGGCTTTATCCCAGGGATGCAAGGATTCTTTAGTATTTGCAAATCAATCAATGTGATATACCACATTAACAAATTGAAAGATAAAAACCATATGATTATCAGAGAAAGCCTTTGACAAAATTCAACATCCATTTATGATAAAAACTCTCCAGAAAGCAGGCATAGAAGGAACATATATCAACATAATAAAAGCCATATATGATAAACCCACAGCAAACATTATTCTCAGTGGTGAAAAATTGAAAGGATTTCCCCTAAAGTCAGGAACAAGACAAGAGTGTCCACTCTCACCACTACTATTCAACATAACTTTGGAAGTTTTGGCCACAGCAATCAGAGGAGAAAATGAAATAAAATGAATCCAGATTGGAAAAGAAGTAAAACTATCATTGTTTGCAGATGACATGATCCTCTACATCAGTCAGTTCAATTCTGTCACTCAGTCGTGCTGACTCTTTGCGACCCCATGAATCGCAGCACGCCAGGCCTCCCTGTCCATCACCAACGCCTGGTGTTTACCCAAACTCATGTCCATCGTGTCGGTGATGCCATCCAGCCATCTCATCCTCTGTCATCCCCTTCTCCTCCTGCCCCCAACCCCTCCCAGCATCAGGGTCTTTTCCAATGAGTCAACTCTTTGCATGAGGTGGCCAAAGTACTGGAGTTTCAGCCTCAGCATCAGTCCTTCCAATGAACACCCGGACTCATCTTTAGAATGGACTGGTTGGATCTCCTTGCAGTCCAACGGACTCTCAAGAGTCTTCTTCAACACCACAGTTCAAAAGCATCAATTCTTTGGCACTCAGCTTTCTTCACAGTCCAACTCTTACGTCCATACATGACCACAGGAAAAACCATAGCCTTGACTAGACGGACCTTTGTTGGCAAAGTAATATCTCTACTTTTTAATATGCTATCTAGGTTGGTCATAACTTTCCTTCCAAGGAGTAAGTGTCTTTTAATTTCATGGCTGCAGTCACCATCTGCAGTGATTTTGGAGCCCAAAAAATAAAGTCTGACACTGTTTCCACTGTTTCCCCACCTATTTCCCATGAAGTGATGGGACCGGATGCCATAATCTTCGTTTTCTGAATGTTGAGCTTTAAGCCAACCTTTTCACTCTCCTCTTTCACTTTCATCAAGCGGCTTTTGAGTTCCTCTTCACTTTCTGCCATAAGGGTGGTGTCATCTGCATATCTGAGATTATTGATATTTTTCCCAGCAATCTTGATTCTTACTTGTGCTTCTTCCAGCACAGCATTTCTCATGATGTACTCTGCATATAAGTTAAATAAGCAGGGTGACAATCTACAGCCTTGACGTACTCCTTTTCCTATTTGGAACCAGTCTGTTGTTCCATGTCCAGTTCTAACTGTTGCTTCCTGACCTGCATACAGGTTTCTCAAGAGGCAGGTCAGGTGGTCTGGTATTCCTGTCTCTTTCAGAATTTTCCACAGTTTATTGTGATCCACACAGTCAAAGGCTTTGGCTTAGTCAATAAAGCAGAAATAGATGTTTTCCTGGAACTCTCTTGCTTTTTCGATGATCCAGCGAATGTTGGCAATTTGATCTCTGGTTCCTCTGCCTTTTCTAAAACCAGCTTGAACATCTGGAAGTTCACGGTTCACGTACTCCTGAAGCCTGGCTTGGAGAATTTTGAGCATTACTTTATTAGCGTGTGAGATGAGTGCAATTGTGCAGTAGTTTGAGCATTCTTTGGCATTGCCTTTCTTTGGGATTGGAATGAAAACTGACCTTTTCCAGTCCTGTGGCCACTGCTGAGTTTTCCAAATTTGCTGGCATATTGAGTGCAGCACTTTCACAACATCATCTTTCAGGATTTGAAATAGCTCAACTGGAATTCCATCACCTCCCCTAGCTTTGTTCATAGTGATGCTTTCTAAGGCCCACTTGACATCACATTCCAGGATGTCTGGCTCTAGGTGAGTGATCACAACATTGTGATTATCTTGGTCATGAGGATCTTTTTTGTACAGTTCTTCTGTGTATTCTTGCCAGCTCTTCTTAATATCTTCTGCTTCTGTTAGGTCCATACCATTTCTGTCCTTTATTGAGCCCATCTTTGCATGAAATGTTCCCTTGGTATCTCTCATTTTCTTGAAGAGATCTCTAGTTTTTCCCATTTTGTTTGCATTGATCACTGAGGAAGGCTTTCTTATCTCTCCTTGCTATTCTTTGGAACTCTACATTCAGATCCTTATATCTTTCCTTTTCTCCTTTGCTTTCGCTTCTCTTCTTTTCAGTTATTTGTAAGGCCTCCTCAGAGGGCCATTTTGCTTTTTTGCATTTCTTTTCCATGGGGATGGTCTTGATCCCTGTCTCCTGTATAATGTCACAAACCTCTGTCCATAGTTCATCAGGCAGTCTGTCTATCAGATCTAGTCCCTTAAATCTACTTCTCACTTCCATTGTATTATCATAAGGAATTTGATTTAGGTCATACCTGAATGGTCTAGTGGTTTTCCCCACTTTCTTCAAGTTAAGTCTGAATTTGGCAATAGGAGTTCATGATCTGAGCCACAGTCAGTTCCCAGTCTTGTTTTTGCTGACTGTATAGCGCTTCTCCATCTTTGGCTGCAAAAAATATAATCAATCTGATTTCGGTGTTGACCATCTGGAGATGTCCATGTGTAGAGTCTTCTCTTCTGTTGTTGGAAGAGGGTGTTTGCTATGACCAGTGTGTTCTCTTGGCAAAACTCTATTAGCCTTTGCCCTGCTTCATTCATACTCCAAGGCCAAATTTGCCTATTACTCCAGGTGTTTCTTGACTTCCTACTTTTACATTCCAGTCCCCTGTAATGAAAAGGACATCTTTTTTGGGTATTAGTTCTAAAAGGTCCTATAGGTCTTTACAGAACTGTTCAGCTTCAGCTTCTTCAGCGTTACTGGTTGGGGCATAGACTTGGATTACTGTGATATTGAATGGTTTGCTTTGGAAATGAACAGAGATCATTCTGTCGTTTTTGAGATTGCATCCAAGTACTGCATTTCGGACTCTTTTATTGACCATGATGGCTACTCCATTTCTTCTAAGGGATTTCTGTCCACAGTAGTAGATATAATGGTCATCTGAGTTAAATTCACCCTACTTAGCCTCAATTTGTAAAATAGGGGGTAATATATTCTTTCTCAAAGACTTTTGACGATCAAGTGAAATAATTTGTGTGAAGTATTCTAGAATGGGCTTCCAAGTGGCACTAGTGGTAAAGAACCTGCCTGCTATTGCAGGAGACATCAGAGACTCAGGTTTGATCCCTGGGTTGGGAAGATCTCCTGGAGGAGTGCGTGTCAATCCACTCCAATATTCTTGCCTGGAGAATCCCATGGACAGAGGACCCTGGTGGGCTACAGTCCAAAGGGTCCCAAAGAGTCAAACATGACTGAAGTAACTTAGCACACATGTACCCTAAGACAAAGCCAGATTCATAGTAGTTACTCAGTGAGTTGTAGTTGGGTTGCTTTACAGAAATTTATCTTTTGATGATAGAAATTCTCATTTGGCTAAGAGTAGAGTTTCTCCCTTGCTGGCTCAGCCATAAAGAATTCGCCGTCAATGCCTGCCAATGCAAAAGATGCAGGTTTGATCCCTGGTTTGGGAAAATCTCCTAGAGAAGGAAATGGGAACCCATTCCACTATTCTTGCCTGGAAAATCCCATGGATAGAGGAGCCTGGTGGGCTACAGTCCATAGGGTTGCAAAGAGTCAGACATGACTTAGCAACTAAACAACAGCCAGAAGTCTTTCAGTTGTGACCGGTTGTTAAATGTGCTGAGATTTTGTCTCCATCTGTTACCTTTCACTGTGTGGAGGCATTCTGGGTGGTCAAAAACTAATTCATGAACTCCAGCTGCCTCTTGGTTCCAGAGCCTACCTAATTGGAGGTTGTTATCAATAAAATTGGGCTTCCCAGGTGGCACTAATGGGTAAAGAACCTGCCTGCCAATGCAGGAGACATGAGAGACATGGGTTTGATCCCTGGGTTGGAAAGATCCCCCTGGAGAGGGAACTGGCAACCCACAGCAGTATTCTTGCCTGGAGAACGCCATGGAAAGAAGAGCCTGGAGGGCTTCAGTGCATAGGGTTGCAAAGAGTTAGACATGACTGATGAGACTTGGCACAGCACCAACAAAGATAATCTACCTGAGGCCAGAATCATTTATTTTATAGAGAAACAGGGTCATCAAAAGGTAGTAAGTCCAGCATCTTTCTGCAGGACTACACTTCCCTTTCAACATGGGATTCTCAAGCCCTTGCCACAAACTTGATTCAGATCAGGGCTGAGTACAGTTTAGCCAAGCAGTATCATTGAAGGGCATTAGAAAATCTAGTTGAGAGCTCAACAGTTCATCTGTGTAGAAATCTCATCCATGACATCTGGGATACCCAGTCAGCCTCAGAATTCCCTTGGTACTGACGTCAGTGCGGAGAGGTTGTTCTGCATTTGTGAAGTCCCTTCCTCTTGATCCATTGTCCTCCCTCCTCTTGTGTCATTATAATCATAATAAATTGGATCTGCATGCTGGCTGCCTGGATGGAAATAAATTTTATGGTTTTAGTATAATGGGAAAAGAGAAGAGACACGCATAATACTCATACTTGGAATTGCTAAACTTGGAGCCAACATAGTTATACCCATAGCCGAGTCTGTGAGTTTGTGTTTGGTATATGAATTCCTAAGTGCTACTGCTGTAAGTTATGTGCAGGGGGTGTCATTACTGGATTATGAATCTTCTGTACTAGAAGGCTTAATATTTTGTTCAGTGCTTTGCATAAAATTGTTCAAGTGTCATGAGTAGTATATGGATCTGGCCATCATTCTTGAGTTGTTTGAGAAAAGTAGTCCCTTTTAAAGGCTTCTTGTTTGAAGTTTTGTGAAAAAGCCATCATTGTATTTCCACTGATCGTATCTTAAGCTATTTGTGTTTTTACTTCTTTAAGGCATCTCATGTTGCAGTACTGAGGCAATCTGGAATGTGGGTTTGCAAATTCAGTTCTGAGGAGCAGGCCAGCTGGGAGCCCCGCACAGATACCATGAGCCACTTCTGTGGGAAAACAGAAACCTCTCTCACCACTAATGACCCCTATAGAGACAATCAACTTTTTAAAAAGATATATATTTTTAATAGTAGTTATTAAAAATCTCAACTTTTTAAATGAAGATATTTCTATTCAAACATTTAGAAGAAATGAAATAAAGATGATAAGTACACTTTTTAAATTGTTGGTAATGTCAATCACGTCAACAGTAGTTATTTAACCAAGACATTACATATCTCATCTACCCTATTTCACATTTTAAGATCATTCTAGGTAAGGAGATAGCTTTAAGAAAGTATATGTTAGATTGAAAATTATAGTCTCTTTTTGGTATTATCACCACAGTATTTTTCTGATAATTTAGGCATTAAACTCAATTTATAGGAGTAAAAAAAAAAAAATCCCAGCCTTTGCTTTTTTCATTGTTCTGTTTCATTTAGGGCTTCATTGTCACTATGTGAACTGTGTTTACTCCAGTAAACTACAGCCACGGTAAGATCTCCTCTGTTATCTTACATGGAAAAGTTCATTGGATAATATTTGTACATGGCTTTGAATTCCTCCAAAGTATGCACATTGTTCCCCAAATTAAATACCCAAAATCATTTTTTTCACAACTACTTTAAAACAGCATGATTTTTGAATATATAAGTCCTGCTAACTAAAATATCTACCCTCTTTCCATTTTATCAGCATATTCACCGCCTACCTATTTTCTGTTTGGTTACATTTTATCCCACAGACAAAATAAGTATTTCTAGACTAATGGAAACCAACAGTCACACTGAACCAATTAAAGCAAGCAGAGGAAAGAATTAGCTGAGAAAAATCTGTGGTGTTTTATGGATGAGATTTTATGCACAATATCATACCTCACATTATCATAACTCACAGACTTCTTACTTTCTTAATGAGTGACAATAGCAAATCTGGAAAACATCTGCCTTGAAAAAGAACACTAACTGCTCTCAGCTTAAAAAATGTTGCTCGGCTATTACTGTATAGCAGCCATGCGTATCATATTGTGGTATGAGATGTCTTGGTTGTAAGAAATTAACATTCTCCTGTTTGATTTCCAATTGTCTAGAACAGAATCCCGGCATAACTCAAATCATTGTAAAGCCACAGTTGCAATAAAGAACATGATTTACTATTAAGCAAATCTTCCCCACTGCTGCTCAATTCCCAGAAATCATTATGGCTTGGACGAAGAAAATTTAGCAAACGGTTCTGTGATTTTGTGCTATCTAAAAAGAAAACCTTCAATATAAAAATTAAATCTAAAAGCAACCTCTCATTTATATAGCTAACCGTTTCGACTGGTAAGCATATTTTGGCAGCACAAATAAAGTATTTTCTTTAAATTTCGTTACAAGCTCAAGAGCAGCTACCATCATAAGTTTATCAAAGTAATTCTCTGGTGGTCCAGTGGTTAGGACTCAGTGCTTTCACTGCTGAGGCCTGGGTTCAATCCCTGGTTGGGGAACTAAGATCCCACAAGCCAACTGGTATTTGGAAGATGGAAGAATGACACTTTTAGGAGAAGGAATAAAAAACAATTCCAGCATCATTTGTACATTACATGTCCTAATTTTTCGAGTTATTGTTCAGTAGTTCTGAAAGTTAAAAGTAGCTGTTTATTCATTTTTATTTCTCTTGAAAGTGGGAAGTAAGATCACAGTAAACTGCTTTCTCACTTTGAATATGTGTTCTCATTGTACTCATACTGTATTATTAATTTCTAAACCACCACGAAAGCATAGAGTTTGGCAAAATGCTTATTATTTCTTTCTTGGCTTAGAAAATAAATTTGGTCATGGAAAAGAATTCATTTCTGGACTATCTCAGATATTTGTCATCATCTTTTTATTTATTTTTTCATTTCAGTAGTGATGCCTTATTATTACAAAGTGTGAAAATTTCCGTTCAAGAGTGACTTTATCCAAGACATTATCTAATGGAACAGCTGGTACCCTTGTTCATATTGACCCTGAACCGTTGAGAAGTTCACAATTCTCACAGACCTTTGACTTGCCTTTGTTATAAACAGAGCAAGGTCTGAATGAACTGTATTAACTATTATTTTATCTTATTTTAACTTTTTTGGCTGCACTACGTGGCATGTGGGATCTTAGTTCCCCAACCAGGGATCGAACTTGCACCCCCTGCATTGGAAGCTAGGAGTCTTAACCACTGTACCACCAAGGAAGTCCCTTTTGTCATGTTTGATGAAATAATTCACATGGATTGAAGACAGAATTTTTCCATATACCAACTGAGTTTTAAATTATACAGTTGATTTGCTTTCAAACATTTTTGACAATCAGAAATGCTCTCAAAACATGCCCTCCAATTCATAATTTTATGTATCAGTATATGTATAGATACTGATATATATCTGTTTTTAGATAATTCTACTGTTTAGCCCAAAGCGTAAGCAGATTTGAATTTTTAATCTTATTAGTTCCAGAAGACAAACCTAGTAGTGTGTAAAGAGGACTGAGCCAAGTTGATGGTGGCTTGTGAACAGGCTCTGAACAGAATCATATACTGTTTACAGTTGTCTGTTGCATGCAGGTGCATTGTGGGAAAGTAACCCACCTCTGAAGTCACATCGTAAGAAATTAACAATGCTGTATTTGTTTCTGTTTAATATTTCTCATATTTCTTATTCTCATTCTGTAGGAATGCATTCTAATCCAAGCACACATTCTCATACATTCATTAATCCTTGTGCTCCAAAATGATTCACATGAAAACTCAAAATCAGATGGTTTCATGTGTTCCAACTTAGCTTTTGCTAAAACAGGGTCATCCTTGAACTTGTCATCTGCTGAGGTATTGAATTCCCTAATTCATTCAATTACATGATCTTAAGAATGTGGCCATTTGCCATTTCTGTCTCAACTTTGAACACATGTTTTTGCATCTAACTGTTCAGCTTAGGAACCCCTTAATTATAAATGACCTAATGGAAAAAAGAGTAAATCATTTAAGAAACTACCTAAGCAATACATACAAATGTTATTTCTGTTTAAAAATAAAGTATTATTAGTGTAATTTTCCTGGTGATGACAAATTTTAACTCTTTAAAGCATGCTACTGTAATATCTGAATTACAAATTAATTGTTTAAAGAGTAAAATATTTCTTTAGTTTTAAGAAGAATTCTCATATACTTAATGAAGTTTTAATCAGGGTGATATTTTGAGAGAAAATCAGTTGTCATTTTTTCCCTAATTTAAAACAGTATACTAATTCTGGACTAATTTAATTGTAAAAAAATTATTTTCACATGTGTATATTGTTACTCAATTTTCTTCTAAGAATGGACAGATGTTAGTTTCAGATATTTATAATTAAATGGTTGAGTCAAATTAAACATAATTTGTCTTCTTCATTGGACTAAAAACTCCTTAAGGGTGCAGATTGTGTCTTTTTCATTCCCCAGATAGAGAAATGACTAGGACAGAATTTGGCATGTAGTAGGGGCTCATTAAATGTGACTGAATTGATCTAAATCTTTATGTGGCCAGATATAAAACCCCTTTTTTATTTTTATCATACAGCCTTCAACTAAAGAATAAAATATAAGCTCATACTTTACATTTATCCCATCTTTTTAAAATCCTTTTCAGATCACTTTCACATAGTTATACCACTTGATCCTTTTGGAGTGATGAGTCTAATAAGTCTCATCAGTCCATTTTTCTTGTTTGAAGTCACACTCCTGGCTAATTAATTACACGGCAGGAACTGGAAACTAGGTTTTTTTCTTTTAAACACTTGTAGGCCCTTTGTCTATTCACTGTCATATGAGCAATATGTGGGATGGGTCAGATTGCCTCTTTGTAGAAAAGACTTCTTTATTCATTTGGAAATTATGAGTGCTGAAAAGACTATCACTTCTACACAAACAACAAGGCGGAAAAAAACCTGACAAGTGGAAATTAATGATATTTGAACCTGTGAAAGAATTGAGATTTCAGGGTGAACAACTACCCTGAAATATGGGGAGAGACAAGTGCTTGCAAAGAAAGATGTTGCCAGATTCATATAAGCCAAAGAGAAGATTCAGCTAGAAGTTTTTAATGAATTTCTAAAGATGGTAGCAATAACCCTGTATGCAAGACAGCAAAAGAGACACATGTATAGAACACTCTTTTGGACTCTGTGGGAGAGGGCAAGGGTGGGATGATTTGGGAGAATGGCATTGAAACATGTATAATATCGTATGTGAAACTAATCGCCAGTCCAGGTTCGATGCATGATACAGGATGCTCGGGGCTGGTGCACTGGGATGACCCAGAGGGATGTATGGGGAGGGAGGTGGGAGTGGGGTTCAGGATGGGGAACACATGTACACCTATAGCGGTTCATGTCAGTGTATGGCAAAACCAATACAATACTGTAATTAGCCTCCAATTAAAAGAAATAAATTTATATTTTAAAAAATAAAAAATAAAAACAAAAAATATAAATAAAAACTACAAATGTATGAGGGGAAAAAAAAGAAGTGGCTGGAACACAGTCTTTTTTTCCCTATGCTATTTGAAATAGTGGTTTGAAATACTTAAACTTTGTTGTGATTTTAAAGGTGATATTGTAAAAAAAAAAAAAAAAAAAGCCTGGGTGGGAGGGTGAAGCCCCTGGCGCTGCAGACATTCGTGTGTGTATGGGGTCACAGTCACAGAAGAATTTTCCTCTAGGAACTCCCAGGGCAGATTGAGGAGAGGCCTAGGCAAACTTCCCCTGTGATATGGCTGGAATAGGGGAGGGAACAGAAGCCACTGCCAACACTGCCAGATTCACCTTCTGTATCATCTAAGATGAACAAAAGCCTTACTATACAGGGAAAGGGAAACAAGGGTATGGACTAAGGCATCTGGGGGATAGCTGAGACCATGTAGACCCAGTATTACCCCTGGAGAAGGAACAGGAATACTTAAGAATGTCATAGACCTGAGATCCAGGTTCATAATGCTTGCCTAAATCTGAGGCTTAATAAGAACATCTCCTTTCACCACTCCCCCTATTATTCTCAAATAAAATTAAGAGTGGAATACAACTGGGAGAGCTGCAAGAGACAGAATCTGTCTTTTGCACAAAGGAAAAACAAAAACAAAAACAAAACCTTAGCCAAGTAGAAGACCCAGAGCCAAGCAGGAAGCAAGCTTCAAACCCAGCCCAATTCCTGACTTGATGGGCATGAACCCCTATACTAACAGCCCAACAGGGGGAAATGTGTGCCCATCTCCAAGTATAACAATCATATATCCCCATATTTGTTTTGTCTTGTACAATACATCCAACTTTAAACAAAAAAAATTTAGGCATACAAAGAGGGAAGAAAAAACACAGTTTAAAATGACAAAGGAGTCAATAAAGCCAGACTCAGCTATGACCCATATGTTGGACCTATCCAATAGGGATTTAAAGTAGTTATGGTTAATATGGTAAAGGCTGTAATGGAAAAGGGAGACAACATACCTGGCTGAGTAGATGCTTTGAGCAGAGACATGGAAACTATAAAAATGAAAATCCTAGAAAAGAATAATTCAGTAGCAGAGATCAAGAATGCTTTCAGTGATTTTGCCAGTAGATTTAAGATAGCTGGAAAAAGAGCCAATGGACTTGAAAATTGAGCTAGGTCAATAGAAATTACCCAAAGTGAAACACAAAGAGAGAAAAAAAAAAAAAAAAAAGAATGATACAAAAGAGAACAGAGCATCCAGTGGCTAAAGGACAATACCAAATGATCTAACGTATGCATAATTGAAACTGCGGGAGCTCAGATGGTAAAGAATCTGTCCACAATGCAAGAGACCTGGGTTCGATCACTAGGTTGGGAAGATCCCCTGGAGAAGGGAATGGCTACCCATTCCAATATTCTTGCCTGGAGAATCCCATGGACAGAGGAGCTTGGCAGGCTACAGTTCATGGGGTCGCAAAGAGTCTGATACTATTGAGTGACTAACACTTTCACTTACTTTAACTTTCAGGAGAACAAAAAGAATAGAGGGCAGAAAAAGTATTTGAAGAAATATGAGTAAGAATTTTTAAAAAACCCAACACCTGTGAACATCATGCTCTAAATCCTGAAAGCTGAAGACAAAGGAAAAAACCTTGAAGGCAGACTGAGGGAAAAATGATGTTACATTGATGAACAAGGAAGAGAATTACAGCAGACTTCTCATTAGAAATCATATAAATAAGAAGGCAATAGAATGATGTCTATAAAGTTCTTAAAAGGAAAAAAAATCTGCCATATCTAGTAAACCAATACAATATTGTAAAGTTTAAAAATAAAATGAAATTAAAAAAAAATCTTTCAATTATGAAGCAGGGGACTTCCCTGGCGGTCTGGTGGTTAAGAATCCACTTGCCCATGTATGGGACATGGGTTCAATCCCTGGTCCAGGAAGATCCCATATGCTGCAGAGCAACTAAGCCCGAGTGCCACAACTACTGAAACTGCTCTGGATGCTGTGCTCCACAAGAGAAGCCACTGCAGTGAGAAGCCTGTGCATCAAAGTCAAGAGTACACCCTGACTGCCGCAACCAGAGAAGGCCCACACACAGCAGTGAAGACCCAGCAGTCATAAATAAATAATGATTTGTAAAAATTGGAAGTAGAAGCAAAGCCTTTCTCAGATAAACAAAAATTGATGTAAATCATTACCACAGATCTACTCTGCAAGAAGTGTTGACGTTTCTCAAGTAGAAGAAATATGATACCGGCAACTTGGATTTATACAGAGAATAAAGAATGAAGCTAAAATGGAATATTTTGTTAATTTGTACTTGTTCTAAAAGCTAACTATATAAAGCAAAACTTGGAGCAATGTATTTATTCCATAAATAAAAATGAAATGTATGGCAAGTGTGGCACAAGGAATGGAAGGACTCGGGAATGTACTGTCACGTTGCATATGAAGTGGTATAATATTATTTGAAGGAAAACTCATTAACCATTACACAGTTAAATATTAAAAAAGGTAGCAAGCCTCTATGAGGAAGACACTGACTCCCCATGGTTCCTTCTTGCTGAGGAAGGAAGTCAGTCAGGCAGTTATGCTGCTGCCATATGGCAGCCACGGATTTTAAAACTACTGGAATGACACTCGTGGCCCCAGAAGTGATGATTCACTGAAGATTTACCCTAACCGGCCGCCATATAAAATCCTTGGGGAAGCTGTGTGCTGACTTGATGAGAGGCTCAAAGGAAAAGAACCTTAAAGTGGAAAGGCTGGTTCAGATGTCTACCAGGACTGACAATCACTATGAGAAACACTCTTTGTGGTGAAGCTTCTAAGACTTGCCAGCATTTCCAGAAGATTCTTAAGTGACTCATTCACTTGGACAATCCTTCTGAGAGAGTTAAGCAAATTACTTCTATTATTATTGAGCCGAGAGTAGAGGAAATCACCATTGTGTTGCTTAAATCAACTATTTTAATAAATTGATTATTAGTCATTGAGAAAAGAGGCATAAATAGTAAATAATTGTACGAGATAAAATAGATCATTGAAACGCTTTGTTGTTCAGTCGCTCAGTAGTGTCTGACTTTGCAACCCCGTGGACTGCAGCACACCTGACTTCCCTGTGTTCCCCATTTCCTGGAGTTTGCTCAAACTCATGTCCGTTGAGTCGGTGATGCCATCCAACCATCTCTGTCATCACCTTCTTCTGCCTTCAGTCTTTCCCAGCATCAGGGTTTTTTTTCCAGTGAGTCGGCTCTTTGCATCAGGTGGCCAAAGTATTGGAGCTTCAGCTTTAGCGTCAGTCCGTCCAATGAATATTCAAGGTTGGTTTCCTTTAGGATTAATGGGTTTGATCTCCTTGTTGTCCAAGGGACTCTCTAGAGTCTTCTCCAGTACTGCAATTCGAGAGCATGGATTCTTTGGCACTCAGCCTTCTTTATGATCCAACTCTCACATCCATATATGACTTCTGGAAAAACCATAGCTTTGACTATTCAGAACTTTGTCAGTAAGATGATGTCTCTGTTTTTTTAATATGCTTAAAATGTTTAGTCATTCAGAAAAGGCATAAAGTGAACAAAAAAGCAGCAAGGGCCAAATTGAACAAATAGAAAATGGCAGGTTTGATGCACGATACTGGATGCTTGGGGCTGGTGCACTGGGACAACCCAGAGGGATGGTACGGGGAGGGAGGAGGGAGGAGGGTTCAGGATGGGGAACACGTGTATACCTGTGGCAGATTCATGTTGATGTATGGCAAAATCAATACAATATTGTAAAGTTAAGAAATAAAAAAAAAGAAAATGGCTAGCAAGATAGTAGATTTTAAGCCAACCATTGATAATCACTTTAAATGTCTAAATGCATCAGTAAAAGGCAGATTGTTAGATTGGATTTAGAAAGAAGACTCAGTTTTATGTTGTCTATGGGAGACTCACTTCAAATATAAAGACATAGATAGGTTAAAATAAAATCATATACAGGTCCCCCAACTATCCACAAGTAAAGTGTTCTATGAAACCTTTCCTAAGCAAAAATGCCTTAAAGCAAAGAAGCATTTATCTTAAGACACATGTTGCTAACAGATGCAAAAAATAAATCAAGGTAAAGCACAGATGCTCATACAGTTCAAAGCAATGGTGGTTTCATGCTGGGATGCTGAATGTGCTTCCTAGGGAAGGAGTTTGGTGGTGCCACTGGCTGCCAGGGGTGCCCTACCTCCACGCCGCAAAATAATACTGAACACTGCGTATTGTTTATTGTAGTTGGTTTGCCCTATTGTGTTAGTTTTGGATGTACAACATAGTGATTCAATATTTTTTATAGACAATACTCCCTTTGTAAGTTATTACAAAATAATGGCTGTACTTCCCTATACTCTGCTATATAGCCTTGTTGCTTGTTTATTTTATGCATAGTTGTTTGTATCTCCTCATCTGCTTCCTATCAGGGCTTCCCTGATAGCTCAGCTGGTAAAGAATTCACCTGCAATGCAGGAGACCCCAGTTCAATTCCTAGGTTGGGAAGATCCCTTGGAGAAAGGATAGGCTACCCACTCCATTATTCATAGGCTTCCCTGGTGGTTCAGACAGTAAAGAATCCACTTGCAATGCAGAAGACCTGGGTTCTGTTCCTGGGTTGGGAAGATCCCCTGGAAGAGGGCATGACAACCTATTCCAGTAGTCTTGCCTGAAGAATCCCCATGGATAGAGGAGCCTGTGGGCTGCAGTCTGTGGGGCCCCAAAGAGTCGGACATGACTGAGTGACTAAACACACCCACAGTCTGCTACCCCATCTTGCCTCTCATCTCTTTCCTCTTCCACTTTGATTTTTGTCTGTTTTTGTAAGAGCAAAAACCCTCTTCAGTTTTTTTTTGCTTAGCTAAAACAGGTACTAATAGAGGTCTTTCAGAAAAGGGAAGTGTATAAAGCAGAAGATACCTGTACCAATTACTGTGTCCTGACTCCTCCATAAAAAAGCCAAAGCAGGACTAAACTATGTTAAATTCAGTCAAAGTAGACTTCAGAAAAAGAATATTGTCAGAAATAAGTAGAACATTACATAATGATAAAGTGGTAAGTTCTGCAAATGGACCTGACAGTCCTAAAGGTATACATACCTAAGAGGAGAGCTTCAGAACACAGGAGGCAGAAAGCTGAGAGGACAGACAGACACATCTGCAATTATCATGGTGACTCCCGCCCTCCTATAGTTGCTGATAGAACAATTAGGCAAAAAAAAAAAAAAAAAAAAAAAATCAGTAGCAACATAAATGATCTGAGCAATGCTATCAATCAACTTGACATGGTTGACATTTATCACTCCACCAAAGAACTTCAGAATACACATTCTTCTTAAGTGCCCATGGAACGTTCACTAACATAAACTATATTCTGGATCACAAATGAACTTTAACAAATTTAAAAGAACAGACATGGTACCAACTATGTCCTCAGGTCATTATAGAATTATATTATAAATTAATAAGAGAAAGCTGGAAAATTTCCAAATATTTGGAAATTAATACATTTCTAAATAACCCATGAATCCAAAAGGCAATCTTGAGGCAAATTTTAAAAAATATTTTGAACTCTCAACAAGAGAAAAACAAAGAAGCCGGGCAAATTATTTTAACAGAAACATCACCGAAGAAAATACACAAATGCAAATAAGCATATGAAAACATGCTCAACATCATTTGTCATTGGGGAATTTCACATTAAAACAAGATGCCATTACATGTGTATTCCAATGGGTAAAATGTTTTAAAAATCTGATAATACTAATTGCTGGCAAGGGTGAGTAACAACAAGAACTCTCATTGTTTGTGGAAATATAAAATGATACAGGTACTTTAAGAGACGGCTTGGCAATTTCTTACAAAGCTAAACATAGTCTTCTTATACAGCCACAGATCAGGCTCCCAGGTATTTTAATAATAATGAATAAATAATGACAGTTCCTCAAATTTTCTTCCAGAAAATAGACAGGGCTCACTTAATAATTCATTCTACAAGGCCAGCATTCAGTTCAGTTCAGCCGCTTAGTCATGTCCGACTCTCTGTGACCCCATGGACTATAGCATGCCAGGCCTCCCTGTCCATCACCAACTTCCAGAGTCTACTCAAGCTCATATCCGTTGAGTTGGTGATGCCATCCAACCATCTCATCCTCTGTCATCCCCTTCTCCTCCTGCCTTCAGTCTTTCCCAACATCAGGGTCTTTTTCAGTGAGTCAGCTCTTCGCATCAGGTGGCCAAAGTATTGGAGTTTCAGTTTCAGCATCACCTTCCAAAGAATATTCAGGACTGATTTTCTTTAGGATGGACTGATTGGATCTCCTTGCAGTCCAAGGGACTCTCAAGAGTTTTCTCTAACACCACAGTTCAAAAGCATTAATTCTTCAGCACTCAGCTTTCTGTATAGTCCAACTCTCACATCTATATGTGACTACGGGAAAAACCATAGCTTTGACTGGATGGACCTTTGTTGGTAAAGTAATGTCTCTGCTTTTTAACATGCTGTCTATCGTTCATAAAACTAAGATCATGGCATCTGGTCCCATCACTTCATGGGAAATAGATGGGGAAACAGTGTCAGACTTTATTTTTTGGGGCTCCAAAATCACTGCAGATGGTGATTGCAGCCTGGAAATTAAGAGATGCTTGCTCCTTGGAAGGAAAGTTATGACCAACCTAGATAGCATATTCAAAAGCAGAGACATTACTTTGCCAACAAAGGTCCGTCTAGTCAAGGCTATTGTTTTCCCAGTGGTCATGTATGGATGTGAGAGTTGGACTGTGAAGAAGGCTGAGAGCCGAAGAATTGATGCTTTTGAACTGTGGTGTTGGAGAAGACTCTTGAGAGTCCCTTGGACTGCAAAGAGATCCAACCAGTCCATTCTAAAGGAGATCAGCCCTGGGATTTCTTTGGAAGGACTGATGCTAAAGCTGAAACTCCAATACTTAGGCCACCTCATGCGAAGAGTTGACTCATTGGAATAGACTCTGATGCTGGGAGGGATTGGGGGCAGGAGGAGAAGGGGACGACAGAAGATGAGATGGCTGGATGACATCCCCGACTCAATGGACATGAGTCTGAGTGAACTCCGGGAGTTGGTGATGGACAGGGAGGCCTGACGTGCTGCGATTCATGGGGTCGCAAAGAGTTGGACACGACTGAGTGACTGAACTGAACTGAACTGACTGAGGTTGGTCATAGCTTTTCTTCCAAGGAGTGAACATCTTGTAATGTCATGGCTGCAGTCACCATCTGCAGTGATTTTGGAGTGATTTTTTGGGGGCTCCAAAATCACTGCAGATGGTGATTGCAGCCATGAATTTAAAAGACCGTTATTATTCCAGTACTAAAGCCAAAGAAAGAAGAACAATATCTTATATGACCATAGAACAAAATTCCTCAATAAAATATGATCAAGTTGCATTCATCATTGGATAAAAAACATAGTCTATCATGACCAAGTTAGGTTCATCCCAGAAATACAAGGCTAGTTTCACATTTTATAACCAATTAATATAATTTGATGCATTCATAGGTTGTATGAGGAACACCAAATGGTCATTTCAATATATGGTGTAAAAAAAGAATTTAACAAATTTCTACATTCTTTCTCAATAAAAACATTTAGTAAACTAGGAATATAAAGGAGTTTCCTAACCTAGTAAAGGGCATCTACCAAAAAAAGCAAAAGACAACAACCCCTGCCAAAAACAAAAAAAGCCCAAAACAAAACTAGACCTACTGCCTATGTTACGTTGAATGGTAAGAGTTTGTATCTTTTTTCCAAGACCAAGAATAAGGAAAATATGCCTTCTCCCCTCACTGTTTATTCTTCAGGCAAGAATACTCAAGTCAGCTGCCACGCGCTCCTCCAGGGGATCTTCCCAACCCAGAGATCGAAGCTGTATCTCCCGTGGTTCCTGCACTGCAGAAGGTTTCTTTACCCCTGAGCCATAGGGGAAGCCCAAAGCTAATCTATAAGAGCTTCCAATAAGTAAACCTGGAACAAATTTGGACAACAAAATGAATGGTATTGGATTATAAGCTAAGAAATAAAATCAGTATCTCTTGAGTTTGTACTGATATAATTATTGAATAAGTAAACAAAAAGAAGAAAACAGACTTACCTTCCTTACTTCCTTAGAGAATAATTCCAAATAATAAATGTAGAAAGGATGAGGGAAATAGAAAGTTACCATCCGATCATCTTAGTAATAATGGTAACAGGGCATGATCCACAGATGAATGTCAACGTTAATAGGCAGAACTTTACAGAGAAACAGGATATTCACATAGCCTTGGTGTATATTTCCTATGACATTTATTAATCACTAAGACCACAATAGTGATTAATAGATGTCATAGGAAATATACACCAAGGCTATGTAAATATCCTGTTTCTTTGTAAAGTTCTGCCCGCTAACGTTGACATTCATCTGTGGATCATAGGCAATGGCACCCCACTCCAGTACTCTTGCCTAGAAAATCCCATGGGTGGAGGAGCCTGGTAGGCTGCAGTCCATGGGGTCGCTAAGAGTCAGACTCGACTGAGCGACTTCACTTTCACTTTTCACTTTCATGCATTAGAGAAGGAAATGGCAACCCACTCCAGTGTTCTTGCCTGGAGAATCCCAGGGACGGGGGAGCCTGGTGAGCTGCCATCTATGGGGTCGCACAGGGTCGGACACGACTGAAGCGACTTAGCAGCATTGTGGTCTTAACATGTTTCCACAGTTTCCTGATGCCTTTCCAGGAGGTGGAGTTTAGTCCCCCTCCTCTTGGGTCAGATATAGATTTAGTAACTTGCTTTCTAATGAATGAAGTATAGAAAGGGGGAAAATGAATTTTACAGAGCAAAAACATGCAGTTAACAAAAACTAAACAATCAAGTTAACTGCACTAACCTTAGTAGCCAGTAGTAATTCAGGCTGATATAGTGATTTGTTATATGAGAAGGGTACTTGACTCTGTGATGTTCTTTCCTCAAATCTGTATTCCCTATCTAATGAGAGAACATCAAACAGACAGAGAATCAGTCTACAAAAATATCTGACCAGCACTTTTCCAAAGTGTCAAGGTCATGGAAAAACAAAACAAAAAATAAAAAGGAAAAACTAAAACAGTCACAGATAGGAGAAATAAAAAATAAATGCAGCCTGGTGCATTGGATTGGATCCTGGAACAGGAAAGAGCCTTTCATGGGAAAAGCCTGGTGAAAAGTCTTGATAAACTATAGTTATGTAAGCATTAACCTGTGAGAAAGCTGCATAAAGAGTATACAAGAACATTCTGTATTATCTTTGCAATTCTTCTGTGTATCTAAAATTACTTAAAATGTTTTTTAAAGGCATGTAGTAAAGTTTTGGTATATGTGAGGCAATTTGACAGTGCTTTGATCTAGGCAAAGAAAATACAAACTAGCATAGCCACGTGCTCTGTTGCTTCAGTCGTGTCCAACTCTTTGCAATCCCATGGACTATAGCCCACCAGGCTCTTCTGTCCATGGGATTTTTCAAGCAAGAATACTGGAGTGGGTTGCCCTTTCCTCCTTCAGGGGATCTTCCTGACCCAGGGATCAAACCCACCATCTCCTATATCTCCTGCATTGCAGGCAGGTTCTTTACTGCTAAGCCACCGGGGAAGTCCCTAGCATAGCCATAGTCATTTATATAAAAATAATAGAGTGACAAAATAATTCTGGCGCAAAAGAGTTTAACATACTACCTTTATATACAATATAAAAGATAGTGAAGATAATTTTGGTGCAGTATAGAGCGTGCTTAATGTACAAGTAGTTCTGTCCATCCCACAATTGTTTAATTAATATCTATTTTTTTGTTTCTTCTAATGATACAATATCTAGGTTTGTACTACCCAATTAAAGTTTTTTATAACGAAAGAAAGTCACTCAGTTGTGTCCAACTCTTTTCAACCCCATGGACTATACAGTCCATGGAATTCTCCAGGCCAGAATACTGACTGGAGTGGGTAGCCTTTCTCTTCTCCAGAGGATCTTCCCAACCTAGGGATTGAACCCAGGTCTCCCGTATTACAGATGGATTCTTTACCAGCTGAACCACAGGGGAAGCCCATTTTTATAGCGATGGAACTGTTATAAATCTACTATTCAGTATGGTAGCCACTAGTCACATGTGGCTGTTGAGCACTTGAAATGTGGCTAGTATGACTGAGGGGGTAAATTTTAATTAATTCAACTTTAGTTTAAACATAAATTTGAATAGCCACATGTGGCTCGAGACTCTCATATTGGACAACAGAGCTCTATATGATAAGTCCCTTGAGAGCAACAATATGTCTTACTCAGTTTTTATCACTTGTCTGAACAGTGATCAACAGAGATGTGTGGTAAATAAAGCTGACAAAGTCACTTTTTTGAGAGTCTGGTGTAGTGATTTTCAACCTGCCTGCACATTAGAATCACATGGAAAAGTGAAAGTCATTCAGTTGTGTCCAACTTTTTGCAACCATGGACTGTATAGTCCATGGAATTCTCCAGGCCAGAATACTGGAGTGGGTAGCCTTTCCCTTCTCCAGGGGATCTTCCCAACCCAGCAATTGAACCAGGGTTTCCTGCATTGCAGGCAGATTCTTTACCAACTGAGCTATCACATGGAGAGAGCTTTAATTTGTGATCTCCACCCCAGACAGTCACCTTAAGGCAGGGAGGGGCTGGGGGAGCCAGAGAAGGGAAGAGATGTCCAGATATAAGGATTTATTTTAAAAGATGTTAGGTGATTCCTAATACAACCAGGGTTGAAAAACACTGTTTTCAGTAAAGAAAGGATATATGACACAATGATCAAAAATGGATTTAAATTCCCTACCTTGCTACACTGCCCAAGATTTCTTACATTATCTAATAGATGGCAAAGTAAAACTATGTTTCATGCATATAATTTTAAACAAATAAGTACTAAATAGTACTTTTAGGAAAAAGATACTGTATCATTTAGGCTATTATAACTCATGAAAAAATTGTGTCTTGCTGTATTAGACAGTATAATGGCAACCCACTCCAATACTCTTGTCTGGAAAATCCCATGGACGGAGGAGCCTGGTAGGCTGCAGTCCATGGGGTCGTGAAGAGTTGGGCACGGGACACGACTGAGCGACTTCACTTTCACTTTTCACTCACATGCATTGGAGAAGGAAATGGCAACCCACTCTAGTGTTCTTGCCTGGAGAATCCCAGGGACGGGGAAGCCTGGTGGGCTGCGGTCTATGGGGTCACACAGAGTCGGACACGACTGAAGCGACTTAGCAGCAGCAGCATGTGTACTGTACATATGATACACATAGAGTATCAATGAGAATAAGATATCTTGAACATATATCTCTGCAGTTCAGAAACAAGCAGAATAGATAAATCACAAATCACAGATTTTATTGTTTGTTGTAGTAGAAAGTGGTTAAAGAGAATCACTGTTGGAACTTTTGTTTTTGGCCTATCGAGTAGATTTGTTACCTGGGTTCTAAATAGTGAATTAACATAAGGAATGAAAAGTTTAAACCCAGCTAGGGTAGAAGCCAAGGAGCTGACCACCATTATTCCCTCACTACAGATGAATTTCCTCCTTCAGATTCCTGGATCTTTGTGTTTTAATTTGGTGTGTAGGTTGGGAGATTATGTTTAAACCATTAAGGGATTTTAACTGGAGAAAGGTGAGGGCTGAGGGGTAATTGTTATTGGATGACAGTATAAGGTGCTATCAAAGATTCAGCTTCAACTTGGATAATCATTTATCTTCTCTGCATCTAGAATGCCAGCTATAATCATAATCAATTACGTGTTCCTTTCCTGTTGACTTTTTTTTCCTTTTCTTTTTCTAATAGAGTGATTTGGGGGAATGGGGAGCTGAGAGCCATAAAAACCCTGTTAGTCATAGAGAATTATTTGTTGTATAGAATTACTTATTACTGATGGTGAATGGTTTTTATGGGCCATTCCCTAAGACTTGGAAATGATTTAACTGGTGTAGCAGGAAAAGCATGGACATTGTACAGTAAGACCAGGTTTTGAATCTCAGTATTTTCACTTACTACCTATATAATTTTGGGGAATTTTATCTCTGAGTCTCAGTTTCCTCTTTTACATGGTGGAATTATAATACCTGTCCTAGTAGAGCTGTTGTGAAGAATAAATGAGCTAATATTATAAAGTACGTGGTAGGCAGTTAGTGCGTTCTAGTTTTCCTTCCTTGATGACACCTCATGCTTCTCTCCACAAGATCATTCCCCTCGCTCCTTCTGGCTCTCGGGGGTCCAGCGCTGTAACCCCTGTGTGTTCTGCAGCCCTCCTTTCAACCCAGCATCACCACCTCACCTGTGGTCTTCTAGGTTCCTGCAGGTCTCAGCATGATGACTATTCTTACTCCTCCTCTTCTCCCTACTCTAAGTTAATATTTATTGAGTACAGTGTTAAATTCTTTAGGTGTATGTCTACTTAATTAATAACATAATATATAATAACATGATTACGTTTATCTATGTAACTATGTATCTATGTATGCTTCCCAGGTGACTCAGTGGTAAAGCATCTGCCTGTCAATGCAGGAGAAGTGGGTTCAATCCTGGGATCGGGAAGATCCCCTGAAGGAGGGAATGGCTACCCACTCTAGTATTCTTGCTTGGGAAATCCCATAGACAGAGGATCCTGGTGGGCTACAGTCCAAGGGGTTGCAAAAGAGTCAGACACAACTGAGCGACTGAACAACAGCTTAATCTTCATGACAGTGTCATCCCTATTTTACACATGAGGCAGCAAGTCTTAGATGAGATCTCCCTCAGGTCATGACACTTAGCTAAGGTGACATAGCCAGTCCACTGTCTTGGTTGGCTCCATGTTGCCCCCAGGACCCATTGACAGCTTTTCAGGACAGAATACAATTCTCTTCATGGTTGGGACTCCTGTGTCTCCATCTGAAGCTTCAGCGACACTCAGACCCATTCCTTAAACATTCCATGTCTTTTGTGCTTCCTGCTTTTCCACATATTACTCCCTGCAGTGCCCTGTTCTTTCTCCAGCCATCCAGTTAGCTTCAGTTTTGCAGCCTGTCTAAGATGTCAAACTTTCCATGAATTCTTCCTAGCTTGTTGCAGGCCCTCCAACTTCTGTAGTCTGTGACACAAGCTTGTAACTGTCACTTTTCATACTCTTTGGAAATTAGTAATTTGTCTGTTCCTTTTCCTATGCTATTATTTATATTAAACTATTACACTATTACTGGCTTTCCTGATAGCTCAGTTGGTCAAGAATCTGCCTGCAATGCAGGAGACCCCGGTTCGATTCCTGGGTCAGGAAGATCCCCTGGAGAAGGGAAAGGCTACCCACTCTAGTATTCTAGCCTGGAAATTCCATGGGGTTGTGAAGAGTTGGGCGTGACTGAGCGACTTTCACTTTCACTTTTCATTACACTATTACTATCCTTCAGTTGCTAGCTTTCTCCCTTCTAACAGGGAGAAGAATTTTTACCACCTACTTGGTGTTTAATAAAGGTGTATATTGTGTGTGTGCATTAAGCTGGAATTTCTATTAAGATAATTTTAATTCCCATGTGGTAACAAGAAACAATAGAGATCCCTTACATGGTGCTCATTTTCCTCTAGTTCTGTGTGTGTGCTAAGTCGCTTCAGTCATGTCTGACTCTTTGCAACCCTGTGGGCCCTAGCCCTCCAGGCTTCTCTGTCCATGGGATTCTCCATGCAAGAATACTGGAGTGGGTTGCCATGCTCTCCTCCAGGGGACCTTCCCAACCCAGGGACTGAACCCACACCTCTTACATATCCTGCATTGGTAGGCAGGTTCTTTACTACTAGTGCCACTGGAACCTTTAGTAAAACTATAGTATAACATCAAAATCAAGAAATTGACCTTGATACAGTCCACTGATTTTATTTAGATTTTTCCAGTTTTACTTGGAAATAATACACACTCATTTCTGTGTGTATTAAGATTACTTAAAATTTATCACCCATGTAGGTTTGTGGATCTACCACCACAATCAAAATACTGAACAGTTCCAATACCACATGGGTCCCTTCTGAGCCCTTTTATAAGCAAGTTCATGTCATTCCCTCCCTTGCCCACTTCTTACCACATCCTTTGGCAGCCTTACCTAACCTCTGGCAACCATTTATCTGTCTTTCATTTCTAAGATGTTGTCATTTCAAAAATGTTACCAAAATGGAATCATGTAGTACATAATCTTTTGGGATTGGCTGTTTTAACTCAGTGTTACTCCCTGAAGATTCATCCAAGTTTTTGCATATATTAATTGTTCATTCCTTTTATTGCTTTTATTGTATTCCACGCAATGGCATATCTACACTCCACTTGCTTGGCATTCTACACTCCACTTTCTTTAATCATTCACCTGATGAAGGACATCTGGGCTGATTCCATTTGGGGGCTGTTATGAATAAAGCTACTATGAAAATTTGTGTTCAGATTTTTAGGTGACCATAAATTTCATTTTCTCTAGAATAAATAATCAAGAGTGCAAATGCTGGATCATATGGTAATTGCATGTTAAGTTTTAAAAGAAACTCTCTTCTTGGGCTCCAGAATCACTGCGGATGGTGACTGCAGGCATGAGGTCAGAAGATGGTTGCTTCTTGGCAGGAAAGCAATGGCAAATGTAGGCAGTGTGTTGAAAACCAGAGACACTACTCTGCTGACAAAGGTCTGTATCTTCAAGGCTAAAGGCTATGGTCTTCCCAGTGGTCACATACAGTTGTAAGAGCTGGACCATAAGGAAGGCAGAATGCCAAAGAAATGATGCTTTTGAGCTGTGGTTCTGGAGAAGACTCCTGAAAGTCCCTCAGACAGCCAGGAGATCAAACCAGTCAATCTTAAGGGAGATCAACCCTGAATATTCACTGGAAGGACTGATGCTGAAGCTGAAGCTCCAGTATTTTGGTCATCTGATGTGAACAGATGGCTCATTGGAAAAGTCCCTGGTGCTGGGAAAGATTGAAGGCAGTAGGAGAAGAGGGCATCAGAGGATGTGATGGCTGGACGGCATCACTGATGCAATGAATGTGAACTTGGGCAAACTCTGGGAGGTGGTGAGGGACAGGGAGGCCTGGCGTGCATGAACTCCATGCAGTCCATGGGGTCACAGAGTCAGACCTGACTGGGTGACTGAACAACGACAAAAGAACCCCCAAATTGTTTTCCAGAGTGGCTGTACCATCTTGTATTCCACCAACAGTGCATGTGTGGTTCAATTTCTCTAAGTCCCAGTCAGCATTCTATATTTCCTTTATTTTTTATTTTGACCTTTCTGATATTTCTCTCACTCTCTCTCTTCCCCTTCCTTCTCTCCCTCTCTCTTTCCCCCAAACTTCTTTTCTTCCTGAGAATCACGCCTGTCTCATTGTGTGCCGTATTTTACCATGAGGGCATTTTCAGGTAGGTTCCTACTTCACTCCATGGATATTTGTGTTCCTGCCTCTTGTATGTGGTGAGCTGTGTGCATGGAGGGGAAGAAGGGATCTTTTATTGTAGGGTGGGGTGCTGGCCACCCTTCCTGCTGTGGCTTCTCCTCTTTGGCACCCATTCCCAACCTATTCCCAAGCTTGTTTCTTCAAACACCCTTCTAGGAGACTTTCAGGAGAAGTCAATGGCACCCCACTCCAGTACTCTTGCCTGGAAAATCCCATGGATGGAGGAGCCTGGTAGGCTGCAGTCCATGGGGTCGCTAAGAGTCAGACATGACTGAGTGACTTCACTTTCACTTTTCACTTTCATGCATTGGAGAAGGAAATGGCAACCCACTCCAGTGTTCTTGCCTTGAGAATCCCAGGGACAGGGGAGCCTGGTGGGCTGCTGTCTGTGGGGTCACACAGGGTCGGACACGACTGAAGCGACTTAGCAGCATCAGGAGACTTTCAATGTGTTCCCCCACCCCCCACCCCCAAATTAACCTTTGCTTCATTTAGCCAAGTTATCTGTTACTTACAACTTAGAATGCTGGCTGATATCATTTTCTTTTTTTAAATGTAAATTATCTTCACTAATTATTCATAGTAGGGGCTTCTCTGGTGGTTTAGCAGTAAAGAATCCATCTGCAGTGCAGGAGATGCAGAAGACTCAGGTTCGATCCCTAGGTTGGGAAGATCCCCTGGAGAAAGAAATAGCAACGCACTCTAGTATCTTGCCAGGAAAATCCCATGGACAGAGAAGCCTGGCAGGCTATGGTCCATGGGGTCACAAAGAGTCAGACCTGACTGAAGCAACTGAGCATTTCATAGTAGAATATTTAACATATATTTCAGTGTCCATTCTTAATAATATAAAAACATAAAAGTATTACATAATGTGGAATAGTACTAAGTGTAAAAGAAAACTCATGCAGATTCAGAGGGAGAACTATTATATTTACCTGAGTGCAGATGGGAAGACGAGATCAGGAAAGGTTTTCAGAGGATAAAGAATTTGAGTAAGGTCTTAAAAAGCAAATAGCGTTTGGACAAATTACAGTCCAAACTGAACAGCTATTTGCTGAGTTTTGGTTTTACATTCATCCAAACAGATCACCACTGAACATCTTTTCTGCATTTTCACTACTTTTGTATTTACCTACTCTAAATAGCTAAAAAATAGACCCTGTGTTCTAACACAGTCTGATCATCTTAGATTGGTGTAACTATATCCTTGTCTGCACTGAATAAGTGATGGTGATTGTGCTGGAACTAAATGGTCGGGACTGGGGAAGAGGTTGCAATATGATACATTGTATCAGTTCTTCACTTACAAGATGGAGCTCAGATATTTTGTTTTTATGATTATTGTTCTTTCTTTTAGTTTTTCTTAAAACATACTGAGTTTCATCCAGTTGCAAAACTGTTGCACTATTCCACATTATGTGATGCTTCTATGTTTTTAGGTCACTAAGAGTAGACACTGAAATATGTTCAATATTCTACTGTGAATAATTAGTGAAAATAATTTACATTTAATAAAAGCAAATGATATCAGCCAGAGTTGTAAGTTGTAAGTAATAAAACTCATTTTAAATTTTAGTTTTAAAAGTATGAATTTGATTATGCTGGTAGGAATTTTATCACTTGCAGGAGACCTGGGTTCGATCCCTGGATTGGGAAGATCCCCTGGAGAAGGGAAAGGCTACCCACTCCAATATCCTGGCCTGGAGAATTCCAAGGGGGTTGCAAAGAGTCGGACATGACTGAGCCACTTTCACTTTCAAGGGGACCTGTCTGCCTGTCCCAGGCTTATCAGTGGTTAGGAGCAATACCAATGAAGGGAGCATACAATAAACTTGTAAAGAACTTCTTCATGTTATAGATGTAGTTCTTCATGTTATAGATGTAGTTCAGTGTGTTTATCATAGCTACTGAAGCCAAAGAATGGATTCCTATATAGAATGTTGTGGCCTCACTGAATATTGTATTTAATTTAGCTCTAAAAGGAATGAAATCTTCTCAAGTTATCAAGTCATAAATTATATTAAAGGTGAAAGTAATACTTGAATTACATAGTTAATAGATAAAAGTACTATTTTAATTTATATCAAGAAATTCATTTGTGACATTGTTGAGATGAGCAATGTGAATCCTAAAACATGATGATAGATTCTAGAAATATACACCACAACCCATATTTTTTATTATGACATACATCGTCTCTATAAAAGAATATAAATAGCTGTATATATACAATCTGCATACATGTTCAGTTGCTCAATTGTGTCCAATTCTTTGCAACCCCATGGACTATAGCCTGCCAGGCTCCTCTGTTCAGGGATTTCCCAGGCAAGAATACTGGAGTGGGTTGCCATTTCCTCCTCCATGGGATCTTCCTTACCCAAGGATCAAACCCATATCTCCTGTGCCTCCTTGCATTGGCAGGCAGATTCTTCACCACTGAGCCACCTAGGAAGCCCGTATACACTCTTTAGAGAATAGTAAAATAAATAGCCACATTCCTGGCAATGAGTTTAAGAAACAGAATGTCCCTAATGCCTTTACAATCTTCATGTACCCTCTAGAGCCCTTCCTCTGCCTCCCTCCTGGAGGTGGGTGGAGCCTAAAGTTTGTATTTATCATTCTTCTGTCTTTCATAATGATTTTATTACTTATAAATGTATCCATAAACAGTAAATATTTTTAAGTTTTGCATACTGCTGAGGCATATATAAATGAAATTTACTGTGTGTGTTCCTCTGTGATTTGCTTTTTTTCTCAGTGTTAGGTTTAACATTTCATCATGTTGATGCCTGTTGTTGCTCAGTTGCTAAGTTGTGTCCGACTCTTTGTGATCCCATGAATTGCAGCATGCCAAGCTTCCCTGTCCATAACTATCTCCCAGAATTTGCTCAGTTTCTTATCCATTGCTTCAGTGATGCCATCTAACCATCTCATCCTCTTCTCCTCCTGTCTTCAATCTTTCCCAGCATCAGGGTCTTTTCCGAAGAGTTGGCTCTTCACATCAGCTGGTCAGAGTGTTGGAGCTTCAGCTTCAGCATCAGTCTGAGCTCTAGTTATTCATGTGTCCTGTTCTATAGTGTTCACTTGTAATAATGTCCCACAGATATTTTTATCCAGTCCAATTGCAATGAACTTATATTGGACCTACTCTTAGTGGATGTAAGCATGTAAATGTAAAATAATTTATGAAGCCTGTTTTTCTATTATAAAACTGAGCTGAGATACAAGTTTCTCTAGAATTGTATTTTATTAGCTTTTCTGACCATGACCTCCAGAAGATACAAATTGGTTTTGCAATTTATATCATTCACAAAACAAGGGATTACAAGGGATGCCTTTTGATATTTTCTATTCTATTCCATTCCATCCCATTTTTAAAAATTCTGCCTATGGCCACAGAATTGTATTGATTTCTTGAGCTACTAATGCTTCACAATCAGTCAACCAGCAATTTTTAAAACGTTGCACTCACACCAGGAATGGAATTGCTGGGTGGCATATTATGCACACTCTCAGTGTTGTTAGACAGTGCCAAATTGATTCCAGTCATTTGTGCTAAGTTACTCTCCCAGTAGCAGCCTGCATGTTCCCTTTGTTGTATAGATTTGTTAACACTGGATACTGTCAAATTTCCCCATTTTCTGGTTTACTGCATTCCATGTTTTTAAGAAAAGTAAATTGAACAGGAACCCAGTTTTAAAGCTCACACAGATAATCCAAATTAAAGTGAACCTATTCAGTGTGTCAATAAAAATTACACGTTCAGAAGAAATCAGAAGTTTCCATTTCTAGGCATTTTAATATAAGGGTGCTTTTAGGAAAAATAAAAACACCTCCTGTGTTTTAACTGTATATCCTGAACAGTGAGCTGGAATCAAATCAGATTCCAGATTGATCTTTGGGGGACTCATACTGTCCAGATGAGTAGCCAGCTATGAAAAGCATACACGCATAGTTGTGAAAAATCTACTTTGCATTTTAATGAAGCAACAGGAATGTTAGCATGAATCATACCTGTAAGCAAATGAAACGTGTGGCTTGGATCTTTGAGGGCTCAAGTGTACAACATATTGAAGGGATTTCTGGTCTTGTGTTTCTGCTGTTTCTACTTAAAACTTGGACAAAACTATACTTTCTCGATTTTCCCACTATCCTCAATGAAGAATGATGGGAAGAGATTGATCTATTTCTTTCACTTGACTTTGAAATCCTTGAGATACAATTCTGGTGAACCTACCACTCACTAGTGGTAAATTCGGGGCACAGGAACTTGTCTTCCTGTGCCTCTAGCCAGCATGTGGAAGGCTCAGGAATGTAGGATTTTCTAAATTTCCATACACACAACCCTTCAGAAGCTTGTAGCATCCCCAGCCCTCAGTTATTCCCAATGCTGAAGCAAATTAGTGAGGCCAAGCAGTCATTTACCTACTTGGAGAGGGAGCAAATTTATTTATGGCAAATTCTCTGGCCACTTGCCAACATCATACACGTTCACAAACAAAACTGGTTGGAGGAGGGGAGGCAGAGAAAGGAAAGTGGTGAAGATGGATCCTGTGCCCTGGAATCATCAGGGCCTCCAAAGGGTGGAGCCTCTACAGGGTTTGAGAAGGGCTGTTTGGGAGAAGTTTTCCTAATCCCGCTTAAAAAGAGAAATGTATTCTGATGTTAGGTGGGCCGTTCTGCTGCCTGACAAATGATATTTTATAGCATTTCAGTAATGATATTCCATTATACAGAGAGGTAACTAAGGTCCAAGAAAGAAGGAGTGAGGCTGGTAGGAAGTAAGTAAGACCGGTGATTTTTAGTCCTGGCTCTGTTGGCAGTTTGGCAGTTGTGCATGTGTGCTCAGTCGTATTCATGTTTTAAAGAAATAGCTTTATTTAAATGTGAACCTAAAGACTGAAAAAAAAAAAAAAACCCAACATATTTTAATTTATATGCATTCTTAGGCCTAATATAGATTAATATTTAAGTAATAGCATTCATTCATCATTCATTCACTAAGCACCATGCCAGACACATATCTGACATTTACAAAGGGCTCTATGTTTTTGCAAAGTACTCTTAATGCATCATCACAAAAGTCCAGCAGAACCCTGAGAGTGTCTTAGTGGGTCTTCTCAGATCAGGAATGGTGATGTTTCCTGGCTGCTGGAGGCCTGCTGAACCAGACTGAAGCCTAAGGGTCTGCTCTGAGGTGTCACTAGGCAGGGAAAGTAGGTATCTGAAGGCGTTGGGACCTTGGTCATTATGGCACGATGGTAAAGAATCCCGCATCAATACAGGAGATTTGGGTTCGATCCCTGGGTTGGGAAGATCCTCTGGAGAAGGAAATGGCAATCTACTCTAGTATTCTTTCCTGGAGAATCCCTTGGATAGAGGAGCCTGACGGGCTATAGTCCCTGGGGTCACAAAAGAGTCAGACACAGTTTAGTGACTAAGCAGCAACCACCTATCGTCCTGTGCCAAACCAGGCCCTGTGCTCTGAATAACGAGGTTGAGATAAAGACACTGGAGTTCTGGTGATTTTCTCTGCCATCCCTCCCTAAATACCTCCCCGAATGCCATGGTACAGCCAGGAGGAAGAACTTGCAGAAATTTCTCATGCTGGAGCTTCACGTGTGACGAAACCTAGGCAGGGGAAATATTTTTGCTGATTCCCAAGGCCAGGCAAATCCAGGTGATAATTTTGTTATTGACCAAACTGCTTCCTTAGTGTTACAATAACAATGGGACTTCTGCTATTTTCATGGCTGTTTTAGCTGCTGCATTAAGTAAACCGTTTCCCAAATAGATATGTTAGAAATATTTTTAAATAATTATGGGAAGGAGTGATTCTTCAGTCTACTGAGGAGACAGCCAGTACAGGTTGAAAAGCTGACAAAAGAACCCACAGACAGACCAATCAGCTAATGATGAGCATGGATAAAATTCTACTTAATGAACTGAGCAGGCAATTGTGAAGATGAGTTAGCTTTCGCCTTTCCTCCACGTGTATGTGTTTGATAGTTTTTTGCATAAATTAACTGACTCCTTAGAACCAGTTCTAAGTCTTCCCCCATCCCATGCCCTGGTGGTCCTAATGAGCACAGGTACTCTGGCAAAGCAGGGAGGAAAAAGAGGAAAAAGTTGGCCACAATAAAACAAGTAATGCAATTCATATCCCTCTAGAGAGGTTTTAATGGCACCTGTGCCTCAGGTGAAGAAAAGACTAAATGTTTTAGGTGCCTAGGGGTCTTGCATCATGCAAAAAGATGGGAAGTACTCAACCAGGGACTTGGTGTCAGATGCTGAGGACACAAGGAATTCCAAGAATTTGTATCTGCTCTCAAGATTCAGTGCACAGAGCGAGGTCCCAGCATCTGGGGAGCTGAACACAGGACCCAGTGCCCTCAAGATCTCACCCTCCTGGAGGGGAAAAGTAATAAGCCCCAGTGAGGACAGCCAAGGTGAAAGGGTAATGCAAACCGTGATTATCTTCTCACTTACAGTTCATACATGGACAGACCACAAGTTGGTTAACCCAGTGTGCATTCCCCATTGCCTGCTTCTGCTAGAGCAGCTGGGAGAGCTAAATGCTGTTGTCACGATCTCCCCTGCAGCCTGGACATGAGGCAGAAGCAGAAAACTGCTGTGGGGTGGGGAGTCGGGGTAGGGAGTGGGGTGGGGAGTGGGATTCTGGAAAAACTTCTGCTTTCCTACTAAAAAAGACTGATGTGGCTTCTTTGCTCCTTCCCCTTTCTTCCCTTCTTTCTGTCTTAGGTGGGGATGTGTAACCAGAAAGTGAAAGTATTCGTTGTTCAGTCGTTTCCAATTCTTTTCGACACCATGGACTATAGCCTGCCAGGTGCCTCTTATCCACGGAATTCTCCAGGCAAGAATACTGGAGTGGGTAGCCATTCCTTTCTCCAGGGGATCTTCCTGACCCAGGGATAGAACCTGGGTCTCCTGCACTGCAGGCAGATTCTTCACTGTCTGAGCCACTACGGAAGCCCTAAGCTGGGGGCAGCTATCTTATAAAGGAGAGAAAGGACTTCAGAATCACTGTCCCTGACATTGTTAGGCTGCTGAACTAACACTAGCTTTTGCCAGTCCACAGAATCCGTAAGATATGAGAGAAATCAACCTCGATTTGTTGAGGCCATAGTAAGATATTTTTTTGAAACTTGCTATGTATCTTTTGTGTTTTCTCTTGATTCAAACTTTGCAGTACATGTTGTAGTCCTAAGTTTTGGAGATATCTGGGTCAGCTCCGGGAGGCAGCAGAACCTCTTGACAACATTCGGTGACACCACCTGCAGGAATTAATAAGACATCACTTGCGTGGATGAGCGACAAATGCAATGTCACATTATCCATTAGTGACCTTCAGTTCAGTTCAGTCACTCAGTCGTGTCCGACTCTTTGTGACCCCATGAATCACAGCATGCCAGGCCTCCCTGTCCATCACCAACTCCCGGAGTTCACTAAGACTCATGTCCATCGAGTCAGTGATGCCATCCAGCCATCTCATCCTCTGTCATCCCCTTCTCTTCCTGCCCCCAATCCCTCCCAGCATCAGAGTCTTTTACCCACTGTCAATTTTTTCTGAACTATTTTTCCAAAAATTTGATAAATTGATGATTCACCCATAATAAGGTTTATTTCCATTCCTGCAGTTTGGGTAGTGTGTCCTTAGTACTACTGAAGCTAGTAGATCTTTTAAGATGAGGTCAGTGGGGGACATTTGGTTTAGAGAAGAAAGAGAATGAAATCTTTAAGAATGAGAAAGAGAAAAATTGTGGAAAGGTTGGAACATGCGTTCAAAAAAAAATATGCTCAATTATGTTTTCTCTTACTTGTTTCTGGATTGTTTTCAATGAGATGACATCATGGATTTTGAAAGCAATAATCATATCTGTTATTCTTAATTTATTTTAGGGTTAAAGCCCCAGTGTATTTACTGCAAGGCAATCTTTTCTTCTGACATGTGTGTCTCCTGTCTTCATCCCACCCCCACCTATATTCAGAAAGGTTAAGAAACATTCTGAAGTATGTCTAATCGTATGAGCTTTGTGGCTCTATTTTCAAGCAGAAGTGTGGGGATAAAGTTGGCTGATCTGAACCTTTAGAAAAGGGGTGGTATCCACTGAATTTTATGTTTTACTAAGTGTGATGAAAACAAAATAAAACAGGTGCCCTTCAAATGGAGGCCTGAAATCTGCAAAGGTTTTTCCGTTAAGCTTAACAGTAATGGTTCTTTCCTGTGTTACATTTGGCAGGGGCTTAGCAATTGAGTTCTCCCTTCTGTGGAGTGTTGTGAAGGGCAATGAAGCAGGGGTTGGAACCTGAATAAGGTTTGCAAGTTAAAGCGGATTGGAAGTGTCTTCTGTATTTTTTCTGTCTTTCTCCCTGAAAGTCAAATAAATCTTCAGAACTCTTCACATTTCAAACATAATATTTTTTCACATCCATGAAATGATTTTCTGAAGCTCACTGTATGCATGTGGCTTTTATATCTGCACAGTGCTTCCCAGGGATGTTATTAGCTATGCCTCCTGAGAACGCTGAGGGGGAACTCATATTGTTACCCTGGTTTGATATTTAAGAAAACTGACAAAGGCTTATCAGAGGCCGCCTCTGTGAGCTCTTGGAACGGTGACATGTCGCAAATGGCTGAGTCTTTCTGTACTTCGTCTGTGTTTTTAAAGAGTATTCTAAACATATCCTAGTTTAAAACAGAAGCCCACCACAGCGCTTTAGCTGTATTGACACTTCAAGATATATCCTCCAGTAATATCTCATTTTTTAAAAAAAATTCAGCTGCTTCCTAATTTACAGTTACTGCAAGGAGATCCAACCAGTCCATTCTAAAGGAGATCAGCCCTGGGTGTTCTTTGGAAGGAATGATGCTAAAGCTGAAACTCCAGTACTTTGGCCACCTCATGCGAAGAGTTGACTCATTGGAAAAGACCCTGATGCTGGGAGGGATTGGGGGCAGGAGGAGAAGGGGATGACAGAGGATGAGATGGCTGGATGGCATCACCAACTCGATGGACATGAGTTTGGGTGAACTCCAGGAGTTGGTGATGGACAGGGAGGCCTGGCGTGCTGCGATTCATGGGGTCACAAAGAGTTGGACACAACTGAGCGACTGAACTGAAGTGAACTGAACTGAATTTAGAGATACAGACCTTCTTGTGTAGAACTGGGATTAGGCAGCATGCCTGGAAGATGATACGCTGTTGCTGTTGTTCAGTCACTGAGTTGTGTCTGACTCCGTGCGACCCCATGGACTGCAGCACACCACTTTCTTCTATCCTCCACTGTCTCCCAGAGTTTGCTCAAATTCATGTCCACTGAGTTGGTGATGCTATCCAACCATCTCATCCTCTGTCGCCCGCTTCTCCTGCCTTCAATTTTTCCTAGCCTTAGTCTTTTCCAATAAGTTGGCTCTTAGCATCAGGTGGCCAAAGTGTTGGAGCTTCAGTTTCAGCATCAGTCCTTCCAGTGAATATTCAGTGTTGATTTCCTGTGGGATCGACTGGTTTGATCTCCTTGCAGTCAAGGGGCTTTAAAGGCAGTCCAGGTGATGCCATAGAATAACCCCATACTAAAAACTGGGTTTGTCTTCTTCATCAGGCCCACTCTATTCAATAGTATCAGCTTATAACTCTGTCAAGGACTCTGACCCCACTTACCCCTGAGGGTCATATGTTACTCATTTGTGCATGCACCCATCAAACATTTATTAAGAACCTACTATTTGCTGGGAAATTGGCTGGATTCTAGAGACAGAAAGAAAATTGTGTCAGAGTTATGTACAAGTAACCTAGGAAATGACTGAATGGACCTCTGGAATTATTCCCAGGATGGCAAAGAAAAATGCTTTTTTACACAACATTTTAGTAGATCAGTGAATTACTGATTAAATGGGAACATATCATTCAGATGTTGGATTTTAGACTTTTGTATCACTTAATATAAAACACTTGTGGAAGTTTTAGAACAATCTAAACTATTCTATGGAGAAAGTAAATCTGAACACTGTTACCTGGAGGGTGGGGGGAATGAGGGTGGTTATTAACTGAAGGGGAGCAAGAGAGAGTTTTCTGTGCTGGTGACGATGTTCTGTCTTTTGATGGAGGTTTGCATTACACAGATACACATACTTGTCAAAACTTATCAAATGTGCCCTCAGAATTCATGCATGTAATTCAAAATAAAAGTGGCTGTAAGTGAAAGATTAAAATTAAAACACTTGGGGGCTAAGAGAGCAAGGAAAGAGGCATTTCTTTATACCAGATCCCTTTTACTAGGTCTAGCCCAAGAAGTTGTGTTGTCCAGTTGCTAAGTCGTGTCCAACTCTTTGCGACCCCATGGACTGTAGCCCACCAGGCTCCTCTGTCCAAGGGATTTCCCAGGCAAGAAGACCAGAGAGGGTTGCCATTCACTTCTCCAGAGGATCTTCCCAACCCAAGAATTGAACCTGTGTCTTTCATTGGCAGGTTGGTTCTTTACCACTGAGCCACCAGGGAAGTCCCACATTCTTTTTAGCTGCCATGATTCCCAGAATGTGATTGTATCATGGTTCCCTGTGCAGTCTTGATGGTTAATGAAAGGTAGCTATTGTTTTTGGAAGGTCCATGCATGCTTTCTGAAAATAAAAAATATAGATTCATGAAGAGCAATTTGAATTCTTCCCAGAGTCAAAGATCTCTTTTGTCACAAAAGATTCTACTTGTGATTGATGAACATCTCTAGGTTTGTTCGTAAATTTTTGAGGAAGCGCTAAGTTTCAGCGCTAAAAGCCAGTTATGGTGTCACAAAAGAATCAAACCATCCTTTAGGGTTTTTTTTCTCCAGGATTTCCGATAAAGTGTTTTTGGAAGGAACATTTTTTCCCATCAAGGCTCATGTTAAAATACAGGTCAGGAAATTCAGTTGAGTAAACAAGTTAGCCACAACTTTCATCCAAGGGGACGCGCATCACAGGGGTCACTTGGTGGTGCTGGAGTTGGGTTAAACACATTGGTCATGGTTATATATAGTACTTGAAGTCCAAACATTCACTCCAACTCCATCATCACTTTCTTGGGTTGTCCCAGCAAATTCCTCCTGGACTAGTTCTTTGCCAAGTTTAAAAAGCAATGGATTCTAAAGTATAACAGAGAAAAATCAACCTTTCCTTTTTTGAAAACCTTAAAAAGTTTTCCCTTCCTTGCCCCTAAGAGGAAGCTTTTCACATACAAATGCATTTGTAAATAAGCGCATTCAGTTAATGCCGCAGTGAAAGCAATAAACTTGTTTATCTTGGTAAATGAAACTTTTATAAATTAAAGTTATAAGAAACAATATCCTTATTTTATGGTTTTTAAAAGCAAAGCCACAGAAGATAAAAAGATAAGAAATAGCAAAAAAAAAAAAAAAAAAGCAAATTAATGTACCTATTATGCTTTTTCCCCTGGAGAAGGAAATGGCAACCCACTCCAGTATTCTTGCCTGGAGAATCCCATGGACAGAGGAACCTGGCAGGCTACAGTCCACGGGGTCGCAAAGAGTCGGACAAAAAGCATAATTACTTTTTAAAATAATATGCTTTTTAAAGTAAAACACATATTTTCTCTGAAGGAAAATGTATGTATAAATATATACGGTTTGTAAATGTGCAGCTTGAAGAAACTGAATACACCCTGGTAACCAGCACTAGAATTGAGAACTAGATTATAACCAGAGCATTCTCCCAGGAGCCCGTCTCTTGTTCTCTGCTAATCGATATCATTTCCTATCTTTTAGGGTAATTATTACTCTAACTTTTGATATCATACGCTTATCTTGCCTCTTAATATCTTGTATAAATGAAATTATTCAATAAGTACTTTTTTTCTGTCTGGATACTGAGTAGAGCTGGTGGGAACATGGTTGTACACATCTTTGAGTGAATACATATATGCATAGGAGAAGGCAATGGCACCCCACTCCAGTACTCTTGCCTGGAAAATCCCATGGATGGAGGAGCCTGGTAGGCTGCAGTCCACGGGGTCGCTAAGAGTCGAACACGACCAAGCGACTTCCCTTTCACTTTTCACTTTCATGCATTGGAGAAGGAAATGGCAACCCACTTCAGTGTTCTTGCCTGGAGAATCCCAGGGACGGGGGAATCTGGTAGGCTTCCATCTATGGGGTCGCACAGAGTCGGACACGACTGAAGCAACTTAGCAGCAGCAGCAGCATACATGCATATCTTTTAGGCATAAACCAAACCATAGAGTTGGTGTGTCATAGAGCATGTATATGTTCAGTTGTGGTTGTTCAGTCACTAAGTCATGTCCAACTCTTCATGATCCCATGGACTGCAGCACGACAGGCTTCCCTGTCCTTCACTATCTCCCAAAGTTCAATCAAACTCATGTCTATTGAGATGGTGATGCCATCCAACCATCTCATCCCCTCTTGCCCCCTTCTCCTGTTGCCCTCAATCTTTCCCAGCATCAGCGGCTTTTCCAATGAGTTGGCTCTTCACATCAGGTGACCAAAGTATTGTAGCTTCAGCTTCAGCATCAGTCCTTCCAGTGAATATTCAGAGTTGATTTCCTGTGGGATTGACTGGTTTGATCTCCTTGCAGTCCAAGGGACTGTATGGTAGATAATGCTGAACTGTTTGCAAAGTGATTCTATGTGCTTTTTTTTTTTCTTTTTAATGTATGCCTATGCTAAAATATGTGCTTTCCAGGTGGAGCTAGGGGTAAAGAACCCACCTGCTAATGCAGGAGACATAAGAGATGTGGATTTGATCCCTGGATCAGGAAGATACCCTGGATAAGGGAATGGCAACCCACTCCAGTATTCTTGCCTGGGAAATCCTATGGACAGAGGAGCCTGGCGGGCTACAGTCCATAGGGTCGCAAAGAATCGGACACGACTAAAGTGACTTAGCACGCACACAAGCTAAAATATAATGCTTTTCCCAATCTCATTTGTCATGAGAGTTTTAAACTGAAAAAATAATCTGAAAAACCAAATAATTTTGCTAATATAGTTATTTCGAGTGAAATTTTTTTGAGACCTAAATCATAACTCGTGAAAACTTGTTCATAAAGGTACCTACAACCCCACCTAAAGCCCAGGCTGGCAGCTCTGCAGCGAAAGGTGAATCACCGTGAGACAAGGCTGTAACCCAGTTCAGAACAAGAGTGCGTATTCTAATCTTACATAACAAGACCTTCCTGTTTACAAACAGATACTAGGTTGCTTTCCAGGACAGTCAGGTAGAGATGTGTTTCTTTCTTCTCAAAATAGATGGTTTTAAATTGCAAGCCACTGAAACCAATTCTGGTTAATTGAGCAGAAAAGAAAAGAGATTTGATTAAAAGATTTGATTAATAACCGCTCAGTCTCTCAGAGTGTCAGAGAACCAGCCAAGGAGACATTTCAGTCATGGTTTAGAACTGCTCCGGGATACAGATTCAAATTCCTGCAGCCTGCCCTGGGTAGCCAGTCTCCATCCAGGTATTTATGTTCTGTGCTCTGTCCTTTTACCTGAAATTAGGGCTTCTCTGTCTGACTGGTAGAGTTTGGCAGATGTGACAGTGTGTGACTCATGAGATGAGGTTATAGAGGACATTGAAGTTTCCCATTGGTCTCTGAGACTGTGCACTCAAAGGGAAACCAGCTGCCACGGGTGGAGGATACACTAGGAATCTCTATGGAGAGGAATTGCATTCCCCTGCTGACAACCATCACCAGCTTAGTAGCCACAGGGCAGAGCTACCTTGGAAGCAGGCCCTCTGTCCCCAGTCACCTTCAGATAACTGCACCTAACATCTTGAGTGCCAACCCCTGAGGGACTCTGCGTCTGAGGTTAGTCAGCTGTGCTGGCCTGAATTTCTGACCCACAGCACTGTGAGAAAAAGGAATATTTACTGTTGTTTGAAGCCATCACATTTCAGGTAATTTGTTACATAGCAGCAGATCGCTAATCACCAGTCCTAGTTAACAGGCTATAGCTGTTGGAACTGTTGGCATCACTGCCTTTGGGAACTAGATGTAAGTCAAGCAGCGTCACCAATGTGAGGCAAACTAGAGTTCAAACCCTTGGCTACTCTATCCCTTGGCTGCTGCTGCTGCTATGTCGCTTTAGTCATGTCCGACTCTGTGCAACCCCATAGACGACCTCCCACCAGGCTCCCCTGTCCCTGGGATTCTCCAGGCAAGAACACTGCAGGGCGTTGCCATTTCCTTCTCCAATGGCTAGCCTCTCCAAAATAGCAAAACCGTTGATGTGATCCAAAATGTTGTATCAAAGTGTTTCCTGAATACGGACTTTGTTTCCTCTTTAAGCAAAGGCTTTGTGGCACTCTCTAAGAAAGAACTTTTAGGAAAATGCTATTTTTCTTAATCGTTAATATACTATATATTACAAAAGCTCTGGTACCTGCCTTCGACAATATTATAATGGCCTTGTGACATAATAAGCAGTTGTGTTCTAGAGTTTTGCTTTTAAGACAAATCTCTTTATTTTTTAGGTCATTTGTGGATATAGTTTTAAAAATATTGAAGCCTTTCAAGACTGATATATACAAACCTTTAAGAATTTTAACTTCTGAAGTTTGAAGTGTTAGGTGGCTTTCAGCATTACACACCAATCTTATGAAATATATTGTTAGTCAAGCTTAATTGTGTCTGACTCTTTGCTACCCCATGGGCTGTAGCCTGCCAGGCCCCTCTGTCCATGGAATTCTCCAGTCAAACAATACTGGAGTGGGTAGCCATTCCCTTCTCTGGGGGATCTTCCCAACCCGGAGATCAAACATAGGTCTCCTACATTGCAGGCACATTCTTTACCATCTGAGCCACCAATGAAAGTCACTCAGTTGTGTCCAACTCTTTGCTACCCCATGGACTGTAGACCACCAGGCTCCTCTGTCCATGGAATTCTTCAGGCAAGAATACTGGAGTGGGTAGACATTCCCTTCTTCAGGGGATCTTCCCAGCCCAGGGGTTGAACCCAAGTCTCCAACACTGCAGGTGGATTCTCTATTGTATGAGCCACGAGGGAAGCCAGAGAAACCCATAAAATGGATGGCTGCTCCATGACTGTGAGTTGATCCTTTGACCTCTGGAGATCAGCATTATGGTCTCCTAAATGGACCATGGTTCTTAAGGGAGCAAATTATATATAATATATATTTTATATAAAATTATATATATAGTATACATATTAAATGATACATATTATATAATATATTATAACATATATTATTATATATGGATCATGGTTGTTAAGGGATCAAATTATATATAATTATATATTATATATATGTGTGTGTATTTATATATAATCTGACCCCTTGACAACTGTGGTCCATTTAGCAGACCATAATGCTGATCTCCAGAGGTCAAAGGACCAACTCAGTTATGAAGCAGCCGCCTCTGACCTCAGAGCTGATAGGACAAGTCTGGACTCCAAGGTGGAGGCTTTAGCCTGTAACAATCCACATGCATCCCTTACTGACAGAGCCCTAACTGAAGATTCCGAAGCTTGTAAATTTCCACCACACTTTTAAGAAGTTGGGGGTGGCTAGAAGTCATTTCACAGTAGGAGTGATTTGTAGCCAGAATCAGCCAACCTTTGGCCTCATTTTTGTGTAGTTTGGATGATTCTATCATCAGATCTGCCTCTCTATATAAAGTGTTTCCTGTTTGAGTTTCCTTTTTCAAATGAATGGATTTATTATCCTAGAGGAAGACTTGGTCTAGCTGTTCTGCAAAGGGCAGGATGAATGAAAGGTTATAGATCAAATGCATTTTATGTTGCCAATTCAGCTGAGAATTGGCTTATGTGTATCATTTTATGGAAAGCAAAGAAGCAGTGACACACACATTGGATGTATTGAATCAGGTGTGACAGCACTGGGGAGTTCTAAGGAAACAGATACATGTGTGGAGAGAGGAAGAGAGGGAAGAGAGAATGAAAGGGTCGGGAGGAAAGGAGAGGAAAGAGAAAAAGAGGAGAGGAGAAGAGGAGAAAGGAGAGAGACCTCATGGCCACTTCCTGTCTCACTTGGGATGTGTGGGCCAGAACCTTCTGGGCCAGTAAGTGGAGTAGAAGAGAGCGAGAACAGTGTTGGATGAAAAGACTGAGAAGCCTTCATGGAATAGCTGAAATCCTAGGCAGGAGTTAGATAACAACTTTGCCTACCACTTACTGAATACCTATGGTTATTAAACATGGCCTGGTGTAATCTTTGCAGCAGCCCTTTGAAGTAGGTACTATTGTGCTCTATTTTCTGTTTTATAATTCCAGAAGGTGAATGGCCCATATCACACAGTTCAGAGGTAACTGGAATTCAAACCAGACTGTACAGCACACACTGTTGACTCTGCAGTTCTCTGAGCTGACTCAGTCTGGGCAGAGGAGATGTGCTGAGTCCAGGGATGGACTGGGAGACAGAACAATCTGAAAAAAAGGTTGGGAGGTGAATGAGAGTATGGGTATATTCTGGGGTCAGTGCAGTTGGGCTGACCAGTAGATGACTCAAGTGAATGGTTTTGCAAGAGAAGTTGTGGTGGATAAAAGTAGAGAACTGATAAAGTTGAAAAAGTTTTAGGAATTAAAGATGACTACATTAATGGATTCTGAGCAGGGAAATAGTACTGCAGAAAATGTTTTCTTAAGAAGGTGAAATCAGCAGTCATGTATAGGCAAACAGAAAAGGGAAGGACTGGAGGCTGGGAAATACATTGAGAACAGTGTGCACAAGCGACAGAGATACGGCAGTGAAGACCTGGAGTAGTGTAGAAGCAGTTCTCCAAGTTTTGGTCTTGGGATCATTGATACACTTAAAATTGATGGAGGACTCCAAGGTCCTTTTGTGTGTGTTTATCTATCAATGTTTATCAGATTTGAAGTTAATACAGATAAATTTTAAAATATATATTAAATTATTTTAAAATGATAAACCCATTATGTATTAACATACAAGCATTTTCATGAAAAAATAACTTTGGTTTTGAAATAAGAAACAATGAGAAAAATGACTTTTACCCTTTTGCAAATTTCTTTACTGCCTGGCTTAATAGTATCCAGCTGGAATGTTACATAGTCCGTGGCCATGCGTCCACTCATGCTTGTGAGAGACAGTGAAAAAGGCAAATAACAGCCTAAAGTTATCATGAAAATCGGTTGACCCCAGGACACTCTGAAAGAGTCTTAGGGACACTCACGGGTCCCTGGATGACAGTTTGAGGACTGCCGGGCTAGAGTGTGGTTGAGGAGATGAGAAACAGGGAACCAACACAGACGGGAAAAAACAGAGAAACCAGAAGCATCTGAAGACTGATCAGGCTTAGGGGGCCCTGCGAAGGAAAGAATCCTACATGATCCACGCATCAGACCTGGGTGACCTGAGAAAATCATGATGCTTCTTGCAGAGTGGGGAAACCCAGAGAGGAAGGCAGTTTGGTGGGGAAGTTGGTTATTTCTGGTTTTGGTGATTTCAGTGTGAAGTGGCAGAAAGACATCTAAATACACAAAGAATTGGGTCACAGAAGATGACAGAATCTTTCATTACTAATGGAAGTAAATTTTTCAAAAGTTAATTTAAAATGAAATTTAAAATGTCAATTTGAAAATGAAATGGAAGCAGATACTATACTTTCTAGTTAATTAATCACAAAATAAGTATTTCTTTATTTAGGAGTGGAACATTAGAGGAATTCAACTGTATTTGAAAGATTTTATATCCTCAGATGAGAAATGAGTATAGGGGCATTTATTGTATTACTATTCATGCAGGTTTATATGTCTGGAGTAATTCATAATAAATCAAAAAATTTAAAGTTCATATCATACTAGTTCACACATTTCTCTTCCTTTCAACCCCCCCAAACACACACATACACACACACATACACATATACATACACAATATTTATACTCATTAGATTAGATGCTGTTTTATTTCCAGGTGCTAGTGCTGGGGATAGAACCATTTAGAAAAAGAAGGAAGGAAGAAAGAAAGAAAGGTGGGGAGGGGGAAGGAAAGAAAGAAAGAATATAAGCTAAATTCAAAGTCTTTCCCTTTCTCTTTAGACACCAAAATGTAGTCTGTTGAGAAAGGACTTGCCGGCCACATTAACAAAATATGAGGCAAATGTAAGCTAAGTAAGAGGATGCCAACATTCATAGGATACCAAAGACCCTGTACGTTATCACATGCATTGGGCAATGATTCAATCAGATGTGAAGTTCCTGGAGAGGTTTACAGCACTTTGTGGGAGCGTTGCATGGGTAACAAAGAACTCTTATTCTTGTGGTAAGTTTCCAGTAGAATCAGAGCCTCAGAAGAACAAAGCACTGAGGGAGGGTACCAGAGAAGAAGCCAAGTCTGTGTCCCTACTCTGGAACTGGAGGAGACATGAGGGTGAGCACTGACTCAGGCACAAACTAGCTTTGAGATGTTGAGAAGGTGACTTAATTGCTTATGCTTTGTTGTTGTTCAGCCACTAAGTCCTGTCTGACCCCATGAATTGCAGCATTCCAGGCTTCCATGCCCTTCACTGTCTGTCTCCTGAAGTTTGCTCCAAGTCATGTCCATTGAGTCAGTGATGCCATCCAAACATCTCATCCTCTGTTGCCCCTTCTCTTCTTGCCTCAGTTTTTCCCAGCATCAAGGTCTTTTCCAGTGAGTTGGCTCTTCCCATTAGGTGGCTAAAGTATTGGAGCTTCAGCTTCAGCATCAGTCCTTCCAATGAATATTCAGGGTTGATTTCCTTTAGGATTGACTGGTTTGATACCCTTACTATCCAAGGGACTCTTAAGAACCTTCACAATTCTTGGTGCTCAACCTTCTTATGGCCCAACTCTCACATCCATACATGACTACTGGAAAATCATAGCTTTGACTGTATGGACCTTTGTTGGCAAAGTGATATCTCTGCTCTTTAACACACTGTCTAGGTTTGTCATAGCTTTTCTTCCAAGGAGTAAGTGTCTTTTAATTTCATGACTGCAATCACTGATGGCAGTGTTTTGGAGCCCCCCAAAATAAAATCTGCCACTGTTTCCACTTTTTCCCCATCCATTTGCCATGAAGTGATGGGACTGAATGCCATGATCTTAGTTTTTTGAATGTTGAGTTTTAAGCCAGCTTTTTCACTCTCCTCTTTCACCCTCTTTAAGAGACTCTTTAGTTCCTCTTCACTTTCTGCCATTAGAGTGGTGTCATAATATGCTTTAGTTTTAAGATATTTTTATCGATTAAAAACCTAGTAATAGGAGCTGTTTCCCAGGATTACAGCCAGGGATTAATGCAGTTTAAGGCTCAGGAATGCTGGCTTCTCGTACCGTGTAGCACTGAACAACAAACCTTCCATCTGCCCTCCACACTCAGCCCACTCATCTCGACATCCACATGTCTCTCCTGGAGGACTTTGAAACTGCTAGTGGCTGCCACTGTGAGCCCTCCACATTCTCACTAACCGCTCTGACTAAATCTCCACCATGCAGTCATGCAATTGTCCTCCTTCGTAGCCTTCAAAAGCCTGGGCCCTGCTATCCACCAGCCTCAGCCCAATCTAGAGCATTTCTGGAACATACTTTGTGCCTTCCATTCTATTCATTTCACAAGCTTTTTATTTTCTGTTTCTTCTTTAGCTCTGAAAATATTACATATTCACCAGATTATATATATCTTCCTTTGCCTTAAAATTCACTCCAGAGTGTGTCCTGTAGCTGTTTTATGTGCGTGCTCAGTTGCTAAGTGGTGTCTGACTCTTCTGCAATCCCATGGACTGTAGCCCACCAGGCTCCTCTGACCATGGGGTTCTCCAGGCAAGAATACTGAAGTGGGTTGTCATTTCCTCCTCTGGGAGATCTTCCCGAACCAGGGATGGAACCCGAGTCTCCTGAGGCTCCTTCTGAATTGGCAGGTGGATTCTTTACCACTGAGCCACGCAGGAAGCCCATAGCCATTTTAACCAACAAATAAATGAAGTGGGAAAGAATATACAAGTTTTTTCAGTTTTTACACAAGAAATTTACATGATAATTAAAAAACTTGTAAAATTCTTTTAAAAAGCATGTTTGTGGGGAGGCAAGATGAGAGGGATGTTTATTAAAATATCTTACAAAATTAATGAGTAAATTTACAGGTAGAAGGAGACTGTTATTTACCTTCAGTATCTATTACTGTGTCTATTGAGTGACTATACTCTCACCTGAGGCTCTGAACCAGTTATAAACTGGGTGCCTTAGATCAATGAATGAATGAATGAGATAAGCAAAATTACACACACACACACACACACACACACACACACAGACTGCTTAGCGAAAAATAATGTCCATATGAAGTTCACTCTGTAGCTATTTTAGCTAAAAATGAAGCTAAACTTTCTTGACAAACAGGAATTTAATTTTGGATTCCTTTTCTTTTCACCCAGCGATATAATTCATGTGAGGTAGGGATAAAAGTTACCATAATGCCAGGTAGAACATCTTCCTACTAATAATTGTTTCATAAATATATATGTTCTGTAAACTGTCATAACCTTTCATTTTTTTGTGCTCATTTCATGACCTTCACAAACAAATGAAAGGCTCACGTTTGCTAAGTTCCCCTTAGTAATGAATTACTAGAAATTTAAGGACCTAGCAGGGACTGCAGCTGTTGTGAGTTTCAATTATTTTTCTGCATATCTTCTGGGGTTATAACTTGGAAGTCTGGACTGAATGCATGCCATTTTTAGCAATAGGAAGCATCAAGATAGTCTTGTTTCCCACATAACTGAGTGGAACAGGAGACACAGGTAACCCACAAACTTCAGAAACCCTGTTGGAAGGGCTTAGGAGATAAGCAGGAACATTTACACTACTGGGAACAATTAGTTTTCATCAGAAGACTAAGCCATAAAAGTGGAAAACTGGGCTGGAACAGAAGGGATGGTAAGAAGGGCTTCCTGGATGGTATAAAGTGCCAGTATAAAATAATGATATACATGCTTTTGGTGGTGTGTTCAGTTGCTCAGTCGTGTCTGACTCTTTGTGACCCCATGGACTGTAGTCTGCCAAGCTCCCCTATCCATGGGATTTCCCAGGCAAGCATACTGGAGTGGGTTGACATGTCCTCCTTCAGGGGATCTTCCCAACCCAGGAGGAACCCATATCTCCTGTGGCTCTTGCACTGGCAGGCGGATTCTTTACCACTGAGCCACCTGGGAAGCTGAGCATTGTTGCTGTGATCTGGCACCAAGATGTTGAATCATATGTCTCATTTTGAATCATAGATTTTCACAGCACTCAGTTGGATCAAAGGTCGATTTCTCTATAGCCAGGGAGCCTGGGGCCCAGAGAGCTGAAAGGACTTATCCAGGGTCCCACAGCTAGTCCAGCAGAGCTGAGAACAGAGTGCATTTCCTATTCCCAGTCAGAGCACTTCCCCCTCCACCACATCTGTTTCCTCTCCTCCTTGATGTGTTTGGCTCTCAGGCCAGAGCGCAAGTGGTCTGATGGGTTTTCTCAGCACAATCTCCAGATGGTTATTTTCGACATTTCTGTATCTGGGCACCACTTTCTTGTCTCTTAACCTAAAAAATAATACTCTTGTAAAATTATTGATGTTTGAGAACTGATTGCATTTGGACAATATGTGGAATGCAACTGATAACGTATAGCTGGGTGCTATTGATTAAGGTGTGTTTGGAGAATCATACAGCTGGAAGGAGTCATTGGGATCAAGTGACCCCTGCTTTGCAGATTAGGAAATAAAAGCCTGGAAAATCTAGTGGCCATTAATTTAAAATACTTAAGTTCTAATGTCATGGAAGTGAAGTGAAGCAAAAGTTGCTCAGTTGTGTCTGACTTTTTGTGGCCCTACAGTCCATAGAATTCTCCAGGCCAGAATACTAGAGTGGGTAGCCATTCCCTTCTCCAGGGCATCTTCTCTACACAGGGATTGAACCCAGGTATCCTGCATTGCAGGTGGATTCTTTACCAGCTGAACCACCAGGAAAGCCCATGGACCATTCTTTCAAAGCAACATTTATCTATTTGAAGTTTGACCCTGTGAAAATGTAACATATATGGTAATGTTCTTGTTCCATTCCAAATATAGTTCGTATTCTTTAAATATTGATGTACTGTACTATATTATTCATTGTTTTATTCATTTTGAGGCATTATTATAGGAATAGCATGAAACCATTAACAATTAAAAATTATTGGAGTGCTGGGGTCCAAATAATTTAATTTGAGCAGCAGTAGATTGCCATAGTCAGCAACAGAGCCATTTTGATTAGACTGACTGTCAGTGTACTTGTTGCACATGTTTCTGTCTGGATAGCATTGCTTTTGCTGTTGCCATCTCACCATCCTACAGCTTCGCCTGTGAAATCCTCCTTAGCCTTCAGAGCAAGTGCGCTCTCTCCTACAAAGCTTTCAACTGTTGTTCCAAATCTAGGGGATCCCCCCCTCCTTTGCATTCTCAAGGCACTTAATACTTCTCTTATTATCCCAGTCTGTGTTTCACTAATAAATTAAATGGCGCTGTTACCCCTTTTCTGGATTTTAAGCTCCCTAGCAAAAAGATGAGGTCAGTAATTTTGTATTCCCTGCAGCATCTTGTGTTTTGGAGATGCACAGTATTTGTTAAATGAGTAAATGAATGGATAGTAAATACAAAAGCACTTGGCTGAACACAAAGCATTACACTTTAGAATATTGATATTAAACAGCACAAACTGGGGAAGTCCTAGCTTTTTAAAGTTGAGAGTCATTTGAGAATTTATTGAGAAACTGAGTGTCCAGAATAGGTATCATAAAGAATGCCTTCAGTTCCACTCTGGGATGTCTTTATTCACAGAATAAATCTGAGAAATAACAGTTTGACAAATGCCAAATGACATCGAAAGTTAGAAGAGTGGAGTTCCCATACTATTCAGTTCCCCACAATTTGAAAACCACATGTTGTCCTTTCAATAACTTTTTCAGCCACATCAGGTGCATGAATGGACCCCAGAAACCATCTGCTCCAAGGCTGCCAATTAAGTTTGCTGTGTTCTCCCTGACAGGCCGACTGTTCCATTAAAATGAAGGGCTTTTCCAGGAAAAGAGATCTTGGGATTTTCTTTGGTCATTAGATAGCTCTACGCCAGATAGGAACATAAAAATTTTCTTTGTGTGGGGAAAGAGGAGTGCTTTCCTGAAGTTGGACTCATATTACAAAAATGGGGGGAAAGGAATTTAAGTGCTTATTTCAGTTCCTTTTCCAAACATGGAAAGTTAAATAGTAGTTCAGCCTCAATCCTTTCAGAGGAAGATCTCGTTGCAAATGTAAACTTCACTGCTCACTCACAGGGTTTCATATATTGCAAATAACCCAGGCTCAAGATTCAAACAGCCCCACGCAAATCCCGGGTAGAAGTCTGAAAGTGTTAGTGAGATCAAAAGCAAAATTCTCTCCATGCACTTAGATTCTGATTTAACTTTCTTTCTGTCTATATCATAGATCTCCATGTTTTATCCTGTGAAGTGTAAAACAGATGAGAAAACTAGTATCACCCAAGTATTAGTTGACTACAGAGTAAATCAGTGGCAGAAATGGAGCATGACCTTTGGATTTTGAACTTGATCGGGTCCATGAGGCAAATTGCCTCATCCTTGGCTTTGCTCTTTCTGCTGTGGGGTGAGAATGGACCAAGCATACCTGACTATTGTTAGTACACCTTCCCTAAGGCTCCATAGAACATATTTCTCGAAACAATGAATGAAGTGGTGAAACACTTTATCTGTAACTCCATCTTTGCAATTTACTTGACTCCATGAGCCACACTGTTTCCAGTAACTGGAAATATCAATAACCTCAGATATGCAGATGACACCACCCTTGTGGCAGAAACTGAAGAGGAACTAAAAAGCCTCCTGATGAAAGTGAAAGTGGAGAGTGAAAAAGTTGGCTTAAAGTTCAACATTCAGAAAACGAAGATCATGGCATCTGGTCCCATCACTTCATGGGAAATAGATGGGCAAACAGTAGCTGACTTCATTTTTTTGGGCTCCAAAATCACTGCAGATGGTGACTGCAGCCATGAAATTAAAAAACGCTTACTCTTTGGAAGGAAAGTTATGACCAACCTAGATAGCATATTCAAAAGCAGAGACATTACTTTGCCAACAAAGGTTCGTCTAGTCAAGGCTATGGTTTTTCCTGTGGTCACGTATGGATGTGAGAGTTGGAAGTTGTGAAGAAAGCTGAGCGCCGAAGAATTGATGCTTTTGAACTGTAGTGTTGGAGAAGACTCTTGAGGGTCCCTTGGACTGCAAGGAGGTCCAACCAGTCCATTCTGAAGGAGATCAGCCCTGGGATTTCTTTGGAAGGAATGATGCTAAAGCTGAAACTCCAATACTTTAGCCACCTCATGCAAAGAGTTGACTCATTGGAATAGACTCTGATGCTGGGAGGGATTGGGGGCAGGAGGAGAAGGGGACGACAGAGGATGAGATGGCTGGATGGCATCACTGACTCGATGGACTTGAGTCTGAGTGAACTCCGGGAGTTGGTGATGGACAGGGAGGCCTGGCGTGCTGCGATTCATGGGGTCTCAGAGTCGGACATGACTGAGCGACTGAACTGACTGAACTGACATAAAGGTATTGTAACTGTAGAGTGCTACCTGGACTCATCTTGTAAATCTTTGATTTTCTTCGTTGGAAACGCTGAAATATACTGAATGTCATGTAACTCCCCAGAGTGTACCTTCTGCTCTACAATTGTTTACATAGAAAAGGAAAAGGACCTGCTATCCACAGGGGTAGAGAGTACAGAAAAATGTTGTTAATTAGCATGTAAAACACTTGTAGGGAATTTTATGTCTCCTGAGAATGTGGTCTCTTCCTTTTTGTTTTTTTGTTTTATTTTTTAAATTTATTTGTTTTTAATTGGAGGATAATTGCTTTACAATATTTTATTGGTTTCTGCCATATATCAACACATTGTCTCCTTTGTAAAGTCAGTAATAATGTATTATTTTTATTATTCATTTTGATGCTCAAATTGTTATGTATTGACCATGGGGAAGTCCCTTATGTTGTTTCCTGTGACCCACTGACATATCCTGTCATTCTTTGAACACTTCCCTACTAATATTTTGCACAAGATACACTAGGTTCATCTTGTACTTTTCCTTCCTCAGGCCTAGATTCAGCCATTTTTGCAAGAAGTGCTGGCTCCTTTTAGTAGAGAAAGGGATTTAGAAACCAAGATCTTTGTACTAGATGTGCTGATTGCTATGAGAGTGTCATTGCTTTTAGGTCCTTTCAGAGGATGGAGGGAAACCAGGAAAAAGATATAGCCAGTCAGAAGTATATGTCTGCAGTATATGACACAATGTGTCTTCCAAGTAGAAAAAAGCATGTGCAGATGTGTGTGGGTATCTTATTTTCTTGTTTTTCATTTATCTGATTACTAGTAATGCTGAGCCCTTTTGCCATGTTTATTTGCCATTCATTTTTACTCTTTTGTGAAAAGAAGTGTGCAATTATTTTTCTCTTTTGCCTAGTTCTCTTTTGGGTTATTTGCCACTCTTGTGTATTTGAACCAGTTTTTTTTTTTTTTTTTTTTAAAACCTTAACATTTAAAACTCCGGGAGATGGTGAAGGACTGGGTAACCCTTGGACTGCAAGGAGATCCAGCCAGTCCATTCTGAAGGAGATCAGCCCTGGGATTTCTTTGGAGGGAATGATGCTAAAGCTGAAACTCCAGTACTTTGGCCACCTCATGCAAAGAGTTGACTCATTGGAAAAGACTCTGATGCTGGGAGGGATTGGGGGCAGGAGGAGAAGGGGACAACAGAGGATGAGATGGCTGGATGGCATCACTGACTCGATGGATGTGAGTTTGAGTGAACTCTGGGAGTTGGTGATGGACAAGGAGGCCTGGCGTGCTGAGATTCATGGGGTTGCAAAGAGTCGGACACGACTGAGTGACTGAACTGAACTGAACTGAACCTGGCATGCTGTTGTCCATGGGATCGTAAAGAGTCAGACATGACTTAGCGACTGAACAACAACAACATGCTTAAAAACCCTTACAAGTATATACATATTTGAACATGGACTGAAACAGATACGCAAATGTTTATTGTAGCATTACTAATGATAGACAAAAAGTAGAAGCAACTCAAGTGTCCATCAGCAGATGAATTGCTAAACAAAATGTAGTATATTTGACTCTTGAACAACACGGGTTGTTCAAGGATCCACATATCAGTGGATTTTTTTTTCACCAGTAAATACTACAGTTGGCTGAATCTACAGGTATATAACCACGAATATGGAGGCACTGGCTATATTAGGACAGTTGACTTAAAGTTATAGGTGGATTTTTTAACTGTATGGAGGGTGGGCATGCCTGTCCTCTCCTTTGTTCAAGGATCAATGTATATGTGTACAATGAAGTATTATTCAGCCATAGAAAGGAATGAAGTTCTGATACATGCTACAAGATGGATGAACCTTGAAAATATTGTGCTGCATGAAATAAACCACACAGAAAGGATAAATATTGTGACTCCATTTGTATGAATTATCTAGAGTGGGAAAACCCATAGAAACAAAAAGTTGGTCAGAGGTCTTCAATGAAAGGTAAATGGGTTATTGCTTAATGGTTAAATTTTCTCCTTGTGTGATGGAAAAGTTTTAGAAATAGATAGTGGTGGTGGTTATACAGCATTGTGAATATAATTAATGCTTTCATTCATACTTAAAAATGATTAAAATAATAAATTTTATGTTATATATATGTGTATATTTAACCATGATAGAAAATAAATGGACATGTTTACACGGGTAATATTTCTGAATCCTTGTTCTTGTCCATTCATCTATGTGTCTTTCTCTCCACTGGTACCACACTGTCTTGATTACTGTAGCTATATAATAAGTCTTGAATTTGAGTAGACTAATTCCTCCCATTTAATTTTCTTTTTCAAAATAATTTTAGCTATTCTAGTTCTTTACCTTTCCATATAAATTTTAGAATACTCTTGCCTGTATCTACAATAAAAATTACTGGATTTTGATGGGAATTCACTAAATCTATATTGTTACATCTTTTGATATATTAAAAACATTATGATGTATCCTATATATCCCATGTAATATTTATGTTCATAGTCTAATTTGTCTTATGTAAAAATTGCCACCTCAGTTCTCTTACATTTTGCATTTTATAACATATCATTTTGAATCCTTTTACTTTTAAATTACATGTGTCTTTATATTTAATGTTTGTTGCTGATAGACAACATATAGTGGGGACTTTTTAAATCTAGTTTGATCATTTCTGACTTTTAATTGTTTTTTTTATTAATTGCCTATGTGATTAATTAATTACATATGTGATTCAGTTTAAATGTTTTCTGTTTTTTCCCATTTTATTTGTTTCCTTGTTCTTGTTTTATTTTGCATAGGTTAAATGTTTTTGTACTTTATTTTTGTCACTATTACTTGCTCTATCTGTTCAAAATTTTTATTTAATGTTGCTACTCTCTTTTGGGCTTCCTTGGTGGCTCAGCTGGTAAAGAATCTGCCTGCAATACAGGAGACCTTGGCTTGATCCCTGGGTTGAGAACATCCCCTGGAGAAGAGAAAGGCTGCCCACTCCATTATTCTGACCTGGAGAATTCCATGGACTGTATAGTCCATGAGGTTGCAAAGAGTTGGACACAACTGAGCAACTTCACTCCCTCACTCTATCTTTAAATAATTTTATAACATTTCACTTATAATAAAAAACAAACCTTGCATATGTGCTAAGTCGCTTCAGTCGTGTCTGACTCTTTTCGACTCCATGGACTGTAGCCTGCCAGCCTTCTCTGTCTATGAGATTCTGCAGGCAAGAATACTGGAGTGGGTTGCCATGCCCTCCTCCAGGGAATCTTCCCAACCCAGGGATCCCACCCACATCTCTTATGTCTCCTGCATTGGCAGGTGGGTTCCTTACCACTAGCACCACCTTGGGAGCCCCAGAAAACCTTACAACAGTTTATTTTAGTTCACCTCTATCCTTTCTTAATCACCCAGATAACCATGCTCATGAGGTCACTCAATTAGAGCCAGACATCCTGGAGTGTGAAGTCAGCTGGGCCTTAGGAAGTGTTAATAAAAACAAAGCTAGCAGAAGTGATGGAATTCCAGCTGAGCTATTTCAAATCCTAAAAGTGATGCTGTCAAAGTGTTGCACTCAGCATGCCAGCAAACTTAAAACACTCAGCAATGGCTGCAAGACTGGAACACGTCAGTTTTCATTCCAGTCCCAAAGAAGGGCAATGATGAAAAATGTTCAAAAACTACCATACAATTGTGCTCATCTCACATGCTGGCAAGATAATGCTGAAAATCCTTCAAGTTAGACTTCAACAGTATATGAACTGAGAACTTCTAGATGTACAAGCTAGATTTAGAAAAGGCAGAGGAACCAGAGATCAAATTGCCAATATCCATTGAATCACTGAAAAAGCAATGGAATTCTAGAAAAATATCTACTTCTGCTTCATTGACTAGGCTAAAGCCTTTGACTGTGTGGATCACAACAAACTGGAAAATTCTTGAAGAGATGGGAATACCAGAGCACCTTATCTGCCTCCTGAGAAACCTGTATGCAGGTCAAGAAGCAACAGTTAGAACCAGACATGGAACAATGCACTGGTTCCAAATTGGAAAAGGAGTATGTCAAGGCTGTATATTGTCACCTTGCTTATTTAACTTATATGCAGCATACTGCTAAGTTACTTCAGTCGTGTCCAACTCTGTGCGACCCCATAGATGGCAGCCCACCAGGCTCCCCTGTCTCTGGGATTCTCCAGGCAAGAACACCGGAGTGGGTTGCCATTTCCTTCTCCAGTGCATGAAAGTGAAAAGTGAGAGTGAAATTGCTCAGTCGTGTCTGACTCTTAGCAACCCCATGGACTGCAGCCCACCAGGTTCCTCCATCCATGGGATTTTCCAGGCAAGAGTACTGGAGCGGGGTACCATTGCCTTCTCCCAATATGCAGCATACATCATGTGAAATACCCAGCTGGATGAATCAGAAGCTGGAATCAGGATTCTCAGGAGAAATATCAACAACCTCAGATATGCATATATCACCACCATAATGACAGGAAGTGAAGAGGAACTAAAGAACCTCTTGATGAGGGTGAAGAGGAGAGTGAAAAAGCTGACTTAAAACTCAACATTCAAAAAACTAAGATCATGGCATCTGGTCCCATCACTTCTTTGCAAATAGAAGGGGGGAAAGTGGAAGTAGTGACAGATTTTATTTTCTTGGGCTCCAAAATCACTATGGATGGTGACTGCAGCCACAAAATTAAAAGACTCTTGCTCCTTGGAAGAAAAGCTGTGACAAATGCAGACAGTATTAGAAGCAGAAACATCACTTCGCCAACAAAGGTCCGTTTAGTCAAAGCTTTGGTTTTTCCAGTAGTTGTGTACATAACACATGTGAGAGTTGGGCCATAAAGAAGGCTGAGCACCGAAGAATTCATGCTTTCGAATTGTGGTGCTCCCATTGAGAGTTCTTTGGACAGCAAGGAGATGCAGCCAGTCAGTCCTAAAGGAAATCAACTCTGAATATTCATCGTAAGAACTGATGCTGAAGCTGAAGCTCCAATACTTTGACTACCTGATGTGAAGAATCAACTCTTTGGGAAAGACCCTGATGCTGGTTCAGGTTGAGGGCAAGAGGACGAGATGGTTAGATGGCATCAATGACTCAATGAACAAGAGTTTGAGCAAACTCTGGGAGATAGTGAAGGGCAGGGAAACCTGGTGTGCTGCAGTTCATGGGGTCTCAAAGAGTAGGACACAACTTAGCAACTGAACAACAATAATAAATGGAATAATGCAATAAAAGCATTTGTGAACTGGCTTATTTCACTTAGAAAAATACATTGAAATTTCATCTGTGTCATTATGTTATTCAGTAGTTCATTCCTTTTTAGTGTTGAATCCTATTCTAGTTATCCATAATTTAAAGACCATCTAGGCTTTCAGTTTTCAGCAATCTATGAGTAAAATTGCTGTAAATATCGTGTACAGACTTTTTTGCGACCATAACTTTTTAATTCTTCTCGATAATACATAGGGATGGATTGCCAGGGTAGTCAAACTTTCTTTTTTTTTTCCCTTCCTTATTTTACATCTCATAGTAATTTTTTGAAACTCAAGCATCATGTGCAGGCTGGTAAAGATGTAGATAATTAGTATTTGTACCTGAAAATGAACAGGCATGCATGCAGTTAAGTTACATGGATCCACTTGATTCTTTTGAGGCTTGTTTTGAATCTTTATTAGTAAAAGTTTAGAGGAGCCTTTACTCTGGGGTATGGCCCTTCTGGAGTCTTTATTAAATATTCTGAGTGGTTATCAAGGGTTCTTTACACAGATGAGTAAGAAATATGAACACCTCTAAGCCCCATGTGGGCTTTGGGAATTGTTTAGCTTGTGACTTCTTATTGCTCTTTATCCAGTTTCATGGAATTTCACCCTGCGTGTGTGTACATTGGTTGTCAGCCAATGAGGCTAGATGAATGAGATGAAGAATTCTAGAACTTTTTTCTATGAAGTGTCCTTTTCTCCCAAACTCTGATGCTAAAACACCAGTTGATTCAGCCTCATGAACTCTAATTTCTGCCTCATAATCTCAGTGAGACTCACTGGTACCCCTTGTGAGTCCTCCTCCCTGAGTAAATAAGTAAAGTAGCTCAGTCGTGTCCGACTCTTTGCGACCCCATGGACTGTAGCCTACCAGGCTCCTCTGTCCATGGGACTTTCCAGGCAAGAGTACTGGAGTGGGTTGCCATTTCCTTCTCCAGGGGATCTTCCCAACACAGGGATCAAACCCTGGTCTCCAGCATTGCAGACAGACGCTTTACCGTCTAAGCCACCAGGGAAGCATGAACCTCCTCCCTGAACCATGAACCAAAAAGTATCTCAGACTGAATGCCTAAGTGATTAGAGTTGAATTCACTTGCTTGCTTTCTGTCAGAAATGACAGTCCTGTGCTGATATCAAGTTTTAAAAATCATTTGTCTTAGATAGCTTGTCCATTTTTAAAAAGGTCATTGTTCACAGTGGGAGGAGAAGTATTGTCTCAGTTATGCCATCATGGCATCCTCATCTCATTTTCCTTATTTGCTTTAATTTTGATTGTGCTTTCCATTGTCATGCTCCTAGCTAAAAAATTCTCTCTACTGTATTTAATATAATGCTTCTGACTATTCAAATTGTGGAAGTTCTTTAAATGGCAATGAATTCATTGCATATCTATAAAATAAAATCCATATTTAAAAATTTTTATGTACACCCAATATTTGTAAGAAGGCTAATGCCTAATTCTGATTCACTGATTGGGTTTATGACATTCTAATTTTTCTCACTGTCAAGATAGTTATATTGAGTCTTAGAAACAATACCATAAAAGTCAGAAGGATAATTAAATGAGGTTTTAAGTTCCCCTTATTATCTTGTGTTTTTTGAAGTTAACGTGTCCTTCCTTTTAAATATCAATCCATGTTAGCAAATAAAAATATAATTTTAAAATGATGTGTCTAAATAAGTCAAATAAGAGTAACCCAGATGTTTATGAATAGTCCGTTAGGTACACTGGTAGCAATAAGTTGAATTGATGTGGAAAAAGCCAGTTTTGTGTAAAATCAGAAAGAAACAAAATTAAACTACTGATCCCCAGAGAAGTGATTTTATTATTTAGTAAATCCTGCCAGGCTGCGATAGCCGTATTCCCTCCTCTCAGTTCAGCAGCTTGTCTCTCGTGTCACAGCTCCTGCACTGACATGGCAGCCTCCTTGGTACCACTTGTGAACACGTGCAGTGTGCTCTGAGTGTGGGCTCCTTGTTCTTGCCTGTGATCCCGTGCACCACCAGCTGGAGCGCTGATGCTACTGGCAGTCTGGTACCCACACACAGGCTTGTGAGCATCACCCATCTTTGACCTTTGCCTCCTGAAGGAGACTACTGACTATTGTGTTTCCTTTCCCTTCCTTTCCACCTTTGCAGCCTTTACCAGACTGACCCTTTTTTAGGAGTTTGGATTTTTTCCACTAAAAAGGGGGAGAATATGGAAGAGGTGAAGTATGTGAAACTACTAGAAATAGCAAGCACGCAGAATCTAGGCTAGGTAATGTTCTAACAGCCTTACAAATCCTCGTTCATTTAATCTTCACTATATCATGAGCTTTGTGTATTATTGTCTTCCTATGTTCTTCTATCTACATGAGTGATCTGATATTGATCTTGGCTTTACTGGGATTATGCTTGAAATGATCAGTTTTAAGTCACAAACTTGCACAGAAATGAAAGCTCTCCTGATTTGTCTCACTCAGTTTCACTCCTGCATCCTCCAAACCCTCAAGATTGGCAGATGTGAGAAAGCAAATTTCTCCTAATTTTACTTTCATCTATATATGACAGAAACTTTGAATTTTTTTTTTAAAAAGGTACTTAGTAACACCAACTAACTTAGTAACTCCGGGCAGAAGTGCTATAGTTAGTCTGTGGTTTTGTGTCTCTTTAGCATACCACTGTGACTACCCACCCAAGTGAATGCATAAAAATGGCTTAAAAGAATTGTTTGACATATTACATTTTAGCTTCAGTAAAATCTTCTTTTCTAGAGTTCAGTCATTCTCATTTTTAATTGGATGATGCCCAAAGGGGACCCCAAGGGCTGGTCCAGAGAGAGGGCTAAAGGCACGATGGGGCTGCCTGCCCAGTCAACCAATGGAAGGAGAGGTCTGAAGGCATAGATGGCTGGTGAGCGTAAACTGGAGCATATTTTAGTAGCACTTGTGTGCAGAAGATGGCATGCAGAAGCTTAAGAGAGCTGAGAGCTTCACGAGTTTTGCAAGCCAATTGTTAAATATAGCCATTATTAAAAATTAAGTTATATAAACTTCCAATTAAATAAGTTACATTAAAAAGAGGTAACAAACAAAACAGAAAGAGACTCACAGACTTAGAAAGTGAAATTATGGATGCGGGAGGTCGGTGGGAGCATGGGAAGGATGGTGGGGAGGGATAGTTAGGAAGTTTGGGATGGACATGTACACATTGCTATGTTTGAAATGGATAACCAACAAGACCTACAGTAGAGCACAGGGAGCTTTGCTCCATGTTATGTGGCAGCCTGGATGGGATGGGGGTTTGGGGGAGAAGAGATCCATGTATATATATGGCTAAGTCCCTTCACTGTTCACCTGAAACTGTCACAATATTGCTGGTCAATTGGCTATACAGTCCAAAATTAAAAGTTTAAAAAAAACCACACCAAAAAACAGAGAAAAAAAACAAAAATGACAAACTCAAAGTCCTCACTTCCCAATTGGTTTGCTCTTCTCTATGCTCTTGTACTTCTTGACATGTATCATATGTATATGATGTGCTGGTACTGGATGTCGCTTACTAACTCCAAACTCAGAGATGTCACTTAGGTAGCTTGAAATTGTGCAGGGATTTACATGAGAGAGAGCTGATTGTTAAACGTTTAACAGCACAGCACTGCTCGGAGGGAAGCCTGGGTCTGACAGAACCTGGTTTCTGGGGCAGGCTGAGAAGAGGAAATGAGGAAGGCAGAGATTATACATGAAGCAGAAATTAGAGCAGAGATTTCAGAATGAAGGCATTCCTGTTCACAGATGTATTGTATTTGCCTTCCATATTTAAAAAATCATTTGGATTAGTTGATAGCACTTCGAAATGAGAACTTAATGTAAAAAATCAGAATTCCAGACTTCTTAGAAAAATAAAACATACTGGTAGTATATTAATGCCAAACTAAGTCCTTTGGTAACTTGGCAGAAGGTATCTGTCTTCCATGGTTATTTGACCTTCCCAGCCCCGGTTGTCTTTAATGTCATCATTCTTGCTGTAATGAAAGTGTCATTAGGTTCAGTAGCCAAGGGAATTGAACGAATAGGAGAGAATGAGATGCAGACAAAGTGACATAAGTTATTTCTAGGACTGAGTTTACAGACAGGGGCACATCCCCCAGTGTTCCTTTTACAAGAAACTTAGACTTGCCAGGACCGGCATAGCTTAAAACCCACACAGACCTGGACATAGACAGGTCTCTAAACATCAAGATAGGTGTAATCTAGTTCATGACCTAAAGATTCTCTATTTTATTTATGACTCATGCTCTTACTCAGAGTCTGATTGTTTTAACGTTTATTTTCTTTTAGAAAGAATCACAAAATTATTTGTATTATCTAGATTTCCAAACCACATAAGATTATAAGATAAAAATTGACAATAAGAAGAATGCTACTAAAAACAAGGCCTCAAGCATAATTACATGGGACCATTTATTTCAGGGGCAGCAACTCTCTGCATCTCTGTAGCTCCTAAAGAAACCATTTCTTAACACAGCTAATCAGTCATTGATGATCAAAATGATGACTTGTGTTAGCTTTTTGTTTATAACACATTCAGTGCATTTAGTTACAAAGGTAAGGAAATGTAAACCATCACAGCAATTCCTGTCTTTTTCTCTAATCCAGAAGTTTGCTTCCCCTCCGGTCCTTTTCTGCTCTGTGTAAGGTTCTTTTTGCTTCTCTCTTCACCTGGCTAATTTCTGTTTATCTTTCAGGTTATAGCTTAGCATTACTTTCTCAAGGAGGTCCTCCATGATTTTCTGGTCAATATTAGGTCCCTCTGTTATAGGCCCTACTCCACTGTACCCTGGACACTTATTTCCTTTATGGCTTATTCAATCATAGTTATAGCAATTTCCATCTGTATTTTTCTTTGTTTAGTGTTTATCAGCATCACTAGACTGTGATTCCATGAATGCATTAACCATATTTATCTTATTCATTGCCGTGTTGCCTAGTGTCCATGGTGGCTGTACAGTAAATAATTTTTTTAATAGATAATGGTCAGACTAAAAACAAATCTTAAAACACTACCATGTATCTACAAAACTTGGCTCTTAATAAAAACATGGTGTGTGACTGAATTCCCACATATACTTTTCTCTCTTCTTGGTAGATCATATTACAATGGGCCTGATAAATATTTGCTGAATGAACAATGCTAAACAATAAGAAATTTCACTTTGGTCCTTTTTCCTTAGAGGCAGTGGTCCTCAGCACCGGAGACTTGAGAGTAACTGCACATTTACACATTTTAACTACAAATGCAAACAAGCAATTTCTCTGGAAATATTGGGAGATTCTAAATCTTGTCAAATGTGACAGCGTCGCAGATGGAAGAAAATGCAAGACTATGTGCTTATTCATTAGCCACTTTAAACCCCCAAGTGGTCTCCATTTTACTCTTTTGGATCATAAACACTTTGCAGACTCATAAGAATGTCTGTCTCTCCAAGTGATTCCAAAAATGGGGAAGCTGGCCTTTTCTACGACTGACTACAGGCATATGTGGTAGCCAAAGACAAAAGTGTTAGTCGGGAAAACAAAGGTTCTGTTTTAATGTAATGGAAAATTAGGAATCCTAAACAACTTGCTCATCAATCAAAACACTGGAAATTTTGCAAAAAGGAGCTTTCTAGTTAACAGTGTTTTCACCTGGGGCTCATTAGTGGTTCTAAAAGTGGTTCTTTCTCTAGTTTCTAACTAATGTGTGGCTGGGAGTCAGGCCAGGTGTCCCTTCTACTGATTTCCACTCTGTGAAGCTTTATCTGAAAACCCATCCCTTTCACACCACGCAGGCGGAATCTGTTCACTGGTTCTATTAAATCAGGTCCGTCTCCACCACTGTGCACACACCAAGGCAAGTAGCTGGTTTCAGACCCCGAAGCTAAGAACCCTAAATTCTTTGGGTTGCTTGTCTTTCATTGATGAGAATTTGAGCTCCTTAAATTCAGAAGTCTGTTTTAGATTGTGTTGTTCTATTGAAGGAATTAAATGAGACAATTCTCATAGTCAAGTGTTGGGCAATTAAAGTATTAGGCTAATAAATTTTTAATTAAAAATGTTCAGTTTACAGGCTTTCCCATGTTTCAGTGAGAGGACCTGCAACTGTGCTTGGAGGAGGAACTGTCTCCAGATCAGTCTGGCTTCTTCTATCAAACTTTCCCCGTAGTTTTCCCAAGCAAGAATAAACTTCTGTTCTTCCTAGATTCGGCCTTGATGAGAAATGCCTTGACATTTAATCATATAAGACCTAGCTTTGAAATCTTTGGTGGTAATGTTGTTTAGTTGCTAAGTCATGTCCAACTCTTTGTGACCCCATGAACTGTAGCCCACCAAGTGTTAGAGACTTTCTTTTCAGATCACGGGGCAACGCTGGCAACTGAGAATATAAAACTTCACACCAGACTGACCGTAACTTGTTCCAGGGGTGATTTGCTGGGGTTTCCTTACATGCCAAATATATGTGAATACTTCGGGCTCAAGTGCTTTGATGAGCGATTAAGAAAATAACAGTCTTAATGGCTTGCGAAAATGGGGAACAAGTAATAAGCTATCATAAGGGGAAGACAACTTATGACTCCAGTGTAATGAGGGAGTCAGAGAAAGGTCGACTGAAAGAAGTTGAAGGTAAGCCATGGCAGAACGAGCACAGTTCTGAAAGTGAGTCACAGTAGAGTTGGAGAGGGGACCGTAAATTTCACGTATGGTCTTCCAAATTGGATCAAAAGAATTGAATTAATGAGACAGCGAATTGTGTCCTGTGTACTGCGAGGAGGACATGGCCTCTCATGGGCCCCCATAAAAAAGTGTAAAGACTGTTTTCACAATCACTGAATGTACAACTATCAATATTAGACTGACCACATCCTGATGCACGTGGGGAGGAAATGTATTTGGCGTGAACAGTAATTTGGGACATTTAGTATCCTCAAGTAGGGTGAATTTGTATGTTTTTCTTTTTTAGAGAGCAATACAGTTTTTCATTTTAAAATAGCATGCAACGCCTTTTGACAATGGCTCCTTTTCATTGAGCAGACAGTATCTAATTTATGGTAACAAGAACCAGCTCCTAAATGTGTTTGTTTTTCTTGCGCTATAGCATCCAGAGAGGAAAGTGGACGGTTTTTACCAAGTGTGAACTGTTCTGGGGTACTGATTTATGTGGCTGCTGTAGTGGATGGGGCTTCCCAGGTGGTGCTAGTGGTAAAGAACCCGCCTGTCAAGGCAGGAGATGTAAGAGACGTGGGTTTGATCCCTGAGACGGGAAGATCCCCTGGAGGAGGGCCTGGCAACCCACTCCAGTATTCTTGCCTGGAGAATTCCATGGACAGAGGAGCCTGGGGGGAGACAGTCCATAGGGTCACACAGAGTCAGACATGACTGAAGCGACTTAGCGTGCACCCCGTGGATGAGGCAGAAGTAAGAGGTACTCTGCCTAACTGTGCACTGTGTTCACCTTCAGAACACGGAATGGTTCCGTATCCCAGTTCTCTTATGCTCAGGGTGGATGTGTTTCAGAGTGACCCAGATGCCTTGGTCTTTTGAGAAATAACTCAAGGTGTACCTCCTGTCTTGTCTTAGGTACTGAAATCGTAAATACACATCACATATCTACCTGCCCCTCTATCAGCTTCATTTAAGAAAGGAGGGAGGTGGGAGAAAATATACCTCCTCTTTTCCAAAATAGAGAGTGCGGTTGTTTGTGTTTGGACTTTTAGGTCACTCATGCATTGGAGAAGGAAATGGCAACCCACTCTAGTGTTCTTGCTGGCAGAATCCCAGGGATGGGGGAGCCTGGTGGGCTGCCGTCTATGGGGTCGCACAGAGTCGGACACGACTGAAGCGACTTAACAGCAACAGCAGCAACAGAGGCAGTATTAGAGATCATTTGCTTTCCTTGACCAACTAAGACTGCCCAGAATATGGTGTATATCAAAGTGAAAATCATTCAGTCGTGTCCAACTCTTTGCAACCCCATGGACTACACAGTCCATGGAATTCTCCAGGCCAGAATACTGGAGAGGGTAGCCTTTCCCTTCTCCAGGGGATCTTCCCGACCCAGGAATTGAACTCAGGTCTCCCACATTGCAGGCAGATTCTTTACCAGCTGAACCACAAGGGAAGCCCATGGTATATATAGGTAGTCACAAATAACCATCATCAACACATAATTTTGTTAAATTGGTAAAAAGACTTTTCTCTCACATCCCTTTTAAAGGGTCAAATAATCCTGAAGGAGTAGCTAGCTATCCCCAAGTGCTTTTCGGATGGGTGGGATGAGAATGGCAGAAATCACTCGTCTAAGAATATTTTAAAATGTCATTACATCACTTTATTCTCACAGTTCTGTCCTGAATCACTTCCTGGTGGTTCAGTATTTCAAAAAAACCCTAACTCTTTCAAGCTACCAAGAAGGTGTCATAGTTATGGTGTAGCACCTATAGTTAAATTTATAGAGGCTCCACGAGTTGAAAACAGAAATGACTCTAACAAGGCTTATAAAGTCTAGTGATCTTTGGGTCCAATGTACAGTCTATAACACATTAAGAAGATAAACACTGGGTTTAATTTTTCATTTCAGAAGCTAGTTGAGCTGTTTCTCTTATTCCTATCAGCCTTTGGTAAAAATGTACATATTCAGTTGAACTAAAATACGGGTGATTTACGCGTCTCAGCGGGCACTCATTTGAGAAGGAAATTGCACCCCGTCCTAGTTCATACTTGTATGTGGCTGTCACAAAATTAGCTTACGGACTGCCTTTTCAAGAATTGATACATACGTAACACCAGCGTTTGCTTTCCTTTTAATGATATCAGTGAAACTAAGACCTCCCATTTTCCTGGTTTGGTAACCTATTAAGTTGTACCAGAGGCTCAGTGTCAGGAAGCCAAGGTCTCAAATGAGAACTAAAGACAATAAACTCCCTATTTTTGGACTTGTGGCAGACAGAGGCAAGTGCACAGTTTCAAACTAGGTCTTGAAGCTAAATCTCTGCCATGGGAAGCTGTAAATGTTCCTGATAAACCCATGTCCAAGGAGATGGAGGGAAGGAGGGAGAGAAAGGTAAGAAGAGAGGAAGGTAAAGAGGACAAATGAATAAACCCAGGTCTAACAAGGGTTTGCACTAATTAGCGTTTCTTTTAGCATTTGTTTAAAAAACAGGATTTAGGAATTAGATGATACTGCTCACCTCTCACCTAGCATTCTCTGTGTAATATTGTTTTGGCCTTCTTGTCTTAGGGCTTCTTCTATCTCCAGGGTATGAATTCTTTTTGTAGGTCACCTTCCATCCCTCATTTTATTCCTTTTTCTATTCTCCTTTTATGACTTTCTAAATGTTCTTGTCATCCTTTTTCTGTCTTCTTCATTCTCTCTACAAAGAGTAAAAATGTCCTTGTGAGTTTAGCATATGACCAAATTCTAAGCATGACATACATTTTTGTTGTGGATTTTTATAAAATTTGTTTTCACATGCTGTTAATTTAATATAAAGTGGCAGGACAGTAGCTTATTTGGAATATTTAATCATCAAGAATTAGGAATTTCTGTGAAAAACCCTCAAGAAAGGGGAAGGTCCTAAAAGTTCTTGTGGGAACCTAGATTACAATGTAATTTTACAAACTTGGTCTCATCTTTTTCAAAGTAGATTGGTAAGAAGATGCAACGTTCAGGTATCATGACCACTAAAAGGAGACTGTTTGCCATGGTCTTAAGCATTTTCAATCCATTCGATAAAATATTTAGGGGTCTGATATATCCCAAGGAATTAAGAATTCATTTTGGGTCAGTTTTGGAATTTATTCCATTTTTTTTTATCAGTCTCAAATTATGTGAAAAGCTAATCAATACTGAAGAAGACCTATCTTTTTGTAGTGTTAATTTCCTATGTGATTTCCATTTTATTGCAGTAGTTACCTAGAAATATGTTTAGTTTGTAAATTAAAAACATTTAACCTATTATTTTATTTCTAATATAATTTTACTGGATTATAAGAAAGAGAGAAAATTACATGACTTAGTATTTAGGATTTTTTAGGCTGAAATTTAGAGTTCATTATGCAGCTAATGCATGGTTTGCTTTTGTAAATATTCCATATGTATTCTACATTTGGTATTGAGTTTTACCTGTTATTAACAGCTTGACTGTGTGGATCACAAACTGTGGAAAATTCTGAAAGAGATGGGAATACCAGACCACCTGACCTGCCTCTTGAGAAACCTGTATGCAGGTCAGGAAGCAACAGTTAGAACTGGACATGGAACAACAGACTGGTTCCAAATAGGAAAAGGAGTACGTCAAGGTTGTATATTGTCACCCAGCTTATTTAACTTCTACGCAGAGTACATCATGAGAAACGCTGGGCTGGAAGAAGCACAAGCTGGAATCAAGATTGCTGGGAGAAATATCAATAACCTCAGATATGCAGATGACACCACCCTTATGGCCGAAAGTGAAGAGGAACTCAAAAGCCTCTTGATGAAAGTGAAAGAGGAGAGTGAAAAAGTTGGCTTAAAGCTCAACATTCAGAAAACGAAGATCATGGCATCCGGTCCCATCACTGCATGAGAAATAGATGGGGAAACAGTGGAAACAGTGTCAGACTTTATCTTTTTGGGCTTCAAAATCACTGAAGATGGTGACTGCAGCCATGAAATTAAAAGACGCTTACTCCTTGGAAGAAAAGTTATGACCAACCTAAATAGCATATTGAAAAGCAGAGACATTACTTTGCCTACAAAGGTTCGTTTAGTCAAGGCTATGGTTTTTCCAGCGGTCATGTATGGATGTGAGAGTTGGACTGTGAAGAAAGCTGAGCGCCGAAGAATTGATGCTTTTGAACTGTGATGTTGGAGAAGACTCTTGAGAGCCCCTTGGACTGCAAGGAGATCAACCAGTCCATTCTAAAGGAGATCAGCCCTGGGATTTCTTTGGAAGGAATGATGCTAAAGCTGAAACTCCAGAACTTTGGCCACCTCATGCAAAGAGTTGACTCATTGGAAAAGACTGATGCTGGGAGGGATTGAGGGCAGGAGGAGAAGGGGATGCCAGAGGATGAGATGGCTGGATGGCATCACCAACTCAATGGGCCTGAGTCTGAGTGAACTCCAGGAGTTGGTGATGGACAGGGAGGCCTGGCGTGCTGCGATTCATAGGGTCGCAAAGAGTTGGACACGACTGAGCAACTGAACTGAACAGCTTGAGTTTCTTAATTATATTGCTCATATCTTTGGCATCTCTGCTTAAATTTTGTTCACTTGATCTATTTGTTTCTGAGAGCCATGCAGGTTTGGATGGAAAGGGGTTGGATAACTGACTGTCCAAGGGTAGATATTCAATCAGTACCACTACCACTTTCATTAGCTGCACACACACGGCTTTTGAACCTCCCTGGTATCAAAGGACACTAGTATGCGTGAGTGTGGGCTGTTTTGCTCATTTCTAGGGAATGGACTTCAAGGATTGGACCAAGCCAATATGGAGTGAAGAAGGAGCAAATGAAATGATTTCCTCCAGCTTCTCCTTTCACTACCACGCTAAGCTCCCTTCTGCCCCAGATTGCCATGGGAGGCTCCCCCACACACATCTGTTTAAGACAACCTGCAGGTTCAGCAGGAGGTTACCATGCTCTTTATCCTTGTGGTTGTTTCTGATATTGCTAGTCCTGGAATCCATGTTTCTCCTTGGCTTTGATAATTTCTCCAGGCTTGATTCTGGGAAGGAGCTAGCAATGTCTTTACCATCTTGACAGTAACAAGATGCGAAAGAAGTTCTAACTTGTACCTCAGAGGTACAAGTTCTTTTTACATGCTGCTTGACCTCATTTACTAACTGAGAGAGTATCTTTGCATTTAGTAGCTAAGATAAATATTAGGAATGCCCTCAGTGTTCTTATTGAATCTTCAGAATTCCACTGTAGCTAGATAGATTGTTGAAGTTCATATGCTGTAATTTGAAGCCATGAAATTAAAAGATGCTTGCCCCTCAGAAGAAAAGCTATGACAAACTTAGACAGCATATTAAAAAGCAGAGACATTACTTCGCTGACAAAGATCTGTCTAGTCAAAGCTACAGTTTTTCCAGTAGTCATGTATAGATGTGAGAGTTGGACCAAAAAGGAAGGTGAATGCCGAAGAATTGATGCTTTTGAACTGTGGTGTTGGAGAACTCTCTTGAGAGTCCCTTGGACTGCAAGGAGATCCAACCAGTCCATCCTAAAGGAAATCAGTCCTGAATATTCATTGGAAGGATTGATGCTGAAGCTCCAATACTTTGGCCACCTGATGCAGAGAACTGAGTCATTGGAAAAGACCCTGATGCTGGGAAAGATTGAAGGCAGGAGGAGAAGGGGATGACAGACGATGAGATGATTGTATGGTATCACTGACTTGATGGACATGAGCAAGCTTCAGGAGTTGGTGATGGACAGGGAAGTCTGGCGTGCTGCAATCCACAGGGTTGCAAAGGGTCAGACAACTGAGCGATTGAACTGACTGAATTTGACATTTGGATAAATAGTATGTAATTAGGCTGATGAAAATTATATTAATTTTTGTACTTATTATTACTTATTTTGTATTGCCTAATTATTCAAATCATTTGTGACTATTACTTAATCAGCAAGAAAAAGCAAACATAGTCAAATCCGTGATGTATATGAGCAATCCCTGCTTTGTCTGGGACTGTAAAAATGACTGTGTGAGCTAAAACTATACAAAACAGTGATAATAACCAGTGGGGAAAAAATTATGGTTTTTTGGTGACCTTTAAGTTTTGGTTTTTTTATCAAACATGAAAAACTCTCTGTTAGTTTTAAAGGTATAGGGAAATAAAAATAGAGTAAAACTAAAATTTCTTTAGTACACTGTAATTTAAAACATTTGAAACATTGAAAATTAAAGTTATATCTTTGCAAAAACTTATCAAGATTGTTTTGAACTATGCTTTCTGCTTTCTTGTTATATAACTTACCACACTGAGTGAGCATTTTTCCTATGCTATGGTGAATCATTACTTAGAAAGTTGTTTGGATCAACTTATGACATTTTATCTTTGTACTTTAAGTGTTGTGAAATATCTCTGGAAGTCCTTTTAACATGAAGATTTTTAATGGCATCATGGTTCTTCTGGGATAGCTTCATCCTTTTCATCACAACTTTCCTTGTGTATGTCAGTAACTCCATCTTCACTGTGTTCTTCCAGCTGCATATCTAGAGTCTCAAACAGTGGCAGTATCAACATTTCCATGACAGCTATAACTATAAATGGAGTTCTGTAACTCTATTTACATTCAATTCAGACTTCCACTCTAGCACCGTCACTTCTTGATTTTTTTGGTTTCACTTTCATATTTGTTAGTCAGTTCCCTCTTCTGATTATCCATTTCTGTAATATCATATCAGATTGTCACTAGGAGACAAGGAGTCAACCCAAATGCATGTTTTGCTACCTGTGCATGAACTTTATAACTGGTACAGTGCCTGATCACCAAGAAATGAGATTGAACATCGATTACTGTGCGCGTCTGTTACTGCAGTAATAGTTTATGGACTGAAGTGGTAGCAGCAAAGTTTGTACTTCATGCAATTTACTCACAGTTAATATAACATGGTAACTGAAAGTGGAGTCATGTTGTTGGAGGACTGTTGTTACTTGGCTAAATCATGGTAACTGAAATTCATGCATTTTGGAACAAATGCAAAGAAAGGACTGCCTGTTTACGTTTTACATTAAAGCCAGTCACTTGACAGCTGGATGAATGTGGTGACCGTGAAAATACCTCACTCACATCTGGGCTAGGGGAAGTGCTTGATGGATGGCTCCAGGTGCTAAGCTTTGAACCTACCACCTTGTTCCCACTGGTGCCATACTTCCCATAAGCTGCTCTCATCCAGTGATTGTTTTTTTTTTTTAATTTAGATTTATTTATTTTAATTAGAGGCTAATTACTTTACAATATTGTATTGGTTTTGCCATACATCAACATGAATCTGCCACGGGTGTACACGTGTTCCCCATCCTGAACCCCCCTCTCACTTCCCTCCCCATACCATCCCTCTGGGTCATCCCAGTGCACCAGCCCCAAGCATCCTGGATCCTACATCGAACCTGGACTGGCGATTCATTTCTTATATGATATTATACATGTTTCAATGCCATTATCCCAAATCATCCCCACCCTCCCTCTCCCACAGAGTCCAAGACTGTTCTAAACATCTGTGTCTCTTTTGCTGTCTCCCATACAGGGTTATTGTTACCATCTTTCTAAATTCCATATATATGCATTAGTATACTGTATTGGTGTTTTTCTTTCTGGCTTAACTTCACTGTATTTAATCGGCTCCAGTTTTGAGTGTGGCACAGATAGAAATGTCCATTCCTACCAGATGGTGACTTTGGCTCAAGGACTTCCCATTGGCTTAGCTGAACCCTTCAGAACTGCTCTGCAGCCTGTGGCTCTTCTCACCCAACCCTTCTTCCTTCCTTCTCTCCTTTCTCCTTCACAGGGGACACACCTGCTTTGTCATCCAAACTCTCCTGACCTCCTTCAGCTGTTTCCCTTGCAGATGTTTCCTTCAATAAACCTCTTGCACATCTAATCTCATTTTGACATCTGCTCCTCAGAGGCCCTAAACTAATAGAATTAGTCCCGAGAGTGGCCTATTAAAACAAGGGTCATATGGAGATTTGGGTCTGTCAGTACACAGCAGTGAAGAGAATGCCACTGTGAGTGATGTGTAGGGTACGGATAGTCCCTTGCTTCAGATTTCACAGTTGGAGAGATGGACAGAAGTCCAGATGAAATAGAGTGTTTATAGATGCGATACTTTGGGTATTTTTGAGAATATCTACAAAGACAGTGGAGTTGGCTAGTTACTGCTAAGTTGTTATAGGTGCCCCTCTGTGGGGGGATGAGAAATGAAGGACCATTAACAAGCAAATCTTAAGAAAGGTCCTTCTTTCCTGTGCTTGAAGAGCAAAGGCCACTGAGCAGCAGAATGATCTAATAGAGTCACAGAAGACCAGAAGCTGTTTGAACACTCTGCTAAGCCAGTTTGCCGTGTTAAGGGGAGTGTTGGTTAAGAAAACCTGGTACCCAGATGGGAGTTCCCTGATGGCCTGGTGGTTAGGATTCAGCACTTAAAGATGGGAAGCCTGGGTTCCATCACTGGTTGGGGAACCATCCCATATGCCACACAGCATGGCCAAAATACAAAAGTAAATAAATAAATACAAATTAAGGGGAAAAACAGTTTAAATAAACAGCTTAAAAAACTAAAATAAGAAAGAAAACATGATACCCTGAAACATAGGTTGGGGACATCTAGGAGGTTGCCCCTGAGGATTTTGGCTCTGCTGAACCACTGTGTAATTGCAGAGTTTGTGGTGGTCCACCCTTCCCTGGAACAAGCTGGCACTCCCAGGGCTGGAAATACTGCAGAGGCCACTCCCCAGAGGCAATGGGTGCCCCCCAGGAGGTGCCTCACCTGCTGTTCGGCTGCAGGACTGATAACTTGCAGTTGTTGACCAGATGGTATTGTCTATCTGGTAGGAAAGCCAGAAAATAGTGACAGTGCTGGAAACTGGAAGACGAAAGAAGGACGTGTGATTCAGTCTAGACCAAAGGAGGGGCAGAGAGAGTACTGAGACTGCTCAGAAACGGTCGGGCATAGATGGGGGGTGTAACCTTGGTGCAAGGGAAGGCTTGACATGAGAGAGAAGGGGAGGGAGAAGAGGAGTTCTAGCAGAAGGTGTGGCATGAGCAGAGACATGGAGGCCTTGGAAAACGGCACATCCAGGGGCTGAAATCAGTTCAGTAAAGCTGAAGAGTGCAGAGACACAGAGGACCATAGAGAGATGAGAAAGAGACTATGACAAGTGCCTGGGACACTTTGATAACAGGTGTAGCTTTTGTGATGAAGGTAAGTAAGCCTAAGGGAATTTCAGCTGGGAATGAGGGTAACTTACATGATTATACTTGCATATATGAAAGATTACTCTGGTGGCCATGTTGGGGGTGGACTGGAGGGATGATAGATTTGAGATGGGGGTATAGGAAGAGGCTAGGAACAGGGAAGGGCCTTAGGAGGTCATTCCAGGGATCCATGTGAGGAAATATTGGGAGTTTGAATAGAGACAGAGGCAGGGAGAAGGAGGTAAGATGCATTTCAAAAAGACTTAGGAATAGGACTCAATCGCTAGATGTGATGTGAAGAAAGAGGTTGTATAATAGTCCTCAGGGTCTCATCATGGGTGACTAGATGGAGGGCTGAAGGTGACATATTCCTTCATGTAGTCAAAAAAAAAAAGGGAACAGGTTTTGGAGAAGGCCTAGAGTTTAGCTTTTGGACATGTTGAGTTTGAACTGCTAGTAAGATATATCAGTGGAAATATCTAGGAGACGAATGAATACATATGGATTTTCCCATTCAGGTTAAAGATGTGGGATATGTGTGTGTGTGTATATATATATATGCCCATATTCATCCTCATTTATTTTATACATATCAGTATTTATATTTATGTGGCTCATATATATATAATCAATATATAACATATATAAATATGTATGTGTATATGTATATCTAAAATATAAATATATATGTATATATGTGCAATATATACACATATACCACATATATAACATATTTAAAACCACAGACTTGATCAAATAGTCTAGGAGAATGTATGGAGGAAGGAGGAGAAGAATCCTCCTTCTTTTCCTGCAATCCTGGAGAACCAAATGTTGGAAGTGTGTAGAGAAGGAAAAGATTCCCCTAAAAGTGACTGAGAAAAACTGGGCAGGAGACAGACGAAAAAGAACAGAGGAGGCCAAAGAGAGGGCTCCTTTGGGACCTGAAGGACGGCGGGATCCACTTTGATCTGCACCCTCGGTACAGACGAGGCAAGTGAGACAAGCATTATGACTCACTCTGTTACTGCTAAGGACTGGGAACCCTACCTTGTATGTGTGATATCCCTAAATTCATACAACCTGAAAAAAAAAATCACTGAAGAGAAGACGGATCCCATGAAGTGAAGTACTATGCCTCGATCACAGGAATTCCATGAGTGGTGGAGCTTGGGTGTGAGCCCAAATCCGAGCTTGCACTCCCTTCATGACATTGTGCTGTCTCTGAACAAGTGCCTCTTGCCTCAGAGCAGTCTCTACAAAGGCGTGGGCACAGAGCTGGGGCAGCCGGCGGTGCGGGGAGAGTTTGGAGACAGTGGGTCAAGGCTATGTTTTCAGGAAACTCGAGCCTTTATTTGGTGGAAGACAGTTGCTCAAAACTGGTAAAGATACCAGTTGAAATGGTGCACAAATGGTAGTAACACATATGCAGTCACCCTACAAGCGGTAATAAACACTACAGTGATAACAGAGCCAACAATGAAATGTTTCCTTAGACATACTCTCCAGTCTGATTAGTAATTATTTACTCAATGTCTATCTCCCCACTGGCCTGTAAAACCCTGGAGGGCAGAGACTGTGTCTTTGTTGTTGTTCAGTCACTCATTCGTGTCTGACTCTTTGTGACCCCATGGACTGCCAGGCTCCTCTGCTCATGGGATTCTCTGGCAAGAATACTGGAGTGGGTTGCTGTTTCCTCCTCCAGGGGATCTTCCTGACCCAGGGATTGAACCCACGTCTCCTGCATCTCCTGCATTGTCAGGTGGATTTTTTTTTTTTTTTTTTTTTTACCACTGAGCCACCTGGGAAGCCCAAGTCTGTTTTTACTCACAACTTGATCCCAGTACCTGGCACATAGGAGTTACATAAATACTTGTTTGAAGAATGACTGCTGCTGCTGCTAAGTCACTTCAGTCGTGTCCAACTCTGTGCGACCCCATAGACGGCCTCCTACCAGGGTCCCCCGTACCTGGGATTCTCCAGGCAAGAACACTGGAGTGGGTTGCCATTTCCTTCTCCAATGAATGTGAAAAGTGAAAGGGAAGTTGATCAGCGTGTCTGACCCTCAGCGACCCCATGGACTATAGTCCACCAGGCTCCTCCATCCATGGGATTTTCCAGGCAAGAGTACTGGAGTGGGGTGCCCTTGCCTTCTCTGTTGAAGAATGACTAAACTCAGTCAAATCTTTTATTTTCAGTCATGCTCATCACTGATTTATGGGTGGTCGATTTGTGTAGATTTGGCTGCCCAGTGAAATTTGATTATTAGGATGGTCAGTTCTTAAAAATCACTTTATTAGCATCCTTTGGATGCTGTAACAAGTTACCACAAACTTGGTGACTAAAAACAACAGAAATGTATTCTCTCATAGCTCTGGAGACCAGAAATACAAAATCAGGTGTTAGCATGGATGAATTTTCTCTGACGTTCTGGGGAGATTCAGTTTTTTGTCTCTTCCTACCAACTTCTGTGAGCTCCAAGTGCTTCTTGGCTTGTGGCCACATCATTCCCATCTCTGTCTCATTGGTTGCCATGAGCTTGGTTTAGGGCCACATCACTCCAGCCTCTGCCTCTGTCTTCATACAGCCTCTTCCTCTTCTGTCCATGTGTCTCTCCTTTGTGTCTCTTATTAGGATACTTTTCATTGGATTTAAGGCCTACCCAGATAATCCAGGATGGCTTCCTTTTAATTACATCTGCACAGATGCTTTTTACAAGTAAATTAACATTCTCAGGTTTCACAGATGTGACATAGATATATATTTGGGGAGCTGCCATTCAATCCAGTAGTTCAAGTACCCCCATCCCTGAGACTTATCCCATTGAAGCATCTAAAGTCACATATGCACCAGGGTAGTTATCTTTGTTTTATTTTACCTGGCAGCAGAAGTGAGGTGGTTAATTTTCAATAAAAACAGAAAGTATAAACTTAACTTTTGTGACTAGGTGGAATTAGAAATACATACAGACATGTGACTTGTCCCCTTAAAATGTTTGGGAAAGTTTGTAGGTGATTTAGAAAATTCAGAAAGTTGAATTCACTGGATTTTCATTCTGAATCCAGATCCTTAGGAAAACTTTTTTTTTTTCAGTAGGAAAGCCAGCCTTTAGCTTTTGTGTTCAGTAGATCTTGTCCAGTCAATAGTCTAATAATTGAAAGAGAACAAATATAGAAAGCTTTTTTGGAGGCTCAGAAGCCAAAGGGAAATAATAAGTGGTGGAAAAAAAAAGATTTGAAAATGTCATCAAAATTTAAAGTTGTGGAAGAAGGGTAGCTTTTTGAAGAACAACTTTTGTGGAAAAAAGCTTTTGTTATAAAACCTTTTTGAAGAACAACTGCTTATCAGCTGCCCTTGAGTGCATACAGCTCTTATTGAAAATTTCATTTTAAGAGAAACTGGGATGACTGAAGATAATACCTCTGATGTTATCTCTGGGTGATTTATTTCTTTTTTCCTAGAAATTAGAATCTAGGCATTTTGGGAGTACCTGTTTTGTTCCGATCTGCTTTCCTCAATAAGATAGCAAATAGAGTTGAGAAGATGATTCTGTTAAGTAGCTGCATAAAAGGCTGAAATTTATTCTCAGTATTGTTCCACTATTATTTGATGCTTGAAACTTGGAAATCTAAGGCAACAGCGAGAGATTTTGTCTGGATTTGAATTTGGGGTTATTATGGGTATAGAGAAGTGGGTCAAATCAATACTATTGTGTAAGAGTGGGATTAAATGTTTATATATATATTCATTTGTTAGTGGGACATTAAAAAGGGAATCGATGGGAACTGAAAATGTCATTTAATGATTGTGCAGGATTTGAATGATCAACAGAAAATAGTTTTGTCACCCTTCCAAATGAATTCTCTCTGACTCCTCCTCATATGCCCACTTCCAGATGCTTCATAAAAGCCATCAGTGTAATGAATTAGATGGAAATATGAATCCTTCATCTGGTGTGTTTTGACCCCAGCTGGTAACAGGACTGTGACTCGAGGCAAGAATTTCCAGAAGAACTAAATGCTATTGGAATAGCAGCAACAGATATTAGTCTCAGTTATCATGATATCAGATTTGCATTCTCCTCCAGCCTGGTGCTACAGGAAGAAGACAAGCCAATCTGTGAGATACTTCTCAAGCTTGGAGCTTTTTGTGTTCCAATCCCCAGAATCGAAATTCCTACTTGCCCAACAAAAAGAGAGCCTGGAGAATACGGTGAGAAAATGAGAGTTGGGGTAACAAGCCTTCAGTTTGTCAGGAATTTGTCCAGCGTGTCTCACAATGTGGTATACGGACCATAAAGACGGTCCAGCCCCGGATCACAAAGGGCGAGTTAACAGACGCCCAGCAGCTGTTCCCATCTCTCCTGAGACTGGAGAGGAAATGGGTTTACATTGGAGCGGCAGGGATTTAGAGTGGTCTATGAGAGGATTTCGGACTCGAGGTAATGCTTTCTCACGGACAGCACAATCATAGCTCCTGCTTCTGTTATTTAAAAACACACAGAATCTGGTGTCTTCCAAAGCAAGCTAGTTCAGTGGGCCCCAGAGGCCCACGGGATGGTTCTTTTTTTTAATATTTCCAAATCCCTATTCATAGATATTAAACATTTAAAAACAAAAAGAGCTGAATAGATGAATATCTTTTTGGAAACCCTTTGATTGAAATTAAATTCAGCTTAATATTATCTCACATTAGTCAGATGCTGTTATTTTTATTTTATATTTTTACTCTTTTGGCTGTGCTGCACAGCATGTGGGATCTAGTTCCCTGTCCAGGGATGGAACCGATGCCCCACTGCACTGAAAGCGTGGAGTCCTAACCACTGGACTTCCAGGGAAGACCCACTCTTATTTTTAAAAATGTCTCCTATGACTACAAATGGAGAGTTAGTTGTTAATTTTTGTAATCAGTTTGATGGTTAAAATGTTATTGAAACTTGGGTTCAGTGGGAGAGAAATACAAAATTCAAAAGAGATCTTTGGTGGTGAAAAGGCAGGACTCCCATTTCTTCAGAAGGAAAAGCAGGATGTGTTAAGAAACTTGATTTAGGGTTCAGATACCTCTAGATCTGCAGACACTTTTCCTTGCCTTCCTCGTGAGCTTTGTTTATTCTAAAATAATAATACTCAACTTTTAGACTGTGAATATTATGTGAGATAATATTTACTAAAATAGAAGGTCTCTGGTTCTGTTCTGAAAAACATGGAAGCACAGAAAGAAAATTTTTAGGAAGGAAATAAAAAAATACATGGAGCCATTCAATTAAAGAAAGAGAAATTTTGTCAAGTGAGCTTAAACATGGAGCCAGATTACTGCTGCCTCTTAAGCTTGCACGCTTGTCTGTCTGTTTTTCTTCACTACGTCAATGGCAAGGGCTCATTTGCAAAAACACAAGCCATGAGAATAAAGAGCTTTTGCGAGTGACAATGATTTTATTTATTTTTCACTGTCTCTGCCTTCTCAGTTATTGGTGATTTTATTAATGCGGTTTTAACACAGTTGATTATATATCCAGATCATTTATTATTTATAGGATCTAGGTGTTGTTATTCCCTCACTGATTTCTCATGGTTTAAACATTCTTTAACCCATTGGAAAATAAATATGATGTAGTTCTTAGGCGCTGCTCTCCATGTTTCCCATTTTCTTTTGGATTGTGCCAACAGCTGACTCTTAGAAAGGGGATGGCTGAGACCCCAAGTCCTTGTTCAGTCAAATCCTTTGAATGCTGCCTTACTTCTCTTACTCACATACTGGTGATATTTAGCCTTTTCCACTTCTAGGGTTATCCAGGTGCTTTTCTGGCAAGACTGAATCACAGCAGAGGCCTCAGCTTCTACTGAAAGGGCACAGGTTGGGGGTGGGGGCGCTGCCTATATAGAGCAGCAATTTTGGAGGCAGAGAGAGATCCAGTGGAAACCTTTTGTAGTTCTTCTGTGGGTAGCATCAGCCTGGCTCCAAAGAGCATCTCACTTGGTACTTCTCTTTCTGCTTTCTTTTGACCATTTACCAACATAACCATCAGCCATATATTTAATCTTTTTTTTTAATTTTCACTTTTTAAATTTAACATCTTACGAGCTGTTCCATCTTATGCATCTTATGCATATGGATAATTCAAAAGTAGTAGCGCCAGTGGTCTAGATAAGATAGATAAATAAGGCTATGATGAATGTTGGGCTTCCCCGGTGGCTTAGCAATAAAAAATCTGCCTGCAATACAAGAGCTACAGGTGATGCGGGTTTGCTCCCTGGGTTGGGAAGATCCTCTGGAGGAGGAAATGGCAACCTACTCCAGTATTCTTGCCTGGAAAATCCCTGGACAGAGGAACCTGGCATGCTACAGACCATAGGGTCGCAAAGACTCAAACATGACTGGAGCTACTTAGCATGGAAGCACAAGATGAGTATCAGTCTGTGGTAAGACTGATTTGTATACTTTGTTGTAAAAAGTAATAAGAAAAGAGCTCTAATTTTTTGAAGTAACAAATAGGAACTCTCTAATCTGAAATGTTTAGTGATACTTTTTTTTTTTTAAAGCAAATCACAAAATTATAGTATGGCTACTACCCATGGTGATAAAGTTTAGATAGGGTCATCTTTTGTGGCCAACTTATCTCAAAGGTCAGAGCATTTTTCTTAAAAGAAAAGATTACATAGAAATGATGAAATACATCATGCCCCTGTATTAAACCAGCATTCCTGAGAGGCTGAAATGTTCCTCCTTAGAAGTTTGTAGTTGAAAGATACACTCAAACTATGAGTTTTCCCTGAGGAGCTCAAAGGCCAAGACTGTCAGCCTATCCAAAGTTCACCTTCCTACAGGGACTTGCCTTGAAAAGCAATTAGTAGGACACTATAGACGGTTCAATGTATGGTTACAAGCAGTGTGGGGTCAACTCAGCCTGGAGGGTGGCAACCAAAAGACCCTTTGCTCTTCTTTTCTGAAGAGAGTAAAGATCTGGCTTTTGCTTGGATCATGCCATATTTCATGTTCAATTACACTTAACCATGGGCTTCCCAGGTGGCTCAGTGGTAAAGAATCCACCTGCTATGCAGGAGCTGCAGGAGACGTGGGTTTGATCCCTGGGTCAGGAAGATGCCTTGAAGGAGGGCATGGCACCCATTCCATTATTCTTGCCTGGAGAATTCCATGGACAGAGGAGCCTGGCAGGCTAGAGTCCATGGGGTTGCAAAGAGTCAGACACGACTGAAGCGACTAAGTAAACACACTCACTTAACCATAGAACTCCCAAATGCTCCTCTCCCACCACCATTCATCAGGATGCTTCCCAAGACAGTCCATGGCCAGTGGAATCAACTCCATTCCAAGTTCTTCACTCCTAATTTGCAGAGCCTCTGTCATACTTTTTTTTTTTTTTTTTTAGCTCTTTTTTTCCCCTCACTTCTGATGTGGCTGAAAGACTGCACTCACAGCTCTCTCCAATAGTTTAAGGATATTTGATCCCTCAGTATTTATCCATTATTGGCTCTGTTTACCCAAGGGAAAATTAAGTGCAGGGCCTTAGAACACTGAGCACTTTAATACGTGGATGCATATGCTGAGCTCGGACAGATGTTGGTCTTTGGGAACAACAGAAGCAGAGCTACGTCATTTGCTTGGGAAGCTGCTTGTGCAAACTGACTGATCCTGCAGGTGCCCGGGACCACGTGGGGTGAGCAGCCCACGATGCTGAGAAAAATGTCTGCTGCAGCGATAACCCTGAGAAATAGTATGGGTTTTCACACACACAGAAAACACACACACACACACACACACACACAAAAAGAAAACACACACACACACACATCCAGCCGGCAAGGAATTCTGAGCAGTGCCCAGTAGGAAAAAATAGCCAGTCTATATTAGCAGACTTTAACATTTAACTCTTTCTTTTTTTTTTTTTTTCCTTCTATTTTTTGTTTTCTAGAAAAAGAGAAATCTTCTTTGTATATGTCACTAGGTGTTTTGGGACTTTCTTGGTGACTCAGTGGTAAAGAACCCACCTGGCAATGCAGGACACTCTGGTTTGATCCCTTGGTTTGGGGACTTTCTTGGTGACTCAGTAGTAAAGAACCCACCTGCTAATGCAGGACGCTCTGGTTCGGTCCCTTGGTCGGCAAGATCCCCTGGAGAAGGAAATGGCAACCCACTCCAGTATTCTTGACTGGGAAATCCAGGAACAGAGGAGCCTGGTGGGCTATAGTCCATGGGATTGCAAAGAGTCAGACACGACTTAGTGACTGAACAACAGTCTGATTTGTAAATCTACCCTTTCTCAGGATAAAATGTATTTTAGGCAGTGGTTTTTGTACATGTAGGTGGTGTGTGTGTCTCTCTGTGTGTGGTCTCATGTACATTTGAGATAGAAGAAAGCCCTTCAGGCAGGTTTTGGTAGACTCTTGTTTCTGATTAAACTTCCCCCGCTATTTTTGCTGCTATGGGAACCTCTTAGAAATGAGGTGACATGTTTGTGAATGTGCTTGCTTTTCTATTGCCGAGTCGGTGTGTGGGGGGCACAGGAATGTCCTTCCACCTCTCTGTGCCAAAGCACCTTGAAGTCTGGGCTGCCTTATTCATCTGTGTGTCCCCTCCCCCTGTTACATTGTGGGTGCTCATGTGTTCATCAAAGGCACGCCCCAGCCCAGGTAGGCATCCCAAACGCCAGATGTCATTGCTTCTGTGTGTCTTGTTCCAAAAGGGGCAGAAACCCAACAAGGGCAGTCACAGCCCTGAGACTTTGAATGAGGACTTTAGGGAAATTTTATCTTCATTGTACATGTAAAATCATTGTTTTCTCAGTCACCTCTCATTATTGAGACAGTGTTGATGTAAATTACCATCAACATCTTACCTGATTCAGGTGCTCTACTTGGACTCTGGCGAGCCACCATCGCCTTCCTGAGACCTACCTCATCATGATGAGCAGCAGCTGGGGCCAGGTGCCCCAGGTCCAGAGCTGAGCTCTGCCTGTCGTTGACTAACCTTGAGGAGTTAACCTCTCTTTAAATTAGCTGTTGGCATGCAGATTAAATGAGTCAATCTGTGTGAAATGCTTTGTTGGCATGCAGATTAAATGAGTCAATCTGTGTGAAATGCTTGAGGGTAGTGCTAACATCCCTGAGAAGGCAATGACAACCCGCTCCAGTACTCTTGCCTGGAAAACCCCATGGACGGAGGAGCCTGGTAGGCTGCAGTCCATGGGGTCGCTAAGAGTCAGACTCGACTGAGTAACTTCACCTTCACTTTTAACTTTCATGCATTGGAGAAGGAAATGGCAACCCACTCCAATGTTCTTGCCTGGAGAATCCCAGGGACGGGGGAGCCTGGTGGGCTGCCGTCTATGGGGTCGCACAGAGTTGGACACGACTGAAGTGGCTTAGCAGCAGCAGCAGCAGCAGTGCTAACATATATTGGGTTGGCCAAAATGTTTTTCCATAAAATCTTACCAAAAAACCTGAAGGAACCTTTTGGCCAACCCAATAATACATGTACATATTAACTATCATATCGTTAATTTCTCTGATAACTTCCTCCTTCTGTTCATACCCAGGGAATGAGGTGAACTCCAATGGTAATCTATGGACTTTTCCTTTACTCCAGTGCCCAGACCATGGCACTAGCATGGCATTGGGTTCCTGAGATCTCAGATCTCCTCCCTGCCCTGCCTGCCCAGCCCAGCTCTGCCCCATCCCATACCTTCTCCTGGCTCTCAGACTGGACACGAACCCACATCTCCACTCAAATGCCTCCTGGTATCCATCACCCACTCTCCCCTGGGTGGTATAACTTTCTGTGGCTGAAGGACTCTGTCATTTTGATTTAAAGAACATGTATCACGTTCTACTTTCCTCAGATTGAAACAAGGAATTCACATTTTGAGACTATTGAGTGAATGTCTTACTCATTGGAAGGCACTGTTGAAGCAGAGAACAAATCAGAACGTCTTTGCTCATGGAACTCTCATTCAAATGAGGGAGTCAGATAGTAAGCAAATAGATGTGTAATCGAGGTTGCGGGTGACCCAGATTTTCTTAGGAGTTGCAGTGTAGCCATCTAAGAAATAACCTCCATCTAAGAAATGTTTGGCCCCATGAGGCCCACTGTGAAGTCGTACCCGCAACTAACACAGTTATTTCAGTTCAGTTCAGTTGCTCAGTCATGTCCGACTCTTTGTGTACCCATGGACTGCAGCACACTAGGCTTCTCTGTCCATCACTAATGCCCAGAGCTTACTCAAACTCATATCCACTGAGCCAGTGATGCCATCCAACCATCTCATCCTCTGTTGGCCCCTTCTACTCCTGCCTTCAATCTTTCCCAGCATCAGGGTCTTTTCCAGTGAGTCAGTTCTTTGCATCAGGTGGCCAAAGTATTGGAGTTTTAGCTTCAGCATCAGTCCTTCCAATGAATATTCAGGACTGATTTCCTTTAGGATGGACTGGTTGGATCTCCTTTCAGTCCAAGGGACTCTCAAAGAGAGTTCTCCAACACCACAGTTCAAAAGCATCAATTCTTTGGCGCTCATCTTTCTTTATAGTTCAACTCTCACATCCATACATGACTACTGGAAAAACCATAGCTTTGACTAGATGAACCTTTGTCAGCAAAGTAGTGTCTCTGCTTTTTAATATGCTGTCTAGGTTGGTCATAGCTTTTCTTCCAAGAGACAAGCATCTTTTAATTTCATGGCTGCAGTCACCATCTGCGGTAATTTTGGGGCCCCCCAAAATAAAGTCTGTCACTGTTTCCACTGTTTCCCCATCTATTTGTCATTAGGTGATGGGACCAGATGCCATGATCTTAGTTTTTTGAATATTGAATTTTAAGCCAGCTTTGTCACTCTCCTCTTTCACTTTCAACAAGAGGTTCTTTAGTTCTTCATTTTCTGCCATAAGGGTGGTATCATCTGCATATCTGAGGTTATCAATATTTCTCCTGACAATCTTGATTCCAGCTTGTGCTTCATCCAGCCTGGCAGTTCGCGTGATGTAGTCTACATATAAGTTAAATAGGCAGGGTGACAATATACAGCCTTGAAGTACTCCTTTCCCAATTGGGAACCATTCCAATGGTCCATGTCCAGTTCTAACTGTTGCTTCTTGACCTGCATACAGATTTCTCAGGAGGCAGGTAAGGTGGTCTGGTATTCACATCTCTTGAAGAATTTTCCACAGTTTGTTGTGGTCCACATAGTCAAAGGCTTTGGCTAGTCAATAAAGCAGAAGTAGATGTTTTTCTGGAACTGTCTTTCTTTTTCCATGATACAGGGGATGTTGGCAATTTGATCTCTGGTTCCTCTGCCTTTTCGAAATCCATCTTGAACATCTGAACCCCTTTAAGGAGGAGTTATCACACTGGCAGATGCTCTTCCTTCCAGAAAAATCTCACAGTGTGTGCAGAGTCACAAGGTTGAGCTGGAGCTTGGCCTAAAGTTGATCGATCCCTTCTTCCCATGAGGAGAGCAGCTTTTGCAAACAAAACATTTCCGACCATCATCAGAAGGTGATTTGACAGGATTTGACACAATACAAAATAAGCTGTAGCTAGTATTTAAAATCAGTGAGTTAACTGTTTTAGAGTTGGAAAGAACTATGCTGTGACAAAATTGGGAAGGTACACTCTAGAGATCTCAAATGGAATTTGGTAGTAAGGAAAGAATAGTATTTAATAAAGTAATAAAGCTTTTGCAGGGAGTACTATGATAAAAATATTATGACTACTTTTTGACTCTTACACATGATGGTAGAATTTTCAAATAACAGTTTCTCCTGATAGTTGATAAGTGGTATCTACCTGGTCTGTTCTACCCAAACAGCATCTCAGAGTCCTTCCCTTCTTACACCACCTCTTAGCCGCCAGCTACTGCAGTCAAGGCCAGAGAAGCTGCCACTCTAGAATTTCTCTTCCATTATCATAGCCTTAGAAGTTGAGGTTTCTGCCAGTGACCTATTTGAGCCTGATCCAAAAACCCGATGTTGTAACACAACATCAAAGCAGAGAATAAGGATGTCTAATATTTCAGTCTAATTTCAGCATTAATATTCCCCAGCAATAATTAATTGTAGAAATACATATAACCTACAAAAATGCATAGAACATGCTAGAAACACACATGAGAAGTCATATTACCATTTTATGTAGATCTGTGGATGTGGTCACACAATATTCTACAAAGAGGAAGTCTTTCCTTTTATGAAATTACTTTATTACTCCCCATTAAGCTCATTCTAATATGTGGTAGCCTCACCACCACCCTTTCTGCCTGAACTATAACAATACCTGCTTATTGATCCCCCTTGTCTCCATATAATGACACTTTGAGCACCTAACCCTATCGGCATCCATTTGTTTCTTTAAAAATATAAATATGCCCATGTATACATATCTTAAAACGTTTCAATGGAATATGATTGTCTGTAAGATAAAGTTCATATTTTTGAACATGACATGCAAGACCCTTCACTCACGGCCTGCACGTGCTTCTGCAACATTTTCTCCTGTCTCTCTCCTGTGTCAGTTCCTGCCTCCAAGCATTTCCATCCTCTTGTGCTGTGAGTCCCATGGTTTCCATACTTCACACCTGTGCTCTGTTCTTGCATCCTGCTGTCAACCGATGCACGTGGAGAGTCCCATGTGCCCTCCTTCAGTCTCCCTTGGTTTCACCTTCACTTCCAGACAGAGCTAACTTCTTCCCTGTCTCTCTTCCCATATATCCTGGTTTCTACTGAAACATTTCTCATTCCTTTGAATCTGTTGATTAATGTGCCTGTCTCTTCATCAGCTTGGGCAACTTAAGGATGGAGATTTTTCCTCTGTTTGTATGCTCCCAGGGATAGGATAGAAGGGGTGTGAAATGTGTGTTAGATTAAGATTAATCATTGAATGTCTCACAGTCCCAAATCTCTTTAATCCTTGATTATTCCAAATCTACTGAAAATAAAATGCTTTTGAAATATGAATAATCTTAGTGAGTGGCTTTGCATATCCAGCATTCAACAAAGATCTTATTCTAAATACTCAAAGCCAAAAGACATTTTCAGCTGGGCAATGCAAAGATCATATAGCTATTTGGTGGTTGAATGGTCAGTTCAGAAGAACCCTGAACAAGACTTTGACAACAGGGAAAAAATCCTAAATAACTATCATATAACTATATATAGAATTCTGTATAATTACAAAGTATTTATTAGCATATTTGCAAACCACTTTGTTGATTTTCATTTGTTTTCTTGGGCTCCTCAGCTAGTGAACTTGACCTATGAACTGATTTTGAAGAATAGGTTGGAAATGGAGACTTTGCCTTGCACTCTGGCCTCCAGTGAGCACTGGGCAGCATTTTGTGCAGCGTTGTTTTCTAGCCAAGAAGATACGTCCCTGGGGGACCAGTGGACATGGACGGGCGCAGTTTCCAAGCCCCCGCCAGGCCACTGTGTCTCTCAGACTCTTGCACACAGGAGGCTTCTACCAAGGACAAATTGCCTTCCCGGGCTGCTCAGTGTCCTCTGCGCCACCTTGAACATTAAATGGTGCGTTTTCCTCTTTGCTGCCGTGCCTCAGGCCCTAGCATCTCAGTTCAGAGTGTTTTTTTTGTTTTATTGAGTTGGCCAAAAAGTCCATTTGGGTTCATCTTATGGAAAAACTCAAATGAACTTTTTGGCCAACTCAGTAGTTTCTACTTTCTTAGCATTTGGGTGTTAGTGTCCGAGCATGTGTCACACTTGATTTCATTATCTGAGTGCTGACTTGTTTCCTCCTCTAGACTGTGATCCCCTGTCCTCCTCAAAGCCCCTGATTTCTGTCTAGGTTGTGCCTAAAATAGTGCCGACCACATAGTAGGCACTCACTGAAGTTTCTTGTTGAGAGTAGTAATGGGTAAGGAAGCTTATTTACTTACCTAATATGTAAGTTTCTCTCCCTGTGAATATTAACCAAACATTTTTCCTTTCTTCCTTTACCCCACGTTAAGAACCTCCTCATTGCATGCTTTGGAAATGCAATCCTTAGGGGGCAGTTTAACTTGATTACCTTCACAGAGGATCAAGACTCTACTCCTGTTCCCATATTTCAAATGATCATTTTTCTGGATTGTGTGTGAAATGTGCTTTATCTGTGGAGGAATGGATCAGTTATGACCGCAGCTCACATCTGCATCTTGCCTAAGGAAGACCTAGCGCAGTCCATAAGCTGTGAAATCATTTTAGCCCAAGTGAGTGTCTGGGGGTTCTTTGTTCATGGAGATTGTGTGAAACAGGGCACACATGTTGCAGTGGTAATTGCAGCCCCACTGAGAAAAGGAGTGCTTGAATCGTGTCTTGAAAACTCATTCTTGCACATGTGAGAAAAGACAGGGTAGAAGAGAGAGCAGTCACTTCACAGAGAAGGTGGACCTCTGTTCTCCTGAAACAGTGCGGTATATCTTGTTGTTAGCAGTCGCTCAGTCGTATCTGGCTCTTTGAAACCCCATGGACTGCAACATGCCAAGCTTCCCTGTCCTTCACTATCTGCTGGAGTTTGCTCAAACTCATGTCCATTGAGTGGATGAAGCGCACCCACCTCTCTTTAAATTGACCCCAAATAGCAGTTGTATGTGGTCTACTTCCAATCCCAGTGTTCTCCGTGAAAGAGGGACAATGACCATAGGGTTTATTTCAGGGCATTCAGGTCTGATCATGGGCAGAAAGCCTTGTAGGTTCTTTAATGTATGGACATGGGAAGGCAATGTTGACTTGGCAGTTACTTTTTAGAAGAGACAAGTTGTATTGTGAGCATCCAGATCATCTTAAAAGGAGAGAAAGAATGGGCTTGCCGAAGGGGATGGCATCTGAGTTGAGTTCTGAAGCGTGAGAAAGAGCTAGCAGGTGAAGATTACAGGGGGAAAGGTATTCTAAACATAGGACACCGTGTGTGCAAATACAAGGAAATGAGAGACCAAGGTGTCCTGCTGAGAAAAGTGGTTCTGAAATAGAAAACTCAAAGCAGTTCAGCAGAACTAGAGAGGATAGGGTGAGGGGGTGGGAGATGAACCTGGAGAGGTGGGCAGAGGCCAGATAAGGAGGGATCTTGTGTAAGTCCCTGAAGACTGTGCAATTTATTTCCTGGTGAAGGAGGAGCCAGTTGAAGATTTCAAGCAGGAAAGTCACAAGGTTAGGTCTTACAGAGATAACTTTGGAAGTAGAGTGAGTGAGCCACACATCTAATTGAAGCAGCGCTTTAGAAGACCTGGGAATGAATGCTATACTTCCAGGTGTATAGAGCCGAGAAAGTGCCTCATGTGTGAGTAAGAGGCACTGGCTGAGATTCATTACAGCCTTCTTTGTAGGAGCAAAGAATCAGAAACAATCAACTCATTTTTAAGAAATTGAATATGTCAAATGATGTAGAGTTATTTGAATACATGTACTAACATAACATACTAACATAATTAAATGGTATGAATTTGATTTTTCTATAGCAGCATAGACTGACCTTAAAATAATGTCACCCTCCCAAAAGTGAAAATTTTAGCATGTGATCATTTATCTAAATTTAAAAAACATAGAACCAAATATGACATATGTGTGTAAGCAAAAATTTTTAATGAACTGGAAGGCTGTACACTGATTCCATGATAATGGCGGAGAAGGAGGGCAGAGAAGGAAATATGATTGAATAAGGGTGATGGATTAAAGAAGCTTTCGCTTTATCTGAAATGCAATAATTTGTTTTTGTTTTTAAAGGATAATATAGGATTATTATTATTTAATTTTCTTAAGGTATAATTAGGGGGAAAAATGAATCTGATAGCAAATATCACACAGTGTTAATAGATATTGATTCTGAGTTGTGAGTTTGTTAAATTATACTTTACATTGTTCTATACTTGAAAAGACAATTCTCTCCTTTTAAGTAGAAAAGAATACTGCACGTGTGTATGTGTGTTTAAGCAGTGGCCTGAGAAGTGTGAGCGCCAATAGTATGATGACTATAAAGCCAAGGAATGTGAAAGTTCAAGAACCGTCAACAGGGTCAAGATGAGAACTGAAAAGAGTTGAATTAATTTGTGATTTAGCAGGTCAATGGTGGCCTTGATGTGAATGATTTCAGCACAGTGATGTTGAGTGGAAGTCTAGGGCAGTTGACAGAGTAAGTGGAAGATAAAGACATGACAACAAATTCCATTTGTTTTCAGAACTTTGACCATAAAAATGAAGAAATAGATGGATTTGTACCTAGAGAGGGATGTCGGTTTAAGAAAAATGGTTGTTATTTTAGAAAAACTTGATATTGTTCATCTGAGACAGGAAGAATATGAGAAGGAGGTGGTTGAAGGTACATCTAAGAGAGGAGATAACTGATGGGGCAGGAGAAAGAAGGAAGGAATAGAATCTACAGTGAAAAGGTGGAACCCTCCCCGGGGAGTGGAAGTTGATGGGTGTAAGCAGAAACTCAGGGCTCTGGGGAGAGAGGGCTGGAATGATTTTGAGGAAGTTCAGATCAACAGCTTCAATTTTTTTTTAATCAAAATGCAAATTATAGTTCTGCCTTTACTGAATATTGCCACTTATATAGAATAAATATTTTAAGATATATACTTTCATGTACATAGGTAACTGTGCAACTATTTTTCTTGTAATTATTAGAAATGATCAAAAGTAGTAAAAATATTATCCTTTGGGCAATGAGATCACTTTTGGTTTCTGCAGGTATAATGAATATTAGAAAGAAAAACAAATTACCAAGTAATGTAGATAGAGATATGGTTTTAAATGAAGCATATGCCCATAGAGCATGGAGGTTAGGTTTACTTTTCACTGATAGATCATGGAGGAAATTACATCAAAGTAATATGTTCTGCCCTGTCCTAAGCACATGAAATACTTCATAGAACTTGATCATGGCAAAACCCTTAAGGGATCTGTTGCCCGCCTCTTCCTTCCCTGCCCTGCTGAATTAATCTTGTATTTCACCTAATTAACTAGGTTGATGGATATTTTAGCATTTTTTTATGACATTTTCTTTTTAAATAATGCAAACATACTTGTAAATACTGTCTGTTGCTTTTATTCATTCGAGAATACTATTGGGATTTCCCTGGTGGTACAATGGATGAGAATCCGCCTGCCAATGCAGGGGACACGGATTCGATCCCTGGTCTGGGAAGATTCCATATGCCTCTGAGCAACTAGGCCCATGCACACAAATACTGAGCTCACACACCTAGAGCCTGTGGTCTGCAACAAGACAAGCCACTACTATGAGAAGCCTGAGCACTGCAACTAGAGAGAAGCCCCTGCTCACTGCAACTGGAAGAAGCTTGTGTACAGCAATATCAAATGTATAAATATTTTCTATATTTATAAAATATATAAATCAGTAAGATCAATGCCATATTATAAATACAATGCTAATGAGCTCCTGATATCAGTATCTCATTATTGTAACAAATTAATTTTCATAGGATTCCATGATTGGAAGAAATGTTATATGGCTTCTGCTCATCTATTTCAGCTTCCATCCATTGGATTAGAATGAAAACCTGGAGGGATATCAGGACCCCAGTGAGAGAATTAAAAAAAAAAAAAACACCAGCAACGTTCTCCTCTTTCTCTGCTGAGGCAGTCATGTGTGACCGATTGTTCACTGATGAATATGCTAAGAGCAGCAGTGAGGGGGTTTTTTTGGTTTTTTGGTTTTTTGGTTTTTTGGTATTCATTCGGCAAGGAGTGACTGAGCATATGTTTATCAAATAAATGCAAAGTTATATAGAAAAGGGTTACCTCCTTTGTCAACCAGGAGCTTCCAGTCAAATAAGATACAAAACCCCCCAGAAATCCAGTAAGATGCCCAAATACCCCATACCCAAGGTAAAGCAGAGCTGGTTTTGTAGTCATACAGCAACAGTTACTTGTTTGTGGACATATATGTTGCTATAAAGATGTATACTTGACAGAGAGTACCCCCATTGGGGAATCAGGAAGTCTTTCTAAAATCTCCTTATTTTCCCCTTCTTGGCTGGCTTACAAGTAGGTACATGGCCACTGGTTTTACTCTATGTTGAGAGAGGAGGGAGAGTAAATTATGGTTATGTCAGAGCAGAGTGAGTGATAAAGCTTTGCTCATGGGGGGCTGATGTCTGCAGATAAGTGTGGTGTCAGACCCTCCCTGTCCTTTCCTTACTCTGACTCATCAGCTGTGCTTATTATATCTGTTCATAGCAGCTTCTTTGTGCTAAATCTGATTGGTTGTATCATATTACCGATATTTTGTGGTGCTGGAGAAGACCCTTGAGAGTCCCTTGGAGAGCAAGGCGATGAAACCAGTCAATCCTAAAGAAAATCAACCCTGAATATTCACTGGAAGGACTGATGCTGAAGCTGAAGCTCCAATACTTTGACGGCCTGATGAGAAGAGCCAACTCATTGGATAAGACCCTGATGCTGGGAAAGACTGATGGCAGGAGAAGAAGTGGGTGACAGAGGATGAGATGGTTAGATAGTATCACTGACTCAATGGACATGAATTTGAGCAAACTCCTGGAGATAGTGGAGGACAGAGGAGTCTGACATGCTGCATTCCATGAGGTGGCAAAGAGTGGGACACGACTGAGCGACTGCACAGCAACATTACCAATTATACTTTTTACTTTCCCTCACAAAACCCTTGCACTCTTCAGAGAATTTCTTCTGGTTGATGTTACCTAGTTTTTCCTGTTTCATGGGTCTCTGAGTAAAAAGAACCATCTTGAATTAACAGATGTCTTGACATACATTATTGGAATCAGATGGAAGATTCTAAGAATTTGAGGATAAACTCAGCAGAGATACCAGAGATTTTTTTTCAGCATAAAGGAAAAGGATAGAGTAGAGAATCTTAGGAGAACCACAGAGCTAGTCTCTTTGTCCTATCAATTTTTGCTAATTTAGGCTATTATTTCAGTTATCTTTCTACTGAAGAGGTGTCTTATTAGTTAATTAGTGAATGATCAAAGCCTTTACAGAGCGTCAAGGTGTTTGGCATGTTATTTTTGTCACTAACCTCATCTAATTTGTATATTCTTGGAAAGCATCCATGTGAAGAATGCTGCATGAACCGTCATGATAATGTTACAGTTGAATGTCAACACTGCTAGGAAATGACTATGCTTTCCATTCATTCTACTGACTGCCTAACAGCAGTTTCAGTTTCCAATTAAAGCTTGTGTGTCGATGTTCTTGAAAAGAAGGGGCAGAGGAGGTGGAACTTATGAGAGCAGCAAAATCCTCACTCGGGGGATGCTTAACACTAACCCAAGTTTTCTTCAGAGAATTAGACCCAAAAACTTAGGTGCAAAAAGGAGAAGTAAATCAGTCAGATTTTCAGTCAAGAAGTTGTGTTGTGGGGTGGTTACCCACAACTCTTTATTTACATCGAACGAACTAAACTTTCAATACATTAATTTCAGCCAAGACCCTTCCTAAATTGTTCTTCTAGATGAATTGCACTGTTTTAAGCAGATCAATCAGTTTGGAGAAGCAGAAGTTGAATGCAACTTTTTGTTTGGAAAGAATTTTCATCCTTTATTATTATACAGAGAAGGTATGGGTAAATTGCTTATTTAAATTTTTTTCTGATTTAGAATATTTGACACAAAAGTATTTTATAATTTTTATACATAATTAAAGTTAAAATGTTTGTTAATGAAAGGCTAATTAGTTAATGTAGAGGTGTACTTGAATTTCTAAGTCACTTCTTGGGAGGGAAGGAGTAAAGGTTGCAAAGCCAAGAGCTACTGTGCACAAAAGCACCATCTAGTGGCCAGAGTGAATAACTATGTGCACACAATTCTTAAGAATAAAAAAGAGAACCCATAAAAGCACCCATTACAGGGACTGGTTTCCATGTGCTCATTTTTTAATCAGCCTCAGTGTTATTATCAGGCTTCCCTGGTGGCTCAGTCGGTAAAGAATCCACAGTGCGGGAGACCTGGGTGTGATTCCTGGGTTGGGAAGATGTCTTGGAGAAGGGAATGGCTACCTACTCTAGTATTCTGGCCTGGAGAATCCCATGTCCATGGGGTCACAGAGTCGGACAACTGAGCGACTTTCACTTTCAATGAAGAATATCTAGTCAGTAATTAGTTCCAAGACAGACTTTCATCTTTTTTCAGTAAATTCTTAGGTTTTAATGCATTTTTCCCCTTTTCAATATTAACTATTTCAAAATGACCTGACAATCACATTAACTTGTAAATGACTGAAAATTGCTCTAAACTGTTCACCTCCCAGGATATACTCAAATTTTGAAAGACAATATTCTACTAACAATAGAGGTATCTATTGGATGTTACCTAGATTATTGTGCTGATCATGTCATGATATATGGGCTTTCCCAGGTGGTGCCGTGGTAAAGAATCCACCAGCCAATGCAAGAGAAGCAAGACACACAGGTTCAACCCCTGGGTGGAGAAGATCCCATGGAGGAGGAAATGGCAACCCACTCCAATAGTCTTGCCTGGAAAATTCCTTGGACAGAGGAGCCTGGCAGGCTACTGTCCATGGGGTGGCAGAGTCAGACGCAACTGAGCATGCACACACGCGTGTCATGATATATACATATATCAAAATCATTATGTGATACACTTAAAACTAATATGGCATTTATATCTCAATTTTTTAAATGAGGTTTTATGGGTTCGTAGGTCCGTAACTATTTTTGATAAAGGAAAACTCCATAACCATTTAAAATAACTGACCAACTATCTATTGTTGTGTGTTGTAGTTGCCAAGTTGTGCCTGACTCTTTTGAGACCCCATGAACTGTAGCCCACCAGGCTTTTCTATCCATGGGGTTTCCTAGGCCAGAATAGTGGAGTAGGTTGCCATTTCTAATTCAGAGGATGTCCTCGACCCAGGGATCAAACCCACGTCTCCTGCACTGGCGGTGGATTCTGTACCACTGAGCCGCCTGGAAAGCCCTGACTAACTACTAATAGCATAAAATCTCCCCTGATTTGATGGCATAGCCGTTAGAAAACCACTTGGAAACATCATCCAGGCGTTAAAATTTGTGGCTTTTAGTACTTTTCTATTGCTTAGGAGGGCAATACACTTAAAGCAAAATGCTACAAAATTAAGTTGATACATGCTGATCACCACAATTTTTTGTTGTTTCTTTATATCCAAAATAAATTTTACTACAACTTAAAAGATAGCAAATTCCTCTTATGAAGAAGAAACAGATTTCCTGAGAATATATCCAAAGAAGTTTATTACAATTTTTTTTCAAACCTGGATTTTCAGTTCCTGTCTGCTGTACAACCTGCCCATTTGGCATATTCCCACATGCCTCTCGGGGTAAGGAAGTGTCATTTTTATCATTTTTATTTTAGCCACCTACTTGTTAAGAAAATAGTATACACAAACTCAATGTTAAACAACAGTGGAATGATTAATAAAATACAGCCCATCTCTATGGTGTAGTAACATATAGACAGCAAAAACAAATTGTTTAAGAATATTTATTGATACAGAAAAATGTTTCTAATTCAGTTTGATGAGATTTTCTTAACCTTCATAACTGTATTTTTTGTTTGCTCTCAAGTTTGAAAAAATAAAATAATTTTTTGTATCTCTGGGAATAATACTGTAATGACATCATTATTAATCATAGTTTTCTGTGGAAATAGGGGATGCATTTTAATTTCCTATTTACCCTCACCTATATTTTTCAAATCTCAGCTACTGTTTTTTAGCGGATTGCTTAGTGTGTGCTGTGCTTAGTCACTCAGTCATGTCCAACTCTTTGCAACCCCATGGGCTGTAACCCGCCAGGCTCCTCTGTTCATGGAGATTCTCCAGGCAAGAGTACTGGAATGGGTTGCCATGCCTTCCTCCAGGGGATCTTCCCAACCCAGGGATTGAACCCAGGTCTTCCGAATTACAGGCAGATTCTTAACCTTCTGAGCCACCAGGGAAGCCCCCAGATTGCATTAATATCCTTAATTATTCACCTGTCTCTATATTCTTACACTACAAGATCACCTAACACAAAGTATTTTTTTTAACCACCCCTTATATTTGGGTTCACCCAGTGACTTGCTTTGATCAACAGGATGTTAAAAAGCACCCATGAGCCAAGGCCTGAAAAGTGGTTTTGTCTGCCCTCTTGCACCTCTGCCTTGGAACTCTTTATACTTAGAATAAGAGGTACTGAGTCTCTTAGTTCTTATCAGCAGGCTATGTGCGTGCATGTCTGGCTTGTTGCGATTCTGTGGACTGTAGATTGCCAGGCTCCTCGGTCCATGGGATTCTCCAGGCAAGAATACTGGAGAGGGTTGCCATGCCCTCCTCCAGAGGATCCTCCTGACCCAGGGGTCAAACCCTCCTATCTTATGTCTCTTGTATTGGCAGGCGGGTTCTTTACCACTAGATCCACCTGGGAAGCCCCATCAGCAGGCTGAAGTTGTTAATTCCAGGAATAGAGCAGCACTTCCTCCTGCTTGAAATACATAACTCACAGGAGTGCAGCTCACGCACACTGCCACTCATCTGCCCAGTCAGCCACTTGGTTTGACTCACAGGCTTGGACTTGACTTTCATTCCTACCACTGCAGCCACTGATGATAATGTAACTAATAAAATACTCCTGGAGTGTCTACTCTACACCAGGTGTTTCCTTGCTTATTGTCACATAAATGTCACTACAGGACAAAGCCTTATTAGTCCATTTGCCAGATGAGAACTCCCTGGCTTGGACCATCTCTCCCAGCCAAGGTCAGAGTTTTAGTATTTCTTTCCTGACCTTGTGCTCCTTTGAGGCAAGCCAGGGTCCTTCATAGCCACACCCACCCAGGTAGCCACACTCACCCTGCCAGAGAAGGTGTGGACAGAAAGTGATTTTCCAGAACCTGTTACAGGTTCACAGCAATGATACAGGAATATTCTGTTGACAACAGCATGCAGACTCTTTCTTTCTTTCTTTCTTTTTAATTATTTATTTGGCTGCACTGGATCTTAGCTGCAGCATGTGGAATCTAGTTACCTAAACAGGGATGGAACCCAGGCCTCCTGCACTGGGAGTTTGGAGTCTTAGCCACTGGAGGACCAGCAGGGAAGTCCCAGACTACTTCTTCAAAGTAAAATAAGATTGAATTTCCCTACTGGGTGGGCAAGAGGTCTCCCACTTTGGTGGCCTTTGGTTCCCTGCCTCAATTAACCTAGGACTCCTGTGATGGGCCCTTCCTTTCAGCTTTTACTCCGTACTGCCTCCCTTCTCCCCGGGAGCTCACCTTTGTGGTTGGTCCCCACTTCAGAGGACAGTGGCAGAGGCTGTAGAACAGACGGACTGGTCAGTATGAACTTGCCATGTTGTAGGTCAAATGTGGGCATGTTTGCATGCTTCCCCCTCACATGTCACACTTACAAACCAAGAATAGTGTCCTGGGGGTTTCTGTTGCATGTACATTTCGTCGGAACTGAGTTTAAAGATTTAATATTTGAATAAACCCAATGAGAAACTTTTTATCACTGAGGTTTCTGTTTATAATACAAGCAAGTAGCTGTAGCTGATGTCTGTTTAGTACACGTGGATCATTTTTTGCTACAGTCAAGCAGAGCAGTGTCTGTTTGGCAGAGTTACCTGTAAACTGTCATTTTGTTCTTGTTCAGATGCTCAGTCGTGTCCGACTCTTTGTGACCCCATGGACTGCAGCACACCAGGCTTTCCTGTCCTTCACCATCTCCCGGAATTTGCTCAAACTCATGTCCATTGAGTCAGTGATGCCATCCAACCATCTCGCCCTCTGTTGTCTGCTTCCCCTCCTGTCATACAGCATGTTAAACTTGATTGCACACCACACTGAAACATCAATAAGAGAAGTAATATTAAGCAAACCCAGAGATACTAAGTCCGAAAAAAACATTTGACTTGTTCATTTGAAAACAAAGTAGAACTGTTGCCTAAAAAGGGCTGAGTCTATTTATTGATACTTTAGGAGTTCTCAATCCTGAGGAATTAATATTCTGAATGATAGAAAATAGAGTTTAGCCTTTCAGGGAAAAAAAAAATAGTTCTTCGAAGTAACTCATCCTCCTGAAATGTTGCTTAGCCTCTGATTCCAAGCCAGCCCCTATACTGCTCCTGTCTGATTCTAACTTGCAGCCTTTCAAAAGGCCCCTTTCCTTGTTGTTCAAATCACACGTCCTAAAATCCTGCAGCTGTTCACTCAAGATTGCCGGCAAGATAACAGCTATAAAATTCCAACTGTAAGATGCAAATGTTTGCACATTTTCTCCATTTTAACCTAGCAAAAATATTCTGCTTCCTTCCCTGCTTCCCAGGAGCCACTCGCTGAGGTTTTATGACTCTTCACAAGGAAAGGAGAAGACCCTGCAGACCAGTTATGCTCTAAGACCCTGTGTCTCCATTTCTCTAGAACCTGAGATTGGCCCGGGAGTGACTCAGCTTAGAAATGCTGTGTTTGTTTCAAAGGACAGCAGACACAGCAAGGGCCATCTTTGAAGTAAGGGGGTGCAGACCACCCTTTTGCTCCCTCCAGTGAACAAAAGCCCAGCCTTTCTAGTTCTAACGGTTTGGACTAATACAGTGTGAAAAACTAAATATAGAATACTTTTGTTAAAATCAGATTAGACTAATTCTATATGAAGTGCTTTAATGAAAAATGTTTAATGGTTGAAATACTATAACTCTGGCGTTAAAATGCAGGTGCAAGAAGGATATTCTACACTCCCCAGAGGGCAAACCAGTACATACTGTGAAATATCAATTAAAGTTTATAGTTGCCTGGGTTGGCTTAATGTCTTTTTCATGGGAAATTTTCATTCTCTTATGAAATAATCATTTGGAGTTAAAATATGTGCTGAATTAGGTGGGCATTCCAAGTTATTAAGAAATGGATTTATTTTACAAGCAAGCTGGAAGCATTCTTTGCTGTTTTTATGAGGTCATCGACATGACTTTTAAATGGGGCTCCAGGCCAACTCTGATTCTCACATCAGTTCATTAATTCACACAGCTGTCTCTGAAAACTACAAGAATAATATATACTGCAGACAGAGGGCTAGAGAAGGGAGGTGGGGTGAGATTTCAAGGCTGTATTTCAGTCGGGAGATCCTGCTGACATCATAAACTATGAGAAGACAGCTTAAGCTGTTTGGGGAACAGCAGTAGCCCCCTTGATGGAAATATGGTTGGTCTAATTGATTCTTTTTCTTTTCAGAATATACAGAGTGGGGATACCCAGTCGTTTTTATTCTGAGCAAAGTCAACATGAAAGGCAGGCACTGCAGGAATGCATTAGCAGGGGAAACCCAAGCAGTGACCTAAGGTGTGGGGATGGATTTGATTGTGTTAATGACGTCTGAGCAGTCGTGCTGACACATGAAGGGCACTGGCAGAGTTTATTGCACCATGATTTTGTTTTATAGGTGATTGTGAACCCACTGTGTCTACAAAGAGATTTTGCAAATGAGATGTGACAAGGATGATAGGATTGTCCTATGTGTGAGCGTCTAGAAGAACCAAATCCTCTGATGAAGGCCCCTCACCCTGTCTCTATACTTCCAGATTTATAGCAAACACAGGATGTGAAATACCCTTCGATGGGACTTCTGACAGCTTTTCCCACTTGGTCCGAAAGAGGCATTGCTCAGAGCTACGTGAAAACCTCTTTCTGCTCTGAACCCACGTTCAGAAGGGTTTGATACCAAACCAAATTTGGAGGCTCAACCTGTGCAAAACTAATGTTTATGAGAATGTCCTGGTTTCTGAGGCCTCCTTCAGCCTTAATAGGATATTTTTTTGAAAGGCAATCTGCAGTTTCATATCCTTGAAATTCCAAATTTGTTGTGGTTGCCATGGAAAGGTGAGCTAAGTCTCTTTGAGAGTAATTTCACTTCTGCAAATAAATCCAGCCAAGTTTTTAATGTCTTTGGATGGGGGGAAAATTGTATGAAATGTGACATTTTAAGTGTGCTCTTCAGTGACTCTCCATTAAAACCTTGACACCTGGGCACATGTGGATGTTGGAGGTTTTGGGGCCCTTATCTCATCTGTGTACACAAGTGTCTTTCTGTACACGTGAACTGAAGCTTTGCCTGAAAAACAGATGTGTCCTGAAAGAGTAAGAGACTGTTAATGCATAAGAAAGAGTGGGAACATTCAGAATTACTGAAGAGATCAGGGTTGATCTCCATCTCCTCTGCATTTCCTTGGTATACATGCTTTTTCATTCCCTTCCTTATACTTGATTATTCTGTGGACAAATGCTGTGGACTTTTCTCTTGGAATATTGAAGACACATAAGAGCCTGACATGTTTATTGGGTGTTGTCTTAGTCCTTTCAGGCTGCTACAACAAACTACCATATATTAGGTGGCTTATAAACAAGAGACGTTTAGTTATTTCTCACATTTTGGAGGCCAGAAGTCCAAAATGGTACCGACCAGTTCTGTCTGGTGTGAGTCCACTTTCTCATACAAGATCTTCTTGCTGTAACCTCACAGGGCAGTAAAGGCAAGAGGGCTCTTTCTGGGGTCTGTTTTATAAGGGCATGAATCACATTCATGAGGCCCCCCCCCTTATGACTTAATCACCTCCAAAAGGCCCTATCTCCTAATACTCTCAGGTTGGGGATTAGGATTTCAACATATTAATTGAGGAGAGGGACAGAAGCAGTAGATTTCTTGCATCCCACCCCGGTTCCCCCAAATTCATGCTCTTCTCACATGTCAATTCAAAAGTCTAAGTCCAAAGAGGAAAAAAAAGTGAAAATGCTAGTCACTCAGTTGTATCCAACTCTTTTGTGTCCCCATGGACTATAGCCCACCAGGATCCTCTGTCCATGGGATTCTCCAGGCAAGAATACTGGAGTGGGTAGCCATTCCCTGCTCTAGGGGATCGTCCCAACCCAGCGATTGAACCCCAGTCTCCTGTATTGCAGGCAGATTCTTTATGGTCTGAACCAGTCCCATCTAGATATCATCTGAATCAGATATGGGTGAGACTCAAGAATGACTCATCATAAGGAAAATTCCTCTCCCATGTGAACCTGTGAAATCAAACAAGTTATATGCTTCCAAAATACAATGGTGTGACAGACACACATAGACATTCCCACCTGCAAAGAGAAAAATAGGAAAAAAGAAAAGAGTAACAGATCCCCCACAACAAGTCCAGAATGTTAAGGCTCAAGAATAATCTTTGACAGCTCTTCCCTCCTGTCCCTGGGACTGAGTTTCCACTTTCCAGACACACTGGAAGGGGTCGGGCCCCCTGGGCTCTGTTGGGCACAGCCCACACTGCAGCTCTGCAGGACTGGAACTGTCTCTGCCAGTCTGGAGTTGTGATGCAGCTCAGCCCACATGGTTCCACTAGGTCCTGCCCCCAAGGTCACCCTCTGCCTGGGTCTTGGGGGCTCAGAAGCTCCATCCTTGGAAATCTTGGTGGAAGGACCTGTGTCCTCACAGCTTTATGGCTATCTTCACAGGGGCCCGCCACATGCTTCAAGGGCTGCCCAGGAACATGGGGACGTGTGGGAAGCAGAGACTATGATGTGAGGCTGTGTGGCACAGTGGGCAGCAGTGGCTCCTTTGAAATTATTCTACTTCACAGACCCTGGCACTCTGGCCTGTGCTGAAAGGGGTGACCCTGATGCTCCCTGAAATGCTCGCAGGGCCATTCTCCCATTGTCCTGCTAGGTCCTGCCTTTTGTGTAGGTGACTGACTAGCGTCCTCATTGCCTTGATGAATAGCCCTGGACTTCTGGCCTGCTCTATCCTTTATACTACCCTGAGTACATTTGACCACATGTTTCATGTTCTCTCCCAAATAGGCTTTCTGATTTTTAATACACGAACAGACTGAGAATTTTTTCAAAATTTTAAATTCCCCTTCTCTTGCCATTAACAATTCCATCTTTAAGCCATTTCTCTCTTCTCACTTCACTGAAAGCAGTTAGCAGAAGCCAACCCACACCTTCCACACAGGGCCTAGAAATTTCCTCAGCCAAATATCCAATTTCATCACTCACAGCTTCCACCTTCTACAGAATCCGAGAACACAAGCATAATTCAGCCACGTTCTTTGCCACTTTATAATGAGGATGGCCTTTCCTCCGTTGTCCAATAATGCATCCCTCGTTTCCACCTGGACCCCATCACAGTGATCTTCACTGTCCGTACGCCTACCAAAAATCCATTAAGATTACTTAGGTATTCTCTAAGATTCTCTACAGCCTTCCTCTTTTATTTCTGGGCTCTCAGTGTACATATGCCTACCAGAAAATCTGTTCAGAACTGGGTTTGCTCTAAGAAAACCGGGGCTTTCTCTACAGCTCTCCTCTTCTCTCTCTTGAATTTTCACCAACTTTCCCTTAGTGGTCCATTCATGGCAGTGTAGGGTTTTTCCTGCATGCACCTCAAAATGCCTCCAGCCTCTACTCATTACCCGGGTCTAATGCTGCTTCCACACTTGTGGGTGTTAGTTACAGGACCACCCCAACATCCCAGTACCAATATTATTATGTCTTAGTCCATTCAGGCTGCTGTAACAAAATACCATAAACTGGGTGACTTATAAATAAATGCTGTTTCTCATGGTTTTGGAGGCTGGAAAGTCCGAGACTCAAGCACCCAGCAGATGTGGTATCTGTGGTGTGCCCTTTTCCTGTTCTTAGAGGGCTGGCTTCTCACTGAGTCCTCACATGGTGGAAGGGGTGAGAGATCTCTCTGGGATCTCTTTTACAAGGGCACTAATCCCATTCATGAAGGCTCCACCCTCATGGCCTGGTACCTCCCAAAGGTCCCACCTACAAATACTACTGGGGATTAGGATTTCAACATACGATTGAGGGAACACAAACATCTATAGCTGGAACCCCAACAAACAGGTGGCAATCCTCAAGCCTCACCTGAGAGACTTTCAAGTTGGCAGCCAAGACTCTGCACCCACTGTTCTGGCCTTGTCACACCTCCACAGCCTCCTCCACTGCTCTGATCCATAACACAGCAGGTCAGTTGGGAGCACTTCCTCACCAAGAAAAAGTTGAGGACTCCTCATGGAAAACAGCTGAAACCTCAAGATGGCAGCTCTACGCTTTAAGGAGCTTGCGTTGAGAAACCTAGGTTTAATTAACTATGTTAAAATTCACCTTAAAATGTTCTGTGTTATAGTTCCACATGTAAAGGAAGTGTAAGTATAGCTAATAATGGATTTTCATTTATTAAAAGAGAATGATTCTTAATTTTGCATGCCAGAGGTAGTAGATGGTTTAGGTAAATGACAGTTTCTCATGGGTGAAGAGACCACAGTAAGGCAAAATCAGACAGTTAATTAAGAAGGAGTAAACTTATAAAGTAAAAAGAAGAGCGGGAATTAAGAGAAAATTCAGTATACCTAGGAACCTTAAATGTTAAGCAACCAACAATCAGAGAGTTTGTTGAAATCAGAAACCAATCTTGCTGGGTTTTTGAAGGTTAAGACCTCTGAAGTTAACAGTTGGCAGGTGTCACGGACTGATGTTGATGTCTGCATAAAATTCATGGGTTAAACCCCCCCAGTGTGATGGTGTTTGGAAGTGCGGCCTTTGGAAGGTAATTAGATGATGTCATGAGGGTATAAAAAATATAAAATTCAACCAAGTAAATTTGAAGACCTAGTTGGCTTTGTTCAGCAATTCATGAATCAGATAGCATTGTTGTTTAATCGCTAAGTTGTGTCCAACTCTTTTTGACCCCATGGACTGTAGCCCACCAGCCACCAGGCTCCTCTGTCCATGAGATTTCCCAGGCAAGAATACTGGAGTGGGTTGCCATTTCCTTCTCCAGGGGATTTTCCCAATTCAGGGATCGAACTCACATCTCCTGCATTGGCAGGCAGATTCTTTACCACTGAGCCCCCAGGGAAGCCCATCTAGCAAATAGAAGAGTGCTGTGAGGGGTTGTACAAAATGGAAAGTTTTTATAGGAAGAACGGAGGGAGCTATCAGCAAAATGAAAGAAAGGATTATTTTTGGACCAAGACATCTTTGGGGGAGGAAGGAACAGGCAAAGGTTTTATCATGCAAGTACTCAAAAAGATATTTAAGATCTATCCTATTATCAAGAACAACCATGGCCAGAGAGTCTGAGGATCTTTTCTGGACAAGTAATACCTTAGCCATAGAATCTGCAATGTCTTTAAGAATTAAGGAGAGGTTTCTGATCATATTCCTATTTGTATCTACTCTTATTCAGGGAATGGATTTGTTCACAGGAATCACTGTGTTTACTCATTTAAGCCAGGAGTCAGTTGTAGACTTTTCCTAGGCTGAAATAGAGTCATCCTAAACTCTAGCGGTAATTCCCATCCACCCTTTCCCTTAGCAGTGGCCTGAGAGAGAGAGAGATAGAGATAGTGGCCTGTGTTATCTTTCTAGGTCAATGCCAAAGTAATGGAAGAAATAGAAAGGGTTCTTATTTAAAGAACGAAACCTTGATATTGCCTTTGATGTAAACATTCAGCATTGATATGAGCTAGACTTCTCCTGTTTGTCAGTTTGATCAGGAAGTCTCCAGTGTTCGTACAAGACCAGGTGTCATGTGGAGCCTTTGTCCACTGTGAGATGTGTACCCAAGGCTCAAATCTCTGAAGCTGGATTGCCCCCTGCATAGTGAGGGGGACCTGGCACAGTCCCTTCCAAGGAGACTTAAGGGCAGTCCTTGTTCTAAGTGATTCCAGATCCAAAGGGTAGGAGACAATTGGGAATGTTAATTGGAGAGTCATGGCCAAATATTTGAGGAAACTAGAAGAATGCAGGATCCAGTCCAGTTTACTGATATAAAAAACCTCAAAGATAATAAGACTAGAATCTAGTTTCTACAAAAGTGAAAACAATTTTTCACTTTACAATACTCCCCATTTTTTTCCCCTACATGGGAAAACTAATTTGTTCAACAATGAGTATGAAAACAAGAATGCTCGCTGAGAGTTTCTGAGTTCTGGAAGGATCAAGTAGGGACAAAAAGTAAAGGTTTCATCATTATTCACAAAGATATATCTTACCAAAATGTCGACAGCTTAAGAGAAAAGATTTCTTTACATATGTAAAATAATTTTAAGAACCAGCAACACAAAGTCAAAAAGATTATAGTCATCCTCATCAGTTCATTTAGTCCCATGCTATTCATTCTTGTTCTGCTTGAATTCAATGTATCCATTAGTTTTCTCAGACTTGCCTAATGACCAAGGGTGGTGCAGGCCCTGAGAATCCCAAGAAGTTGGTGAGGTTTAAGACTCACATGGTTTGCCCAGTGAAGGGATTGCCTCGATCCATGAGGAACAGGTTCTCTAACAGTTTCTTTGCCATGGTAAAGGCATCAGCTTTGCAGCAAGGGAATGCTTTACTCCTGCAGAAAGTATACATACAATTCCAGGAGCATATTGATAGCCCACACTCAGTGGCAGTTGAATGAAGTTCAGCTGCAAGTATTCAAGTGTTTAGAGGGAGCGGTCTGAGTCCTCTCTCTAGGGACAAAAATAGCTTTTTTTTTTTTACACTTTTAAAAAAAGTGCACTAGGTAAGTGAGCGCTGCCATGCTGAGTCACTTCAGTCATGTCCAACTCTTTGCGACCCTATGGACTGTAGCCTGCCAGGCTCCTCTGTTCGTGGGATTCTCCGAACAAGAATACTGGAGTGGGTTGACATTTCCTCCTCCAGGGGATCTTCCCAACACAGGGATTGAAACTGTATCTCTTATGTCTCCTGCATTGGCAGGCTGGTTCTTTACCACTAGTGCTACCTGGGAAGCCCAGCTAAGTAAAGGAATTCAAAAAGAAAAACAAAAATGGGGTTTTCCAGGCAGCCTGGAAGAACCCAAGAAGCCATCTCAGGCTTCTCAACAGCCACCATTTACCCATCTTAATTTCTCTGACTCAGGAGCAGATTATTGTCAATGTTACATGTTACATCAAAATGGCAAAATTCTGGAAATGAGGAGTCATTTTTTTGCCAGTTTTTCTGATCATAAAGTTATTAGATCATTTAAAATATCTTGTCAGATTTTAGCCAGCTGCTGCTGCTGCTAAGTCACTTCAGTCGTGTCCGACTCTGTGCAACCCCATAGATGGCAGCCCACCAGGCTCCGCCGTCCCTGGGATTCTCCAGGCAAGAACACTGGAGTGGGTTGCCACTTCCTTCTCCAATGCATGAAAGTGAAAAGTGAAAGTGAAGTCGCTCAGTCGTGTCCGACTCCTAGTGACCTCATGGACTGCAGCCTACCAGGCTCCTCCATCCATGGGATTTTCCAGGCAAGAGTACTGGAGTGGGGTACCATTGCCTTCTCCCAATTTTAGCCAGAACAAATAATAAATATTATTGGCAAAGTTGAATGAACCCATTAATTTTCATTTTAGTTTACCCTTGGCTGTTTATGGGAATAACATAGTTTTGGTTTTGTTTTTGTTTTTTACCAGGAAATCCCTTAGAATCCTATAAACTTTGGAAGGGACACTGAAGTTGATGCTGAAGAATTTGTACAGGGCCTTTGAAGATAATCTCTGTTCCTGTGCCCCTGTTGATTATAATTGAGACATCAATTTCTGGGCCAGTGTTTTCATAATGGACCTCTCAGAGGGTATAACGGGGAAAGCCTAGATGTGGTTTTAGGTCTCTGGCCCTGGAGCTGCTGTAGCTGTAAAGCTATTAAATTTGCAGCTTCCTGCTTTCTATCCTGCTCTGGGATCCTTTCAAAATGCTCAGCCACAGTCATGGCTTCAGGCAGGCTTGTGGCACGCCATCTTATTTTGTGTTTTTTGATAATGGCTTGTAAAAGATCAGTTGCTATTCTGTGAGCCCTTTCTGGCCACCAATCCGGAATATCAACCTTTTGCTTCTGAAGCCAAAAACTCATCCTCAGGGCACCAATGCTGATCGAGTCTCTGAGACAGAGCTTTGGGAGAAGTGGAAAATAATAGCTTTATTGCTTTGCCAGACAGAGGGGAACACAGCGGGCTCCTGCCCTTGAAAACTGTGTCCCTACCTGGAGGATTTGATGAGGAGTTTTATAGTAGTTCAAGGGTGAGGGTGCTGACAAGATTAGGGTGTATGCAGGGCCTCCAGTCCTCTAATCTGGTCTCAGGAAGTCTTCTTGAGGAGCTTCTCTGGTTCCTTTAATCCTGCCTCAGGTGGTTTCTTGGCTGCTCCTCCCTTGATGAGCAACCAAAGAGCAACTGCCCTTTGGAAATCAGAGAAGGTCACAGAGGCTGGACTCTTCCCTGCAAACAGGAACCTGGGTGGTAGGGTGGACAGAGAGATTTCTATGCCCAGGAGCCCCACAGGGTACTGCACGGTTTCACCACCAACATGTGCCATCACAAAAGGTGAGGTCAGCCTCAAAATGTGGTGTGGTCAGCTTTTATGGGCTGGGTAATTTCATAGGCCAGTGAATAGGAGGATTATTCCAAGTATTTGGGGGAAGGGGCAGATACTTCCAGGAATTGAACCACCATCCACTTTTTGGTTTTTGATGGTCGGCCTTGAAACTGTCATGGTGTCTATCGTGTGTCATTTAGCTTGTTGATGCTTTACGATAAATGTACACTGAGGCTCAGGGTCTGGTGGAAGTTGACCTGCCCACTGTCTTGGACCCCTCTTCAGCTTATGTTGTGTCCTCAGGCCATGTCATTCTCTCAGATGTTGTGCCCTGCCCCCCTTTCTTCCTGTTTCAGTGTGAGGAGGTTCATTTGTAACCTGGGTAGTTTTATTATAAGTGGTAACAGTCTAAATAGTCTCTTCAAAGTGAAAAAGCAGTTCAGACACAGTTAGTAAAACACAAGTGAGTTCTCAGGTGAAAAAGGAAAGAACGAGGCAGTAGGAGTCATGTCAGTGGTCTGTCTTTCTTTTTAAGGTATCACTTGTATGTTTAATTTTGTATTAGCTCTTTGCAATGAATTTTTCAGTGAAGCTACTTTGCAGTTTAGAAATCTTTTGTAGGCTTTTTCATAGCCTTTGCTTTTAAAGTGCACTTTTTAAATAATTTTATCTATTCAGAATGTTCCCAAGATTGTTGTAATTCCCCTTAGGGTTGGTATCAGTTTGGTTAGTTCTTGGCCATGAATAGAGTTTAACCCATATTTCTATCCAGTCATGTCTAAGTGCAAATGGGGTGCAACTCACATTTCTATTTGACCATACTTTGGAGCCCCCAACTTCATGGCTACAGAGCCAAGCTCTCAGGATGTAAATAAGTTTCTTTGCAAAACAGAACAGACGTGTGCCCCTTGATATGTCTGTAGTAACCTTGAGATGTTACTGCGTCCTAGCCTTTAACAGTTCCCTATGTGGAATCTGGGGGAGGATCCCAAACAAATGGGGAATTGCAGCCTACACCATCCACAGTTCCCAATGTGGAATCTGGGAACAGAATCAAGGGCTGGGGTTTTCCACTATTGGCAATAACCAGAAGATATTACTGCATCCTGGGAATTGTGGTCTGAAAGACGAGGAGCTTAGCTCTGAGCAGAACTGTCTGCCAGCTCAGTCAGGCTCCAGACTGAATCCTTGACCAGCTCAAGCTGACCTGCCCTGTAAAGGAAAGCCATTTAGCTTGGGAGCTTGAATACACAAAGAGCGGAGAAACTTAACAATGGCCCTAGGAAATGGTGGGAAAAACAGTAAACTCAAAGTGTTCTCTGGGCTCCATGTCTGTGTATCTGGGGGTTGTCTGCAGGTGCCATTGGAAACTCCCTTCAGTCCCACCACTGCTACCACATAAATATGTGAAAAATAAAACAGAATTCAATCAACAGAAAGATCCAGTTGTCTTTACCCAGTGATTTGTGAACCAGGCAGCATCCTGTCTAGCAACTGGAAGGGTGCTCCAAGGGGCTGTACAAAATGAAAGACTTTTACCAGAAGTAGGATGGGCAAGGGAGTTATTAGCCAAATAAAATAAAGGATTATTTTTAATCAAGAACACTTTCCTTTGAAGGGGAAGAAACTTTGAGGGTTTTTTTCCTGCAGGTATCTCTTTTTCTTGAGGGAGTTGGAGAGGGCCCACCTGATAGATTACCTTACTGGTTTGACCAGAAAATTCCAGACTAGTCGATTAAGATTTCTTTTCTGGAGAAGGTCAAAACTGCAGTTAAGTCAGTAATTAAGGCTAGCTTTGGTACCAAGGGCTTTACCACAAGTGATGTCCTTTGGGGCTTGCGGTTTTCTCTTTAACATTGACTAAGACAGCAGATTAATTATGAATTTTAATAATTTGTTCCAGCAAATGAGTCTTTTTTTTAATAGTTACTGAATTTCCTTTTTTTGTTATGAAGTTGTGTTTCTTTTATTTGAAGGTTACAGGTATCCAGACTCACTAGTTTCCCTATAGCTGATCTTCTCGATTGTCTATTTCATGTCATTGCTAGTACTATGTATCATACTTTTCCAGTAACTGGTAGCAGCAGAACTAGGATGCCCAGATGACAATGCAGACATCAAAAGAGTTCCCATAAAATGAGAGATGTTTTAGAACTTCTGGATCTTTAATACGTTCACTGGCGGCCGAGAGGAGCTACCTACCCCATGTCCGAGGTCAGAGGGGCGGCGACGAGAGGAGCTACCCCGAGTCCGAGGTCAGGGGCGGCGGCCAGGAGGAGGTACCCCACGCCCCCACACCCGAGGCCAGGGGCGGTGGCCGGGAGGAGCAACCCCACGCCCAAGGCCAGGGGCAGCGGCCTGGAGGACCAACCCCATGTCCAAGGAGCCATGGCTGTGCGGGCACAGGAGGGCCTAGAGGAGCTATCCCACGTTGAAGGTCAGGAAGGGTGGTGGTAAGGAGATACCTCTTGTCTGAGGTAAGAAGCAGTGGCTGCACTTTGCTGGAGTAGCCGTGAAGAAATACCCCAGGCAAAAGGTAAGAGAAACCCAAGTAAGACAGTAGGTGTTGCAAGAGGGCATCAGAGGGCAGACACACTGAAACCATACTCACAGAAAACTAGTCAATCTAATCACACTAGGACCACAGCCTTGTCTAACTCAAAGAAACTAAGCCATGCCCGTGGGGCAACCCAAGATGGGCAGGTCATGGTGGAGAGATCTGACAGAATGTGGTCCACTGGAGAAGGGAATGGCAAACCACTTCAGTATTCTTGCCTTGAGAACCCCATAAACAGTATGAAAAGGCAAAATGATAGGATACTGAAAGAGAAACTCCCCAGGTCAGTAGGTGCCCAATATGCTACTGGAGATCAGTGAAGAAATAACTCCAGAAAGAATGAAGGGATGGAGCCAAAGCAAAAACAATACCCAGCTGTGGATGTGACTGGTGATAGAAGCAAGGTCTGATGCTGTAAAGAGCAATATTGCATAGGAACCTGGAATGTCAGGTCCATGAATCAAGGCAAATTGGAAGTGGTCAAACAAGAGATGGCAAGAGTGAATGTCGACATTCTAGGAATCAGTGAACTCAAATGGACTGGAATGGGTGAATTTAACTCAGATGACCATTATATCTACTACTGCGGGCAGGAATCCCTCAGAAGAAATGGAGTGGCCATCATGGTCAACAAAAGAGTCCGAAATGCAGTACTTGGATGCAATCTCAAAAACAATAGAATGATCTCTGTTCGTTTCCAAGAGAAACCATTCAATATCACAGTAATCCAAGTCTATGCCCCAACCAGTAATGCTGAAGAAGCTGAAGTTGAACGGTTCTATGAAGACCTACAAGACCTTTTAGAACTAACACCCAAAAAAGATGTCCTTTTCATTATAGGGGACTGGAATGCAAAAGTAGGAAGTCAAGAAACACCTGGAGTAACAGGCAAATTTGCCCTTGGAGTATGAATGAAGCAGGGCAAAGGCTAATAGCGTTTTTCCAAGAGAACACACTGGTCATAGCAAACACCCTCTTCCAACAACAGAAGAGAAGACTCTACACGTGGACATCACCAGATGGTCAACACCGAAATCAGATTGATTATATTCTTTGCAGCCAAAGATGGAGAAGCTCTATACAGTCAGCAAAAACAAGACCAGGAGCTGACTGTGGCTCAGATAATGAACTCCTTATTGCCAAATTCAGACTTAAATTGAAGAAAGTAGGGAAAACCACTAGACCATACAGGTATGACCTAAATCATATCCGTTATGATTATACAGTGGAAGAGAGAAATAGATTTAAGGACCTAGATCTGATAGATGGAGTGCCTGATGAGCTATGGAATGAGGTTCACGACATTGTACAGGAGACAGGGATCAAGACCATCCCCATGGAAAAGAAATGCAAAACAGCAAAATGGCTGTCTGGAGAGGCCTTACAAGTATCTGTGAAAAGAAGAGAAGTGAAAAGCAAAGGAGCAAAGGAAAGATATAAGCATCTGAATGCAGAGTTCCAAAGAATAGCAAGAAATAAGAAAGCCTTCTTCAGTGATCAATGCAAAGAAATAGAGGAAAACAACAGAATGGGAAAGACTAGAGATCTCTTCAAGAAAATTAGAGATACCAAGGGAACATTTCATGCAAAGATGGGCTCAATAAAGGACAGAAATGGTATGGACCTAACAGAAGCAGAAGATATTAAGAAGAGATGGCAAGAATACACAGAACTGTACAAAAAAGATCTTCATGACCCAGATAATCACGATGGTGTGATCACTGACCTAGAGTCAGACATCCTGGAATGTGAAGTCAAGTGGGCCTTAGAAAGCATCACTATGAACAAAGCTAGTGGAGGTGATGGAATTCCAGTTGAGCTCTTTCAAATCCTGAAAGATGATGCTGTGAAAGTGCTGTACTCAATATGCCAGCACATTTGGAAAGCTCAGCAGTGGCCACAGGACTGGAAAAGGTCAGTTTTCATTCCAATCCCAAAGAAAGGCAATGCCAAAGAATGCTCAAACTACTGCACAATTGCACTCATCTCACACTCTAGTAAAGTAATGCTCATAATTTTCCAAGCCAGGCTTCAGCAATATGTGAACTGTGAACTTCCTGATGTTCAAGCTAGTTTTAGAAAAGGCAGAGGAACCAGAGATCCAATTGCCAACATCCGCTGGATCATGGAAAAAGCAAGAGAATTCCAGAAAAACATCTATTTCTGCTTTATTGACTATGCCAAAGCCTTTGACTATGTGGATCACAATAAACTGTGGAAAATTCTTAAAGAGATGGGAATACCAGACCACCTGATCTGCCTCTTGAGAAATTTGTATGCAGGTCAGGAAGCAACAGTTAGAACTGGACATGGAACAGCAGACTGGTTCCAAATAGGAAAAGGAGTACGTCAAGGCTGTATATTGTCACCCTGCTTATTTAACTTATATGCAGAGTACATCATGAGAAACGCTGGGCTGGAAGAAGCACAAGCTGGAATCAAGATTGCCGGGAGAAATATCAATAACCTCAGATATGCAGATGACACCACCCTTATGGCAGAAAGTGAAGAGGAACTAAAAAGCCTCTTGATGAAGGTGAAAGTGGAGGGTGAAAAAGTTGGCTTAAAGCTCAACATTCAGAAAACGAAGATCATGGCATCTGGTCCCACCACTTCATGGGAAATAGATGGGGAAACAGTGGAAACAGTGTCAGACTTTATTTTTCTGGGCTCCAAAATCACTGCAGATGGTGATTGCAGCCATGAAATTAAAAGACGCTTACTCCTTGGAAAGAAAGTTATGACCAACCTAGATAGCATATTCAAAAGTAGAGACATTACTTTGCCAACAAAGGTTTGTCTAGTCAAGGCTATGGTTTTTCCTGTGGTCATGTATGGATGTGAGAGTTGGACTGTGAAGAAGGCTGAGTGCCGCAGAATTGATGCCTTTGAACTGTGGTGTTGGAGAAGACTCTTGAGAGTCCCTTGGCCTGCAAGGAGATCCAACCAGTCCATTCTGAAGGAGATCAGCCCTGGGATTTCTTTGGAAGGAATGATGCTAAAGCTGAAACTCCAGTACTTTGGCCACCTCATGCGAAGAGTTGACTCATTGGAAAAGACTCTGATGCTGGGAGGGATTGGGGGCAGGAGGAAAAGGGGACAACAGAGAATGAGAGGGGGCAGGAGGAGAAGGGGACGACAGAGGATGAGATGTCTGGATGGCATCACTGACTCGATGGACGTGAGTCTGGGTGAACTCCGGGAGTTGGTGATGGACAGGGAGGCCTGGCGTGCTGCGATTCATGGGGTCGCAAAGAGTCGGACACGACTGAGCGACTGAACTGAACTGAACTGAATACATAAATCTAGTATATTTCTTGGTGAATAAAAATTGAAGTTTTAAAAAATGTATTCGTTTCTTGTTAGAATGTTTGATATTGATGTAATAATGATGGAAACCCTGTTTTTGCCCTTTGAGTGTTCATCCTTGTTCTTGAGTAGAAAGCAGATCTGTGAGAGGGATTCTAAATACTGAATAGATTCAAATTGTGAATAGTTTCTGCTTCATCTGTTTCAAGTATATCAAATCATTCTGATCCCAAAAATTTTGCATGTAAGCAATGGTCTAAATCTCTTTTGAGACTAATATTATTTCCTAATGACCAGCTATTCTTTCTGAGATTAGATTGCTTTTTTAAGTGATGCTGCTGCTGCTGCTAAGTCACTTCAGTCGTGTCAGACTCTGTGTGACCCCATAGACGGCAGCCCACCAGGCTCCCTCGTCCCTGGGATTCTCCAGGCAAGAATTCTGGAGTGGGTTGCCATTTCCTTCTCCACATCCCTCTGATTCTTTCTTAGAAGGAAAGCAGGCCACTTTAGATAATAATCCCATGACTCTTTGGTAAAGGACTTTTTTTTATTGCTGATTTTATTTATTCCCAGAAGCCCCTGGAAACTGTTCCTCCCCCGCTGCTGACCTGCTGTCTGGAATCGAGGTTCTGTGGTGAACTAGGTGGTTGGGCCAATTATCCAGCCGTCAAGACTGCCTGGACCTCAGCCTTCCCCCTTACACAGGTCTCCCCGTTCCCTTAGTTCTCTCTCATCTTCAGGGCTTTCTCTCACTATTCCCGGAACCCAGGAGAGCCGTGTCAACTAGTGGTTAAAAGCATAGATTCGAATTTCAGACAGATCTCAGTTTAAATCTTGGTTCTGCTATGTAAATATTATGTAACACTGGGAATGACATCTATAAAAAAGGTATCCTTGGGAATTTCCTGGCAGTCCAGTGGTTAGGACTCAGCGCTTTCACTGCTATGGGCCTGGGATTCAATCCCTTGTGCATGAACTGAGATCCATCAAGCCTCTATCGCTCTGGAATGTTTGGGACGGGGGGTGAAGGGGGGTTTAAAATGAGAGGACGTGCATGAAGTACCTGAGAGTAGCTGCACACAGGAGGGATGCACTGAATGTCAGTTTCCTGAACCCATTCCTTCCCTTGCTTTTCCAAGTTTCAACTCAAAACTGACTTCAAGTAGCTCTCATTGTAACAAATGTAACAAAATGCAACCAAAAGAAAGATCTAATTGTCTTTACTTAATGATTTGTGAATCAGGCAGCCTCCCATCTGGCAACTGGAAGGGTGCTCCAAGGGCTTGTACACACAGATGTCAATAACGGGTGCAACTGAGTGTCAGGGAAGTTACGCATCTTCCCTAAGAGGGTAGAGTCAATGGCAGTCAAGGATCAAACGCAGAGTGGTCTGCCCTTGACCTCTGCACCAGACAGCCTCCTGGGAGCTGCTGCCAACCCACACAGGATGGGGCGCTCCCCTTAAAGGCAGGCCGAGATACAGAGCACACAAAAAGACCAGAGTGGACACAGGATAGCTGAAAGTAAGCAAAAAGCCTTCATTGGAGGATATATAGCATCCCCTCTTGGCACCCCACTCCAGTACTCTTGCCTGGAAAATCCCATGGATGCAGGAGCCTGGTAGGCTGCAGTCCATGGGGTCGCTAAGAGTCGGTCACGACTGACCAACTTCACTTTCACTTTTCACTTTCATGCATTGGAGAAGGAAATGGCAACCCACTCCAGTGTTCTTGCCTGGAGAATCCCAGGGACGGGGGAGCCTGGTGGGCTGCCGTCTATGGGATCACACAGAGTCGGACACGACTGAAGTGACTTAGCAGCAGCAGCAGTATATTTTGGGGCTTCCCTGGTGGCTCAATGGTAGAAGAATCCACCTGCCAATGCAGGAGACGCAGGTTCAATCCTTGGGTCAGGAAGATCCCCTGTAGTAGGAAATGGCAACCTGCTCCAGTAATCTTGCCTGGGAAATCCCATGGACAGAGGAGGCTCATGGGCTACAGTCCATGGGGTCGCAATGAGTCAGACATGACTGAGCACGCACACACCTACAGTATATTTTTAGAATTTTTAAACAATTAGTATCATAGAGCCTGGGTGTAGGAATAATGCCAAGGCTTGAGACCTCATAAAAGTATGCATATACATTGTTTACTTTTGTGCATATGTCTGGGTGTTTGCACAGGTAGATGTGTGCATACACAGAATGAGTGTAACTTGATCTAGATGGAATTTCACTTTGAAAGAAGTAATTTACTGCATATATGATGCATTAGCTCTGACAAAGGAAAAATATTCCAGAAAAAAATTGTAGTACCTCTTATAAAGAATTCCTTAGATGACTGTTCTGTGCTATCTTAACTTTGAATAGATTGATCCTTTCTCAAGTCCTTGTCAAATAAAATAAGTCTTCATCAGACCAAAATGAGATTGTCTATTTTAAAGTTTATTTGAAGAGGAGCTTACTTTCTATCCAAGACTGAAACTTATTTTGTAATGTAAATGCCAATTATGGAAAATAGTACATAACCATTATCAAGGTTCTCTTTCAAAATGAACTCAGCTTGTGGAGTTTGACACTCATTTCCATGTTGTTGGAGTGACTTCTTGAACTGGCACAGTTGTTATTCATTTGAAAGGAGATTTTAAGTGAATTTGGGGAACTTCCACCCTCCCCACCCCCATCTGCCTCCCATTCAGATTGCCGCAGCATTTGTCACCTGACACCGCTGATCCTTCCCATTCCTGTTACCTTAGCAATCAGTAGAGCAAACTCCCATCTAGCCTTCCTAGCTAGAAATTCGTGTACCCTTAGCCTTCTCTCTCCCTTACAGCCCCCACACTCCACTTACCGCTAATACCTGCTCAAGCCTGTCCTTCTCCGCCTTATAGCCATTTCCCGGAGTTTCAGAGGCCCATGTTTCCTCTCCTAGGCTGTTAGAAGGCTGCGCCTAAGCTCTCTCTCCCTCATCTCCTGAGTCACTGAGCACATGTCTGTTGCTTCAGACACACTAGGTTCTCACCTTTCTTGAAATATTTCCGGCCGTTTCAAAAGTCCCTGACTTTTTCTTCCCGGCTCTATTTTTATTCCGCTTAGCTGAAAAAAACAAAAAGCAAAAACCAGAAAGCCAGCCACCAGTCAGGATTCATCTCAAATGCCACCACCTCCGTGAAGCCTTCCCTGACTGACACTTTTGGATTCCAACAAATGTATATTTTATGGCACACAGCATACTGTAGCATAACTTATTTTTAATTACTGCCTCCCCCCACTGGACTCAGCTGCCTGAGAACAGGGATGACTTCTTAACTAGTCTGGGTAACTGACATAGCTGACATTTTAGATGACATGTCTACTCTAAGAAATGTATTATTTTTTACTTTTAGAATTAACTGAAGATATGCATTCTGAAGGTATGGAAGTACCTCTCAAACTACTGTGATCATCCTGTCCCCAAGGTGAGTCTGTCCTCGTATTGTCCACAAACGCTTCATCCAGCATAATTCCAAGTGACGACAGGAAACAGGGGCTGCCGCCCCTCACGTAAACAGCTCTCCACTGTGATGGGACTAATCGATTTGGGGGAGATTTATCCTGCTGTGTGTGCCTTCCTCCCAATAAAATTGTGTGTTGCTCACTCTCTTTAAGGCCTGGCTTAATCGATGCTATGAATCCAAACCACATTTCGAGCTCCTGTTAAGAATCCAGTGCTTCTGAGTATTAGCTTAGTGGCAATCAGTTTAACCTCCCCATCATGGATTCTGTTGTGAGAGGAGATATAAATTAGGCTTTAGATTGCTTATTCTGAGTAGCTCAGGAGCAGAATTTTCATGAAATCATCTTGAAAATCCAGAAGACTCTATATCATGGCACCATAATCCAGTTTCTTCCTCATTCACCCATCTGACATCTCCTGGGGGAAAAAAAATGAGTATTTTAGGCAGGAGACAAACTCAAGGGAAACAAGGGGTTTGGGGGTGAAAATAGGGGGGCAGAAGAGAACTCTTGTTTTGGTGAAATGGATCCACCCACTCGGTATACCAACATTCTCCATCTGCTGGCTTCCTCTACTTTTCCACTCCATTTGACTCCCCCACCTGCAAGGTCAGCTGCTCCAAGGAGCAATTTATAAACTTGCAGCTCATATTGTGGTTGCTGTTCCAGGACTGACATGAAATTAAATCAGTCTTGAGTGCTGCAGGATACAAAAGCTACCTTCCGAGTTTACGGAGCCCTCCACGACTCCTCATAAATCTTGGAAAGGTAGCATTCCACCAGTAACTGCCCAGTTTCTCTGCTCACAAAAGGACCTTGAAATGGAAACAACGGAGTTTTCTTTGAGGCCATATTTCATACCACGGAGAGAAAGATGTATGTGGAAGCCACATTCTTAAATGCCCTTTTCCAACTCTAGGCGAGCACTGGGGAAGACAGTGTGAAATAAACCCTTAACTTATGCCTCCATGTTCAAAATTATGGGGGCCACAGGATATGAAAACACCCACAAAAAATCTGTCTGTACTCACAAAGCCTCTTTATTGTTTTTCAAGAGCAGAAGGTAAGTTTTTAAAAATGCAATGAGCCTAGAAACATGCCTTTGCTACAAATGTTTCACCCCTCAATGTCCAGAGACTCCAAAGCTTATTACTGGGAGGCTCATCAGTAGACTGAGAAGGAAGCAGATGCTGTCACATGGTCCTGTTGAATCTACCCAATGGTAACTCATTCATGCTTTTTTTAATGTTTTAAAACTTAAACGATGAATCGAATCTGCCTTAACATTGTGGGACACAGTCTGTTACTAAGTCCTATGCAAAGTGTCTTTTAGGCATTAACATTTATTTTCCCCAAAGCTCTCTGAGCAGAGATTATTATGATCCCCTGTGATGGTTAATTTTATGTGTCAGCTAGCTCAGCCACGGTACCCAGTTTTTGGCCAAACACCAGTTGAGATGTCACTGTGAAGGTATGTTTTAGTTGAGATTAACACTTAAATCCGTCGACTTTGAGTAACGCAGTTTACCTTCTGTAATGTGAGTGAGCTCTTCTAATCAGTTGAAGGCCTTAAAAAATGACTACATTCCCCCCAAGAAAGAGGGAATTCTGCCTCCAGACTGCTTTTAGACTCAGGCTGCAGAATCAGTCTTCCCTGAGCCTGAGCCCCAGGCCTGCCTTGCAAATTTCCCACTCACCAACCCCCACAATCCATGCACTAGTTCCTTAAAATAAATCTCTGTATAAATAAATGGATAGATATTATATCTGTAGATATATTGCATTATACATATGGAAAGAGAAAGAGAGAGTTCTCTGGAGAACCCTGACTAATAATCTCTATTGTACAAATGATGAAACAAAGTCTCAGGGAGATCCAATAATTTGCCCTCAGCCACACAGCTAGGTAGTGGCGGGCAGAGTATGGGGGCCATCTCTTTTGCAGGGCCATTCTCCCAATTAAACTAGAACCCCCATTCCTTTCAGCCTGCAGCCAATAACCACATGAGGGACACAGGAGAAGTTGCTTGTATTTAATCCTGTCATCACTTTATTGGAAAGCTTTTCACTACAGTCCGAGTGAGGGAAAATGATTTGCTTGGGATGAATGTGGCCACCAGTGCGTTATTTCCCTTAATCTAAACAGAGCCTCAGACACACTCCATTGATCACGCCTTCAAGCTGAAAGGTGGCCTTAAAGCCGGCCAGCAAATATTATGTTTCTCAGGCAGCCCTATGCTGTCAACCACATTTCCTGATCCACTCTGATTAGATATATAAACAGCTTCAGTAAAACAGAGCCTGAGCTTTGCTGTTAAAAATATAAGATAAGGTTCCATAAAGATTCATCAAGAGCAGAGATGCTGTCTAAGTGAGGCCTGAACTTGTGTGTGTGGTGGTGGGGGGGCGGGGGGGGAGTAAGAAGGGTCAGTGGGCAAATAACCCATGATTTATAATCATGTTTTAATAGTGGCTGGTGCTCCAGCTATGGAACACCTTGGTGAGAAGAAAGGGTTAAAAGAATTGAGCAGGATCACAAAGTGGTCTTGCGTTAAGGACCCAGCACATAATTGACATTACTAAGTCACTTAAGTCATTTTGTATCTGCTAAGAAGTATCACCGTGTCTTAACTAAGAACAGGAAGAAGTGATGTTGCCAGAAAGGTAGAAAAGGCTTATGAAGGAAGGGTAAGGATGCTCAGGGACATGAAGTAATGAAATGAACATCTTATACCTTCAAACCATCATGCCTGTTTCAATACATCTTGTACTATAAACATATACAAGGCAGGAAAAGTTTTTGGAATTTTATTATAGATATAAGTGTTTGGTTGGTACACATTTCAAAATATCCTAACATTTGTCCCAATGATGGACTAAAGGATTTTTCCAGCTCCAGTTTCTTTAAATGACAACCTGTGTCCTTTCCAGATAGTTTTTGGTGTGTGTTTTTCAGAAGTATAAAAGGACTATCAATATCAGTTTTAAAATGTAAAAGTGAGAGTAAAAATAGAGCTCTCCAAAGTTGCTTGGTGGGAAAATGTAAGCAGTTAACATGTTAGATAAAGTTTGAATGTGCATGGGTATTTGCATGTAATCTCTAAAAGATGTTCTGCTCAAGTGAAGGCTGATCACCTTTTTAAAGATCACCTCTTTAAAGACTACTTAAATTTTTCCTAAATTAAGCAATGCAGTTTCTCTTCAACACTGAAAATCATTGTTAACATCTTTTGAGCATTTACTGTGTACCCAGAACTGTCCTGAATATTTTATACAAATTAGCTGAGAATATCCTGCCAGCAGCCAAATAACTGGCTGCTTTCTGCCTCCCCGCCCCACTCTTAATCTCAGTCTGTAAAATTATACATGCTAACTTTAAATCTGTCATGAACTAGAATAGTATTCTCCCAGGCTAATGCCTGGTTTAGGTTAACATCAAATATAAACATCGCTGGGATTTCCCTGGCAGTCCAGTGGTTGACTCCACACTTCTACTGAAGGGGGCATGTTCCCATTCCCAGGGTTTGATCCCTGGTCTGGGAAGTAAAATCCTGCATGCTGAGTGGTGGGGCCAAAAATTAAATACATAAATGTCTTTTATTTTCCTGAAATAGTGGTCTTATTTTCTTGGAATTATCAACCAGTGGTTCTTGTGTCTAGCTATTCATCAGAATTGCATGAAGAGCTTTCCAAAAATGCAAGTTCCTGGGCCATGCCCCAGCTGCTGGATCCCTAAGGGTGGGACTACTGGAAGGTGCTATTTTTCTCCCTCTTACTGAAGAAGTAATTGAGTCACATGAAATCACATAAATAATAGCCTGCAGTTGGACTGATAGTTAATGGAACAGCTATATGCAAACATAGAATGACTATAGGGTTGTTGTTTTTTTTTCACCTTTTTTTAAAAAGCTGGAATGTACTTGATTTATAATGTTGCATTAGTTTCTGCTGTACAACATCATGAATTAGTCATATGTATACAAATATCCCTCCCTCTTGAGTCTCCCTCCCAACCCTTATTTCCATCCCTCTAGGTCATCACAGAACACCAGGCGGAGTTCCCTGTGCTTTAAAGGCACTTCCCACCAGCTCTCTACTTTACACGTGATAATGTGTATATATATATGTCAGTGCTACTCTCTCAGTTCATTCCTCCCTTCTTCCCCCACCCGGTGTCTACAAGTCTGTTTTTGTTCTCTACATCTGCACCTCAACTGAAAGTAGTGAAAGTGAAAGTCGCTCAGTCGTGTCCAACTCTTTGTGACCCAGTGGACTATAGAGTCAATGGAATTCTCCAGGCCAGAACACTGGAGAGGGTAGCTCTTCCCTTCTCCAGGGGATCTTCCCAACCCAGGGACTGAACCCATGTCTCCTGCATTGCAGTTGGATTCTTTACCAGCTGAGCCACCAGGGAAGCTCTACCCTGCCAACAGGTTCATCAGTACCAATGGGTTTTTTTAAATTATACTTTAATTGGTCTTAATGCTGTTTGTGCTTCTATAACAGCAACATACTTTCTTTGTACAAGGTGTACACTCACTAAGTGATAATCAGGCTGCTTTGAAGGATCCATTTGGGGGAACTTGGGCCAGCTCTCTGAGGCGTCCAGAAAAATGAGCACATGTGGATTAGCTTTCATCCTTTCCTTTAGATCACATATCCTTAGGGCTTGGTTTCCATGTGCAAATGGGTTCGATTGCTAGACTGATTGGAGAGAACCCCGCAGACTGATGTGGGGAGGCAAGCCCAGCTGAACAGATGTCTGGAACCATAGTCATTTTCACGAGGGAAAGATACAACACAGATCTAGAATCAGAAGCTTAGGGAGGGGCTGCTGCCCTGGTTACTTCCTGTCTGCTCAGCCCTGAGCCAATCTCAGGATATCTTTGACATCACTTCCAACTTTTGCTTCTGAAGTGTCAGGGACCCCTGAATAACAGTGCCCTAGGCATTCTCCAGTGAGCATTCTGCAGCTTCCAGAACAAAGGCTCAGAACAGAGGAGTGGGGCAGGCATCTGATGAGCCCATTGCTGAATCAAGGCAAATTCTTTACGAGGGGCAAAAAGTGAATCTCTGATAAAATTCAGGTGTGGAGAGCCTTAAGAAGGTTCTTCCCTTCAGTTTAAATCGGGTTGCTTGACAGGACATTACCAAGCCACAGGTGATGGGGAAGGACATGGTATACTTAATTTTTCATCTCTGGAAGAACATTCCGTTCTATGTGCTATTTTTAAAAGTTCCTGCAACGTAGTTCCACACATTTTCTAAGGAAAGGAATTTTGTATTCTAAACATTGCATTCGGGGCTTTTACTATTACAGTAGGTTTTTTTCCTTCATTTTTTCTTAATTCCCAAGTACACAATGCAGAGATAAACAGACTTAGTCTTTTACATTACAGCTCTGAAGTGTTTATGTATAAATCCAGGAGCACTGCAGTTCAGTGCGTAGAGTGATACAGATCACATTACTCTGTCTTATGGTGTGTTCTTTGGTTGTAATTTCCTGTTTATTCAAGGTAAAGAAGGGTCTTGCTACCACGGACTGGAATCAGACATAAGCCGTTTGCACCTCTGAGAGCTGAAGTTCCAAGGACCATCTCTGTTTTTTTAAACAAGTGGTGTTTAACTCCTCCAGAGTTTAGACCTGCCCATTTCCGCATTATGTTTATGCTCCATTGCTCTATTTACATATTTCTTCCAAAAGCCCTAGGAGAGCAGCTGCATACATTGTAATTTCTTTCCTTTATAATGTAACACCTTTTCCTCCTGTATCACATGGGCAATTGCTACCTTATGGCAAGGCCAGCTCTCTTCTCCTGCTGTTCATGGCCTGCTGATGACCTAGTAATGTCTGAAATAGACATGAAGTTGACAGTGATTCGATTTCTAAAACAAATAGGACAGTTCTCTGCAGCCCCAACTTAACAAAATGCAATTTATTCCATCATACCTAAGTTTAGTTAAATTGAAAGAAATATCCATCTCCCGAGCTGTCCAGGGAGGCTAGAGCTTTGCCTGTCCTTAATGCCTTCGTTATTATTAACCGGTTAGGGGCCCCTACATTGCTGCCCTTCTTCTTGCTATAATGCCTTTCAGAATGCAACTGTGATTAGTGACTATGCCCCCTGCCTTTAAAGCAAGTACCTAAGAAATGCTCATTTTTGGTTTCTGACTAATCTTCCTATTTTCAGATGCAATGCTGACTAATCTTTCTATTTTCAGATGTGGTGCTGAGTGGACTTACAGAAATGCAAAGTAAGGAGGTAGTTTAAGAATTAGCAAAAGTCTATTAATGAGAAATTGACCTAGCATCGAGGGACATCCACATGGGTAGCTAGAACACATTTTGAGAGTGTCTTATAATCTTATAAGTAGAACTACACATGAGCCCCTAGAGAAGGAAATGGCAACCCACTTCTGGCCTGGAGAATCCCTTTGACAGAGGAGCCTGGCAGGCTCTGGTCTATGGGGTCACAAAGAGTCAGACCCAACTGAGTGACTGAGCACACATGAGCCCATGCACAGTGATGGGAGATAAATAGGCCAGAGCTTCTGGAAATTCTAAAGAACAGTTCAGTGATGACCCTTCTCAGTTTCTGTTTCTGTTCTGACTCACTTTTAACTCTCGTGCTGCTGCTGCTGCTGCTGCTGCTGCTGCTGCTAAGTCGCTTCAGTCGTGTCCGACTCTATGCGACCCCATAGACGGCAGCCCACAAGGCTCCCCCGTCCCTGGGATTCTCCAGGCAAGAACGCTGGAGTGGGTTGCCATTTCCTTCTCCAATGCATGAAAGTGAGAAGGGAAAGTGAAGTCGCTCAGTCGTGTCTGACTCTCGTAGGGTATCATAGACTTTTATAGTGTGTCCTAAATATTGTTCCTCTAATCCAGTGTTTGTCAACCTTGGGCTATTGAATTCGGGGTCTCTGTTCTTTGGTTCTTTGTTGTGGGATCTGTTTTATATATTGTGGGACACTGAGTGACATACTCATTATATGCAAGTAGCCTTCTCCCAGCCCAGTTGTGACACCCAAGATGTCCCTGTCTCCCATTCTCTGCCCCTCATTGAGTACCACGGCTATAATCCTGTACAGCAGCGGTCCCTAACCTTTTTGACACCAGGGACCAATTTCATGGAAGACAATTTTTTTCATGGACTGGGGGTGTGGGGGTGGTTTTGGGATGATTCAAGCACATTTACTTTTATTGTGCACTTTATTATTATTATTATTATTATTACATCAGCTCTGCCTCAAATCATCTGGCATTAGGTCCCAGAGGTTGGGAACCCATGCTATATAGTAACCCTACATATAAATGAGTTCCATTCTAAGAGCGTGTTCGTAAGTCCAGTTTGTTCATACATCCAACAAACTTAGTTTAAGTACTCAACTAACACAATCAGCTACATATTATAGAACTGTACTATAATAGGTTTATAATACTTTTCACACAAATAATACATAAAAATAGCAAAAACTAAAGAAAGCATTTTTAGTCTTACAGAACAGTACTTTGAAAAGTACAGTAGTACAGTACAACAGCTGGCACTCAGGACTGGCATCGAGTGAACAAGCAAGAAGAGGAGGAGGGCGATGCGGTGGGGTACGGGAGAGTAAAAGGACCGTCAGCAATAGGAGACGGAGGGCAAGTGCCGTGTCACTCACACCTGACGCTGATGGAACATGCGTTTGAATCTGAAAGCTCACAACTTGAAGGTTCGTATACAGGAGACTTGTTGTTTAGTTGTCAAGTCGTGTCTGACCCTTTGTGACCCCATGGGCTATAGCCTGCCAGGCTCCTCTGTCCATGGGATTCTCCAGGCAAGAATACTGGAGTGGGTTGCCATGCCCTCCTCCAGGGGATCTTCCAGACCCAGGAATCAAACCCACATCTCCTGCCTTGGCAGGCAGATTCTTTGCCACTGAGCCACCAAAGAAACCCTGTAATTAGAATGCATGTGTGCTCAGTCGTGTCTGACTTTTTTGAGGCCTCATGGACTGTAGCCTGCTAGGCTCCTTTGTCCATGGGATTGTCCCAGCAAGTATATTGGAGTGGGTTACTGTTTCCTCCTCCAGGGAATCTTTCTGACCTAGGGATCGAACCCAGGCCTCCTGCCTTGCAGGCAGAATCTTTACAGTCTGAGCTACCAGGGAACCCCAATAAGTGAGACTGTAGGCAAAGGAAGACAACCAAGATGTGGATTGGTCTAGATGGAATATTTCATTAAAAAATATTGGGGGAAGTGAGCTTGTTTATACAGAGAAGGAAAAGAATGGAAAAATAGAACCCATGCTATTAATTTTTCAGTTTATAAAATTACAAAGGAAAAGTTATATGCTCACCAAGAAGGCTAGCTAGGGCAGGGGATAGAGGAAGCAAGTATAAAGTAAAACATGGACCGTCTGAGATTTTGCCTGTGCTGGTGATTGATGGCAGGAAAACACTTGAAGAGATCTTGAATTGGATAAAGTAATTATTTTAAGGACTGCATGAAATCATCATTATTGCAGCCAATTCATTTAGCGGTGGTATTTGGGGTTCCAGTGGATACTGGGTCTGGTCTGGGGCTCCCTTGGGGGGTCCCTGTTTATTAAACCATCTTCACTGCCAGTTTCTTCTCTCTGGCTCTGAGGAAGGCTGAGTGTGTTTTGTCTTCAGACTAGCCCCTACCCCGTGACCCACCCTTGAGCTGCACAGGAAGGCAGGGCTGGACCTCAGAGTGTAGATGATGAATAACCTCTGCCTGCCCAGTGAGTCTGGAGAAGGCAATGGCACCCCACTCCAGTACTCTTGCCTGGAAAATCCCATGGACGGAGGAGCCTGGTGGGCTGTAGTCCATGGGGTTGCTAAGAGTCGGGCACGACTGAGCGACTTCACTTTCACTTTTCACTTTCATCCATTGGAGAAGGAAATGGCAACCCACTCCAGTGTTCTTGCCTGGAGAATCCCAGGGACAGTGGAGCCTGGTGGGCTGCCGTCTATGGGGTCACACAGAGTCGGACATGACTGAAGCGACTGAGCAGCAGCAGCAGCAGCAGCCCAGTGAGTCACTGGCAGATTCTGCCTTTCCTCTGTGCTATCAGATATGGGACAAGAAAAAAGTGGGCTTCTTTTCTTTTCCTAGCCTTACTGAAATATAATTGACACATTACATTGTACAGGTTTAAGGTATATAATGTTTTTATTTATTTATTTTTAATTGATTTTTTTAATATGAGTATAATTACTTTGCTGGAGAAGGAAATGGCAACCCACTCCAATATTCTTGCATGGAAAATTCCATGGACAGAGGAGCCTGGTGGGCTCTACAGTCTGTGAGGTCATAAAGAGTTGGTCATGACTGAACAACGGAGCACACACAGTTGCTTTACAATGCTGTGTTAGTTTCTGCTGTACAGCAAAATGAATCAGCCATGCATATACATATATCCCCTCTTTTTTGGATTTCCTTCTCATTTCGGTTGATTTGATACATTTATAAAATGCCACATGATTATCACCACAGTATTAGCCACCACCTCCATCCTGTCCCATAGTTACCATGTTTTTTTGTGTTGAGAACATTTAAGATCTACTCTCTTACTTAGATTGATAGATGAGGGAAAGAGACAGAGGGAGAACTTTTCACTAGGTACATTTTTAGGTCTTTTGGTTTTTGAAACGTGAATGTATTAGCTATTCAAAAATTTAAATTAAATTAAATTTAAAATAAAACTGCCCAACGATACACACACACACACACACACACACACACACAATCTAGTCTTTAGCAGCATTCAAATATATGATACAGGATTATGATCTATAATCACCACACAGCTCTTCTTTTTTCTTAATCTTTTTATCTTTTCCTTTTGGAAGTCTAGTCTCTCAAGCATGAACTTCAGATTCTACCCTCCTTCTGCTCTTAAGCAAACTCTTTCACATGACTGATGATATTATTCACCGTGTCCACATTCTGGGAGAGACAATGTCTTCAGGACCTCGGGTTGGCCCATCAGCAAGAGAAGTTCATCCTCTGTATCCACGTGTTGGCCTGTGTAATAGGCATTCAATAAATATCTGTTGAATGAATGAATAGTCAGTCAAGAAAGCTTAATTTTATTTTTATTTCTGGGGAAATTTTTGTCATATTCATAACAGTAATAGGATAATAAGATGAAGATGTGTTTTAAAGTCATATCTATCAGTTAAATAGAAGGATTTATGTGCTCATTAGAAGATAATTATCACAATAGTAAGTTGTGTTTGCATTCAGGCTCTGTAGAACTAAAGTCAGTTGAGGCATGAGTAGAAAAGACCAAAGTATTGAGTTAACCACAGAATTCCTTCGGGTTTTCCCATAAGATGGTATGGAAAAACTTGAGTGAAAATTTGGGCCAGCCCAATAGTATGGCCACAGAACTGGCACAAGCTGAACAAAGAAAAACTCCATTAACATCCAATTACTATAGAAAATCAGTAGTTAGAACGGTGGCTGGCACTTGTGAAGTGCTCAGTAAAGGTCAGGATGCTGATGATGGCATCATGATAACAAGATGGTTAAATGGTATTTGGCTACGACATTAAATAGTGTCCAATCACACTGATAAAGTTATTTCCTTTTAATGTGATTTCAATTATACTGATGATCTCTAGAAATGTTGCCAAGTGGTACTAACATATCTTGTACACCTATTGAGGTTCACTCTGAGCTGAGCTCAAGTTCAGAGCTTAAATTTAATACCATTATTCTGTTTTCATTGCATTTATCTTTATGATCACTTTCTATTTATTACAAACAATATTGATTTTATTAATAGTGTTTGAAGTTTCCTTTAATATTTCTTTACAGAGATAAAGCAAAGTGAGTTTAAAGAAAATATGAAGTTAGGAATTGAACAGAAGGTAGGTAGATCAGGCAAAATCCTGATGGTGGAAGGCTTAGGTATGTCTAAAATTTGCAAAAGGGACTTTCCTGGTGGTCCAGTGGCTAGGACTCTGGTACTCCCAGTGCAGGGGACCCAGGTTCGATCCCTGATCAGAGAACTAGACCCCCACATGCTTCAGCTAAAGATCCCGCCTGCTGTGACTAAGACCTAGCACAGCCAAATAAATAATGTAAAAGAAAAACAAGCCCCCCAAAACTAAAAATAAGTTTGGGAGAGCACTTTGGGGCAGTAACTTGGACCCAATGAACCTCCATAATCCAAATGTTTCTACTCAAAACTGATGCTGTACCACCTGTGGGTGCCCCATCACCACTGCCTGGCCACCTTATTGACACAGGTGGCCCTGGAAATACTCCTCCCTGCGTTGGATTACTAATGGAAAGGAGGAAACACCACACACCAGTGGCGACAGCACCCTTGTCAAATACATTGGCCCCCTTTCCAGCTCTCCCTGCCCAGCTGGTAATTGGATACACTCACAGAATCCTGTTCAGCAGCAGGTAGGTATCCTCCCCAAGAGACATAACCCTTCTCTCCAATGATGTGCAGGTAAAGGTTAACAGCAGGGTCTCTCAGGGGAGGGCTGCCTTGCGACAGTTGCTGATCTCAGTGGTCTGAGTACTTCACCTTAGTAGATTGCAAGCATGGCTGACAGCCCTGTGATTAACACAGGGCTGACAAAATTCCTGAAGATTTGACAATTGCCTGCGGTGGGTATGGGAGGCAGTACCAGAGGTTTCAGCACATCAGTGTAAGCCATTCCCCTTGGAAGCATTCGATCATGGAACTGTTCCCCCCACCCCCACCGCACCCCCCCCACAAGTCTGTCTTTTCTTCTAAACTTCTAAACTCCAGGAAAGAAGAAAACACGTATGTTTTATTCACCATCCTAGCCTCCACGCCTAGCACAGACCTGAGGACTAGCAGATGCCCTACAAATACTCATGGGCTAATGTTATTGGTGAAGGATGTGAGGGTAAAAGAAGTTCCCACAAAGGCCCCAGTTCCTTAAATACTGCAGATTTCTTTTTTTTATTTTAAACCATATTTAACTGTAGAGTTCGGTGGCACTAAATGCATTCACATTGTCGTACAGCTCTCACCATCATCTATCTCCCCAAGTTTTCACCCTCCTAAACTGAAACTCTGTCCCCATTAAGCACTAACTCCCCATTCTGCTCCTCCCCCATCTACCAATGTACCTTCTGACACTGTGATTTTGACTCTTCTAGGAATCTCATGTAAGTGGAATCAAACAGTATTTGTCTGCACTTACTGTATACTGGAAAAGTCTTGCAGATTGCTTAAGTTCAGAAAAGTTTTGTTTTTTAACATTTTTAAAAATTATTTTTCTTTGAGCAACAGAGCATTGTGGTTCCCAGTTTCAGAGAGGGAGTGTATCTTCTTGTAAGCCCAAGATGAACTGGGGCTGGAAGGAAATAATTGTGGAAGTAGAACAGGTCAGGTCTCTCTGGGTTCAAGGGCTCCCTAAGCCCAGTGCTCTCTCCCATAAGGGCAGTCGCCCTGCGACCCACAGGCCCTCTGGCTTAGAGTCCTACAACTCTGCTCCTATGAGCTGTCTCCTAGAATCAGGGGAGTCGGACTGGCGGTCCTGCCCCGCTGACAGTGGGGGCATTCCTGCCTGTGCCACCCTGGGGTGGGGGCAGCTGGGATGAGCCAGGTGCGGCAGGGCACCCATCCCCACCCTGAGGTAGCACGCCCAGTGGGACCGGAGGTGGCACACGACCAGGGCACAGCACTGGTGGGCGGAGGGCGTGGGCACAGGACACTTGTCCCCCCTGCGCTGTCTCCCAGGCCACCCAAGAGGCCACCTACGCAGCCATTGTTGCCCCTGGATGTGGGTGGCGACAGGCTGGGGTGTGTGAAGCTTCAAATTTCTCTTCTCCTTTAAGTTTAGGATGGGGGACACCTCTTTCCTCCCAGAAGCAGGGACCTGCACTCAACCTTTGGAGATTGCTTCAGTGGCTTAAAGAAAAGTTGTTCTTGTATCCTACCCGTCTGCCCATTCTGCAGAGCCTGCGTGAGACTTGGTGCCATCTCCCTGGGCTTCAAAACCTCGGAAGCTGGCGGAAACTGGCTGAAACCAGAGGCAGGACATTTCCCCCAAACCCGGCCCCCAGCCTGGAGAGAACCTACTTTTCCCACTCAGCACCTCTGGCCTGGGAGCTTATAAAGGGCTAACGAAGAAGCTCTATAGGCCAACATACCTTGGTTCTGTTTCCAACGCCCTCGCTAAAGGGCTGCTTGGTGACCTCAGGCAAGTTACTTACCTACTGTGATCCTTAGTTGCTTCCTCTAAAAACAGATGGAATTGGACCAAGTGACTATTAATACTAAGGTCTTTTTCAGCTCTGATGGTCAAAGATGCTAATATTCTAGTTCCTGAGGATATAAAAATATAACACAATTTCGTCCCTTAGGAAAATTATATACTTAGAGGGAAGAAGACTAACAAGTAGAAAACATGCCTCAGGCTTGTTTCTCATATGGCAAAACAAAGCCTAATACAGAGTGTATTTAAGAGATGCAGTGCTTATTAAGAGTTCTCCAAGTGCAAGGCATTTAAAGCACTTGACTAGGAATGGATAACAATAGTCAAATAAAAGAATGAACAGTCCGCTGTTTCTAAAGACTTTATACATAAACACTCTTTTGAAAGAAAAAAAGAGTATATTTACAGTAAGGGATATAAATGTAAAAGATTACAACACACGACAGCACCGAAATGAAGAATGGAGAAACTGAGTGTTGTAAAGAAGATTGAGACAGAACTATAGCTGCCATTGGAGAAGGAAAAAATAATGTCTTTCATACATCATTTGCATTATAGCTAGAACAGGAAACAAGGCGAGAGTGATCAAGTGATTTTTGTTGTTGTTATTGTTCTAGGTCAAGACTGAAGACAGTCCAAATGTGTTCATAGTGTCATTAATGACCCCCAAATCCTATTAAGTGCTATCATTCACTGCCATCTAGTGTTGAGCAGATGAATTTTTTTTAATACTATATTTCCTAAATTCCTTTCCCAGCCATAAGTATCAGGTTAAAGTGAGCATGCAAATTCTCTCTCCTGAACATCTAGTCTTGTGCTGTGATGTCTGTGTGTGAAAACTCCTGTGTTTTTCCCCTGCTCCCAGCCGGGCAAGCCCTGCTGCTCAGAGGCTCTGTTTATTTTCTGTTCATCTTCCCTGGACCTCCATCATTGGCTCCAGCCTCTGTCCATGGACTTTTCCTTCAGATGCCATAATCTCCTAGGACCAGATGCATTAATTGCTGGGCAGAACATTCTTAGCAGAAAGAGAAAGTCTATAACTCACAAATAAATTGGAAAGATGCCTAAGAAAAGTGCTCCATTTTTGAAAAAAAACTCCAAATCAAGAGAAGCCTTTTAACTTTATGTTAAATACTTGAGTTACAAACGCTCTGAAATATTTTTTTTAACTGACTAAAAGTTACTTAAGTAAACATCAATTTGCTTTCACATTTGTCTTATGACCTTAGTAAACATGTATCTGGGCATAAACAGAAATGGCCTTTACTTCCAATATCTTCAGTTACATTTGTCAACTAAAGTCACAACCTGAAAGTGGAGAGTTGCTTTATTTGGTGGGACCGTTTCGGGTATGGAGACTGTATCTCACTAGCTCTGAGAAAACTGCTCCAAGGAGGCGGCGGTGGGGATGGGGCAGGGTTGGGTGCCGGGGTGGAGAGTCAGGCTGTATACAAGTTTGCAACAAAGGTAGCAGGCAGTCTGGACCTCAGAGGTAAGGTATCAAGGAATTTAGCTTTCTGTGTAGGAGGAAGATGCGAGCCTCTGGGCTCGCTGAATTCATTCCTTTCATAGGCACCTCAGCTCTCTGGGGCCAACCCCGTTTCCTTGTCCACCTTAAGAGTGGTAGATAAGGCAGCTTCTTGCATCTCCCAGCTCCCCACCCCCCACCCCCCACCCCAGCTCCTCAGTAATCACCGTGGGGATTGGTGGCATCTTCTGGATTGTACATTTGGGAGCCCTCATTCTCATTTGGAGGCCAGAAATGGCTGATGGCCATGACATTTCTTATTTATTGATATAGAGGAGATATTTTCATTTCACAGTTTGTTTGAATTCCCCCATTTTATTTCAAACTATCTCCAGTCGCTCAGTAAAATTCCTACTATAGTTGTTTTAGTGAAATCGTTTAAACAACAAAATCGACAAAATATAAAAATTTGATTAGTTAGAAATAGAGTAAAAAGAGAATAATTCACTCACAGTATACAAATTTAAATCATCTGTATTCATAAAACACTATCTTAAGAATCAGAATTCTATCAACCTTCCTTTTGAGTAATTTGTATAATCCCTAAATAGAAATCAAACTGAAGTAGATTCAAAATCACATTTTTAAGAGATAAAAATGATTGTTGTGTTCCTGAATCTTCAGAAGTAAGGTTATCTGAAGGTTGAATTAATTTCTGTGCTGAGGATATAGGGCTAGGAAGAGAAACAGTGTTAGTGGAAACATTTTATTAATATATTGTGAACAGAAGATGTGTTAGAACAGGAAAATCCCTTGTTCTAGTCACTTAGTTCATTCACTCTCTCCTTCCCCCTTTCCTTTTAGTAAAGCAGATTTATTATTTCTGAAGATGGAGATTTTCATCAGAAGCCTCTTTTTGTTGCTGTTCAGTCTCTAAGTCGTGTCTGACTTTTTGCGACCCCATGGACTGCAGCATGCCAGGCTTCCCCTTCACTATCTCCTGGAGTTTGCTCAGACTCATGTCCATTGAGTCAGTGATGTTATCTAACCATCTCATCCTCTGTCGCCCCTTCTCCTCCAGCCCTCAGTCTTTCCCAGCATCAGAGTCTTTTCCAATGAATTGGATCTTCACATCAGGTGGTCAAAGTATTAGAGCTTCAGCTTCAGCATTAGTCCTTCTAGTGAATATTCAGGGTTGATTTCCTTTAGGATTGACTGGTTTGATCTTCTTGCTGTTGAAGGGACTCTCAAGATTCTTCTCCAGCACCACAGTTGGAAAGCATCAATTCTTTGACGCTCAGCCTCCTTTGTCCAACTCTCACATCTGTAAATGACTACTGGAAAACGTCTTTTATGGCTCTGTTAAGCTAGTCTTCATTCTTCTGACATATTCAAAAGGCTGTTTTGGCTGTAGCCACTTGAGACTAACTGATTTTGATACAGCTTCTCAAATCCGGAGTAACTCTTTTCTGTAATGTCCATCCATTAGTTCAAGAGTTAGTAACTTATTGTGCTCACTGTGCTCAGTCACTAGTTGTGATTAGACCTTTCTATACCAGCATGAGAGACCAGGGTCAAATTTTCAGGAATTTTGTAAATCTCTCTCTCTCTCTTTTTTTCCCTTGCTGTTGATTCCTGAGCTTATGAGAGCAGGAAGACAGTTACTAACTAGTTCTTTTTTGGCTCATCATATTGGTGGCCATGGACCAGCAGGTACTGAACTTGGGAGATGAGCAGAGAATCGGTGGTCTAAGTCCTGCCACATTAGCTTAGAGGAGAAAAGGAGAGAGAGAACTCTGGGAGTGGATGCACTAGGCTGTAATTAACTCAGAGTGAGAAAAAGTAGCCTTTATTTGTGTTTTTCATTTTTTGGCCACAAAGCATGTGGGATCTTAATCCCCCAACCAGGGATTGAACCTATACCCTCTGCATTGGAAGCATAGAGTCTTAACCACTGGATTACCAGGGGGAGTCCCAAGCCTTCTTTATTAAAACATGCACTCCAAACTTCCCAAGTTCTTTCTAAAGAAAGTTCTACTGGTAGGAAAGGACGTGGTGATGGGCCATGCCATATCACACCTGCAGTCAGAAAAACTGCCGCTACCTTTACCATAGGGCAGGAGAAGGCAATGGCACCCCACTCCAGTACTTTTGCCTAGAAAATCCCATGGATGGAGGAGCCTGGTAGGCTGCAGTCCATGGGGTCACACAGAGTCGGACACAACTGAGCAACTTCCCTTTCACTTTTCACTTTCATGCATTGGAGAAAGAAATGGCAACCCACTCCTGTGTTCTTGCCTGGAGAATCCCAGGGACAGGAAGCCTGGTGGGCTGCCGTCTATGGGGTCACACAGAGTCGGACATGACTGAAGCGACGCAGCAGTTACCATAGGGCCCTAGGTAGGCTTCTCTCCATCATTTAGACAGTCTGACCTAATGTGAGCAAAATCCCTTGACTCAATAACTGGCTCACAGTTGAAACAGAAATAGAATGATTGAAAATAAACCATAGTAAATTCTTGAGTAAAAAGAGTAATAAACACATAGAATTTAAAGCTAAATAAATTTGGTTTCCAGAAAATTGTGCTGCTCACCATGGGCTTTCAGCTATTATCCCATTCCCCCATAGACATCCAGGAAGAAAAAGAAGGCCTTTCCTGGGATATGATATTAACTAGTTTCTAATGTATTTTCTCAAGACTGCTTTTCTGTTTAACATCTAATCTCTTGCACAGCGTTGTACCATTTCAAAAACCTGATTAGGCCAAGTTGTCTCTGCCTTTTAACTAAGACAGCCTCCCAGTGGCTCAGTGGTAAAGAATCCACCTGTAATGCAGGAGACAAGAATTTGATCTCTGGGTTGTGAAGATCCCCTGGAGAAGGAAATGGCAACCCACTCCTGTATTCTTGCCTGGAAAATCCCATGTACATAGTCCATGGGGTTACAAAAGAGTCAGTGACTAAACAACAAAAGCCTCCTGGGGAATGTTCTGTTCTAACTTTCATATCTTCCCCAGGTGAGGTACCTAGCATTAGAAATGGCTCAACACTTTAAGGAGCTGCCTTCTTCAAACAGGTGTTAGGATTTTGTGATTTTCCTCTTCTAATTTGTGGTAGAGATTGCTGGTTGACTGCTGACATCCATTAATCCATTCTTTCGAAGAACAGCACACAGCTGCATGGAGTAAGAACTGTATTTCTCAACTTCTCTCAAAGCAAAATGTAGTCATTTTGCTAAATCCAAATATAATAGTATATATGTGGTATAATACATATAGATCCTAGCAATCTTCTTTAAGAGACCATTGCTGCAGTCCTTTTTCCTGTTCCTTCCTGCAATCCACAGTCTAGAACCTTACATGCCAACATTTTGGACCTTGAAGACAGGGCACATGCTTGGATGGTGTGCAAAGGAATCTATGGAGCAAGGTGGCTATATTAGCCCTGTACTCCTTACCTCTAGCCTTTATGATGACACAGAGAAATCAACCATTGGTTTATATCATTTTAACTTTAAACTTTTCATTTATAGGTATGTTATTTTGAGTTTTGCTTTTGTAAGCAGATCTGTTACGAGGTGAATTGTATCCCCTGTGAAATCCATATGTTGAAGTTCTAACCCCCCAGTGCCTCAGAATGTGACCTTATTTGGAAACAGAGTCATTCAGATGTAATTACGATGAGGTCATAATGTGGTCTTTAATCCAAAATGACTGATGTTCTTACAAAAAGGAGAAATTTGGACACAGACATGTACAGAGGGAGAATCCCATGTGAAAATGAAGACACAGATCTGGGTGATGCTTTTACAAGCCAAAGAATGCCAGTCATCAGAAACTAGGTGAAATGCATGGAGAAGATCCTCTCTCATAGCCCTGAGAGAACTAACTCTGCTGATACCTTGATCTTGGACTTCCAGTCTCCAGAATTGTTAGAGAATAATTTTCTCTTGTTGAACCACCAGTTTGTGGTACTTTGTTATGGCAGCCTTAGCAAACTAATACGCTATCCTAACCAAAGTCTGTATAAAATAACCAGGACAATAGCCTTACCATTCAGATAATAGGAACAACATGATCTGCATGCCCACTTGAACGTCTGTCATAATCTCTTAGCAGTTACCAAAGAACAGTTTTGGACAAATCTCAGATTATTTGGCATGCCAAACCAAAGGAATCTGGTGACTGTCTCATGATAGTGCACGTACTCTATCACCAGGAGTGTGTTGCTGCTGCTGCTAAGCCGCTTCAGTTGTGTCTGACTCTTCACGACCCCATGGACTGCAGCGTACCAGGCTCCTCCGTCCATGGTATTTTGCAGGCAAGAGTACCGGAGTAGGGTGCCATCGCCTGTGTCAGCCACATCCACATGTTAGTTTATTTTAGTTCCCACATAGAATACTCTCATTTCAGTGGAGCAGCTATCAGCTATCAGCATTTCAGTCAAAGTGTTATATTTCCCATCATTGACTCCTCCTGGTAGAATGAATACATGAATGAATGAGATGGAGTTGACTAACACTAACTGAAGGAATTTTTATACATCAGAACTTTCCACTAAGCACTGGCTATATTGTCCAAAGGTAGGACTTCTAAAGTTATATGTCCCTGGATTCAAATCCCAGCTCTCTTTCACTTGTCACATGATCTTAGAAAACATTTTGTAATCATTCCATACCTCAATTTCCCCATCTGTAAAATGGGGGAAAGATAGTAGTTATTTTCTTCCCAAGTGGTTATGATTTATTTTATGTGAACTACTTAGAATGGTTCATGCCATGATGTGCTGTTTGTACTGGCTCACATCTTTTCTGAATCTACAAATCTTCCCATCCCCATATTCGGTGATGTCATATTAGTAGCTTGCAGTAATTGGCCTTGGGGAGAATATTTACACCATGGAAACTGGCAAATATTGTACATCAGAGGCTGGCTGGCCAGCATGACTTTGATTAAAAACTACCTATTAGTAAGTTCTATATAAATGCTCACATTATTATTATTACTAGCCAGTAGGTACTCCTATTCCCTGTGGGTTTGAGAACGCATTCTGCTAAGTAAATAAATAATTTTGAGTTAAACTAACACTTACAGGATTCCTTTAGAAGTTGATTACCTCAAGGGAATCATTATATATATTTGTGGTCTTTAGATCTTAATTCTTAATTCACTTGAAATTGATTTTTGGCTCCATGGAAGTAGGAACTGCGTCTGCTTCTCTCATTGCTATAGCCCCCACACCTACCAACAGAGAAAGCACTCATAAATATTCTCTAAATGAATAAATAAATGAATTAAATTTTCAAAGGGCTTTCACATCTATTTCATCTTTTTCTTAGCTTCAATAAATCAAGATTTAACCCCAATGCATGGGTAAGGAAACTGAAATCCAAAGAAGTGCCTGATTGCTGCTTTGCTTTCTTTCATCACATTATGTCCATTAGCTCAGCATTTCCCAAAATATGTCCCATAGATTGTGATTTTTGAAGGATATTAATAGTTACCATGTGGCAGGGGATCCATGGGTAGTAAATATCAAACTTATTATGTTATAAAAACAAAATATATTGGTTTGTTCACTACAGGTTTTATCAGAGCCTTTTCTAAGTCAGTATGCATTGTGAAACTGGAGTGGGGGTGGTTAAATATGAGCATTTCCCGTATTTGATTGTAGGTTTTTAAAATCATGTATGCAATAATAGTAGTGTGAAACAATCACCAGAGCAGTGCTTCTCTAGGCCAGAATACTAGAGTGGGTAGCCTTTCCCTTCTCCAGGGGATCTTCCCAACTCAGGGGTCGAACCAAGGTCTCCCGCATTGCAGGCAGATTCTTTACCAGCTGAGCCACAGGGAAGCCCAAGAATACTGGAGTGGGTAGCATATCCCTTCTCCAGCAGATCTTCCTGACCCAGGAATCAAACCGGGGTCTCCTGCATTGCAGGCGGCTTCTTTACCAACTGAGCTATCAGAGAAGCCCCTGAATCACCAGGGACCTTGTTAAAATGCAGATTCTGACTCAGTGGGTCTAGGTTGGGGCCTGAGACTCTGCATTTCTAACAAGCTCCCGGAGGATGCCCACGCTGCTGGTCCAACAGGCCATGCTTTTAACAGCAAGGCGGTAGAACGTTCCAGAATCAAGAGTTGTCTAGCATCTCAGTGAAAGAGTAGATGACACCCCTGGAACATATGCTATTCACCATGAGAACCAACTGTTGAAACAAGTATCCTGTTTGGGGTGGGCAGATGAGGGGATATGGGGGGTTCCCTGGTGGCTCAATTGATAAATAATCCACCTACAATGCAGGAGATGTGGGTTCGATCCCTGAGTTGGAGAAAGGCATGGCAATCCATTCCAGTATTTTTGCCTGGAAAATCCCGTGGACTGAGGAGCCTGACGGGCTACAGTCCGTAGGTTCGCAAGGAGTCGGACGTGACTGAAATGACTAAGCACGCATGCACCAGGGAACATGGGACAAACCCATAGGAAGAGCAAGATCTGGAGGGAGCAGAGGACAAGACTAAATTTTAGTAGCATGAAAGGGCAGGTCTCATTCAACTAAAGTTTAGATAGCAGATTAATTGGGGAAGGGACACAAGGAGGAATCAGTATCTTCTCAGCTGGCACATGGATTAAAACAGCTTCATTTTTGTCAATAAAAATCAGGTAAGAGGAAGAAAGCCAGACCCAGTAATGGTTCAGATTTAGTTATTATTTTCTCTCTCTACTCACAAACTCAAATTCCAAGGGTTATAAACTCTACTATTTTAAACTTTTAAAACTCTGATTTATTAGGGAAAATGGGATTTTAATGTCAGAAATTGGAAGGGGGAAAAAGTGGGCTGGGATCAAAAGAGGTTAACCTTGGGTCAGATGAGGAAGTAATACTAAAAATATAATCAGGAGTCTAAAGGCTTCCTAAACCCTCCTGTCTCCAAAGACCCATCTTTCTGACCAGGTCCTCTTCTAGTCTGGGAACCCAATTTTGGCACCTGCGTTACCCCAGCAGCTGCTACTCTCTGCCACAGCCTAGCAGACTCTTCTCTGGTGGTTCCTCGGCAACTATGTTTTAATAACCTTTGTGGGTCACACAATTCATAAACGTAGAGCTGGGATTAGGCTAATGGAGGTGTGATAAGATTCTCCCGCAGTATTTCTATCAATGATTCATGACTACCAGGTATAGCTTGACACATTTTGATAACTTACTTGAAACAAAAAGGTTAGTAACTCATGACTTCCTAATAGATCAAAACTTTTATCAGTGTAAAGCAATATATTTTTCTAATTTTAAATTTTCCCATGGAATTCTTTGTGTTAAGTTCATTTTGTCACTCCTGTTGCTTACCTTTTCACATTTACCTTTGCTCATCTTTCTATAATGCTGGTTTAGATTATTCTCTAGTTAATTAAATTTCTTAACACAAATGGAGAGTATTTTTGCTTTTACTAATGTTTATATTTGTTGTCAGAATTGATAAGTTTTATTATTTTTCTGTTGTTTATGACTTTGGATTTTTGTGGGCCTCAATGTTTTCCTTTTTTTTTTTTAATGCTTTGGTTATATTGTTTGTTTTTGCTTATTTTCTTCTCTATTTTAGTGCATTGATATGTATTTATTCTGTTTAAATTATGTTTGTAGTTACTTAAAAATTTTTGAAAAATTATCTAACCTATATTTCTTTAGTTTCAAATGTGACACTTTAGTCACAAAAGACGCACTATCTTTAACTTTGAGTAGAATCAACTCTTTGCTAAAATAATGAGTGATTAGCTGTGAAATGCAAATGATTTGACCTTTTTATAGTTACCAGAGCTGACAGTGATCAATACAGAAGATATTGATATAATCTACAGTTATATTGCACTGGCTTGGTCTTTGAAATCTGTACAATGGAAATTTACAAAGAGGTTCGTCATTTTCCCATAAACATCTGTGTCCTGTGTTGTATGCATACATGTAATGTACATGTTACGCTGTTCTTGATCTCTTGAAACATTTGTTGATAAGTGCGAATTCATAAATGTCCCTTTTTCCAAAGTATGGAACACACTTAGGCACGATCAGTTAAAAATGAGTTTTAAAACATCATAAAACAACTATGTGTGCCCAATAGGACCTCAGAAAGCATTCTTTTCTTTGTGTTTCGACCCTGTGTTTTATTGTTCCTGTCTTATCTAGTGAAATTGTCATACACGTCAAATGTACTCCTCATTATGGTGAAAAATGAAACAAAAGGTGCTTTTTTTCCATTACCTTATATCCTGAAATAGCCAAAATATATACACACGGCACCAGAAGAACAGAAAGTTTGCCTTTTTCTGACTTGTTTTTAAAGCGCAGCAGACAGGCTGCTCCAGCTGGGGCTTCTGTGGGCCACAAGTGTGATTAGCTGTGCAGGCTTGAAGCCCTGTCTGGGGCTGACTCTACAATATTTACATGCTCAGGTTAAGCTGGAAGTGTATTTTTGTTTGTGTTGCCTTAAATCATTTTCTTTGAAGGGTATGATAGCTGCTAAATGACTAAGTAGTTATTTTGTTTTATCAGTGATACTTTCTTTGTTTAATTCAAAAGCATCTGATTCACATCTCAATAAAAAGTTTCAAGTTACACACGTGGAATTCTGTATATGAGCACGAGAGCCCCAGTGTGTGGTCGTAGTTTGGTATCTACCCATTTGATCTGTATCATTTGAAATGTACTGTTTAAATCTGATTTTACATTTCAGAAATTATCTTCAGTAGTAACTCAATATATTCACTTGCCAATAGTTGATAGAATGTCATTTTTCAAAATATGAAGATATGTATATATATCCATGTGAGCTTAAATTCTGCAGCCAATTACTTCTTCTGATACTCTGTGTATGTGTGCATGCCGTCACAATTCAGTTGCGTCTGATTCTTTGAGAATGGACTATAGCCTATGGACTGTAGCCCACCAGGCTCCTCTGTCCATGGGATTCTCCAAGCAAGAATACTGGAGTGGGTTGCCATGCTTTACTCTAGGGGATCTTTTCAACCTAGGGATCAAACCCACATTTCCTGCATTACAGGTGGATTCTTTACTGCCTGAGCCACCAGGGAAGTCTTACTCTGTGTATGTAATCTTTTTCTATGATAATAGTTTCCTTAAATATTTTTTAAAAAAGAAAATATTAACAATAACCAAAAACATTTAAAATTGTCCTTATTTTTGCTAATGCCACTTTTAAATGGATGATTTAATCAAAACACCTATATTGAGTTTCCTCATTCATCCTTTCCCTGCAGGTAAGGAACTGAATCTTAGGAAACATTTTACCCAAGCGGTAGGGCTGCACCCAACCACAGAGGCCTTCCCCACATTGTTTGCTTTAGTTACTTGCTTTTCAAATTATAAACAACCTTAAAAGCTAAAAAATAATTTCTCAAACAACTTCACACTTTTTTGGCCCTGTTTTATTCTATTTCAAAGTGGATTTCGATAGTTGTGTACCAGTCTTGGGGAAAAACTTCAGCTTTTCACAGATAACTTCTCTTGCTGAATCTCCATGTGCAAAGAACAGCAATGAAGCCCTGGGTATTATATTCAGGCAAGGAACTTGCCACATTTTGATGTTTCTTATCGTAAACCTCTCTCTCTCTCTCTCTCGTGTGCCTCAGTCGTGTCCGATTCTTTGTGACCCCATGGACTGTAGCCTGCCAGGCTCCTCTGTCCATGGAATTTTCCAGGCAAGACTACTGAAGTGAGTTGCCATTTCCTTCTCCAGGGGATCTTCCCAACCCAGGGACCGAACCCTTGTCTCTTTCATTTACTGCTTTGGTAGGCAGATTCTTTAACACTGCACTACCTGGGAAACCCTAGGATTTAAAATGTTAGTATCAAACATACGTCAAAAATATTTTCACAGAATTTAGCTTTTTCTCTCACTGGCTTTTCTTCAGAGTTAAAAAAAAAAAAATACTGCCTTAAAAACTACTTAAATGGAAACTACTTTAAAAATGTAGCATTTTTTTTTTCAAGACAGTTCCATAGGAAGGAGGTAAATGGAATGTTTGTAATCTACTTTTTTTTTTAATTTTTTTTTATTTTTAAACTTTACATAATTGTATTAGTTTTGCCAAATATCAAAATGAATCCGCCACAGGTATACATGTGTTCCCCATCCTGAACCCTCCTCCCTCCTCCCTCCCTATACTATCCCTCTGGGTCATCCCAGTGCACCAGCCCCAAGCATCCAGTATCATGCATCGAACCTGGACTGGCAACTCGTTTCATACATGATATTTTACATGTTTCAATGCCATTCTCCCAAATCTTCCCACCCTCTCCCTCTCCCACAGAGTCCATAAGACTGTTCTATACATCAGTGTCTCTTTTGCTGTCTCGTACACAGGGTTATTGTTACCATCTTTCTAAATTCCATATATATGCGTTAATATACTGTATTGGTGTTTTTCTTTCTGGCTTACTTCACTCTGTATAATAGGATTTTGAAAAATTAGACCGGTCACATAGGTGGTACACTTCTACACTTCATATTATGAAATTAACATAGTCCATGTTTCAAGGTTCTGTGGATTGTCCTTCATCAGTTTATGGAAACTTCCAAAATCCCTGATTTTCTCCCATTTTTTGGCAGTGTCCCTTATCAGCTTGGGTCAAATCCATTTCAAGGCAGCACAGCAATTGTAGGAAGGTAAAATGTGCAGACAGGGCTTGTGTGCTGAGTGGTAGGACTACAGTGATTTGAATGAAAAAGGGCCCCTTCATTCCTCAAGACTAAGAAGGAAGGACAGCATTGACCATTAGACTCAAGGCAGCCCTGTACCTGCTGCAGAGCTGGGGTTCCACTCCTCTGAGGAGAGGGACAATTTGGATTAATGCATTTCTCATCTTATTTAAATTTGGAAGATTACATACATTTTGCAGATTTATATTTGGTAAGGTTTTCCAAGTGACACTGCATGGTGGGAATTGCAGGTGTTTTTACAGGCAGTTCAGTGTTGTAGTTCTGGAGACCTCCCTCGTTTCTGTGACATACTCAGCATTTGAGGCAAAACCCTCCAGGCCATCAGGCTGTCTGATGACCGACTGTCTCTGCTGGGGTGGAAGAGACTTTTGAGTCCCTAGCTGAAGACTGCCGTTGGGCTTGCTGGTTTCCTTCCTTCCGAGGACCTAATCTGTATCTCAGTGGCTGAGGACACCACCCCGCATCATAGTAAACTTGGGACTTGCTGGTTTATCTGGTTGTGAACATAAGAGATGTGGGTTTGATCCCTGGGTCGTGAAGATCCCCTGGAGGAGAGCACGGCAACCCACTGCAGTGTTCTTGCATGAAGAATCCCATGGACAGAGGAGCCTGGCGGGCTGTGGTCCATAAGGTTGCAGAAGAGTTGGACAGGACTGAAGCGACTGAGCACACAGCACAAAAGCTCTTGTGTCTGCCTGAGGTGTTCTGAAAGCAAAGATGTCTGCACTTTTCAACCCCACTTCGGGCTTGTCCCTATTATGGTTTCCTCAGACAACTTTGGCCTCTTCAGAATCAAAGCTTTGTGTCTGTACAGAATGTGGCTCTTGACTGAGCTGGACAGTGCTGGCCTTTACTGAGTCAATTTGTAGCTACTTGATTTGTCTCCCATATGTTCCTTTTTTTGTCGAAGTCCTTAATGGGGATTAAACTGAGGCTCATGCTTTGTCCCTGGATGATGTCTACAGAAGGTCCTGATGAAGAATTCGAGTTTGAGAACAACAGTCTGAGGCTATAACAGAGTTGGTTGTTATTCTCACAGATTCCTGAGCTTCACAATTAGATTCTTGCAGCTTGTATAGAAAGTGCCAGTGAGACCCTCCCTTCAGGTTTTGCTGGTACTGACACACTGTCCTTCCTTTTCAGGAGCCATAATCACCCCTCTCCTCCTTCCCTTCTCTACCAATTTCAAAAACAGCTGAACAACAACTGGAGTTGTAATTTTCTCTTCCTAGAGTTTTCTTCCTCAACATGTGTGCTTAGTCGCTCAGTCATGTCTAACTCCTTGTGACCCCATGGACTGTAGCCCACCAGGCTCCTCTGTCCATGGGGATTCTCCAGGCCAGAATACTGGAGTGGGTTGCCATGCCCTCCTCCAGGGGATCTTCCTAACCCAGGTCTCCCACATTGCAGGTGGATTCTTTACCATCTGAGCCACCAGGGAAGCCCAAGAATACTGAAGTGGGTAGCCTATCCTTTCTTCAGGGGATCTCCCTGACCCAGGAATTGAACTGGGGTCTCCTGCATTGCAGGTGGATTCTTTACCAGCTGAGCTACCAGGGAAGTATTAATACAAGATTAATGCAGATTGACACAGTGAAAAAAAGGCAGAAAAGTGGTGTTTCAGTGTTTCTTCCACCAGTTGGAGGAAAATCATTCAACTTCTCTAGGACAAGAGTCAACAGAATAGGGGCACTAAACTGCTTTTCAGAGGCAGGCTGGACCAGTTTTCTTACAGTATCTCTCAGGCTTATAGTGTTTATTATTTTCCCTGATTTTTCATTGAGCATCTGTTATTATCCATTACTCAAGGCCCTGTGCCAGAAACTACACAGGATAAAAAGAAAAAAGAAACAGGATGGAATTCTTTAGATTGCTTGAGACTATTCATGATAGTCAATCACTGACCTCAAGAGTCTACCCCCTAGTGGTCAGTGCAACAGACAGAAGTGGCAAAGGAGACATCAAGTCTCCAGTTCAAAGGAAGCAGGGAGCACCATCTTGGGGCATTAGGAAAGACTTCTAGGTGGAGGAGCCATTTAAACTGAAGTGGAAAAAAGCTGGAGAGAGGAGGCAGAGGACGTTCTGGGTGGAAGAGCGATAGTAAGAGGTATGGAGATGGGAAACCATGAAGTGTTTTTTTTTGTTTGGTTGGTTTTTTTAATTGGAGAATAACTGCTTTACAATGTTATGTTGGTTTCTGGCGTACAACAATGTGAAGCAGTCATAAGTATACATATGTCCCCTCCCTCTTGAACCTCCCTCTCACCCCCCACCCCATCCCATCCCTCTAGGTTGTCACAGAGCACCAGCTTGAGCTCCCTGTATTATACAGCTTCTCCCCATTGTTGTCGTTGTTCAGTCGTATTCAACTCTTTATGACCACGTGGACTGCAGCACACCAGGCTTCCCTGTCCTTCACTATCTCCCTGAGTTTGCTCAAACTCATGTCCATTGAGTCAGTGATGCCATCCAACAATCACACTCTCTGTTGCCCCCTTATCTTCCTGCCCTCAATCTTCCCCATCATCAGGGTCTTTTCCAATGAGTCGGCACATTGCATCAGGTGGACAAAGTATTGGAGCTTTAGCATCAGTCCTTCCAATGAATATTCATGGTTGATTTCCTTTAGGATTGACTAGTTTGATCTCCTTGCTGTCCAAGGGACTCTCAAGAGTCTTCTCCAGCACCAGTTTGAAAGAATCAGTTCTTTGGTGCTCTTCCCATTAGCTATCTGTTTTACATATGGTAATGTATATGCTTCAATTCTACTCTCTCATTTCATCTCAACCTCTCCTTCCCCTGCTGTGTTCACAAGTCTGTTCTCTATGTCTGTTTTTTTCATAATATATATTGTCACTCAGCACTCGACCTGTGTGTATGACATGTCTGGGAATGTGTGTGATGGAGGAAGGGGGAGGACACCACTGTGTCCATCGCTGGAGCAGAGATGAGTCCTCTGCGGGGTGTACACCACGACAGTGAGCAGCTGTCAGGAGTTCTTGCAGGAGTTATGTCCTGCAGACATAATGTCCAATGGAAAGAAGTAAGCAAGAGAACAAGAAGTAAGTAAGAATAACAAGTAAGAAAGAAGGCATAGCAAATCACCTATGTAAGTAAAAACACACCCCAAACTTAACACTGTTCAACACAACACAAAAACGCATACCCGGTCAAAGATGTTCATTAAAGAGGGTGTTTCCTGGGCGGGGAGTACCATGAGACTTGAGGCGAAGAGGAAAATGAAACAAGAGAAGGACTTTGAAAGATCAATGATGAGGCATTGATCACACTTTGTACTGGACATCAAAAGGAAAATGACATAGATGATGGAGGTGTTTTTGCAAATCTCAAAAATAAATATTAATAATAGAAGGCTTACACAATAATCCCTGAGGTGACTATATAGATTTTACATTTATTATCATCAGCAGCAAACAAAATATACAGAAATAACAGATGCTACATATAGTAAAATTCATGTATAACAGAAGGTCTATTAATTGGGGCCTCATCTCAAAGTGACATCAGGTGTGTTAGAAACAGCCTGAAGGTGGGGAATTTATTCTCGTGGGAACACAGCACACAGGGGTCCATGCACAGAGTTTTTCAACACAGCGTTTTCATACCAAGTGGTAGGATCTAATTCAATACTTCATTGTCTAATGCATTTCCCTACTGTAAATTATTAAGTATGGATCCAGTATTGACATTTGTATTCTAGCTTAATAGTTATTACACATATTACTCCTTATCATTACAGTGTGTGTTCTAGTAAATGAGCTTTCTACCCACTCAGATAATTTGAGGTAAAGTCCAACCTGAACTTATTAGCAAGGATAATCCCTGTACATAGTGACTGGCAGGAAATATGAAGAGAAACAGAGAGCCTACCTTTTATATAGAATACAGGAACCATAATTTCACATATAGTGAAATCAGAATCACATTTCTGCTTTTTCTTCACTCTTGTCAAATTGGAATGTAGACCCAGTAGTCACATAACCCCCCATCTGACCATCAGGAACCCGTTCCACAGTTGGACAACTAATACTTAAGGGCTGTGTGTTTTTGCCTTTACTGCCCTCAATACACAATTCCATTTGCTATTCCTTTGTTCTAACTGCTGTTTCTTAAACCTGTCTTGAAAAGAACTGTGGTAATCTTCATCCTCTGTCTCAGAGATGATTTCCATCTTCTGAATGATGAGTTTAATAAGCTCATGCTGTTTTTCCAGAAGAGAACTGAGATCCTTCAGCCTGAAAGGAAACACATTTCATGGGTTAATTTTCAATTATCCTTTCAGTCCTTGAGTACAGAAAACCTTGGTACTGGGTTCTAGATCAGATTAACTGTACCAAGGGCTTTCCTGGTGGCTCAGATGGTTAAGAATCTGCCTGCACTGCAGGAGACCTGGGTTCAATCCCTGGGTTGGGAAGATCCCCTGGAGAAGGAAAATGCACTCCAGTCCAGTATTCTTGCCTGGAAAGAATATGGACAGAAATCCCATGGGAAGAGGAGCCTGGCAGGCTACAGTCCATAAGGTAGAAAAGAGTTGGACTCGACTCAGTGACTATCACTTCACTTTCAGTAGTCATGATCCTCTTAATGAATACATATTTTAAAAGTTTAAGTGGTTCTCCCAAGTTTAATTTTCGTCCCCATTTTAAAGATTAAAACACAGTTGCACAGGAAGGTTAAACGCCTTGCCTAGGGTCGTGCAGTTAGAAAACAGTTGAGTAGGTCTTTGAAAGCAGGTAAATTAGCCCTGAAGCCCTCAGGCTTCACCACTGAACACTGCATAGTTTCTCCAGGGATCCTCAAAGCTTCTAGAGTTTTGATGTAAGAATTCAGACAGCTGATGAAGAATGCAGTTTAGGATACTGTTGAGCAAAATGATCTGTCAGTAGCAACAAATCAGTTGTTGGGTCTAAAAACAAACAGTCTCAAAATTCTCAGTATACTAGCCACATCATCAATTAAAGCATGACAATGTAGATAAACACAATTAGACAACATAGACTTTTACTATTCATCATTATTAAGAGTGTTAAATTTTTCAAATATAGATAAAAGGAAAAATACATACCGGTACTTTTGTTTCATTATTTCTGTTTCTAAAGATGTATCAACATTTGGTATTTCTTGTCTTGTTTCATGGGGGCAAAAGATATAATGAAATACACCACGCTATGGGATAAGAGATTAACAGTTATTCAGGTAGAACTCCATTCAGGAACTAGTTCCTGAACAGGTGCCATCAGTCAGCTACAAGCCGGGCATGCCAACACAAATATTCAGAGACACAATCATGGCCCTCAAGGAGCTCACAGCCTCTTGATAGAAATAGACAAATATACACAGCCATAAAATGAAGTCACACATGTAACTGAGGGATGTATAAGATGTATAGTTAATATAGAAGGTGGAATAAACTGGAATAGGGGATTGTTTAGGAAAAGGTGTGACTGAACCATATTATATTTTCTCATTAAAAACATCCAACACAAATAGCAGAATTCCGCACATGATTGGTTGTTATTCCTCTCAAACTGCTCTGCACCATTATCCAACACAACTTAATGTCACATGGGGAAATTTCTGGTTTTTTTTTTAATTTAGTGTCTTTTTTCTTATTTATTTTTATTGAAATGTAGTTGATTTACAATGTTGTTAATTCCTGCTGTACAGCAAAGTGATTTGATTATACTTACATATACATTTTTTAATATTCTTTTCCATAATGGTTTATCATAGGATTTTTTGCTTTTTATAAATATTTTTTAAATTTATGTATTTTTAATTGGAGGATAATTGCTTTACAATATTGTGTTAGCTTTTTAATGTCTTGTAAACCATCAGTGCACTGCAAAGGGTCAAGGGCAGGTGTGAAATGACCAGGAATGAGGTAACTGTAGCCGTCCAGGCAAGGGGAGATGGCCACTTGCACAGGCCGCATGGGAAGTCAGGTGGACCAAATGTGGGATTGATTGGGTGTGAAGGTGAGAAAGGGAAAGGAGATGGACGACATCTCTCACAGGCAAATGAATGGTGCTGACATCCAATGAAACATGAAGGTCTGGGAAAAGATGGGATGGTTTCACCCTCTGCTGGGAGGAGGTGAAACAAGAGGAGTAGAGATCATAAGTGTGCTTTGCATGAGTTTGTTCTGAACAGCAGTATTTGAGGTACCTTGGAGATACACCAGAGAAGATGTCATATAGACAGTTGGCTACAGGAGCTTGGAACTCAATGAGCTCCAGGCCAGAGAATTAGCTGCTGAGCTTTCTGTGTTTCAGTGGTGATGGCAACCACAGTTATGAGAGAAATCAAACAAAAATAATGTAGTGCAGAATAAAGCCTAAGCCCATACTGAGATTGACCTTATCATTTATAACTACATAATGGAAACTCAACCTATGAAGAACTCAGAAAGAATTAGAATCCAGTACTTCTGACTGTTAGTATAAGTTCCTTTCCCATTATAATGCAATAGCCTTGTTCAGTCTTTGATACTTTGTATATTTTCCGCAATGTACACTCTCCCTGCGGAGAAGGCAATGGCACCCCACTCGAGTACTCTTGCCTGGAAAATCCCATGGATGGAGGAGCCTGGAAGGCTGCAGTCCGTGGGGTCACTAGCAGTCGGACACGACTGAGCGACTTCATTTTCACTTTTCACTTTCATGCATTGGAGAAGGAAATGGCAGCCCACTCCAGTGTTCTTGCCTGGAGAATCCCAGGGACGGAGGAGCCTGGTGGGCTGCCGTCTGTGGGGTCACACAGAGTCGGACACGACTGAAGTGACTTAGCAATAGCAATAGCACACTCTCCCTGTGTGTGTAAGTAGCTGTGTATATATACACATGTATTCTATATATGTACACACATATCTGCACACATATGTAAGTCACATGTGACTAGGAAGAAGAAATGAAGTATACCTACACTGATCCACCCACCCTCTGCTCTCACTGGGGGGATGTGGTACGTATTTAACACGGAGGCTATGGATGAGCCACTTGGAAGGCGGGAACTTTGCCCATAAACGGGCACCCTTAGGGATAACACAATGAATGAATGTCAATATCATGTGATTGATGACAGTATTTGTCACATGTACTTACTAATATCCCTCTGCTGTATCTGGGTCTGTTGGGATACACGATGATGGATTTCTGATCAACTTTGTGTAGGAACCAGAGCGGCAGCTTCTTCTCCAAGCTGGTGTGAAGTTCCACCTAAAGTACGTTTGGGATTTATTGACAAGAATCACTGACGTTCTTGGTCCAGCCTCTAACTACCTGGCTGGCCAAATGCCAACGTAGAAAGAGGCTCAGGCAATTACCCAGTTTCTCTGCTGAGGTTGTTGGGGGAAATCTTTTTCATGATTACTGACTCTCAGACCAGAGCAGGAATGATCCACTGACACAAAGAACCAGCAGGGTGGGGGTGCCTCTCAGGGCTCAGACAATGCCTGTATTAAATAACTGTGTTCTCAGAAATCAGCAGTGTTTATCCACGAATAATTGGGAAGTCATTAGTGAGTTCAGTAAGTCATAATGAAATAGAACACTTACCTGCATGGCAATTCTCTTCAACAGTGCATGTTTCTGGACCTCAGCAATGTCACCAACTGCCAAACCAATCTGAAGGGCAACAGGGCAGTGAATCACTATTAGTTTAATGACTCATCTAAAAGTGTGTGTGTTGTCACTTTGACTACAGTCAGAGTGGCTTGAAATTTACTAGCAGGGCCTCAAGACACTGTGCTTACACGCCGTACATAAGCCTGCAAAAGCCTGTAGACCTCGGCAGCAGTGGTGGTCACATCAGTGGGTCCAGTAGTCATACGTGTTCTCATGAAAAGTGAGGGCATACAGATTAGCCTGCACTTCATCTTAACTTAAAATGAAAATAAGTTACTTTTGGACAAGACAGGGGTGAAGTGAAAGTCGCTCAGCTGTGTCCGACTCTTTGAGACCCCATGGACTACATATGGTCCATGGAATTCTCCAGGCCAGAATGCTGGAGTGGGTAGCCTTTCCCTTCTCCGGGGGATCTTCCCAACCCAGGGATCAAAGCCAGGTCTCTGCATTGCAGGCAGGTTCTTTACCAGCTGAGCCACAAGGGAAGCCTGGGATTGGTGTAGCCATGCAAAATGGTTGCAAACTCCAGGAGTTGAGTGCTTGAGGGAAACAAGAGTGACCTGACAACATGGAAAAGCTAAAACATTAAACTGAGGGGATGGAAGGAATTTATATCTTCCATATATTTTGAGAGGAAAAGGTACACTTTAAAGGTGAGTGAGGCTCTGATAAAATCTCCCTCTAGAAATCCACAGCTAGGTAGAATTAAGTGAGGTAAGCTGTCAGCTCAGTTTTGCTGCTGCTGCTAAGTCACTTCAGTTGTGTCCAACTCTGTGCGACCCCATAGACGGCAGCCCACCGGGCTCCCCCGTCCCTGGGATTCTCCAGGCAAGAACACTGGAGTGGGTTGCCATTTCCTTCTCCAATGCATGAAAGTGAAAAGTGAAAGTGAAGTCGCTCAGTTGTATCCAACTCCTAGCGACCCCATGGACCGCAGCCCACCAGGCTCCTCCATCCATGGGATTTTCCAGGCAAGAATACTGGAGTGGGGTGCCATTGCCTTCTACTGAACCTGAATTAAATCAGCTACATTCACTCACTCTCTTATCACTTGTTAGGAACTTCATACCTGTGTATGCCAAATCAGCCTTCTACAGGCAGTAGCCAGAGAGAAAAAACCAGTCCGTGCTCTCAAGGAGCTCAGAGTCAAGTGAACTCCATGAGAGAAGGACTCTGTCTGCCCAGGACACCACCGTATGCCCAGTGCTTAGAACAGCCCATGGGACTGCAAGAGTCAGACACGACTTAGTGACTCAACAACAGAATGAATCAAAACATTAAGTAGTCTGTATTATTATTATTTTTTCCACCAACACAGCCTAGCACAGTCTCTGCTATATAGTCAGATTCAGACAAAATGTACTGAATGTGTGCTTGTCCATTTAATTTATTTATCTATAAATATTTATTTCTATGGACAGCCACACATTCAGTAACAATTTTGCCAGTGAAGGCTCCCCATGGACCTGGAATTGGGATGTATTTCTGTCTGCATCAACCAAGATGCCCGTGGCTGGAGCAGACTCTCTGTGGAAGGGAACACCTGTGTCTGCTGAGGGCATCCAGGCTCTGACTGACTCAGACGTGGCAGCTGAATGCTGCCGATGCCCTCTGCATGAGCAACTCTTCCCCGCTTGAATCTCTAGAGGGTCAATGAGAAATTCTAGGGCAGAGATGAGGTCTTAATCTTCCTCTTCATGAAGGTCTCTGCCTAACCTCTGACCCTCAGCCCAACTGCAAAGCAGCACTCACCATTCATCATTACTTTATTACTCTATCGATACTTTGTACTTCTTCATGGCATTTAGGGGTGATGTCAGGCTACATATTTATTTGTTTACTACTCATCTTCATGACAAGTTTATAATCATGTCAGGGCTGGGTATTGGTCTGTTTTGTTCACCACTGTTGGGCCTGGATCAGTGTCTGGTATTTTGGTAGATTCTTGGTAAATATTTGCCAAATAGATGCATCTTAGCATCCCCTAACCTCACACTGCCTGGCTCGCCCCAGGTACTAATGAATGTTCAATGAATGAATTTTATAGCAGTTCCTTTTCTCCCTTTGTGAAAGGAGACAAAAGAGGCTACAAAGCATTATCATTCTTAAATGTCCCAAGTGATCTACTGACAGCAAACAATAGGATAAATTACTTACAAGTAAATTCATGAGGACAATTGGGACGAACATGGTGAATATGATAAGGTGTACAAAGGAGAGAAGTGGATACTCCAATTCATTCTTCAAATATGGCTCTAGGAAGGCATCATGATAATTGATGTCTCCTAGCATCATGCTAAAGGTCTGGATTATAGAAAGGAACGGAGAGCTGAAAGCATCCTGGGAAAAGATAGTAAGGGGAAAATGAAATTCAAAATGCATATAATGAAAAAAATGTTCCCTAGAGAGTAAAATGATAGAAATCACATTTAAAATACTTTTTTTAAAAAAAAGTCATAAGAATATGCTACTGAAACACAGTGATAAGAACTATTAATACTAACAAACTGGTGGTAAAGTCATCAAAAGGGCTTCCTTGGTGGCTCAGTGGTAAAGAATCTGCCTGCCAAGCAGGAGACACAGCTTCATTCCCTGGGTTGGGAAGATCCCCTGGAGGAGGAAATGGCAACCCACCCCAGTAATCTTGCCTGGGAAATCCCACAGACAGAGGAGCCTGGTGGGCTACAGTTCATATTGTCACGAAAGAGTCAGATGTGACTAAACAACGACAGCAACAACAAAAGTCATCAGAAAGATCTTTTCTGCACATATAACAAATCATCATGCACTACACATAAACTTTCTGACAATGGAAAAAGTCATTTACTTTTCCCTGTGATAAAAATCATGTGAATGCTATTATATCAGATAAAAAATATTCAAATATTGTGAGGTTATTATGAATTTTGTACACCATTAAGATTTAAGTATAAATATGTATTCCCAGTATTCACAGCAACAAAATCAACGACTCATGCAAATATCTCACCTGGATATTCAGGAGCACGTAAAAGCAGAGTCCAAAAGCCACAAGAAGGAAGACAAACACAATTGTCGATTTCAACAGAGTTTTCATGATCACCTCCAACATCACGATAAAAATCCCACACTTTTCAAATCTAGGGACGTTTTGAAAATTACAACATTTATTCACTTTTCTGCTGAAACTGAATTTCATTCAGTGTCAATAGTTATGAGGCACCAGGTACTAAGTTTCATAGATGAGATCATTGAGGCCATCTACTTTCAGAGAGGGACACGAAAATTTGTGAAGAGTCAAGCCTTTTATTTTCAAACTGTCAAACTGCTCTGTTTCTTTTGTTTTCACTTCTTCCTAACGTTTATCTTGAATTGTTTTACCACTTGGCCACTGAAAATTATTCACAGCTTCCCAGTATCAGTGCTACCAATTGCTTACGGGCTTCCCAGGCAGTGAAGTGGTAAAGAATTCGCCTGCTAATGCAGGAGATGCAAGAGACGTGGGGTCTATCCCTGAGTCGGGAAGATGCCCTGGAGAAGGAAATGACAGCCCACTCAGTATTCTCGCCTGGGAACTCCTGTGGACAGAGGAGCCTGGTAGGCTACAGGTCATGGGGTTGCAAAGAGTCGGACATGATTTAGTGACTACACACCACCAACAACAAAGGATGTAGAAGTCATTCAAGCTGGTTTTACCTCTGAAGATACAATAAGAAGTTCATCCAATAGAGGAAAATAGCAACTGCTCCACACTGCCACTGCACATATGCTGGTATCCTGATGAACAAGGGTGACACAAATATGATGCTGGTTGTGTAGATGATCCATTCAGCTGCGTTGTCCTTATCCAAAAAGTAATTCCTTTTCTGGGGTTGAAAAGAATAAAGAATTACCACATGTAGAGCCTGAGACCTGGCAACTTACGGATGGTTATATACATGTAACCAGTAACAACATTTTTCTGGCATTACAGCTGGTGAGAAGTTTATGACCAAGGGGCCACCAGCTCTTGCCATCCTGGACTGAACTCAGAGTCTTGGGTAGAGATCAGTATTAGAGGTGCCCCAGCCTCTCCTGCTGACCTGGTGTTTTGGGAGCCTAAGCAATTCTATAAGTTTCGAGGCATTACTCATAAAGTTCACTCCATCTTAAGGAAATTCCTGGGGAGCTGCAAGTTGTTTTAGTAACTCCTTTCTGTCTATATAAGGACACGCACGTGGATTTCTCAGGATAATGAACTAAAGCTGCTTCTAAGGAGGTTTGGAGCCTGTGCTAAGACTTAATTACCATAATGATTTGGTGTCATCTCCTATTCTTAAATATTTCATGTTTTGAGCATCAGATTTCCTATAGGGTAGACAATTTACATATCAATAAGGAAGTGTGGAGACCAAAACTATCAGAGAAATCATACAACTTTACAGTTCAATATAAACTATCATTTGTAATTCTCGTCTTTAAAAAATAAAAATAATGACAAGAGATATTAAATAATATGCCCTAAATCATTGAAGGAACAGTGGAACAACACAGTCTTAACTCTCAGAATTGTGACGATTTAGTGGAAATATGTGTGTGTGTGTGTGTGTGTGTGTACTTGCGATGTATAATATCAGACAAATGCAAAAGCACTGTTATTACTACTAACATTCTTTAATGCAAATATCCTTGTGCTTATATCATGTAACATAGTAAATTCTTTCAGAAAATGAGGCGTTGTATAAAAGCTATATGACTTATAAAAAACACAAAATCATACCACAAAATGAATAATCAAGGACTTAAAGCCTCCACCCTGAGAGATAAATGATTGATGTCATTTATCAACTGCATCAAAGACCTACACATAATTTATATAAACCTTGGGTCTGATCTGAATGTGTGTTCACCTATTTAAAAACACAGCGTTTTCATTGTTCTCTAGTTGCTAAGTCATGTCTGACTCTTTGTGACCCCACAGACTGTAGCAGGTCAGGCTCCTCTGTCCATGGGATTTCTCAGGTAAGGATACTGGAGTGGGTTGCCATTTCCTTCTCCAGGGGATCTTCCCTACCCAGGGATCAAACCTGAGTCTCCTGGATTGGCAGGCGGATTCTTTACCACTGAGACACCTGTAAAAATTATGCAATAAAAAGTTTCCCCAATTTCATTGTAACTTGAAATTTTATCTAATAAAAAACATTCCTATTAGGAAAGGAATTCAAAGATCCATTTGAAATGGAGTCTTAAGCCAAATAAACAGTTACACCTAAAATTATCTCTGTAAACAGTGACACTTAAAATTATCAAATTGAAAAAATCTGTGTGTTAGCAAAATATGAAATATATCTCAGAGAAAACAGAAAAGTCTTCCAAAAGTTCATCAGAGCTGGGTAGACACATACATACTAATAAAACTGGAACCACTTGCTTCAGATAAATCAAATAGGCACCATCCAATGCAGAAGCCTTATCTGAAATCATGTAATTTCTACATTTTGAAGAGTTTATACTTGGTATTTCTGATTTATACATTCATCCAGCTATGTGATTTTATTCTGACACAAATTGTTTCAATAATAGTTTAGCAATTAATCTATATTTTGCATATTAAAATATTTGCAACTGTAAAGATATAAAACATATCATGTACCTGTTGGAAAATTTGGGCCACTTCTTTGCAGTATCCTAATATACTTGATAGCAAAACTAAAATCATACAGAAATTTATAGCATAGGAATTCTGAAACAAAAAAGACAAACAGTTATAAAGGCTATCAAAGAAAACAACACTTTTCTTCATCATTTTCACTATTAAACATTTGTTTTTATCCGCTTTTATTTCTAGGTACTGTCCATTTTTGCTTTAAACAGAAAACTCCTGTGATGCCAATATAAAGACAACACAGTCATTTCATAATGTCTTTATTAATAGAGGTTGCCAATTGAATTCTAAAGGAAAACAAATCTATAGATCTATATAATATTCTTTAACTGTGGCAAAATACATATAACATAAAATTTACATTTCAAAAATGTTACATTTTACATATAGAGTTACCTTTTAAAACATACAATTCTGTGGCATGAAGTACATTCACAATGTCATACAGCTATTACCTAGTTCCATGCCTGTTTCATCACCTCCAAATGGAAATCCTGTCCCTGCTAAGCATTGCTTCCCCCTCCCCAGTATCCTTAGCAGCTATAAATCTGCTTCCTTGTATATGCTTAGTTGTTCAGTCATGTCCGACTCTGCGACCCCATGGACTGTACCCTGCCAGGCTCCTCTGTCCATGGGGATTCTCCAAGCCAGAATACTGGAGTGGGTTGCCATGCCCTCCTCCAGGGGATCTTCCCAATCCAGGGATCAAACCCAGGTCTCCCGCATTGAAGGCAGATTCTTTACCATCTGATCCTCCAGGGAAGCCCTTGAATACTGAGGTGGGTAGCCTATCCCTTCTCCAGGAGATTGTCCCAACCCAGAAATCTAACTGGGGTCTCCTGCACTGCAGGCAGATTCTTTACCAGCTGAGCTACCAGGGAAGCCCACTTCCTTGTATATCCTATTTTAAATTTTTATACCTCAGCACCCATCTAAGCTAGGTACATGTCAATGTACTTTATACATGTGAGATGCGTTGGCTCTCATACATGTCAATTCCTTTTGTTAGTTGATAAGCTCATTTATTGATCTATTTATTTATATTCCCTCTCATTCTACAAAGGGTTTTAGAAGTTGCTACATATATGAATTCTATAAACTCTTTGTATTAAACAAAGTCTTGGTAGTTCAGATTTATTATGAGGTTAAAGTATTTTCTAAATAAAAAATGCCCACAGTTCTGAAAATCCCTTGTTTTAAAAAGTTGGAATATAAAAACCAGTTGAAGATACCTTGGTGTCTAAAATTTCTGAATGGTCACTAGTTTCATTGATGATTCCAGTTGAGTTGAAAGCCATACCTGGTCTGATACTGACAATAAGAAAGGTCATGGGAAACAGACCAAGACAGTAAGATCCTAGGTTCAAAACATGGGCTCTAAACCCATAAGCCAACCTACAAAACATAAGCAAACCACAACTGAGTAGTTTCAACCACGAATATTCAGTTAAGATACCTGCAGAAAGAGGAGTTACAGTCTCTTCTGGAAATGTATTTGATAAGTTCATTGAACTTGAAAGATTTTGGAATTCGCCTTTTTCATTTCCAGAAAAGGAATCACAATTTCCTAGCAAATTATGACTTACTTAAAATCTCTCACCAGTTAATGGAAGGAACTTTAGCTCTGACTCCAAGTTGAATGCTCTTCCCAGGAATACTCTTGTTACTTCATTGTCTGCTAAACTGCAGAACCCAGGAATGCTTCTTTGTGTTTTATATAATGATCCCCCAAATATTTCATTTAATGCCAAAGATAAATTAATATCAACATTTTAAATACCAAAATTTGCCTTTGACATATTTCTTTTTTAAAGTATAAAACATTAAAAGTAATAAAATATAAAGTATTCTGATACCATTAAAAATTATTTAGAAGGTTTTTTTATAATCAAATATTACTGGGTCAGTTTATTTTTTGTTTTGCAAGATTTTAAATAAATTTAATGAAAGCAACATTCAAAAGAAACACTACTTAATACCCACCATTTCATAAGTAAGTATTCTTTACACACAGGGTGGTTGAGAAGCTCTATGCGGTTATGTTGCACCATTGCCTGAGAAATAAGGAAAGATCAATAAAAACGCAATCACATTAAACTCTTGAGTATAAACTCAGCTTTTTGTTTGCTGGCTTTATAACTTTATTTTAATTTTATCAAAACAACACTTGCTTATTTTAGAAACTTTGAAAAATTAAAAATTATATCAAGAATATATGTCTTTTAAAAAAAAACACAAGCTAGAGAAAACCATTTTATACAGATGCTAAAATTATTTGCATAGAACAGATGTGAAAGTCAGTTGTCATCACCAGTCTTACGGGCATAAAATCCACATGTCTCTTCTTTCTTCACACTCCAAGTCCTCAGTAAGCCTTTTAAAGATTTTTTTTTCTGATGTGGACAATTTTTGAAATCTTTATTGAATTTGTTACAATATTGTTTATTTTTTACTTTTTGCTTTTTTTGGCCATGAGGCATGTGGGATCTTAGCTCCCCGACCAGGGATTGAACCGGTGAACCGGCACCTCCCTGCCTTGGAAGGGGGAGTCTTAACCACTGGACAGCCAGGAATTCCCATCAGCCAGCCTTTTAGATTTCACATTAGGTGATGGCTGGTACCATGGTCTGTATCAAAGCCTTCCATGTAGGGAAATGAACTCATTTAAGGTAAATGAAAGTTCTTAATTGATCTAGAACAGTGCTGTCCAATGGAACTTTCTGCAGTGATGAAAATTTCTATATCTATGCTGTTGAGCAAAAGAACTACAAACCACATAGGCTTCTGAGGGCTTGAAACATGGCTACTGCAAATGAAGTAATGAATTTTTAACTTGATTTTAATTGTCATTAATTTTCATTTAAGCAGTCACATGTGGCTCAGTTACTATATTAGAGAGAACAGATCTGGATCCTACACCACCATTTGCCATCCAGCCTTCAAATGTTTTCTTTCACATGCACAAAGCTTTTGTGTTGCCAATATTTACACCACAAGTCTGCTGCTCCATGTGGCTAAAATCTGTTGAAACTAGTAGCTGCTGTCCTTTTAGACCAGAAACCCACTCATCTGATACCTGTTTTCCTCTGCAGTTATTTGAGTTTGAAACTCCTGGTTTACCCTGAAGCAGATTGTCTGCATGGCTTTCATGACCTCACTTACAAGAAATGTAAAAGCACTCTTTGGAATAAGAACTGGTTTGGATCCAGTCTCTTGGGAAATTTGGGCCCAAACTGTGTGATTAGCGCCTGCTTTCAGATTGGGTTCACTCTTCCAGAAGGATATAAGAGCTGCTGAGAGGTTTGTGTTTACCCTGGAGGCCAGTGGTTAGCTGAATTTGGAATCAATGACTGTAAACTGTCACCCCCTGCATTTTCCTGGGGTTTTACACTGTTGGAAACTCTTATATATGTATGTCTGCATTGAAGTGGATGAAGGTAGGAGCAGATGCTGATGGTCAGCCTGTTCTACTTATGGTTTATTGGATTCTGGGTTGGGCAGGTCTAGCATGACCATTAGGACTAAGGTGATCAACAGTGTGGAACTTTAAGGGCACGAATTACAAATCATTTTGTATGATTGCTTTCTTTACTAACAAATAAAGAGTTAGGCTGCATGGCATACACAGAGATCAAACTATAAATCTGGAATTCTCTCCAGACTCCTTCCTGGAACTATCATACCAAAACATTACAGAATTCATGTAGAAACTACCTGAATAAGGAAAATAGTGGACTTACATTGAGAGTTAAAAGAGGCTCATATACGATGTCCTGTACAGGTGTTCCTTTTTTGGTGAATTCTAATGGACACTGAAGATATGTGAAATTATACTCGATCTGTAGAAGATAACAATTTTTTTAAAAATTGCAGTCTAGCATAGGCCCCCAAAGTCCTTCTTAACACATCAAATATGCAACCCTATCATTCTGCTGAAAATTAAGTGATTCAAATAAAGTTGAGCCATTTAACCTGAAGAAAAGTAAATAAGTTATTCTGTATTCATTTCAAAAAATAAATGTCCCAACAGGGTATTTGATTACTTTCTAACTCTCTAGTTGTGGGAAAAAATGTCTTCTAGAAAGACCACTTAGATCTTTTAGAATTTCATTCTTCAGGCAATATTACACAAGAAAATATAAAGATATAAATAATAAGGCTAAATAAAACTATTAGAAACAATTAAATCATGAGAGAAAACTGAAGATCCAAGGGAAAAATTATCTCATAAGTAGATAATATAATAATATGAGAAATGAAGACAATTACCATCTTTTGAGATTCTGGAGTTCTAGTAACATTATTTTTACTATTCCTTAAAGAGTTATAATGCATTTCAAGTTATTATGATAAAATAAACTTACATGGTAGTCTTGGGAGGACTTGTCTTCTGTGGAGGGCATCACACAAAAATCTAAAAGTACCTTTGAGAGAAAAAGATTGGCAAAGCTATTGGACAGGAGACTAGATCCAAGACGGAATTTGGTCCCATTTCTAAAATAATATCCACGATATTACCTTCCCCTTCCTTTGCTTCTTGTACCTCAACGTCTTGTACACTATGATCTAAGTCATTCAGGAACAAAGTCTAAAACATGAAGTATTAACACGTACCACTGCACGCCTCAGCAACACCAAGTGATATAGAAAAATACACACCTGAGAATGAAACTGCATTTACTAAATTTTAGGTAAGAAATATTCCATTTGCTTTGCCTAAAACTTGATGTCTTTCTGGGTTACTAGAAAATATGTGGATGATTGAGGATTCCTTTGCTTAGCATCTTCTAGTGATAATTTAATTGTCTCTAACCGAGACCTTCCAGCTGAGTCCTGAGTTCTTCCCACAGTCTAGGTTGCTTCTTCTGTATCTGATCCTGTACCTGATCCTGGAATATTGTGTTTGCTTCTGTACCTGGCTTACTGAGCAACACTGACAAAGTTCACATCCAAAGTGGTGTGGACAGGATGTTAGGCCACGGATATTATAATGACAAACAGTTGGAGGCCCTCGAGATGCTCAGTTAAGGGAGAAATCACTTAAGAGTTAAGCGTTAGATCCTCCCCTGGGAAGTGTAGGGACAGATATTTTGTGGGGGTTCCTGTCTACTACGTAAACAATTTGAGTAACCTCAAATCTGTGTGCTGGGACCTTTCTGGTTTCTGGTGGCCCCAAATCATGATCCTGAGAAAGAAATTCTGCCCAGTCAGTCTGCCCTCCTGAAACCAGATGTGGACACAAGGCCCCAGGTGACCCCATCAGTGGGTCCCTTGGAGCTCCTGGGACATCTGGTCGACCCCACCGGCAGGACACAATGGTAGAGGGTTAGACAGCACCCTGAAGGGGAGACACAGGAACTCAGGCCCCACTGGGAGGGCATGCCTGTCCTGGCTGGTCTCAAGCACCAAGGCAACTTAAAAATTTTGAGGCAGTCTCTGTTGATCATGACCCAGCAGCAGTACTAGGAGTCATAACAGACATCATGAAAGAGAAAGACAAGTCCAGTCAATTGTGCTGTGCAAGGAAGAACCAGACACAGGCCTGGCTATTACAGTTTGAAAACTTTGTAATAACCAGCACAGGCAAACTGAAGGCTGGGCTACCAGAGGAAGGTCATGGGGGAAGGATTGTGTTTGTTATACAAATATGTGATGTGAGGCTAAACTAAAACACTTTTAATTCCCCCTAGTTAAAAAAAAAATTCATAATATGAAAATAATACCAAGTCATTATAGAAAATGAACTAGAAAATATATAGTAACATGAAGAAGAAAAGAAAAACCAAATCATAATCACAACCGTAATTCCTATTAGCATTTTGGAATAATTTCTATGTTTTCCATATGTGAATATTTATAACTTTTTATTATTCATAATGCTGCAGGAAGCATCATTGCACATAAATCTTTCTATACATCTGATTATTCATTAGGACAGATCCAAACAACTGGAATTACTGAGTGACAAAATCTGAAATCATGTTTGCAACTAATAGATGCAAATTTGAAACAATCACATGCATGCCCCCAAACCCCCACATCTAGAGGCTTTATTCAGCTGGCAACCTCCACTAGTGCTCTCTGCTCTAGACTTGGATTGTTTGAATAAAAAAAATATGTTTAACATATTTTCCTACATTGCACATAACCACTAACAGGATTTTTTAATCCAAGGAGGTCCTTCTCAAATTTGTTGGCTCGATTCCCTTGTAGCCTATATAAAACTAGATGCTTAACTGTAAAGATGGAAATTGCTATGTTTAGGTTGTAATTACAACAATAAATCTTCACATTTTATTACATGCCAAGCATATACCCAAAGGATTTTTGTTTTTAGAACTTACTTTCATGCATTCAGGGAGGTATTCTACCAGTTCTATAACTGGACATCTATTGGTAGGAGAACAATGATTAAAAACCTTGAAACATTCTCCCCATCTGTAAAAAAATAATAAACACAATTCTTAAACTTTCTGTTGTGTGCAACAACAGAACTACCAGTTGAAATTCAAGATTATTATGTTTAGGAGAAACTGATTGGTTTCAATGGAATCAATATGTGAACTGAAATCAATCCAATAGAATCCTTGTTCATTCATGCAAATTAGAAATGTTGGCAAATTCAAGGATGGCTGTTATAATCACTGTTCTGACTCTTTATCTAAATGCCTTTTCAAGAAGGTAGGTTTTGACCTTGATTTCCCCCTGAAGTCATGAAGGGGTATTACTTTCAAAGCTGGTCATGCTGTATGGAGATATCCACATTCACAAACATGCAGCAGCAACATAGTACTGGGAGCATAACACTTTACCTTTAACCCAGGTATACAGCATGTATTGAATTAAACTACAAAGTAACATGTGTCAGGGCTTCCCAGGTGGCTCAGTGGTAAAGAATCTGCCTGCCAAGCAGGAGACAGTGGGTTCGGTCCCTGTGTGGGGAAGATCCCCTGGAGAAGGGAATGGCAATCCATTCCAGTGTTGTTGCCTGGGAAATCACGTGGACAGAGGAGCCTGGTGGGCTACAGTTCATGGGGTTGCAAAAGAGCAGGACATGACTGCGCAACTAAACAAGAACAACATGTATTAAGTACATTAATAACCACGGGCTCTGTGAGAACATCGCAGATTTGCATCTTTCTTTACTGCCATCTGGTTGGACAGGATAAGGAGATGTTTATGATACCAAGAATGAAAGAAATCTATAACAGGAAGTAAAAAAGAGCCCATTTATCTCCAAGATCCTATCTTTGTAATAGGAGGCTAGTTCTAAAAGCTACCCAGACATATTTTCTGTTAACCCTATCAGTAAAGTCCATCTAGGATATCTGTACCATCAATAGAAAACTCCAGGTTGCACTGATGAGTGCTTCTAAGGAAATGGGCCAGGGGACCTGGAGACTTCCCATGCTCCAAAACACAGGCTTGGTCTGCTATGAATATGAGATTGCTCATCTCTGAGTCCACTACTGGGGGACACTGGGCCTTGGTGAGAATTGATCTGTGATGACTAATACATAGAATAGATTATGTTTGAGACATGGGACAAATTACCCTCCAACTTCATCATTAAAACTCCTTAGAGTACGGTTTAAAAAAATCCACAGCCACACAAGATCATGGGCTAAAGGAAATTTCATTTCCTGGCACTGGTAACAATAGGGATTTACCTTGGAGAATATTTTCACCAACATCCAGTTTGGGGGTTTCCATTGGGCAGGAGAGCTTCAGGCAAGTTCAGGTGAGTCAGGGCAGAGTTAGCCTGAGAACGACCATGGTGCCACAGACTACAGACACCTGACCCCTGGGAGCCTCACAAGAGTGCTGTGAAGTAGGTCTGTGCTCCCGTCACTTAGAAATGGAAACTGAAGGCCAGAGAGTTTAAGCAACTCTTTGGGTGTCTGTGGTCACTCAAAGAGTTCATTAAAAACTTTAGGGGAACAACTGGCATTTTAAAATGTTGACTTTTTGCATCTGTCTCTAAAGCAAGGGAAATAAAAGCAAAAATAAACAAATAGGACCTAATGAAACTTAAAAGTTTTTGCACAGCAAAGGACATCATCGACAAAAAGACAACCTACTGAATGGAAGAAAATATTTTCAAATGATATGATGCAGCTCATACAATTCAACGTCAAAAAACAAACAAACTGATTTTAAAAAATGGACAGAAGACCTCTATAGACATTTTCCCAAAGAAGACAAATAGATAGCCAATGGGCACATGGAAAGATGCTGCTAATCATCAGAGAAATGCAAATTCAAACCACAATGAGATATCAGCTCACACCTGTCAGAATGGCTATTGTCAACAAGAACACATATAACAAATAATGGCGAGGATGTGGAGAAGAGGGAACCCTCATACATTGATGGTAGGAATGTTAATTGGTATAGTCACTATGGGGGTGCCTCAGAAAGCTGAAACTAGAACTACCATATGATGAAGTAAGTCCACTCCTGGGTATATAGGTATACAGGATATATAATCCTAAGGAAAAATAAAAACACTAACTCAAAAAGATACATGTACCACAGTGTTCAAAGCAGCATTATTTACAGTTGCCAAGGTATGGAAGCAACCTGTGTCCATCAACAGATGAATGGATAAAGATGTGGTATATATATGTGTGTGTGTGTGTATATATATATACATATAGATGGACAGATAGATACAATGGAATATTACTCAGCTGTAAGAAAGAATGAAATGTTGCCATTTATAACAACACATATGGACTTGGGAGGGTATTATGGTAAGAGAAATAAGTCAAAAAGACAAATGCTTTATGGTATTGCTTACATGTGGACTAAAAATAAAACAAATTAGTGAATATTTAAAAAAAGAGAGACTTGTGGATATAGAGAATAAACCAGTGGTTACCAGGAGGGAGAAGGAAGAGGGGAAGGGCAAAATAAGAGTAGGGGATTGGAGGTACGAACTACTATGTATCAAACAAATAAGCTACAAGGATATAATGTACAACATGGAATATAGGCAATATTTTAGAAAACTATAAATGGAATATAACCTTTAAAAATTGTGAGTCACTGTGTTATACACCTGGAACTTACATAATATATTGCACATCAACTAAATCTCAATTAAAAAAAGGAAAAATAAATAAAAATGTTGATCGACAGCTGAAACTTTGATTCTTTTTCTCTTCCTGCTTCCTCTCGGATTATCCCCAGTGCCGGAGGACACTAGACACTTGTGGGCAGGACGGCAGCGTACCTTTTGTTCCTGATGGTCGTGAGGACCACCTCCTTTCTCTTATTGTGGATTGCAACGTGCAGGAAGGAGGCCTGCTGCTTGTTCAGGACCACATCGGCATCATAGCTCAGGAGCAGGGAGACGGCTTTGGCATGGCCCTCCCTCGCCGCAAAGTGAAGCGCGGTGTTCTTTCAGAGAAAACAGAACCCGGACAATCCAGTGACAAAGGCTACTCATCCTTTGGCTATTTTACAGCTTTGTTTCACTGTTGAATTGCTTAAGATATTATTAACAAAACTATTTAATGACAAAGAGTTAAAATTTGGGGCTCCCCCAGTGGCTCAGCGGTAAAGAATCTACCTGCCAATGCAGGAGACCTGGGTTTGATGCCTGATAGGGGAAAATCCCACGTGCCGTGGAGCAACAAAGCTCCTGCATCGTAACTACTGAGCCTGTGCCACCGCTACGGAAACCACGCACCCTAGAGCCTGTGCTCCACAACAAGAGAAGCCACCACAATGAGAAGAAACCTATGTACCACAACTGCAGAGTAGCCCCTGCTTGCCGCAGCTAGAGGAAAAAAATCCATGCTCTTTCAAAGATCTAGCACAGCCAAAAATAAAATAAATTTTTAAAAAATCACAGGTTGATAAAAGGTTGCCAGTCTCTAGTTTTGCCACAAAAAGGCATTTTAAAAAGCAATGATAGTCCTCTAAGCTCTGTCATTTCATGAAAGAATGTACATTTCAATACTCATTCTCCAAAAAAGAATGAAGGACATTATAGTGGACTGAAAGACAGTCTTTCAAATCAAATATGCTTAGTTTTAGGGAAAACTTACCCCTGTCCTCTTCATTTCCCTTGGGTGAAAATTTTATCATCAATTCACGTGGGCCTGTAACAGGCCTCTGAGAGACTCACCAGCTGTCCTCAACATACACCCACCCCTTGGGGCTGTCTCCTTATTCTATTCCCCTTTGACTCTTTCTTCACTAACAGTCTGCATAATAAGGGATAGTTAGGGAGTCTGGGATGGACATGTATACACTGCTATCTTTAAAATGGATAACTAACAAGGACCTAACAAGGACCTACCAGGGAACTCTGCTCAGTGTTAAGTGACAGCCTGGATGGCAGGGGAGTTTGGGAGAGAATGAATACATGGGTATGTATGGCTGAGTCCCTTTGCTCTCCACTTGAAGCTCTCACAACATTGTTCATCAGCTGTACTCCAAAAAAAAAGTACAGCTGTTCATCAGCTGTACTCCAAGTTCATCACTGTACTTGGAGTACAGTGTATACACGTCCATCCCAGACTCCCTAACTATCCCTTATTATGCAGACTGTTAGTGAGGAACCCAATATAGGGTAAGAAGGGAAAAGGGTAGCTAAGAAGGTTTCTGGCAATGTTGGAAGGTTCCTCTATGCCAAGATTTGGGGTAGGTATGAGGAACACAGTACGTACCCCTTCTTCATCTAGCCGATCTGTGCATTTCAAGTTAGTGTCAAGAATAACCTTCATGGTCTGAGTATACCCGCCCAAGGAAGCATGATGCAAAGCAGTCCAGCCATTGTGGTCACTGTTAACGAAGAGAAAACGTGTGCATTTACCTTACAGATGAAAAGGGGAAGGACACCTCCCAATTGAAAGTGGGTCTGATGATCAGAGAAAACAAACCATACCTGAGATATTTGAGTTCTAGCAAGTAATTATGTATTGTTGTTGCTGTGTTGCTAAGTTGTGTCAGACTCTGCAACCCCATGGACTGGAGCCCACCAGGCTCTTCTGTCCACGGTATTTTTCAGGCAAGAATACTGGAGTGAATTGCCATTTCCTTCTCCAGGGGATCTTCCTGACTCAAGGATCAAACCCACATCTCCTGCACTGGCAGGTGGATTCTTTAGCATCTGAGCCACCTGGGAAGCCCAAATATGTATTGCCTGGTTAATTAAACATAAGTTAATTTCAAGCTTAATTGGATGAGGGCCTCCCTTGTGGCTCAGATGATAAAGAATCTGCCGGCAATTCAGGAGACCCGGGTTCAATCCCTGGGTTGGAAAGATCCTTTGGAGAAGGTAATGGCTACACACTCCAGTATTCTTGCCTGGAGATTTCCATGGACAGTGGAGCCTGGTGGGCTGCAATCCATGGGTAAAAGTTGCAAACTCTCAGTTATAAGATAAATACTAGGGATGTGGTGTATGACATGAATAAATATAATTAAAACTGCTGTATGTTATAAATGAACATTAACAGAGTAAACCCTAAGAGTTCTGATCACAAAAACTTTTTTCTTTTTTTTTCTTTTTCCATTTTTTGGTATCTCTATGAGATTAAGGGTGTCCGCTGAACTTACTGTGGGAACCCTTTCATGATACATGTGTTTTACCCCTTAAGCTTACACAGTGTCAATTATAATCTCAATAAAATTGTAAAAGAAAATAAATAAAGTCTATAAACACATTATCAAACACTTTGGGTGAGTGAAACTGGAGTTAGCATGTCTGTGTCATACATATTTTCTTTAAGGCTGTAATGTACTTACACACACTATTTTCAATATTGCTTTATTCTTTCACTGAATATTGTATCAAAAATTTTCCATGATGGTGTTATTAGTCCTTGTGGTTACCATTCATGGCTAATAATAATAATGATGATCATTATAATAATAGTATCATTATACAAAACATGGATAGAAGATGCTTAGCTTAGTGCCACTTATTTTTTTCTAAAAGTTCAGGTCTAAAGAGATTGTTCCTCTCATACTCTCAAAAATTCTTACTTGATCCTTTAGGAAAATGTCTGTCTTTTCTCTCAGAAATTCAAGATATGAATACAGTGAACACTTGCCTTTTTTCCAAATTAGACATAGAAAAAAACGTGTAAGATACTGAAACAATTTAATTTCAGGGCCAGTGAGTAGCCGTATTAGGTGCAAGAGACACCTCGCTACTACAGTTATGACATAGTTACGCAAGAGCTCTTGTCTTCTGGGCTCACCTGGGGCCCCTTGCAAGTCTGTTGCCTGGTGTTCATTTGGAAGCAGGAAGGAGCTAAGCAGAACATTCATTTCACGGCTGCATCATTGCTGTGCTGGGGTTGGTACTCTGATAAAGAGATGTGTTTTTTAACATTAGCCTAATAAACTCTCTGCTACCATGTTGGTGCAGTTAGAAATTAGCCCATCATACATATATGAAATGCTTCTGGGTTTTCCTTTTATTTTTACAAAGATGTCATTTAATGATGCCACTTTTTATTGTACTTAATTATTTTAACTTGGGCTTCCAGTGGCTCAGACAGTAAAGAGTCCACCTGCAATGCAAGAGACCTGGGTTCAATCCCTGGGTTGGGATGATCCCCTGGAGGAGGGCATGGCAACCCACGCCAGTACTCTTGCCTGGAGAATCCCCATGGACAGAGGAGCCTGGCGGTCTACAGCCCATGGGGTCACAAGGAGTCAGACATAACTGAGCAACTAAGCACAGCACATTTTAACTTGGTTTTGTTTCATGTGTTAGATTTCTTTTGTAGTGAAATTCTGGAAATTTTTATGTCTCATGTTGCAGCTTAAAGGAAGTTCTTCATGTCTATCAGTCATCATACTGAATGAGATGTAGAGTCTTTGATTTGTATAGCATGTGTGTGTGTGTCTGTAAAAACACACTGCCTTGTATCTGCCAAAACAGCTGATAGCATGATGAAGGTATATAGGAGAAGGGATAGCTCAAAGATTCTGGAAACTACACAAAGCCACTTATTCTGTGACTCTGAACAAGGCCTTCAGCTCTATGAACCTCAGTGTTTTCAGTTGGAAATAATACTGACTTCCCTTTCAATATTTAATAAAGCATGTTATGTTTTGAGGATTAAGTGAAATGGGTAAAAGTACTTAGTGCAATTGAAAGGGAGATATCATAATCAAAAATAAAATATAAAAAAAGCCTGACAATGTCTAGCCAGTTATAAAGAAGATGTAAATATTGCAATCTTATATCCTCACCTGAGAAATAATGCGCCCTTTTTCAGAAGCAGCTGAACAACTTTATCATGCCCGTTCTTTGCAGCCAGGTGGAGAGGAGTCATTCCGTGCAGATCACCTTCATTCAAAAGCCTCGTGTCACTTATGTCTTGCAGGAGCCTCTGACAGGTATTGATACGCCCATAACTTGAAAGAAAAAAAGTTTGATATTTTCAAAGCAAACATTTAACAGAAAGAGGACATGCTTGTATGTCGCTTAAAGTGACCCTTACCTGGCTGCAAAATGCAGGGGTGATTTCTTATCTTTGCTTTTGGAATGAATGGACACATTAAAGTTGAGGAGGTTGTTTACAGAGACAGGGACCCCCTGTCGACATGCATAGTGCAGAGGGGTGCACCCATCATTGTCTTCGTCCATCACCAGCTCTTTTATATGTTGCATCTATGGGAAAGATGGATATTCTAAATATAACTCCGTGATGATGCTAACAGAGTTTTTCAACCTATTTTGTAGGATAGTATTTTCTAACAAGGACCAATATATACACCTGAGTGGAAAGTATAAATAACCTTAAAGGTTATATACTAGGGACTTCCCAGGTGATGCTAGGGATAAAGAACCTGCCTGCCAATGCAGGAGATGCAAGATATGCGAGTTCGATCCCTGGGTCGGGAAGATCCCCTGGAGAAGGAAATGGCAACCCACTCCAGTATTCTTGCCTGGGAAATCCCATGGACAGAGGAGTCTGGCAGGCTACAGTCCATGGGGTCGCAAAGAGTCGGACACAACTGAACAACTAAAAACACACACACAAGGATACTAGAGTAAAATAAATGTGGATGAAGATGTGTGCTCTGTCTCCCTATAATGTATATTATCGTATTAAAGGCGCTGAGAAATCCTAAGAATAGGAAATGTATTTAATATTTTAAACCCAGCATTTTCCAAATTGTATTTGACCACAAACCAACCTTCTCATCTCTCCCTTCATTTCACCCCCCATGCCCGGCCCAATAATACTTAACAGCTTAATATTGATGTGCTCTGTTAGTCAAAATTAGCAAAACTGTTAAATTAGTGTCACTTTAAAAAAATGAATAAAATTAAATGAAATTAACATCACTTTATCTTTTAAATAAAAATCAAATGGCAAATGAGCAGCTTAAATCAATCCATAAACATTTTATATTTTAGATATTCAAATATACTTGACTCTTTAAGACACAGACTATATTAAAATCTATTTATTAAAAAACTATGATGCACTTCAAATGTACCTAATAGTCACTCAGTAAGTATTAGTTGGTGAATATAAATATAGAGATAATGTTTTCAATTTGTCAACAAGCATGCTGAGTAGTTTTTCTTCATTGATTAGGAAGTGCTGCTAATTCACTCATGTACTTGACCTCTCAATTGATACACAATTCGTAATGGTCCAAGAGTGAAGGAAAGGCATTCTATTATAGATAAGGATATATGGAAACTCTACATAACTTAGAAAACAGTCCCGATGTAATTTATTATTATCATTATCATAATCATCACTGCTGCTGCTAAGTCACTTCAGTTGTGTCCGACTTTGTGCGACCCCATAGATGGCAGCCCACCAGCCTCCACCGTCCCTGGGATTCTCCAGGCAAGAACACTGGAGTGGGTTGCCATTTCCTTCTCCAATGAGTGAAAGTGAAAAGTGAAAGTGAAGTCGCTCAGTCGTGCCCGACTCTTAGCGACTCCATGGACTGCAGCCTACCAGGCTCCTCCGTCCATGGGATTTTCCAGGCAAGAGTACTGGAGTGGGCTGCCATTGCCTTCTACTATGTTGTAAATATTCAAATATGACATCTTTCTTTAAAAATAAAATTTAAATTCCAGACTCAGCCTTCAAAGAAATAAAAATCATAATAAATGAAATCACTTTACCCTCTATTGAACCCAACTCATTTTATGGAAATCCACATATATGTATTACCTGCAAAAACCCAGGATGCAAATTTTTTAATCCATAAGGCTGTTGAACAGTCAAATGCAAAAAATTACGTCCAAGATTATCTTTTATGTCCACACGGGCACCTAAAAAGCACAATATAAATATAACTCCTACTCATTTATTTAAAGCATAGCCTATGGTGGATTTTCAATGTAAGAAAATAAAAGACTGACTTAAAACTTTGCCAGTGTTTAAGTTAGAGAACTTTATTTAGGTAAGAAAACTAAACATGGTTTAAAATGTGTTTATCTTGCAGTGTGCATGTGTGTGTACAAGGGGTAGAGAATGTGTGATTTATTACATTATTTAATATATGAGGTCTCATCTTTTAAAACATAAAATAGAATTATAGAGAGATTAGAGATCAAGAGAGAAGAGGTGAAGGTATCTCTTTTCTTCATTATCAGACCGGGTTAGTATCTAAAATGGGAACAGTTATAGCACCTACATCAGGTGGATTGGTTCACTGAGAGGATGCCGATAAAGTGTTTAGTGAAATGCCTGGGATGTAGTCATCCCCTTACAAAGGTTATCAATTCTTGTTATGAAGTTATCTTTCCAAGTATTATGCCCTACTGGGCTGAGAATTATTCTAGATACGGGAAGTATCCCATCTGTGTTCATAGCACCTGGCCCACAGCCTGGCACACAGTAAATGGACACTGAGTGTTTAACCAACCAAGTAGCAGTTCTAAAGGCCTGGCTCAGTCCCTCTTAGTACCTTTAGAGAGGAGCAAATTTACAGTATTCCAGGATGCAGAAGCAGTTGCTAATAGAAGTGGAGACCGTCCTTCAGAATCGGTGATATCAATATCTGCTCCCTAAAATAAAACAAGTCATTCAACAAAGAGCCTATGAACAGACAAAACAGCTCACACTACAGTCTGTAACTTAGTGTTCATTCATTGGGACAGAATGTCCAAAATATAGCTAGCACTCACGCACATGACTGCTTGACATTTCCCTGTAATTCATGTTGCATGAATCATAGAGAAAATCAAGGCATTATTCTCTAACTTCAACAACTGAAGTCTTTCTCACATGTTAATCTTTTGACTGACATCTGGCAGTAGATCTATCTTCCTGCCGAAATCATAAAATGTTGACCTATATCACTAGTTTAGTTCCCACTGTAAGAGAATATTGTTAAATATCTGTGGTTAAAAAAATCTAAGTTTATTGCATTTGTCATTTTAAAAGCATTCACAAGAAATCATTCACTTCTATCGCCAAGATAGTGGATCCTGGGAGCTCTCATCATAAGGAAAAAAAATTTTTGTAACTTTCATGGTGACAGATGGTAGCTGGACTTGCTGTGGTGGTCACTTTTCATTGTATACAAATACTGAATCATGCTCTACACCTGAAATTCACATAATAGTATGTGTTAATTATAACTCATGAAAAAAAAAAACTGTTCTCTTTTTAAAAACTCTACTTCATCTGAAACAGATGAACTGAAATAACTGAATTGAAATCATTCAAATCCTAAAGTAAAATTTTAGTCAAATGTTGAAAAGTGTTTGCATTTAAGAAATCACATCTCATATGTATATATTTCAAGGGAATAAGCTGGTATTTACCATTACATATTATGGTTATAATATTTGATATGACAAGAAACAAAAACTTTTTAAAAGTTCATGGAAAGAATTCTATCTTTTGCACAGGGTAATAAAAATAGCTTAAACTCCAACTGGGGCTAGGATCCTGTTCTTTTGGGACCCACTGAATACAGATGACAAGGGCAGCCTGGTAGTGATCAGAGAGGTCCTGCCATCCTCTTACAGGTGAAGAGAGGGCTATATTTGCAGGAAACTGTGAATAACAAAACTCTGGGCTATAATGAGTCTTCCAGGGATTCTCCTATGTAAATACCACAATTTCAATAGTTGCTACTGACAACAAGCACATGTTAAATACTCCAGGCCAGACTCCATTCATTACTGATATGATGGGGCTTAAATAAACACATCATAGACTCATCTGTAGAAAGGGCTTACCCAAAAGCTGACTGATTGCATTTCTTAGAGTGAAAAAGGTCTTATGCTTTCACTTGTAACAAACCTTGGACAGTATTTTTAGTTCTTCATGTTTTCATTGTTTGAAAGCTGGCACGGAGGCAGCGGGGGTAGAAGATTATAATGGAAGGTGAAGGGCACACTTGCTTTCTGTCCCGCCTGCACCTGCAAGCCACTTGTACTGAAGGGGGGTTGACAGAGTCAACAAGCCTGACCCTTTCCCAGGACTGGGTCACAGGAGAGCATTCCTTGCCATGAACCTATCAACTCCCCACAATAAATGCATTGATATGGGCATCAAAAATACACTCTGGTACTTCTAGCTTCCTGGCAATGAGGTTTGGCCATTATGCATTCATATACAATATACCCTATTTGTGAATGTATCAAGTATCTTTTTTTTTTCTTCTAGTTTTATTGAAATATAATTGACATGCTGTTGTTCAGTCGCTAAGTCATGGCCAACTCTTGGTGACCCCATGGACTGCAGGACTCCAGGCTACTCTGTTCTCCACTATTTCCCAGAGCTTGCTCAAATTGATGTCCATCGAATCAATGATGCTATCTAACCATTTCATCCTCCACCACCCTCTTCTCCTTTTGCCTTCAATCTTTCCCAGCATCAGGGTCTTTTCCAATGAGTTGGCTCTTTACATAAGGTGGCCAAGTATTGGAGCTTCAGCTTTAGCATCAGTTCTTCCAAGGTGGTTCAGACAGTAAAGAATTTTCCTGCAATGCCAGAGGCCCAGGTTTGACCCCTGGGTCGGGAATATCCCCTGGAAAAGAGAATGGCAACCCACTCCAGTATTCTTGCCTGGAAAATTCCATGGACAGAGGAGACTGGTGGGCTTACGGGGTCACAGCGAGTTGGACACGACTGAGTGACTAAAACCTTTGCTTTCATAACTGACATATAGCACTGAATAAGTTTAAGGTGTGTGGCATAATAATTGGACTTACAGATATCATGTAGTGATTATCACAGTAAGCTTAGTGTACATCCCTCATCTCAGAGATACAAAATTAAAGACATAGAAAAAATTTTCAAAATGTTTTGCAAATGTATCAATCATCTTTTTGTAAACTCTTTTGCTTGTAGGCAAGAAATCAAAGAGAAAAACAACTATTGTATATTAATGCATATGTGTAGATTATAGAGCAATGGTACAGATGAACCTATTTGCAGGCAGGAATGAAGATGTAGAGAACAGATGTGTGGACACAGGGGTAGGAAAGGGTGGATGAACTGGTAGAATGGTATAGACATATATACTGCTGCTGCTGCTGCTAAGTCGCTTCAGTTGTGTCCAACTCTGTGCGACCCCATAAACAGAAGCCCACCAGGCTCCACTGTCTCTGGGATTCTCCAGGCAAGAAGACTGGAGTGGGTTGCCATTTCCTTCTCCAGTGCATGAAAGTGAAAAGTGAAAGTGAAGTCGCTCAGTCGTGTCCGACTCTTAGCGACCCCACGGACTGCAGCCTACCAGGCTCCTCTGTCCCTGGGATTTTCCAGGCAAGAACACTGGAGTGGGTTGCCACTGCCTTCTCCATGTGTAAAACAGCACAGGAACCTCAGCTTGGTGCTCTGTGGTGACCTAGATGGATGGGATGGGGGAGTGGGATCCAAGAGGAGGAGGATGTGTGTATACTCGTAGCTGATTCACTTAATTGTACAGCAGAAACTAACACAATATTGTGAAGTAAGTATAACCCAATTTGAAAAATTTGATTGAATTTTGAAGATTCATGGTATGTAATTATATGATTTTTCAACCGTAAATAGTAGTAAAAAATAAATCTGTCAAAGAAATAGTTACCACTGAAATTAAGTAGTCAGCTAGTTCATGGTGATCAAATAATGAGGCTCTGCAAAAAAAGAATTATAAGCATATTAAGGAACTATTGATATAAATATACACAATAAAGCTACTATTCAATATATTCAGAAAGTGAATTTAAAGGATCATTGAATAACATGATAAAAGGCTAGGGAGTTAATAACCTTTCAAAATCTACAATTGGATTCTGATGAGGGTAACTTTTCAAGTAGGAGTAATAGAGAAAGATCAAATACATCACAAGATTTTCTTCCTCATCTTTCTGCAAACCTATTTTCTCCATCATGGACATGTTCTGAAGTGAAGAGTAAAATCTGTCCTAAAAGTTTAAAATAAAAGGCCAAAAAGCTGGCTATTACCACTGTGACCATGAGAAATAGCAACAATTGCGTACAAGGTACAGCTAAGATTTACCTGCAGGGTTCACAATGCCCCTTTGTTGGCAAAAGTTAACAAGGCAGTGTTAGAGTTCCTAAAGTTTTAGGAAGCCAAAAAAACCCGATGGATATAATTGAAGTCACTTGGTATCATCTCACAAACAGCCATAAGGATAATGTTAATTAATACAGCAAATACAGATTTTTAATCCATATTAAAGCATCACCATAACAAATGTTAATACCAATGATTTAAAAGTCTGTTTCCTAATGCAAATCTTATTTCTTTGTTCCTACTCAAGATCATCTCCTCTATTCTTAACGTTCTGTGTATAAGTCTTAGTATCAGCTTGCCAATTTTCATTCAAAATTCACAAGAGGTTGCATTCTAAATGTTATTAGATATATTGAGTAATTTTAAGAGTCAAATAACGTTAACTTAAGGCCCCATTCGATTTGTTCTGTATCTTCTCAGTCTAGAGCTCTGGTGCTCCAAGTGTGGCCCGCACACCACTGAGATCTTTGCACTACAGTAGCAAAAGAAGCTGTAGACCAAGGAACAAACTTTCCTTTGAAGCTCAAGATGAACTCCAATGTCACTGGCTATTAAAAGGACATTCCAGGATCATAGATCAGCATTAGGTTCATCAGAATTGGACTGAACTAGTCCAAGAAATCTTCAGCCAACTCAAGTTGAAAGTGTCCAGCTAGTCCCCAGGCTAAGTATATTTTTTGGTCAGGTAGGTGGGTCTGTTATCCTAAAATAACTCCTTGTGCATATTTGTATATTAAAGCTCTAAGGTAAATGCACACATTTTAACTACACTCAGATCACTAGGTTTCTGAATTGTCTAAACATTGGCATCACAAAGAGTTCTTAAAAATTCCTGAGAGTCATCAGCAATTCTGATGTAATCTGAGTATGAATTAACGTTGGGATTTTATAAATTCCTCACAGGATTCTAACGTGTAGTAGCTTGAAAAATATTTGGCCTAGAGGTTAATCTGTCTAACTGAGTTTTTGTTTTATTTCAATATTTGTTTTTTTTTCCTGTCTAGGGTTTCCAACTGCATCTTTTTCACATCACCAATCTTTGATTCATAAATGCCAATTTGTTTTCCATAATGCCTTCTCTTAATACATTTACTTTACATAACTGACCATTCCTGCTTTTAAATTTCTGAAAGTTTTAAATACCTTTATTATGAAATTATTTATAAATTGCCCTGTTATTTCTATTCCTTTGGAAGTAAATTAGCCTTTTGTCAATTTGATTGTCATAATCTTATGAATTTCCTTTATGCTACGAAATTTTAGTTTGCAAACTCATCCTGCATGGAAGTTCCTTGGAGTTCCTTCTGTTCATGCGTAGCCTATTATGGCTAGTAGTTTTGCTAATGTGTACACTCACGCCTCCATCTCCCCAGTTTAGAACTAGATCTTATATTGGTAGCTAGAGTTTCTTTTTCACTGTGGGATAGTGTAGATTTCTTGGTTCAGTTACTTATTGAGACTATCTCAGTTCTTCTTCTGCCATTCCAAGCTTCTAGCTCTGCCTCCATGAGTGTTGTGTGTGTGTGAGAGAGAGAGACAGACAGACAGATAGACAGAGACAGAGAGAGATGGTGAGAGATAGAGACAGAGAGACAGCAAAGCCCCTTCTCAGCCATTTCTTTCACTCACATAGGGAACAGCCAGTTTTTGTCTTCTCAAGGAATTGAACACTCAGTCTACACTGCCTGTTTCCTGTCTTAGCAGCTAGTAAGCCTATAATTTCCGATGCTTTTATCTGATGTGTATTTCTGTTAAACTCAACAGAAGTATTTATCTTCTTTGGAGCTTGGCTATCATTCCTTAAGACTAAGTACATATATGTTTTGAGAACTTTTACATGTAATTGTGGGACTACATGGAAAGGGAAATCAGGTGGGAAAAGTGGACCACTCATATGTATCTGTTCCATTATCCCCCCTGAGAATGAAGATAACACATATGTGAGGACCTGAAACAGGTTAGAAAGGTTTTGAAAAGCCATGTATGTTGACCTCCTGAGCATATAAGAAGTGAATCGAGCCTATAGCCACTGGACAAAGAACTGATCCAGAATATTCCACTGGAGAGTTTATCCTATGAAAATCTGTTCAACTTTGTATTTTTGATTCCAGAGGAACATAGAGATTGCAGTTGAACCACAGGATCTTTGTTATCTCTGCTCTTTTCTTTTGAACTATGGAGTCTCTGCTACCATAAGCAGTAACTTTGTCTTGTCTTCTTAATTAAATACATGAAGACGAAAAATCTGTACTCAGAATGATAGGAGGGAAACTTGCCTGTGAAGCAGTGTCTCGTGATTTCCATCCACCTCATTAACAATATCGCTGTTGCCAGAATAGGAAGATACCATCAGCTTAACAATCTCAGTGGCTCCCTGGGTGGCAGCAAAATGAAGGGCTGTGCACTTCCCTTTCTGTAAAGAGTTTTGATATCAGCATCAATCAATATTCCGTCCCAATTTAAGGATCAAACCTAAATTCAGTTGTTTTTTTCTTCCCCGTCCAACAAAACCAAGGAGTATGGAATTTAAGATGGCAAAGGGTAATCAGTTTCACCTATTGAGAAGCCTCAATATTAAAGTCATAGCTAGCAACTTTATTTCCTTGCAAGGTGACAGTTCTTGACAGCTCTGACTGTACTTAGCTTCTATCATCAGTGTCTTTATCTCTACTGTATCTGTATCTGTGTTTGCAATTGTCTTTGGTAGCTTTCAAAATTCTTTAGATAGACTAAAATTTGAGAGAATCTCTTGTTCTGCTTTTGCATGAATAGCAGGAAGTAACATCTATCCAAATTAACTGTGAAAGAGCTGTAGGGCACTTTGGCAAATAGAACATGAACAATTCTACAGGAGGAATCTGAACAGTTACCTCTAGCAGGTCCAGCTGTGCACCATTGTCCAGGCACATTTTAATCATGTCCAAGTCCCCACTTTGAACTGCCATGTGGAGAGGACTGGCTTTCCCACTGTTCACAAAGTTAATGTGAGACAGTCTGCTATACCCATGTTCCTCACCTTTAGGAGAAAATAAAATTCAAGAGAATAAATACTATAAATAAATAAAAGGTATTTTTTTTTAGAAAGAAGAAAGGACTTTTAGACTTGCATAAAAGCCCAGGTATAAATCATATTAAATATTTCTCAATAGCATCCACCAAAATAGGCTTCCTTATAGTACATAATGGAGGAAAGCTTCTACTTACCAAACTTTAATATTATTTCCATGCATTTTTTGGCACCTGAAAATGCTGCCTGGTGAATAGGGAAGCACCCCCATTTATTTGATTTACATGGCTTAGCCCCTTTATTTAACTGGAACAAAAGAAAGAACAAAAGAAATAAATGACAAAGATTAAACCCATCACAAGGATGGACAAGAATTTATATGCCTCTCCCATAACTTTTCGCTACTCTGTGCCCATGTAAAATTATTTACATAGAAAAGCTTTGTATGGTATGAAATCTGGACAAAAAGGTAATTTTGGAACTAGGCTAACATTCTGAACTAGAGACACTTTAAATTTTCTAATGATAAAGTAACAACATAGACACAAAAATTTCAACTTGATCTTCCACCAAAGTCAACACATTTTTTAGTGAAATTAAAGAGATTTTAAAAAGCATTATCATGACTGCTCCTATACCCATTCTCATTTCCTTATACAAATAAAGTGATAATATTTCCCAGATCATTTTCCTGTCATTTGTGCAATTAACAAATGATTAGACCAGCACTTGTATTAAATCATGAAAATCAGACCTTTTCACTAATGAATGTTCTCTACTAAAAAGTTGTTAAAATGGACAGAATGGTATATTACCTTCACCTCTGAGTTAACCATTCTCAATCACCATTTTCTATAGAACACTGGAGTTCAGTTTTAAGTACCTCTTACCACAAAATGAGAGATTTTGAAAAAGCAAAAAAGTGTGAAGAAGCAAATACATGTATCATCTTGCTTTCTAGGGATAGCGTTGTTTTACATTTTAGAAAATATTTTCTGTCTTCTTTGCATAAGTAATATTTACATGTATACTATGTGATCACATTATTTTTAAAAGTATTTTATTTAATATTCTTAAATTACGTGATTTTATTAAATACATATTCCATTTGGGGGTACACAAAACTTCATACAATGAATCCCTATTACTGAATTTCAACTTTTTCTCAGTTTTCTCTGCTATATATAACACTGGTGTTAATATCAGTGATATCTTTAATTATCTCCTTGAGATGTATTCCAAGAATTGGGATTGATGAGTCAAAATACATTTGTGCCAACAGTGAATGAAATTCCCCAACTCATTACATTTTCTAACACTCATTACATTTTCAATCAATAAGGAATTTTTGTCCTTTCAATTTAAGAGATTAAAAAAAAACTCATTGTTTTAATATCTTTCTCTTTGATTATTAGAGAAATTAAATAAACTTTATGTGCCCCTTGCCAGTTTTCTATGGAGTACTGTCTTTTTCTTATAAATCTGTGAAAATACAGATAATTTTATATCCATTTAAAGATAAACAGATCAATATAATTATATGCTTTGTTAGCTCAGGTCAATCAAGGGATTATAATCTAATCTAATACTGAACTCTCCATTCAGTCCCTGGATAAGGCCAATGTGGTATTACATGGTACTTTTCATTATTTTGATGAATTAATTGCTAGTATTTTTAAGACTGCATCTATGTGAAATTGATCTATGTTTTTCTTTGGGGGGAGCTCTCAGGTTTTGGAGTTATTATGTCTACTTCATAAAACTAATCTGCACAATGTCACTCTTTTCTTGTGCTACAGGAAGATTACCTGAAACAGAAACTTCTTTGCAAGTTTGAAAGAAACTATAAAATCTATAAAAGCATATATTAGCTGGTTCCAGAGCTTTAACAAATATTAGCAATGCTTTTTTTTCCTAAATACTTCCCTTACAGATATTTAATTTTGTAGTCAATTTTAACACTTTAATTACAGTCAGTTATTTATCCATTGGGCTTCCCTGGTGGCTCAGATGGTAAAGAGTATAACTGCCTGCAATGCAGGAGACCTGGTTCAATCTGTGGGTTGGGAAGATCCCCTGGAGTAGAAAATGGTACTCTTGCCTGGAGAATCCCATGGACTGGGAAGCCTGGCTGGCTATGTATAGTCCATGGGGTCGCAAAGAGTCGGACACAACTGAGCAACTAAGCACAGCACATTTATCCATTAAAAATCATTTTCAAATTTTTAGGATAGGATTGCATACTGATCTTTTGCCATTTACAAATTCTATTTCATATTCAATTAAATCCTTTTGCTATTTCTAATTTTGTTGATTTTTGCTTGAGGTTTTTCCATTGTGGTTGGCTGGTTGTTGGTTTAGTTGCTAAGTTGTGTCCGACTCTTGTGACCCCATGGACTAGCCCACCAGGCTTCTCTCTCCATGGAATTTCCCAGTATAAGCTGTCATGATTGGACCAAAAAAAGTTAAATCTTTTTAAATTCTTTTTTTGGTCCAATCATGACAGCTTATAAGAATATATATTTTCATCCAAGTATATTTAGTAAATATGTTAGAAGGTATTTGTAATTTGAAATATCCCACAGATAGTCTGAAATTATTTTATTTCATTTTATTTACTCCCTGGAGGTAGTGGAGAGGGAAAATCAAGTGCTAAAAATAGAAAATCTGGCCTGAATAATGTACAAGTGATTGAGGAATATTTAAAAGAAAGCTCTTTGATGAAATTCTAATACCACACTCAGAAGGGGCACTCCGTGGAGCAGGACTCAGCCATGGTGATAGATACCTGAAGAGTCGGACTGGATCATCCCGAGAAATCTCACTGGAGAGAAGGCTGGCTCTTCTTGTCGGGCTATGGCTGAGGAGCTCAGTCAATATATCATGCCAGGGTCCCTTTCTGAGAACCCACTGCAGCTGTTTCTTCTCATCTTGGAAACAGATATGGGGCTGTTTCTCCTGGCTTTTATTGCAGGGCCCAACAATAATTTTGCAAATAACAATCTTCATCTTTCCTTTGATGATTCAGAAGTTCAGAGTCCCAAGTATGATTCACCATTATGCACATACAAGCCATTATGCTTTGTCTTTTGTATTCTGGGCTTCCCTGATAGCTCAGCTGGTAGAGAATCTGCCTGCAATGCAGGAGACCCCGGTTTGATTCCTGGGTCAGGAAGTACTCCTGGACAAGGGACAGGCTACTCACTCCAGTATTCTTGGGCTCCCCTGGTGGCTCAGCTGGTAAACAATCCACCCACAATGCAGGAGACCTGGGTTTGATCCCTGGGTTGGGAAGATCCCCTGGAGAAGGGAAAGGCTATCCACCCCAGTAGTCCATGGGATCACAAAGAGTCAGATATGATTGAATGACTTTCACATTCACTTTCATTCTAGGTCTGACCACCAGTTTCACATTAATTTTTCTTGTCGATATTTTCTTTTCACTTCAGTCATCTCACGTTTTCTGTAATGCTTTCCTATTTGTCTTCCAGAAGAAATTTCAGACTCTTAAGATTTAAGAGGTGTGCTCATTTGCTTCAGTTGTGTCCGACTCTTTGTGACCCCATGGACTACAGTCCACCAGGCTCCTCTGTCCATGGGATTCTCCAGGCAAGAATATCAGAGTGGCTTGCGTTGCCCTCCTCCAGGGAACCTTCCTGACCCAGGGATTGAACCCTAGTGACCTGCATTGCAGTCAGATTCTTTACCTGCTGAGCCATCAAGGAAGCCCTAAGGGGTGTGAACATGTACTCAAACTCATAGAACTATTTTTTTCTGACACACTTTCTACATTTTATATTTTGCTAAAAGAGAAACTGAAAATAGTTTTGTTTATTTTTTATTTTTTGGCCACACCACATGGCACGTGGGACCTTAGTTCCCTGGCCAGGGATCGAACCTGTGTCCCCTGCATTGGAAACATGGGGTCTTAACCACTGAACCACCGGGGAAGTCCCTGAAAGCTGTTTTAAAGAACAAAAATTCATGTTGTACTAAAGGATAAAGAAAACAGGAAAAAATATAAATAAAATACAAACCAAAAGCTGCATGGCTTCACTGTTATCTGTGAAACATGTGATTATCAGAGCTGTGTTTCCATTTTCTCCTTCCAGATTAACATCAGTACTGCTGTGCTCAATCAAGACCTACATTTAAAAGAGGGAATAGTCAGTCAAAAGTTAACCTGCAGGTTTTCAAATAGGGTATTTGTCTTCCACTGGATGTTAAGCTTTCAGTACCAGGAACCATGTCCTTATTCATCTTTTCCATCACTCTCCCATGGAATCTGACATAAAACCTTGTACCTAGTGGGTACTACAAAAATTTCTCATGTAGATGAAATAATGGCAATTTCTATAGCTCATAAGTTAAGCCAACATGGAGTTGTAGAATTGAAAATAGACTAAAAATCGTAAATGCTAAGTCACTTCACTCGTGTCCGACTCTGTGCAATCCCTTAGACGGCAGCCCACCGGGCTCCCCTGTCCCTGGGATTCTCCTGGCAAGAACACTGGAGTGGGTTGCCATTTCCTTCTCCAATGCATGAAAGTGAAAAGTGAAAGTGAAGTTGCTCAGTCGTGTCCGACTCTTAGTGACCCCATGGATTGCAGCCTACCAGGCTCCTCCATCTATAGGATTTTCCAGGCAAGAGTATTGGAGTGGGGTGCCATTGCCTTCTCCGAAAAAAATCGTAAATACTAGTTAACATTGCTCACTAAATATTTTTCACTTGTATTAAGTAAGCTATATATATATATATATATATATGTATATAATTTTTACTGGAGTATAGTTGCTTTATAACATTCTGTTAGTTTCTGCTGTACAGCAAAGTGAATCAGGTATACACATATATCCCCTCTCCCTCGGCTTTCCTTCCCATTTAGGTGTCCACAGAGCAGTAAGTAGAGTTCCCTGTGCTATATAGCAGGCTCTCATTAGTTATCTATTTTATACATAATAGTGTATATATGTCAATCCCAGTTTTCCAATTTATCTTACCCTCTTCCCCCCGTTGGACTTCCCTGGTGGCTCAGACGGTAAAGCGTCCACCTGCAATGCAGGAGACCCGGGTTCAATCCCTGGGTCGGGAAGATCTCCTGCAGAAGGAAATGGCAACCCACTCCAGTATTCTTGCTTGGAAAATGCCATGGTATTTTGTAGCCTGGTAGCCTACAGTCCATGGCGTCACAGAGTCGGACACAACTGAGCGACTTCACTTTCACTTTTCACTTCCCCCTTTGGTATCCATACCTTTGTTCTCTCCATCTGCATCTCTATTTCTGCTTTGCAAATAGTATCATCTGTACCATTTTTCTAGATTCCAGATATGTGATTTTAATATATGAGATTAACTAATATCTACCAAAAATAAATTGATGGAGCCAAAAAATAAATTGAGAATGTGTGGGTGGTGATAAGGGAGGAATGTAAGAAAGGAGAAGGAGAGAGAGAAGAGAGGGAGGGAGGGGGAAGCAAACATGGGAGGAAACTGTTTCCTTTTCCCATCTGGACATTTTTCTTTGACCCAGATTGCAAGTATTCTGGGAAATGTCCATTAAAACCCCGTTCCTTCCAGGAAAGAAGAGAGTCTCATGTAACAGAGATATAGCTTAACTCAATCGGTTCAAACTTAGTCTGGAACCAGAAACTCTTTCTCTGACGTAAGAAATGAGAATTCCTGCTAAAATGGTTAAGCAATTTTTCTAATGGGATTTAATTGAAGACCTGTTACCCCTTCATCTGGCTGACTCACAGCTGATTACTGACTAAGAATCTATTGATCTTGAACTAGTTTTCTTCTAACGAAATTTTTCTTACATAAATGTCTCTCTCAAAAGAGAAATCTCTGAATTAGCCTGCTAAAGGCCTTTTCTTTTGCAGCAAGACTCTGATAAAATTATATCAGGTGCTCACAACTAAGAAAGAATTTATTAAACAAGCTGTTTCCTAAAAACTCTGACTTACAAAAGAAGGCACACAGAGCTGCTAGTTAATAGAATATGTCCTGATGTGTCAGCAGATGAATCAGGCTTACTAATCAGCTCTTCTCATAAAGGAAAATTACACTGGAATTTTAGGCCATAAGAACACACAGGAAGATTATGGATGAAGGAAAATAAGAACACACAGTTCAGTCAATGGACCGGAGGCATCGCCTTCTATTCTTAACAAAGTCTGGATTGATTCGCATGTGAAGTAATCTACCCAAGTCCACAAGGAGAGGTTTTTTGTTTTTTGTTTTTTATCTCTGCCCTCTTAGAATCACAGCTCCTAGATTTGGAGCCTCTGTTAGGGTGTTTCTTCTCACTGCCACTAGCACAGTCTTTCCTAAAGCTGTGTTCAAGTGTAGGTGGCAGGGGGCCCAGAGAGAGCAACTAAACTGTGTGGGGAAGCGCCGGAAGCGCAGGGGGATGGGGCGGCGGGGACGCGAATCTGCCCGCGTTGGGGGCGCCGGGCCGCTGCCGTAGTCGCCGCGGCTGCCTCGTGACGTGGCACAGCCGAAGATTTAACGCCGGAGCCGGAGCTGCCCCGCCAGTCGCGGAGCAGGCCCTCACTCCGCTGGCCGGGAGCTTCTTCGGCCACGCCGGCTAGCGAACCATCCCCGCAGCCGTCTTTCTTCCTCAGCAGCTCTTTTCCTCGCTGAGTTTTCTGGGAGCGTAAAAGGAGAAGGTCCGGGGACGCCCCAAACCCCTTTTGCTCCTGCCCATTGCAAGTGCCACTACCCCCATGGCCCTCACCATCTCCTCCCCCTTCTCCCGCCTCTTCGGCAAGAAGCAGATGCGCATTTTGATGGTTGGATTGGATGCTGCTGGCAAGACGACCATTCTGCATAAACTGAAGTTAGGGGAGATAGTCACCACCATTCCTACCATTGGTTTTAATGTGGAAACAGTAGAATATAAGAACATTTGTTTCAAAGTATGGGATGTTGGTGGTCAAGATAAAATTAGGCCTCTCTGGAGACATTACTTTCAAAATACCCAGGGTCTTATTTTTGTGGTAGATAGCAATGATCGTGAAAGAATTCAGGAAGGAACAGAAGAGCTGCAGAAAATGCTTCAGGAAGATGAGTTGCGAGATGCAGTGTTGCTGCTTTTTGCGAACAAACAGGACTTGCCGAATGCTATGGCCATTAGTGAAATGACAGATAAATTAGTCTTCAGTCCCTTCGTAACAGAACATGGTATGTTCAAGCCACTTGGGCTACACAAGGAACCAGTCTGTATAAGGGACTTGACTGGCTGTCAAATGAGCTTTCAAAACGTTAAATGAAGCTGGATATCTAACCAAGGCCATGTTTGATTGAATTGGTCTAGGCTTGTTACAACAAAATTAGTTTGCATCTTGGTTATTAAACAGTATCTGGGACTGGTTCGGGCAGAATATTATTGCGTTTAAACTTATTTTGTTGCCAATTATTGTTTACCAAGTATAATGTTGCCGTTTAGCAATATGCTTGGTTTTAAAGAGATTCTCCTTAACTTGGGGAAAAAGAAGTGTCCTCTTGTAATTTTACTTCCCTTAAGCCTAAATGCCTGGAGGTAGCTAATGTGACACCTTTTAAATAAATCCATTTTGAATTTTTTTTTTTTTTTGAGCCCACAAGGACTAATGTTTTAAAGTTACCCCCTGCTACTTTAATGATATCTTTATCATTCCTGGGACAGTCTGCTGATTTTAAAAAATGTAGCATTCCATTTGTATTTATTTTTCCCCCTTGCCAAAAAGATTTTTTAATACTGCTTGTACCAGCCAGGGAAATGCTCCAAAACACTATTCAGACCTTGCACTGAGGAACTTCTATTTCTCCCCCCATTTTTATTGACTCCTGGCTTCCATCAGCCAAGCTTACCTTGGTGTGGTTTGGATTTGATAATTAGTCCTGTGCTAGATGCAAAGAGTGCATATGGAGGTGATTTTTAATCTTCAGCAGACTGTCTTCCTTTATATTGTATCTTTTTTATGTTGCATGTTGCTTTTGGTGTCAGCCTGACTCTTTGCCCAGTATATGATAGTTCTGCTGATGTTTTATTGTTTATTGGTGAACATATCTTCATTAAGAGTTTTTGGAAAACTCATCAAACTAAATGAATAAGTTTTCTTCATAACCCATTTGGAATTATTTCTAATAAAATGATAAAAACATTAAAAAACAACAACAACAATAAACTGTGTGTCTAGTTCAAGCTCAGTCATGACCAGACAAGTCTGGAGGGTGGCAGGTGAGACCTCCAGAGATCCCTGTGATAAGAATCCAGGAAGCCTCATGGGAGGTCCAACTGTATCCTTTGGGGTTAAGCCAAGAACTAAGACCTGCAGTGCTACGGAGAAGCAAGGCCAGCCCCCAACCCCGGTCCAATGTGCCCCAGGAAACACTATGCACACCAGTGGTATCTGTGTAAGAACTTGAGGTCACACAAGGTCACACATGGGTAACAGTTTTTTACTTTACAACCACAAGGCAGCCGTGGAAGGTTTGGGGGAAGGCTGGATAATGGAGATTGAAATTGGCAAAAGCTGGTGTTATAAATAGGGCTTCCCTGTGTCTCACAAGGTAAAGAATCTGCCTGCAATTGCAGGGTACAATCCCTGGGTCAGGAAGATCCCCTGGAGAAGGAAATGACAACGTACTCCAGTGTTCTTGCCTGGAGAATTCCATGGACAGAGGGAACCTGGCGGACTGTAGGTGGTATAAATGGGAGAGGCAGGCCCTGAGGATGCAAGTGCACAGAGCTGCTGCTGCTAAGTTGCTTCAGTCATGTCCGACTCTGTGTGACCCCATAGACGGCAGCCCACCAGGCTCCCCCATCCCTGGGATTCTCTAGGCAAGAACACTGGAGTGGGTTGCCATTTCCTTCTCCAATGCATGAAAGTGAAAAGTCAAAGTGAAGTCACTCAGTTGTGTCCGACTCTTAGCGACCCCATGGACTGCAGCCTACCAGGCTCCTCCGTCCATGGGATTTTCCAGGCAAGAGTACTGGAGTGGGGTGCCATTGCCTTGAGAGATCCTCCTAAATTCCTTCTCCTTCTTCTCTGGTGAAGCAAAAGGGCTTGAAAACATCTTTTGATGAAGTGATGGTTGGTAAGACTAAGCAAAGGAGAGACAACTAATTTCAGTTCCCTTACAACCCTATTTTTTTGTTGTTGTTGTTCTGGTGTCACAAAGGAAAATCTGTTATACCCACCATCTAGATTGTAAATCAATTATGGGTTTATTTCTAGACTTTCTTCTATTTCAGTGTGATACCTATCCTTCTGTATTTGTTAGCCTGAAGATTTGATTTCTAGTTAACAGTAGCTTTCAACTGTTACCTGCCTTTGAGTTCCCAAATCACACTTTCAGAGGTGAGATTAATTAAGTCAATGGGCATTTGTTCTTGAAAAGAGCCTTCAGAGGAAGCACAAGAGTTCATTGGGGAAACGTGGCATCTCTTGGGGGGAGGGGTCTGCACTCACTGGTGGCCCAGCACGGATGATACAGAAGTAGCATCAGGCTCATGAATAACGCAGACATCGACAGAAACTGACAGCCTATTGCCAAAGGCCTCTCCAATAACCTCTGCAAGGGGCTGTTCTGACTTGTCTTCTTAGGCACAGACACTTAAACTCTCCCCTTGCCCTTCAGCCAGAACGCCTTGTTACTAATTTATTCATTCAAGAGCCATCATTTAGCAGCAATGCTGAGGACTGGAGATGTTCCATTAGTCACACACAGTGTCTTCTTCCAGTATAAGCAGTCAGAGTGGGAGATGAGTATGTGAACATTTGATTGCTGTACCCTGTGCTAAGGATTATGGCAAAGCTACATACAGGGCACAAAAGGAGAGCGGAAAGAGGGCTCCTCTCACACCCTCTCTGCCTGGCTTACAGGAGCCAAGGACTCAGGGGGCTGAGAGGAAGGGGTCTGAACTAAGGAAGCATGGAATTCATGGACACCCCTGAGGTATTGTTGGTATATTATAGGCTGAGTAGGTTTGGATGTGGTGTGATAAACTGAATGTTTTTGTCCCTCAAAATTCATATATCGAAATCCTAATCCCCAGTGTGGTATTAAGAGGAGGGGCATTTGGGAAGTGCTTAGGTCTACAACAGAGAAGGCAATGGCACCCCACTCCAGTACTCTTGCCTGGAAAATCCCATGGACGGAGGAGCCTGGTAGGCTGCAGTCCATGGGGTCGCTAAGAGTCAGACATGACTGAGCAACTTCCCTTTCACTTTTCACTTTCATGCATCGGAGAAGGAAATGGCAGCCCACTCCAGTGTTCTTGCGTGGAGAATCCCAGGGACAGGGGAGCCTGGCGGGCTTCCGTCTATGGGGTCGCACAGAGTCGGACACAACTGAAGCGACTTAGCAGTAGGTCTACAAGATGGAGTAGAAGGACGTGCACTCATCTTCTCCTGTGAGAACTCCAAAATTATAACTCACTGCTGAACAACCATTGACAGGAGAATGTTGGATCCCACCAAAAAAAGATACCACACGTCCAAGGGCAAAGGAGAAGCCTCAGCAAGATGGTAGGAGGGGTGAAATTCTGTTTAGAATCAAACCCCATACCTACTGGAGACACTCAGAGGGCTCAAACAAAACCTTGTGTACACCAGGAGACCCCACAGAGACTGAGCCATACTTGCCTCTGTCTGAGTGTCTTCTGCAGAGGTACGGGTCAGCAGTGCCTTGCCACCAGAGGAGGGGCTCTGGGTGCAACAGACCTGGGTATTGCATAAGTCCTCTTGGAAGAGGTTGCCATTAACCCTACCATAGAGCCGCCACAGCTTACACAGGACTGGGGAAACAGACTCTTGGAGGGCACAAACAAAACCTTCTGCACACCAGGACCCAGGAGAAAGGAGCAGTGACCTCACAAGAGACTGACCCAGACTTGCCTCTGAGTGGCCAGGAGTCTCTGGCAGAGGTGTGGGTCGGTGGTGGCCTGCTGCAGGGATGGGCGCACTGAGTGTGGCAGAGCATGCACGGGACTTTTTGAAGGAGGTCGCCATTGTCTTCATTACCTCCACCATAGTTTGCTCTCAGGTCAAACAACAGGGAGGGAACACAGCCCCGCCCATCAACAGAAAATTGGATTAAAGATTTACTGAGCATGGCCCCGCCCATCAGAACAAGACCCAGTTTCCCCCACAGTCAGTCTCTCCCATCAGGAAGCTTCCATAAGCCTCTTATCCTTATCCCTCAGAGGGCAGACAGAATGAAAACCACAACCACAGAAAATGAATCCAACTGATCACATGGACCACAGCCTTGTCTAATTCAATGAAACTATGAACCATGCCGTAGGGCAACCCAAGACAGACATGTCGTGGTGGAGAGTTCTGACAAAATGTGGTCCACTGGAGAAGGGAATGGCAAACCACTTCAGTATTCTTGCCTTGAGAACCCCATGTACACTATGAAAAGGCAAAAAGATATGACACTGAAAGATGAACTCCCCAGGTCAGTAGGTGCCCAATATGCTACTGGAGAAGAGTGGAGAAATAACTGCAGAAAGAATGAAGAGATGGAGCCAAAACAAAAACAACACACAGTTGTGGATGTGACCAGTGATGGAAGTAAAGTCCGATGCTATAAAAAAAAAACACTGCATAGGAACCTGGAATGTTAGGTCCATGAATCAAGGCAAATTGGAAATGGTCAAAGAGGAGATGGTAAGAATGAACATCGACATTTTAGTAATCAGTGAACTAAAATGGACTGCAATGGGTGAATTTAATTCAGATGACCATTATATCTAGTACTGTCAGCAAGAATCCCTTAGAAGAAATGGAGTAGCCTCATAAGTCAAGAGAAGAATCCAAAATGTAGTTTTTGGGTGCAGTCTTAAAAATGACAGAATGTTCCTTTCCTAGGCAAACCATTCAATATCACAGTAACTCAAGTCTATGCCCCAACCAGTAATGCTGAAGAAGCTGAGGTTGAATGGTTCTATGAAAACCTATAAGACCTCCTAGAACTAACACCAAAAGAGATGTCCTTTTCATTATAGGGGGCTGGAATGCAAAAGTAGGAAGTCAAGGGATACCTGGAGTAACAGGCAAATTAGGCCTTGGAGTACAAAATGAAGCAGGGCAAAGGCTAACAGAGTTTTGCCAAGAAAATGTACTGGTCATAGCAAACACCCTCTTCCAACAACATGAGACAAGACTACACATGGACATCACAAGATGGTCAACACCAAAATCAGACTGATTATATTCTTTGTAGCCAACGATGGAGAAGCTCTATACAATCAGCAAAAACAAGACTGGGAGCTGACTGTGGCTCAGATCATGAACTCTTTATTGCAAAATTCAGACTTAAATTGAAGAAAGTAGGGAAAACCACTAGACCATTCAGGTATGACCTAAATCAAATCCCTTACAATTATATAGTAGAAGTGACACATAGATTCAAGGGATTAGATCTGATAGACAGAGTGCCTGAAGAACTATGCACGGAGTTTCATGACATTGTACAGTAGCCAGTGATCAAGACCATCCCAAAGAAAAAGAAATGCAAAAGGCAAAATAGCTGTCTGAGGAGGCCTTACAAATAGCTGAGAAAAGAAGAGAAGCAAAAAGCAAAGGAGAAAAGGAAAGATATACCCATCTGAATGTAGAGTTCCAAAGAATAGCAAGGAGAGATAAGAAAGCCTTCCTCAGTGATCAATTCAAAGAAACAGAAGAAAACAATAGAATGGGAAAGACTAGAGATCTCTTCAAGAAAATTAGAGATACTAAGGGAACATTTCGTGCAAAGATGGGCACAATAAAGGACCGAAATGGTATGGACCTAAAAGAAGCAGAAGATATTAAGAAGAGGTGGCAAGAATACACAGAAGGACAATACAAAAAAGATCTTCCTGACCCAGATAACCACGATGGTGTGATCACCCACCTAGAGCCAGACATCCTGGAAAGAGAAGTCATGTGGGCCTTAGGAAGCATCACTAAGAACAAAGCTAATGGAGATGATAGAATTCCAGCTGAGCTCTTTCAAATCCTAAAATATGTTGCTGTGAAAATGCTGCACTCAATATGCCAGCAAATTTGGAAAACTCAGCAGTGGCCACAGGACCAGAAAAAGTCAGTTTTCATTCCAATCCCAAAGAAAGGCAATGCCAAAGAATGCTCAAACTACCGCACAATTGCACTCATCTCACACGCTAGTAAAGTAATGCTCAAAATTCTCCAAGCCAGGCTTCAACAGTACATAAACCTTGAACTTCCAGATGTTCAAGCTGGATTTAAAAAAGGCAGAGGAACCAGAAATCAAATATCCAACATCCGCTGGATCACTGAAAAAGCAAGAGAGTTCCAGAAAAACACCTAGTTCCACTTTATTGACTATGCCAAAGCTTTGACTGTGTAGATCACAACAAACCATGGAAAATTCTTAAAGAGATGGGAATATCAGACCAGCTGACCTGCCTCCTGAGAAATCTGTATGCTGGTCAGGAAGCAACAGTTAGAACTGGACATGGAACAACAGATTGGCTCCAAATCGGGAAAGGAGTAAGTCAAGGCTCTATATTGTAACCCTGCTTATGTAACTTATATGCAAAGTACGTCATGCAAAATGCTGGGCTGGATGAAACACAAGCTGGAATTAAGATTGCTGGGAGAAATATCAATAACCTCAAATATGCAGATGACCCCACCCTTATGGCAGAAAGCAAAGAAGAACTAAAGAGCCTCTTGATGAAAGTGAAAGAGGAGAGTGAAAAAGCTGGCTTAAAACTCAACATTCAGAAAACTAAATCATGGCATCTGGTCCCATCACTTCATGGCAAATAGATGGGGAAAGAGTGAAAGACTTTATTTTTTGGGGCTCCAAAATTACTGCAGATGGTGACTACAGCCATGAAATTAAAAGATGCATGCTCCTTGGAAGAAAAGCTATGGCCAACCTAGACAGCATATTAAAAAGCAGAGACGTTACTTTGCCAACAAGTCTGTTTAGTCAAAGCTATGGTTTTTCCAGTAGTCATGTTTGGATGTGAGAGTTGTACTATAAAGAAAGCTGAGTGCCGAAGAATTGATGCTTTTGAACTGTGGTGTTGGAGAACACTCTTTAGAGTCCCTTGGACTGCAGGGAGATCCAGCCAGTCCATCCTAAAGAAAATCAGTCCTGAAAATTCATTGAAAGGACTGATGCTGAAGCTGAAACTTCAATACTTTGGCCATCTGATGGAAGAACTGAATCCTTTGAAAAGCCCCTGATGCTGGGAAAGACTGAAGGCAGGAAGAGAAGGGGCCGACAGAGGATGCGATGGTTGGATGTCATCACCGACTCACTGGACATGAGTTTGAGCAAGCTCCAGGAGTTGGTGAAGGACAGGGAAGCCTGGCGTGCTGCAGTCCATTGTGCTGCAAAGAGTCAGACACGACTAAGCAACTGAACTGAACTAGGTCATGAAGGCAGAACCCTCACGAGTGGGATTAGCACTCTTATAAACAAAAGCACAAAAAGCTCTCATTCCTTCCTCAACATGAAGACACAGAGAGACAAAGGCCGCCTATGAACCAGGAATCAGGCCCTTACCAGATACCAAATCCACCACTGCCTCAATCTCGGACAACCCAGCCTCCACAGCTGTGAGAGACAGCTGTTGTTCACGCCACTGGGTCTTCAGTTTTCTGTGACGGCAGCCGGAACTGTGACACAACAGCCATGTCATCCTTCGCAATGTTTTTCCTACAGGAAAATTTACTGCAAGGTCCAAATTACCTACCTCAGAAATGAATTTCTAGAATATAATTCATTTGTAAACTGCGTTTCTCAAGGCTTCCTCTATTTGACCCAATTCACTCTCTTAAAAAAAATACTAAGAAATTTCCCCGTATTATGATTATGTCTTCTGCTAAGACATGCCATCCACTAAGGCCTGTCACTGACTCTCACAAAAACAATAAATCCTATTTCCTCTCTTCATGGAGGCACTGGGCACCTCCTTTTTTTGAAGCATTAGATCAGCCAGGTAAAAGCAGTAAAACCCTGACTTGAGAAACATAAAAATGAAGACAAATTTCCTAACTCTTGCTTTCTCCTCCTAACTCTTACGCACTAACTAAGCACGTTATTTAATTCACTCTCTTCCTCAGTTTCCTCAGCTGTGAAATGGGGATAATAATGGTCTTACTTTATAGATTTTTTAAAATGGGGATTTAAAAACCAAAAACACAGAAGGCTCCTAAACACAGAAAAAGGCTGGTAGCTGATACATAAGAACTAATCAAGAAAATAAGATGGTGCTTATTATTCTTCACGTCATCATCATCACGATCTCTATGGAGATGGTTTTGGTCAGAAGAAAAGCCAACTTTAAAATCATCACATGTTGTTGGCCCTGGCAGCCGAGGTTGGCCTTTTGGACAAAGCAGACATAGCTGGACCTGAGGCCCGGCCCACGCTATATTGCTCGGCCTGGGGACTGCCAGCAAGCTCACCTTCATCACGTCGTTGTACCCGCCCTGCACAGCCACATGCAGCGGGGCCATCATGCTGCAGTTTCGGAGGTTTGGGTTGGCTCCTTTGCAAAGAAGAAACTTAACACTTTCCACCTGGTTTTTTCCTGCAGCCCAGTGCAGCGGGGTATTTCCATAATCATCCATCACATTCAGTACTAGAAAAAGACAGCAAAATACAGGTGAGACGTTGCTTGGATTGTACTCGGCACCTACTGCATGCCTATTTACTGCAAAGCTCAGTGCCAAGTGTCATGCCAGAGGCTTCACCTTCTTTAGGAGAAATAAAAAGATAGCTTCAGTTCTCAAAACCATCTAACAGACACCTTTGGGGCTGCATGTCAGTGATGGCACTGACTTTGTTAAATGAGTTAGCTGTCAATCTGTAGGATCCATAGCAAATAGGTCTTCTTATTGCTACATGCTTTTATCTGTGCTATGAATTTGGGGATTTGTTGCAAAGCATTGAGCTTATATAAAAGTAACAACTCTACACCAGGCAACTCTAAGTTCCACGCAACCATTATATCATCCAACCCTCTAATAGCTCACAAGAGGCCATGACCATTTTTCAGAAAGATGAAGACTAGAGAGGTTCAAAATCTTGCCAACATTATGCAGCCAGTAAGAGCTCTGTAAGCTGACTTAGCTCTTTGAATCTCAGTTTTCTCATATTCAAATTTGGTGGAAGGAAGGAAAGAGGGGAGGGAGGAAGAGAAAAGAGTGTAACAGATAGGTACACCTTGCAATATTCTTAGGAGAAGAATATCAAATCATGTTCTTAAAGATCTTAATGGGGTGTTTGGCCTTTAGCAATGGTTCAAAAAAATGTTAGTGAGAAAAAAGATGCACCACTAACAAACACAAGACTGGAATTACAGCTTGTGCACCTTGATGCCATACATGGTTTCCACATATTTCTACAATATATCGTTGTATTATTTACCCCGTGATTAGCATGCCCTTTGACACTGCAGGATTTACTTTATATCTGCTCTAAAATAGGACCGTCTGCTTTATCAACCATTTTAATTGGTGGTAGTATATTTTTATGTCTGAAGAGAAGGGAAAAGAGCTCATTCATAAATGTGACGTAAGGACCACCTACAATGCCTGGAATCATGCTGCAGCCACATTTCTCATTTTTCTCCTTTTTAACATTTATCTCCCCACTATCTTCTCTCAGTCACTCCAGTGCCTCATTCTCAACCACACACACACACACACACACACACATACTCTCTCTCACATACTCACACACATCCCTTGACCATTCTGTCTGATCAAGACAAAGTACCACATCAGCATTTCATTTAGCACCAAACCTCATGAAACTGTGGCCAAAACTTACAAACTCCCACTCATCAATTAAAGAACTTGAATTTGGCTTTTACCACCATTGCTTTTCATAAATCACTTTTACAGAGGTCCGGAGGCCTTCTAATGTCAAGGTTATTGTGTCTCCTTTCTATGTGATCTCTTTGTGGTACCTGATCCTTCTAACTAATCTCTCCCTTGGCTCATGTGCCATCAATCTCATGCATCACTGTCTTCACCATCGTTTTTCTGGCTTTTCCTCTGCCCTCTGACCCTGAACATTGGTGTTTTACCCTTAGCCACCTTCAATGGCAATTCTATGGTCTTCTAAAGGATTTTCATGCATTTACACAATTTGAGCTACTTCCTATGCAATACTGGCCCTGGTGTGACCCTTTCCTTCTATATTTTTGGTCTACTAGATACAAGGTATTAGGCTATAAGTCTACTAGAAATTTTCAAGTGGATGTCCCCTGGGCCTTTTAAACTCTGTATGATCATATTTAAATTATCTCCTCACACTCACTTTTCTTCTGTTTTCTTTAAACCTTCTTTTCCAGATGGCTAGACTATTAATCTAATTCCTAAATTAAGAATGTCAACATCAGTCCACCTTTTCATCACTTACTCCTTGCATTCAATCTTTATCAAGCACTTTCCACTCTACATGTGAAATAGCCCCTGAATCTCTCCCTTTCTCCTTATTCCAATCTCAAAACCCTAGTGGATGTTCAACTTCTCTTTACTACTAAAATAGCTTTTTAACTGACCTTCATCTTACCTTAAATAATAATGGTCTTATTACACCACCTCACTGCTTAAATCTCTGTGTCATCCTGCTTCCTTATCAACTACAGCTGAGTTTCTCAGAGAAGGCTGGGGGCACAAGGCTGGGGAGGATGTGACATCTTCTTGGGGTGTCAATTTTATTGACACGATAAGGGTGGCACTAGAAGTAAAGAACCCACCTGCCAATGCAGGAGACATAAGAGATGTGCGTTCGATCCCTGAATTGGGAAAATCCCCTGGAGAAGGAAATGGCTGTCCATTCTACTATTCTTGCCTGGAGAATCCCATGGACAGAGGAACCCGGTGGGCTACAGTCCATAGGGTCCCAAAGAGACAGACACAACTGAAGTGACTTAGCATGAGCACACAGCAAGCAAGCAATTTAAGTATGTGATGACCTCAGTGGAGACAGTATATAAGAATACATGAAATACACATGAATTTGTATGATCTATCATGCAATTGCAAAGAAAATCTGCACCAGTAGTGGGCTGTCCCAGATCCCTGCACCGTCCTCTGCAGTATTTCAGTGGAAAAGATTGAAGGGCACTGGCTGGAGGGAAGACCACATTCCTGAGTGAGACATTCAGGCCCTTTATAATCTGGAACTAATTGACGCTCCAGAATCACTTCATTCCACTCTTTCCAAATGAGTCTAATGAGATGATGAAATACATAGCACTAGCTGTAAAATTCTGTTACCTTCACAGGAGGATTCATTGACAATCATCTCCATCAGCTCCACTTGACCTTCTTCTGCAGCATGGTGCAAAGGCGAGGCATTCACATCATCATATTTTTTAAATCTCTTTTGTTTCTTCACAAAGTTTTGTAAACCGCATTTGTTTCCCTCGAACACCACCTAGAAGTATATACAAAATTGTCACCTTAAATAAGCATATATAAAACTTATTAGTATAATAAGTTCATTGTCAAAGGATTATCATCCAAACTAGTTCTTGTGCTTACGATAAAGTAAATAATTTTTTTTTCTGAAGAACACAAAATGTTTAGACATATAGAGCATGCCCCAGAGCATACATGCTCAGTTGTGTTTGACTCGTTGTGACCCTACGGACTGTAGCCCGCCAGGCTCCTCTGTCCATGGGTTTTTCCTGGCAAGAATACTGGAGTGGGTAGCCATTTCCTACTCCAGGAGATCTTCTGAACCTAGGAATCGAACCTGTGTCTCCTTAATTGCCTGGCCGATTCTTAGACATATAGAAAGAAAGTGAAAGTGTTAGTCACTCAGTCATGTGTGACTCTTTGAGGCCCCCTGGACTGTAGTCCGCCGACCCCCTCTACCCATGGAATTCTCCAGGCACGAACACTGGAGTGGGTAGCCATTCCCTTCTCCAGGAGATCTTCCTGACCCAAGGATTAAACCCAGGTCTGCAAATGCTTTCACATCGATAAGCACATTAAATAAATAATTTGATTTTTTGATCCCAAACCTGTATATGCTGTAGAAATAAAGGCCTTGAGAAGAGTTTGGAAGTAAATGTAATAGATGCGAGCTGAGAAGAAAATAAGTAGAGTGAAAACATAGAGGCATTGTCTCTTCCAGCTGAAAAATGTACTGAAACCACAGCATAAGGGATTCTGGTTGATGAAAAAAGATTTTCGTGAATGCAAGGAGTAAGAGTAGAAGCTAAATTACTGTCCTTTCTTTGGCCTTCCTGCTGATAGTCAATTCCCATCCAATGTGTTCCTAGGTAATGGAGATAGAATCATACTGAAGGATGGTGATGTAAGTCTCTTGGTCAGTTATCTAGAACAGCTGCCCACTCTCCTCTGGGAATGAACTATCCCCCCTCTTTTGATGACTGGGATTCTGATCCAGGCCAAGTCAGGTGCAGTGCCTCATGGTTCTCTGCAGGCAAAAGGGCTAGCATTTAGTTTAGTTCAGTTCAGTTCAGTTGCTCAACCATGTCCGACTCTTTGCGACCCCATGGACTGCAGCATGCCAGGCTTCCCTGTCCATCACCAACACCCAGAGCTTGCTCAAACTCATGTCCATCAAGTTGGTGATGCCATCCAACCATCTCATCCTCTGTCGTCCCCTTCTCCTCCTGCCTTCAATCTTTCCCAGCATCAGGGTCTTTTCCAATGAGTCAGTTCTTCACATCAGGTGACCAAAGAACTTGAGCTTCAGCCTTAGCATCAATCCTTCCAATCAATATTCAGGACTGATCTCCTTTAGGATGGACTGGTCTGATCTTGCAGCCCAAGGGACTCTCAAGAATCTTCTCCAACACCACAGTTCAAAATCATCAATTCTTTGGCACTCAGCTTTCTTTATAGTCCAACTCTCACATCCATACATGACTACTGGAAAAACCATAGCTTTGACTAGACGGACCTTTGTTGGCAAAGTAATATCTCTGCTTTTTAATATGCTGTCTAGGTTTGTTGTGGCTTTTCTTCCAAGGAGCAAGTGTCTTTTAATTTTATGGCTGCAGTCACTGTCTGCAGGGATTTTGGAGCCCCCCCAAAATTAAAGTCTCTCACTGTTTCCACTGTCTGTGTACTTACTTACCACCAGAGATCAAGACACTGAGAGGTTACATTGTTTACCCAAAGGCACACAGTAAGGAACGAAGTTAGAATTTGAATGGAAGGTACATGGAATACAGATTTTGTCTGACTGATGAATGCCAAAAATCCAACATACAGTGGAGACTGAAGTTGTGATAGAGAAACTGTGTGACAAAGTTTCCAGATCATAAAAACAAACTTTTCAGGACAAGTTCCATAAGTTTTGGGCATAGTTGGCAGTTGTCACTGGCCTGGAAAAGTATGATTCCAAACACACATTAATGTCCACTGATGTCAGGGGAGGAGCAAGAACTTTCTAGAATATCTAAATTTTCTTTAAGATTTGTTTTCTTCATGCTGTTTATATTCTTTATTATAACTGCACTAAAGATGACTTATCATGGATGACAGTATATCTCTTCCTTGTGAAATTTCGAGGTGTTGATATTCTGCTTTTGATTCATTTTCACAAGGTATGAAATTTCCAAATTTATATATATTCAGTAATAGATTTAAAATTAGCTCTTCACAGAAGTAGGCTCTTTTTCAATGTCTCACTGCATCAAAGGAAGTGTTTACCTGACCTCATTAGGAAGTATTATAGCACTTGAAATGGATATGTTCTTCCAGTAATAATAAAGGAATTCTATCGTCTACCCCACAGTGTCAAAAAGAGCAATTTACAGGTCTACTCAGTGATGTGCAGTCAACACAAACCCAATTACACACTCTTTGACAGCCAGGCCTGAGTTCAGAGGCTCATGAGGTACTGCTGCGTTCACACTGATAACAAAGCATCTAAATATTTTATACAAGCTCATCAGATGTGCTGTCTGAATTTAGTTCATGGCATGTTACCTAGGCTTCGAAGAGATTTCTTTAAAGAAAGTACTGAAAGTCAAGGATGTCATCTAGACAAGTTATTACATATTCAGTCAATAGAGTTTTCTGCTGTCACAGGTCACTTCACATTCTTTCCGGTTCTGAACTCTATGACTAGATACAGGATGTAACAGACTAGACCACGTTTGTTGTTGTCGTTCAGTCGCTAAGTTGTGTCTGACTCTTTGCGACCCCATGGCCTGCAGCACGCCAGGCTTCCCTGTCCTTCACCGTCTCTCAGAGTTTGCTCAAATTCATGTCCGTTGAGTAGGTGACACTCTCTTAACCATCTTATCCTCTGCCTCCCCCTTCTTCTCCTGCCCTCAATCTTTCCCAGCATCAGGATCTTTTCCAATGAGTTGGCTCTTCACATCAGGTGGCCAGAGTATTGGAGCTTCAGCTTCAGCATCAATGATTATTCAATATTCCAATGAATATTCAGGGTTGATTTCCTTTAGGATTGATTGGTTAGTTCTATTACATTTAAAGAAGCTAATTCTGAGTCCTTTAAACTGGAGGTATCAAATACACCTGTTTTAGGTGGTTTTAATGAAATACATATAAGCAGTATGGGGCAAAAAGGAAGGAAATTATTACAATGAGAGATTTTAACAAATGGGAGATTATAACTATGAGAATTAAGTAAGTAAGGTAAGTGTTAGTCACTCAGTCATGCCCAACTCTATGCAATTCCTCCATGAGCTGTAGCCTGCCAGGCTTCTCTGTCCATGGAATTCTCCAGGCGAGAATACTGAGTAGTTAGCCATTTCCTCCTCCAGGGGATCTTCCCGACTCAAGGATTGAACCCAGGTTTCCTGCACTGCAGATGGATTCATTACTGTCTGAGCCATCAGGGAAGCCCATAACAATGAGAAATTAAGGCCCAATGCTAAAGTATTAACTCCCTTGAAAGAAAGTCATTGGAAAAGATTAAAAGCATCAGTCAGATGATTCATATTCCACATTTCTAATCTCGTAAATTTTCTGCCATACTTCGATTTTGTCAGGATTCCTGAGATGTGTGTGCATGCTGGAGAAAATATTGCACACCATGTCTTCTTAATGAGGAAATCCTTAGAGTTCAGAACTCTCCAGAGTGCTACATGTATTCGTTTGTAATTAGTCTCACTGCTGAGATTTCTACAGGATGATTTAAAGTCAGGTAACAAAATAAAATGTATAAATCCCTCAATTTACAAGCTTGACTGTGGTTTTCAAAAGCCTTAGATAACATAAATGCTTCTGCTGGATTTAGGCAAGAAAACTAAACAAAGACAAACAAAAACACAAAGAAAGTAAGTTTGAGACACTGTATTGCAGAATTCCTTCACTGATTATCTCCAGAAAACAGAGACCACATTGATAAGTAAAGAAAGTACATTTGGAGTGATTTTCAAAATTAAAATTTTTTTCCAGTCCCTTAATGTTAATTCCAAAGATGCTATCCTAGTGTTTGACATTCACTTATAACTTCAGTTCTTTGTATTAAGCTAAAATACGATAGTTATTATACTAATATTAAGGAGGAGGAAAAGTATTTAATCTCGATTTAATCTGGATGCACTATGGGAGGCCTGGTTTGTGGTTTTATGTAATTTTGTATGCATGCCTGACTCACATGCAGGATTAAAAACACTGTCTATTCACCTAACCTATTTAGAAGGCAACTTGGCGATTTCTACCAAAATTAAGCCCATAGGTGACTTTTGATCCTACTAGGCCTTTAACATACTCATTAAGGTACTGTAGACAGAGGAAGTCATATCTACACCCACAGACACTCAATCACGTGTGTAATAGCAAAACAAAACAAACACACACGTGCTGGTCTGGTAAAGCATGACACATTCATACAAGGGAATATTATAAAGCTGCTAAGAAGAATGAGATACATCTCCAGCGGCTGATTTTGAAAGTATTCCAAAATATATTCCATGAGCAAATCCAAGTGTAAATGGTTTCACCATGCAAAGAGATTTGTGGTGGCGTTGGAGAGAGCTTTTAATTCTTTTAACGTTTGAAAAGAGATGCTTCCTCCTACTGACAACATGAGGCATCCAGCGATGAGTTTTCTGAGCATCGGACAGCCTCCGCCCTCAGTTAGCGCCATCAGCGAGCAGCAACCTGAGCTGGTGCAGCCTTTTGGTCAGAGCGACTTTGGAATCCGCAAAAGAAACAGAAGCTCCATCCTAGCCCTTGGGACCTCCGGAAGACCACCTACCTAGCTTCGAAGGGTCTCCTCCACCAAAGTCCCTTCCGACTGACTGCCCCAGCCCCTGGAGGAGTCTGCCCACCCGTCCTCCAATCCCTGCAACACCTCACTGTTAGGTTCTGCTTCCATTTCCCTCCGCAAGACAAGCATGCTTCTAGAACCCCAAACTCTTATTGAGTAGCTAGCTCTCCGGCAGCCAGATTCAGCCATCTAGCTGTTTGGTTCTAAATAAAATCTATAAAAAGGAGAACAGCACGCACTCCAAAACTGGTTCCGATTTTGGCACCAGGCAGTTGCGGCCAAATGCTAGCGGTACTTTGAGGGTAGGTCTCCCCACGCTGCAGCTGCCCACCACAAGCAAGAACAGGGTGAACATGTAAACAAGCAAACAGGAAGGACAAAGCCGGCACCTGCCGGCGGGCGCCTTTTAAGAACGCGGCTCCCCGAGCTCCCCATTTCCCGAGGTCCATCCTGGACCGCACGCACACCCCAAGCAGACAGCCCTCACCTGCCCTGGTCCTCCCATCCCTGGGCTGCCCGCTAGGAAACTTCGAGTCGAGGAGGATAAAGTTAGGAAGAGCCGACTTGCGCCCGGACTTGCCAGCGCGCCCGCCCGGGTACCTTGAAGTCATTGCTGTTGTCCTTGTGGTCCTCCACGCCCAGGCAGACGAAGTCCCGGGGCTCCTTCTTCTCCCCGGGGCGCAGCATCTTCCTCAGGCTTCGCCTCATTGACCACGCCCCGGACGCCACCTGCGGCAGCTGCTCCCCGCGGGCGCGGGCACCTAGGGCGAGACAGTCGCCGTGAGCCGGCGCCGGGCGCGGCCTGGGCGCTAGCGGCGCTGGCGCCGCTGGAGTCCGCGCCGGAGCTCCGAGCTCTTCCGCACACGGCGGTCCCCGGGAGAAAGGAGGTTTGCTCTGCGTGAGGCCGGGAGGACTTCTGACCAGAGTTGCCGGCTCGGGCTACTTGTAGGGCAGGAAGCAGGAGGGGCGCGTGGAGGCGTGGGGACGCGCCATCGTGTCCACGCGCGGCCAGGGGGAGGCCGCGCCACGTGTGTCCCCGGGCGGTAAGCGCAACCGGCTGCAGCAGCGCACCCTTGAGTCTAGGTGTCAGATCAGAGTGTCTCCACCGAATCTAGACTCATAATAAAAACCCTGAGAGCCCCAGTCCTGTCCTGCAATCAGAGAGAAAGGAAGGGGAGAGCAGGGGGACGGACGGGGGAGAGAATGACAAGAGAGTGGCTGGGTACACTGGGAAGATGTTTATTTTTCTATTATTTAAGTATTTTTTAATTTATATATTTATTTAAAAAAGAAAATCACAATACTCAGACCATTCTTAAAGTGGGACAATCAACTCTTGTAAAATGGGTGTAAATCAAAAGAATACCCTAGAATTTGAGGCATTGTGTTCTAAGGCTTCCAATTTTGAGATCAGTCCTGGCTTCTTGCAAACTAAAGCAGAAAGTTGTTACATTTTTTAATGAAAGGCTTTTAATGGAGTTTTATTTCTATACAATGCAGAATTGACAGACCTCTGTATTCTCTCTCTTCCTGGCACGTAGTATTACATACAGTTTTGAAGTAATGATGATGTTTACAGCAGGTTTGGGGGGAAGGTTTCATTTATCTCTTAAATTATAAACACCACAAAATGTCAAGATTGTGAGATCTGACACAACTTTGCCTTCAAGAGTACTAGACTGTGAAACTTGTCATATTATGTTTAAGGAAGACTTGGAATGTTCATTGATGTTTAAGGTTTTAATATTTCTAAAGGCCATTACAGTGACCTGGATATGTGCTGAAAGCCAAACTTAACATTTTGTTTTGTTTTGTTTTGTTTTAACAAAAAACTGTTTCAAATAAATCCTATTTCAACACAGTGAAAAAAAAGTTTGTTGTGAGACTTCCGTGTCAGTCCAGTGGTTAAGACTCCGGGCTTCCAATGCAAGGGCCTTGTGTTTGATCACTGGTGGGGGTACTAAGATCTCATATACATTTGGCAAACCCAAATTTCAAAAATAAATGAATAGGTTTATTTGTTTTCCCAGCTAAAAGTGACCAGGCTTCAGCTTCCTGTGGTGCATCATTGTAGAAGGCTCTTTGAGCTGGAGAGGTTTTTAGAAAAACTTATCTTTCCAAAAGAAAAGAAAGTGAAAGTTGGTCGCACAGTTGTGTCCGATTCTTTGTGATCCCACAGACTGTAGCCTGCCAGGCTCCTCTGTCCATGGAATTCTCCAGGCTAGAGTACTGGAGTGGGTGGCCATTTCCTTCTCTAGGGGATCTTTCCAACCCAGGCATCGAACCCGGTCTCCTGCATTGCAGGCAGATTTTTTTTACCAGCTGAGCTACTAGGGAAGAAAAGAGGAGTGATTAAATCCTAGCAGTGGGTTGAGGGATTAGAAGTCACTTTGAACCTCTGGCCCCATTTCCTGTGCATAACAATACTAATCCCCTCAGGGACTGGTGTTTCAGCCGGGCTAATAAAATGACTGTTAGATTATACAAGAAATCATGATGACTAGTGTCCACTTGTTTACCCTCTGCACTGTTTGAACAGGCTTATCTTCATGGGCCAGTGCTGAGTTTATTAATCAACAGAGCTGGTGTAATTGTGGAGTGGAAGGTGTCTACTCTCTGTGAGAGAGGCTAGTTTTACATCTACCTACAAATAACATAGCCACTGAAAGTATGTTTGCCACATGTTGCCACTATGTTTCTGGCACAAGTTTAGAAAGAAAAAACTTCCTTCCAAAGCTAATTACTCCCCACAGTCTTGAATTTAGCTGACACTCTTTGGGCAGTTGGGGAGCTTCTTAGGTGGCACAGTGGTAAAGAATCTGCCTGCCAGTACAGGAGACACAAGAGACAGGAGTTCAAACCCTGGGTTCAGAAGATCCCCCAGAATAGGGGATGGCAACCTGCTCCAGTATTCTTGCCTGGAAAATTCCATGGACAGAGGAGCCTGGCAGGCATAGGGTCCCCAAAAGTCAGACATGACTGAGCACTAGTGCTCTTTTAAACACTCTGGATTGTCATAGTCATATAATCTCCAGAGCTAACATAAGAGCCCTGTGGACCCAAGACCTGACAGAGAGCAGGCACTGAATAAAGGTTTGTTGACTGCTTACCCTGCAGGCTACATTGGAGAGCATTTAAGGGTTGGTAGTTGCTGCTAAGTCACTTCAGTCGTGTCCGACTCTGTGCGACCCCATAGACGGCAGCCCACCAGGCTCCCCCGTCCCTGGGATTCTCCAGGCAAGAACACTGGAGTGGGTTGCCATTTCCTTCTCCAGTGCAGGAAAGTGAAAAGTGAAAGTGAAGTCACTCAGTCGTGTCCGACTCTTAGCGACCCCAAGGACTGCAGCCTACCAGGCTCCTCCATCCATGGGGTTTTCCAGGCAAGAGTACTGGAGAGGGGTACCATCGCCTTCTAGGCAATGCCAAAGAATGCTCCAACTACCGCACAATTGCACTCATCTCACATACCAGCAAAGTAACGCTCGAAATTCTCCAAGCCAGGCTTCAACAGTATGTGAACCGTGAACTTCCAGATGTTCAAGCTGAATTTAGAAACAGCAGAGGAACAAGAGATCAAATTGCCAACATCTGTTGGAACATCAAAAAAGCGAGAGTTCCAGAAAAACATCTGCTTTATTGACTAGGCCAAAGCCTTTGACTATGTGGATCACAACAAACTGTGGAAAATTCTAAGAGATGGGAATACCAGACCACCTTACCGGCCTCCTGAGAAATCTGTATGCAGGTCAAGAAGCAACAATTAGAACTGGACATGGAACAACAGACTGGTTCCAAATTGGGAAAGGAGTACATCAAGGCTGTATACTGTCACCCTGCTTATTTAACTTATATGCAGAGTACATCATGAGAAATGCTAGACTGGATGAAGCACAAGCTGGAATCAAGATTTCCAGGAGAAATATCAATAACCTCAGATATGCAGATGACACCACCTTTATGGCAGAAAGTGAAGAACTAAAGAGCCTCTTGATGAAAGTGAAAGAGGAGAGTGAAAAAGTTGGCTTAAAGCATAACATTCAGAAAACTAAGATCATGGCATATGGTCCCATCAGTTCAATTCAGTTCAGTCACTCAGTCATGTCCAACTCTTTAGGACCTTATGGGCTGCAGCACACCAGGCCTCCCTGTACATCACCACCTCCCAGAGTTTACTCAAACTCATATCCATTGAATCGGTGATGCCATCCAACCATCTCATCCTCCTTCGGCTTCTTCTCTTCCTGCCTTCAATCTTTCCCAGCATCAGGGTCTTTTCAAATGAATCAGTTCTGCGCATCATCAGGTGGCCAAAGTATTGGAGTTGCAGCTTCACTATCAGTCCTTCCAATGAATATTCAGCACTGATTTCCTTTAGGATAGACTGGTTGGATCTCCTTGCAGTCCAAGGGACTCTCAAGAGTCTGCTCCATGTATACCGATGGCTGATTCATGTTGAAGTTTGACAGAAAACAGCAAAATTCTGTAACGCAATTATCCTTCATAAAAAATAAATAAATTAAAAAAAAAAGAGTCCTCTCCAATACCACAGTTCAAAAGCATCAATTCTTCAGCACTCAGCTTTCTTTATAGTCCAACTTTCACATTCGTACATGACTACTGGAAAAACCATAGCTTTAACTAGACGGACCTTTGTTGGCAAAGTACTATCTCTGCTTTTTAATATGCTGTCTAGGTTGGTCATAGCGTTTCTTCCAAGGAGCAAGCGTCTTTTAATTTCATGGCGGCAGTCACCATCCACAGTGATTTTGGAGCCCCCCCAAATAAAGTCTGTCACTGTTTCTATTGTTTCACCATCTATTTGCCATGAAGTGATGGGGCCAGATGCCATGATATTAGTTTCCTGAATGTTGAGCTTTAAGTCAACATTTTCACTCTCCTCTTTCACTTTCATCAAGAGGCTCTTTGGTTCTTCTTCACTTTCTACCATAAAGGTGGTGTCATCTGCACATCTAAGGTTATTGATATTTCTCCCAGCAATCTTGATTCCAGCTTGTGCTTCATCCGGCCCAGCATTTCACATGACGTACTCTACATGTAAGTTCAATAAGCAGGGTGACAATATATAGCCTTGATATACTCCTTTCCCAATTTGGAACCAGTCTGTTGTTCCATGTCCAGTTCCAACTGGCCCCATCACTTCATGGCAAATAGATGGGTAAACAATGGAAACAGTGACAGATTTTATTTTGGGGGGCTCCAGAATCACTGTGGATGGTAACTGTCACCATGAAATTAAAAGATGCTTTCTCCTTGGAAGAAAAGCTATTACCAAGCTAGACAGCATATTAAAAAACAGAGACATTACTAGATGAAGGTCTGTCTAGCCAAAGCTATGGTTTTTCCAGTAGTCATGTATGGATGTAAGAGTTGGACTATAAAGAAAGCTGAGCACTGAGGAATTGATGCTTTTGAACTGTGATGTTGGAGAACACTCTTGAGAGTCCCTTGGAATGCAAGGAGATCAAACCAGTCAATCTTAAAGGAAATCAGTCTTGAATATTCATTGGAAGGACTGATGCTGAAGCTGAAACTCCAATACTTTGGTCACCTGATGCGAAGAACTGACTCCTTAGAAAAGACCCTGATGCTGGGAAAGATTGAAGGTGGGAGGAGAAGGGGGCGACAGAGGATGAGATGGTTGGATGGCATCACCGACTCAATGGACATGAGTTTGAGTAAACTCCGGGAGTTGGTGATGAACAGGGAGGCCTGGCGTGCTGTGATTCATGGGGTCACAGAGTTGGACACGACTGAGCGACTGAACTGAACTGAACTGAATATAAGCATCTAAAGCTACAAGATATTTTCTAAGCAGTGTTTTAGTTGCATCCAATAAATCTCATGATTTGTTGTGTTTCCATTTGTGGCTTCTTCTTTAATTCACAAGTTATTTTTTGGAAATGTGTGTTTAATTTCCAAGTATTTGGGGTTTTCCCAGATTTCTTTCTGTTGTTTTGACAATCTGGTTGTGGTCAGAGAAATACTTAAATGATTTCAGTGCATCTAAATTCAAATGTGAAGTCACTGAGACTTGTTTTGTGGATGTCGTGTGGTCTCTCCTATAAATTGTTTCATGTATACTTCAAAAGAATGCGTTTTCTCTTTCTCTTGGTAACGTTTTTGCATGTTTTAAAGTCCATTTGGTTTATAGCAGTGTTCATGTCTTCCATATTCTTAGTGACTTTTTGTCTATTCTTCTATCAGTTGCTGAGAGAAGAGTAATAAAATCTCCAGTTATAACTGTGTGTGTGCCTGCGTGCTCAGTGATGTCCGAGTCTTTGCAACCCTATGGGCTGTAGCCCACCAGTCTCCTCTGTCCATGGAATTTTCCAGGCAAGAATACTGGAGTGGGTTCCCATTTACTCCTCCAGGGGATCTTCCCAACCCAGGGATTGAACCCACATCTCCTGCATTGGCAAGCAGATCCTTTACCACTGCACCACCTAGGAAGCCCTCAGTTATAACTGTTAATTGTTGATTTATTCTTTCAGTTTTGTTCAGGATTTACTTCTTTTTGGGTAGCTGTGTGTTCTTAAATGTATGCATATTTGTAATTATTGCTATTCTATTACATTTCCCCTTTTATTATTATGAAATTTCTTTCTTTGTCTTTAGTAATATTTTTTGTGTTAAATTCTATTTGTCTGAGATAGCTATTCCGGATCACCTATATTTATTGTTTACATGGTAGACCTTTTTGTATCCTTTATGTATCTTTAAAGTGTTTCTAATGCATTGTGTCAAGTTAAATCTTGCTCTTTTATCCAATTCCAGTCTCTGTCTTTTAATTACAATATTTAACCCTTGAAATTAACTGTAATTGTTTCTGTGGTACTGCTGTTTTGATATTTGTTTTCTATGTCTCATATCTTTCTCTTCTACCCTATTCCTCTTTTACTGACTTCTTTTGTGTTCAACAATTCTTTCAGCAAACTATTCTTATTCTTTGGTAGATTTTTTAATAAGTTATTTTCTTTGTGTAGTGATTACAATGTTCAGCTTATCACTATCTACTTCAGGTTAGTACTTATTTAATTCCAGTAAACTATATCAACTTTGTTCCAATACACCTCCATTTCCTCTCCCATCTTTATACTATTATTGTTATTTGTAATGCATTTATGGATATATACTATATCTATGTATGTTATATAATTCAAAATAAAAGTGTTATAATATTTACCATATTCAGTGCTCTTCATTTCTTCCAGTAGATTTGCACAATAATCTGGTATCATTTCCTTTCAATCTGAAGAACTTCCTTTAGAATTTCTTGTAAGGCTGTTCTGCTTGAAAAAAAATTATTAATGGATAATTTTGCTAGATGTATAACTTTTACTCAAAAGATTTTTTAAGCACTTTAAATGTTATTACATTGCCCTCCATTATCTCTGATGGGAAATAATCAAAATATTTTGTTGTTGTTCCTCACTTAAGATTTTTGTCAATCTCAAAAGTTAATGCTTGTCTATATCTTCCCATTTACAATACAACAGCTTACATTTCCCTCTTGCTGACTATCCCCATAACCCATATTAATATATCCAGGGTTTTAGTTTCAGATGTAAAAATTAAGCTTTATAAAAGTATTTAGATAATTGTAAATTGTATCATTATTTTTATATTACTGTTTCTCACAATCCTTATCATTCCTTTTCTTAGAGTCATATGAATTTTTCCTGGATTCTGTATATAAGTGATTCTTCTAAAGAAGAAACATTTGTTGAAGAGAAATTGGTGGTTAGAAATTCTAGGCCCTACATGTCTAAAACTTTCCTTATTTTGGCTTCCTATTGGATGATAAGTCCAATACTTTGGCCACCTGATGCAGAGAGCTGACTCATTTGAAAAGACCCTGATGCTGGGAAAGATTGAGAGTAGGAGGAGGCAGGAGGAGAAGGGGATGACAGAGGATGAGATGGCTGGATGGCATCACTGACTCGATGGACGTGAGTCTGGGTGAACTCCAGGAGTTGGTGATGGACAGGGAGGCCTGGCGTGCTGTGGTTCATGGGGTCACAAAGATTCAGACATGACTGAGTGACTGAACTGAACTGATTGGATGATAGTTTTAATAGATATAAAACTATTTCAAAGTCATTTTCTCTGAGAAATTTGAAGAGTTTATTTTTCTCTTTCATCATGCATTTTTACAGGTAAAGTATCTTATATCAATCTGTTTATCATTCATTTCTTGGTAATTTGTTTTATTTTTCTCTCTGGAATGTTTTAGGATTTTCCTCTTATTCTAAGTGTTATGAAATTTCACCAATATGTAACTCAGTGAGGCATTTCTATTCTGCCTTGTTCTGAACTCTGTGGTACTTCTAATCTAATGATCTTCTTTGCTCTGAGAAACTGTCTTCCATTTTATTCATTCTCTTCTTTTGTATCTACAACATTAGGTATCTTTTCATGGCAGATAATAGAAAAACACAACCAAAACTGGCTTAACCATTAATAGAACTGACTGGCTCATAGAATAAAAAGTCTGTGTTAATGTAGTGTACTAGTGTAAGACAGATTGATCTGGGACTGAATGTCATCAAAGCTGTTTCTCTCTCCTCTTCTATCTCTTTTTTCATCAAGAAAGAGAAATTTCTCTACCGTTTGAAAGCTACCACTCTTCCAAGTTTATGACCGTCGGTATGATCACTGAGTTTTCTATTAGCTCTATAAAATTTCATGATGTAGTTTTGACCTCCCACCTTTCCAGAATCCTTTAACATCTCTAAACTGTTGGTTGCATGCATTTTTTTTTTTTTTTGCTTTCATTTGGATTTTCTCTTTATTAAAAAAGAATTATTATTTCACATTTTCAGATGGGAAAGAAAGTAGATGTGTCTCAGACAACTATCTTAATTCAATCACTTTCTCTTATTTTCTCTGTAATTTAAAAATTTTTATCCTGTGTCTGCCAACTTGTGTGGAAATGTCCTTTTTTTTTTTTTGTATAGTGCATCTTGAAATGAATAAGTTACATTAGAAAAGGGTTGAGTTTGGGAGGAAGGGGAGAAACTAATATTTAATAAATTCTACTTCTCACTAGGCCATGTCATTAGTTTGGTGACAGCAAAGTCCCAAATGGAAAATTCTGCTTAACACAGATATATAGATGTTATACACATATGTGTGTGTGTTAGTCGCTCAGTCGTGTCTCAGTCTTTGTGACCCCATGGACTATAGCTCGCCAGGCTCATCTGTCTGTAGAATTCTCCAGGCAAGAATGCTGGAGTAGGTTGCTATTCCTTTCTCCAGGGGACCTTCCCTACCCAGGGATCAAACCCAGGCCTCCCGCATTGTGGGCAGATTGTTTACTGTCTGAGCCACACGTACATGCCCCAGCCCAGAGACACACAGACACGCACACACCATACGCGTACTGCTGGGGACACCTGTGAGATACTCTTTTCTACCAGGAATCAGAGACTGTCCATGAGCTTTGATACAGAGAAGCCTGAAGTAGATTCTTCCCTCTCTACCTCCCAGAAGACCAACTGATAGACACAGATTATCCAAACCAGCCCCATTCCAGGGCCCTTGGCAACTGTGGTCTAGAGAGATTATTAGTGCAATTAATAAAAATGCAAATCTGATAAGGTTACTTCAAAGGTGAGATATTTTAAAAAAGCTAATTAAGTTGGCCCCCAGACCAAGAAAACCTTGCTAAGAGTCAATTGTGTCATGGCAAACAGTAATTCAAATTTTAGAATAAAGTAAGATATATAAATTTATTTTACTTGTATTCTATTCCTGTAAATTGTATTCTATAAAGCTTAATCAGATGGTGGGTTAATCTTCATGTTCTGAATTTTTATTTCTAACTATTTAACCTGAAGCAACAGTCAAAATTTAAAATACGTTTCCATGATGTCTGCCCATGAAGGAGATAATGGTACATTTCTCATATTAGCAGTGTTACTCTATAGGATTTGAAAGTACACTTGAAGCTTCCTGATGATTATGAAAAGCCTCTTTGGTACAACTTTACCTTCTATACACTTAATTCATTTATACCAAGGTCATTGTTGACTGGGGCAGTAAAAGTACAATAGAAAGCACCTCTGCTATTTACCTTAATAACTTTATTATATATGGAACCTTTTAAGCACAAGGATATTTTAAACTAATATATGAAAATGTCTTATTGAATTTATCTTAAGCTGTTAACACAAATAATATCTGTAGTTCAATGTATTTTCAGTATATAGAAATATTATTGTTTTATTGTTTTAAGAATACATTCAATTTCCCAGTCTGTAAAGAGAAAAACTTTTTAGATTTCCAAGTCTTAATTAAGCTTCTCAGTAATTCCTGACAACCATAGCTCAAACAATTTGAATAAAATTGTATGTAAAAATGAAGTTTTTATTTCATCCAATTCATGATGGGAACTAGGCCAGATGCTGTCTATGGGGTCGCACAGAGTCGGACACGACTGAAGTGACTTAGCAGCAGCAACATCAAATATAAAATGAGAACTTACATTCCTTAGAGTTGAAACACAAACTAGCCTTTGAAGTATATAATTAGTATTATCATTATGTTAATTTCTTATATCAGAAAACTTGACTCACCTAACATCTGAAATGTTAGGACATTTAAAAATCTTAAAGTTACAAGATAGTGAATAAAAATCATGCTTACCTTTATTCATGGAAATTGACGTCTTGTACCTGATGTTACCCAGGTAAAGAGCTGTTCCTTTTCTCACAGAGTCCGTAGGTTGCACCCACTTTTATAGTCGTATATAATTACACAAGGGGTGGTTCATTCTAGGAGTCAATATTGTGTCTTTTTATTAGACTACCTTATATAAATGATGAGTGAACACAAAGTTTTCATACTTTGAGCTTTGAAATTTGATTACTGGCTACTGAAAAGGAGTCACCTGATTTATTATTGCTTAAAGTTTATCTCACTTACTCTTATAATGTAATATCACAAATCAAACTAGTTAAAAGTGGTACCCTCAGGAGAGTTGTTTAGCTTCTGTGGGAAACTAATCACCATCCTTCTACTGAATAAAAGATGGATCACCAAGAAAAGTATATAAAAGTTTGCAGCATTGTCATTCACGTATAAAATGTGCTATATACCAGTAAAATGGGGACAAAACTGAGTTGTTCAAGAGAAAATTATCCAAAATAGAATATGACAAATGCCTCATGCCATAAGCATATATTTGAGTCTGCCATTATTTTAAGAAAAATAAATTTCTTAAGAAAGTAATTAACAAGATGCTTTGTGAAAGCTGTAATATCTTTTAAGTTACACTAGCTTTGTACATCAAATATGACAATTTGATTGGAGATGGTCCATCTGATATATCCTTTGTTTTCTGTTTCTAATGCATTTTCATTGTCAGTCAATTACTAACTTAGAAACATTTTTTTGAGCAGAAATTGTATACTAGGTAGTATATTAAGATATCCTAAGGAGCTGAGATCTCCTCAAGAAAATTGGAGATATCAAGGGAACATTTCATGCAAGGATGGGCACAATAAAGGACAGAAACAGTAAGGACCTAACAGAGACTAAGAAGAGATGACAAGAATACACAGAAGAAATATTTTTTAAAAAGGTCTTAATGACCAGGATAATCATGATGGTGTGGTCACTTACCTAGAGCCAGACTCCTGGAATCTGAAGTCAGGTGGGCCTTTGGAAGCATTACTATGAACAAAGCTAGTAGAAGTGATGGAATTCCAAATGAGCTAAAAATTGTAAGATGATGCTTTTAAAGTGCTGCGTTAATATGTCAGCACATCTGGAAAACTCAGCAGTGGCCACAGGACTGGAAAATGTCAGTTATCATTCCAATCCCAAACAAGGGCAATGCCAAAGAATGTTCAAACTACCACACAATTGCACTTCTTTCACAGGTTAGCAAGGTTATGCTCAAAATCCTTCAAACTTTGCTTCAGCACTACATGAACCGAGAACTTCCAGATGTTCAAGCTGGATTTAGAAAAGGCAGAGGAACCAGAGATCAAATTGCCACATCTGTTGGATCATAGAGGAGCAAGGAAATTCCAGAAATATATCTACTTCTGTTTCACTGACTATGCTAAAGCCTTTGACTGTGTGGATCATAACAAACTATAAAACGTTCTTAAAGAGATGGGAATACCAGACCGCCTTACTTGTCTCCTGAGAAACCTGTATACAGGTCAAGAAGCAACAGGTAGAACCAGACATGGAACAACAATGGTTCCAATCTGAGAAAAGAGTAAGACAAGTCTGTGTGTATATTGTCACCCTGTTTATTTAACTTATATGCAGAGTACATCATATGAAATCCTGGCCTGGATAAATCACAAGCTGGAATCAAAATTGCCTGGAGAAATATCAACAACCTCAGATATGCAGATGATACCACTTTGATAGCAGAAAGCAAAGAGAAACTAAAGAGCCTTTTGATGAGAGTGAAAGAAGAGAGTGAGAAAAGTTGGCTTAAAACTCAACATTCAGAAAACTAAGATTGTTGCTTCCGGTCCCATCATTTCATGGCAAATAGTAGGAGGAAAAGTGGCAGTGACAAATTTTATTTTCTTGAGCTCCAAAATCACTGCAGGTGATAATTGTAGCTATGAAATTAAGATGCTTGCTCCTTGGAATAAAAGGTATCATAAACCCTGAGAGCATATCTGTGTAGTTAATGCTATGGTTTTTCCAGTAGTCGTGTATGGATGTGGAGAAGGCAATGGCACCCCACTCCAGTACTCTTGCCTGGAAAATCCCATGGACAGAGGAGCCTGGTAGGCTGCAGTCCATGGGGTCGCTAAGAGTTGGACACAACTGAGTGACTTCACTTTCACTTTTCACTTTTATCCATTGGAGAAGGAAATAGCAACCCACCCCATGGGGTCGCGAAGAGTTGGACATGACTGAGCGACTTCACTGTCACTTTTCATTTTCATTCATTGGAGAAGGAAATGGCAACCCACTCCAGTGTTATTGACTGGAGAATCCCAGGGATGGCAGAGCCTGGTGGGCTGCCGTCTATGGGGTCGCACAGAGTCGGACACGACTGAAGTGACTTAGCGGCAGCCGCAACAGCAGCATGTATGGATGTGAGAGTTGGACCATAAGGAAGTTTGAGCAATGAAAAATTGATGCTTTCAAATTGTGGTGTTGGAGAAGACTCTTGAGAGTCCCTTGGACTGCAAGAAGATCAAGCCAATCAATCCTAAAGGAAATCAATCCTGAATGTTCACTGAAAAGACTGATGCTGAAGTTTAAACTCCAATACTTTGGCCACCTGATGCGAGACATCCACTCATCAGAAAAGACCCTGATGCTGGGAAAGATTGATGGCAAAAGGAGAAGAGGATGACAGAGAATGAGATGGTTAGAAGGCATCACTGACTCAATGGACATGAATTTGAGCAAACTGTGGGAGATAGTTAAGGACAAAGAAGCTTGGTATGCTGCAGTCCATGGGGTCGCAAAGTCAGACATGACTTAGAGATTGAACAACAATTACAGAGGGGAAGAAAAGAAGTAACTGTTTTTCACATTTAGTTGTTTTGGTGTTGTTTTTCTGTGGACTTTCCAGGGATGAAATGAATATAGTAATTTCATTTTAGAAATTATAACTATAGACCAATATAGTTGTTGTTCAGTCACTAAGTCATGTCTGACTCTTTGAGACCATATACAGAACACTACAAATGTTGGTCTATGGCCCCAGTAGGAAATAAGCAAACTCATGGCCAAAATGCCATCCACCCATAGAAGATCCCCCACATGCTCTATTAATCCAGGCTATTCCAGGCCAGGAGATCAAAGGTCATGCAATGACATGGAAGTTGAAGTAAGAAAACCAAAGTCTGAGTCCCAGCATGCCATCTGGCAATTCCGTAATCCTCGGTTGGTAATTTCTCTGGTTTTCTGACTTCTTATGAACAGAAGTAAAGCCAGCCCCACTAGCATTCTGTTGAAAGCAAATTAGACAGTGTATGAGAAAATATTCTCAAACTACACAATTCTGTGCAGCCTAATCTGCGTTTTATGAGCAGCATTACAAAAATGCTTATTTATTATGCTGATGATCCTTTTAGTAATAGGAGAAATCATTAGGAGTTCAATACAAGGCAGACCATTATGAACCTTTCAGATGGAGAAACATTTAATCTTGAACTCCTCTGGATTCTTCTAAAGTCAAAGGTGCTTTATTGAGGTTCTTGGGAATAAGATAAACCATTGAGGGAAATGACTATAATATTTTTAATTGAATCACTCTAACAAAAGGGAAGCAATACCTTATGCTTTTTATTCCAGAGTCACAAGTTATTTATCACAATTACCAGATGGTCTACACTAGATGGATGGCTAACATTTATTAATGATCACAATGAGCCAGATTTCATACTTATTATCTCATTTCAGTACTTTATATTTATTATGTCATTGAATTCTCATGACTGCTTATGAAAGTAGGTTCTTAATTTTTTCCCATTTTACAAATGAGAAAGCTTAGGCATAGAACGGGAGACTGCCTTTCCCAAAGTCCATAAGATGTTATGGAAAAAAACAAACTTTCTGGCCAATCCAATATATGAATTTTAAGGACTGTTATGGATAGAGATGGGCTTCCCAGGTGGCGCTAGTGGTAAAGAACCTGCCTCTTAAAGGAGGAGATGTAAGGGACACAGGTGCTATCCCTGGGTAGGGAAGATCCCCAGGAGGAGGGCATGGCAACCCACTCCAGTGTTCTTGTCTGGAGAATCCCATGGACAGAGGAGACTGGCGGGAGAGGAGTCCATATGGTCTCAAATAATGAGATACAGCTGAAGCAACTTAGCATGCATGCAGGCAGGGATAGATATTCCTTGGCATCCTTATGCCAACTCCAACATTTAATAATCTCCACGCATCAACAAGTTGCCTCACCTACTCCTTTCATCCTGCTAATCATGCAATTGTTATTTTCAGCTGTAAACACTGAAATTTTGTAGTCTGATTCATCTTGACTCAGCTCAATAAAAACTTCCCAGACAAATTGCTTGCCCAAGAGCCAATCCTTCCAGATATAAATTTCCTGTGTTGTGGTTTAAGAAAATGAAACAAAGTAAAATTACGTTCTTGCTTGGGAAGGCACAGAATCAATCCAAGTTACGGTTAATGTTGGACAAATTGTGTACCGTCCTCGCTGGGAGATTTCAAGCACAGACCCAAGGGAGATAACCAGTTAATCTCTAATAAAGATCAAAATGAGAGTCAAGGTGAACATCATTACCCTCTTTCCTTATAAATCACTTCATAGATGAACAACAAGGTCCTACTGTATACAGCAGAGGGCTTCCTTGGTGGCTCAGGCAGTAAAGAATCTGCCTGCAATGCAGTAGACCACCTGCAGTGCAGGAGACCTGGGTTCGATCCCTGGGTCAGAAGATCCCTTGAAGAAGGAAATGGCAATCCAATCCAGTGTTCTTGCCTGGAGAATCCCAAGGACAAAGGAACCTGGTGGGCTACAGTCCATAGATTTGCAAAAAGTCAGACACAACTGAAGCAACTGACTATGCATGCATGCAACAGGCAGGGGATCATGAGTCTGATTGGGGGCAGTAGAACCGCAAATGGTGGCCCTGTTCATCTCTTCTTATCCCCCAACTGCTTCCCAGTACTATCTTCCTTTCACTTTCTCTCCTGCACCCTGCGTTTCTAGATTTATGTGGTGTTTTTTTTTTTTTTTTTTCTTTCCTCTTGAGAGAGCATTGTTTAATGTGAATTTCAGTCACCTTCATGGGAATCATCTGATCCAGTTCCATCCATCTGTTCCAACAAGCAAAACTCTGCTCCCCTATGGACTGCAGTCCCACAAAATGCTGGCCAATCTGGCACCAAGGATGCACTACATACCTTCGACTTTGATGCTCCCTGTTTGAACTACTAATTTTCTTTCTGTGCAGATGTTAATCTTCCATTAGGATTAATAGAGCAGGTGTTTATATTACCAAATGTTGCCTGCTTATCTGTAAAGTTGCCTCATCACTATTTCACAGGCTTGCTGCCTAGCCACAAGGGTATCTAGACACATGAAAAAATTTTAAACATCAGAAAAGCTATCTTAGCAAATGAAATACATATCTGGGGAGAAGATAAGCTCAGATGTGTTTGTTCCAGAATAGTAACCAAGATAAAATCTCCAACTCCACTTGTTGATTTTTCCTTCTTTCAGTGGATTTTTGGGCTTTCTTTTGAGTTCTTTGATACATTTTTACAGTGTTGTTTTGATTTCCAGAAAACTTCTTGGTGACTTGATGTCTAAAGATGAAATATCATCAGAGGTAAATATTTTAATTATTTTTTATGGTAGTAATGAAATTGTGTTCATCTGTTAGTACTCCTTCCTATCGATTCTTTGTAGTGCTGTAGGATTGAAAATGTCTGCTCAAATATTATCTACCTCTCAACTCATGCTTGACCTAGAACAAGTTTACTAGAGTGACATGGCTCATAAACCTTCCATAAAATAGATAGACAAATAAAGTACACTGCTGTGTCTATGCATGAAAAGTTTTAATGAAAAAGTTGTTTTTGGTTTTCTTTCTTTTCATGTTGATTTCTGGTGTTCTACATCTGGTGTATAACATATGTTGACACATGCAAGGTTGGAAACCTCGTGTGAGGACTTTGTTCAAAATAGTGCATGGAAGAAAACCATGATGCAACCCAGGACATTCCATTCCATCTTTTTCTTTGATAATACTGAGTTTTATTTGATAAGCCTCAGAGACTGAACCCTAGTAGGTCTAATTGTGACTTTTCTTTGGAAAGATTGATGCTGAAGCTGAAGCTTTAATACTCTGGCCATCTTGATACGAAGAACTGACTCATTAGAAAATCCCCTGATGCTGGGAAAGATTGAAGGCAGGAGGACAAGGGGACAACAGAGGATGAGATGGCTGGATGGCATCACCAACTCGATGGACATGAGTTTGAGCAAGCTCTGGGAGTTGGTGACAGACAGGGAAACTTGACATGCTGCAGTCCATGGGGTCACAAAGAGTCGGACATGACTGAGTGACTGAACTGAACTGAACTGAACAGATAATCCTGTTCTACTTTGCCAGTGATTGGTTTGGGCACGAACAACTAGAACTTGAGACATGAGAACGTTGGCTAGGGGTGGTAGGCTTCTGAGAATAACTTTACTCCTTGTTTGAAGAAGGACTATATGAAAGGCCCTTTTCTTTCTGCCTACTTCCTTTTGTTAGCTGGGGCATGAATAGTACCAAAGGATGAACAGAATCTGTGTCTGTGACATGATCATTGAGCTACTGAAGCAACTTTGAAATTGGTCTACTCTGTACTTTTTGTTAGTATAACAATAAAGACCTTTTTCCTTGCAGTTAAAAACAGTACTTCTCTTCAGATTCTTGGATCCAGTATCAATGTTTGGCAGAAGAGGTTTCTGCACACTAACAAACAGTTCTCCAGACACCATCAGGGTGCCCTACAAGTCAGTCTACTGGAAGTAGCATCAGACTCCACAGGCTAGGCGCTCAGTCCCACACTACTCCTCCACCCCCATTTCAGATGCCAGTAGCAAGCCCGGGTTGTCACTGGTGCTTCTGACCCACCGGCTACAGATTGGAGGTCCCAATGACCCTCTTGTTGGACTTCAGATGACAGTTACAAGTCCAGGTTGTTACCTGTCCTTCCATCTGGCTATAAATCAGAGGTTCCTACTACCTCCTCCTTGGGTTCATTTAATTTGTTAGAGTGGCTCACAGAACTCAGAGAAAAAATTTACTTACTAGATGACCAGTTTATTATCAAAGGATATAAGTCAGGAACATCTGGATGAAGACAGGTAAAGCCAAGTTTATGGGGAAAGGGCATGAAGCTTCTATGCCCTCTCTAGATTCTCCACAGATCTTCATGTGTACACCAGTATGGAAGTACTCCAAACCCTCTCCTTTGGGGTTTTAATGGAAACTCCATCACATAAGTATGATTGATGAAATCACTGGCTACTGGTCATTGAACTTGACCTCCCCTCCTCTTCCTAAGGGTCAGTGGGTGGAACTGAAAGTTTTAACCCTCTAATAATGTGGTTGTCTCCAATGAACACCATCCCCCATCCTTAAGTTACCTATGCACTTCCCCAAAATCACATTAACAATACAAAAGATACCTCTGTGGGTCTCAGCATGTAGGGAATTCCAATGGTTTTAGGAGCTCTCTGCCAGAAAAGGGGACAAAGACCAAATATACATATATAATATACATATATATATATATAATAAATCATAGTATCACATCTCCTAATACATAGCCTCTCCCAATTTCTCACTAAAGACACAGGAAGAATACTAGTAACTCATTATAAAAACAAAAGAACAACATCAAAAAGCCCTTATCATTATCATCCCCCCTGTATTAAAAATGACACAAATTTAGAAGATGCCTCTTGGGTGCTGGAAGAAGAAGAAACCAATTAAAATTTAAAAAGAGATTAGCTCCCAAATTTTGGCTTCATTTTTTATTCGAGACAGGAGAACTCACCCATATTGTCAAGAATAAAATCAACCGGCTGGAGTTTCTTCATGCCCTACTTATTTTTTGCCGGGGCCAATTACAATGAGGGAAGAGTCAGTATCGACAACTCTGCCAAAGCACTCTTCTGCTTTTGGCACCACAAAAGTTTACTCATGGAAACATTATCTAGCAAAGCATCACTATATTTCCAGGGCTTAGACCAGCTTCCTTAATGATGACTCAGAGCTCCCAATATCAAGACCTGTGGAGTGATTACAGGTCATGGTAATATAAATACCTTTTGCCATCATTAAGGAGAGTATATTTGGTGTAAACATCCTGTACTCAAGAACCACCATAATTCCTTTATACAAATGTCCAAACCACAGCAATAAACATGTCCCATGTATTATTATATGTCACTTGAATCCACAAAGTTAACTTGCAGGCAGATTCTTTACCATCTGAGCCACCAAGGAAGCCCTATAATTTTCTACAGAAAGCAAAATTTTCACTTTCTGCCTTGATTATCTTCTGAACCCTCTTATAACTGCAAGTTCAAATATTGATTTTTAAAAAGCAATTTCTCCTAATTTATTTGCTCACATGCATCATTCTGAAAAACAGAATATTGTAAAAGATAGTTAACAAAACTAGAAAATTCTATCTTAGAGACCCATAGGAAAGGGGGATATTTTTAACATAGAGTTTGAATATGTGTATTTATGTGTGTGTGTTTGTGTATCTAATGTGTAGGAAACATTGTCATTTATTCATCAAACAAACCATTAGTAACTAACTAAGCTTGCTTTTTGGAGAAGGCACCCCACTCTAGTACTCTTGCCTGGAAAATCCCATGGATGGAGGAGCCTGGTGGGCTGCAGTCCATGGGGTCGCTAAGAGTCGGACACGACTGAAGCGACTTAGCAGCAGCATCAGCAGCAGCAGCAAGCTTGCTTTTAGGTATATAGATGATGGTGCGTGTATGCTAAGTCACTTCAGTCATGTCTGACTCTTTGTGACCCTGTGGACTCTAGCCTACCAGGCTCCTCTGTCCATGGGATTCTCCAGGCAAGAATATTGGAGTGGATTGCATTCTCTTCTCCAGGGGATCTTCTTGGCGCAGGGATCAAACCCGTGTCTTTTACGCCTCCTGCATTGGCAGGCAAGTTCTTTACCACTAGCACCACCTGGGAAGCCCCATAGATGATGGTAGGGTTGAACTAATAGATGGAAAAAAAAAATCAGGAAAACAATGTGAGAATCAGATCCCATTTGAAATGGACTTCATTCAAGAAGAGTGAATTTCAAGTAGGATGAACTTCTCTAGCTATAAAACGAATTGTGTATATGCCCTGTTTGAAAACTTGAATGCTGATTTTTTTTATAATATCAAGGAATTATTGCCAATTTTTCAGTATGATAATGTTACCATAGCTCTGTTTTTAAAGGAGTCATTGTGATTTAGAGATACTAACTAAAATATTTACAGATGAAATGAATGATATAATGTCTGGAATTAGCTTCAAAGCAATATGGGAAGTGGGAAGTAGGAGTATCTTTGAAACAAAATTAATCATAAACTGATCATTGTAGCTGAGTATGATTACATGGATACATGATGGTTCATTATACTGTTTGGTCTGCTCTTAAAAAACTTGGTAAGCGAAATCTCATTTTCCTTGACTTGAACACACTTGAGAAACTGGCATCCAAAGGGAAAAACACATTACCAGAATCTCAGGAGACCCCACTTGGGTCCCTTTTTACTATTGGAACACCTCTCCCCATGCTCACTCTCCCAAGGGTGATCACCATCCTGGCTTCTCACATCGTATTTTTGCTAATTTATGTAATTTATATAAATGGAACATTTATATATACCTTGGTTTTTAATTCAATATTAGGAGGATTTTTCAATATTTGGGAATTAATTTGGAATTTTTTAGGTAGTTGTAAATCACTCATTCTCATGGCTGTACAAATACATTCCAATGTGTGAGCATACCAACATTTACTAATCCATTCTACTATCGAGTGACATTTGAAATTTTCAGGTTTTTTACTGTTACAAACTAGTTCCACTGTGATAGTTCTATGCCAAGTCCTCTGAGGAATGTATATTCATATTTTTGTTGTTGATTATGTTTGTTGTTGTTGAGAAGGATTGGGCTATAGGATGTGTATCATTCATTAATAACAGATAGCACTAGATGGCCTACCAAAGGGATTATACCAACTGATATTCACACCTGCATTGTCTAAGTATTCCACTTTATCCACATCTTTGCCAGCACTTGATATTTTCTGTCTTTCTTCACTTTTTATTTCTGACGGGAATATTGTGATATATTGTAGTTGAATTTGCAATTCCTTAAAAACAATGCAGTTGAGGGTCTTATTATATGTTTATTGCTTATTTGGATATCCTCTTTTTGTGATGTATATGTTAAAATATTTTATAAGTATTTTTATATGTCTATGTTTTTCTTATTGATTGATAAGAGCTCTTTGTATGTTCTGGTATAAAGTTTTTTTCCAGGTATATATCTTCCCCCACTCTGTGGGTTGTTTTTACACTCTTTTGGAGGTGTTGTTTGGGATTCCCAGGTGGCTCAGTGGTAAAGAATCCACCTGCTAGTGCAGGAGACGCCAGAGACACAGGTTCAACCCCTGGGTTGGGAAGATCTCCTGGAGGAAAGCATAGCAGCCCACTCCAGTATTCTTTCTGGGAAAGTCCTATGGGCAGAGGAGTCTGGCAGGCTACAGTCCATGGGGTCACAAAGAAGTTGGAGACAACTTAGCTACTAAACAACAACAGCAGGATTAGAAGGCACTCTAGGAGTCAAGAGATGTTCTCTTGGGATGGGTTTAAAAAAGCAGGAAGCTGGAGGCCAGGTCTGCACCTGTGACCCTATCGTCATATCCAGAGACTCTCAGTGCTCTGGCTTGTTCAGACTACAAAGGTCATTTGGATAAGGATGTCTTCATCTTACATGATTACAGAATCCTTCTGGGAATGCTTCTTATGAAAGTTAATATTCTTTCTCCTAAAGCATTGGAACAGGATTGAATATATCAAGAAGGGACTTCTGCTTCTAGTGTCTTAGGAGTTTGGGTTTGCCTCAAACGACACAATTACCAATAGTGGCTCACAGTGACCTCCCTTAGTCGGGATTTGTCGAATAACTTCTGAGGAACTTGGGCAATCTCCTCTCCTTTATCAATGATGTTGAACTCTGTTGGGAGAACCCTTTACATTTTGCTGCTGTTGTTGTTTACTTGCTAAGTTGCATTCAACTCTTTTGTGATCCCATGAACTGTACCCCCCAGGCTCATCTGTCTATGGGATTCTCCAGGCAAGAATACTGGAGTGGTTTGCCATTCCCTTCACTGCTGCATCAGTTTCCAATTACTGAAGCTCTTCGCCTACTGCTCCCCACCACCCTCAAGTATCTACATTATTACAGTTCAACAGGTCAACAGGGTTGAGGTTTTCCTCAGCACTTCTCTGAACAAGAAACTTCAATTCACTATAAGAAGGTTAATAATATTAAAACTGTGCTCTCAGAGAGCACTATTCATTTTCCAGAGGCTTAATGCTGCCCATCAGGGTTCTCACTAGATGGAGATGAGGCTTTTAAAACTCATTAGCTTTCCAACAGCATCCCCTGCTTTCTTGGGTTCAGATTATTTGCACACTTTTCCTCTGGGAGTGGCACCCGTTACAAGGGAATCGGCTATCAGCTGAGTTCCTGAAATAAAGCCCATTAGAAAAAATGTTCTCTCAGTCCACTTTGATCTCAGGTCCAACTCTTTACAGAAATCGCCATTTAAACTTTTCTCAGATAAAATTTCTATCAATTTTTAGCTAGAAAGGCACCTCATCGAGATGTTCAGTCACACAAATTAGGTTATATTGGAGAGCAATGAGAATAAAAGGGTTTGGGGGGCAGAAGTTAATAATATATTTTTAGGATCCAGAATTTATGACTGTCTTAATGGAAGAGATAAGTTTATATTTGAGGTTTCTCTGGGGCTCAGATGGTAAAGAATAAAAGATCTGCCTGCAAAGCCGGAGACCTAGGTTTGATCCCTGGGTTGGGAAGATCCTCTGAGAAGGAAATGGCAACCCACTCCAGTATTCTTGCCTGGAGAAGTCCATGGACAGAGGGGCCTTGTGGGCTACAATCCATAAGGTCACATAGAGATGGACACGACTGAGTGACTAACACACAAATTTATATTTTAAACAGCATAACTAAGGATCTTTATAAAATCTGAATTAAATGTTTTGTTTTACTTCCAGTTATCATTCATCTTCATATATCATGCCATTTCTTGAATAGAGAAGTCATTTCATCATGCTGAATAACTGAGGAATAACATATATCAAGAGCTTCCCCCATGGCTTGATCCAGACACATTCATATAAGGGGCTCTCATTACTTTGAAAACATTCTATGCAAACCCATTTAATAACAAAACAGTGGATTCTAATGAACAGATTCAGATTGAATAATCTTTCCATCAAAATCTTAATAATTTTTGCTCTCTACTTCTATAATTGCATTTGACATCTCTTTGCATTAATAAAGCAAATTATTTCCTGCCGTAGTTTCATTAGCATTTAAGTCCAGAAGCCCCTTCTAATTGGAGTTAAATGATGCTGTTGAAATAAAGGGCTGTTTTGGAGCATAAAAAGAAGCCCTTTTATCTGGCAAGATCAAATATCACATATGGGAAGTTTTTATCACCTGGGTGCCTCTTGAACCCAGAAGAGTAGCTATGACTTCTAAAGTGTTTCATAAAACATCTTCCAGAAAGTCACTGAAAAAAATAGAAGAAAACAAGTAGGAAAATGACTATTTCATAATAAAATTATCCCTAAATAAATGAATAAATATTCTTCCATATATATATGGAGGTAAGTTCCCAGGTGGCTCAGTGGTTGAAGAATCCACCTGCCAATGCAGGAGACACAGGAGATGCAGGTTTGATACCTGGGTTGGGAAGATACCCTGGCCCTTCATCAATGGAAGAGGTATACGTAAATGAGTTGTTTTAATTGTACAATAATAAATTAGCTTTATTATCATTATGTTTCCAGGGGATAGGGCTTCACTGGGCAGGAAGTAGGGACCCCAGAGAATGGACCTCTATATGGGGAGGAGGAGGACAGAAGTGCTATAGTTGGGTTTGCCAAAACCTGGAGGTATAAAACCCATCATACATTCAAAGGAGGCAGCCCATGACTTGGTTCTGTGATTCAGGGTCTTTTTTTCCATTCAGCATATTATTAAAGAAAAGCTTCAAATATGATATATGTGTCCCCTTAATGTCCAGCTCAGTAGTTAATTATTAATATATGTATTGTCCCCAAATGCCTCACAGTGAGCCCTGTACATAATAGTTGCTCAAGAGACAGTTGTTTAATTTCCTGGATCTGATTCATGGCACCCCCAGCGGGAATGTAGTTAAAGTGTTTCTCCATGAGACACATCATTTAATTGACCAACCCCCTGGCCAACAGAATCTTGAAAATGAATATCTCTAATAGTGCTTAGAACATACTACAGCAACAGCAAGAAGCATTGAGAGTGACTGACCCCATTCATGGAACAAGATTGATGGGCAGTTTTCTATGCAGTTATCTACATTATGGAAGGAGATTAGGTAGACAGGTAGGCATACGTGTGTAGAAATAAAACAATTAAAATTAATGAAAGCCTAATTACTTACTCCTTTTCCTTCTCTCCACCTATCCTGTTCTAGGAATACAATCATTGTAAGTTCAATACAGCAGTGTTCCAGTGTTAGTCACTCAGTTGTGTCCGACTCTTTGTGACCCAATGGACTTGAGCCCACCAGCTCCTCATCCATGGGATTCTCCAGGCAAAAACACTGGAATAGGTTGTTATTCCCTTTTCCAGGGGCTCTTCCCGACCCAGGGATTGAATCCAGATCTCCCACATTGCAGGCAGATTCTTTACTGTCTGAACCACCAGGGAAGCCTGGTAATGAGTTTTAATTCTTCTAAGGAACTGGCTCAATGGTTCTAGTAGTTTGCTAGGGCTACCATAGCAAAGTACCACAAACCATGTGACTTAAACAGCAGAAATGTATTGCCTCACAGTTCTGGAGGTTAGTAGTCCAAGATGAAGTGTTCAGCAGGGTTGGTTCCCTCTGAAGGTTGTGATGGAGAATCTGCCTCAGGTCTCTGTCATGGTTCCTGGTGGTTTGCCTGCAATCTTTGGTGTTCCTTGGCTGATAGAAGCCTTGTCCCCATCTCTGCTTCCCTTGTCACATGGTGTTCTCCCTGAATGCATCTGTCTTTGGGTCCCAACTTCCCCTTTTGATAAGGACACCAGTCATTGAATTAGGGACCCATCCTACTCATGGTAACTACGTAATTATTGGGTTGGCCAAAATGTTCGTTTGGGTTTTTCTGTAAGATGTTATGATATCTCTTATAAAGTGAAAAGAAAGTGAAGTCACTCAGTCGTGTCCGACTCTTTGCGACCCCATGGACAGTAGCCTATCAGGCTCCTTCGTCCATGGGATTTTCCAGACAAGAGTGCTGGAGTGGATTGCCATTTCCCTCTCCAGGGGATCTTCCCGACCCAGGAATCGAACCCAGGTCCCCCACATTGCAGGCAGATGCTTTACCGTCTGAGCCATCTCTTATAAGTAGAATTGAAAAAGAAATGATATAAATGAACTTATTTACAAAACAGAAACAGACAAACAGACTTAGAGAATTAACTTAGGGTTACCAGAAGGGAAGGGTGGGGGAAAAGGGATAGTTATGGAGTTTGGAATGAACATATACACACTGCTATATTTAAAATGGAAAACCAGCAAGGACCTGCTCTATAGCTTATGAACTCTGCTCAATGTATGTGGCAGCCTACATGGAAGGGGAGTTTGGGGGAGAATGGATACATGTATATGTATGGCTGAGTTGCTCTGCTGTGCACTTGAAACCGTCACAACATTGTTGATCAGCTATACTCCAAAAAACAAAAAAAAAAGTTTAAAAAGGTTATTTATCAATAAATAACCTTTGGATATAATTTTTTCCTGACTAAAGTCTGTATTTAGCAACTTACTTTAAAAGCTATTTGTCTTTAACTTCTGTTGAAAATATGTTCATCTGTATGAAAAAAAACTCTTGTTCTGATTTTGTTATTGCCATTACCATAGACTCTGTCAAAAAATATGATGGCTTGTCCTTACACTAAAAAGTCACTAAAATTGCCCCAAATTGTTCTTTTGGAATCTCACATGAGAGTCTGGTTTTTTAAACAATCTTTATTGGAATATAGCTGATTTACAATGTCGTGTTAGTTTCAGGTATACAGCTAAGTGAATCAGTTACACATATTCGTATTTGTTGTTATTGTTTTTAGTCACTTAGTCATATCCGACTGTTTGTAGCCCCATGGACTATAGCCCACCTGGCTCCTCTGTCCATGAAATTCTCTAGGCAAGAATACTGGAACGGGTTGCCTTTTCCCTCTCTAGGGATCTTCTTGACCCAGGGATCCAACCAGTGTCTCACCTACATTGGCAGGTGGATTGGATTGTTTACCACTAAACTACCTGGGAAGCCAACATATATGTACAGCCAGTCTTTTTTTTCCCCCTATCCTTTTTTCATATAGGCCACTACAGAGTACTGAGCAGAGTTCCCTGGGCTATACAGCAGGTTCTTATTGTTTATCTATTTTATATCTAGTAGTGTGTATATATGTAAATCCCAATCTCCCAATTTATCCCTCCCCCTGCTTATTCCCTGGTAACCACAACTTTGTTTTCCACATCTGTGACTACTTATGTTTTATAAATAAATTCACTTGTACCCTTTTTTAAGCTTTCACATATAAGTAATACCATATGATATTCATCTTTCTCTGATTTACTTCATTCAGTATGACAATTTCTAGTTGCATCCATGTTGCTGCAAATAGCATTATTTTGTTCTTTTTAATGGCTGAGTAATATTCCATTGTATATATGTACCACATCTTCTTTATCCACTCCTCTGTTGATGAACATGTAGGTTTCTTCCATAACCTAAATGTAAGGCCAGACACTTAAAATGCTTAGAGGAAAACATAGGCAGAACACTGTTTGACATAAATCACAGAAGGACCCTTTTGAGCCACCTCCTGCTGCTGCTGCTGTTAAGTCACTTCAGTTGTGTCTGACTCTGTGTGACCCCATAGACGGCAGCCCACCAAGCTCCCCAGTCCCTGGGATTCTCCAGGGAAGAACACTGGAGTGGGTTGCCATTTCCTTCTCCAATGCATGCAAGTGAAAAGTGAAAGTGAAGATGCTCAGTCGTATCCGACCCTCAACAACCCCATGGACTGCATCCTTCCAGGCTCCTCCATCCATGGGACTTTCCAGGCTAGAGTACTGGAGTGGGGTGCCATTGCCTTCTCTGAGCCACCTCCTAGAGTAATGAAAATAAAACCAAAGGAAACAACAACAACAACAAAAATGGGATCTAATTAAACTTAAAAACTTTTGCACAGCAAAGGAAACTACAAGCCAAACAAAAAGACAACCCTCAGAATGGGAGAAAATATTTACAAATGAATCAACCAACATGGGATTAATCTCCAAAATACACAAACAGCTCATGCTGCTCAAGATCAAAACGCAAATCATCCAATTAAAAAACGGGCAGAAGATCTAACAGATATTTATCCAAAGACATACAGATGGCTAAAAAGCACATGAAAAGATGCTCAATGTCATAATTCTTTAGAGAAAGTAAAATCAAAACTATAATGAGGTATCACCTCACACCAGTCAGAATGGCCATCATCAAAAAATAATCTACAAACAATAAATGCTGGAGAGAGTGTGGAGAAAAGGGAACCCTCCTATACTGTTGGTGTGAATGTAAATTGGTACAGCCACTATGGAGGACAGTATGGAGGTTCCTTAAAAAACTAAAAACAGAACTACCATATGACCCAGCAATCCCACTCCTGGGCATAAACCCAGAGAAACCCATAATTCCAAAAGATGCATATACCCTAGCGTTCATTGCAGCACTATTTGCAATGGCCAGGACATGGAAGAATCTCATTTTTTTCTGCCTTTTCCCTAGGTGTTGTATCTTTGCATATATCCTTACTAACCTATTCTTGCTTTGTACATACTTTAACTATTTTGCTTCTTTTAATCTCCTGTAGAAACCAGGCACTCACACTTCTTTGATTCCTCTGCAAATAAGCAGAAATGGGACTAAACACCACAGGTGAAATATTCATGAGTACTGGTGTTTGGATACTGTAACACTTATTTGGGTTTCTTAGATTCTCTCAGTACTTTTTCTCAGCTTGTTTTGTGTCTGTTAGTTGTGTCCCCAGAAATCTGAGGTTTCCAAACATCTCAGTTGTCGATAGGCAAGGCACCATCCTATGAATCAACAATAACAAGTGTACTTTAACTTACATGATCACTTTTTCTCTGAACCCAGCTCTTATATCAGGCTTTCCTAAGAATACTGTCTCCAATTCCAAACAGTTCAGTCTTGTTGAACGACATAAGGCACCCTAATGAAAAATACTGAGAACATTTAAAAGAAGTAGACATTTCAAGGCCTTAATATAATGTTTCAGTTGAGTTCAGTCGCTCAGTCATGTCCGACTCTTTGCGACCCCATGAATCGCAGCATGCCAGGCCTCCCTGTCCATCACCAACTCACGTAGTTCACTCAAACTCATATCCATCAAGTCGGTGATGCCATCCAGCCATCTCATCCTCTGTCATCCCCTTCTCCTCCTGCCCCCAATCCCTCCCAGCATCAGAGTCTTTTCCAATGAGTCAACTCTTCGCATGAGGTGGCCAAAGTTCTGGAGTTTCAGCTTTAGCATCAGTCCTTCCAATGAACACCCAGGATTGATCTCCTTTAGAATGGACTGGTTGGATCTCCTTGCAGGCCAAGGGACTCTCAAGAGTCTTCTCCAACACCACAGTTCAAAAGCATCAATTCTTCGGCTCTCAGGTTTCTTCACAGTCCAACTCTCACATCCATACATGACCACTGGAAAAACCATAGCCTTGACTAGACGGACCTTTATTGGCACTTAAAACAAGGTAAAAGTAAAAACTTAATTTAAAAAGATTTGAGGGACTTGCCCTCTGGTCCAGTGGTTAAGAATCCACCTGTCAATGCAGGGAACATGAGTTCGACCCCTGGTCTGGAAAGATCCCACGTGCCTACGGAGCCACTAAGCGCCTGTGCCACAACTACCGAGCCTATGTGCCCTGGAGCCTTGCTCTGCAACAAGAGGAGTCACTCCAATGAGAAGTCCACACACTGCAACAACGAGTAGCTCCCACTTGCCACAACTAGAGAAAGCCTGCGCAGGGCCATCAAGATCTAAAACAGCCAAAAATTAGCAGATAAATAAATAAATTAGAGAATTTGATCAAAAACTTTTCAGCGGAGGAAATTAGGTGCTATTATTTTTTCACATAAAGCAAGCTGAGCACTGAAGAATTGATGCTTTTGAAAAGTGGTGTTGGAGAAGACTCTTGAGAGTCCTTTGGACAGCAAGGAGGTCCAACCAGTCCATCCTAAAGGAAATCAGTCCTGTGAATATTCACTGGAAGGACTGATGCTGAAGCTGAAACTCCAATACTTTGGCCACCTGATACAAAGAACTAACTCATTTGAAAAGACCCTGATGCTAGGAAAGATTGAAGGTGGGAGGAGAAGGGGCCGACAGAGGATGAGATGGTTGGATGGCATCACTGACTCAATGGACATGAGTTTGAGTAAACTCTGGGAGTTGGTGATGGACAAGGAAGCGTGACGTGCTGCAGTCCATGGGGTTGCAAAGAGTTGGACACGATTACTGAACTGAAATGATTCTTTTCCATGTTGCTTGATCAACATGACAAATTCTGCTTGTTGCTTCCCAAACACATTCACCCCTTCGTGCTTTGTAATAAGGCTCCAGTATTAACTGGGCACAGATAAATAACCTTCCTGACTTCCTAGCAACAGGGACAGTCATGTTACTGTTTTGGCAAAGAAATCAAATACAAAAGCATCGTTTGGTCATGTGTCATTCTGAGAAAATTTCCTGAATAAGAGAACATACTCTTCTTCACTTCTCTTCTTTCTTTCTTCCTTCCATATTCAATGTGGATTTGATATAATGGCCAGAGCTCTAGAATCCTTCTTGTGCCATGAGGAAGTGGATTGGTAGAGCAAAGAGCAGAAAGAAGGCTGGACCTTGGATGATTATGTAGCTGCTAAAGTAATTGTGCTACCGGTGTCTGATGTCTTTTAATAAAAGGAACATTGGCTTCCTTCTTGTTTAAGCCATAGTTGTTTAACCTTATAAATTAAATGTAATCTTAAAACATGAAATAATTTAATGATCAATGGTGTCTTCTCTAAGACCTTACTGAAAATATACTTGGTAGAAGCAACCGTTCTCTACAAATTGGGAACTTACACCTTTTCTCTAGTGTTTAACAGTGTACCTCACTCACTCTTTCACTTGGAAAGAGAATAGCTGATCTCACTGGTGAGCTTAGGGAAAAAAGACAGCAGGGACAGGTCTCTTTTAGGCGAGGCAGTTCCAGCTCTTCCTGAGGTCTGTTTACCATGGTTGGCTTTGCCCACAGCAGGAGAGCAATACAGTCACTGAGGGAAAGTCAGTCTCAGCAAGGAAATTATTTGGCAGCCTCCCCTGGTCTCGCATCTCCCATCTAGCTTTATCAATGTGTAAACTGATGTTTTTCACCTCCAGTAGTTGGTTTTAGGGCTTCCTGTGGCTCAGCGGTTAAAGCATCTGCCTGGAAAGCGGGAGACCCAGGTTCAATCCCTCGGTCGGGAAGATCCCCTGGAGAAGGAAATGGCAACCCACTCCAGTACTCTTGCCTAGAGAATCCCATGGAGGGAGGAGTTTGTTTTATTTCTTAGTCAGCTTTAATTTGGGGCAACGGGGCTGACTCACGTCTAGGAATGCTTACTTACCACCCTCAAACTCTAAGAACAAAGGTCAATAAGAGGCTGAGGGGTGGCCCATCACGTTTTGTTAAGATATTTTAGCAGTTCATGTTTATTAACAGCATCATGCTGCAAAGATAACATAACTACATAACTACTATTGGATTACTCCTGACAAAGAGAAAATTCATATTTCTAATTCTTTAAATCATTTTTAAACAAACTGTTCCATCAGTATTTCATATAATTTCTTTTTATGGTATGGAAAATATTCACCAAATTTTTAAGGATACTTTATAGACATATTGCTTAGTTCCAAAATTATATAGACATAACTTCCAGGGAAAGAATCACAAAGTTTGAAATCATCTAGACCTATTGTAGAAGAACCGCAACCTGGCATAAAAATTGTCTGCATAAATATCCTGTGAGCTGTAACACGGGGTCGTTCACCAAATAATTGTAGACAACTTGGATTTCAAATCATTTTACCACATTCTCTTTTCAAGATACAAAGTTGAAACCATTGGATCTTTCATTAAAAATGAAAAAATGATAAATTTATCAAAATCCACACTTGAAGTTCTTTATTATATTTAAGGACCATTATTCAACACCGAAATCAGATTGATTATATTCTTTGCAGCCAACGATGGAGAAGCTCTATACAGTCAGCAAAAACAAGACCAGGAGCTGACTGTGGCTCAGACCATGAACTCCTTATTGCCAAATTCAGACTGAAATTGAAGAAAGTAGGGAAAACCACTAGACCATTCAGGTATGACCTAAATCAAATCCCTTATGATAATACAGTGGAAGTGAGAAATAGATTTAAGGGCCTAGATCTGATAGATGGAGTGCCTGATGAACTATGGAATGAGGTTTGTGACATTGTACAGGAGACAGGGATCAAGACTATTCCCATAGAAAAGAAATGCAAAAAAGCAAAATGGCTGTCTGGGGAGGCCTTACAAATAGCTGCGAAAAGAAGAGAAGCGAAAAGCAAAGGAGAAAAGGGAAGATATAAGCATCTGAATGCAGAGTTCCAAAGAATAGCAAGAAGAGATAAGAAAGCCTTCTTCAGCGATCAATGCAAAGAAATAGAGGAAAACAACAGAATGGGAAAGACTAGGGATCTCTTCAAGAAAATCAGAGATACCAAAGGAACATTTCATGCAAAGATGAGCTCGATAAAGGACAGAAATGGTATGGACCTAACAGAAGCAGAAGATATTAAGAAGAGATGGCAAGAATACACAGAAGAACTGTACAAAAAAGATCTTCACGACCCAGATAATCACGAGGGTGTGATCACTGACCTAGAGCCAGACATCCTGGAATGTGAAGTCAAGTGGGCCTTAGAAAGCATCACTATGAACAAAGCTAGAGGAGGTGATGGAATTCCACTTGAGCTATTCCAAATCCTGAAAGATGATGCTGTGAAAGTGCTGCACTCAATATGCCAGCAAATTTGGAAAGCTCAGCAGTGGCCACAGGACTGGAAAAGGTCAGTTTTCATTCCAGTCCCAAAGAAAGGCAATGCCAAAGAATGCTCAAACTACCACACAATTGCACTCACCTCACACGCTAGTAAAGTAATGCTCAAAATTCTCCAAGCCAGGCTTCAGCAATATGTGAACCGTGAACTTCCTGATGTTCAAGCTGGTTTTAGAAAAGGCAGAGAAACCAGAGATCCAATTGCCAACATCCGCTGGATCATAGAAAAAGCAAAAGAGTTCCAGAAAAACATCTATTTCTGTTTTATTGACTATGCCAAAGCCTTCGACTGTGTGGATCACAAGAAACTGTGGAAAATTCTGAAAGAGATGGGAATCCCAGACCACCTGATCTGCCTCTTGAGAAATTTGTATGCAGGTCAGGAAGCAACAGTTAGAACTGGACATGAAACAACAGACTGGTTCCAAATAGGAAAAGGAGTTCGTCAAGGCTGTATATTGTCACCCTGTTTATTTAACTTATATGCAGAGTACATCATGAGAAACGCTGGACTGGAAGAAACACAAACTGGAATCAAGATTGCCGGGAGAAATATCAATAACCTCAGATATGCAGATGACACCACCCTTATGGCAGAAAGTGAAGAGGAACTAAAAAGCCTCTTGATGAAGGTGAAAGTGGAGAGTGAAAAAGTTGGCTTAAAGCTCAACATTCAGAAAACGAAGATCATGGCATCCGGTCCCACCACTTCATGGGAAATAGATGGGGAAACAGTGGAAACAGTGTCAGACTTTATTTTTCTGGGCTCCAAAATCACTGCAGATGGTGACTGCAGGCATGAAATTAAAAGACGCTTACTCCTTGGAAGGAAAGTTATGACCAACCTAGATAGCATATTCAAAAGCAGAGACATTACTTTGCCAACAAAGGTTCGTCTAGTCTAAGGCTATGGTTTTTCCTGTGGCGATGTATGGATGTGAGAGTTGGACTGTGAAGAAGGCTGAGAGCCGAAGAATTGATGCTTTTGAACTGTGGTGTTGGAGAAGACTCTTGAGAGTCCCTTGGACTGCAAGGAGATCCAATCAGTCCCTTCTGAAGGAGATCAGCCCTGGGCTTTCTTTGGAAGGAATGATGCTAAAGCTGAAACTCCAGTACTTTGGCCACCTCATGCGAAGAGTTGCCTCATTGGAAAAGACTCTGATGCTGGGAGGGATTGGGGGCAGGAGGAAAAGAGGACAACAGAGAATGAGATGGCTGGATGGCATCACTGACTCGATGGACGTGAGTCTGAGTGAACTCCTGGAGTTGGTGATGGACAGGGAGGCCTGGCGTGCTGCAATTCATGGGGTCACAAAGAGTCGGACACGACTGAGTAATTGATCTGATCTGATCTGATTCTATTAAAAGAAAATTTCTTATAAATGGTCATCTAATTTAATTAAATATCCTTATGATAAAGTTTAAAATTTTGTATAATTTTTTCTTCAAGTTTGAGATACTGAATACTAATGACTTTCCAGATAATGAATCTTCCCTGTTTTGTTTGAGGGCTAAGGATTGGGTTTTGATATAAGTGTTATGTTTGCTTTGTTAGGCTGAATTGTGAATTTTACCACTTCATATGTTCTGAAACAATTTAATGGCACATAAATTTTCTAGGAAATATTTAAATAATTCACTTGTAAAAACTGAAAGTATTTTATGTAGGCAATTTGATGAATGTTTAAATTTGGTCCATTCATATTAAATACTTCATACTGAAGCAATTTGGTAGTTTTCCAGAAAATATTTATTTTACTGTATTTCCAAATTTTTTAGCATACCAATGGGCACGATATTTTGTAATAGTAGTAACCATAGTAGTGACCTTATTTACATATTTGTCATGCTCTCTTTGTTTTTTTCCATCTTTTCACCATTAGATTTTCCAAAGTTTGCCTGCTTTTTCTCCCCCCAAACCATATTCCATTACTTTCTAAATAATTGGCTCCTCGATTAAGTAATTCCATGATTCTTCCACTACAGTAATTTCTTGGAAATAACCATAAATTTCTGTATTTACATAGGTAGCAATGGCACCCCACTCCAGTACTCTTGCCTGGAAAATCCCATGGACGAAGGAGCCTGGTGGGCTGCAGTCCATGGGGCCGCTAAGAGTCGGCCCGACTGAGCGACTTCACTTTCACTTTTCACCTTCATGCATTGGAGAAGGAAATGGCAACCTACTCCAGTGTTCTTGCCTGGAGAATCCCAGGGACGGGGGAGTCTGGTGGGCTGCCGTCTATGGGGTCGCACAGAGTTGGACAAGACTGAAGCAACTTAGCAGCAGCAGCAGCAGCAGATGTTTTAAAAAAGTTTTCAATAATGTGTACAAGGCAAAGTATTTTACTGTAATATTGTTTTTGTTTGGAATCTTCAGTGAATCATTAAACTCCCAAACCTCCTCTTTAAAGCAATTCTCAGTCTGAAAGGGAAGATAGACATATAAGCAAAACACTATAATACAGACACAGATAATTAACATATTCACTAATAAATATATTCCCAGATAGATACAGAGGGGATTATAAGAAATTTGGATCTGAGTTCAGTTATTCATGTAGGACTGGGGGAATTAGGGAAATTCCTCCAGTTAGGGAAATTTCCTCCAAGAATTTGAGCTTGGTGTTAATAATGTGTAGGAAAATTCAGACAAATCTGGGAAAGGAGAATGTTAAGGCATTCCAGGGAGAGAAGAGAGTATGAACAAAAGCACAGAAATGAGAAAAGGCATGGTGTGTGCTGTGAACTGATGCAGTTGGGGACTGCTAGTGAGAGAGAAGGTCAGCGAGGGAGGCAACCCTAATTCTCTGCTTAGGAGTTGGACTCGATCCTAAGTGACTAGAGGTTTAACCACAAGGAGATTTGAAGTTGGGCAAATTTCCCTTTGGGCTCCATGGAGGATTATTTGAAAGACACAAGGGTGGGAAACAGATTATAGGGAGCTGAAGAGTGAATGAGAGATGAGAAAGTGTTGATCATGGTTTCAAGAAGTTTGGGGATTATAAAGAGAGGAGTAAATTGGATGGTGGCTGGTGGGAACAAAGGTTGGGCAGATTTTGTATTTTAGAATGGAAATGTATTTCTCTTCTGACATGCTGAGGAGATGGAACGGACAGTAAAGGGGAGTTTGAAAAGAAAAGAGTTGTTCTTCCCAGATGGCTACTCCTAGAGTGGAAAGTGGTCCATCGTCTTATCATTGTTTGGACTGTGCTTATTCTAGCCTCGCCCCCCACATTCGTTCAAGACTTTGAAGCCCGTGCTGTATGTAAGCTTTCTGTAAGTTATGTTTAAAATCATTCATTCCCAGGATGAAAGTAGATTTATCCTGAAGATATCGATATTTAGATTGTGCTTCTTGCTTCGTGTCAGAAAGAGAAATGGTTAATGAAGGTTGATCATAAACCAGCCTGTTTCAATTGGGGTCAGGGAAAGCATGCTTGTAGCTGCAGCACTGATGCCCCCTGCTGGACACCTTCAGAACAAAGCTTTTCCTTTTGCTTTTGTTTTCCTTCTGTCCTTCCTGAGCAATAAGATTCAAAATTTAATGTCAAACGCACACACTCACAAAAACACAATTAGACTTTTAGAGTCCCTCGTTTGTTAATCAGGCAGTAACTATTTACCACACAGCCTCATGATTCGATCATCCGGACTGGCCAGCATCTTCTACTTGGCCAGCATCTCCTGGGTAATGGTTTGATTATTAAAAATAGTATCAATATAATAGCAAATAAGCTATTTAGTGAACTCTTACCTTTTCCTCTAATCCATAATAAATATTAATTTCCTTATAATACTTTGGTTGTTACTGTTTGCTTCTCAGTAGAAGCTAGCATTACTGCTCTCCAATATGAGGGATGATTTATAAAAAAGCACAAATTTAAGAACATATTTAAAATGTTTGAACTACTTCCCCCCCCCCCCCACAGTGGAACAGTATTTGGGGGCTCTCTTGACCTCTCATTTTATATTTTGAAATTTTAAACAGTTTAGATCATTGTTTGAATTAGAGATTGTGATTTTTTTTTTTTTCCTAAAAGCAAAGTAGCCTTGATACACAATAGGCATCTACTGTTTTATTTGGCAATTTTTGAGAAAGTAAATGCAAAATTTCAAATGTTTAGACTTAGTTCATTTTTCCTAAGCCCCAGATGACGGCAGTGCATCCAGATTTTATTGTACTGGAGCCCATGAGGGAGAAGGATTCACCTCCACTGATTCAGTATGGCTAAATACTGCATTTAGTTCCATGTAATTCCAATCTTAAAGGTTTCTAATCCTAATACTGTATTGCTTTGTATTTTGAGCAAAGGACTACATGATCACTGTAACCACATCTACAGTTTTTCTACTAGTGAATGGCATTTTGCTTAGCACCTGGCTCCTTCCTTGGGCAGTAACAGGCCAAGGAGTCATTTCTAGGTAAGTACCATCCAATGGAACTTTCAACCATGGTGGTAATATTATACCTTGCAGGATCATTCCCTAAGTCATGTCTGATTCTTTGTAACCCCATGGATTATTCTTACCCCTGGCAAGAATACTGGAGTGGGTTGCTATTTCCTCCTACAGGGGATCTTTCTGACCCAGATCTCAAACCCACGTCTCCTGTGTCTCCTGCATTGGCAAGCTGGCTCTTTACCACTGAGCCACCTGGGAACCTACTCTGTCCAAAACATGTGGCCTTTGAGCACTTTAAATGCGTTGATGCTGTTCATACTACTAGTGGGTAGCACTCCTGCTAAGTGTGTGATGCTGCTGAGGGACTCAATTTTTAATTTGACTTACTATGAATTAATTTTTATGGTGGTAGCTACCCTCCTGGAGAATACAGTTCTAGATGGCACAAGTGAGTTGGTCAAATGATCAAAACTTTTCTCCTGACATCAAACTGACCAATGTTACTTTGAGGTTTAAAGCTTGCTCATGGCAGTCCATCCAGTATTCTTGCCCAGAGAATCCCATAAACAGAAGAGCCTGGCGGGCTACAGTCCATGGGGTCACAAAAAGCTGGACATGACTGAAGCGACTTAGCAGCAGCAGCAACTATCTTCAGTTCAATTAGTCAGAAAAGACTGCCTCAGAGTTAAACTTTTTTACAATATTGTTTTTTTTTAATTGAAGTATAGTTGATTTACAATGTTGTGTTAGTTTCAGGTATGTAGCACATTGATTCAGTTATATATAGATATATATTCTTTTTCAAATTCTTTTCCTTTATAGGTTATTACAAAATTTTGAGTATAGTCCCCTGTGATATACAGTAGGCCCTTGTTGGTTATCTAGTCAGTATATAGTAGTGTGTATATATTAAGCCCAAATTCTTAATTTATTCTCCCCACTCTTCTTTGGTAACCTTAGTTTTTTTCAGATATCTGTGGATCTATTTCTTTTTTTTAAATAATTAATTTGTGTCATTTCTTTTAGATTCCACATATAAGTGATATTATTTGGTATTTGTCTTTCTCCTGACTTACTTAGACATTCTCTAGGTCCATCCCTGTTGCTGCGTATGGCATTATTTCATTCTCTTTTATGGCTGAGTAATATTTCATTGTATAAATATACCACATTCTTTATCTGGGCTTCCCAGCTGGCACTAGTGGTAAAGAACCCTCCCTGCCAATTCAGGAGACGTAAGTTCAATCCCTGGGTCGGGAAGATCCCCTGGAGGAGGGCATGGCGACTCACTCCAGTATTCTGGCCCGGGGAATCTCATGGACAGAGAAGCCTGTGGCAGGTTCTAGTCCATTGGGTTGCAGAGTTGTATGCAACTGAAGTGACTGGGCATGCCTGCATGTGGATATTTAGGTTACTTCCATATCCTCGCTGTTGTAAATAGTGTTGCAGTGAACACTAGGGTGCATGTGTCTTTTCAAATTAGAGTTTTCTCTAGATATATTCCCAGGATTCCCTCTTTCTAAAGCTCACCACCATCATCCCCCAATCCCTGCCTTCCTATTTGTCTATACTGATGGATTTTCTCTGTTGTTGTTATTGCTGTTTGGTCATTCCATCCGTTTGCTGCTTCTGATCATTGACCTCTATGTTCTACACATTCTCCCTGGGCTTTAATTCCCATTTCTCTGCTATTGATTTCTTAATCCCTAGCAGCATCCCTGACCTGGCTATGCCACTCAGCACAAATCTGATTGCCTAGTGCTGTAGTCTCCAGCCTTTTTGGCACCAGGGACTGGTTTCACGGAAGACAGTTTTTCCACAGACCAGTGGTGGGAGGGGGTATGGTTTCAGAATGATTCAAGCACATTAGGGTGTGGCTGTAGATACAGATGAAGTTTCCCTCTCTGGCCTGCTGCTCACCTCCTGCTCTAGGGCTTGGTTCCTAACAATCGGTCCATGGCCTGGTGATTAGGGACCCCCGGCTAGTGGATATCTCCACTTGGGGAGCTCTGATAAAATACTCAAAGCTAAATTTGTATTCCACTAAGTGGGCTCTTCAAATAGACTGTATTACAGCCAACCAGTTACCACAGCAGGTACTGGGCTCCTTCACTCTGTTCCATGATGTAATCGATCCCCACGTTCTACTAATTTTAGCTCCTGATAATTTTCAAACCCAACTCCCTTCTCTCCATCTTTGTAATTACTGTCCTGTTCAATATCTCATCATCTGTCTCCCACAGCAGCAACCTTCTCAATGGTTTCGTTATTTTGTTCACTTGCAGCGCTTCCTCCACATAACCATGTCTTTTAAAAGACAGCTCTCCATTTTATACCCTCCAGTGTCTCCTGAGTTGCCTAAGGATCAACGCTAAGCCTCTTGCATTGCTCCGTGACCCACTCCACTAACTATCCAGCCCTGACTCCTCTCCTTCTGGCCTCACGCTTTGTCCTGCCATGATTGCAATGCTTGTTCCTCCTTGAACACCTTACTGCATTTCCTTTCCTTCCTTTCAAACCTCTGAGGATTTATTCATAATGTTCCCACTCTTAGGACCTTGGTCTGCCACCCCTACCCCAAACACACACCCCACTTCCTGACTATTTCCTCCTTATTCAGGCACAACTCAGGCACCCTTTCCTCTAAGACACTTCTTTTTTTAATTCCCGGGTTAGAACACATCACCCTACTCAGGCTCTTTGTATATCTTTGTCTTTGCAATTACAATTGTTGGTTTGCTCACTCAGTTGCTTAAAAGCAAGGATTTATCTTATTCAATGACTGTACCCAGTAGATGCTCAAAAGTTTTATGAAATTAAAAAAATATATTTATTTATTTGGCTGCACTGGGTCCTAGTCAAGGCACACAGGATCCTCGATTTTTGCTGCGTCATGGGAAATCTTTAGTTGTGGCACATGATCCCTTAGTTGCGGATGTGGGATCCAGTTTCCAGATCAGGGATTGAACCCAGTCAGTTAGTTCAGTCGTTCAGTCGTGTCCTACTCTGTGACCCCATGGACTGCAGCACGCCAGGTTTCCCTGTCCATCACCAACTCCTGGAGCTTGCTCAAACTCATGTCCATTGAGTCGGTGATGCCATCCAACCATCTCATCCTCTGTCGGCCCCTTTTCCTCCTGCCTTTAATCTTTCCCAGCATCAGGGTCTTTTACAATGAGTCAGTTCTTTGCATCAGGTGGCCAAAGTGTTGGAGTTTCAGCTTCAGCGTCAGTCCTTCCAATGAATATTCAGGACTGATTTCCTTTAGGATTGACTGGTTGGATCTCCTTGCAGTCCAAGGGACTCTCAGGAGTCTTCTCCAACACCACAGTTCAAAAACTTCAATTCCTTGGTGCTCAGATTGAACCTAGACCCCCTGTATTGCAAGTGTTAAGTCCCAGCCACTGGACCACAAGGGAAGTCCCTTTATAAAACTTTTGAATGAAACTCATGATCAAATTGTAAGAACTGGTTCTCTCATCATAGCGTGTAGAAAATAGAGGGTAAGCTTATATGGAAGAAAATTATATGGCAGCTCTGGATAAGACTTTCCTATATTCAGATTGTCCCAACCTCTCTGCCCAACTGCCCAGTCATGACAGATTTCTTTACAAAATCATTCCAGGTGACCTGTAGCTCATCTCAAATGTCTGCTATGACAATCAATAGTAAAATCAGTTCTGCCAGATAGTGATGGTGAGGGGGCATCACAGACACTCCCTAGGAAAGAGGAATTGCCAGTGCACGAGACCCAAGAGACCTGGGCTCAATCCCTGGGTCGGGAAATCACCTGAAGGAGGGCATGTCAACCCACTCCAGTGTTCTTGCCTAGAGAATCCCATGGACAAAGGAGCTTCTCGGGCTACTGCCCGTGGGGTCACAAAGAGTCGGATACGGCTGAGCAAATGAGCTCACATGCCGGGAGCCGGCATATTGCATATTGAGTGCATATTGCATATTGCATATTGAGTGCAGCACTTTCCACAGCATCATCTTTCAGGATCTGGAATAGCTCAACTGGAATTCTATCACTGCCGGGAGCCAGCGTGAGGAACTCCGGCCATGACAAAGGTCATGAGGAAGGAGGCTCGGCATACGCAAAAGCGGGATCAAGCCTCAGGAGTCCCCCTGGAAATTCTCGAGCATCTACCCCCAAAACCAGAGTCTGCCTACTTTCTGCTTTGTGCTTTCACCTACACCTCTGACTTTACGGGGGGCTGTCCCCCACTACCTCTCTCTGAAAAAAGAGTTAGCTTACAGCTCCAGTTAATAATTCCTGGGTGTGACAGTGTTTCAACCTACAAACTCCTTTGGAAGTCCTCTAGCCTGCCTGAATAGGTTTTTCTGGCCACATGTGATTGTTCAGAGCCTCCCAGCTGTGAGAGGCAGGAGATGTTCTAAACTGTCTAAACACAGATTCCTTTGAGTAGTTAAAAGATTGATTATAAATTGTATTGGTGAAGGGTTTTTCACTTATTGGGCCAATGTTTGCTGCTAAGTCTCCATACTCCTTACCTACTGTGTCCTTGGTAGTGTATTGATTGATATAATGGGTGTATAGAAATGTAAGTAGTAGCCTCAATGTTTGTAACCTTGGACCCTTGAGTTAATTCTTTTCTTGATTGAGCCCACCTCACCTTTGCCCTATAGGAATGCAGCTTTGTCCAATGCTTTTTTGGAGGCTGGTGCCTGACTTTGGAATAATCACCTTTAGAGAAAAATAAGTTTCTTAAAATGTTAACAGGCCTCCTGGCCAGAAGATGATGTCAATCACCTGAACTTTTGCATATGATAAGTTTGAAAGCCTGGCTTCGATTCGAACCAGGAACTGCTGTCCTTGCATGACTCCACCCCTTCCCCCATTATCCTCTATGCATAACTTAAGGTATAAAAACTACTTTGGAAAATAAAGTGAGGGCCTTGTTCACCGAAACTTGGTCTCCCCATGTCGCTCTCTCTTTCAAATTCTGGCTGAGTCTCCATCTGCAGCGCGGAACCCGCCATGCTTGCTAATTATGCCTGGGCTTCTAAGATCCGACTGGGGAGGCCTCAGTGTCTCCTCTCCTTCGGGAGAATGGAAGGACGACTGCAGCCTACGTAAGTGGTGCAAACTTCTTGTCTTGAAGTTTTATTGGTCTCCCGCGTAAACCAAGCTACTCAGCCTCTTTTCTCCACTGAATTTTCCTACTGAGCTATCCTCATTCTATTACTCTTTATATCTCTGAATAAATAAATAAATAAATAGGTCGCCTATGCCGTCTCTCCTTCGAATACCCTGGATCAGCCGGGGCTGGTCCCCGGCATTCACACTCATGGCTGCATCTGTAGAGACAGTTGAGTGGTACTCTTGCTATAGATGCCCCCTTTAAGTGATTTGTACAGGGTGGCAAGACAAGGGTTGACATAGCACAATAAGGGTTTATCATGTACAACAAAAAATAAATAAAAGTGTGAGTCCCAGGCCAATCCTTCTCACATGCAAGAATAATCAAAGAAAAAGAAAAAAAAATTATCTTGTTTAAAAATGAGGGCTGCTTTCTAAATCACAGCAGATGGTAAACCAAGGGGAAGATGTGACTCATTGTATCTATTTAGAGAAAACCAGTGAACAGAGTGTTACCCATCTACTTATGACTTTGTTTGCCTGTGAACTAGCCTCAGATATTTACCAAATTTATCAAACTGTCCCATTGTAAAAATGGCTTAGTAAAGAAAAAGGGCAGGAAATGACTGTTGACCAGTCATTATATTACAGAAAAACATGAACCCCCACCCCGCAAACCAAGACCCCTAAAGGAACATATCCACAGATGGGTTCTTTTGCATATTACAAGATGCCCAAGTGCAGATGGACCTCAGTTGTCTACAGTGCCCTCATCCACAAAGCCTTATGATTTCCACACTGTGTCAGTCAGGGAATTACACCTCTTCATTAGTTTTTACCACCGCTCCAAGTACCCTAAGCATTATATGAGATTTATGAATCACACTCAAGAGCCTGTTGCCCTAAAATTCCTCTTGGACCACTCCCTTTCCAATCCCCTACTTCTTACGCTGTGATGCATCCTGCATCTCAGCTCACCTCCCCATCCGGTGGATGCCAGCAGACCTTGCATTTTGTTTCCTCCTCACAATTCTCAGGCAGGTATAATGCAGAGCAATTCATCTGTCCCAAGCTCTACTTCAAACTTATGTTCCATCACCCGCCAAAGCTTTTAGCATTCTAGTTAGAATATCCACCCTTTTGGGGAATGATTCAATTATTAAACATATTTTGTATGTCACTGACATACATTGACATACACAGAGGATTTCTTCATAATGAGGACACTAACAGATGGAGAAATATACCATGTTCATGGATTGGAAGAATCAATGTAGTGAAAATGAGTATACTACCCAAAGCAATCTATAGATTCAATGCAATCCCTATCAAGCTACCAACAGCATTCTTCACAGAGCTAGAACAAATAATTTCACAATTTGTATGGAAAAACAAAAAACCTCGAATAGCCAAAGCGATCTTGAGAAAGAAGAATGGAACTGGAGGAATCAACCTACCTGACTTCAGGCTCTACTACAAAGCCACAGTTATCAAGACAGTATGGTACTGGCACAAAGACAGAAATATAGATCAATGGAACAAAATAGAAAGCCCAGAGATAAATCCACGCACATATGGACACCTTATCTTCGACAAAGGAGGCAAGAATATACAATGGATTAAAGACAATCTCTTTAACAAGTGGTGCTGGGAACTCTGGTCAACCACTTGTAAAAGAATGAAACTAGAACACTTTCTAACACCATACACAAAAATAAACTCAAAATGGATTAAAGATCTAAACGTAAGACCAGAAACTATAAAACTCCTAGAGGAGAACATAGGCAAAACACTCTCTGACATACATCACAGCAGGATCCTCTATGACCCACCTCCCAGAATATTGGCAATAAAAGCAAAAATAAACAAATGGGACCTAATTAACCTTAAAAGCTTCTGCACATCAAAGGAAACTATTAGCAAGGTGAAAAGACAGCCTTCAGAATGGGAGAAGATAATAGCAAATGAAGCAACTGACAAACAACTAATCTCGAGAATATACAAGCAACTCCTACAGCTCAACTCCAGAAAAATAAATGACCCAATCAAAAAATGGGCCAAAGAACTAAATAGACATTTCTCCAAAGAAGACATACAGATGGCTAACAAACACATGAAAAGATGCTCAACATCACTCATTATCAGAGAAATGCAAATCAAAACCACTATGAGGTACCATTTCACACCAGTCAGAATGGCTGCAATCCAAAAGTCTACAAGTAATAAATGCTGGAGAGGGTGTGGAGAAAAGGGAACCCTCTTACACTGTTGGTGGGAATGCAAACTAGTGCAGCCACTATGGAGAACAGTGTGGAGATTCCTTAAAAAACTGGAAATAGACATGCCTTATGATCCAGCAATCCCACTGCTGGGCATACACACTGAGAAAACCAGAAGGGAAAGAGACACGAGTACCCCAATGTTCATCGCAGCACTGTTTATAATAGCCAGGACATGGAAGCAACCTAGATGTCCATCAGCAGATGAATGGATAAGAAAGCTGTGGTACATATACACAATGGAGTATTATTCAGCCATTAAAAAGAATACATTTGAATCAGTTCTAATGAGGTGGATGAAACTGGAGCCTATTATACAGAGTGAAGTAAGCCAGAAAGAAAAACACCAATACAGTATACTAACGCATATATATGGAATTTAGAAAGATGGTAACAATAACCCTGTGTACGAGACAGCAAAAGAGACACTGATGTATAGAACAGTCTTATGGACTCTGTGGGAGAGGGAGAGGGTGGGAAGATTTGGGAGAATGGCATTGAAACATGTAAATATCATGTATGAAATGAGTTGCCAGTCCAGGTTCGATGCACGATACTGGATGATTGGGGCTGGTGCACTGGGACGACCCAGAGGGATGGAATGGGGAGGGAGGAGGGAGGAGGGTTCAGGATGGGGAACACATGTATACCTGTGGCGGATTCATTTTGATATTTGGCAAATCTAATACAGTTATGTAAAGTTTAAAAATAAAATAAAATTTAAAAAAAAAAAAAAAGACAAAAAAAAAAAAAAAAAAAAAAACAAAACCCACATCATTGAAATCTGTTTCAAAAAGGTCAGTTTACATTTTTAATCCTACATGGGCTTCCCAGGTGGCTCATCTGGTAAAGAACCCATCTGCCAATGCAGGAGATGCAAGAGACGTGGGTTCAATCCTCAGGTCAGGAAGATCCTCTAGAGAAGGAAATGGCAACCCACCCCAGTATTCTTGCTGGAGAATTCCATAGACAGAGGAGCCTGGAAGGCTACAGTTCAGGGAGTTGCAAAGAGTTGGACATGACTGAGTATGCAGGCTCACACACACACATAGGTAGAAACTAAGATTTCAAATATATACTATTAATCAAAAAATCTTCAAACCTAAAATTGTGTCCTTTTTATACATCACAGTGGGACGGATACATACGTGGAGACGAAGATAAGATAAAATTGGAAGAAAATTATATCCTTTTAGGTAACAGAACCTAGAGATGAATGAAAAATAAGGCAGGCAAATAGTCTGGAGATTAATCTGATTAAAACAAATATAATTTGGTTTACATAAAGCTTTGTACATAAGTCAGATCTGCTTTGTATATAAGACAAAATATAATAAGCCTTGCACCCAGATAGTTCCCTGGAATACCAACCCCCTATCATGTTTTCTGCTCATTTGAAAACAATACAGAAGTTGCCAAATTCTTTAGCGCCTCAAAACCTGCAAACAAAGCTACACATGAAAAGTTCACACATTTTATACAGTCACCATGCCTCTTTAGATGATATTCTTTGATCTGCAATGGTTCCAATCTTTCTCTGACTTGATAATTTTGTAGAATACCTCCTCCATATGAGCTTTAGCTGATGTTTCTTCATCATTTGATTCAGATATACATATTTGCCAGGAAAGTTCAAAAGAGAGTTTTACTGTTTTCAGGGCATTTTAACAAGAGACTCATAATGTGTGACATTACAGGGAAGGTTATCTTTGATTTCTCAGTTACGGTGGCATCTGTACTTTTGACATGTGCCCATCATTCGATCCCTGGGTTGGGAAGATCCCCTGGAGAAGGGCATAGCAACCCACTCCAGTATTCTTGCCTGGAGAATCCCCATGAACAAAGGAGCCTTGTGGGCTACAGTTCATGGGGTCGCAAAGAGTCAGACATGATTGAAGTGGCTTAGTATGCACGCACATCATTCTTTAAGATCTTCCTTAATTTCAGGTACAGTGAGAAATTCCAAGCTCCTCTTGTCCCTTCTCTGCTTCAGTCCCTTAATCAACGACTTTTCTAATAGTGTTTTATAGTGACAAATGGTTTTAATTTGCCAAGATTTGAGCTTTATGTTCACTCATTGCTACTGGAACCACTCAACCTCTCAATCTCTCTTGAATCATTGCTTCAAGAACTCAGAAGAAAGAGCTAGAAATAAATTATGCATATAAACATACATTTCTATGTCTCTGTCCATAACCACCAGTTTATACTGGTACCTCTAAATTCCAACCCAATTCCACAAAGTTCCTTCTAGCTACCTCCCTTTCTGTATTTTTTAAAAATTTGTTTATTTTTTATTGAAGGATAATTGCTTTACAGAATTTTGCTGCTTTCTGTCAAACCTCAATGTGAATCAGCCATAGGTATACATATATCCCCTCCCTTTGAACCTCCCTCCCAGCTCCCTCCCCATCCCATCCCTCTAGGTTGATACAGAGCCCCTGTTTGAGCTTCCTGAGCCATACAGCAAATTCCCGTTGGCTATCTCTTACATATGGTAATGTAAGTTTCCACGTTACTCTTTCCATACATCTCACCCTCTCCTCCCCTCTCTCCATGTCCGTAAGTCTGTTTCTTCATTGTTGTTCTGTGAATAAATTCTTCACTATCATTTTTTCTAGATTCCAAATATATGCATTAGAATACGGTATTTATCTTTCTCTTTCTGATTCACTTCACTCTGTACAATAGGTTCTAGGTCATCCACCTCATTAGAACTGATTCCAATGTGTTCCTTTTTATGGCTGAGCAATATTCCATGTATATATACCACAACTTCTTTATCCATTCATCTGCTGATGGACATCCAGGTTGCTTCCATGTTCTAGCTATTGTTAATAGTGCTGCAATGAACAATGGGATACATGTTTCTCTTTCAATTTTGGTTTCCTCAGGGTATATATACGTAGGAGTAGGATTGCAGCGTCATATGGTGGTTTTATTCCTAGTTTTTCAAGGAATCTCCATACCATCTTCCATAGTGACTGTATCAATTTACATTCCCACCAACAGTGCAAGAGCGTTGCCTTTTCTCCACACCCTCTCCAGCATTTATTGTTTGTAGACATTTTGATGAGGGCCATTCTGACCAGTGTGAGGTGATATCTCATTGTAGTTTTGATTTGCATTTCTCTAATAATGAGTGATGTTGAGCATCTTTTCATGTGTTTGTTAGCCATCTGTATGTCTTCTTTGGAGAAATGTCTGTTTATGTCTTTTTCCCATTTTTGATTGGGTTGTTTGTCTGGCATTGGTATGAGCTGCTTGTATATTTTGGAAATCAATCCTTTGTCAGTTGTCTCATTTGCTATTATTTTCTCCCAGTTTGAGGGTTGTCTTTTCACCTTGCTTGTAGTTTCCTTTACAGTGCAAAAGCTTTTAAGTTTAATCAGGTCCCACTTGTTTACTTTTGTTTTTATTTCTGTTACTCTAGGAGGTGGGTCATAGATAATCTTGCTTTGATTTATGTCAGCAAGTGTTCTGCCTATGTTTTCCTCTAAGAGTTTTATAGTTTCTGGTATTACATTTAGGTCTATCCATTTTGAGTTTATCTTTGTGTATGGTGTTAGGAAGTGTTCTAATTTCATTCTTTTACATGTAGCTGTCCAGTTTTCCCAGCACCATTTATTGAAGAGGCTATCTTTGCCCCATTGTATATTCTTGCCTCCTTTGTCAAAAATAAGGTACCCATAGTTGCATGGGTTTATTTCTGGGCTTTCTATCTTGTTCCATTGGCCTGTATTTCTGTTTTTGTGCCAGTACCATACTGTCATGATGACTGTAGCTTTGTAGTATAATCTGAAGTCAGGAAGGTTGATTCCTCCAACTCCATTCTTCTTTCTCAAGACTGCTTTGGATATTCAGGAATTGTGAAATTTTTTGTTCTTGTTCTGTGAAAAATGCCATTGGTAATTTGATGGGGATTGCATTAAATCTGTAGGTTGCATTTGGTAGTATAGTCATTTTCACAATATTGATTCTTTCTACTCAGGAACATGGAATATCTCTCCATCTGTTTATGTTATCTTTGATTTCTTTCATTAGTGTCTTATAATTTTCTGTGTATAGATCTTTTGTCTCCTTAGGTAAGTTTATTCCTAGATATTTAATTCTTTTTGTTGCGATGGTGAATGGGATTGATTCCTTAATTTCCCTTTCTGATTTTTCATTGTAAGTATATAGAAAAGCAAGTGATTTCTGTGTATTGATTTTGTACACTACAACTTTGCTAAATTCACTGATTAGCTCTAGTAATTTTCTGATACTATCTTTAGGGTTTTCTATGTACAGGAAGGGAGGCAGTGAGGAGATACCCCTCGTCCAAGGTAAGGAGCAGCAGCTGCGCTTTGCTGGAGTAGCCGTGAAGAGATACCCCACGCCCAAGGTAAGAGAAACTCAAGTAAGGCAGTAGGTGTTGCAAGAGGGCATCAGAGGGCAGACACACTGAAACAATACTCACAGAAAACTAGTCAATCTAATCACACTAGGACCACAGCCTTGTCTAACTCAATGAAACTAAGCTATGCCTATGGGGCAACCCAAGACAGGCGGGTCATGGTGGAGAGATCTGACAGAATGTGGTCCCCTGGAGAAGGGAATGGCAATCCACTTCAGTATTCTTTCCTTGAGAACCCCATGAACAGTATGAAAAGGCAAAATGATAGGATACTGAAAGAGGAACTCCCCAGGTCAGTAGGTGCCCAATATGCTACTGGAGATCAGTGGAGAAATAACTCCAGAAAGAATGAAGGGATGGATCCAAAGCAAAAACAATACCCAGCTGTGGATGTGACTGGTGATGGAAGCAAGGTCTGATGCTGTAAAGACCAATATTGCATAGGAACCTGGAATGTCAGGTCCATGAATCAAGGCAAATTGGAAGTGGTCAAACAAGAGATGGCAAGAGTGAATTTCGACATTCTAGGAATCAGTGAACTAAAATGGACTGGAATGGGTGAATTTAACTCAGATGACCATTATATCTACTACTGTGGGCAGGAATCCCTCAGAAGAAATGGAGTAGCCATCATGGTCAACAAAAGAGTCCGAAATGCAGTACTTGGATGCAGTCTCAAAAATGACAGAATGATCTCTGTTCGTTCCCAAGGCAAACCATTCAATATCACAGTAGTCCAAGTCTATGCCCCAACCAGTAATGCTGAAGAAGCTGAAGTTGAATGGTTCTATGAAGACCTACAAGACCTTTTAGAACTAACACCCAAAAAAGATGTCCTTTTCATTATAGGGGACTGGAATGCAAAAGTAGGAAGTCAAGAAACTCCTGGAGTAACAGGCAAATTTGGCCTTGGAATACGGAATGAAGCAGGGCAAAGACTAATAGCGTTTTGCCAAGAAAATGCACTGGTCATAACAAACACCCTTTTCCAACAACACAAGAGAAGACTCTACATATGGACATCACCAGATGGTCAACACCGAAATCAGATTGATTATATTCTTTGCAGCCAAAGATGGAGAAGCTCTATACAGTCAGCAAAAACAAGACCAGGAGCTGACTGTGGCTCAGACCATGAACTCCTTATTGCCAAATTCAGACTTAAATTGAAGAAAGTAGGGAAAACCACTAGACCATTCAGGTATGACCTAAATCAAATCCCTTATGATTATACAGTGCAAGTGAGAAATAGATTTAAGGGCCTAGATCTGATAGATAGAGTGCCTGACGAACTATGGACAGAGGTTCGTGACATTGTACAGGAGACAGGGATCAAGACCATCCCCATGGAAAAGAAATGCAAAAAAAGCAAAATGGCTGTCTGGGGAAGCCTTACAAATAGCTGTGAAAAGAAAAGAAGCAAAAAGCAAAGGAGAAAAGGAAAGATATAAACATCTGAATGCAGAGTTCCAAAGAATAGCAAGGAGAGATAAGAAAGCCTTCCTCAGGGATCAGTGCAAAGAAATAGAGGAAAACAACAGAATGGGAAAGACTAGAGATCTCTTCAAGAAAATTAGAGATACCAAGGGAACATTTCATGCAAAGATGGGCTTGATAAAGGACAGAAATGGTATGGACCTAACAGAAGCAGAAGATATTAAGAAGAGGTGGCAAGAATACACAGAAGAACTGTACATAAAAGATCTTCACAACCCAGATAATCACGATGGTGTGATCACTGACCTAGAGCCAGACATCCTGGAATGTGAAGTCAAGTGGGCCTTAGAAAGCATCACTGGGAACAAAGCTAGTGGAGATGATGGAATTCCACTTGAGCTATTCCAAATCCTGAAAGATGATGCTGTGAAAGTGCTGCACTCAATATGCCAGCAAATTTGGAAAGCTCAGCAGTGGCCACAGGACTGGAAAAGGTCAGTTTTCATTCCAGTCCCAAAGAAAGGCAATGCCAAAGAATGCTCAAACTACCACACAATTGCACTCATCTCACACGCTAGTAAAGTAATGCTCAAAATTCTCCAAGCCAGGCTTCAGCAATATGTGAACCGTGGACTTCCTGATGTTCAAGCTGGTTTTAGAAAAGGCAGAGGAGCAGGAGATCAAATTGCCAACATCTGCTGGATCATGGAAAAATCAAGTGAGTTTCAGAAAAACATCTATTTCTGCTTTATTGATTATGCCAAAGCCTTTGACTGTGTAGATCACAATAAACTGTGGAAAGTTCTTCAAGAGATGGGAATCCAGACCACCTGATCTGCCTCTTGAGCAATTTGTATGCAGGTCAGGAAGCAACAGTTAGAACTGGACATGGAACAACAGACTGGTTCCAAATAGAAAAAGGAGTACATCAAGGCTGTATATTGTCACCCTGCTTATTTAACTTATATGCAGAGTACATCATGAGAAACGCTGGACTGGAAGAAACACAAGCTGGAATCAAGATTGCCGGGAGAAATATCAATAACCTCAGATATGCAGATGACACCACCCTTATGGCAGAAAGTGAAGAGGAACTCAAAAGTCTCTTGATCAAAGTGAAAGTGGAGAGTGAAAAAGTTGGCTTAAAGCTCAACATTCAGAAAACGAAGATCATGGCATCTGGTCCCATCACTTCATGGGATATAGATGGGGAAACAGTGGAAGCAGTGTCAGACTTTATTTTTTTGGGCTCCAAAATCACTGCAGATGGTGACTGCAGCCATGAAATTAAAAGACACTTACTCCTTGGAAGGAAAGTTATGACCAACCTCGACAGCATATTCAAAAGCAGAGACATTACTTTGCCAACAAAGGTCCGTCTAGTCAAGGCTATGGTTTTTCCTGTGGTCATGTATGGATGTGAGAGTTGGACTGTGAAGAAAGCTGAGCGCTGAAGAATTGATGCTTTTGAACTGTGGTGTTGGAGAAGACTCTTGAGAGTCCCTTGGACTGCAAGGAGATCCAACCAGTCCATTCTGAAGGAGATTAGCCTTGGGATTTCTTTGGAAGGAATGATGCTAAAGCTGAAACTCCAGTACTTTGGCCACCTTATGTGAAGAGTTGACCCATTAGAAGACTCTGATGCTGGGAGGGATTGGAGGCAGGAGGAGAAGGGAATGACAGAGGATTAGATGGCTGGATGGCATCACTGACTTGATGGACATGAATGTGAGTGAACTCCGGGAGTTGGTGATGGAAGGGAGGCCTGGCGTGCTGTGATTCATGGGGTTGCAAAGAGTCGGACACGACTGAGCGATTGAACTGAACTGAACTGATGTACAGTATCATATCATCTGCAAACAGGGACAGCTTTACTTCTTCTTTTCCAATCTGGATTCCTTTTATTTCTTTTTCTTCTCTGATTGCTATAGCTAGGACTTCCAGAACTATGTTGAATAATAGTGGTGAAAGTGAAGACACCCTTGTCTTGTTCCTGCTCTTAGCGGGAATGCTTTCTATTTTTCAGCATTGAGAATAATGTTTGCTGTAGGCTTATCATATATGGCCTTTGCTACATTAAGATAGGTTCCTTCTATGCACATTTTTTGAAGAGTTTTAATCATAAATCAGTGCTGAATTTTGTCAAAGGCTTTTTCTGCATCTATTGAGATTATCATATGGTTTTTATCTTTCAATTTATTAATATGGTGTATCGCATTGATTGATTGGCATATATTGAAGAATCCTTGCATCCCTGGAATATACCCAACTTGATCATAGTGTATGAGCTTTTTGATATGTTGCTGAATTCCCTTTCTGTATTTTAACCCCCTTTTCCAACAATGAGAATTCTGGTGTCCATTTTTATCAGCACATTTACTTATTTGCTCAATCACAGAAAAGAGTAAACGCAGTTTCAATACCACTAATGCACACCATAGGGAAAACAAACCTACCAGGTTAATATTGTTTTAATAACCATAATAGCTCTTGTCTTTAAGGATCTATAGACAAAACTGTTTTCTGTTCAAAATTGCATTTTCCTCCTTCTGGGCAGCTATGTTATTCATCTGAAATAAAATTAGATACATTAGTTTTTGTTTATATTACACTTTCATTCTCTCCTTCATCTTTGCTGCTTTTCTTTTGTTATTTTTAGTCTGAAAAACATTAATATGGCTTCAAAAGTCAAACTACACAAAAAGGTCATTACTTCTACATCAAGTCCATCCCATGAACACCTCCCCTGTAGGTAACAAGTCTCATTACATTTTATTCTTCCTGTTTCCTTTTGCTAATGTAAATACACGCAAGTATTTCTTGTTTCCTTTCACAAAGGATAGCATTTACATGATCCTAGGAGTAGATACCTCCTGGAGTTTTGTGCGCTGGATGTCTCACTTGACTTATCACAGTCCCCATCTTGCCTACTAAGGAAGAAAAAAAAAACAACAAACCAACTCATGCCTGGTTTACAGATGAATGTGTGAAGCATCCAGTAGCCACCAGAAGTAGATACCATAGCCTTGTAACACCACTCAGATGAAGGCCTGAAAGATGGGGCCTAAAAAATACAAGTTTTGACTTAAACAGTTCGTATTAGTTACTGGGCTTCCCATGTGGTGCAGTGGTAAAGAATCTGCCTACAATGCAGAAGATGCAAGAGAGACTGGTTCGATCCCTGAGTCAGGAATTTCCCCTGGAGGAAGAAATGGCAACCCATTCCAGTATTCTTGCCTGAAAAATCCCATGGAGAGAGGCGCCTGGTGGACTACAGCCCAAAGGGTCACAGAGTCGGACACGACTGACTGACTGAGTAGTATGGGTCAAAGACAGAGAAAATGCAGAAGCTGGACAACAGGGGTCCTCCGCTCTAGAGCTGATCTGAATGCCGCATCACTGGCTGCCCAGCTTGCTGGTAGCAGAAACAACCACCACCGTCACCGGAGGCTGATTACTATTCCCCTCCTACCTTCCAGGGAACAGCTGCATGCCCTCACTAGATGCTCATTCTGGATAGAGGTTTGCATTTTTGCCCACTGTACTTCTCCTAACATCTTCTTGTGTGGTGCCATGCTTACCATCCTGTTTTTCCATACAGCATGGCTTCAGAACAAAGAAACTCATTTTATGGAAAGAGAAGAGATGCAATGATGCCACAGTCAAATTCTTTATTGCTTTTACCATTCTAGATGAAAGTGAAAGTGAAAGTTTCTCATTGGTGTCTGACTCCTTGTGACCCCATGGATTATATAGTCCATGAAATTCGCCAGGCCAGAATACTGGAGTAGGTAGCCTTTTCCTTCTTTAGGGGATCTTCCAAACCCAGGAATCGAACATAGGTCTTCCACATTGCAGGTGGATTCTTTACCAGCTGAGCCACAAGGGAAACCCAAGAATACTCACATGGGTAGCCTATCCCTTCTCCAGCAGATCTTCCTGACCCAGGAATCGAACCAGCATCTCCTGCATTGTAGGCAGATTCTTTACCAACTGAGCTCTCAGAGATAGAATTGGCCTACTGAAACCTCAGCTACAGAGCTAATTTTCTGCAGTTTCTCCACAGTGTCCAATAGGATGTGGTGTGTACATAAAATTGGTAACAACCATTTGATTCTGTTTCCTCCCACAGTAAGACCAAGCATGAAAACAGGAAGGGTTTAGCTAATATACCTAATAACTTAGTCACAAAATTTTTACTTCCCACCTTCATAGCTTTGAACTCTGATACATCCCCTGAGGATGTAACAATTATTTCCCAGTTGGAAACTGGGACGGCCACTTAGTCATTTGTGTGTTATCATTCTGTAGAACAAACAAACAAAGAAAAGAGGAACTTCCCTCGTGGTCCAGTGTCTAAGACTCTGTGTTTCCAATGCAGGGGGCCAAGGTTCCACCCTGGTCAGGAAACTAATCCACATGCCACAACTGAGAGTTTGCATGCCACAACGAAGATCAAAGACCCTGCTTGCTTTAACTGAGATCCCACACTGCCAGATAAGTAAAAGAAAAAAAAAATTCAATAAAAAGAAACAAAAAACACCACACATAGACTTAGAAAGGAGATCGCTGTGGTAGCTAATGTTATAGATCCCAAATAGCATGATGAAATTTGTTTGTTGCTGTATAAGGACAGAAAGGGAGGGGTGTGTCTGAAATCTAGAGGATTCTATGGGATACCCTCTGATATATCCATGACAAGTAAAGAAGACAGTGGCAATTCAATTAAGGTAAAATTATTGAGAACTTAGATCCTTTCCTAGTGGCTCAGATGGTAAAGAATTTGCCTCCAGTGCAGGAGACCTGGGTTCCATCCCTGGGTCAGGAAGATCCTCTGGAGAAGGAAATGGCAGCCCACTCCAGCATTTTTGCCTGGAGAATCCCATGAACAGAGAAGCCTGGCGGGCTACAGTTCACAGGGTTGCAAAAAGTCGGACACAACTGAGTGACTAACACTTTCACTTTCACTTAGATCCTTTAAGAATGAAAGTTTGGGGTATTTAGGTAATCCTAACCAGCTGAAGTGTTAACTGGATGCAAATATAACCCAATGAGTAGTAAGGAAAAGGAAGTTATAAACGTAAAGCTGAAGTTATAGACGTGATTTTTTAGAATTTGCTCATCCACCCTGTCTTAGGGTACCTACCCAGAGGCTTCCCTGGTGGTTCAGATGGTAAAGGAGGATCCCCTGGAGAAGGGAATAGCTACCCACTCCAGTATTCTTGCCTGGAGAATTCCATGGACAGAGGAGTGGTGAGTTACAGTCCATGAGGCCACAGAGTTGGACACGACTGAGAGATTAACATATTATCCTTCAGTCACTGGTAAGCTTTACTTTTCCTCCTAGCCCTTAGCTCTCTCTGAAATAATATTGTCTATATACTCTAATTTTTTACCGTCTTTCTGTCACTGGGTATAAACTCCATGAGGCCAAGAGATCTGTCTTTGTTCACTGCCCTCTGTCTTATACCAAGAATAGTGAGTGCTTGGCACTTAGTGATAACCTCAGATATGCAGAGGACACCACCCTTATGGCAGAAAGTGAAGAGGAACTCAAAAGTCTCTTGATGAAAGTGAAAGTGGAGAGTGAAAAAGTTGGCTTAAAGCTCAACATTCAGAAAACTAAGATCATAGCATCTGGTCCCATCACTTCATGGGAAATAGATGGGGAAACAGTGGAAACAGTGTCAGACTTTATTTATTTGGGCTCCAAAATCACTGCAGATGGTGATTGCAGCCATGAAATTAAAAGATGCTTACTCCTTGGAAGGAAAGTTATGACCAATCTAGATAGCATATTCAAAAGCAGAGACATTACTTTGCCAACAAAGGTCCGTCTAGTCAAGGCTATGGTTTTTCCTGTAGTCATGTATGGATGTGAGAGTTGGACTGTGAAGAAAGCTGAGTGCTGAAGAATTGATGCTTTTGAACTGTGGTGTTGGAGAAGACTCTTGAGAGTCCCTTGGACTGCAAGGAGATCCAACCAGTCCATTCTGGAGGAGATCAGTCCTGGGTGTTCACTGGAAGGAATGATGCTAAAGCTGAAACTCCAGTACTTTGGCCACCTCATGCGAAGAGTTGACTCATTGGAAAAGACCCTGATTCTGGGAGGGATTGGGGGCAGGAGGAGAAGGGGACGACAGAGGATGAGATGGCTGGATGACATCACCGACTCAATAAATATGAGTTTGAGTGAACTCCGGGAGTTGGTGATGGACAGGGAGGCCTGGCGTGCTGTGATTCATGGGTCGCAAAGAGTCGGACACAACTGAGCGACTGAACTGAACTGGCACTTAGTGAGTCTCAGGAAACATTTATTAAATCAATGTGTTGGTTCATATCTTTCCTTATCATGTCTTCCGTATTTTTATCTCTGCAATTTTTAGGTTTAATGCAAAACAAAAAGGCTGACTCTCTCCTAGACAACAGGAGTTCTTCCTGCCTGATTGCTGATTGTCTTTCAGCTGAGACACTGTTTTTGTTTTTTTTTTTTTTCCCTGCATTCGAACTTGAACTTAAACATCAGCTCTTTGTTGGTCTTGAGCCTGCTGGCCTTTGACTGGAACTTCACTTTTGACTCACCTGGGACATCAACATGCTGACTACAGTTCCGTGATCATCATGTGAGGCTATTTTTATAACATATATATATATTATGAAAAAAAGTATAATGTATATATATGAAAACAAACACGTCTTATTGATCTTAAACGTATCTTAAACACATCTTAAAACCACTAGACCATTCAGGTATGACCTGCATCAAATCCCTTATGATTATACAGTGGGCTGACAAACAGATTCAGGGGGTTAGATCTGATAGAGGGTCCCTGAAGGTCTGTGGATGGAGGCTCAAAACATTATACAGGAGGCGGTGACCAAAACCATGCCAAGGAAAAAGAAACGCAAGAAGGCAAATGGTTGCCTGCGAAGGCCTTCCAAGTAGCTGAGAAAAGAAGACTCATACCCAGAGGCTCACAATTCTTTTCTGTAAATGACACGGAGATAAACACTATGCACGTCAACAGACTATCTCATAAGTGAGTGGGTGGTCAATATCCGCAGAGGATGATCACAGATGTTTTTATTCTAGTTACTCCTGCTGTTAAGACATGTACCTCAAGGATCCTATGAATCTTGGCTCACTACACCCATTCACATGTGTAAACGAAGGTCAATCCACTCAAGTTAAACTGAATAGCATTTCAATAGTACTTTGCAAACCAAGTACCTTCTGTCACGCATCCCCATTTGATGGACTCTCAGTGTAAACGCTGTCAGCCCCAAGGGTACCTTTCTTTACACATGTTGCCATTGCAATTACAGTGCGTATCATTCCATCTTTGAACTGTATTTTCTAAAAATGAGTTGGTTTTGCTTTGATGAGTTAGTTTCAATAAAGAATAAATTTCTCTCTCATGTTTGAATTACTTAAGTCATTTTTCCCCACTAAAAATTTCTAGATAGTGTGCATGTTTAACATTTCAAAACAGTTTTGATGATGTTTAAAGGAGTTTCAGTTGTAGAACATTGAGAAATTGACACAAGAAACAATTTTGTGGGATTTTTTTTTTTGTTTTCTTATACCTAAGAGGATTCTAAAATATTAATACCTATTCTTTTCTCTGTACTAACTAGATGTTTATTGGAAGATGAGAGAATAAATTATAACTCGGTTTCTTCCAGCTGCCTTGTATTTTATTTATACAGTTTTATTGATTGTAAGTCTGAATTTCAAAGAGAGAGAAAAGCCCGACAAAGTTAATGTCAATTAAAAGTTCTTTCTGTTCTGCCTTTGCCACTCTCCTTTGGCATCACTCTTTATATCTATTTTCTTCTGATAATAGAGACTAATCTCAGCCTTTTTCACATCTCAGTGTTTACTGGCACAAAGTAAGTGCTCAATAATGATTTTTGATGATCACAATTACGTTTTACTTACGTTACATAAGAACTGCACGTGTCAATGTCTTATAAAAAGGTAATCAATCAATCATCAATAAGGATTTTACTTGCCTGCCAAAAGTTATACTATTCTGAGTAATTCTCCTTGTTCTGTGCCTAGAGACTTTTGGTGACTTTTGTTTGTGTGTTTGCTGAAAAGGTAGTGTCCTCGCTCTCCTGGTTAGATACCTGTATTTTTACATTAGTATTTTTTATCTCATTCAGAGGGATTGACAGTTTACTTGCCAGTGTGCGAATTCATCAACATGACTCTCCTGCAGAAAAAGATAGTAGATTAACTGTTTTCTAACCATATTTGAGAGAAACTAATCTTTGCATGCATGCTAAGTCACTTCAGTCATGTCTGACTCTTTGTGACCCTATGGACTGTAGCCCACGAGGCTTCTCTGTCCATCAGATTCTCCAGGCAAGAATACTGGAGGGGGTTGCCAGGGAATCTTTCTGAGTCAGGGATTGAACCCATGTCTCCTACGGCTCCTGCATTACAGGCTGGTTCTTTACCGCTGAGCCCTCAATAACTTATCTTTATCTCATCTTTAAAAAATGTCTTAACTACTCCCATTACCATTGAACTGATTTTCTATATAACATATAGCTTCCAAGATCTGCATGCAGCCCTGTCACGTGTCCTGGTCTCCCTCTAAGCTTCATCACCTGAATGTGGGGATCAATGGTGACCAGTGCTCCCCCCAAGAGTTGATTCATTGGAACCATCAACTCAAGCAGATGAGTGTCTTCTGCTTTTACAGTTCAGAGAGGAAATATCATAAAGGAATTGGAAAGATTTGTTAGATTGAATAATGAAGTGTGAAAGATAACTTTTATCATTGTAAAATATCTGATTAATGTTAAGGAAGAGTGAAATTAATCATATAGAATTACAATTTAATCATCTAACTGTAGTAAATGCCAAAGAATAGAAAAGAAATATTTTGTATAACCATGAGCACAACAATGCAAGGATAAAACATGCCAAACAATGATAATATATGTATATATCAATAAAGATTTGTTAGAATGTTAATGTTTTAAAGGACTTAATTTTATTGTAATTCAGTATTATAAAGGATTTAAATTTTGGTGGTTCATGGTAACAAAAATTTGATTATGATCATAATACTAATTTTTTGGAGGCATGGTCTTCCTTTCAAAACACCAAATTCTCCCACTAGATGGCAGCAATGGTTCAATAACCAGAGGACTTTTGAGACAAGCAACTTGCGCTCTTGAAAGTTCCATTTAATCAAGGGATAAGCAAAAATCAAATATATGAATAGATAACTATTAAACTGCAATGCTCTACTTAAGTTAGTCATTACACAAAGTATATAATTTCACCAAACTATATAGTGCAGAGAAATGAATGGCTTTTTAAAAATTGCATTGCCTTTTGTCTAATATTTTATTGGTAATACTGATAGTCGTTTCTATATTAGAATAAGAAAACCCTTTCAAATGGCATCATATGCACAAATGGAATAACTGCCAAGAGACACACAATCAGCTCCAAAGACATGTCAAGCCCCTTCTTTTATCCAGAAAAAAATGTTAAATTAATCATTTGTTTTGAACTGTTCTAAAGAAGGAGTAATATCATAATCATCTGTGTGTCCCCTTTACCTAAAACATTGGCTGGTACCTGTAGATATTCAGTAAAAATTTATTGAACAAAGACAAACTCAATGTATATTCAATTACATATGGATATGCAAATTATGTAAAATTCCCTTCCAATCATTCCTGGCTTTCCATCCTTGCAAGTGTTGTAAAGGAATGCCAGAATTTATTTATTCACTACAAGTAAATATTGAAGACTTGCCATGTATCAGTCATTTGTTAGGTGCTGAGAGTTTAAGCATGGATAATACCAGGTTCTTGCCCTCAGGGAATTAGCACTCTAATGGAGAGGAGACTTGTAAACAAATAATTTTAGAAGCCTCTAGAAATACTTACAGATTTACACATATACAAACTGCTGTGGGAGAAGAAAGAACGGAACAATATATTCTAATAACAGACAGGTCTCTTAAGTCTTTAAAAAGCAGAACCATTGAGATGTTTTGCAAGCTGTTCACCTCACCTAAAATTCATGGGTCAGCAGCATAAAATATCAGAACCATGGCACCCCTGCCCCCCGCCACTATCCCAGAGAAAATACTGGATTAGAATTCTTTTAGCGTCTATTAAAATTGAGGCCAATAAAATTGAGATTCAAAGCAGAGATTCTGTGGATAAAGAAGATACACACACACACCCCTCTACACACACACAATGAAATACTATTTAGCCATAAAAAAGAATGAAATAATGTCATTTGAAGCAACATGGATGCAACTAGAGATTATTGTACTAAAAGTCAGAAATAGAAAGACAAATACCATATGATACTACTTACATATGAAACCTAAAACATGACAGAAATGAACCCATCTATGAAACAAAAACACACTCACAGACAGAGAACAGATGTGGTTGCCAAGGGGGAAGGGTTGGGGGAGAGATGGATTGGAACTTCAGGGTTAGCAGATGCAAATTAGTATAAATAGAATGGGTGAACACCAAGGTTCTACTGTATAGCACAGGAAACTATATTCAATATCTTTTGATAAACCATAATGGAAAAGAATACTATAAAAGAATATATATGTATACATATAAGTCAGTGGCCTGCTGTACAACAGAAATTAACACAACATTGTAAATCAACTATACTTCAGTTAAAAAAAACAGAAAAGCAAAGCAGAGATTTTCAAGTTTATGAAAGACACTATCTAGCAACTTATTTAGATAACAGGAAGGTTTGGGCCAGATGCAGAATGTGTTTTTGCCTCCCTATGTCCCTCTAAATCTTGGTCTAAAGCTGCAGGAGTAGGGTGCCCTTCATCCCAAAAGGGTCATTAAGAAGAGCACTTGTGGAAGGTGCTCCTTCTTGGGGACCCTCTGTTTTTAATACTTTCTCGGTTCTCCTCTGGCATCAAGGCTTCTTTCACCTAGTATGATAATCTTTAATTGCATCCACGTTGCTACAAATGTCATTATTTGATTTTTTATGGCTGACTAGTATTCCACCGTATACATGTACTACATCTTTATCAATTCTGTAGATGCTTTTCATGAAATTGAGGAAGTTGATCCCTTCTGTTGCCTCTTTTTACATTCATTTGCCCTGTGCCTATTTTTCAATAGTCCTACCTTCATCTAGAAACTGTGCAATGATGTTCTCAGAGACAGCCTCTGAGATGGCTTCCACTGGTCCTCGCCTCCCAGTACTCTACCCTTGTGCAGTCCCCTCCCACATAGACTCAAGCTAACATGCATAACTCTAGGATACGGTGAAAATGGCAGAGTGTCACTTACAAGCATAGGGCCTAAGAGACACTGAAGTTTTCTGCAGGAGAGCCCTCACAGATAGGCATCATCCCCACAGGACTTCTGCCAGCATCCAGGAGATGTCGGCTCTCAACTCCCTTTGATGTAGTTTGTTGTTGTTTTTTAGTCACTAAGTCATCTCTGACCCTATGTTAACCCCATGGACTGCAGCACGCCAGGCTTCCCTGTCCTTCACTGTCTCCCAGAGTTTGCTCAAATACATGTCCATTGAGTTGGTAATGCTATCTAACCATCTCATCCTCTGTCACCACCTTCTCCTTTTGCCCTCAATCTTTCCCAGCATCAGGTCTTTTCCAATGAGTCAGCTCTTTGCATCAACTGGCCAAATTATTGGAGCTTTAGCTTCAGCAACAGTCCTTCCAATGAGTATTCAGAGTTGATGTCCTTTAGGATTGACTGGTTTGATCTCCTTGCAGTCCAAGGGACTCTCACAGTTTATGGACCTGGTTTATGTGGAACTGAACAGTTGGTAGAGTTCAATGGTCTTCTTTTCTAATTCATTTCCATTTCGTCACACAGCAGATTTCAGTGGCTTGACTTCTGTGAATACGATTTCCTGTCAGACACTTATTTTGTTTACTTAGTCCTATTTGGTAAATACTGAAAACACTTGCACAGTCATCCCCCGGAGCTAGAACTGTCAGCTACTAGGAGCTAAAAATAAAGGGGAGTCACAGGCATTTCCACAAATACTAACATTTAAACAGAATCCCTCTTCCTTTGTTTCAAGAATTAAAAAATAACATCCAGGCAATTATTTTTCACATACTTAACACACTTCAGTAGAAATAATGCTATGTTTTAATATCTATAAGTTAGAATTCTCATCCAAGCAAAAATGTTCTGACTACTTCAGTTCAGTTCAGTCGCTCAGTCGTGTCTGATTTTTTGCAACTCATGGACTGCAGCATGCCAGGCTTCCCTGTCCATCACCAGCTCCTGGAGTTTACTCAAACTCATGTCCATCGCGTCGGTGATGCCATCCAACCATCTCATCCTCTGTCATCCCCTTCTCCTCCCACCTTCAGTCTTTCCCAGCATCAGGGTCTTTTCCAATGAGGTGGTTCTTCACATCAGGTGGCCAAAGTATTGGAGTTTCAGCTTCAGCATCAGTCCTTTCAATGAATATTCAGGACTGATTTCCTTTAGAACTTCTTAGGGCACCATTATGATAAACATCCTTTAGGGAGATTGGTCCATAGATATATCAAGACTTGACTTTAAATGTGTATTAAGTGTTAGTCGCTTAGTTGTGTCCAACTCTTTTCCACCCTATGGACTGTAACCCGCCAGGCTCCTCTGTCCATGGGATTCTCCAGGCAAGATACTGGAATGGGTACCATTCCTTCTCCAGGGAATCCTCCCGATCCAGGGATCAAACCTGAGTTTCCTCCATTGTAGGCAGATTCTTTACCATCTGAGCCACCAGGGAAGCCCCTTAAATGTGAATCCCCCTTAATGAAAAACATATTTTCATTGCCAATAACATTCTTTCAACCCCTCAGTGATCTTCCCCTCTCCATATAAGTCCTTATTAGAACAAGTAGGAAGGAAAACTGACCTAGTTTAGTCTCTGTTAGGTTATGATTGTCTGAGAAGCAATTTGTACACATTCCCTCCTCCAGGTCGTATAAACCATCCTCTTATGGAGACATTATTATCTCATTTCCCTGTGGAGAAAATAGATTTGAGGGATTAAATAACATTTCAAAGATCACTTAGCTAGAAAAGTGTTGATGCTTGGATATGAGCCATGGTTGATCTGATTTTAAATGGATACTTTCAGATTTGTAAAATTTAGTTTATTTTTGACACATATATGGAATAGTAGACTCTTTTCCTCTAGTTTTGAGAGGAAAAACTAGAGAATCCTTGGATTCTCTAGCCAAGAATACTGGAGTGGGTTGCCGTGTCCTCCTCCAGGGTATCTTCCTCTTTTTCTTCTAGTTTTCCTCTTTTCCTCTGGTTTTGAGAGACAAAATTAGAGTAAGGAGATAATTTTCTGTAATGTGTAATAATTGACTCTTTTGAACTGTGCTGAAGAAGACTGTTGAGAGTCCCTCTGAGAGCAAGGAGATCAAACCAGTAAAACCTAAAGGAAATCAACCCTGAATATTCATTGTAAGTGATGAAAGTGAAAGAGGAGAGTGAAAAAGTTGGCTTAAAGCTCAACATTCAGAAAACTAAGATCATGGCATCAGTCCCATCACTTCATGGCAAATAGATGGGGAAACAGTGGCTGACTTTATTTTTCTGGGCTCCAAAATCACTGCAGATGGTGACTGCAGCAATGAAATTAAAAGACACTTACTCCTTGGAAGGAAAGTTATGACCAACCTAGGCAGCATATTAAAAAGCAGAGACATTACTTTGCCAACAAAGGTCCATTTAATCAAGGCTATGGTTTTTCCAGTGGTCATGTATGGATGTGAGAGTCGGACTATAAAGAAAGCTGAGCGCTAAAGAATTGATGATTTTGAACTGTGGTGTTGGAGAAGACTCTTGGAGAGTCCCTTGGACTGCAAGGAGATCCAACCAGTCCATTCTAAAGGAAATCAGTCCTGAATATTCATTGAAAGGACTGATGCTGAAGCTGAAACTCCAGTACTTTGGCCACCTCATGCAAAGAGTTGACTCATTGGAAAAGACCCTGATTCTGGGAGGGATTGGGGGCTGGAGGAGAAGGGGATGACAGAGGATGAGATGGCTGGATGGCATCACCGACTCGATAGACATGAGTTTCAGTAAACTCCAGGAGTTGGTGATGGACAAGGAGGCCTGGCATGCTGCAGTTCATGGGCTTGCAAAGAGTCAGACGTGACTGAGAAACTGAACTGAACTGATGCTAAAGCTGAAGCTCCAATACTTTGGCCACCTGATGTGAAGAGCTGACTGATTGGAAAGATCCTGATGCTGTGAAAAATTGAGGGCAAGAGGAGAAAGAGGCGAAGGAGGATGAGATGGTTGGATGGCATCACTGACCCAATGGACACAAGTCTGAGCAAACTCAGGGAGATAGTGAAGGGCAGAGAAGCCTGGTGTGCTGTAGTTCATGGGGTCACAAAGAGTCAGACATGACTTAGCGACTGAACAACAACATATGTACAAGATCATGTACATCCAGCATCACATCAAATAATTAAATGTGGTTTATTTGTACATAAAGTTATGTTTTGGTACAGGTGAGACTCACAATTCAAGAGCAACAATGAGAATGAATCAGTATTTAGATGACAAAACCTGGCCTATATATCATATCTTCTTTGCATGTGTGCATGCTAAGTCACTTCAGTCATGTCTGACTCTGCAACCCTATGGACTGTAGCCCGCCTGGCTCCTCTGTCCTTGGGATTCTCTAGGCAAGAATACTGGAGTGGGTTGCCATGTCCTTCTCCAGGGAATCTTCCCAACCCTGGGAGCCACCCCATGTCTCCTGTGGCTCCTGAATTGCAGGCAGATTCTTTACCACTGAGCCACCATATCTTCTTTACTTTCATTGAATATATTGAGATAAAACCACTGCAGTGTAAATGACTTAATGGTGAAGTAATGGAATATCTTCTGGTTGTTGGTGTGTGTTTGGGTCTTCCTGATGTTCCAACTATATTCTAGGTCAGGCTATTGCAGTCTCTTCCCAAGACTGTACAGACAGATTTGAGTATTACCTTCCCTTAAGTGACCTGCCAATCAAGAAGATCAGTAGTGGCCTTCATTTTTAATATGGGAGGGCAGAAGATTCCAGGCCTTTCCATGTTCAGCAACTTCTCTGCATTGGCCTTAAGGCTTTAGTATCTCTGTCTCACTTGGTAAGGATTTTGTTGTGGCTTGAGGTCACTCCTTGAGATGCAAGAAAGTAACTCTCACCTCCAAGTTCTGACTCCATTTATGATCTCTTTGTTTTCATCCTGGCTGGTCTGACATCTTAATTTTGGTACCAGATCAGTCCTTCCCTAAGACCCCATCTAAAAGCAGGCCTTGTTCTTCATCTTAAATTTACTATTATATTTGCCTTAAACACCTCTGATTTGGAAGAAACTGTTTCCAGGTACATGTGGTCATTGGTAGAGTTTAGTTCCCCAGTGACTGTTGGGTGGAAGGGCTCAGTTTGTAGCTGTTGACCAGAGGCTAACACTGACTTCCACTTGACAGAGGAAAACTCACTTCCAAGACTATTCAGGTTGTTTGAAGAATCCAGTTCTTTGTGGCTGTAGGACTGAGGCCTGTGTTCCCTTGTGGGCCATCACTTGGAGACTGGTCTTTGCTCCTAGAAGCCACCTGGATTACTCATCACATAGTCCCCTCCATCTACAAAGTCAGCAATGAAGTGGTGAATCCTTTTCATGCTTCAGGTTTCTCTTACTTCCCCTTTTGCCATCAGCTAGAGGAAGATCATTGTTTTTAAAGACTGATGTGATTAGATTAGGATGACAGGATGAGACAGAGGATGAGATGGTTGGATGGCAACACTGACTCAATGGACATGAGTGTGAGCAAGCTCCAGGAGTTGGTGATGCACAGGGAAGCCTGGTGTGCTGCAGTCCATGAGGTCACAAAGAGTTGGACATGACTGAGAGACTGAACTGAACCAATTAGATTAGACCCACCCAGATATCTTACAGTCAAGTGTGCCATGTAACATGACATAATCATGAGAGTGATATCTGATTATATTCATAGGTTCAGGGGATTAGAACTCAACATCTTTTAGGGGCCAGTTTAGAAATTCTGCCACCAGAGGCAATTTGATTCATTAAAGTATGGTAGCCAAGTAAGCAATACAGCCTGCCTGGAAGATGCAAGTCCCAGTGGTGTGTGAACAGCAGGAGGTGGTGATCATTGGGGCCCATCATACCATGGTCTGCCTGCCACACCATTTAATATTCCTATCTTCTCTGCAAAATAGGATGTTGAGAGTGAGCAGGAGTTGCTATGAACAGAGCTTTAGGATGAGAGGGGAAATTTTCTAATAGTCACAGTGGAGAATAATGAAACACACAGACTAGGAAAACTCAGAAGGATTGCTGGGCAGTATCAGGAGATGCCTTAATGGTTGATGGTTAGGAATTTCTCTTATGCTTCTAATTTTCATAAATCTCAGCCCTAATTTATATCGCATAGATACCAGATAACATATTTAAATTTATGAATGATCCGAGAGACTAATTCAGTTATAGCAACCAGGCCTTTTTTGCAAGGCCTTCTGATACGGAGTGATGGCCCCAAGGAGATATTCCACCCAAAGTCCACAGATTTACAGTCATGTACATATTTATTTTAGGGGGAAATAACCCCAAATTTAGTCAATATGATAGTATAATTAAAATTTGAAATTACTATCAAGAAATGCAAGGCATAATTGGATAAATGTTTAGTGTTAAAACAATTGAGCTAACAACATTGAGTTGGCAACTGTATTATTGTATTTCAAGGTTTTCATTAGGAACCAGTCTTGCACAGTTTGAACAACTGTGCATAGAACAAGGCTGTTGAATGAAAATAGCATTCAATAAGCAGATGAAAAGTATGTAACTTCATTTGTTGTTGTTCAGTCACCAAGTCTTGTTCAACTCTTTGCAACCCCATGGACTGCAGCATGCTAGGCTTCCCTGTCCTTCAGTACCTCCCAGAGTTTGCTCAAACTATGTAACTTCATGGCTCTTATGTTTATTGCTTGCCAGCAAAATTATGTTCTGACCCTAGACAAATTACTTAACATCTCTGAGCTTTAGTTTCTTCTGTTTTTTTCTTTTTTTTAATTTTATTTTATTTTTAAACTTTACATAACTGTATTAGTTTTGCCAAATATCAAAATGAATCCGCCACAGGTATACATGTGTTCCCCATCCTGAACCCTCCTCCCTCCTCCCTCCCCATTCCATCCCTCTGGGTCGTCCCAGTGCACCAGCCCCAAGCATCCAGTATCGTGCATCGAACCTGGACTGGCAACTCGTTTCATACATGATATTTTACGTGTTTCAATGCCATTCTCCCAAATATTCCCACCCTCTCCCTCTCTCACAGAGTCCATAAGACTGTTCCATACATCAGTGTCTCTTTTGCTGTCTCGTACACAGGGTTATTGTTACCATCTTTCAAAATTCCATATATATGCGTTAGTATATTGTATTGGTGTTTTTCTTTCTGGCTTACTTCACTCTGTATAATAGGCTCCAGTTTCATCCACCTCATTAGAACTGATTCAAATGTATTCTTTTTAATGGCTGAATAATACTCCATTGTGTATATGTACCACAGCTTTCTTATCCATTCATCTGCTGATGGACATCTAGGTTGCTTCCATGTCCTGGCTATTATAAACAGTGCTGCGATGAACATTGGGGTACATGTGTCTCTTTCCCTTCTGGTTTCCTCAGTGTGTATGCCCAGCAGTGGGATTGCTGGATCATAAGGCAGGTCTATTTCCAGTTTTTTAAGGAATCTCCACACTGTTCTCCATAGTGGCTGTACTAGTTTGCATTCCCACCAACAGTGGAAGAGGGTTCCCTTTTCTCCACACCCTCTCCAGCATTTATTACTTGTAGACTTTTGGATCGCAGCCATTCTGACTGGTGTGAAATGGTACCTCATAGTGGTTTTGATTTGCATTTCTCTGATAATGAGTGATGTTGAGCATCTTTTCATGTGTTTGTTAGCCATCTGTATGTCTTCTTTGGAGAAATGTCTATTTAGTTCTTTGGCCCATTTTTTGATTGGGTCATTTATTTTTATGGAGTTGAGCTGTAGGAGTTGCTTGTATATTCTCGAGATTAGTTGTTTGTCAGTTGCTTCATTTGCTATTATCTTCTCCCAATCTGAAGGCTGTCTTTTCACCTTGCTAATAGTTTCCTTTGATGTGCAGAAGCTTTTAAGGTTAATTAGGTCCCATTTGTTTATTTTTGCTTTTATTGCCAATATTCTGGGAGGTGGGTCATAGAGGATCCTGCTGTGATGTATGTCAGAGAGTGTTTTGCCTATGTTCTCCTCTAGGAGTTTTATAGTTTCTGGTCTTACGTTTAGATCTTTAATCCATTTTGAGTTTATTTTTGTGTATGGTGTTAGAAAGTGTTCTAGTTTCATTCTTTTACAAGTGGTTGACCAGAGTTCCCAGCACCACTTGTTAAAGAGATTGTCTTTAATCCATTGTATATTCTTGCCTCCTTTGTCGAAGATAAGGTGTCCATATGTGCGTGGATTTATCTCTGGGCTTTCTATTTTGTTCCATTGATCTATATTTCTGTCTTTGTGCCAGTACCATACTGTCTTGATAACTGTGGCTTTGTAGTAGAGCCTGAAGTCAGGTAGGTTGATTCCTCCAGTTCCATTCTTCTTTCTCAAGATCACTTTGGCTATTCGAGGTTTTTTGTTTTTCCATACAAATTGTGAAATCATTTGTTCTAGCTCTGTGAAGAATGCTGTTGGTAGCTTGATAGGGATTGCATTGAATCTATAGATTGCTTTGGGTAGTATACTCATTTTCACTATATTGATTCTTCCAATCCATGAACATGGTATATTTCTCCATCTGTTAGTGTCCTCTTTGATTTCTTTCACCAGTGTTTTATAGTTTTCTATATATAGGTCTTTAGATTCTTTAGGTAGATATATTCCTAAGTATTTTATTCTTTCCGTTGCAATGGTGAATGGAATTGTTTCCTTAATTTCTCTTTCTGTTTTCTCATTATTAGTGTATAGGAATGCAAGGGATTTCTGGGTGTTGATTTTATATCCTGCAACTTTACTATAGTCATTGATTAGTTCTAGTAATTTTCTGTTGGAGTCTTTAGGGTTTTCTATGTAGAGGATCATGTCATCTGCAAACAGTGAGAGTTTTACTTCTTTTCCAATTTGGATTCCTTTTATTTCTTTTTCTGTTCTGATTGCTGTGGCCAAAACTTCCAAAACTATGTTGAATAGTAATGGTGAAAGTGGGCACCCTTGTCTTGTTCCTGACTTTAGAGGAAATGCTTTCAATTTTTCACCATTGAGGATAATGTTTGCTGTGGGTTTGTCATATATAGCTTTTATTATGTTGAGGTATGTTCCTTCTATTCCTGCTTTCTGGAGAGTTTTTATCATAAATGGATGTTGAATTTTGTCAAAGGCTTTCTCTGCATCTATTGAGATAATCATATGGTTTTTGTTTTTCAATTTGTTAATGTGGTGTATTACATTGATTGATTTGCGGATATTGAAGAATCCTTGCATCCCTGGGGTAAAGCCCACTTGGTCATGGTGTATGATCTTTTTAATGTGTTGTTGGATTCTGATTGCTAGAATTTTGTTAAGGATTTTTGCATCTATGTTCATCAGTGATATTGGCCTGTAGTTTTCTTTTTTTGTGGGATCTTTGTCAGGTTTTGGTATTAGGGTGATGGTGGCCTCATAGAATGAGTTTGGAAGTTTACCATCCTCTGCAATTTTCTGGAAGAGTTTGAGCAGGATAGGTGTTAGCTCTTCTCTAAATTTTTGGTAGAATTCAGCTGTGAAGCCGTCTGGACCTGGGCTTTTGTTTGCTGGAAGATTTTTGATTACAGTTTCAATTTCCGTGCTTGTGATGGGTCTGTTAAGATTTTCTATTTCTTCCTGGTCGAGTTTTGGAAAGTTGTACTTTTCTAAGAATTTGTCCATTTCTTCCTCGTTGTCCATTTTATTGGCATATAATTGTTGATAGTAGTTTCTTATGATCCTTTGTATTTCTGTGTTGTCTGTTGTGATCGCTCCATTTTCATTTCTAATTTTATTGATTTGATTTTTCTCCCTTTGTTTCTTGATGAGTCTGGCTAATGGTTTGTCAATTTTATTTATCCTTTCAAAGAACCAGCTTTTGGTTTTGTTGATTTTTGCTATGGTCTCTTTTGTTTCTTTTGCATTTATTTCTGCTCTAATTTTTAAGATTTCTTTCCTTCTACTAACCCTGGGGTTCTTCATTTCTTCCTTTTCTAGTTGCTTTAGGTGTAGAGTTAGGTTATTTATTTGACTTTTTTCTTGTTTCTTGAGGTGTGCCTGTATTGCTATGAACTTTCCCCTTAGGACTGCTTTTACCGTGTCCCACAGGTTTTGGGTTGTTGTGTTTTCATTTTCATTCGTTTCTATGCAAATTTTGATTTCTTTTTTGATTTCTTCTGTGATTTGTTGGTTATTCAGCAGCGTGTTGTTCAGCCTCCATATGTTGGATTTTTTAATAGTTTTTCTCCTGTAGTTGAGATCTAATCTTACTGCATTGTGGTCAGAAAAGATGCTTGGAATGATTTCTATTTTTTTGAATTTACCAAGGCTAGCTTTATGGCCCAGGATGTGATCTATCTTGGAGAAGGTTCCATGTGCGCTTGAGAAGAAGGTGAAATTCATTGTTTTGGGATGAAATGTCCTATAGATATCAATTAGGTCTAACTGGCCTATTGTATCGTTTAAAGTTTGTGTTTCCTTGTTAATTTTCTGTTTAGTTGATCTATCCATAGGTGTGAGTGGGGTATTAAAGTCTCCCACTATTACTGTGTTATTGTTCATTTCTCCTTTCATACTTGTTAGCATTTGTCTTACATACTGCAGTGCTCCCATGTTGGGTGCATATATATTTATAATTGTTATATCTTCTTCTTGGATTGATCCTTTGATCATTATGTAATGACCATCTTTGTCTCTTTTCACAGTCTTTGTTTTAAAGTCTATTTTATCTGATATGAGTATTGCTACTCCTGCTTTCTTTTGGTCCCTATTTGCATGGAAAATCTTTTTCCAGCCCTTCACTTTCAGTCTGTATGTGTCCCCTGTTTTGAGGTGGGTCTCTTGTAGACAACATATGTAGAGGTCTTGTTTTTGTATCCATTCAGCCAGTCTTTGTCTTTTGGTGGGGGCATTCAACCCATTTACGTTTAAGGTAATTACTGATAAGTATGACCCCGTTGCCATTTACTTTATTGTTTTGGGTTCGAATTTATACACCATTTATGTGTTTCCTGTCTAGAGAATATCCTTTAGTATTTGTTGGAGAGCTGATTTGGTGGTGCAGAATTCTCTCAGCTTTTGCTTGTCTGAAAAGCTTTTGATTTCTCCTTCATACTTGAATGAGATCCTTGCTGGGTACAATAATCTGGGCTGTAGGTTATTTTCTTTCATCATTTTAAGTATGTCTTGCCATTCCCTCCTGGCTTGAAGAGTTTCTATTGAAAGATCAGCTGTTATCCTTATGGGTATTCCCTTGTGTGCTATTTGTTGTTTTTCCCTTGCTGCTTTTAATATTTGTTCTTTGTGTTTGATCTTTGTTAATTTGATTAATATGTGTCTTGGGGTGTTTCGCCTTGGGTTTATCCTGTTTGGGACTCTCTGGGTTTCTTGGACTTGGGTGATTATTTCCTTCCCCATTTTAGGGAAGTTTTCAACTATTATCTCCTCAAGTATTTTCTCATGGTCTTTCTTTTTGTCTTCTTCTTCTGGGACCCCTATGATTCGAATGTTGTAGCGTTTAATATTGTCCTGGAGGTCTCTGAGATTGTCCTCATTTCTTTTAATTCGTTTTTCTTTTGTCCTCTCTGATTCATTTATTTCTACCATTCTATCTTCTAATTCACTAATCCTATCTTCTGCCTCTGTTATTCTACTATGTGTTGCCTCCAGAGTGTTTTTAATTTCACTTATTGCATTATTCATTATATATTGACTCTTTTTTATTTCTTCTAAGTCCTTGTTAAACCTTTCTTGCATCTTCTCAATCCTTGCCTCCAGGCTATTTATCTGTGATTCCATTTTAATTTCAAGATTTTGGATCAATTTCACTATCATTATTCGGAATTCTTTATCAGGTAGATTCCCTATCTCTTCCTCTTTTGTTTGGTTTGGTGGGCATTTATCCTGTTCCTTTATCTGCTGGGTATTCCTCTGTCTCTTCATCTTGTTTAAATTGCTGAGTTTGGGGTGTCCTTTCTGTATTCTGGCAGTTTGTGGAGTTCTCTTTATTGTGGCGTTTCCTCGCTGTGTGTGGGTTTGTACAGGTGGCTTGTCAAGGTTTCCTGGTTAGGGAAGCTGGTGTCGATGTTCTGGTGGATGGAGCTGTATTTCTTCTCTCTGGAGTGTAATGAAATGTCCAGTAATGAGTTATGAGATGTCTATGGTTTTGGGGTGACTTTGGGCAGCCTGTATCTTGAAGCTCAGGGCTGTGTTCCTTTGTTGCTGGAGAATTTGCTTGGTATGTCTTTCCCTGGAACTTGTTGGCCCTTGTGTGGTGCTTGGTTTCAGTGTTGGTATGGAGGCGTTTGATGAGCTCCTGTCAATTAATGTTCCTTGGAGTCAGGAGTTCCCTGGCGTCAGGGTTTGGACTTAAGCTTCCTACTTCCAGTTATCGGTCTTATTTTTACAGTAGTTTCAAAACTTCTCCTTCTATACAGCACCACTGATAAAACATCTACGTTAAAGATGAAAAGTTTCTCTACTGTGAGGGTCACTCAGAGAGGTTCACAGCGTTACATGGAGAAGAGAAGAGGGAGGAGGGAGTTAGAGGTGACCCAAATGAGATGAGGTGGAATCAATAGTGGAGAGAGTGGGCTAGCCAGTAGTCACTTCCTTATGTGCACTCCACAACTGGACCACTCAGAGATGTTCACGGAGTTATACAGAGAAGAGAAGAAGGAGGCAGGAGACAGAAAGTAACATACCTCTCACAGATTAAATGTAAGTATTAAATGAGACAGCATACATAATTATTACAGAGTGAACAATATATACATTTTTATTATAAATGCATTTTATTGCTCAATTTACTCAAAAAAGAATTATTAATCCAAATGTTGTCACGCTAACCTAACCATGGTTTTACATGTTGATGTAAAACCAAATCAGTCCCCAAGGTCTTTTCAAGACCCGAAAGGAACTGAAAGCAAAGTCTTGGAATTTTTTTCTTGCTGGGAGGGGAGTCTAAAAACAAACTCAACCCCCTTTTCCATAATAGACACTTTATCTTAATTTTCTCCTTGTTCAAAAGGCTGATTTACAATCACTTATTACATTCTGATGTTGGCAAAGAACCCAATTATTTCTCTAATGGAGTTGACCTATTAAAGTTCATATTTCAAAAAGCTTAGTAAATAAATATTAATCAGAGAATCTCACAAGAACTATGAATGAAAAATGCACATATGAATTCAACCAAGAAAGAAATGAATATAATCAGACTGCTACTCGATTTTGAAATTGGAGAAGAAAGTAAATGGCTAATTCTATGACAAATGGGAATTTACTCATTGCCAAAGTACAATGGATGATTTGTTGTAGGCTCAAAATATATGTAAGATATTAATTGAATTTTAATTATATTGGCCTTTCCAGTGGCCTTTTTTGTTCACATAAAACTTGAACTTTGCAATTCAATTTAACTGAAATTTGGGAGGGAGTGAAGTGTATTTCAATTTACTATCTGCTCTTTTTAAATTAAACCATCACTGATAATCAAGAATATTGCCAGCCACATTTATTGCCTCATTCAAACTACTTTAATGGTATATATGTAAAATTACGGAGAAGGCAATGGCACCCCACTCCAGTACTCTTGCCTGGAAAATCCCATGGACGGAGGAGCCTGGTAGGCTGCAGTCCATGGGGTCACTAAGAGTCGGACACGACTGAGCGACTTCACTTTCACTTTTCACTTTCATGCATTGGAGAAGGAAATGGCAACCCACTCCAGTGTTCTTGCCTGGAGAATCCCAGGGACAGGGGAGCCTGGTAGGCTGCAGTCCATGGGGTCACACAGAGTTGGACAAGGCTGAAGTGACTTAGCATAGCATAGCATGTAAAATTAAAAGCTGGAGGGATCATTCAAAACTTCCGATCACTTTTGACAACTTGATTGTACTCTGCTCCGGAAGCAACATTTGCTGTAATATAATTCTCACAATTAATTTACTTGGATGAATTAGAACCATGTTCCATGTTTATATTAGATGTAACATGGAACTACAAAGGCCAACACCAAACTCAAGATCACACACACACATGCACACACCTTAACTATGATTTGTACATGGAGAAGGCGATGGCATCCCACTCCAGTACTCTTGCCTGGAAAACCCCATGGACGGAGGAGCCTGGTAGGCTGCAGTCCATGGGATCTCGAAGAGTCAGACACGACTGAGCGACTTCACTTTCACTTTTCACTTTCATGCATTGGAGAAGGAAATGGCAACCCACTCCAGTGTTCTTGCCTGGAGAATCCCAGGGACAGTGGAGCCTGGTGGGCTGCCGTCTATGAGGTCACACAGAGTCGGACACGACTGAAGCGACTTAGCAGCAGCAGCAGCAGCAGTGACTATATAATCAAGTATCGAGGGTTAGTCACTCAGTTGTGTCCAACTTTTTGCAAACCCATGAATTGTAGCCCACAAGGCTCCTCTGTCCATGGAATTCTCCAAGCAAGAATACTGGAGTGGATTACCATCCCCTTCTCCAGAGGATCTTCCCAACCCAGGGATCACACCAGGGTCTCCTGCATTGCAGATTCTTTACTGCCTGAGCCACCAGGATTCATTAATTCAACAAACAAACAAAATTGAGCTCCACAACTTGGTGTTAGGTATTGACCTAAGTTTTATAGATATAATATTAAACAAGAAGGAGTATAGTTGATGTCCTCAAAAAACTCACAGATCAGTCAGACAATGAAACAGGAGATAACAATACTCTGTCCTAAGTGTTCCAAATAGTAGAAAGTATATAGTCTCACAGAGAAAAGCCAATTCCTATGCTCCTAACCTAACCAGCAGATCACTTCCAGGAGGAGATTAAAAAAGATGGCTGATTCCATCCATTGGCATAAATGGCCCCAGAATACCTAGTTGATCCTTGTGTTCTACTAACTATGGGATTCTAGTCTTGACTATATCTGAATTACAACACATTTTTTTTAAACATCCAGCTTCACCCATCCTCTCCCTGTGTAGCTAGAATGAACAAATGAACAGAAAATGTAATTTCTGATGTTTAAATACATAATGAGAAAACAAGGTAAAAGGGTTAAAAATCATGGGATGATAAACTCTAGTGACAAAGGAGGAGAGTTAATTTAGAGATTTCTCTACACAGAGATGATGACAATGATGATGATGCAGATGGTAATGACATGACGATAATACAGAGGAAGACAAATGAGGTGGCTGAAGGTTAAGCCCAAAGCTGCTAGACACTGAGTGCAGCTTTGTAATATCTCTACTACATAGAGCTGATTCCTCAGAACAAGTTGTCTCCTGTATCTAATTTGTTAGATGCTTGAATGAGAGATTCTGTAAGAATGTGAGAACAGCACCATTAGTACCATTCCTGGTTCTGTGACATCTTGTTCTTTTCCCAAATTACTTGTTTACTCTTTTGAAAATAGTATTTATACTTTCTAGGATGGATCACAATGTATCTTAAGATCATCACCATCACTATTTCTTATTGAATCGAAAATTTCACAATTCTCAAGGCAAATAAATAGCAAATTCTCATTTTAATGAAGACTTTGACCTAAAGCAAATTAAGCATATCTAATCTATTTTCAGCGATTGAGTAAGTTCCCAGCAAGAGCTCAGCCAAAGAAATTCCAAGTAATGATTTTCTTTGACATTAATGTTATTATTTCTTCATCTGGGTCCTGTTCCTATCCTCACTCCTATCACCAGACCCCACTCCAGCCCTAAAAAAACTTTTAATGATGTGAGTCCTTTTCAGTATAACCCTGACACTTCCAAGCAAGGAGCAGAGTATATGTACAAAGTAAGCAATTCTGTTACTTACTTCAAGAAAAATACAATTTTCAGTTCCATTATAAGTCATGTTATACCACTACATCAAGATTAAAGGAAAAAAACACCATTGCACATCTATTCAGTTCTTCTTCCTAAATCCTTTCTGTATCCAATAATCCCAACCATCTTTCTTCCCTTTATACCAAAAATAGACCCAATGATAAGGATTTTTTTCCAACTAACAATCATTTTCATAAGACTCAAAAATTCATGTTCATTTAAAAGGTAGACTTCCTAGAAGTAAATTAACTATTTACTGATCTAGACTAACATTTTTCATGCTTCCCAGGTGGCTCAGTGGTAAAGAATCTGCCTACAATGCAGGAGACATAGGTTCAATCCCTGGGTCAGGAAGATCCCCTGGAAAAGGGAATGGCAACCCACTCCAGTATTCTTGCCTGGGAAATCCCAGAGAAGCCTGGGAGGCTATAGTCCATGGGGTCACAAAGAGTCAGACACGACCCAGCGACAGAGCAGGCACACACAGCAAACTAACAGAGCCTTAAGAAACCACTTCCCTGCACTCCATTTCCCCTCTTCAAGTCTCCGGAGTCTCAGATGACAGCAGCACACCTTTCTGACCATGTTGCAGTCCGCTCTTTTGCTGTTTAATTTTCCTTGGAAAATGGCAGATCATCACTGAAGGAGAAAGATGCCTTTGTGTGCCCTTGTCTCTGACTCCATTGCATTTGTCCTAGGCCATAAACTGGTACTCTCTGGTCATTTCCCTTCTGTGAGGAAATAATTGCTTCCATGTGAAGTCACATCAATCTTTCATTACTTTATTCTTTTAGAAGGCAAGGATACCTTCAAAATGTCATTATCAACTTTCAAAACTCTTGGTAGTCTATTATAAAACATAAAGTCTATTATAAAACTCATAGTCCAGAGAGAAAATGGTCCATTAGATGAACCTTTTTTCTTTTAAGTCTGCCTCTTGGCCTTGGTTTTCTATGCAAGAACTTGGGGCAAATCATTTAATGTTTCTGTATCTCAGTTTAATAATGTTGACTTACCTTACAGGGATTTCCTGAAGATTAAGCAAGGTTGAATTAGTAAACAGTTCAGAATAATAAGGATAAATGTAAAGGTTAAAAAAAAAAAAAAGGAGCCTTTAAGGGCACTTTCCATCCCCCTTGTGATGTCTATGTCAGAAGCTTTCTCTGTCCCTTTTTCATACTTCAGTAAAACTGCTACACAAAAGCTCTTGAGTGATCAAGCCTGGTCCCTGGTCCCTGGTCCCTAAGTCAAATCTTCTTTGGAGATCACGAATCCGACACTGTTCACCATAAGCTATCACTTTGGGAGCTCATCTGGGATCTTCAGGACAAGGTGAGAACATTCAAGAGCTCTGGCCTCTCTGCCTTCTCAGTATACACATTTTCTGCTTTAATTTACTAACTCTACAGTGTGTTTGTTTAAATTAATGACACGCCCTGTGCGAAGCAAGTGATGAGCCCTACTCTGCAGTTTTGGGGTGCTTCATAATGACTGAAGGCAGTCTCCAAAATGGAGCCTTGTTGGGGGTTTATATCTACTTGCTAATGCCAAGAGACACCCAACATTCCTGCAAGGGGAGCAGCCAGAGATGGGGAAAGCGTGTGGACCGAACTTACCTTTCTCGGTCACCTTTTCCTGGTATCTTTGACCATTTTGTAACTGCATGAAGAATTTGAACTACTAACCAATCTGTTGGGTCATAGGCTTTCAAGGGACTTGTGATTCATGCCATTACTGTGTACTTTTACTTAGACTCCATGCGTGGAAGCACCTAGCCTTGCTAGGAGCTGAAAGTTACAAGAGCATGTTTGGGAGTGAGGTGGAGCTCTAACTCCAGTAACGTCTCTCAGGCTAGAGGTCACTTATTTGGTTGCCTGCCTCAGGGGCCAGTGACCTGAAAGTGAGTCTTTGTCATGACTGTGCTTCTGATCTATGTGGATAGAAGCACTGCTGGTGATCATGACGTTTTTGAGGACACAGATTGGGAATTGCAGGATCTGGTCAGATTGGAAGTGCAATGGGCTTCTTCTTTTGGTAGTACTAGCTCTTAGCAGACCAGAGAAGGCTCTCTGATGGCTTTTGTCTCCACTCCTTAGATACTCCTTTTGTGGAATCTGTGGAAATGAACTGGAAGGATTGGCCCTAGTAGCTTGAGGGCAAAAATCACTTTATCCTCACTGACCAACCCTCCACCACCTCTTTTGCTATCACATATATTGGCGTGGGGACACTCAGGAAGGACATCTTGGTTGCTGTGCATCCCTTTATGACTCACTATTTCTACTGTGGTCAGGACTGTACTCAGGAATGTGCACAGGCACACGTAAGATGGATGCTTCCCCTAGGAGTCCTAGCTTGGGAAACATTCCTGGAAAGCTACTCTGTACCATCCCGAGAGGCGTCAGAGGAAAAGGGGAAATCATAAAAAGGTCTTGGTGGTATGGAACTCGAAATAAATCTGGGATGCCATCAGGTCTACACCTGGTGCATCTCCACCCCACCTCAGTGGTAGAACCAGAAGGGACAAGTACTGCACCTGCGTCGGTAAGGGACAGACTAAGTCTGACCAGGGAAGGAAAGCTTTGGTGAAAAGTCTGTCTATACACTCCCCCCTCCATCTAGAGCAGGGAAGGACACTTCCAATGGAAAGAAGCCATGGCTGTGGATGCCACATTTTTCTCTCTTACAGATGGGAGCTAGCAGTTCCAGAACCACTCCTTTAAAACGTATTTTAAAAACTGGGACAAGTTCAATCCCCTGAGTTTAAAAAAAAAATGTCCGATCTTTTTCTGTGATACGGAATGGCCACAGTATCCTTTGGAAGATGGGGAACACTGGCTAGTTGAAGGATCTCAATTATAATACTGTTTTACAATTAAATCGGTTCTGTAGAAAACAAGAGAAATGGGTAGAAGTACCATATATGTTGCTCTTTATCTCTCTGTGAGACATGCCAGACTTGTGTTTTAAGGGTGCAGATTTGGGTGTGAAATCTTCAGCTCCCTCCTGCTCCCTTACTTTGCTCCTGTATTCAGGGCTCCCAACTGAACAGGCTGAGAATCAGGGCACCCTTCCAGAAGGGGTTGCCTCAGTCTCAGTAGAAATTCTAACAGTCTCAGTTGTGGTTGAGACTAGAGAATTGAAAAAGTACACAGAAGCCTTTACGGGACCAACTTTACATTATGACCTTACTTGAAGAAATGTAATGCATGTCTTGGGACAGACACTGACTCCTGACTCAAAAACATGAGTTTTGGGGGAAGCTAGTACTTCTGGAGATGAATGGCTTGAGCGTGAGACAAGGGGAAAGAGGAAACACAAAATAGCCCTCCTCCCTACTGGGAGACAAGCAGTTCACACAGCAGAGCCAGACTGGGACTATAACATGTCTAAAAGAAGGTGGGATCAGAACCACTTTGCCAGATGTATTCTTGAAGGACTCAAGCAAATGCATACTAAGACTTTAGACTATGCTAAGTTGGCTGACATAGAACAGAGAGGAGGAAACTCCTGATAAATTCCTAGACAGATTGTGGGAGACTCTCCGCAAGTTTACTGATGTTGATCCTGAAAGTCCAGAAGGAGGAATGACCTTAAAGGATAGATTTCTCACTCAGTTGGCTCTAGGTATCTGCCATTAAGTTACAAAAACAGGCATTTGGACCAAATCAGTCTTTAGAAAACTGTTGCAGCTGGCTCAGACTGTATATTACAGTAGAGAATACAAGGAGAAAAAGAGACAGAAAAAAGACCAGGAAAAGACTGAAGTCCCAACAATGGCTATTATATCTGCTCTGAAACAGCCTGAGGAAAAATGCCCAGAGGGACACAGGTGAAAATGGATGGATTTGTTATTACTGTGGAAAGGAGGGGCATCTCAAGCGGGATTGCCTCAGGCATCTAAGCCAGCGACCCTATGGTCTGCAAAGGACCATACTCAAGAAGAGACTGCCCTCCAAGGTGTAGGCCCCAGGGTCAGACTCTCTAGACAATTGCGAACGAAGGTGCTTGGGGTCCCTACACAAGCTCCCATCCTAATTACACCTGAGGAACCCTGGGTTCCTCAGACTCTACACATGGACATCACCAGATGGTCAACACTGAAATCAGATTGATTATATTATTTGCAGCCAAAATGGAGAAGCTCTATACAGTCAGCAAAAACAAGACTGGGAACTGACTGTGGCTCAGACCATGAACTCCTTATTGCCAAATTCAGACTGAAATTGAAGAAAGTAGGGAAAACCACTAGACCATTCAGGTATGACCTAAATCAAATCCCTTATGATTATACAGTGGAAGTGAGAAATAGATTTAAGGGCCTAGATCTGATAGATAGAGTGCCTGATGAACTATGGACAGAGGTTCGTGACATTGTACAGGAGACAGGGAGCAAGACCATCCCCATGGAAAAGAAATGCAAAAAAGCAAAATGGCTGCCTGAGGAGGCCTTACAAATAGCTGTGAAAAGAAGAGAAGTGAAAAGCAAAGGAGAAAAGGAAAGATATAAGCATCTGAATGCAGAGTTCCAAAGAATAGCAAGGAGAGATAAGGAAGCCTTCCTCAGTGATCAATGCAAAGAAATAGAGGAAAACAATAGAATGGGAAAGACTAGAGATCTCTTCAAGAAAATTAGAGATACCAAGGGAACATTTCATGCAAAGATGGGCTCAATAAAGGACAGAAATGGGATGGACCTAACAGAAGCAGAAGATATGAAGAAGAGGTGGCAAGAATACACAGAAGAACTGTACAAAAAAGAGCTTCATGACCCAGATAATCACGATGGTGTGATCACTCACCTAGAGCTAGATATCTTGGAATGTGAAGTCAAGTGGACCTTAGGAAGCATCACTACGAACAAAGCTAGTGGAGGTGATGGAATTCCAGTTGAGCTCTTTCAAATCCTAAAAAATGATGCTGTGAAAGTGCCAATATGCCAGCAAATTTGGAGAACTCAGCAGTGGCCACAGGACTGGAAAAGGTCAGTTTTCATTCCAATCCCAAAGAAAGGCAATGCCAAAGAATGCTCAAACTACCACACAATTGCACTCATCTCACACGCTAGCAAACTAATGCTAAAGCTTCTCCAAGCCAGGCTTCAACGGTATGTGAACTGTGAACTTACAGATGTTCAAGCTGGATTTCAAAAAGGCAGTGGAATCAGAGATCAAATTGCCAACATCTGTTGGATCATTGAAAAAGCAAGAGAGTTCCAGAAAAACATCTACTTCTGCTTTATTGACTATGCCAAAGCCTTTGACTGTGTGGATCAAAACAAACTGGAAAATTTTTAAAGAGATGGGAATACCAGACCACCTGGCCTGCCTCTTGAGAAACTTGTACGTAGGTCAGGAAGCAACAGTTAGAACTGGACATGGAACAACAGACTGGTTCCAAATCGAGAAAGGAGTACATCAAGGCTGTATATTGTTACCATGCTTATTTAACTTTATATGCAGGGTACGTCATGTGAAATGCCAGACTGCATGAAGCACAAGCTGGAATCAAGATTGCCTGGAGAAATAGCAGTATCATCAGATATGCTGATGACACCACCCTTAAGGCAGAAAGCGAAGAAGAACTAAAGAGCCTCTTGATGAAAGTGAAAGAGGAGAATGAAAAAGTTGGCTTAAAACTCAACATTCAGAATTGAAAGAAACACGTGTACCCCAGTGTTCATCGCAGCACTGTTTATAATAGCCAGGACATGGAAGCAACCTAGATGTCCATCAGCAGATGAATGGATAAGAAAGCTGTGGTACATATACACAATGGAGTATTACTCAGCCATTAAAAAGAATACATTTGAATCAGTTCTAAAGAGGTGGATGAAACTGGAGCCTATTATACAGACTGAAGTAAGCCAGAAAGAAAAACACCAATACAGAATACTAACACATACTATACCATACTAATACTATATGTATACTAATATATGGAATTTAGAAAGATGGTAATGATAACCCTGTATGTGAGACAGCAAAGTAGACGCAGATGTATAGAACAGTCTTTTGGACTCTGTGAGAGAGGGCAAGGGTGGGATGATTTGGGAGAATGGCATTGAAACATATATAATATCATATGTGAAACGAATCGCCAGTCCAGGTTCGATGCATGATACAGGACGCTTGGGGCTGGTGCACTGGGATGACCCAGAGGGATGGTATGGGGAGGGAGGTGGGAGGGGGGTTCAGGATGGGGATCACGTGTACACCTGTGGCAGATTCATGTTGATGTATGGCAAAACCATTACAATATTGTAAAGTAACTAGCCTCCAATTAAAATAAATAAATTTATATTAAAAAAAAAAACCTCAACATTCAGAAAACTAAGATCATGGCATCTGGTCCCATCACTTCATGGCAAATAGAGGGGGAAACAATGCAAACAGTGGCAGACTTTATTTTGGGGGGCTCCAAAGTCACTGAAGATGGTGACTGTAGCCATGAAATTGGAAGATGCTTGCTCCTTGGAAGGAAAGCTATGATCAACCTAGACAGCATGTTAAAAAGCAGAGACATTACTTTGCCAACAAAGTCCATCTTGTCAAAGCTACAGTTTTTACAGTAGTCATGTATGGATGTGAAATTTGGACTATAAGGAAAGCTGAGCACCAAAGAATTGATGCTTTTGAACTGTGGTGTTGGAGAAGACTCTTGAGAGTCCCTTGGACTACAAGGAAATCCATCCAGTCTATCCTGAAGGAAATCAATCCTGAATCTCCATTGGAAGGACTGATGCTGAAGCTGAAACTCCAATACTTTGGCCGCCTTATGTGAAGAACTGACTCCTTTTAAAAGACCCTGATGCTGGGAAAGATTGAAGGAGAGAGGAGAAGGGGACAACAGAGGATGAGGTGGTGTGATGGCATCACTGACCTGATGGACATTTGTTTGAGTAAGCTCTGGGAGTTGGTGATGGACAGGGAAGCCTGGTGTGCTGCAGTCCTTAGGTTCCAAAGAGTTGGACATGACTGAGCAACTGAACTGATTCCCCAGCCATAGTCCATACTCAAGGGAATTTTCTTGAAAAGAAAAAAGAAAAAACAGACTGTTTATTGTATTTGGAGCAATATAAAGTCACCTTGCAAGGCAGGATTGATATATCTTTTCCTGATTTCAAGTTATTCACATTTCAGTCACTGTATTAAGAGTGCGTGGGTGCTAAGTCACCTCAGTTGTGTCCAAGTGTTATCCAACTCTTTAGGACTCTATGGACTGTAGCCCACCAGGCTCCTCTGGCCATGGGATTTCCCAGGCAAGAATACTGGAGTGAGTGGCATGCCCTCTTCCAGGGGATCTTCCCAACCCAGGGATCGAACCTGTGTCTCATGTCTCCTGCATTGGTAGGTGAATTCTTTACCACTAGCATCACGTGGGAAGCCCATATTAACAGTAATAGGAGGATAAAAAAATATTTCTGCTTTCATGTATTGCATACTCACATTACTTATTTCTGCAGTATTTCTCAGAGAAGGAACTTCCATAATTTATCATAATCTTAAGTCATAATATATTATAGCTTCTAACATCATAGACAGACTCTGTGTTTATAGTAGCTGAGATATCTCCTTTGTTTGAATTTTATGGACATTAAAACATTTGGAGAAGAGGATGGGTCATTACAATTCATTTCACATTCTAATTTAAATGGCTTTAAATTGTTTACCTTCAAGAGTGTGCAGATCAGGCCATCAAGATCCTGCCAGATAATGGAAGCGCTAAGCCAGGTTCTTCTGTTATTTCATTTCATGAGTCGTTTGTTCTCTGACATTCCATTCTGTGCCCTGGTTGAACACAGTCACTTTATTGTATTGAAACGCGAAGATTAATTTTTATGTGCTAACTTATTTTATTGGCTAATTTATATAATAGTAATATTGTCAGATTTCTCCTTCAAGGACCTGGGGCTCAGGACACTGAGCAATGGTGAATAAGCTGGTGTTCCATTCTCCCTATCATCATGCAGAGATGGCTGTAATACTCACTCTTTGCAGGGTTAAGGAAGAATAGTGTGGAGCCTCATTCAATGATGGGCATGGAATGAACTTGTGGAACCTAGATGCCTGGTCACTCCTTTGAGTTTCTGTGCTTCCTATTGGCTAAAGGCTGTCTCTAGATTCTTGTGCCCTTTTACGATTGCCCCGTAGAGACTGTTGTTTGTTAAGTTCTGGATGAGATGTGTGACCTGACCCTGATCTGTAGTTGACAAGAAAGAGTGATTGCCTCTTCTGGAAGCAATCTGACTGGAGGTGCAAGGTCAGCCTGTCCTAAACTTGGAGCTGTAAATGGACTCCCCGATTCACATCACGTCCTCTCTCTAAGTTCAGTTCAGTCATTCAGTCGTGTCTGACTTTGCAACCCCAGGAACCACAGCATGCCAGGCCTCCCTGTCCATCACCAACTCCTGGTGTTTACCCAAACTCATGTCCATCGAGTCAGTGATGCTATCCAACCATCTCATCCTCTGTTGTCCCCTTCTCCTCTCGCCTTCAATCTTTCCCAGCATCAGGGTCTTTCCAAATGAGTCAGCTCTCCGCATCAGGTGGCCAAAGTATTAGAGTTTCAGCTTCAACATCAGTCCCTCCAATGAACAACCAGGACTGATCTCCTTTAGGATGGACTGATTGGATCTCCTTGCTGTCCAAGGGACTCTCAAGAGTCTTCTCCAACACCACAGTTCAAAAACATCAATTCTTCGGCGCTCAGCTTTCTTTATAGTCCAACTCTCACGTCCATACATGATTACCGGAAAACCTCTCACTAAAGCTGAGAACAAACTTCCTGTAAGGCGCTGCTATCCCCTGAAAATATGCTCTTTTCTTTCTTACACTTTCTAAACCTTGATAAAGAGGACTTGAGCCCTCTTTTAGAACTCTAATCAGTGCGAATTTAAAGAGACCCAGAAGTCAATCATTTTAATAGTGGTTACACCTTCTCCTTGGTAATGTTCATCTACACGACTTGATGAACCAGCCTTTTGGATCCAAACCTATAAATAGAATTTCCTCATCTTTTCTTTAAATTTATGGTCAAAAATTTTAAATGAGAGCTCCAATCACTACCAAATATTAACTAAACTGATTCTCAAAATGTAGTGCACTTAAGAATTTCTAGGGGTACTTGTTTAAAATGTAGAGCTTCTGCCCAGGTAATATTAATGCAGGTATAAAGCTTACGCAGGTATGTGGTAGCTTGCTTCCAAGATGGCTGCATCAGTTCCTTCCCTCCTTGTCTGAGGATACCTTTCTTCCAGCAAGAGATGGAGTCTTTTATTCTACCCCTTTGAATTAGGCTGGCCTGTGGCTTTGATCAGAAGAGTACTGCAGAAGTTACAATGTGGGAGTTTTGAGCTGGCAGATTCCACCTAGTTTTCTTGAAATTGTCACTGCAGAAGGAGTTAGCTGCCATTGAGACATCCAATCACCCTGAGACCACCATACTGTAAGGAAGCCCAAACCAGCCACTCTGGAGGCTGTATGGGACACATGCCTGTCCAGTTCCAGGTGTTCCCAGCCATCTGAGCACAGAGGCCACATATGTGAGGGCAGTCTTCAAATAACTGTCACCAGTCACCATCAAACTAACTGCATAGGAGACCACAGATGAGGAACACCGCCCCCCCCACCACAGCTGAACTCTATTAACTCCAGAACCATGGAACACAATAACAAATTAATAATGTTTTTTAAGCACCAGACTTTGGGACTGTGCAGCCATAGGTAGATTTTCATACAGGTCTCAATGTATAAACTTAGAGAAGTATCATTTTGATTATCAGTCAAAGACACTGGAGCACGAAATGTTCCCAGACTGTGGATAACAAAAAAGGACACAAAAAACTTTAGTCAGTACTCCACTATCTAGAGTATTTCTAGCATTTTAATATCTCTATGGTGTGTTCTAGCTACCATCCAGTATCTTATCATGCTGTAGTTCTTGGCTTTGTCCTTACAGGAGATACGGAATTTTGGTAGCTTGTGTGGCTTGATTGTCTATTTGATATAAGATCAATACTGGATTATATGCTGGCAAATAAAGCAGATAACAGCATGTGCAGACACTTCTGCCATAGGTTTCCTTCCCCTACCAAGAAAGACACCAATTGTAAAAGATATATTATGTCCAGAGACAATGGCATGCTAACTCAAAGTCTCCCTTGCCTGAGGTTTCTCATGGAAATTTCTCTGGAATCCTAACTGTAATAAGCTCTCACTACAATGCATATATATTGCTATCTTTTGGCAATATCCAGCCTCAAACAATGTATGCCACCAGTTTCTAGAGGGCTGATATCAGAATTTCTTCCTACCCTCCCTCTGACTTTTGCTACTGCTCCAAGAACAAGTATGGCTTTACCCATGTGGTAGGTGCTGTAGTTTAGCTCCATGTTTCCAGAAGATGTTCTTCTGGATCAATCTAGAGAAGCAATTTACTCACAGATGAAAATGGGATCTTTTTCAGAATTAAAATTGTCCCAGGATGAGCTGCTGCAATGTAACCCAGATAAATGGCACACCTTCTTCATCCATTTATCCACTGATGGGCACTTAGATTGTTTCCATATCTTAGCAACTGTAAATAATGCTGCAATAAACATAGGGGTGCACACTAACCCTTGGAATTTGTGCTTTTGTTTTCTTCAGAAAAATACCCAGAAGTGAAATTGCTGGATCATATGATAGTTCTTGGCTTCCCTGATAGCTCAGTTGGTAAAGAATTCGCCTGCAATGCAGGAGACCCCAGTTGGATTCCTGGGTTGGGAAGATCTGCTGGAGACAGGATAGGCTACCCACTCCAGTATTCTTGGACTTCCCTTGTGGCTCAGTTGATAAAGAATCCGCCTGCAATGCAGGAGACCTGGGTCTTGAGGGGGAAATTTGCACACGGTAAGCTGTGGTTGCAGGCCTGAAATTGCAATTCTCTGCTGATTCCAATGGAGAGGGAAATGGCAACCCACTTCAGTATTCTTGCCTGGAGAATCCCATGGACAGGGGAGCCTCCGAGGCTACAGCCCATGGGGTCACAAGGAGTCGGACAAGACTGAAGTGACTTAGCACACACGTACGCACATTGATTCCAAATAAACTCATCTTTGCTGGAGAAATACCTAGTAGTCGACTTTTTTAGGTCGACATATAACTGTAAGTAGAGAGTAAATCCCTGATACTTAGAAAAAAAAAACCCATATAGAAAAGCAAATAATCAATTTCAATGTACAGATGTACAATGTACAGATTTTCTGTATTAAATATGTACCCATAAAATTAATTTTACTAGTACCTGGCACTTCTGAAAGCATTCTTTTAGAAGACAGGAGGCCTTTTAAAAGACAACATGGTTTGTAAGGCATTTTATTTGAAGACAGATGAATGCCTATGTTTTTACCAAAGCTCAAAGATGAAAAACAAACCAAGCCAAAATGTGTCACAGAAGCATCATTTTGGGTGTAGTATAAGGAATAAAGAGTAGCTTATGACTGAATTATACAGTGAACTTTCTCTCCAATATTTCTAGTTGTTAGTCCCTGAACAATGTCAATAGACATTGAATAGACACTGAACAGTGTATAAATCGGCAGAGGGGTGGAGAGGGGAAGACTGGATAAGAAAGGAGAGTAGATTCACAATAAACTGTGGAAAATTCTGAAAGAGATGGGAATACCAGACCTCCTGATCTGCCTCTTGAGAAATTTGTATGCAGGTCAGGAAGCAACAGTTAGAACTGGACATGGAACAACAGACTGGTTCCAAATAGGAAAAGGAGTTTGTCAAGGCTGTATATTGTCACCCTGCTTATTTAACTTGTATGCAGAGTACATCATGAGAAACGCTGGACTGGAAGAAACACAAACTGGGATCAAGATTGCCGGGAGAAATATCAATAACCTCAGATATGCAGATGACACCACCCTTACGGCAGAAAGTGAAGAGGAACTCAAAAGCCTTTTGATGAAAGTGAAAGTGGAGAGTGAAAAAGTGGGCTTAAAGCTCAACATTCAGAAAACGAAGATCATGGCATCCGGTCCCATCACTTCATGGGAAATAGATGGGGAAACAGTGGAGACAGTGTCAGACTTTATTTTTCTGGGCTCCAAAATCACTGCAGATGGTGACTGCAGCCATGAAATTAAAAGACGCTTACTCCTTGGAAGGAAAGTTATGACCAACCTAGATAGCATATTCAAAAGCAGAGACATTACTTTGCCAACAAAGGTTCATTTAGTCAAGGCTATGGTTTTTCCTGTGGCCATGTATGGATGTGAGAGTTGGACTGTGAAGAAGGCTGAGCGCCAAAGAATTGATGCTTTTGAACTGTGGTGTTGGAGAAGACTCTTGAGAGTCCCTTGGACTGCAAGGAGATCCAACCAGTCCATTCTGGAGGAGATCAGCCCTGGGATTTCTTTGGAAGGAATGATGCTAAAGCTGAAACTCCAGTACTTTGGCCACCTCATGCGAAGAGTTGACTCATTGGAAAAGACCCTGATGCTGGGAGGGATTGGGGGCAGGAGGAGAAGGGGACGACAGAGGATGAGATGGCTGGATGGCATCACTGACTCAATGGAAGTGAGTCTCAGTGAACTCCTGGAGTTGGTGATGGACAGGGAGGCCTGGCGTGCTGCGATTCATGGGGTCGCAAAGAGTCGAACACGACTGAGCGACTGATCTGATCTGATCTGATATTTTAAATCTAGGCATCCTTAGAGGCAGTAATGATCTTCTCTGGAGAAAAATTCATTAAATTATGCTCAGAAAGTCTTCTAGGAACACTTGGCCTTAACTCCCTTCTCTGCTGACATTTGCTATGTTATCTGATCTATCCTTTGAAGGGAGTTTTTTTCTTTCTTTCTCTCCCTGTGTATGTGATCTCTTTATCTGCTAGGTTTAACCATTTTGATCTACAAACACCAATAATTTCTTATATCACAACCTAGCAATTTATCAGGAACCATGTTACATCTGTAACATTGTATATGTGTATTTCTAAATTTACTTCACTTCTTTCAATTTAAATTCTTGTAGACGAGTTGTTTGTAAATTGCATTACAAATTTTAATAAATAAGCAAGTTTATTCATGTTATTTAGGATCCAGTTAACTGGGCAGGCAGACATAGAATACCACTGGGAGGAGGGTGGGTTACTCAAGTGTTTTTGCTTCTTCAGTTATAAGAAAAATTACTTAGCGTAATCATGACATAAATAATCACCTGCATAAGGAACTGGAAACCTTATACATTTCATACATAGATGGAAAGCTATAATCCAACAAAAACTCATATTTTAGCTTATAATAATCTTCAAAACAACAGATCGATTCAATCTTAATATCTGGACTCAGTCAACACACAACAGAATCCTTGGTAATAAATCTGGAAAAGAGAAGCCACTTTCCTTTCCTTCCTTCCTTCATTTATTCATTCAGTTGACATTTGTTATTTGCCCTTCTTGGGCTTTCCAGGTGGTGCTAGTGGTAAAGAACTCTCTTGCCAGTGAAAGAGACATGGGAGACATGGGTTTGATCCCTGGGTCGGAATGATTCCCTGGAGGAGGGCGTGGCAACCCACTCCAGTATTCTTGCCTGGAGAGTCCCATGGACAGAGAAGCCTGGCAGGCTAGTCCATGGGGGTTGCAAAAGAGTGGAACACGACTGAAGTGACTGCCTTTCTCATGCCTGGCACTATTCTATCAGTTGGGTTTACACTCATGTATAAGACAGGACTGTTCCCTTCTCTCACTGAATTCACATTCTCTCTAACTATATGGCCACTAGGAAGAGCAAGAATATTCTAAACACACATACAAATGCCTGCATAATGCCCTGTTGCTGGTCTTTTTCAAATTTGTGTTGGGACGATCCCCTGGAGAAGGGAATGACTACCCACTTCAGTGTTCTGGCCTGGAGAATTCCATGGGCTGTATAGTGCATGGGGTCAGAAAGAGTTGGTCATGACAGAGCGACTCAAAAAAAAAATCTTATTTATCTGACTGGAATTAGAATAGTTGTAAAAAGCATATTGAACTTGGTATACTTTCATACAACCTGGAATCTGTAACTCATTAAAAAATTTTTGAAATGAAAATTTAATAGTAATGTTATTATTTTCAGCATGACTCTCCATGTACATTCTGCCTCGTGTATATTAAAAGAACTCTGATTATTCCCAGCTCTTCTGCTTAAAAAGAAATTGGCTCAGTGATTCTCAACCAGAGGTGATTTTGCCCTACTCCACACACCACTCTTGCTTCTCTTCTTTGGCACCGAAGGACATTTGGCAACGACTGGAGACATATCTGGTGGTCACTACCAGCATCTGGTGCGTACAGGTCAAGGATGCTACCAAACATCCTCCAGTGCACAGTGTAGCTCACGCTTTCCTCCCTCTGAAAAAGAAACCAAAACTTTCCTCCCCAAATTATCATTACTGCTGAGGCTGAGAAATCCTGCTCTCTCCTTGATTACAGATCATTCCGTTCTCATGTTATTTTCCCTCTGTCTACATACCTCAGTTTGAAAAGTTTAATTCCATTGGCTTATCCAACTATTCATTTATTTATATCTCTCCCGAAACCACTGCTAAGACATTGCAAGGGATACAAAGACACAGAAAACAGGATGTCTGGTATTTGATTTCTATCTGATTGCAAGAACCTACCTTACAGCTAACTGGAGAATGACTCGGCTTTCTGAAAAGGATGAGCGACCAATTAAAACATTCCTTTGGGTGATGATAACAGGACATCTTTTGTGCACTCTGCTCATCACTCCGATTCTCTCTAGCCTGGGGTGAATGTCATTTTGCCTGGTAGAAGTCTGGTTCTAAATTCTCTAGAAAATAAAAATGCAGCTCTATTGTTCAAATTGCATGAAAGGCAGAACCACGTGGGGGTGAGAAGGACAGAAAAATACGATCCTTTGTAATCATAATGTGGGGAATGTGGGGCTTAATAACAGGTTACAAAATAGATTTCTTAATCTCAAACGATAAAATTTCCTGAATAGTGGCAAGCTGATACCTCAGATCATGAACAAATAAGGCAATATTTATTCTCATTGTTTACCCTGGGATAGATTGAAACAGTAACCCTTCCTTGTCTGCTGTTTATCACGTTTACCCTTTGACAATACACAGATCTTCCTTATTGGCATCAAAACGGCGATGAGTCAAATCAAGAAGAGAAAATAACATAAGAAGTGTGCAATAACTGAACAGTCAAATATATGTGTTCTTTGTACTCATCTAAGAAAATATAGGGATGCAGAAAAGTTAAGTATGAAACAAAGCAAAGTTACTATGTTTTTCCATCAATAATCACAGCACACATACACTCCATGCATGAATGTATACACACATATGTATATTCAGTATTATCCAGAAACATCCATGTAATGAAGAAGTACCCTGCTTGTCTTCTCTTTAAAGAGCTGATTAAGTGGTTCACAGTAGAGCAGTGTGCTATTTGCTGTTATCCTCAATTTTCCTGATGATTCACCTAGAATATGGCTATCTAGAAACAGCCAAAATTAACGGAACAATTTAGAAAACCCACTGAGCTAAAGTTGCACAGCATGAACTAAAAGAAGGGAGGAAGATGGGTGACTCAGGGGATTCTTAATGGAATTTTAGACCTTTCCTTTTCACGTTCCCTCAGCTTATGGATGAGGTATACTTGGATACTTGCAAAGTGCTTCTTTGGACAATTATTACTTCACACTGGGGGAGGTAGTTAGCAGGTATGGTGTTTCAGGAGACAGGCGGGACTTGAGACCAGATTTCTCACTCTAGGCTTTCTGGTATGTAGAAAATTGATGTGACTAGGGCTGGTATAGCATTTGCAGCCACTCTGCTCACCCTGGGAGGCCCGTTCCAGTGCTGACAAACTCCTCACTAAATCAGCCCCATGGTCTAAAGGAGGTTCTAAGACTCCACTGAAGGATCCAATGATTCCTCCCCAAGCAGCTTGCATCCCTTAGGGAAGTGTCTGAAAAATGTCCCCCCATCCCCTACCTCCACAGTCACACAGGAGAATCTTCCAGACTGGGAACTAACCCAGTACAGGAGTCATCATTTCCTACGAGTTCCCCACCTCCAAACAGCTCTCCAATTCATATCACAGCATTTGAGTGATCACAAGATCTGGAATGGCTTGTGTGTGCTGAGCTTAGTCGCTCAGTCATGTCTGACTCTTTGTGAGCCCATGGACTGTTGCCTGTCAGGCTCCTTTGTCCATGGGATTCTCCAGGCAAGAATACTAGAGTGGGTTGCCATTGCCCTCCTCCAGGGCTGGAATGGCATACACATTTCAAAATCGGAAATGAGGATACTGGATAATTTTCCTAAAATAGATAATTATAGTAATTGGTGCAAAGCTTCCCCTTAAGCCCATACTCACCTCTGGGTTTCCTAGACTCTGCCAACAAAAACTTGGCACATGCCATCTGCCTCTCCAAGGATTAAATCATGTGCCACTGCTGCTGCTGCTAAGTCGCTTCAGTCGTGTCCGACTCTGTGCGACCCCACAGACGGCAGCCCACCAGGCTCCTCCGTCCCTGAGATTCTCCAGGCAAGAACACTGGAGTGGGTTGCCATTTCCTTCTCCACATGTACCACTACATCTCCTGAAAGGAGTTCAGGGTAGAGGTCAGGAATGAGGTGCACTGTGCTTTGGGAAAAACTGGCAGAATAGGCCTTCAGATAGTTAAATTTTTTTAGGAGAAGATTTTTATGAGCCCAATTCTTGCATCTCCTCATACCTAGAAAAGCAGCAAAATTATTAGCAGTGACATCTACTGCTGGTGACCCAGAGCAAGGCTCAGGCAAAATGCCTGCTTGACGGCACACACCCCTCTTCACTAAACTCCTATATAACACTGATCTTCCCCTATATCTCTTTGGGGCTAGTACCTCAAAGCTATCTGAGATGCTGTCTCTAGGGCAATAGCCCTCATAAAACTTAACTCACAGCTCTCATGCTGTGCATTTTTTCAGTCAACATATTGCAGAGGAAAGATGCTGTTTCCAGTTTAGTGTTGCTATTATAGGGACAAATTCTGTCCGAATTAATCATGACCATGGACCTCAAGTGGGCCCAGCAGCTAAAATAAGACCAGGAAGGAGAAGGTTCTGGAGTGGTCCATAAGAAGCTCTGGCCCCTGTGTAGTTACCCCCTGTGTAGGGTCCACAGCCAATAGCTGGTGGTAAGTCTGGGATCTCTGTTGGTCAGCAGGGCCAGCAGCAAAGAAGACAAGCTTGAGGCAGTGTAGAGGAGAGGAAAAGCAAGGTGCGTTGATCTATCATGTCACAGAGTAATGACTCCCTGAGGAGACAAGCCACTGTCTTCTTCACCTGGAACTAAACAGAGATGAGAATTTAGGAAAGGGAGCTCCCAGCTTAACCGAGTTAACAATAAAACACTCAGCAAGAGCTGACAGTCAAGCTCGAGAAAGACTGAAAATGAATCATCAGATAAACAATGGTGGCCATGGCAAGAGCAAACAGGTGGCAGAATGGGAGCAACAGATTTCTTTGGCCTTGGTTTATAAAAGATCAGTTGGAAAATATTTTGAGAAGTTTTACTGTAGAGAGAGGCAAGGACATGTAGTAAGAGCTGGGTAAGAGGTGGGGCTAGGGGACATCTGTTTAAGTTGGAAGAAGAATAGTGTATTTGTACACTAATGAGAATGCTCTAGCAGAGAGTGAGCATTTGATGTTGCAAAGTAAGGGGCGAATTGCTGGAGCAATGGGTTTGGATAGAAAAGAAGAGAAAGTCTTCTCTGGCAGTCCAGCAGTTAAGACTCCATGCTTCCAATGCAGGGGTAAATCCCTGGTTAGGGAACCAAGATCCTGCATGCCTCACGCAAGGTCAAAAAATAAAAAATAAATATGATAACTATAAAAAGAATTTTAAAATGAAAAAGAAAAGAGCAGATCCAGGACTCTAGAGGCATGGCTTCTGGAGAAGGGTGAAGGATCTTGGACCTGCTCGCCACCTCCATGGCCGCCTCTATGGCCTCCAGCCTGTCCAAGCCATCATGGCCTCCCACCGGGGTGACAGCCACAGCTGCTAAGCCGCCTCCCTGCTTCTTCTGCCAAGTCAGTGCTCAGTTGCTCAGTCGTGTCTGACTCTTTGTGGCCCCACAAACTGTAGCCCGCCAGGTTCCTCTGTCCATAGGATTTCCCAGGCAAGAATATTGGAGTACATTGCCATGCCCTCTTCCAGAGGATCTTCCTGAGCCAGGGATCGAACCTGCATCTCCTGCATAGCGGGCAGATTCTTTGTCATTGAGCTATTGAAGATGCTTCAGCATCTTATCCACCTATAAAGTCTTCTTAGCACAGCATTCAGAGTGATCCTTTTAAAATGTAGGTAAGACCAGGCCAGGACTGTGCTTCAAACTACGTAATGGACCTCGCCTCACCAGAAAAGAAGTCAAAGTCTTTGTAAAGTAGCTGGGGAATCTGGTTCTTCATTATGTCTATAATTAATCAACCAACCTCTCTCTCTTCTCTGAACCCCTTGACTTTGCCTGGAAATCTCAGGATATGCCCCCACCATTCCGCAGTTAAGGACCTTCGCTCTAGCTGTTGCCTCTGCCAGGGACACTTCGGTCCCAGACATCCCACTATTTGACTCCCTCTCTTCCTTCAAGTTTTTGTCCACATTTCAACTTCTCACTGACCACTTAAAATTACAAACTTTGTCCTACCTTCTTATCCTCTAATTGTGCTCTCCTTTTTCCTTTTTTTCTCCTTTCTCTATTTTCTTTTTCCCACAAATATCTACCTTCTAAAGACGATGTAATTCACTTTCCTTCTATTTGCAACATGTTGCCTCTCCTCCGGATAGACTGTGGCTTCCAGGAAGGTCATATTTCATTAGTGTATCTCCAGCTCCTAGAACTGTGCCTGAAACATAGTAGTCAGGAGATATTTGTAGGATGAGTTAATAAATTTATCTAACAGAAAGCCCCTAGTGAGATCACTGAAGATTTATGAATGAGAAATCAAAAAACTGCCTCTCTGCGCCAGGTAAATATATTCCTCTCTGTAAATCTCATCAGGGGCGTGTCTGCTAAGCTGCCACAAATTAATTTGAAGGCTAAAAGGAGGGTATGATATTTTTATCTACCTCTTTTGCATTCAGTGAAAAGCACATTCATCAATTACATACTTGTAATAACCATCACAGGTGCTCAGCAGTTACAGGTTTACCATTTCATTCAGTTAAACCACACCAACAATGTGAGATGGGCACTATCATCCTTATTTAACTGGTAAAGGAAATGAAAATTAGAAGACTTAAGTGGCTTGCTCAAATCCTTACAAAATTAGTAAATGGGGAGGGACAGATCTTAATTACAGACTTTCTTTACCTTCCATTGGAGATGCTTGCTGATTTGGTTATATTATATGGAGAAATATCACGTTGCATCAAATATGGTTATTTTAATGTTGAAGGGACTTATAAATTTCATATTGGTATTTAAGAGGCTTCATATCAAATTTTAACTAAATATCTTTATCTATATCCATTCATCTATTTATATATCTTTCTAGCTATATATATGGGCTTCCCATGTGGCACAGTGGTAAAAGAATCCACCTGCCAGTGTGGAGACACAGGAGATGTGGGTTTGATCCCTGGGTTGGGGAGATCCCCTGGAGTAGGAAATGGCAACCCACTCAAGTACACTTTCCAGGAAAATTCCAGGGACAGAGGAGCCTGGTGGGCTACAGTCCATGGGGTTGCAAAGAATTAGACACAACTGTGCTCAGTCATTCAGTCATGTCTAATTGAATATATATATATATATATATATATATATATATATATGCTGCTGAGTCGCTTCAGTCATGTCCGACTCTGTGTGACCCCATAGACGGCAGCCCACCAGACTCCACTGTCCCTGGGATTCTCCAGGCAAGAACACTGGAGTGGGTTACCATTTCCTTCTCCAATGCATGAAAGTGAAAAGTGAAAGTGAAGTAGTATCCAACTCTTAGCGACCCCATGGACTGCAGCCTACCAGGCTCCTCCATCCATGGGATTTTCCAGGCAAGAGTACTGGAGTGCGGTGCCATCGCCTTCTCCGATATATATATATATATATATAATACACAAAACTGTATATATATAATATACAATTATATATGAAGTGAAGTCCACTCAGTCGTTTCTGACTCTTTGTGACTCCGTGGACTATGGCCTACCAGGCTCCTCTGTCCATGAGATTCTGCAGGCTAGAATACTGGAGTGGGTTGTCATTTCCTTCTCCAACAATTATATATATATACCTGTATATATAATTTTGTTTATTATCTACAGTGCCAGGCATCATGCTAAGAACTATACAAAGATTGTCTCATTTTATCCTATCCCAAATACTGCAATCAAGATATCCCATTTCACAGATGGAAAAATTGAGGCAAAGACAGGTTCACTAATGTGTCCCAGGTTGACAGCAGATTGAGCCACGCCGTGAATCTGGAAAGTCTATGTCCAGTCAATGTCCTAACCATCAGAACATGCATTTTCCTGCCTTCATTAATGAGATTAAGTTTGATATTCTTAATCAGACCATATTTAGAGGAAAATAAATACTTTCTGAACTACCATGCTTCATCCCTAAAGAAAGATAACCCATTTCATAAAGTGCCTCTGACTGGTAATGACCAAGCCTGCTGTCCTGTGTAGGGCTGATGCAAAATTTCCACAGCAGTGCAGTTATTGAGGCCACCCTGCCCCAGCCCCGTATCTGCTGTAAATGCCCCATCTTCATACACAACCCTCATTATCTCCCTAGACTGGCCACCATCAACCCAATTCCTGGAGCCTGAGGTGACATACCAGCATTATAGGTTAAAAGACAGACGTTTTCATAGGAATCATCTTGTTTCAAAATAAAGTTAACATGTCTTCATTGGTTAAAACATTTTCTGGAATAGAAGGATGTGATGATACCATGCTATAATTGCAGGTTCGGAATGAAGATATGTCCATGTGAAGGGACAGGCATGTAGGAAACCAACCCGCTTTAACTACGCTCCAGAAAGCTCTTCACGCTCTGAACCAGAGCAGAATTTCATAGTTTAGGCTCTAAGCTTCTGTGGCCCTCAAAGAGCTAGGTAATAATTTTCACTATGTCTCTTTAGAGAATGGAGAAAAACACTGCTATTATTTTTAAGGGATCAAAAATACATATAATCACGTTTCTGGGGGCTTTTCTAACAATTTGTGATACAGACATTCTGCGTTTATCAAAATGTATCAATAATAAGAAGGGCCAGGCAGGTTTCTCTCATTTAACGGAATGAAATTAGGATAGATAAAAGTAACATAACAATTATCCTAAAACCAGCACAAACCCATTCACTGAATAGTTTCTTTCTAAATGTCTGATTTTTACTGGGCTGACTTCCACTAAACTCCCACTAGATTCATTTTGATTTCGTTTAAACACTGGTCATTTATTTATTTAACTAACACAAACACTTTACTGAACATCTATGTATTAGAAACTGTACTAGCTGTCATGGAGAAAGACCAGTTTGGTCCAGTTCCCATGCTGCAGGCACGCATGGTCTCATGGCAAAAGAATTACCCAAATAGGTCCTTATACTCTTGTGATAACCACAATGACAGGGATAGTCATACAAGACCCTGTGTCTTGTCAGATTGTTTTAAACCAGATCATTTCCTCTTCATACAAAAGTAAATCAGAAATAGAAATGCTATGATATTGTGTGCAAAATTGTTTACCAAATCTACAATGCATATAGCCATGCCACGATTAACTCAATTACAGATACATTTTGAAATGGAATAGTTTCAACTCTAAAAAAGCATCCAATCATTACATACAAGGTATGGGGCCACTTCATTAGCCTAGTTATACTTTACAAATGTGCTTTGTTATTTTTTAATTTTTTAAATTGAAATATAGCTGATTTATAATATGATGATTTATAACATTAGTTTCAGATGTACAGCAAAGTGATTCAGTTATACATATATGTACATATATATATTCTTTTTCCATTATAGTTTATTACAAGATCTTGAATATCATTCCTTATGCTATACAGTAGAACCTTGTTGTTTATATTACATACAGTTGTGTGTACCTGTTAATCCCATACTTGCAATTTATCCCTCCTCCTTCTTTACCCTTTGGTAACCATAAGTTTGTTTTCTATGTCTATGATTATGTTTCTGTTTTGTAAATAAGCTCATTTGTACTATTTTTTTAGAGTCTAATATAAGTGATATCATATAATATTTGTCTTTCTCTGACTGACTTACTTTACTTACTATGATAATCCCTAGGCCCATCCACATTGCTGAAAATGACATGATTTCATTCTTTTTTTATGGTTGAGTAATAGTCCATTGTATATATCTACCACATCAGGATCATCAAAAAAGCAAGAGAGTTCCAAAAAAACATCTATTTCTGCTTTATTGACTATGCCAAGTCTTTGACTGTGTGAATCACAATAAAATGTAGAAAATTCTGAAAGAGATGGGAATACCAGACCACATGACCTGCCTCCTGAGAAACCTGTATGCTGGTCAAGAAGCAACATGTCCAGTTAGAACTGGACATGGAACAACAGACTGGTTCCAAATAGGAAAAGAAGTACATCAAGGCTGTATATTGTCACCCTGCTTATTTAACTTCTATGCAGAGCACATCATGAGAAATTCCAGGCTGGAAGAAGCACAAGCTGGAATCAAGATTGCCAGGAGAAATATCCATAACCTCAAATATGCAGATGACACCATCCTTATGGCAGAAAGTGAAGAGGAACTAAAAAGCCTCCTGATGAAAGTGAAAGAGGAGAGTGAAAAAGTTGGCTTAAAATTCAGCATTCAGAAAAATAAGATCATGGTATCTGGTCCCATCACTTCATGGCAAATAGATGGGGAAACAGTGGAAACAGTGGCTGACTTTATTTTTCTGGGCTCCAAAATCACTGCAGATGATGATTGCAGCCATGAAATTAAAGGACACTTGCTCCTTGGAAGGAAAGTTATGACCAACCTAGACAGCATATTAAAAAGCAGAGACATTATTTTGCCAACAAAGGTCCGTCTAGTCAAGGCTATGGTTTTTCCAGTGGTCGTGTATGGATGTGAGAGTTGAACCGTGAAGAAAGCTGAGTGCCGAAGAATTGATGCTTTTGAACTGTGGTGTTGGAGAAGACTCTTGAGAGTCCCTTGGCCTGCAAGGAGATGCAATCAGTCCATCCTAAAGGAGATCAGTCCTGGTTGTTCATTGGAGGGACTGATGTTGAAGCTGAAACTCTAATACTTTGGCCACCTGATGCGGAGAGCTGACTCATTTGAAAAGACCCTGATGCTGGGAAAGATTGAAGGCAGGAGGAGAAGGGGAAAACAGAGGATGAGATGGTTGGATGGCATCACCGACACAATGGATATGGGTTTGGGTAGACTCCGGGAGTTGGTGATGGACAGGGAGGCCTGGCGTGCTGCGATTCATGGGGTCGCAAGAGTCGGACATGACTGAGCTAAAAATTAAACCACATCTTCTTTATCCAATAGTGTATTGGTTAACATTTAGGTAGCTTCCATGTCTTGGCTATTATAAATAGTGCTGCTATGAACACTGGGGTGCATGTATCTTTTCTAAATAAGAATTTTAATTTTTCCCAGTTATAGCCTCAGGAGTGGGATTGCTGAATTGTATAGTAACTCTATTTTTAGTTTAGTTTTGTGTTTTTTTAGGAAACTCCATACTGTTTTCCATAGTGGCTGTACCAATTTACATACCCACCAACACTGTAGGAGAATTTCCTTTTCTGCACACCCTATCCAGCATTTATTATTTGTAAACTTTTCATTCTTAACATCCAAGTTTTAATCAATGTTGCATCTCTATTTCTTCTGAATCACAATAGATTTTTCTGTCTCCTTGCACACATGTGAGTGCTCAATAGTGTCTGACCCTTTGTGACCCCATGGGCTCCTCTGTCCATGGAATTTTCCAGGCAAGAATACTGGAGCATGTTGCCATTTCATTCTCCAGGGCATCTTCCCAACCCAGGGATTGAAACCACCTCTCTTGCATCTTCTGCCTTGGTAGGCAACTTGTTTACCAGCTGAGCCACCAGGGAAGTCCTCTTCCTGACTGACTATATATGTTAAAACTTGTATTTATACTTTTTACTCAGAATGTAAGTTTGTCTCTATATGCCTCCTTTTTTTAAGTGCTTAAATATTATTTTTAGGAATGCCTTACACTGTTACTGACTGACAAAAAAGTCAAACCCTAAAATTACAGTGTAACAAGCTAATCTCAGTTCTGTTCACTGTTAGCAGTGGTGTTAGCCAACCAGAGGGGGGCCAAGCTCCTATTTAAACCCAGACTAACATCCCTTCTGCTCTCTGGTGAGGGGAGTATGACTTTTATCACTGAGAGAATAAACTGCTATACGTCCCGATTTTACTTACAGAGACAACTACAGGAGATGGAAAGATAGAAAGGGTGAAATTTCATATCTTGGCAAGTTCTTGATGAGTTCCATGTAAATTTGGGCAAATCTTCTTGATTTACTTATATCATCTTTAGATGTATAATATATAGTCAGCCTATGGGTTTGTATTTCTTCACATAATCAAGTAGAGACTTGAAATTTCCAGTGCCACTTGAGGGAAAGGGTGTGTGACTGATGTATAAGGAGGATTGGGGTCGCAGTGGGGGACAAGCCAGTATTAGGCAGAAGGCCTGGGGAGGAAGACAGCCTCGGGAAATGAACAGTGGTGAGTTCGATAAAGGATTTTAAAGAACAAAGATGCCATTAATATGCACTTTGTAGTTTTGGGCCATACTACAATGTGGCTGCTGCAGAAACCCACAAGCCTTCAATAAAAGTGCTATTTAATACATAAAGCAACCTCATATTTTAGGTTGTTTAGGGAACACAAGGTAAAAGGATCTATAATGCACATTATGGTCAACTTGGGCCAGAGAAGAGACCACCTACAGGAGCAGAAACTCAAGACTTCAACAGAAAAAAGAAAATTGAAGCAAGAACTGACAGGAGAAAGGTGATCCCAAGCCCTCCTGGGGAAGATACCCCTTGGTGCATCTGTAAATATGTGCACATGTGTGCATTCAGGTATGTTTTACAAGGTGGTAGAAGACACTGGCTTTCTCATCACATATGTAATGGAACTTGAAACATTTATTAATAAATTTAAAAGCTGTAAAATTAAGTTAACCCAAATTCTAAAGAACTTGAGGTTTCCAAGGCAGATAATACTTGGATTACAAAGCAAATATGTTTCAGATCAAATGGTGGTTCTACCTACAGAATTGTGAGCTATTTACTGTTTGTTCATATTTCTTTTAAGTATTTGTTTGGCCAGGTCTTAGTTGCAGCATGTGAGATCTGGTTCCCTGACCAGGAATCGAACCCAGGCCCCTGGCATTGGGAGTACAGAGTCTTAGTCACTGGATCACCAGGGAAGTCCTGTGTGCTTATTTTATAAATTGGGTAGCTCATATGGTTTCACTCTCTGCTAATTAAACCAAACTGATGAATTCATATCTCACTCCAGGCATTTCCCCTCATGCAGAAAAAATTCTGTGACCAAGGCGAGGCCACTTCTGGGTATGTCTGCAGGGCAGTGAATAGGTTAGTCTCCTCTAGGCATTTGCAGTGCTGCTTCTCCACCTGAACCATCTCCCTGCCTCCCCACCCCAAACACAGTTCACAGTCACTCATGTTGTCGGGTTTAGTAGGGTTACCTCTCCATACTTTTTTCCTGTATTGAAGTAGGGTTGATTTACAATATTGTCCTAGAAGAGAATAAGAGATTGAGAATGAATTTGTCACAAGCAGACCTCACAAGTAAGAAAGTAAATCCTAAAGCTTGCTGCTGTTCAGTTGTTGAGTCGTGTCCAACTCTGCAACCCCATGGACTGCAGCACACCAGGCCTCCTTGTCCTTCACTATATCCTGGAGTTTGCTCAAATTCATGTCCATTGAATCGGTGATGCCATCCAACCATCTCATCCTCTGTCGTCCCCTTCTCCTCCTGCCCTCAATCTTTCCCAACATCAGGGTCTTTTCCAATGAGTTGGCTCTGTGCATCAGGTGGCCAAAGTGCTGGAGTTTCAGTTTCAGCATCAGTCCTTCCAATGAATATTCAGGATTGATTTCTTTTAGGATTGACTGGTTTGCTCTCCTTGCTGTCCAAGGGACTCTCAAGAATCTTCTCCAGCACTGCAGTTCAAAAGCATCAGTTCTTTGATGCTCAGCCTTCATCCTAAAGCTTAGTGAATAAATTAGATCACATTTGTGATAAAAAGAACATGTCTATTTAGGGGATAATATAGTACATAGTGGGTTGGCCAAATAGTTTGTTCCAGTTTTCTGTAACATCTTATGGAAAAATCTAAACGAACCTTTTGGCCAACCCAATATATAATCTCAGAATTCAATCTGAGAACAGGACTAGCTCTATAATTTGTGGGTGTCCAGTGTAAAAACCAAAATGAGAAGCCTTCTGTTCCCATCATTGTTATGAATTTTAAGGCAATAGCAAAAGAGCTTTGAAACAATCTCAGGCTCTTCTGAGTGCAGCTTGCATACCATGAAGTCAGCCCTACATAATTATTCCCGTTCTTATGATATTTACATAAAACAAATTTCTGTTTGATTATAATTGTGTATGATTGGCTGTCATGGTGTCTTCAACTAAAAGTTGCACAATGTCAAGGATTATATTCCATAGATCTATTCCACTCTGGTTGTTATGCATATTACTCATATTCTCCAACACTGATGTCTTCCCATCCATCAAAACTGTTTATAAAAGGTCCATGCCTGGCATGTAAGAAACTCTCAACAAATGTTTAACGGCGAAAATATCTATCCTTTCTAGTCTTAGTGAAACAAAAGTTTTATTAAAGTCCCTGTATGTGTGCTCAGTCGTGTCCAACTCTTTGTGACCCCACAGACTATAGCCTACTAGGCTCTTCTGTCCATGGAAATTTCCAAGCAAGAATACTGGAGTGGGTTTCCATTCCCTACTCCAGGGGAACTCCCCAACCCAGGGATCAAACCCGCATCTCCTGCATTGGCAGGTGGATTCTTTTATCACTGAGCCACCTGAGAACTGTCAAATAAAGAACCTGGTTAGTGGCAAATAGAATAAGTATGAGGGAAAGGTAAATTTACCATACGATGTGTGCTTTATTATATAAACCTTTGAATATACATGATAGTGAAGAACTGTATTCTAAAACCTTCCCTCACTTGAGACAAAGGCCAAATTGCTTAATACATTCCAATGATGCTAAATAATATCTCAGCCCATCTTTCAAAGCACACCTACAAAGCAATACAAAATGAAAATTTCCACCCTCTGGAAAAACTTTTTGAGTCTGAGAGTTAACTACAGCTTCTTCTTTCTAGGTCTACTGAGGACATTGATTCCTCTGCTCCCTGAGTAGTAACCAGTGAATGCTGAGAGTTTTCTATGTGACATTCAGCTGTAAGATTCTGGATTTTGTATTGCTTAATCAAGTCAATGGTTCTATCATGTGTGACTGACTCTGATTGTATTCCCATCAAATCAGCTCTGCAAAATTAGCTTTATTTTTGTGGAATTTCTCAAGTGCTAGAAATTGTTTTAATCTGCTGCCTTAATTCAGTGATTACCACAATCCCCTGGTACTCACTGACTCCATTTTCCTTGATGCCTATGATATACCAGGTATTATACTAGACACCTGTCTCTCCATTACTTAAAAGCCAGAAATACTTGGACAAATAAAGTAGAATCTTCTCAGAGAGAACTCAAACTATGTACATGTGTCATTAAAACATATATTAAGGTTACTGGAAATCTATAAATCACATGAATTGCTATTGTGCAAACTCGCTTATTTGCATGGTATTAGGGAGTGGGAGTGGAGAAGGCAATGGCACCCCACTCCAGTACTCTTGCCTGGAAAATCCCATGGACGGAGGAGCCTGGTAGGCTGCAGTCCATGAGGTCATTAAGAGTCGGACACGACTGAGCAACTTCACTTTCACTTTTCACTTGGATGCATTGGAGAAGGAAACGGCAACCCACTCCAGTGTTCTTGCCTGGAGAATCCTAGGGACGGGGGAGCCTGGTAGGAGGCTGTCTATGGGGTTGCACAGAGTTGGACACGACTGAAGCGACTTAGCAGCAGCAGCAGGGAGTGGGAGAGTTGAGGTCTAAGATACAGTTTTCCTAATTTGCTTCTGTGTTGAGTTTCCATGGCCTGTCACGTTAATCATTCTCTATGATTTATATTTCTCCTTTCAATTGATTAGCAGGTGAACAGATATAAAGCCCTTGAATAAATATGTCTTAAATAAGTGGGACTGATTTACTAGGACTTAGTAAAATCAGATCTCCTAAGGGCTCTCATAGCTAAATTTTCTGCAGGAGCATCATCATTAATGTTGATTATACCACTTCACCCTGGAATCTATGACCCATGAAAATTTTGGTTTAATTTTAATTCTACCTGTTTCGTTACAAGCTGTTTAGAGTAAACCAACACAAACTAAGATAGAATACATAACTACAATATATATTCACTTTTCTTCTCAACTGACTTCCAGAGGTCAACTCAAGGTAGAAAATGATGCACCCTAGGGCTCAGTTTCAAAAGAGGAGAAAGCTGGAGGCACTAGCTAGAGGATGTGTGCTCAGTCACTTTTGTGGTGTCTAACTCTTTGTGACCCCATGGACTGTAGCCTGCCAGACTCCTCTAACCATGGGATTTTCCAGGCAAGAATATTGGAGTGGGTTGCCATTTCCTCCTTCAGGGGTTCTTCACAGCTCAGGGATCGAGCCTTCATCTTCTGCAGCTCCTGCGTTGACAGGTGGATTCTTTACCACTGAACCACCTGGGAAACCCAGAAAAAGTGTAGGCAATATGATTTCTTGGAGTTGTGGCAGTGTTCTTAATGAAAGAAAAGCATAACTGCCTCTTGGTGCCAGCTGGGGATAGGATGGGGGAAAGTGGATGGGAGGGAAAGGTGGTAAAGGGTCAGCAAAATATAGCTATGTGGTCAAAGAGACCTAGAGGGAATAGCAGATTTGGACTTAACAAATGTCTTTGATTGGGTTCCACACATGTGCTATTTACAAACTGAGCCATATTGAAATACACTGAAAATAAGAGAAACTGACTTAGAGACAGAAAGAATGGGCTAGAGATAAATGGAGGAGAATAAAAGTGCTGGACTAGATCTTAATAAGTGTGTGAGTTGATAACAGTACTTTTTGAATAGTAAAGAATCTGCTTGCAATGCAGGAGACCTGGATTTGATCCCTGGGTTGGGAAGATCCCCTGGAGAAGGGAATGGCAACCCACTCCAGTATTGTTGCCTGGAGAATTCCATGGAGAGAGAAGCCTGGCAGGCTACAGTCCATGGGGTCGCAGAGTTGGACATGTTTGAGTGACTAACACTTCCACTTTCACATATCTAAATTCATAGGTATATCATTAGAAAGCTTTGGCTCTGAAACCCAGAAGGTTTGATCCAAACTGGTTAAGCCACAGTGGAGCTTATTGACTCACTTAATTGGAGGTCTAAAGGTAAACTGGGCTTCAAGATAGATTAACTAAGCAACTTCAGGTGCATTTGGCTGCATTTCTCTTACTTTTCCTCTCTCTAGAACTCAGATTCAGACTTGGAATAAGATTGTAGCGCTACTCTGGGTCTTCTTTCTACACAACTTCCCCCACAAAGAGACAGAGGGTTGTTTCTTTCCTTCTCTTTTTTTCCCAGAGGGTTTTTCTTAAAGTTCTTTAAAAAGAGTACCCCCCCCCAAAAAAATCCTAGAAGCTTCTTCTTCAACCTCATTGGCCCACATCAGGTCTCAAGCCCATTTATGAACCAATCATAGGCAGAAAAGATGATCTTACCTCTCTCTAGACCAAAACACTATCTCTGAATCTGGGTTAACCTGAGGACTCACTGGACATGTGATGAGAACCCTACCAACCATATAATACTGGGCTGTTTTTTCACTGCTGGAAATAGTTACATTTGAGAATATTTGAGTAACATATTTTGCAATGAAGCTTTTTCTATTATAAGGGGAAAACACAAAGATTTATTTATAAATAAATATTTCCTTCTCTTATAATGCTCTTTATCATTTTTTATTATGGAAATTTTATTGCTCCCTTTAGAGAACTGTAAATACAGAAAAGCATAAAGAAGAAAATAAAATTATATGCCATTTCTCACCACCATGAGCATTCTGAAAATCTCTTGCTACTGTTTTCTATGTGTATTTGTTTATCCCATATTTATTGGGTATTAATGACAGAAACCCATTTAGAGTCAATTTAAACAAAAATAAGAATTTATGTAGAGTACTGGGGATGATCCAGGGAACAATAAGGGCAGCAGAACATATAGTGACTGACATTGGAAATTGAGAAGCAAGTGGGAACCTAGCAGATAGAGGTTCTGTCCTCTCTCTTTGTAGCCTGGTTTTCTTGGCTTTGGCATGTGTGCATGCTAAGCCACTCCAGTCGTGTCCAACTCTTTGAAACCCTATGGATCATAGCCCACCAGGCTCCACTGTTCATGGGATTCTCCAGGCAAGAATACTGGAATGGGTTGCCATGTCTTCCTCCAGGGGATCTTTCCCAACCAGATATCGCTTTGCATACTGACAGTCAAATATGGTCACCCATAGGTCCCAACTCTACACCTTATTCTTTCTACCACTTATTAAAATCAAGCCTTGGTTCCTGAAATGGTCAATTACTTTCCCCAAGCTCATGTCAAGAGTCCCTCCTTTGTCCAATCAGCTGTGGGAAGGGAGCACTCAGATAAGATAACATGGGTGCTGAGGGTCCTTGTGTGTGGGTAGAGGAGCATTTGTTAGTGAAAGAGAACTACTGTTCCCTGGACAATGCCCCTGAAGTTTACTATACTACTACCCTACCCCTAGTGCTACTGTTATTGCTACTACTGAGACATAAAACTTACCGTTGACCTATATACATTGCCATGTGTAAAACAGATAGCGAGTGGGAACCTGCTGTATAGCACAGGGAGCTCAGCTCAGTGTTTTGTGATGACCTAAGGGGGTGGGATGGTGGGTGGGGTGGGAGGGAGGTCCAACAGGGAGGGGATATATGTATACATATAACTAATTCACTTTGTACAGCAGAAACTAACACAACATTGTAATGCAATTATATTCCAATAAGTGAATATATATATATATGTCATTGAGATCATCCTGAATATTAAGTTGTATAACTTATCTTTCAAAAAACTCCCAAGTACTCTTAACATGAACCTCTCTCTTGTTCAGTCACCAAGTCGAGTTGGACTCTTTGCGACGCTATGGACGCATGCAGCATGCCAGGAACCTCTCTCTTACGTGATTCTAAGTGCTCCCCAAACATCATCTTCAGTGGCTGTTTAATATCCCTTCAAATTAATAAACCACAACTTAATTGTACCATACCTTTGTTGGATAATGAATGTTTACATCATTCCCAATTTTCTGGTATCATAAGTAATACTTGAATAAATATTTTTGCAAAGTGGTTCTTGCCTTCACATTGGCTTACTCCCATAAAATGGAATCCTGGCGTGCTGTGATTCATGGGTTCGCAAAGAGTCAGACATGACTGAGCGACTGAACTGAACTGAATAGTGGTAAATATGAGGGTGCAAAACTTAGTTTTGAGACTTGATGAAAGTGAAGCGAAAGTGTTAGTCGCTCAGTCACGTCCAACTCTTTGCAACCCCAGGGACTGTAGCCCTCCAGGTTTCTCTGTCCATGGGATTTCTCAGGCAAGAATTCTGGAGTGGGTAGCCATTTCCTTCTCCAGAAGAATCTTCCCAACCCAGGGATCGAACCCAGGTCCCCTGCATTGCAGGCAGATTCTTTACCATCTGAACCACCAGGGAAGCCCAAGACTCAATACACATTGCCAAATGGTTTTCCAAAAAGATTGTATTAAATTACATTTCTTGCAGCAATGTCTGCAAGTTCTCATTTTGTAGCAACTAAGTGATTGACATACACACCCACATATTTGATAATATATCTAATTATCCAGAGTATTCCCTTTAATGAATTATATGTCACTGTATCAGAACAATTTCATAGGTGCTTAGAATTTATTGTTATTAAAGTAGAATTCCCAAACATTGCCTTCTCCCTACATCCTGCCAATCCATCCCTGGGTTGGAAAGATCCCCTGGAGTAGGAAATGATAACCCACTCCAGTATTCTTGCCTGGAAAATTCCATGGACAGTGGAACCTGGTGGGCTATAGCACATGGGGTTGCAAAGAATCAGACACAGCTGAGCATACACACTGTGTATATATTATATTATATAACATCTTTCTTTGATTAATATATAACATTATATTATATAACATCTTTCTTTGATTCACAAAGAAAGAGAGCCTCAGAAAAGCAGTATTATTCCTCAGATTTCTTCTTTTAAAAGATGTTATATAATACTCCTCTGCCATGGAAATATTTTGGAATTAATTAATTTGATATATTGGCATGTGCATAGAAAAAATTTGAATAAACATACACAAAGTTGTTAACAGGTTATCTCCAAGAGAACATGAGACACTTACTTGCTAATTTGATATATTTTGTAAAGCATGATTTCCTTTGACAGTGAGCATATGCTACTTCAGTAAACAAGAAAAACAATTCATATTTTTTAATAATTAGGTTTAATTTGTTTACATTAATTTTATCTGAATTAAATGATCACTTCTTTGATGATATTTAGGAGCTACTTTTAATTCATCAGCAAAAGCTTTATCCATCAAGTGGGTTATCTCTGAGGTGACTCATCAGGTTTCTGTACTTATTTGTTCTAGATACTTTAGAGGATTATATCCTCTGAACTTCAAAGGATGAATAGTACTGAGGGTCTTTAGTTTCAAGTAACATAACACAAATGTATTGATGATGCCCCAGGAAACTTGAAGAGGAGAGTAATGTAGATTCATAATGATGTAGAGTTGCAAATAATATAATTATAATCCAACCTTCTTTGCCTTGTTGGTCTCTCTTGCACTGGCCTATTTGGAAAAATTCCTGGAAGGAGGAGCTTAGAGACTCATGAGGGAGCATTCTCCATGACTGTGATTTTGCTGAGAAAATTTCCCTTATAAATTCAGCTGCAACTTGCCCTGAGGTAGCATCCATCTGTCCACCCCCACTCTGCCCCTGGAGCTACACACAGGGCTGTGTGTCCAGCCCCATGGCTCTCTCTGCCTTTAGGAGCTGACAAGGGGTGTTTGCTAGTTTGGTGGTATAAGTCTGACAACACTAGCTGGAAGGAGTTGACCTGAGAACATGCTGAAGAATAAGTGGGATGGGGCACAAATTGTTTTTCAAAGTGAATCTTCATTAGTTTCATATAATGTTAAAGCACAAAAGACTTTTTTTATTTCCTTTACAGGAGCAAAGGAAAAGTTAACCAGCTTTAGATGAGGGATGAAAAAGTGTTTAGTCTTACTGAGATATATTTTTAAAAGAAAGACCAAAATATTTAGTAGATAACCTAGGTTGTAGTACACATCCAGATAGGAAAGCAAAAAAAAATCTTGGTAGCGTCCACTAATTCTGCTGACAAGTCCAAAGTATGGGGCCTTTTCAGAGGTGACTACCCTGTAATGAGACTGCCACAGTGTTCTGACAACTCTCTCCTCTAGGACAGAGCCTGGAACTGAACGGCCTTACAGGGTAGAGGATAATGGTAAGACTACAAAACCGGCACCCTAACTGCGCCATGTTGCTACGGGTTTAGTGCCCCCACTGGGCAGTTGGCTTCCCTTGATTCCATTACCAATACTTGGCAGCCTTCTGATAATTAAAATGACAGGATGTTGAAGTGGGATGGGGCAAGGGGGCACTGGGGAGCTTCTGCACAAATCTATCCCAACTGGAGAGTGCTCACCACTTTGACTTGAGTCATTAATTAGCATCCTTAGGGCTGAGTTCAGCCAAGAACAAGTCTTGAGCTATCATCTAAAGACAGTGTTTCTCCTTCTGAGCCACTGGGATATGGTGAAGACTTTGCCAAAAGGTCTTGCCAAGATTCAGGTGTTGGGTCTCCCTGGTTTTCTCCAGTCACCATTCTAATTCTAGTTCCTTTAATAAGCATATGATCTTTTGACCTTTCCATTGTTTCAGTTTTAAAATTAGTAGCTGAACAAAAATGACTAATAATTCCTCCACTCAGAAGATGGACAAGTCTTCCTGCTCATTTTGTGCTGCATAAGGCTTCTTAGCTCTCTCTTCCATGATTTAGATGACAATGGGAAAAGCTTCCAGAAAAGTTATTAGAATGTGGAATAGTGAAATTCATAAAGATTTTGTACCAGCTTTTGAAGGAGAAAGAAAGTTTCTATATAGGCTGAGTAGGCAGGATATTACAGAAATTACTGTCGAAGAAAAGAGAAGATTGTGAATAAAATATGGTCTACAGTTGCAGAGATTACCTTGAAGATGAAGAAGAAATAATGTTCTTAGTTGTGAATAAAATATGGTCTACAGTTGCAGAGATTACCTTGAAGATGAAGAAGAAATAATGTTCTTCTGAATTAAGAACAGAAAAGGGAGCTTTAGGAAAGGAAAAAGAAGCTTTTTTGGAAAAAGGAGCTTTGAGTATATGAAAGTATTAGAGTGGTGTTTTAGTTTTCTATGCATGCTATGACAAATGGTCACAAGTTTAATAACTGAAAATAACACAAATTTATTCCCTTATAGTTATGGAGCTGAGAAGTCTTGTCTGGGTCCCTTTGAGCTAATAGCATGGCAGGGCTGCATTTACCTGGAAGCTTTAGGAGGAAATATGTTTCTTTGCTTTTTCCAACTCCTAAAAGTGTTCACATTCCTGGCTCATGGCCCCCTCCCTACATTTTCAAAGCCACAGCAACCAATTGAGTTTATCTCACATTACGTCACTCTGACCCTCCTCTGCCTCCTCCTTTCGCATTTAAGGACACTTGTTATTACCTTGACCTCACCTGAAAAATCCAGGATAATTTTCCTAAAGTCATTCTTCACAGCCTTAACTCCATCTGCAACCTAATCCCCTCCTGCCATGTAATGTAACATAGTCACAGACTTTGGAGACTAAGACATGGACATCTTTGGAAGATCATTATTCTGCTAACCACAGACAGAAAACTGAGGAAACTTGGGTAGAGTAACTTGCTTTTAATTAATGAAACTAAAGGCTTAATTATTTTCTCAAGTTGAGAGAAAAAGGGATAAGGCTGAGGTTATCTTCATTTTCAAGAATCTAAAAAAATGCACACACCACCTGCAGCAGCTTTGGCAGGCATTCACTGTCTAGCCTGACATGCTAGCATTAACTCTATACCCTGATATAAAGACCATTTTTCTTACCTGTGATGGGTTAGTTCCTTATTTATACTTTCTCATTTAACACCTGTTTCTCCCTTAGACTGTAAACAACATAGTGGGGGTGGGAGGGGATTATGTCTATTTTGTTCACAGTTGTATCCCCTGCATCTAGCATCCATTAATAGGCTCTAAGTGAGTATTTATTGACAAATCTAAATAAATCCTACTGGACAGTATGACATTTCCAGACTTGTAAAATTAAAATGGTTTTACTTGTAAGACTCAATTGCTTCCACGATCAGCTTAGAGCAGAGTTTCCAAGTCATATGGTTCAAAGCCTCTCCTAAGCCCGCCATGCTTGCGGTCTGCCTCCCCTTGGTCAACATATACTGTTCCAGGTTAGTTCTGGGCAACTAAAGACTTGCTAAGATGGTGTTTATCTTCATATCTGGTGGCTCAATTTTCTTACCAGAGTCCAACCCCCTGATTTCAAAATCTTGGAATAGACTCTTTTTTCCTGAAAGTACCCAACAGCTTGTCCCCAAGACAGAGATTATCTTTAACAGTTTTACTGAGGTTATAATTGAAATACAAAACACTGTATTTCAGTTGTTTAAAGTATACCATATGATGAGTTCTGACAAACATGTCCACCCCTGACTGGGTGATAAACATATCCATCACCTACAAAAGTCTTTTTCTGCCCCTTTGGATTTTTTTCTTTCTTTCTTTTTTTTTTGTTGTTGTTGTTGTTGTTGTTAGCTTTTATTGTGATGAGAACACTTGATATGAGATCTACCCCCTTAATGCATTTTTAAATGTACAAGATAATATTGTTAACTATAGACATGATATTACACAGCAGATTTTATAGTGGGATCTCAGAGAGCAATGCTTTTCTTCTTCCAGAGTCTATAATTTGAGCCACGAGGTGCTCATTGCAGGGTTTTGGAGCAGCATCTTCCACAGGCCCTTCTGTCTCTTTTCTCCGGGTGAAGTCATCCTTGAAGGATCGAGGTCACCCTGACTCCAGAGTGCCTCTTGGGGACAATATTTAATCAACAACAGTCATTACCTCATATTAAATTCCAGCCACAATACTATGTGCAATCTGGTCATGACCCTTGCAATTCAAATTCCAGTGACTTGGATTACATCATTCTGAGCTACATAGTTTCTTCAGACATGAAGTTGGCTCTCCTGGCACACTGAGATCAGGGAGCTTGCTAAGGGTTGCTTTTCTACTTGGAGTAATAGATCTGTGCTTATCTGTCCAGGTTTTTTTGTGCTTTTCTAGAAAAATGAGACCATGAACATGGATTTGGAGTATAGTCTATGATAATCCAAAGTAATAAAGGTGAATCAATCTTTAGTGATTTAACCTTTAATCATATAAGATATTTTAAGAATTTAAGTAGCTTAAAATATTAAATACATAATGTTCATTTAATTTTACTCATTAGAAGGTAACTCTGTTCAGAACCCCATCAATTCTGATAAGAGATGCATGAGAGCTTATGAGTCTTAAAAGGAAGAACTTCATCAACCATTGTGGAGAAATAATGGTTTCTTATCTCACTCCTTACAACAGAGAAAATTCTAAATAAACTGAAAAACTAGACATAAAATTAAAGAATATAGAAAAATGGAACCAAATATTCATCAAACATTTAAAAGAAATGTCTACATGTGGATGTAACAAGAGAAATTACAAAATAAAAGATTGAAATCTTTATCCACATAAAACACCTAAACACCTCTAACTTAAAAACATAATAGAAATGAAGAGTCAAACAGCACATGGGAAGAAAGCATTGTTATACCAGAAAGGATGATTAATTTTTATATATAAAGGGCTAACATATTTTAGGAAAAAAGGCAGCAAGATCTGATAGGAAAGAGAGCAAAAGATGAGAATACTCTTGGGACTCTTGGAACAGAGTTCTGCCCTTAGTGACATTTCAGCCCCATGGAGAAAGAAAGGCTCAGATAGAGAAAAGAGATGCAGAAAATAAAAGGAATGCTAAAATATACATGGGGCTTTTCTGATGACTCAGCATATAAAGAATCCATCTGGAATGCAGGAAGCATAGGAGACCTGGGTTCAATTCCTCAGTCGGGAAGATCCCCTGGAGGAGGAATATGGCAACCCACTCCAGTATTCTAGCCTGAATGGCATAGAAAATAGTTTTGGAAGCATTTGATATCATTAATAATACCACTGCTGATAAGAATTTAGTAAATAAGCCTTCTTATACACTGCAAATAGGAGTCAAATTGTTACCATTTTTTTAAACCAGAATGCTCATTTATTAATTGACCATGAGAAATAGAACTGTCAGGAGGTCCAAATATTATTCTGACTTAGTACACCCTCCCTGTCAGGCATTGGGGTTGTCTGGATTGTTACCACCTTTTTGGACAGAAATTTTTCAAATTATCTTAAGAATTCTAATGTATGAACTCTAAATTCATATTCTTCAAGTCTGTTATTTTTCTGGGCACTGAATCAAAAGAAAAGACTTTATGTCCAGGAAAAAATTAAAGACAAAGATTTTCATAACACCATTAGTGATTATAATGGGAGCAAAAGATTGGAAGAAACTTAAATGGCCAAATTATAGAGAAATTATGGTTCCTTACCTTCACAAAATATTATACATCCATGAAAGATAATTTTCATGAAAAGTATTCTTTTGAGCAAATATTTGAAATCTAAAATCATGTAGGTACTAAAATTAAAAGTCCATTTAGTCAAGGCTATGGTTTTTCCAGTAGTCATGCATGGATGTGAGAGTTGGACGGTGAAGAAAGCTGAGTGCCGAAGAATTGATGCTTTTGAACTGTGGTGTTGGAGAAGACTCTTGAGAGTCCCTTGGACTGCAAGGAGAGCCAACCAGTCCATCCTAAAGGATATCAGTCCTGGGTGATATCAGGACTGATGTTGAAGCTGAAACTCCAGTACTTTGGCCACCTCATGCGAAGAGTTGACTCATAGGAAAAGACCCTAACGCTGGGAGGGATTGGGGGCAGGAGGAGAAGGGGATGACAGAGGATGAGATGGCTGGATGGCATCACCAACTCAATGGACATGGGTTTGGGTAGACTCCAGGAGTTGGTTCATTACTGTAAGATGGTTATACCTCCCTGGCCTCCTGGCTCTAGGTTTAGCCATGTGACTTGGCTTTGGCCAGTGAAAATGTGGCTTCCCAGATGGCGTTAGTGGTAAAGAACCCACCTGCCAATGCAAGAGATATAAGAGACGTGGGTTCAATCCCTGGGTCAGGAAGATCCCCTGGAGGCGGGCATGACAACCTACTCCAGTATTCTTGCCAAGAGAATCCCATGGACAGAGGAACCTGACAGACTACAGCCCATGGGGTTGCAAAGAGCTGGACACAACTGAAGAAACTTGGCACAGTGAAATGTGAATAGACATGCATGCTCTCTATCCCAGGAGAAGCTCTGATGAAATTGCATCATTGGATCAGCCTTTTGCACTTCTGCCCTCTGCCATGAGAACAGCATGTCCCAAACAGGGACTGCTCCTTCAGCCTGCATCCCCTATAATGTGATCCAGAAATCAATGTATAATTATGAGTTGCTGAAGTTTTAAATTCTTTGACTCTTTAGCAAAGGCTGATTAATACAGAAAGTGTATATTTATTTTTTAGAATACTGTATTTTCAGAAATTTATTAGTAAGCATTTAATGATTTTCAAAGTTTCAAATATAGATAAGTACCTCTGCCTGAAACTTAAGAGCAGCCCTAGAGGGAAATGAAAATTGCTATTTTCAAACAAAATGGAGGATCATGTCTAGGTATCATGGGAAATTATCATGACGAGTCCTGAGAAATAAAAAAAATTTCAGTTAGATTCAATACCTTTCTTTCACTCTTCAACTTAGTTTACTTTTTGTTTTTCTTTTTGAAAACAAAAAGGAAAGCCATTTGGGACAGAGAGAGGAGAATGAACTGTGAAGATCCAGATTTGGAAACAATATCCTTCTAAAGTGCAATCTTTCCCTCCCTAGCTTGATCTTATTCTTTCCAATTAATGTTCTCATTATCTCAGAATAACAGGAATCAGCTCTGCTACTATTATGCTAGCAATGGGTGCAGTGGCTTTTCACATTGGCAAGGGTAACAGCAAAGGACCCCAATGTTGAAAGTACAGAATGGGTCCTTAATAAATAGCAACAAATAATACTCAAAATGTCCACTGGAGACAGTATTTTTCTTGTTCCAGAAATGAGAGTAAGAATCTGTCAATAAACTCACTATTGCCAATTACATATCTAAAATAGTGTATGAGAGATTTTATCTTAGGGGAAACAAAGAGGTTTCTTTTAATGAAGGACAACCCAACAGTCACACTTTGGCATTGGGTTCAGAAAAGACATTGAGAAGTGAACCATGAGTTCCTCGGCAAACATGAGAATATATAATGACTTCATCATCAGTTGATACTAATGAATATTGGAATGTATGTATTTATTTAATAAAATGTCATTTTGCATCACTTGACTCTCAAAGTACCAGGTGAAGAAGTTAGACATGTATTCCACTTTTCCAGAACCTTCAGAGACTAATGACCCTAGCCTTCATCAGCCATATAATCAAGTGGGGGGAAAAGTCAAAACAGCATGTAACTAGGGAAAAAAGAGTTGCTGTGGGAAAACACAGCAGAAGAAACTCAATGAAAGTAAGAGTGAGTCCAGGACAGCTTTTCAGAGGAAATAAAGATTAAGTTCCTTTTCAAAGGATCTGTAGGAGTGGCCCAGGATGATAGGAGGATGAGGACACTATGATAGAGAAGGGTCCTATAACCAAAAGTAGGGTCTGGCTGCTCGCTGCTCTAAAGGCAATAAAGAGGCAAGGTTGGTGGAAAGAAGAGTTTGCTTTATTTCTGATGCTGGCAACAAAGGGGAGAGAGGGTGGATTCCTGTCTAAAGACCGACTCCCCAGTATTGACAAGTGGGCAAGAGTTTTATAGACAGAGGGAGGGTGCTACATGCAGAAACAGCATAGAGAGCTCTAACAGTTACCTTAAAACTGGTCATGTGGTGATCTGACCAACATCATCTTGATTGTTTTAGGTACAGTTAATCTTCAGTTTCAGGTTGATTTGTCTCCATTTCCTTAAGGCCAGTTCTCAGAATTGTGGCAGCTTATGTCATGGCTACAACCTGGTCGTCATGTACCCCTTCTTCCACCTTGTAGCGGTTTCAGTATCTACAAAACAGCTCACAGGATATGACTCAGAATACTATCTACAGCCCTTGAGAAGGAACTAAAAGTCCTTGACTAGTTCAGTGTTAGTGAGGGATGATCAAAAGAGCAGGCTGGATTGTTGGCAGAGTCTGAACCATTCAGGGGCTTCACTCATGTGAAGGAGTTGGGACATTGTCATAAAAAGAATGGAATGCCAATCAAAAATTTCAAGCAGAAACATTAATGATCAGATTTATGTCTCAGTGAGTTCACTTTAATTAATATGGCAGTAAGTGGGCCATCACAGTAGAGTCCAGAAAAGAAATGATGTATCCAGAAGTGGAGTGAAGGCAGGGAAGATGAAAAGTAGATGGATTCAAGATATATTTAAAGGACAGTATCAATTGTATTTATTGGAAAGCATCAGCTCACTCCTCTTGCTTTGTCATTATACTCCCCATTATCATGTTAAAATTTGGCTTCCCAGATATTCTCACTGGGAGAAATGACCCTCACCCAGCTGACTGCTATATTTAGACAAGTAGATTTCTTATTACCTGCTAATAAGTTATATTTCTAGTTAGACACTTCAGATTCTTGAGTGCTTATTTAGTAAATTTAAATCAGGATTCCCAAGTCTGATGAACTCTAGAACTCCAAAAAGATAGTCTAGTTCTGCAAGACCGAGAGTTTATTTCCTAGACTGGAAATTCACCTAAGTCTGGCCTTCATGTGAGTCCTCTAGGCAGGGGCTCTGCCATCCACACCTACATCACTGGGTACCATCCTTAAACTTCTCATTGAGGCCTTGAGCCATTAATTAGTGCTGGTCTCATATAGTTCAGAGAGCAAGAGTAGTACCAGGGGATAAAGCAGCTAAATGTTAGGAAAAACTTCATTAAAGTAGACCAATGATGAATTGAAGTTCCTCCAGATCTTGAATGCTTCCAGTCATGGTCCCATAACCATCAAGACTGCTGAGAAATATCAACCACAAGCTGGGTCTAGAGAGGGGAAAAGATCACCAGGGCAGGTGCACAGGCTATCTTAAAAAGGAAGATTTATGCCATTGCAACATCAGACCCTGATGCTGAACATCAGACCCTGATGTAGGGAAAGACTGAAGACAGGAGGAGAAGGGCATGACAGAGGATGAGATGGCTGGATGGCGTTACTGACTCAATGGACATGAGTCTGAGCAAACTCTGTGAGATGGTGAAGGACAGGGAAGGCTGCCTGGTGTGCTTCAGTTCATGGTGTCACAAAGGGTTGGACACAACTTAGCAACTGAAAAACAACAATGCCATTTCAAGGCCTCAAGGCAAACAGCTTCATAAGTAAATTTTATCATCCCTCAATCATTTTACCTTTTTTTAATTTTTCAAGTAGCAATGTCATTTGAGATAATCCATAAATAATTGTTCAAGACTTGCTTTCAACCACTTACTGTTACATGTATTTCCTCATGATTGGCTGAGTGGCTCAAAATACAAATCCATCTAAATTAGTAACTCCTAAGGCTGGGCTGGAAGAAGCACAAGCTGGAATCAAGATTCCTGGGAGAAATATCAATAACCTCAGATATGCAGATGACACCACCCTTATGGCAGAAAGTGAAGAGGAACTAAAAAGCCTCTTGATGAAAGTGAAAGTAGAGAGCTGAAAAAGTTGGCTCAAAGCTCAACATTCAAAAAATGAAGATCATGGCATCTGGTCCCATCACTTCATGGGAAATAGATGGGGAAACAGTGGAAACAGTGTCAGACTTCATTTTTTGGGGCTCCAAAATCACTGCTGATGGTGACTGCAGCCATGAAATTAAAAGACGCTTACTCCTTGGAAGGAAAGTTATGTCCAACCTAGATAGCATATTCAAAAGCAGAGACATTACTTTGTCAACAAAGGTCCATTTAGTCAAGGCTATGGTTTTTCCTGTGGTCATGTATGGATGTGAGAGTTGGACTGTGAAGAAAGCTGAGTGCCGAAGAATTGATGCTTTTGAACTGTGGTGTTGGAGAAGACTCTTGAGAGTCCCTTGGACTGCAAGGAGATCCAACCAGTCCATTCTGAAGGAGATCAGCCCTGGGATTTCTTTGGAAGGACTGATGCTAAAGCTGAAACTCCAGTACTTTGTCCACTTCATTCGAAGAGTTGACTCATTGGAAAAGACTCTGATGCTGGGAGGGATTGGGGGCAGGAGGAGAAGGGGCCAACAGAGGTTGAGATGGCTGGATGGCATCACTGACTCAATGGACGTGAGTTTGAGTGATGTCCGGGAATTGGTGATGGACAGGGAGGCCTGGAATGCTGCGATTCATGGGGTTGCAAAGAGTCGGACACGACTGAGCGACTGACCTGAACTGAACTGAGGACTTTCCTGGTGGTCCAGTGGTTAAGAACCCATGCTGCCAATGCAGGGGGTGTGGGTTTGGTCCCTGGTTGGGGAACTAAGATCCCATATGCCACATTGCCAAAAAGATTATAAATAAATAAGTAACTACCATTATACTCAATGCATTATGAATGTTTCCTTCATACTATTTTTATCATTTTTAGTTATATATTTATCAAATAATTTTCTTTAATACTCATTTATTCCACTAGGCTTGTTTTGCTCATTACTGTACTCTCAGTGCCTGGTATCTGGTAAGCACTCAATAAATCTGTATTGGTTAGTTGGTTGGGTGATTGATTGCATGGGTTAGAAAGTTAGATTATATGACTATAAAAGTGTGTGGTTTTATGATAGCCCATATTTCTGCAGATAAAGATTTCTGTGCAGTCTAGATGATCCTGATGGATTTTATCCTGCTTCCCCGCAGTGAGAAATATACTGTGAATAAAGCAAAAGCTCTGAGAAGTTAAACAGATTTCTGTAGATCACACCATCATGGTTCATCAACTCTGGAGCTGGACTAGCTCCATGGCTTATTAAGTGTATGACCATGAACAAGTCACCTGAAGTCTCTACGTGCCAGGTTTCTCATTCATAGCTTGAGGATAATTGAAGTCCCTCCTACCTTATGGGATTGTTCCAGGATGTAAAGTCCTTTGGAGAGTGTCTGGCACACAGGAAGTGCTACATGTATGTGAGTTATTATTATACATAATTGAGAATGATCTTGTATTTCTGATTCCTAGGATCATGAGTCCAACTTGTTATTCAACACAGGTAAAAGGTCACTTTCTGTGCTAGCCAGGAGTCTAGATCTTGAGGATGCAAAACTGATTTAGACAGAATTGAAGGGAATGAAGTCCAGGAAAGAAAAATAAGTCAGAAGACAGAAATTATCATGGCATTATGATAAATATTGTTGCTGAACTAAACATCAAGTGCTCCAGGAGTATAGATAGCAAAATGACCCATTTTGTTGGAGGCGAGATGAGGACAACTTCATGGAAAAGTTGTCATCTCAGGTGGGCCATGAAGGATGAATGAGTTCGGTGGGTACAGCAGATTCATATTTAAGACAACCCTTCTTCCCTAAAAACAGAAACTTACGTTTTCAAAAACCTCACAGGGATCCCTGATCAATGAGGTGAACAGATCACCTCTCCCCTAGTCCCCATGGGATATATCAGGATTGATTTAAACCAGTTCTAGTAATATCTGTCCTTTTAGCCATCAGAGGGTTCAATCTGTCACATTCAGGTCAGTTCAGTTCAGTCGCTCAGTCGTGTCCGGCTCTTTGTGACCCCATGAATCACAGCATACCAAGCCTCCCTGTCCATCACCAACTCCCGGAGTTCACTCAGACTCATGTCCATCGAGTCAGTGATGCCATCCAGCCATCTCATCCTCTGTCATCCCCTTCTCCTCCTGCCCCCAATCCTTCCCAGCATCAGAGTCTTTTCCAATGAGTCAACTCTTCGCATGAGGTGGCCAAGTCCTTCCAAAGAAATCCCAGGGCTGATCTCCTTCAGAATGGACTGGTTGGATCTCCTTGCAGTCCAAGGGACTCTCAAGAGTCTTCTAGACGTGTGGAAAAGCAACCCTTCCTGAGTTCAGCAGACAGCACCTTATAATTAGAAGACAACTCTTTGCTTTTCCCTTCCTCCGTCTGCATGGTACACAGATACAATGCTTGGAAGGAGACACAGCAGAGGCAAAAGCCAACGGGCCTCAGAGGAGGGAGCAGGGAGATGGAAGGAGCCTTCGTCCCCAATCCTCTAGTTAAATCACCACCAGAGCAGCCTGGAATGCCCTGCCATGGAATGACTAAAGTCTGGCAGAAAAATATACCCTGACTTGTTTAAACCACTGTAGTCAAGGGTCAAGTTCTCTGTTACTTTACAGCTGAAAGCATTCCTAACACAAAGAAGCAAAATTAGAGATGTATTTCAAGCAGAGCAATGTCTGTGCTCCAATATTTTGGCCACCTGATGCAAAGAGCCAGTTCATTAGAAAAGACACCGATGCTGGGAAAGATTGAAGGCAGGAGGAGAAGGGGATGACAGAGGATGAGACAGTTGTATGGCATCACCAACTCAATGCACATAAGTTTGAGAAACTCTGAGAGATAGTGAAGGACATGGAAGCCTGGTGAGCTGCAGTCCATGGGGTTGGAAAGAGTTGGACATGACTGAGCAACTGAACAACAATGTCTATGCAGAGGGTCTGTTTTTCCAATAGGTAGAACATGAGCTTAGAAAGGCAGGAGTGAGCATGGATCATAGAAGAGAGAAGAGATTGTAACACAGCAGGAAATGAGGCTAAAAGTGAAAGCCCCTGGATATTTTGTGTTTGAATTTGAAGTTGTATCTTATTGATAATTACGAGCCAACAGGGAAATGTATGCAGTTAAGTGACATGCTCAACAGTGCTTCCCAGGTGGCTGCCAAGCAGGAGACCTGGGTTTGATCCCTGGGTTGGGAAGATCCCCTGGAGAAGGAAATGGCAACCCACTCCAGTCTTCTTGCCTGGGAAATCCCATGGACAGAGGAACCTGGCGAGCTACAGTTCAAGGGGTCAAAAAGAGTCAAACACAACTCACTGATTAAACCATCACCATCAAGCTTCTGCAGGACCAGGCAAAGTCACAATAATCTCTCCCAGACAGCGTTCTCAATAATACAATTATGTTAAGTTATTTAACAACTATATCAGTTCAGTTCAGTTCAGTTGCTCAGTCATGTCTGACTCCTTGCGACCCCATGAATCGCAGCACGAAAGGCCTCCCTGTCCATCACCAACTCCCGGAGTTCACTCAAATTCATGTCTACCAAGTCGGTGATGCCATCCAGCCATCTCATCCTCTGTCGTCCCCTTCTCCTCCTGCCCCCAATCCCTCCCAGCATCAGAGTCTTTTTCAATGAGTCAACTCTTCACATGAGGTGGCCAAAGTACTGGAGTTTCAGCTTTAGCATCATTCCTTCCAAAGAAATCCCAGGGCTGATCTCCTTCAGAATGGATTGGTTGGATCTCCTTGCAGTCCAAAGGACTCTCAAGTCTTCTCCAACACCACAGTTCAAAAGCATCAATTCTTCGGCACTCAGCTTTCTTCACAGTCCAACTCTCACATCCATACACGACCACTGAGAAAACTATAGCCTTGACTAGCCGGACCTTTGTTGACAAAGTAATGTCTCTGCTTTTGAATATGCTATCTAGGTTGGTCATAACTTTCCTTCCAAGGAGTAAGCATCTTTTAATTTCATGGCTGCAATCACCATCTGCAGTGATTTTAGAGCCCCAAAAAATAAAGTCTGACACTGTTTCCACTGTTTCCCCATCTATTTCCCATGAAGTGATGGGACCAGATGCCATGATCTTTGTTTTCTGAATGTTGAGCTTTAAGCCAGCTTTTTCACTCTCCTCTTTCACTCTCATCAAGAGGCTTTTTAGTTCCTCTTCACTTTCTGCCATAAGGGTGGTGTCATCTGCATATCTGAGGTTATTGATATTTCTCCCAGTAATCTTGATTCCAGCTTGTGCTTCTTCCAGTCCACCATTTCTCATGATGTACTCTGCATAGAAGTTAAATAAGCAGGGTGACAATATACAGCCTTGATGTACTCCTTTTCCTATTTGGAACCAGTCTGTTTTTCCATGTCCAGTTCTAACTGTTGCTTCCTGACCTGCATATAGGTTTGTCAAGAGTTACATACCACTTATTATATGCCAGGAAGTTCCTAAGTGCTTTACAAATGTCGCTAAATTTAATCTTCATGTTTAACCCATAAATACTATTACCATTCCTGTTCTATAATATTGCCTCATTTATTATTATATATTGTTGTGGGAATTAATTGAAAACCATGCTTGGAAAATGCTTAACACAGTGTCTGACATGTTGAAAACCCTCGGTAGGAAATTAACTTCTGCTACTGCTTCCTTTTTTTATTTTTTCTGTTGAAATTGTTACAGCAAAATTTCTTTTCTTTTCTTTTTTTCTTACACTTCGAGTGGTAAATAGTACAGAAACCTTGTATTTCTTTTATTTCTTTGTCTGTCTCTGAGATGAGATGGTCAGGTTTATTGCTGGATAAATTATGTACAGTAAATTTCACCCTTTAAATGATTGATGAGTTTAGACAAAAGTGTATTGTCATGTGTCCATCACCACTTTGGAATACTTTGTCACTTATTTCTACCACCCCCAAAAGTTCCCTCTTGTTTTTCTGCAAATCAGTACTTTCCCCAATCTCAGCCCCAGCAAGCACTGATCTGATTTTTCCCCCCTTTAGTTTTTTCTTTTACAAAATGTTATATAAATGGAACCATACAGAGTGGATTATTTTGTTCTGACTTTTTTCACTTGGCAGAATGCTTTTGAGGTGTTGTTGCGTTATGTGCAGTTCATTCTTTTTATGGCTAGTATTATTCTAATATATAAATGTACAAATCCTTTATTAAACACATCATTTTCAAATATTTTCTCCTAGTCTGTAACTAATCCTACACTCTTCTCAGAATGTCTTTCAAAGAGCAGTAATTTTTAAAATTAATTTATTTATTTTAATTGGAGGCTAATTACTTTACAATATTATGGTGGTTTTTGCCATACATCGACAGGAATCAGCCATGGGTGCACATGCGTTCCCTGATCCTGAACCTCCCTCCCACCTCCCTCCCTACCCCATCCCTCTGGGTTGTCCCAGAGCACCGGCTTTGAGTTCCCTGCTTCAACTTCAATGCCCTGTATCGAACTTGCACTGGTCATCTGTTTTACTTATGATTATATACATGTTTCAATGTTATTCTCGCAAATCATCCCACCCTCACCTTCTCCCGCAGAGTCCCAAAGTCTGCTCTTTACATCTGTGTCTCTTTTGCTGTCTTCCATATAGGGTTGTCATTACCGTCAGACTCCACTGTCCATGGGATTTCCCAGGCAAGAATATTGGATTGGGTTGCCATTTCTTTTTCCAGGGGACCCTCCCAACCCAGGGACTGAACATGTGTCTCCTCCATTGGCTGGCATTGTAGGCATATTCTTTACCACTAAGCCATGGATAGTTTGTGCTTTTTGTAGTTTACTTCTTTGTAACTCTAGGTCATAAGATTTTCTTCTATGTTCTTTTACAGAAGGCTCATGGCTTTATGGAATACATCCATGACAGTGATAAATTTTGAGTTATATTTTTTAAAGGCATGAAACATGGGTTAAAATTTATTATTCTGGATATGAATGTCAAATCATCCAATGCAGGAGATGTGAGACACAAGTCAAATCATTTAAATCATTAATCACTTCTTTAGTTAGACTATCTTTCCTGTATTGAATTACCTCCATATCTTTGTTGAAAGTATTCATCATCTGTATATGTGTAAGTTAATTTCTGAACTCTATTCAGGTTCATGGATTTATATATCTTTCCAGTCTGTCTTAATTACTATAGCTTAATGTAAATTTCAAAATCAGGTCATGGGAGGGTCCTTAACTTTATCTTTTCCCCAAATTTGGCTACTTTAGGTCTTTTGATTTTCCATGTAAATAAATCTTATAGAAAGTTTGTCAATTTTTAGGAATGAATATGCTGGTATTTTGATTGGGATTGTGATGGCATATGTAAACCTACAGATCAATTAGGGGAGAATTGACATTTAAGCAAATTTAAGTTTTCTGGCATGTGAAATGGCATATTTCTCCATTATTTAGAACTTCTTTGATTTTACTTAGGTAGATTTGTTTTATTAATATTTTATGTCTTACACATATATCGGTGAGTTTCTCTATAAATACTTCCTGGCTTAATGCTACTATAAATGGTGTAGATTTTTAAACTTTAATTTTTAATTGCTTATTGCTACTATGTAGGCAAACAATTGATTTTCATATTTATCTTCTGTCCTGTGAATTTGTTAAACTCATTTATTAATTCCAGGGGCACTTTTGTAGATGCTTTGGATTACTTATATAGATGATCGTATCATGTGCAAATGAAGACATATGTTTCTTTATTTCCAGTGTGTATCCTTTTATTTTTACCTCTTCCCAGGTGGTGCTAGTGGTAAAGTATCTGCCTGCCAGTTCAGGAGATGCAAGAGACACAAGTTCAATCCCTGGATCAGGAAGATTCCCTGGAATAAAAAGCATTCTTGCCTGGAAAATTCCATGGACAGAAGAGCCTGGCAAACAGTTGGATGCAACTGAGCACATCCTTGTATTTATTTTCTTTTGTTTTACTTCACTGACTAAGACTTCCAAAAAATATGAATGGAAGTGATGAGAATGGGTACCCTTGCCTTGTTCCTTATCTGAGAGGAGAAGCATTCAGACTTCCACCATTAAGTCTGATGTTAGCTGTCACTTTTCATGGATAAATTTTATTAGCTTCCAGAAGTTTCCTACTGTTTCTGGTTTAGTGAGAACTTTGATGATGAATGCATGTTGCATTTTGTCAAATTATTTTTCTGTATCTATTGAGCTGAGCACATGGTTTTGCTTTTATAGTCAGTTAAAATGGTGAATTATATGGATCTGGGGATGTTGAAACAACTTCACAATCCTTGGATAAACCCCAATTGTTCATGAAGCACTATCCTTTTTATAGCTAGCAGGATTCAGTCTGTTAGCATTTTGTTAAGGCTTTTTTTTTTTTTTTTTTTTTAAATCTGTGTTCTATTTTCTGGAAGAGTTTGTGTAGCATATGTATTATTTCTTCCTTAAGCATTTGGTAGAATTCACCAGTGAAGCCATCTGGGCCTGCAGTTTTCTTTATGGGAAGATTTTTAACTACAAATTCAATTATTTCAGTAGATATAATGCTATTCAGGTTATCTGTTACTTCTTGGGTGAGCTTTGGAAATTTGTGTCCTTCCAGGATTTTGCACATTGCATAACAAGTTATCAAATTTATTGGCATAAAGTTGCTTGTAATATTTGTTTGCTAGACTTTGATGTATATAAAATCTGTAGTGATGGTCCCTTTTTGTTCCTAATTCAGTGATTTGTTTTTCTCCCTCTTTTTCTTAATCAGTCAGACTAGATCTTTATCAAATGAGTTGTGCTTTTAAAAATAACCAACTTTTGAATTCATTGCTTTTTCTTTATTCAGTTCATTTTAGTTGCCCATGCCTTACTCTTTGAGACCCCATGGACTATAGCACGCCAAGCTTCCGTGTCCATCACTGACTCCTGGAGCTTGCTCAAACTCAAGTCCATCGAGTTGGTAATGCCATCCAACCATTCCATCCTCTGTATTTACTAGTTTATTGCTTTTTCATTTTGTTGATTTTTGCTCTAACATTGCTAATTCTCTTCCTTCTTGCTTTGCGCTTAATTTCATCTTCTTTTTCTAGTTTTTAAGGTGAATATTTTTACCTTCATTTAATAACTTTTTTATTTTCTAATAAAATAAAAAGTTATTTTTTATTTTTATTTTCTAATATAAACATCTGTGCTGTGAGATATGCCAAGTTGCTTCAGTCATGTCTGACTCTGTGACGCTATGGACTGTACCCCACTAGGCTCCTCTGACCATGAGATTTTCCAGGCAAGAATATTGGAGTGGGTTGCCATTTCCTCCTCCAGGGGAGGAACTCCAGGGAGTCCCTGACCCAGGGACTGAACTTGTGTCTCTTAGGTCTCTGCATTGGCAGGTGGGTTCTTTTACCACTAGTGGACCTGGGAAGCTCACTTTGGAAAGAAAGAATATAAACATTTGATGCCATAAATTTCCCTCTAGGCACTGCTTTAGTAGCATCTCACAAATTTTATATGATCTATTTCATTTTCTTTCAATTCAAACTAACTTCTAAGTACCTTCTGGTTTCTTCTTTGATGCTTGGGTTATTAGAAATGTGTTTACTTTTAAACATTTTGGAATTTTTCCAGGTATCTTTCTGTTCTAATTTAATCTTATTATGGTCATAAAACATATTTTTTGTGATTTCAATCATTTTAATTTGTTGAAATTTGTTTTATGATCCAGAAATTTGGTAAATGTTCCATACACATTTTATTTTTTAAATTTTATTTTTTAAATTGTTATAGGAAATTTTATTTAAACAAAATATATCCAAACATTATCATTTTGACATTAATCAATATTAAAAATTAGTGCAATATTTTACATCCCTTCTTTTTTACTCTGTCTTCAAAATTCTGTACATATTTTGCACTTACATACATCTCAATTCAGAGGCCAATTTTTAAAAATTGGAATATAATTGCTTTACAGTGTTGTGCTAGTTTTTGCTGTACAACAAGTGAATCTGCTATATGTGCACATATATCCCCTCACTCTTGGACCTCCCTCCCACCCCACCTTCATTCCCACCCTTTTAGGGCAACAGAGAGCACTGAGCTGAGCTCCCTGTGCTATACAGAGCTTCCCACTAGCTTTCTATTTTATACCCGGTAGTGGAATCATGTCATGTCTTCTGTTGAGAGTAGCAGTAGAATAGTCAACTATTCCAAATGACAATTAAGTATAGTTGATTGATAGTGATGTTTTGATTTTCCATATATTTGCTGATTTTTTTAAACCTCTCTTTCTATCATTTGCTGAAAGATCAGTTGTGAAGTCACCAGGTTAATTGTTGATTTGACTGTTTCTTTTTAACTATCAGTTTCTGCTCATACCTTTTGAAGCTCTAAGGACAAACACATTAAGATTGTTATGTCTTCTTGATGAATTGATATATTGTAATGTATCTCTGCATATTGGCTATATCCTGTGTTCTGAAGTCCAGTTTGTCTCATATTAACATATTTATTCCAGCTTTCTCATAATTAGTTTTTCCATGCTATGTACAGTTTCTGTCTTTTCTCTTTTAACATCTACATCTGTCTACTTAAATTGGATTTTCCTGTAGGCACATATAATTGAGTCTTACATTTAGATTCAATTTGATAATCTTTGTCTTTTAATCAGGATGTTTAGACCACCTAAATTTAGCATAATGATGACTATAATTGGATTTAAATCCATCCTCTTCACAGTCGTTTTCTATTTGTTTAATCTATTCTTTATTCCTTTTTCCCTTTGTTTCCAACCTTCTTTTGAACTAATCCAGTATTTCTTATGCCATTTCATCTTCTCCATGGCTTATTAGTTATACTTTATTTTTTTGGTGGTAGCTTTAGGGCAGTGATTCTCAAACAGGCAGTTTTTTCCTCCTGGGCATATATGTCAATGTCTAGAGATACCTTCTGTTTCCATGACTCAATGGAAGTTTTGCTGGTATCTACCTGGTACAGGTCAAGGATTTTGCTAGTGTGAAAGTGTTAGTTGCTCAGTTGTGTCCACCTCTGTGCGATCCCATGGACTGTAGCCCGCTAGGCTCCTCTGTCCATGGGATTCTCCAGACAAGAATACTGGAATGGGTTGCCATGTAGGGGATCTTTTTGACACAGATATCAAACCTGGGTCTCCTGAACTGCAAGTAGATTCTTTACCACCTGAGCCACCAGGGAATTTGCTAAACATCCTCTAATGATGGGATGTAACCACATCAAAAGTGTCAGTGTTTGTCTGGGAGGCTCCATGTGATTTCACATCTCTCTCATTTCTTTCACACAACCCCACAACTCTCTCTCACAGCTGCATCTTCTCTCATATTTCACTGAGCAAAGAGAAACCATCAGACACAGAGCCCCTCCCCTTCCTTCCACCAGAGCTTCACAACTCACATTCTGCATCCTCCTCGGTGGATGTTCTTCTCCCATCAAGTCCTATTCCGCGACAGCCACTCAGCCACACATCCTCACTATCCGAAGGGCTCCGCTCCCTCAGTGAAGCACACACTCTTGCATCATCAGTCAATTTCCATTAGGTCATTTTTCATCAGCACACTTGTAGACTCTAATATCTCCCTTCTTAAAGCAAACCAATAAATCTCTGTTGACCTCACATCACCCAATCAGCAAGCACCACAGAGGTGTCCATACCTTGTTGCTCCTTATCACCACTGGCCCTCTCTACTCTCTGGAATGGTTCCCCACCATCTCTGGAATGGTTCCTCCACTTCCAGTTTCATCTGATATGACTCTTATGCCATCCCTGACCCCTCTGTCAAAAATAGGTCACCCGCTCTTAGTTTCTTTCTCAAACTATTAATTTCTTCAGACCACTTATTAATACACATTTTTCTCTGTGTGTTTTTTTAACAGTGGGCTGTCTGCTCCTTCACCAGAATGTAAACTTTGTGCATACATAAATCATGTCCAACATGCCCACTTTTGCATTATCCATGAACAGCAATAGAACCTGGCATACAGTAGAGGCTCAAAATATTCCAGAATGACTGACTGACTATACAAATAAATAAATTAATGGGACAGTGCCATAGAAAATAGGCCTCCCAGGTGGAACTGGTGGTAAAGAATCTGCCTGCCAATGCAGGAGATGCAAAAGATGCAGGCTAGATTCCCGAGTCGGGAAGATCCTCTGTCTCCAGTATTCTTGCCTGGGAAATTCCATGGGCAGAGGAACCTAGTGGGCTACAGTTCATGGGGCCGCAAAGAGTCAGACACGACTGAGCGACCAAGCACAGCACATAGACAGACGGATAGATTTAAATTCACTATTTCCCAAGCATAGCTACAAATCCTTCATAAGTTTCTAATTTCCAATTTTAAGAATTCAAAAGTAGATGATTCACAGTGTCCCAGTTCTCTGTGAGGTGCATTTGCCTTTTTATTTTCTGTATAGAGTTGCAGTCTACAAAAAAGAAAGGAAATAATTTTATAAAATATATAGCATTGTCATTTAAAACTGGCTACAATTTAACTTTTTTAAGATCCCCATTTAACTGTAGGTTTGATTTCTATGTCTGTGAGTACGTTTCTCTTTTGTATTATTTTTTAAATACCACATACAGGTGATATCATACAATATTTGTCTTTGTCTGATTTACTTCACTTAGTATGATATTCTCTAGGTCCATCCATATTACTACAAGTAGCATTTTTTTTCAGGGTTGAATTACACTCTATGGTTGTTGGTGGTATTTTAGTTGCTAAGTTGTGTCCAATTCATGACTCCGTGGACTGTAGCCCACCAGGCTTCTCTGTCCATGGGATTTCCCAGGCAAGAATACTGGAGTATGTTGCCATTTCCTTCTCCAGGAGATCTTCCCAATCCAGGGATTGAACCTGCATCTTTACCATTGAGCCACCGGGGAAGCCCCATTCTATGGTTAACAAAGGGGAAAAGAAGGTAAATAAGGGACAAATTAGGAGTATGGGGTTAACGGATACAAACTACTGCACATAAAATAGATTAAAAACAAAGATTTACTTATAGCACAGGAACTATACTCAATATCTAGTAATAACCTAGAACAGAAAACAATATGAAAATACATATACACATATACCTGAATCACTTTGCTGTACATCTGAAACTAACACAATATTGTAAACCCACTATATTTCAATAACAAATTTTAAAAAGATCCCCCCCTTACCACTTCTTGCAGTTTTCAAAGAGCACTACCATAAATTCAAAAGAGCTTTATGTTTCACAGAAAACACACGCTTGCTTTTTTCTGTATTTCATTTGCCATCCTTGGTGATAACCACCAGAGTTTTTATATAAATCAAAGTCTCTCCCTTTTAGTCCAATCACTTTTCTGGTCTCATATGTATAGTGGTATCACACACCATTGTGACATCACAGCACTTTATCATGAAGGCATTTGTGATGCTGTGAGCAAAGTTTAGAGCATCTGGTCTTTCATTTAGCTTTAGCATAGCCCAGGGATGGGCTTTTCCACTTTGGATGTTATCAAAGCTTTGATATTGAAACTATTCTTAGAAGAGGGGGATTGTCTTCATAACTATGTGATGTTAAACAGAAGCATTTCAAAAGGAGAAGAAATTTTCCAAAAACCTAAAATCACCCAGTGCTTCCACTGCTGGAAATACCAGGAAAGCAGACACACTCCTTTAAGCTTTCTACTAATCACCCTCTGATCTTCAGGTTGCAGTAAAAACCCCACAGCAGGCAAATGTAGGATGGCACAAATTCCTCTGAAAAACACTCATTGTTCAGCCATCTTACAAGATTTCAATCAGTCTCAGATTCATTATCTGACAGATGTCTAGAAAACTGGGTTCTAGTTATTTTAACAGTTTTGCAGACAGACAAAATCATCAAGGTGCAGGGGAAATTGTTGGCACCAAAACTATCTCTGTTTTTATTTTACATTAAGAAAGTTAATTGGAGGATAATTGTTTTACAATGTTGTATTGGTTTCTGCCAAACAAGGATGCAAATCAGCCATAAGTATACATATGCCCCCTCCCTCTTGAACCTCACTCCAACCCCTCCCCTCACCGCATCCCACCCCTCTAGGTCATCACAGAGCACCGAGGGAGCTTCTTGTGTTATACAGCAACTTCCCACTAGCTAACTATTTTACATATGGTAATGTATGTTTCAAAGCTACTCTCTCAATTCTTCCCACCTGCTCTTTCCCCCTCGCTGTGTCCACAAATCTGTTCTCTATGTCTGCATCTCTATCTTTGCCCTGCAAATAGGTTCATCAGTATCATTTTTTATTTCCCATTCTTATAGCTCAATTCTTTTATTTGAAATGCTCTTCTATCCCAAGAGAATTCAATTATTAACTTCTTCAAGCACCACAGTGTTTAAGCAGTGAATTGGGGCAATGCTACTCTTTGATTAGTGGTTTTCAAGAGACCAAAGTTACTGAAAGGGCAATATTGCTCATTGTTTTAGGAGGAAAATGTACCCTTGTTCTAATAATGTATGATATGTATTTTAACTGGACTTAATTTTCTCCTGTCACTCCAGTTTTCTTTGCCTTTGGGAAATACTTTGAATTTTGAGTGTCATAATAGCATATTGTGACTGGTGAAAATCTTAACAACTCATGTCAAAGGATGCTTGCTGGTTTCCTCCAAAGAACCTTAGAAAAATCTGAGAGATGTTGAAATTAGTGCTTTTAGCAATGTGGGACTCTAAGAAGAAGAGATCTTTGGATTATTTTAAAAAGAATTTTGGAAAGTAACTGATGACTTTCTCAAGGAGAAATGTATCTCCCTGTAATAATTAGGGAAATCTTGAACACTAATTCTATGTGGCATTTCCCCCCCTCAAACTTACTAAGGTACATGATTTGGTCAGGGAGGAAGGAATTTTTCTTTAATCTTCTAGGTTCTTCTGACTGGTCTGAGAGTTGAATTGACATGAACAAGAGGAACTCAAACAAAAGTTTCATAACATGTAGACATGGGACATGAGTGTGAGCAAACTCTGGGAGATAGTAAAGGACAGAGGAGTTTGGTGTGCTGCAGTTCATGGGGTGGCAAAGTTGGACACAACTTAGGAACTGAACAACAACAAGACATGGGAAAGACTCAGGAAAACTGAGCAAAATGGTCACAAAAATGGCCAAAGCCTTCATCTTGAATATGGTGTTTGACTAAAGACAAAGGAAATGTTGGGGGTAGGGGACTGGGACTACAAAGGGGAGGAAGGCCATTCACATGGAGATGGAAAAGCAAAGGTCTGATAAACACATATCTGCTGGCCCTTCAGAGACAAGGGGACACAGAGAGGACTCTGATCTTCAGGGCCTGTCAGTTTCCCCTACCACACTTAGCCCATCTTCTTTGCAGACATCTCCAGCAATACTTCTAGTAATATTTAAGGACTAGGCCCTCTATCTAAATTCCTTTAGGCAAATATTGTTTTGTTTTCCAGTCACTAAGTCATGTCCGACTCTTTGTGACTCCTCGGACTGTAGCATGCCAGGCTCTTCTATCCTCTACTATCTCCCAGAGCTTGCTCAAATTCATGTCCATTGAGTTGATGATGCTATCTAACCATTTCATCCTCTCTTTCCCCCTTCTCCTCCTGCTTTCACTCTTTCTCAGCATCAGGGTCTTTTCTAATGAGTCAGCTCTTCGCATCAGGTAGCTAAAATATTAGAGCTTCGACTTCGGCATCAGTCCTTCCAGTGACTATTCAGAATTGATTTCCTTTAGGATGGATCTCCTTGTTGTCCAAGGGATTATCAAGAGTCTTCTCCAGCACCACAATTTGAAAGCAGTTATGAAAAGGTCAAAAGTTATTCCCAAGCCTTTTGGCCCTTAATTGTTTTCAGCTTGAAATAATTTGTATGCCAAAGAGATTTTTGGGGAGACAAATTTTATTCCCCTATAATATACATGTGACAAATGACTGGCTTCACTACCCTTTACAATGAGTCATTTTAAACATGGTGAAGCTAACTAATTAACAGAGGCCTAAATGTCAAGGTGCCCTTTCTATGATGATGGTCATAGAGCTACATAAGAACTGATAATTTCAAAAGTATTTTTTACACATTAACATGATTATTTCAATATTAAAGTCTGTGACATAGGAGAAATATAATTTTGTGTTTGTGCCTAGTGCTAAAAAAAATATGTTCTCTAAAGATAGTTGAATCCTGTTTTAAGTTTGCAGTCTTCTGTGTGTGTGTTAGTCACTCAGTTGTGTCTGACTGTTTGTGAACCCATGGATTGTAGCCTGCCAGGCTCCTCTGTCCATGGAATTCTCCAGGCAAGAATACAGAAATGGGTTGCCATTTCCTTCTCCAGAGGATCTTCCCAACCCAGGGATTGAACCCGAGTCTCCTGCACTGCAGGCAGATTTTTTACCATCTGAGCTACCAAGGAAGCCCGACCATTGTATTATTGATGTGAAAAACCTGTCAATGGAGTTGGTATTGGCTTACTTTCCCTGGAGTTCTTGAAGTCCAACAATCTTTAAATAGACCAAGTCGCAGAATGACAAGATTTAATTTTTTATGGCTGAGCAATATTTGTGTGTGTGTGTGTATCACAGTTTTTTATCTCTTCATCTATCAATGGACACTTGTGAGGCTTCCATCTGTTGGCTATTATAAATAATCCTTCAGTGGACATAGGGGTGTGTATATCTTTTCAAATTAGTGTTTTCAGGTTTCTAAAGACATTTCAAGAGTGGAATTTCTGGATCAGATGGCAGTTCTATTTTGAATTTTTTGAGGACTCTCCATACTGTTTTCCATAGTGTCTACACCTATTTATTCCTACCAACAGTGGACAAATGTTCCCTTTTCTCCTCACCCTCACCAATACCCTTTATTTTCTTTTTGATAATAATCATTTTGACATGTTGTGAGATGATATCTCATTGTGGTTTTGATTTGCTTTTACCTCATGACTTGTTTTTTTGAGATCTTTTTATGCATCTATTGACCATCTGTGTGTCTTCTTTAGGAAAATGTCTATTCAGATCTTCTATTTTTTAATCAAGTTGCTTGGGTTTTTTTTTGATGTTGAGTTTTATGAGCACTTTGCATGTTTCATATATTAACCCCTATTGAATGCATCATTTGCAAACATCTTCTCCCAACTTGTAGGCCCCTTTTCATTTTGTTTATAGTTTCCCTCCTTATGCAAAAGCTTTTTGGTTTGATATAGTCCCATCTGTTTATTATTGCTTTTATTTCCCTTGCCTGATATTGAAAAAAGTATTTCCAAGCCTAATGTCAAAGAGTTAATTTTCTTCTAGAATTTTCTTCTAATTTTCTAGATTTCTAGAATTTTCTTCTAGAATTTTTATGGTTTCAGGTCTTACATTTAAGTCCTTAAGCCATTTTGAATTTATTTTTGTATATGTGTGAGAAAGTAGTCTTGTTTTCCCAACACTATTGAAGGGGCTGTCTCTTCCCCACTGTATATTCTTGCTTTCTTTGTTGTAGATTAATTGCCCATGTAAGTGCAGCTTCATTTCTGGGCTCTTTATCCTGTTGCATTGATTTATGTATCTGTTTTTGTGCCAGGGCCACACTGTTTTGATTACCATGGATATGTATTATAGTTTGAAATCAGGGAGCATGATACCTCCAGCTTCGTTCTTCTTTTTCAAGATTGTCTGGCTATTTGGAGTCTTTTGTGTTTTCATACATATTTTGCAATTGTTAGTTCTAGTTCTGTAAAATATACCATCGATATTTTGAAAGAGACTGTGTTGAATGTGTAGATTCCTTTGGGAGGTATGACATTTCAACAATATTAATTCTTCCAATCCATGAGCATGGTATATCTTTCTGTTCATGTTATCTTCAGCTTCTTTCATCAGAGTCTTATAGTTTTCTGAGTACAGGCCTTTTACCTCTTTAGTTAGATTTATTCCTAGATATTTTGTTCTTTTTGATGTAATTATAATGGACTTACAGGGTATTATGGTGAGTGAAATGTCAGACAAATAAAAATCCTGTATGACTTCACTTACATGTGGATTCTTAACAAAACAAAACAAATGAACAAAGACAAACAAAGTGATAGAGAACAAACAGGTGGTTGCCAGAAGAAGGGAAAAGTTGTTGGGGGTCAGACAGAATTAGGTGAGGGAGATTAAGAGGTACAAGCTTCAAGTTATAAAATAAATGGGTCATGAGGACATAATGTACAGTGTAGGGAATATAGTCAATAATTATGTAAATATATGGTGATAGATTGTAAATCATGGTGATTATTTGGAAATATATAGAAATAGCAAATCACTATGCTGTGTCATAAGAACTAACATAGTCTTAAAGGTCAATTATACTTCAAAAACAAACAAATGAACTCATAGAAAAAGAAACTAAAGCCTGAACCATACATCTAGGCTGGTCGTGAATTCCTAACTCTTGTAACTGTATGGGATGTGCACTAAGTCGCTTCAGTCGTGTCTGACTCTGTGATGCAATGGACTGTAGTCTGCCAGGCTCCTTGGTCCATTGGATTTTCCAGGCAAGAACACTGGAGTGGTGCCATGCCCTCCTCCAGGGGACCTTCCCAACCCAGAGGTCAAACCCTCGTCTCTTATGTTTCCTGCATTGGCAGGCAGGTTCTTTACCACTGAGCCACCTGGGAAGCCCAATTGTACAGGATAATAAATATTTACTATTGTTTTAAGCTGCTAGGTTTGGGGTACTTTTTTTACACAGCAACAGATAGCTAATACAAGTGCTTATAATGTGAAACTCCATTTTATCTTAGTCATCAATTGCTCACAATTTCCCCATCAACATTCTAACTTGAAGAACTTCACACAATCCAGCTTTAACTGATTTCTTCCTCAAGATTAGATTTGGGTTAAACATTTTGTCAAGAATAGTGCATCAGTGACACCTTATTCCCAACTATCTATTTTGCTTATCCATTAGGATTCAGATTAAATATGGCTTCTCTAGTGTCAGAATTTCTCTTTGCTATACTTTTACATGGAGAAGGAAATAAGAACCCACTCAAGTAATTTGCCTGGGAAATTCCATGGACAGAGGCGTCTGGTGGGCTACAGTCCATGGTGTCACAGAATTGGACACAACTGAGCAACTCAACAACAAACAACAACATACTGTCTCATACAACATGGCTTCTTTCTCAAAGTGCTTTCCCCAATCACACTATCCTAAATGCAAATCTTGGGTTAATGTCTGTTATCCCCAGAGCGTAAATATTCTGCAAGATCAGGGACTACATCTCTATTTTATTCAGTTTTACTACTGTTCTTGGGAAAGAGTGAATTCTCAACAAATAGTTGTTGAGTCAATATACTCAGGAATAAAGTCATTGATTTATATCTACTTTATCTAGCTATTCATATATGCATATTAATTTTACCTCAAATCCATTGGATGCCTAATATATATTGGGCCTGTGTTGGGCATTTTTTAAAAAATAGCTATAATTCAATGAAATATGCAATGTACATTTATTAATCTATTCATTCAAATTATCTTTGAATGTCTATAGAGTGTAATATTTTGCATTAGGGACTTAGACTACTGGTTAGTTGGTGCAATTACAAACTTCAAACCCTTTAAGCAATAAAATTAGCCATAATTTCTTTAATATGTTTTAAAGAACTCAAGGAGAAGCTATATATGTCTATAATATTGGTCAGAAACAATAATGAACCAAAAATGTGTGATCTTGTTTCATCTGCTAATCTAACTCCAAAGACAGAGAAAATAAGCATTTTACCATTTTTCTACAATATTTGGGGGATTTTGGAAAGGATTTCCTTCTTTGATTTATGGAAAATTGATTAGTTTAGCAAAAATGTTTATAAATTTTATGATAGAAGTCTCTGTGCACAGATGGTCAGAAAAACAAAAGAGATGAACGTGGATAGTTTAATGGAAGGAACTGAAATTGCTAAGTTGGGAAGGGTTTGTGTTTGCTGCCAAATGTAGCAGAGAAGCAAATACATCAATGCAGGAGCACATTTATCAACTTAACACATGCTTGTTGTGTGGCTACATCCCACTTGACTGTACTGAGCATCCCCACTCAGTGAAATTGGCTGGAACCTCTTTATTTGTTTATTTTTGGATGTGAAAATCTGTGCCCAGTGCTCAAAAGTTCCTCTGGGTATACCAATCATATCAATTACCAAGCAAAAACAAAGGACCATGGAAACAAGACAGCGAATGACAGAAGACCCAGATCCTCTTCACCTCAGGTGCTGCTTGCAATCAATATGGTGGAACTAAAGATGAGCATGCCATCTGGCCAAGACGCTGCTCTCAGAGGACATTTCCTGATTTTCTTCTCTCCTTGCTTTCATGCAAGCAGTGGGACAGGTAAGGCAAGTCACAGATATCAACAGAAGGATTCACTGAGGGGAAAAATGGTTCAGATAAAAGAGGCAAAATGTCTATAACATGCTGAGCACCATTTTACTGTATGGGTGTGTGCCTAATTCTCTTTTTTGACACCACTGTGTGTCAAAAGGTACCGTACACAGCACACACATACCCATGGGATTTTCCAGGCAGGAGTACTCCAGTGGGGTGCCATTGCCTTCTCCCATATTTATGTACCATAGCCCAGTTAGTGAGATGGCATGCAAAGCAAAAAATTGAAAGAAGCTACTTCTAAGCTTAATACAACTGAAGTATAATATTAAACCTCTTATGTCCTAAATCCTTTTCAAATAACAAAAATGATAAACTCATCTCAGGGTACCCATGTTTGGCCACTGGATATAGTTTAAAAAGAGAGAGAGATGTAGACATGTCAGGTATAAAGTTGATAGGTAAAGCCAGATAGAAGCTTAGATTATTCTTGGTTGACACCTTAGAAAAACATTTATTTACCCAAATCTATAAAACCAGGGTCAAGAGCCATTAAATTTTTTTTTTTAGGTCAAAATATGCTTTTATTTCAAAGAAATGGAAAGCAACTCATGAAAATTATCTACTGTAATAAAGTATTTTACATTATTTTGAGAAAAATGTAGCTCCATGTAAAACAGGTTAAGAGCCTTTCAAATAAATGTTTAAAATTAATTTTCATATTCATTAGTTTTTTTTGGTCAAACAGCACATTTAAAGAGCCTTTCCTAATGGCTAAAAATAAATAATACCTCATCAGAAAAGCAGGCAAATCATTTGAGCAATTAATAAAAAAAGATCCATTAAATTTATAAAAATTTTTTTGTTGTACCTAGCTATTGTTCATTCATATGTTGGAGTGGGATAAAAAGCTTAAGTGAAATAAAGAGCATTGGGAAGTTCATCTCTAGAACCACACAAGAATTTCTAGGGACGAGTAATTACTAGTCTGGTTTTTGTTTTTCCCTCTTTTACCTTATGGGTGGAACTCCAAAGTATAATCTATCCTTTTTTTTTTTTAAAGGAAATATCTGGTGTTCTCTATGTATTAAACTCAATAGTGTAATGCACTCCACTTGAATTTTTGTCTCCTTTCTAATACACTGTAATCCTGGAATCCGTAGGTCAAAATTGTAGCCAAGAAGCAGACAGGCCTAATGTGTGGCATTTCCATTATGACAACTAACATATATTATTGTCTTTTAGAGAAATTTGCTGAGAATATTATAATATTATTTGCATTTTTTAACCTTATCCTTTGACTCAGGTAATTGGTTAATTATGAAGTATGATGGATGGATTTAATACAGATTCTCATCTAATTTCCATACCAAGCACACAGTATAATGTTATTTCAGGAGTCTGAGAAGAATGACATCTTGAAACATAAAACAATAATTTTCAGTTGTCATTTAAAAAATGATGCATTGTGCCATCACTCACTGCCAGTCTCCACCATTTAAAAATATTTACATCTTATGAAGGAACAATTTGAGCATATGCAGACATAGTGGGAGAGTATAATAAACCCTCATGTACTTATTACCCAACCAGCTTCAACAATGATCAACCTTCTACCTTTTAATTTCATCTATACTTTCAACCCACTCCCTACATCCTGAGACTATTATTTTGTTTAGAGTTCCTTTTCTACCACCTTTTTTAATTTATAGCTTGACTACTTGGTATCATCTCTGGATAGAGTGGATATATGTCTTCTACTCTTATAAACAGGAATGTAAGCATTTTTGTATGTACAGACATTGAGGATTTGTCATGATCTATCTTTCCCGGTGGCACTAGTGGTAAAGAATCTGCCTGCCAATTCAGGAAACACAAGAGATGTGGGTTTCATCCCTGGGTCAGGAAGATCCCCTGGAGTAGGAAATGGCAACCCTCTCACTCCAGTGTTCTTGCCTGGAGAACTCCATGGACAGAGGAGTCTGGCGGGCTATAGTCCATGGGGTCGCAAAGTGTTGGACGCAATTGAGCACTCACAGATACACAGTTTTGATAGGCAACTGGTCTGGCAGTGCAAATTCTGGACACGACTGAGCAACTTCACTTTCACTTTTCACTTTCATGCATTGGAGAAGGAAATGGTAACCCACTCCAGTGTTCTTGCCTGGAGAATCCCAGGGACGGGGGAGGCTGGTAGGCTGCCATCTATGGGGTCACACAGAGTTGACACTACTGAAGAGAAGACCAGCAAATAACAATTCTGAAACAATCATTGTTTTTTGACCACTTTTTAGCCTGCCCAGAATTTCTTCTTCTGGGAACACAATTACTTTCTTCTTTGCAGAACCTTTTTGTTGTGATTGTAATGGAGGCAACTCTGCCCTGCCCAGGAGTGATCACGTGGTCCAGGCTGTCCAGGTAACTCCATTCCTGAGGTAGTTAGAAATCAGGAGCACATGACATGGGAGCTCTCCCAGGGCAGAGGTTCTTCCGCTTCCTTTGAGATTGTGAACTATGAGGACTGTGTGAACCTGAAATTAGAGGTCATCTTTTCCGTCAGAAAGAGAGAGCCTGAGAATAAAGCAACACAAAAGGAAGAGAGGAAGAGACCAAGATAGATAGAGACAGAGGGAGAAACAGGGAGACAAGGAGAAGCTGGTGAGAACCACACTAGCTGTGCCCGGGGCACTCTGAACTTTTCAGATACATTAGGCAATAAATTCCCTTTATTGATTAAGGGAGTTTAAATTGGTTTTCTGCCACTCAAAAGAGAAAGAATCCTAATACAGTAAATGTCTCCTAACATTTTACTGGCCACCAGCCACTAATACTGTACCACAGATTTATTCAGCGTTCAACTACCTGGCGACACGTTTTCCAATCACTGCAATGGCAGCATGGACCCTGTGCAGGGCCGCCTCTGTGTGGAGCTGGAATGGCCTTGAATCAGGAGTGTGAGAACAGTATATCCAAAAATGGACCTCTCAACCTTTCCTGCAATTATCTCCCTCCTTTCATCTTTCTCATTCTATAAATGGCACCTCCATCAGTTACTTAAAATGGAAACTTAAGTCCTGTTCTTGTCTCTCACAACTGCATACAGCCACAGCCAATCCACTGCTAAGGCTCATCCACCTGTCTTCGAAGCACAGCTTGGCTTCAGTCACTTTCCATAGCTGGCTTCACCCTGTCTGGGCTAGGTCAAAGCTCCTGTGCACAACTCTACTCAAGAATGTTTGCCAAAATACCAAATTCTATCCCTCTCTTCCTTAAAACCATCAGCCTGAAAAGCCCTACAATCTGATTCCTAACTGGTCCAGCCCAGACCCAAGTTCCATCAGGCCCAGGTCACTCATCTTTCCAGTGCACGGCCCTCTATGGTTTGGCCCAGGGTACCTGGCTTCTTTTCACCTCAGCTTCTTTAGGCAGATTGCTGTCCTCCCCTTGGGAGGGTCTTTTCACAGTTTTTACTGGACAAAATACCACTGAGTACTTTGTTCTTAATTTAATGTTATCTCTATAGACAGGCTACCCCTAACCCACCTACCTAAAGTAGTTTTCTCTGTGTGACCCTTGTATTTATCTTTATTCTTTTATCCTAGGAAACAATACAATTTGTATTTTGTTTGCTTCTATGTTTACTTGTTTGGTTTTTGTCTCCCCCACTGGGCTGTAAACTCCCTGAAGGTACCATGGCTCCCTTCTTTACCACTGTATTATGAGGATCTAGCACCTCACTTAGCACGCAGTGGACACAATAAATCATTGTTTAAGAAGTCTTTAGTAAAATAGTAACAGCAATAAGTAGCTTTCTAGAAAAAGCATATAAATAAAAAAGTTTTTAAAATAAGATATACTGTTAAAATATTTAGGAGAATATTGTTAAATATATAGAAGTTTCAACAAAAAATTTTAACCAAGAATGTTTATAATTAAGAATTCCCTGGCAGTCCAGTGGTTAGGACTCTGTGATTCCACTGCAGGGGTCATAGGTTCGCTCCCTGGTTGGGAAACTAAGATTCCATGTGGTTCCTGGCATGGCCAAAAAAAAGTCTATAATTAATTTATTATTATTATTATTATTGATAACCTGTCCTATACATCATGTTTCATTGGAGGCAGCTATTAATATATTACCTTTCACTTGCTGGTTGCTACTTATGCAATGAATCCATGAAACTGAGGGGCTGAGAGAAAGGTTCTCCATCTTTCTGCTGAATTAAGACATAAATGCAAGACATCCTGATAAGTTGTGAAATCAGAAGTTGGTATAATTGTTGAGACTGTGGTAAAAACCAAACACATTTTTAGCTTTAAAAGCTTACTAATTCAGATAGAAATTAACCATGGAAACAATTAATTCGTATGTCATAAATAGCCCTAAACTAAATATGCTTGGACAAAAGTAAAAGACAAGTGGAAAATCCATCAAAATGTTCACTGTGGCTTCTTTCAATAGTTGAGATTGAATGTGTTATTGTTCTTTGCATTTATAATTTCTAAATTTCCCACCATGAGATAAAAATTATGTTTAAGATTAAAAATAAATTTTATTCTATAAGATACAATATAAAGGTATAAGTAATATTAAAAAAATGAAATGATAGTCTTAGAAATTCAACATCTGCATATTTTGAAAGCCACTTTAGGCAGAAAATATGGTAGAAAATGCGCTGATCTGACAGCTTCTGAGCTATAATATAATCATGTTCAGTATCATTAGGGTAGAATTCCTCCTCTGTGTTATGAGTGATTTTGTGACTCTCAGTAACAAAATTGAACAATAGTTAACATTTTTAGGATTTTATCATTCACTAGGCATGGTACCAAATCCTTATAGTACATTATCTCATTAAATCTTTCCACAATCTCATGGTTTAAGTTAGCAGTTCTCAGTATAGTCAGGGACTTCTGTGGATCTCAGACTTCCTCAGCCTGTCTGCAAGTTCAAAACTATTTTTAAAATAATCCAAAGACATCATTTGTCTTGTTCACTTACAGTTCTACAGGTGAGAAAGTAAATCCAGAGACTTAAGTCAATTGGCCAAGATCACACCATGTGGCTGAGAAAACCTTTAATAGTTGTCAATGTCCTTGTTGGTTTCACTCAACTTTGCCTAACACAGTGGCCTCAAAAAGTTAAGATCTTGATAGATTGAGAGAGATCAAGAGAAAGCCATTCCTCCCCTTATTTCTATGACTTAAAGGTGAAAAGTTTGACTTTTACTTTCCTAGGTGTGGGTTGAAACTTCTTGGTCAACCAAGGATGGTGAGAGCAGTTCCTTGGCTTTTCCAGGAGGCTCCACCTTATCTGACCTTCTGACTTGTCCATCAGTTCCATTCCCATTCTGCATTACTGAGGTTTTCTTATCAGAGTTACAGTTTTAGATTGGAGGTCAGTATTCTCAACGTAGCACTCTTAGCAGGACATATGGAACCCTGGGTTCTGGGGCATTAAAGAATACTTATGCACCTCCCCTCACTGAGACAGCCTAAACTGTGGGGCACATTCATCTGTTGTTATAAAAGCAGTATGTCTATAATCTGCAATACAAGTGTTTATTATGAGCAGCTAAGCAAATTAGCTCATTGCCATTTTGAAGAACAAAAAAGACATTGACATTTGGGAGGTGAGTAAGACAGGCAGATGAAGGCTGTCCCAGGTAAGCAAGATGTATGGTCGGTCACCTTGGGTCTACAATGAAGCTCTGTGTTGTGTGTGCTCAGTCACTCAGTCATGTCTGCCTCTTCATGAGTGTCTGACTCTTTACAACCCCATGGACAGTAGTCTGCCAGCCTCCTCTGTCCATGGAATTTTCCAGGCAAGAATATTGGCAAGAATATCCATTTCCTACTCCAGGGTATCTTCCCAACCCAGGGATCCAACTTGCATCTCCTGCAGAGGCAGGTGGATTCTTTACCACTGAGCCACCTGGGAAGCCTGAAGCTCTGTGTTAATGGGACCCAAAACAACTGAAGGTACCCTGAGGACGCTGAGTCCCTAGAGGTTAGGACCGGGCATTGCAATAAACTCTGGAGAAACCCAAAGACAACCTCTATCTCCTCTACCTTTTGCTCAAATTTTCTTTGCTCAGCACCCATGGGAGAATTCCTAGCCCAGACTAATAGAACCAGATAAATGTTGGAAGAATTCAAATAGAAAAACCATAATTTCTTCTCTGCCTGGATACAAGCTCCAAGTTATTTTTGTAACTTGATATATATCCCCCAAACACATCTCCAAGCCTAAGAAGATTGAGAATCTTTTCAATCTAAATATTGAGAAGGCAAAAAAAATAGCATCAGGCAAGACATTACTTGAAAATGGGTTAAAAACAAACCAGCCATTGTTGGAAACAAGATGTTGGAACAGGGAGTCATGTGCACATGGACTTTTGATCTCTGCATGGTCACAGAAAAATGTGTCCTGGCTTAGAATTTGTCCTTACAAAGAGATAAAGAACTCTTATGTCTTGTTCTGGGCATCTCTCTTTGCTTGGAAATGTTTCCCCCTGTTCCAGGCTTGATACATATTTCTTTGTTCTACCTAAGCATGTGCATCAGATGGCATCTGGTCAACCCCCTGCGGTCTCTATTTCCTGCAGAAAAAGAGCAAGGTCCTTTGGCTGCAGCATAAGCCATCTCCCTATGTCAGCTGCAGGGTGAGACCCACTGGCCACCATGGGGGACTGACACTCACCACTGAAGCTGATCCTGCTCTGTCTCTTCTCTGTATGAGTCAAGCATTGTTCCATCCAGTGCCTGTGTGAGTTGTGTCTTTCTTGGTGACCCCAACATCTACAAACCATGCAAATGATGCAGTGGGTTGACAGCACATGCTGCTCCTGGAGGTAGGCAACTGGTGTCACTTGCTTGATACTTAGGGCATATCTGTTGCCCTCACCACCACCTGCACACACTCTCTAGGTCATAGAGTAGAAAACGTATTGCCAAGAACCAAATCCCATTAAATCTCAATTCATTGCTTTTCCACCAAACCCATCAAAGTTATTGTTTACTTCCAAATTTATTATTTACTCTGAGATTTCCAGCACTCAAAACTAAATTAAACACCAAAAGCAAAACAAAAACAGTCCCAATGCCCTTGGATGTCTATGTAGTATCAGGGAATAAGGTTCCACCCTTCTCCAGTTAAATAAAGGTAAAATTCTGATTCCAGCCTGCACAGTCTTTTTTAAAAAAATTAAAATATATTTATCTATTTGGCTGCACTGGGTCATATTGAGGCACAAGGGATCTTCCATCTTTGTTGTGACATGGGAGATCTGTAGTTGCAGCCTGTGAACTCTCATCTGAGGCATGTGGGATCTAGATCCCTGAACAGAGATGGAACCCCAGCCCTCTGCATTGGAAGCACAGAGTCTTAGCCACCGCACAATCAGGGAAGTCCCCAGACCACACAGTCTTATTTGGCCACTGACCCCTTTTCTCCGCTCCTCCGGTGCTTTAAAAGCTATCTCAATCATTTTGGTCATTAGTTAAGTATTGTAATGGGAAATGAATTCCAAGTTCAGGTTCAGAGAAAATACTACCAGTATATGAAAATTCATCTCTTATAGTCTATGGTCTCATGCTGCTGCTGCTGCTCGTATGTCACTTCAGTCATGTCTGACTCTGTGTGACCCCATAGACAGCAGCCCCCTGGCTCCCCTATCCCTGAGATTCTCCATGCAAGATACTGGAGTGGGTTACCATTTCCTCTCCAATGCATGCATGCATGCTAAGTCACTTCAGTTGTGTCGACTCTGCGATCCTATGGACAGCAGCCCACCAGGCTCCTCTGTCTACGGGATACTCCAGGCAAGAATACTGGAGTGGGTTGCCATTTCCTTCTCCTTTATGGTCTCATACTAGAGGGTAAAAAGAAACAAGAAAATTAGATTTTTTTTACATTATCCTTTTTATAGTTGTCAATGTAAGTTGATAAATAATGACAGGTAGTGTTAACTGAGCATCATCCATATACCTGAGGTCACACTGAATGTTTTACATGTGAGTGGATATAAATATCATAAATATCATCTAACTTAAATTTTATTTTAATGCCCATCCCTCCGGCTGGCAGGAAACTTAATGTCAGTCATTCTAAGACTTTCTCTCCTACCAAGCCTAGAACTGTGAAACTGTTCTGATGTTAAAGAAAGAACAAAGGACACAGAATGGGGGAAACTTTGCTCATTGATCATATATTTTCACAGATTCCCGCTGAAATGTACATCCTTCCCATTCACGTGACTTCACAGCTCGGGACACACTCAGCTGCTTTGCAGCTACTTTTGGGTCACAAGGAACTGTTTTGAGATGTCCTGGGGTCTCATCGGCCTGAAACTATCAAGTAGTCATTCTTCTCTGGGGTTTTGCTGCCTCAGGGGGCGCTGCCAGGAAGAAGCATGAACACTGGCTGCTTTCAAAATCCACAGACCTCTCTCTGTTCCTCTCACAATCACAGGGTATCTGTGTGATCCTAGAGAAATCCTTCTTCCTCTAAGTTTTTCCAGATGCTTTCCTTATCTGCACACTCCTTTCTTCTTCTCTTTGTAAAAACCTCAAACTCTCTATGAGCTTATGCTTTTGGAAAAAACTAAATCCAATAGACATTTATTTACTTCTAATTTATTCCTTTCCTCACACCTGTAGTCAGGGCAGTCAACACTTGTGGGAACTGGCAGAAAGAATGGGGAAGAAAAGTAAGGAAGCAGGCAAGGAGGAAAAGTCAGTATCTTCTAACATCCAGCCGTGTAGCAAATTGGCAAAACTATCCAGTGAGCCACGCGTCTGTCACCATTCGAATTTTATAAATAGGAAAACTGAAATTCAGGTGATTACCCAGGTCACATTACTGTTTAACACTATTGCCTGGGTGGTCAGGCACTCAGTCATGTACAACTCTTTCCAACCCTATGGACTAGCCTGCCAGGCTCCTCTCTTCATGGGACTTTTCCAGACAAGAACACTGGAGTGGGTTGCCTTTTCTTCCAGGGGATCTTCCCAACCCAAGAATCGACCCCTCATCTCCTGTATCTCCTACATTGGCAGACGGATTCTGTACCACTGAGCCACCATACTATTAAAACCTATTAAATAAAAGATGGGAATGTAACTTTTTTTTTTCCGACAGTGATTCCAAAAAGTTTAATGTAATTCTAAGACAAAATGTGATTACATTTCTAAACATATACAATATGTGAGTTTACCAATTTAATTAGTAACTCATTTCATCTCAGAGACTAAAGAAATAATCAAAAAGAAATTGTGAGTAACAAGTTATAATAACATAGTCTACTCCAATGGGACCTCCCTTTCTCACCCTACAGTTAGTAATATTACAATTAAAATAACTATATTCTTCTATAATTTTTTTCTGTTAAAATCATCTCATAAATTTACAATGCTATTAACAGTTTCTAAGACTAATATAAATCCGCTCTATTTTTCTACAATGAGAATTATTATTAATTTAGAAGCATATAATGTCATGATGCATAACACAAGCATTTGAGTAAGGACTTGATCAGTTAAGTATTATTTTTCTTATAAGACATTTTGAAGCCAAGTAAAATATTCATTCTTATAACATACCTCTAACATGAGACTAAGGAATAGGTTACGTATAGACCTACAACACATTGATTTTTATTTCTTTTTTTTTTAAACAGGCATTTATAAATTAAAAAAGAGGGACAATGTAACTTTAATTGACCTCAATATGTTCAGTCAAACTCATGGCTTTTTTGTAAATAGGCTGTATCTTAGAATGGTAGAATATATCTACTTTTAAGTATCTAATTCATCTGGATTATTCTAAGGGTCTATTTAGATCTTTTTTTAATTATGGGAAAGAAAATTGATCAGTATTGTTTGAAACTGACATGTTGATGTATATGTTAAATGCTTTTGCTTCTTAAAAAATGTTCCTCATGAACTCAATTGCATTAACCCCACCAGTATCAACCCAGGAATAAGTATTTTCAAGGCAGCTTGACAAGCCTTAATACTTGGAGGATTTGAACAAGAATAATCACTCAGAGGGGCATTCCTTGCATGACTCTCCTGCTTGCTGGGTTTCTGGCTTTTAGGCATTTTGACAATATGTAATCTTTAATTGGCTGCTTTGCAATTGCTGCTTAATTGCTAATTGATAAAGGCAGGAAAATGTCAGTATGTTAGTATATGAGCCAACACCTTGACATGGAGGAATTAGGTAGAAACATGGCATTTAGATTAGGGATAGGCAAAGGGAAAACATTCATCAGGTTCCAATATTCTTTCTTTAAACCTGCTCTAAAGTGGCTGGAGGCTTCCCTAGTGGCTCAGACAGTAAAGAATTTGCCTGCAGTGCGAGAGATCTGGGTTTGATCCCAAGGTCAGGAAGATCCCCTGGAGAAGGGAATGGCAAATCATTCTAGTATTCTTGTCCAGAGAATTCCATGGATAGAGGAGCCTGGTGGGCTACAGTCCACGGGGTTGCAAAGAGACAGAAATGACTGAGCTACTCACACACACACACACACACACACACACAAAGTGGTTGGAGAGTCAACTTTCCCAGGATGCTCAGCACCTGACGGTCCCCAAGAGACTTAGATCAGAAGGTTCTGCATGAGCAAGATGCTGGGGAAATCTCACCAAATCCTACGGGGTACCCACCCACCATCCGAAATGAGGATTTGTTTGACCTGAACTCATTGATAAACTTGGGAATCTTCAGTTACAAATATAAATACACTAACATCACACACTTGAGTGGTCTCATTACTTCAGTTTCCTGCACTTGGGCTTGATGTGAGCTTGGCCTTGGAAAGGGGGAGAGACTTCCCCTGGACCATAAGACTCAGTCACAGCTTCTCAGAGAGCTCTGAATGGCAGTGTTGAGCGGGAGCCCCTAGGAAGGAAGGGACCTGCCTGCTACCATAACAATTGCAAGTGTGTCCCTTGGGAGCTTCATGGAGAAGGATGCTGTTGTTGTTCAGTCACTAAGTTGTGTCCGACTCTTGTGACCCCATTGACTGCAGCACACAAGGCTTTCCTGCCCTCCACTACCTTCCAGAGTTTGCTCAAGCTCATGTCCATTAAGTCAGTGATGCTATCCAACCATCTCATCCTCTGCCGCCCCTTTCTCCTTCTGCCCTCAATCTTTCCCAGCATCAGGGTCTTTCCCAGTGAGTCAGCTGTTTGCTGTTTTGACAAAACACTGGAGGAGGGAATGGTAAACCACTCTAGTACCCTTTCTGTGAGAACCCTGTGGAGAAGAAGAGGCTTGCAAATATTTCTGTCCACTGATAGCTCACTAAATACCAGGATTTACCAATAAACCATCATTAACAATTCAGAATGTTAAAGAATGGGGAGGAGTTCCTTTTCCATTACCCTTTGTCCCCCTACTTGAAAGCCTTGTTAAAGCAAATAAAAACAAAACAAACAAACAAATAAAACCTATGCATTAAAATAGAAGGATAAGGTGTAGCATTTTCTTTTTTTTGTTTGTTTTTGTTTTTGTTTTGACTTTTTATTTTGTATTGGGGTATATTCTGAATATGGTAGGACTTCTAAAAACATTGATTTGAAGTGGGCCCCCCTCTGGGTGTCCGCAATTCAAGACCTTATCACTGTTACTAAAGGGCAAAGTATACTGGACAGAGAAGAATGTCTCAACTCTCCACTCTGCTATTTTATAATAAATTTATTTTGAAATACTTTTATAGAAAAATTGCAAAGGTCATAGAGACAGTTTCCTTCTACTCTTCACTTAATTTCCCCTAATGGTAGATTTTACATGACCATGGTGGAATTGTCAAAACTGAGAAACCAATATCAGTACATGTTTTTAACTAAACTCCAAACTTTATCTTGATTTCACCAGCTTTTCCACTAATATTCTTTTTCTGTTGCAGGATCCAATCTGGGCACAGTTCATATACCTTTGTCCCTCAGTATCTATTGCGGACTGGCTCCAGGAACCACGCCCCCACCATGGATACCCAAATCCATAGATGCTCAAGTACCTTATATAAAATGGTAAAATATTTGCATAGAACCTACACACATCCTTCTGTATACTTTAACACAGTGGTCCTCAACCTTTTTGGCACCAGGGATTAGTTTCATGGAAAACGATGCTTCCATAAGCTGGGGGTGGGGGGATGATTTGGGATATTTTAAGCCCATTAAGCTTCCCAGGTGGCACTGGAGGTAAAGAACCAGCCTGCCAAAGCAGGAAATGTAAGAGACACCAGTTTGATCCCTGGGTTGGGAAGATCCCCTAGAGAAGGGCATGGCAACCCACTCCAGTATTCTTACCTGAAAATCCCATAGACAGAGGAGTCTGGCAGTCCTTAGTGTCGCACAGAATCAGACACGACTGAATCGATGCAGCGTGCACGCAAGCTAATTACATTTATTGCATACTTTATTCCTATTATTTTTACATCAGCTCCACCTCAGTTCATCAGGCATTAGATCTTGGGAGGCAGGGGACCCCTGCTTTAAGGCATCTCTAGATTGCTTATAATACTTAATACAGCGTAAATGTTATATAAATAGTTGTAAATATAATGTAAATGTTATGTAAATACTTGCTGGTACATGGCAAATTAAAATTATTTTTTTAAATATTTTTGATTTATAATTGGTTGAATCTAAGGATATGGAGGGCTATTTGTTTAATCCTAGTATACTTTGTCTTTGCAATGGAGATGTAGCTCAGAATATCAAAATAGAGAAGAAAATTGAAGTGGTAATCTATGTAATTCATAAAAATAAGAATTTTAAATGAGAATCCTCTCTCCCCCATATAATGCAAATAGATTCAACTTCAGTACTGTTTTAAAAAATTGCTAAAACTCTGTATTTGTAAAATACAAAGGATAATCATTTCTACTCCATGATATTACTTGTGAGAACTTAAGTGAAACAACAAAGACTTTAGTAAATGGTAAGTTTGGCACATACTATTGTTATTACTCCACATGATAACCAAAGCTGTTAAAATAGAATCCTTTATACATTTCTATTCTAAAATCATAATTCTTTACTCTGCATAAAAACCTGAGAGCCTCACTTAGAGCAAATTGGAAATGGACTTTGAGACCAGAATGGTAGGGATGACTACACTAGCCAACAAGGACAGGAAGAAAATACTGTCAGTGACATCATGATTCCACAGCTGAGCTAGTCTTGATCAGTCTCCCAAGACTGATGCTGAGCCTGAGACTTCTTGAAACCAGAACAGTATCATTAAAAGAACTTCAGCCAATGCAACTTGGGAGTTAGAGGAGCACTTGGGATTCAGCCCAAGCACAGCTTACTAAAGATAGAAAAAAGAAACTTCCTTTTCCAAAATATTATAGATGGAGGGTCCTGTCTTCCTCTCAGCAGTGTGCAAATGCAAAGAGCCAAAGATAACACATATATGCAGAATCTAAAAAAAATGGTACCTATTTTCAAGGCAAGAATAGAGATGGAGATATAGAGAATGGACATGCGGACATGAGAGGGAAGAGAAGGTGGGGTGAATTAGGAGAATGGGATGACATACATACACTGCTGCTGCTGCCGCTGCTAAGTCGCTTCAGTCGTGTCCGACTCTGTGCGACCCCATAGACGGCAGCCCACCAGGCTTCCGGGTGCAAAATAGAGAGCTAGTGGGAAGCTGCTATATAGCACAGGCAGCTCAGCTCGGTGCTCTGTGAAGACCTAGAGGGGTGGGACTGGGGTAGGGTGGGTGGGAGGCCCAAGAGGGAGGGAATGTATGTATACATACAGCTGATTCATTTGGTTATATAGCAGAAACTGATGCAACACTATAGAGCAATTATACTTCAATTTAAAAAAATTAGAAAATTTTAAAAAGTGAAAAATTAAAATATAGTCACAGAAGACAAAGAACAAGAGTGGACAGGAGCAGAAAGCCTCAAATATCATCATCTCTTCTGTGAATGAGACTTCAAAGGCCCTACAGTCAGGAGTCTAAAGATGTTCCTCTGTCTGAAGACCAATGATTCCAAAGGTAGAGTCCATAGCCCCAGCTGCAAGGGTCTTGTATCAAGTTGAGAATTGACAGGAAATGCAATGCAAATCCTTTCTTTAGTTTTTATCAGTTAAATGATATCTAGGCTTCCCTGGTGGTTGAGTGGTTAAGAATGTGCCTGCCAATGCAGGGGACATGGGTTCGATCCCTGCTCCAAGAGGATCCCACGTGCCATGGGGCAATTAAGCTTGTGCGCCACTGAAGTCCACACACCCAGAGCCCATGCTCTGCAACAAGAGAAGCCACTGCAGTGAGAAGCCTGTGCACCTCAACGAAGAGTAGCCCTCACTCACTGCAACTAGAGAAAGCCCACTGGCAGCAACAAAGAGTCAGCATAACAAAAAATAAAATAAATAAACAAATAAATCTTTTAAAAATAAATAAGTGATATCCATCACTAGGGATGCTCATTTTCATATCATTCAAGTCAGAAATAAGGAAATTGAGGTTGCGCTTTTTTTTTCCTTTTTTTTTAAATCTCAGTTTTATTTATTTATTTACTTTACAATATTGTATTGGTTTTGCCATACATTGACATGAATCTGCCATGGATGTACATGTGTTCCTCATCCTGAACCCACCTCCCACCTCCCTGGTCTTTTTAACTCCTGTTTAAAATTTGTGTCTGCTTACTGCTGCTGCTGCTGCTGCTGCTGCTAAGTCGCTTCAGTCATGTCAGACTCTGTGCGACCCCATAAATGGCAGCCCACCAGGCTCCCCCGTCCCTGGGATTCTCAAGGCAAGAACACTGGAGTGGGTTGCCATTTCCTTCTCCAATGCATGAAAGTGAAAAGTGAAAGTGAAGTCGCTCAGTCATGTCTGACTCTTAGCGACCCCATGGACTGCAGCCCACCAGGCTCCTCCACCCATGGGATTTTCCAGGCAAGAGTACTGGAGTGGGGTGCCATTGCCTTCTCCGGTGTCTGCTTACTAATGGCCACCAATAAATTTTGTTTTATATGAAGTTCATTAATGTTATAAGCATCATGAATATAGCCTAACTCCTTTATTCACTAGTGATGATATGCTAGTAAAAGGAAATATACTCTTATATTCATTAGATGTACCCTGAAACCAAGGCCAGAGCCCACTAATCAGGTTAGGAAAGTCATTCTCCTCTTAATTTATGAATAAAATCAGAATACACTAATTAGGTCCTTGCAAAGCTGCCAATATATGAAATTAATTAAATATTTGGTTCAGGCCTCAGAAGGAAGTTTTAGCAATTCCAGACACATACAAGAAATAGTCACTAATGTTGGAGTTTTCAAGAGGTGAACCTCCATGTTCTTAATGAAGAATAAATATGTGAGCAATGAATATGGATTGTTCTCTGTATATAAACACACAGTGCTTTATCCAGCGGTAAAAATTTGCTAATTTAGCTCTTTTTTTTTTTTTAGAGAGAGAGCAGATCTAAAACATAAACTTACCTGATGGGAAGTATAATTGGACCTCACTAATTATTGTTACCCAGCTTTTAGGGAAACCTGGTAGGAATTAGGTCTGTCCCTAATCTCAAAATTACATAGTGCTTCCTTTTCTTTATTGCTTCTATTGGGTTTTTCTGCCTGGTTTGTCCTAGTCTCCTTTGTTTAAAAATATTTTTTTTCTATCTGCTGGAATTTAACACTGCCATCAGTATGGTTTTTTCCTATAGCATCTCATTTTTAAAAGGTTATTAAGGAAATGAACAATGTCTCATACTTATCGGTTGATATCTTTAGTATCTCATGAATATAGAGATAATTAATGTCTACTCAATCTTCTATTATGGAACTTGACTTACACATATTCACAGGGCTTACTTCACTTTGTTTTCAAACCAGTAGTCAATGTTAACAGATGGCAGGGTTTTCCAACATTTAGATCTCGCTATTGAAAAAATTCACAAAGGCATGAACTTAAATTAAGAAATTATAGTTTAATCCATGATAAGAAAGCAATATTTACACTGGCTTAAGTACTCTTTCAAATGTTCCATAATAGGAAATTATGATATAAAAGGGAAAAGGGAGAAGACATTGGAGAGTCTATAGCAGGCAGAGGTCTTTAAAGTGGTTATTAGAGTATCCTTTCCTTTTCAATCACTGCTTTTCCACTCACTGCAAAGACACACATTATATAGAATAAATGAGTCACTGGGGATGCAATGTACAGCATAGGAAATACAGTCAGGAACACTGTAATTGTATATGGTGACGGTAACCAGGCTTATCATGGTGATCATTTTGTAATGTTTAAAAATATCAAATCACTATGTCATACATCTGAAGATGATGTAGTATTGTAAGTCAATTCTACTTCAATTAAAAAAATCTTTAAAGGCATACGTTATAGTTATTGCTTTTGGGAATCATTCTTCTTGAGGGAGAGGTATTGGTGGGATGAGAGTGATGGGACCTCATGTCTCCCTGCATAATGTGCAACTGACTTCTGGCCAAGACATGTACCTACCACAAGGCATTTCTAGGTCTGGCCAACAGTTACCAGCCACTCCTGTTCCCACATCCTGGGGAACCCATCATTCCCAGGCAAATGGGGAGTTAGTCACTCTAACCCCAGCCCGTAAAACTCTTTTTATAATTCTTCACATTCTCTTCTACCACCTGCTGGATATCAAAGTCCAAGGTTACCTTGAAAGTCACCTGTTGAAGATAACAGAGTTGTTATCAGCCTGGGCTCCTGAATGAAGCACACTTACATGAATAAAATATTAGATTTCTGTTCTGATAAGCCATTAAGATTTTATTGCATTAACTTAACCAATAAACTAATTACCATGTTGGTCATTCTGGCCTCCTTCCCGTTCCCTGAAAAATAAACATGCATGGGCCACCAGTCTGCTCAGAATGCTTTTTCAGACATCTGCATAGCTAACTCCCTCACCTCCAACCATACTTTGCTTAAGTCTTGTTTTCTATGACACTTACTCAACCTGACTAATTTATCCAAAATATTAGACCATTAGCCCACTCTCCTTCTCTTTTTTTTTTTTTTTTGCTACAATATCATCACCTTATAATTTATACTATATTGGCTATCCTCACGGCAGCCCACTCCAGTATTCTTGCCTGGAGAATCCCACAGACAGAGGAGCATGGGAGCTGTGGCTACAGTCCACGGGGTCACAAAGAGTCGGACTTGACTGAGAGACTTCACTCACTCACTCACTCAGCCTAGACAGCATATTTAAAAACAGAGACGTTACTATCCCAACAAAGGTCCGTCTAGTCAAAGGATTGGTTTTCCAGTAGTTACGTATGGATGTGAGAGTTGGACTACAAAGAAAGCTGCTGCTGCTGCTGCTGCTCAGTCTCTTCAGTCGTGTCCGACTCTGTGCGACCCCATAGACAGCAGCCCACCAGGCTCCCCCGTCCCTGAGATTCTCAAGGCAATAACACTGGAGTGGGTTGCCATTTCCTTCTCCAATGCATGAAAGTGAAGAGTGAAAGTGAAGTTGCTCAATCGTGTCTGACTCTTAGTGACCCCATGGACTGCAGCCTACCAGGCTCCTGCATCCATGGGATTTTCCAGGCAAGAGTACTGGAGTGGGGTGCCATTGCCTTCTCCGATAAAGAAAGCTGAGTGCTGAAGGATTGATGCTTTTGAACTGTGGTGTTGGAGAAGACTCTTGAGAGTCCCTTGGACAGCAAGGAGATCCAACCAGTCCATCCTAAAGAAAATCAGTCCTGAATATTCATTGGAAGGACTGATGCTGAAGTTGAAACTCCAATACCTTGGCCACCTCATGCAAAGAACTGACTCATTTGAAAAGACGCTGATGTGGGAAAGATTGAAGGCTGGAGGAGAAGGGGATGACAGAGGATGAGATGCATGGCATCACCAACTCAATAGACATGAGTTTGAGCAAGCACTGAGAGCTGGTGAAGGACAGGGATGCCTGGTGTGCTGCAGTCCATGGGGGTCACAAAGAGTCAGATATGACTGAGCAACTGAACTGAACTATCTGACTTGCCTCCCGCCTCAGATTTAAATTCCACAAGGATTGAGAACTTTGTTTTGATCACTGTATAGAGCCTAGAACATTGCCCAACACAGAGTAGGCACTCAATAAATATTTGCTAAATTGAATGTGTCTAAAATCATATATTTATATCTATCAGTAATTACCTTTATTACTGGATAGACTATAATACCTCAAATGATGTTCTGTTTTTAATCCATGGCATTAAAGCTGTAGCAATAGCTTACTATGGGCACTCCATCTCTGTTTATCTGTACTCATATCCGTGTTTGCATGTCTCAGTAATCCCAAAGGTTTCAATTAGTCTTTAAGATATATCCAACATTTACCCTTATAAATTATAAGCTCTCCTGCAAGTTGGAGGCATGGTATTCTTTAGCAGAGTGAAGGGACAAGAGTCAATTGGCTCTCCTCTTGTTCTGATATACAAAAATAAAGAATATGTTTGTCATATTTTGTTCCTTGCTTAGAGAAGATATTGTGTACCAGTCTTTTACAGCAATAATTAAAGTGCAGAGATCCACAGGCCATAGTTTGTGTCTTCTTTCCAACACACAGAACATGAGGTATAACCAATTTCCTTTTGGTTCAAGGTTCTAATTCATCAAGATTTGGATTTGGCAGGAATAGCATCCCTGATTGAGTGCTTTCAAAGTCCACAAAGCTTTTGCATTCAAGGAAATGTTACCATGGAGAAAATCCTTCATGCACTGATGGGACTGGTATGATTCTAGAAAAGATTAAACAAGCCAGCACCATATAATTCTACTGTTTACTTATACACCTCTGAGAATGTTTTCAGAACTGCCATTATCACTCAAGGGTTCATAGTAAGAAAAAGTGCCTAATTAGTGAATGACTTGTTACAGATGTTGTGGTTTAGTTGATAAGTTGTGTCCGACTCTTTGCTGCCCCATGGAGTGCACCACATCAGGCTCCCCTGTCCCCCGCTATCTCCCGGAGTTTGTTCAAATTCATGTCCATTGAGTCAGTGATGCTATCTAACCATCTCATCCTCTGGTACCCACTTCTCCTTTTGCCTTCAATCTTTCCCATCATCAGGGTCTTTTCGAATGAGTTGGCTCTTAATACCAGGTGGCCAAAGTATTGGAGCTTCAGCTTCAGCAACAATCCTTTCAATGAATATTTAGGGTTGATTCCCAATTAGGATTGACTAGTTTGATCTCCTTGTAGTCCAAGGGACTCTCAGGAGTCTTTCTCCAGCACCACATTTCAAAAGCATCAATTCTTCGGTGCTCAGCCTTCTTGATGGTCCAACTCTCACATCCATACATGACTACTGGAAAAACCATAGCTTTGACTAGACAGAACGTTGTTGCCAAAGTGATGTCTCTGCTTTTTAATATGTTGTCTAGGTTTGTCATAGCTTTCCTTCAAAGGAACGTTCTTTAATTTCATGGCTGCAGTTTCACTGTAACATGGCAGTGTTACAGATGACCTAATCTGAAACCTTTCAGAATTAATTTATTTTGAATTTATATGTGAAAGTTAACAATCAACCACCAAATTCACTCTGTATCAGGCATTGGGCTTGGTGTCAGGAGGATACACTGAACAAGACTATGCCCCCTTGGGGAGCTTGCCGGCAGTAGTGGGGAAGGGATTACACTAACAAACCCTAAACTCACATTCTCAGCAATCAGTTTAAGAAATGATGCATCATCCACCTCATCTCCATTCTTTCTCCTCAGAAGTAATCCCCGCCCTGACTTTTGTGTTCTTCTTTCTCTTACTTTGCTGCATTGTTTTCCCACATTTATATTTGAAAACATACTGTTTCTTTATTGCATCATTTTGAAGCTACATAATGTGAAATTAGGTGGCGCTAGTGGTACAGAATCCACCTGCCATTGCAGGAGATGAGAGAGATGTGGGTTCAGTCCCTGGGTTGGGAAGATCCCCTGGAGAAGGAAATGGCAATTCACTCCAGTATTCTTGCCTGGTGGGCTACAGTCCATGGAGCTGCAGAGAGTCGGACACAGTGAGCAGCTAAGCACACAGGTGGAATTACTTCCTGTACATTTTTGCTGTGACTTGCTTTTTTCCTCTCAGTATTGAGCTTCTGATATTCCCCCCAGAGGATACATATAAAAAGAGCTTATCCACATTTAGAGTCTGATACCTCACAATTTATTTATAAATGTGTGAGTTATTTCCAGGTTGTTTGTTTTTGTATTACAAACAACGTTCCTAAGAGCGATCTTGTACATGCTTCCTGGAGCATACATGCATGAGTTTCTAGGGTTGCCAAATATAAAACAGGGCATCCAATTCAGTTTGAATTTTGGGGAAAAAATTGAATACTTTTTGAATGTAAGTATGCCCCATGCAAAATTGGGATATACCAAGATTTATTTGTCAAATCTCTGGAATTTAATTTAACTAGGTGTCTTGTGCTTTTATTTGCTTAATAGAGCAATCTTAAGGATTTCTTACTCTTAGGAGTGGAATCGCTAGACCACAGGGAATGTACAACTTCAATCTTTGGGGTGCTGTCAAATGTTTTCTAAAATAGCTGAGACAATTTGCCACACATACCACCACCAAGAGAAGATGAGTTCCCATGGATTTCTATTCTCACTGTTATGGAATGAATTGTGTCTCCCAAAATCCATGAGTTGAAGTTCTAACAACCAATGTTAAGTGTGTTTGGAGATGGCTCCTTTAAGAAACTAATTAATGTTAAATGAGGTCATGTGGGCGGGATCCTAATCCAATAAGACTGATGTCTTTAAAAGAAGAGAAAGAGATATCAGAACCCTCTTCCTCTCTATACAGAAGAAAGGCAATATGAGTAGAGCGGGTAGAGCAAGGATGTATTATTCTAGAGAGAGAAGGAAAAGTGAAGACCACCATAATCCACCACAGGGGGTGTTCCCTTCTTTTCTGTGTTTTAGAAAACTTTATAAACAATGAAATGACCTTTTTCTTGAGTGTATGTTGGTGCCTATCCATAAAAACATCTGGACCTAGTGTTTTCTTTATTAGAGGAATTTGAACTATTAATTCAATTTCTTTAGTGGTTGTATATATTTTCAGATTCTATCTCTTCTTGAAGTTCTTTAGGTAAGTCACAGAAACATATAAATTTCATTTATCTTTGCAAAATTATTGGAATAACTTCTTCAATGTCATTCAGTTGTTTGTTAAAACTCTGCTGGATCCATAGCTACTACATATGGTTTGTCATTTCCAATATCATTTGTCTTTTCTTACTTCTCCAGATCATGATGTATGTGTGTGTGCACTCAGTTGTGTTTGACTCTTTGCAACCCCATGGACTGTAGCCCACCAGGTTTTCCTGTCCATAGTGTTTTCCAGGCAAGAATGCTGGAGGGGGTTGCCATGCCCTCGCTCAATGGATCTTCCTGAGTTTGGATAGAATCTGCATCTCCTGCACTGGAAGGCAGATTCCTTACTACTGAGCCACCAGGGCTTCCCAGATCACCATAGGTTTATCTACTTTATTAATTTTCAAATAAACAACTTGTTATTATGTTGATTGTTTTGATGTTATTTTTCTTATCACAGTGAATTTTTAACTTCATTTTCTAAAAACACTTGAAAGACACCCTACAAATGATGAGAAGAAATAATTTCATCTCTGTTCTCTCTGTATATAAAAGATGATGCCCGATTACAGGTTAGTGTCTTTTTATGAGCTTTCCAGGTGGCGTTAGGGACTTCCCAGGTGGCACTAGTAAAGAATCCTCCTGCCAATGCAGGAGACACGAGACACGGGTTCAATCCCTGGGTCAGGAAGATCCCCTGGAGGAGGGCATGGCAACCTACTCCAATTCTCTTGCCTGGAGAATTTCATGGACAGAGGAGTCTGGTGGGCTACAGACAAAGAGTTGGACACGACTGAAGTGACTTAGCACATCCTTTTATGACTATTTCAAGGGTTGGGAAAGTCGTTAGTAGATTGAATGCAAATATTTGTTGCACAAATTATCTGCAGTATAATTATCTTCCATGCAGCCTGTAATCTTGACAAGTTTAGATAAGTTACTAGGCTAATTAAAAACTCCCAAATGGCCTTTTCTGAAATAAATAGGTACATGTCACAGAGATGTCTCTATTTGTGCTTGGAATTTTATGATAGCCATATATGTTGTAACACACATAGAGGTATGCTTTTTATAGTCAATGTCACTTTATAGTATTTCAGTGCTGCACAGTATGACAAAATGAATGAGGCAGGAATATTTATAGAACTAAGGTTTTTGAGGGTAATGACTCTGAGATTTTAAAACATTGTGGTACATTAATAGTGATTGTGTCTGCATCATAGACAACATTATAAATCATACAGTTATTAGTAAAGAAGTTATTTTGAAAAGATTCAAATATTTTATGGTTCTCTGCTTATTATGCATCTCTTGTACATTTCCAAGTGTCATAGCTACCTAAATTATGGCTAACTAGTTCGGTTTCTTTCATTCATTATATAAAACTTAGTTAAACCACATGCTATACTGTCCTAACTTGTTCTCATTCTTTTAGATCAAATATTTATATTGAAGGATCTCTTCCTCTTTTTAGTTCCTCAAGTGTATAGTAACTTTAATTAGTACTCTTTAGTTTTATAAAATGTAGAAGATAAGAGAGGAATACAAATATGCAGAAACGTTACAGCAGTTAATTTTTACCTTATACACAGACAGCATGATTTTATTTCTGCTTTGCCTGGCAAATCAGGAAAGATAGGCTATGTTATTGTGAGCATTTTATTTTTAAGAAAATGAAATCAAAGTGAAAGTACACTGTATTATTTTAACTTACTTTATGGTTAAAATGTAATTATAATTATCAATTGAACCATTAAGGATTATCTAATATGTAAAGGAGCAATGAAAATAATTCTAAATTTTCTCCTATATGTGAAAATATTTTTCAAAATTCATGGAACTTCTTCCATTTCTATAACACATTGAAAATTATAAAGTTTAGATTCATAAAGTTGTTAGACAAGAAAGTTGGGAAAATCATTTTCCCTACCACATTAGCACTTTAGTTTCACCAGAAAGAGGAAAAAAATGAGATGGCAAATATGGACATATGAATTTAGAGTTCCTGGAGATTTTCTTCTTTTACTCAAGGTGAACCCTCTTTTTCTAACATGAAGTACACAAATTAGACTCCTGGGGATAAAGCAATACAATATGAGACTTTTCAAAAAGTACATGGGATAGAAAGAAAATTAGATATTTCAAAGGAAAGATTGCTTAACTTGCAGACACAGCAATAATTCACTTCTGAACCATTCAAATCTGGTTCTACCCTCACTTTTCGTGTCTACTCTACCTCCAGGCCATCTCCTTGATTGCCACTAGTATCCTCTGAAGCCTTCTCATTCTTCGTGGAAGTATTCTCAAGATCCCCTCTCCTCTCCAACTTCCTTATTACTCCCCTCCCTTCCTCACCCTATATATTATCCCTGGACAATCTTATGCCTGGTCATGATTTTAATTATAACCTTGTTGTTTATGACTTCCAAATTAATAGCAACTCAAATGACTTGCCTGTCTCAGATTCATATGGCCAATGTTGATATTTTCTCTACTCGAACACTCCCTGAAGCAACATGTTCAAGAAGGGATTTATCTTCCCCAGAAGCATACCTATAACTTACATTCATTACATTATATAATGATACCACCATCATCCCCTTACTGAAGCCAGAGACTTGGGAATTGCCCTAAATTTGTCTTTTCCGTTCACTCTGCATTGAATCAATCATGAATTTCTATCAGTTCTTCCTTTCATATCCACCCATCCCACCACCATTTTCCTTTGTTGCTCAGTCATGTTCAACCCTTTGCAACCCCATGGACTACAGCATGCCAGGCTTCCCTGTCCTTCACCATCTCCTGGAGCTTGCTCAAACTCATGTCCATTGAGTTAATGATGCCATCCAACCATCTTATTCTTTGTCATCCCCTTCTTCTGCCTTCAATCTTTCCCAGCCTCAGGGTCTTTTCCAGTGAGTTGGCTCTTCACATCAGGTGGCCAAAGTATTAGAGCCTCAGCATCAGTCCCTCCATGCATATTCAGGATTAATTTCCTTTAGGATTGACATGTTTGATCTCCTTGCTATCCAAGGGACTCTCAAGAGTCTTTTCCAACATCACAGTTCAAAAGCATCAATTCTTTGGCATTCAGGCTTCTTTATGGTTCAACTCTCACATCCATACATGACTACTGGAAAAACCATCAATTCAGTTCAGTCACTCAGTCGTATCCAACTCTTTGCGACTCCATGGACTGCAGCATGCCAGGCTTCCCTATCCACCACCAACTCCTGGAGCCTCCTCAAACTCATGTCCATCGCGTTGGTGATGCCATCCAACCATCTCATCCTCTGTCATCCCTTTCTCCTCCCGCTTTCAATCTTTCCCAGAATCAGGGTCTTTTCCAATAGCTTTATGAGAACACCATAGCTTTGACTATATGGACCTTTGTTGGCAAAGTAATGTCTCTGTGTTTTTTTTTAATATTCTATCTAGGTTTGTCATTTTCCTACTAACATATTGTGGGCCTGCGTCAGTTTTCCCTTATAGAAGAACAAGAACTTCCTCATGATCTCCCTGTCTCAAATTTTACCCACCCCTAGTCATCCCTTCAGTTCAGTGCCAGAGAGCTTTTTATAGTGTAGTATGAACCATGTTATGGCCTCAGTGCTAAGTGTTTCAATGGCTCCTTGTCTCATCAAAAGATAAGATGAAAATGCCTTATGAAAGTCTTGCCCCCAAGTCCTCTACTTATCTGCTTGGCCTCATCTCCCACCAGTGTTAGTTACTTTACCTCATGTTCTCATACAACTCTATGCCTGCTCATAGAAGACCCTCTTCCTGGACATACTGTCTCCATATTCTGAATTCCTACCCCAATATTCCTGAAAATTCCTACTCATTCTTAACTCTCCTCTCAAAAACTTTCTCCATGAAGCTTTCTAAGATTCTAACAGTCTTAAGTGCTCCTTCTCTTTTAACACATGTGCTATTTGAGTTTAATAAGACTAAGTGCAGAAAGAATTTGGTGCAAATAAAATCATGATAAATCAGAGAGTGTCTTCTTACCAATTAGACTGTACAAAGATTCCTAAAGTAGGAGGGATGAGAGCAGGAGTAAAATGAGAGGAAAAGGAGTTTAGATAATGGTCAACCTCTGTGCCATTTGGCCTGGGCTCTGGGACAGAAGAGGAAAGGGTATAGGGTGGGAAGTGATCACACAAGGTCCAGAGAGGTTTGTAGGACCTGATAGTAGTGGAGGCCAAGCGTCTCTGCTGGGAAAGGAGGAGAGCAATGGGAGAGAAATGACTCTATGGTGTATATCAACAGACAGGGCCACTAGGACAGAACACAAACAGGATGATGGCATTGTGGGTCAGACCCACAAGGGCAAAAACAGATCCTAGCTGCCAGCAGATAGGATCTCAGAACACAGCATAATGAATTTTCAGGCTTTGTGGTAGCAAATTTGATTCCTGTGCGCCAACGAAGGGCACAGAAGTAGCAAGAAGAGTCACTAGAACTAGGACCCTCATACACTGGAACCAGTAATAATGGATCATGACTCTCATGGACAGTTTAGTTAGAGCTAATTAAGATTTACCCTTGGAGTTGCTTTTCCTCACTTCTGACTCCAAAGGTAAATTGTAACTGACAGCCAGTCATGGTAGTCATGGTGGGTGATGGTGTTTCCACTGAGGGTTCTAGGGATAGTTTTGCTCACCGATAGAAGGAGGCCCTTTTGCTACCCCATGGACTGTAGCCTGCCTGGATCCTCTGTCCATGGGATTCTCCAGGCAAGAATACTGGAGTGGGATGCCACACCCGTCTCCAGGGGATCGTCCCAATCCAGGGATTGAAACCAGGTCTCCTGCACTGAAAGCTGATTCTTTACCATCTGAACCACTAGGAAAGGCCGGAATCTGCCTACAAAGCAGGAAACACAGGAGACGCTGGTTCAATCCCTGGGTAGGGACGATCCCCTGGAGGAGGGCATGGCAACCCACTCCAGTATTCTTGCCTGGAGAATCCCATGTTCAGAGGAGCCTGGCGAGCTATAGTCCATGGGGATGCAAAGAGTCGGGCAGAGCTAAGCACTTTACTTTTTTTAACTGCTGAGCTACTGAAGTCCTGAACGCGAACACATACAGAAGGAGGCCCAGGGACAGACAGTCTCTTTCTGTCTCTGAACATTGCTGTCTCTTGATTATCTCTGCAATCACTGCTGCCATCTTATAGCACTGAGGCAAGACAGACTGAGAGAAACCTAACACAGGGATGAGGCAGAGAAGAAGATGCAAAGTGCAGGGCCTTGATGATATTCAGCCACGGTCTCAACTCTGAAACCTATCCTCTCATTAGGTGAGGTAATATATTTTTATTTATTATTTATTTTTTTTGTTTGTTTGTTTGTTTTTTTTTTACTGTTTATTTTATTTTTTTATTTTATTTTTAAACTTTACATAATTGTATTAGTTTTGCCAAATGTAAGTCAGAGTTTTCTGTTATTTGAAATCAAAGACGTTCTACTTATACAATTTTCTTATACCTCAAAAAACCTAAACCTTTCTTTGAAAAAAAAAAAAAAAAAAAAAGCATGATTCTTCCTCTTTGCTCAATTGCAGGAGTTTCACTACCAGTGGTATACCCTTTGTCAGGCATTACATGTAGAAATGGTTCAATGAAGTATCAAATAATGGCTGAAAGGGAGGCCAAGATGGAGTTCATAGTACATTTTACATAGATATTTTTTTAAATTAATTTTATTGGGGGTATAGTTGCTTTATAATGTTGTGTTAATTTCTGTACAGCAAAGTGAATCAGCTATATGTATACATATATCTCCTCTTTCTTGGATTTTCTTCCCATTTAGGTCACCATAGAGCACTGAATAGAGTTCCTGAGCTATACAGTAGGTTCTCATTAGTTATCTGTTTTATACATAGTATCAGTAGTGTACATATATCGATCACAATCTCCCAGTTCATCCTTGGTATCCATACATTTGGCCTTTTCCCCCTTGGTATCCATACATTTGTTCTCTATTCTGTGTCTTTAATTCTGCTTTGCAAATAAGATCATCTATACCATTTTTCTGGTGGCTCAGATGGTAAAGTGTCTGCCTGTAATGTGGGAGACCTGGGTTCGATCCCTAGGTCGGGAAGATCCCCTGGAGAACGAAATGGCAACCCACTCCAGTACTCTTGCCTGGAAAACTCCATGGACGGAGGAACCTGGTAGGCTACAGTCACAAAGAGTCGGACACGGCTGAGTGACTTCACTTTCACCTATAGCATTTTTCTAGATTCCACATATACGCATTAACATATGATATTTGTTTTTCTCTTTCTGACTTACTTTACCCTATCTGACAGTCTCTAGGTCCATTGACATCTCTACAAATGACCCAATTTTGTTCCTTTTTATGACTGAGTAATATTTCATTGTACATATGTACCACATCTTCTTTATCCATTCTCTGTTGATGGACATTTAGGTTGCTTCCATGCTCTGGCTATAGTAAATAGTGCTGCAATGAACATTGGGGTGCATGTGTCTTTTTAAATTATGCTTTTCTCTGGGTATCTGCCCAGGAGTGGCATTGCTGGGTCATATGGTAGTTCATATGGTTGTTTTTTTTTAAGGAACTTTATACAAATACATTCAGCTGAAGGTTGTGCAGACAGTACACACCCACTGAGAGATTTTTTTTTTTTTTAACTTTATTTTATTTTTAAACTTTACATAACTGTATTAGTTTTGCCAAATATCAAAATGAATCCGCCACAGGTATACATGTGTTCCCCATCCTGAACCCTCCTCCCTCCTCCCTCCCCATTCCATCCCTCTGGGTCGTCCCAGTGCACCAGCCCCAAGCATCCAGTATCGTGCATCGAACCTGGACTGGCAACTCGTTTCATACATGATATTTTATGTGTTTCAATGCCATTCTCCCAAATCTTCCCACCCTCTCCCTCTCTCACAGAGTCCATAAGACTGTTCTATACGTAAGTGTCTCTTTTGCTGTCTCGTACACAGGGTTATTGTTACCATCTTTCTAAATTCCATATATATGCGTTAGTATACTGTATTGGTGTTTTTCTTTCTGGCTTACTTCACTCTGTATAATAGGCTCCAGTTTCATCCACCTCATTAGAACTGATTCAAATGTATTCTTTTTAATGGCTGAATAATACTCCATTGTGTATATGTACCACTGCTTTCTTATCCATTCATCTGCTGATGGACATCTAGGTTGCTTCCATGTCCTGGCTATTATAAACAGTGCTGTGATGAACATTGGGGTACACGTGTCTCTTTCCCTTCTGGTTTCCTCAGTGTGTATGCCCAGCAGTGGGATTGCTGGAACATAAGGCAGCTCTATTTCCAGTTTTTTAAGGAATCTCCACACTGTTCTCCATAGTGGCTGTACTAGTTTGCATTCCCACCAACAGTGGAAGAGGGTTCCCTTTTCTCCACACCCTCTCCAGCATTTATTACTTGTAGACTTTTGGATCGCAGCCATTCTGCCTGGTGTGAAATGGTACCTCATAGTGGTTTTGATTTGCATTTCTCTGATAATGAGTGATGTTGAGCAACTTTTCATGTGTTTGTTAGCCATCTGTATGTCTTCTTTGGAGAAATGTCTATTTAGTTCTTTGGCCCATTTTTTGATTGGGTCATTTATTTTTCTAGAGTTGAGCTGTAGGAGTTGCTTGTATATTCTCAAGATTAGTTGTTTGTCAGTTGCTTCATTTGCTATTATCTTCTCCCATTCTGAAGGCTGTCTTTTCACCTTGCTAATAGTTTCCTTTGATGTGCAGAAGCTTTTAAGGTTAATTAGGTCCCATTTGTTTATTTTTGCTTTTATTTCCAATATTCTGGGAGGTGGGTCATAGAGAATCCTGCTGTGATGTATGTCAGAGAGTGTTTTGCCTATGTTCTCCTCTAGGAGTTTTATAGTTTCTGGTCTTATGTTTAGATCTTTAATCCATTTTGAGTTTATTTTTGTGTATGGTGTTAGAAAGTGTTCTAGTTTCATTCTTTTACAAGTGGTTGACCAGATTTCCCAGCACCACTTGTTAAAGAGATTGTCTTTAATCCATTGTATATTCTTGCCTCCTTTGTCAAAGATAAGGTGTCCATATGTGCGTGGATTTATCTCTGGGCTTTCCATTTTGTTCCATTGATCTATATTTCTGTCTTTGTGCCAGTACCATACTGTCTTGATAACTGTGGCTTTGTAGTAGAGCCTGAAGTCAGGTAGGTTGATTCCTCCAGTTCCATTCTTCTTTCTCAAGATCGCTTTGGCTATTCGAGCCAAATATATATAAACTATATTATATAGTTTATATATTTATAATATATATAAACTATTTTATAAACCAAATATATAAACTATTTTATAGTTTTCTATATATAGGTCTTTAGTTTCTTTAGGTAGATATATTCCTAAGTATTTTATTCTTTCCGTTGCAATGGTGAATGGAATTGTTTCCTTAATTTCTCTTTCTGTTTTCTCATTATTAGTGTATAGGAATGCAAGGGATTTCTGGGTGTTGATTTTATATCCTGCAACTTTACTATAGTCATTGATCAGTTCTAGTAATTTTCTGTTGGAGTCTTTAGGGTTTTCTATGTAGAGGATCATGTCATCTGCAAATAGTGAGAGCTTTACTTCTTCTTTTCCTATTTGGATTCCTTTTATTTCTTTTTCTGCTCTGATTGCTGTGGCCAAAACTTCCAAAACTATGTCGAATAGTAATGGTGAAAGTGGGCACCCTTTTCTTGTTCCTGACTTTAGAGGAAATGCTTTCAATTTTTCACCATTGAGGATAATGTTTGCTGTGGGTTTGTCATATATAGCTTTTATTATGTTGAGGTATGTTCCTTCTATTCCTGCTTTCTGGAGAGTTTTTATCATAAATGGATGTTGAATTTTGTCAAAGGCTTTCTCTGCATCTATTGAGATAATCATATGGTTTTTATTTTTCAATTTGTTAATGTGGTGTATTACATTGATTGATTTGCGGATATTGAAGAATCCTTGCATCCCTGGGGTAAAGCCCACTTGGTCATGGTGTATGATCTTTTTAATGTGTTGCTGGATTCTGATTGCTAGAATTTTGTTAAGGATTTTTGCATCTATGTTCATCAGTGATATTGGCCTGTAGTTTTCTTTTTTTGTGGGATCTTTGTCAGGTTTTGGGATTAGGGTGATGGTGGCTTCATAGAATGAGTTTGGAAGTTTACCATCCTCTGCAATTTTCTGGAAGAGTTTGAGCAGGATAGGTGTTAGCTCTTCTCTAAATTTTTGGTAGAATTCAGCTGTGAAGCCGTCTGGACCTGGGCTTTTGTTTGCTGGAAGATTTTTGATTACAGTTTCAATTTCCGTGCTTGTGATGGGTCTGTTAAGATTTTCTATTTCTTCCTGGTCGAGTTTTGGAAAGTTGTACTTTTCTAAGAATTTGTCCATTTCTTCCACGTTGTCCATTTTATTGGCATATAATTGTTGATAGTAGTTTCTTATGATCCTTTGTATTTCTGTGTTGTCTGTTGTGATCTCTCCATTTTCATTTCTAATTTTATTGATTTGATTTTTCTCCCTTTGTTTCTTGATGAGTCTGGCTAATGGTTTGTCAATTTTATTTATCCTTTCAAAGAACCAGCTTTTGGTTTTGTTGATTTTTGCTATGGTCTCTTTTGTTTCTTTTGCATTTATTTCTGCTCTAATTTTTAAGATTTCTTTCCTTCTACTAACCCTGGGGTTCTTCATTTCTTCCTTTTCTAGTTGCTTTAGGTGTAGAGTTAGGTTATTTATTTGACTTTTTTCTTGTTTCTTGAGGTGTGCCTGTATTGCTATGAACTTTCCCCTTAGGACTGCTTTTACCGTGTCCCACAGGTTTTGGGTTGTTGTGTTTTCATTTTCATTCGTTTCTATGCAAATTTTGATTTCTTTTTTGATTTCTTCTGTGATTTGTTGGTTATTCAGCAGCGTGTTGTTCAGCCTCCATATGTTGGATTTTTTAATAGTTTTTCTCCTGTAATTGAGATCTAATCTTACTGCATTGTGGTCAGAAAAGATGCTTGGAATGATTTCTATTTTTTTGAATTTACCAAGGCTAGCTTTATGGCCCAGGATGTGATCTATCCTGGAGAAGGTTCCATGTGCGCTTGAGAAGAAGGTGAAATTCATTGTTTTGGGATGAAATGTCCTATAGATATCAATTAGGTCTAACTGGTCTATTGTATCATTTAAAGTTTGTGTTTCCTTGTTAATTTTCTGTTTAGTTGATCTATCCATAGGTGTGAGTGGGGTATTAAAGTCTCCCACTATTACTGTGTTATTGTTCATTTCTCCTTTCATACTTGTTAGCATTTGTCTTACATACTGCGGTGCTCCCGTGTTGGGTGCATATATATTTATAATTGTTATATCTTCTTCTTGGATTGATCCTTTGATCATTATGTAGTGACCATCTTTGTCTCTTTTCACAGTCTTTGTTTTAAAGTCTATTTTATCTGATATGAGTATTGCTACTCCTGCTTTCTTTTGGTCCCTATTTGCATGGAAAATCTTTTTCCAGCCCTTCACTTTCAGTCTGTATGTGTCCCCTGTTTTGAGGTGGGTCTCTCGTAGACAACATATGTAGGGGTCTTGTTTTTGTATCCATTCAGCCAGTCTTTGTCTTTTGGTTGGGGCATTCAACCCATTTACGTTTAAGGTAATTACTGATAAGTATGATCCCGTTGCCATTTACTTTATTGTTTTGGGTTCGAATTTATACACCGTTTTTGTGTTTCCTGTCTAGAGAATATCCTTTAGTATTTGTTGGAGAGCTGGTTTGGTGGTGCAGAATTCTCTCAGCTTTTGCTTGTCTGAAAAGCTTCTCCTTCATACTTGAATGAGATCCTTGCTGGGTACAATAATCTGGGCTGTAGGTTATTTTCTTTCATCATTTTAAGTATGTCTTGCCATTCCCTCCTGGCTTGAAGAGTTTCTATTGAAAGATCAGCTGTTATCCTTATGGGTATTCCCTTGTGTGCTATTTGTTGTTTTTCCCTTGCTGCTTTTAATATTTGTTCTTTGTGTTTGATCTTTGTTAATTTGATTACTATGTGTCTTGGGGTGTTTCGCCTTGGGTTTATCCTGTTTGGGACTCTCTGGGTTTCTTGGACTTGGGTGATTATTTCCTTCCCCATTTTAGGGAAGTTTTCAACTATTATCTCCTCAAGTATTTTCTCATGGTCTTTCTTTTTGTCTTCTTCTTCTGGGACCCCTATGATTCGAATGTTGTAGCGTTTAATATTGTCCTGGAGGTCTCTGAGATTGTCCTCATTTCTTTTAATTCGTTTTTCTTTTATCCTCTCTGATTCATTTATTTCTACCATTCTATCTTCTAATTCACTAATCCTATCTTCTGCCTCTGTTATTCTACTATGTGTTGCCTCCAGAGTGTTTTTAATTTCACTTATTGCATTATTCATTATATATTGACTCTTTTTTATTTCTTCTAAGTCCTTGTTAAACCTTTCTTGCATCTTCTCAATCCTTGCCTCCAGGCTATTTATCTGTGATTCCATTTTAATTTCAAGATTTTGGATCAATTTCACTATCATTATTCGGAATTCTTTATCAGGTAGATTCCCTATCTCTTCCTCTTTTGTTTGGTTTGGTGGGCATTTATCCTGTTCCTTTATCTGCTGGGTATTCCTCTGTCTCTTCATCTTGTTTAAATTGCTGAGTTTGGGGTGTCCTTTCTGTATTCTGGCAGTTTGTGGAGTTCTCTTTGTTGTGGCGTTTCCTCGCTGTGTGTGGGTTTGTACAGGTGGCTTGTCAAGGTTTCCTGGTTAGGGAAGCTGGTGTCGATGTTCTGGTGGATGGAGCTGTATTTCTTCTCTCTGGAGTGTAATGAAATGTCCAGTAATGAGTTATGAGATGTCTATGGTTTTGGGGTGACTTTGGGCAGCCTGTATCTTGAAGCTCAGGGCTGTGTTCCTTTGTTGCTGGAGAATTTGCTTGGTATGTCTTTCCCTGGAACTTGTTGGCCCTTGTGTGGTGCTTGGTTTCAGTGTCGGTATGGAGGCGTTTGATGAGCTCCTGTCAATTAATGTTCCTTGGAGTCAGGAGTTCCCTGGAGTCAGGGTTTGGACTTAAGCCTCCTACTTCCAGTTATCGGTCTTAATTTTACAGTAGTTTCAAAACTTCTCCTTCTATACAGCACCACTGATAAAACATCTACGTTAAAGATGAAAAGTTTCTCTACTGTGAGGGTCACTCAGAGAGGTTCACAGCGTTACATGGAGAAGAGAAGAGGGAGGAGGGAGTTAGAGGTGACCCAAATGAGATGAGGTGGAATCAATAGTGGAGAGAGTGGGCTAGCCAGTAGTCACTTCCTTATGTGCACTCCACAACTGGACTGCTCAGAGATGTTCACGGAGTTATACAGAGAAGAGAAGAAGGAGGCAGGAGACAGAGGTGGCCAGAAGGATAAAAGGGGGAAATGAAAAGGAGGGAGACAGATCCAGCCAGTAATCAGTTCCCTAAGTGTTCTCCACCGTCTGGAACACACAGAAATTCACAGAGTTGGGTAGAGTAGAGAGGGGTTAGGGAGGAGATACAGGTGACCTGGTGGAGAAAATGGAGAGTCCAAAGGGAGAGAGAGCAGTCAAGCCAGTAATCTCGTACCCTAGTGAAAAATGGGTCCTGAAGATTGGGTTCTTAAAGGTACAAAATTGGTAACAAATAGATAAAAGCAAAAATTAAAAATCTAGAGTAGAGTTTGGAATTTCAAAAATGTGATGTTAATGAAAAGAAGAAGGAAAAGAAAGAGAGAAAAAACGAACAAAGAAAAACAAACAAGGTCGCGAAAATTATAAAGAAACTACAGGTACAAAATTGACAACTAATACCAAAAAGCAAAAATTAAAAATCTAGAGTAGAGTTTTGAATTTCAAAAATACAACGTTAAAAAAAAGAAGAAGAAAAATAAAGAGAGAAAACAAACAAACCAACAAAAACAATGTTGCAAAAATTATAAAGAAAATACAGGTACAAAATTGATATCAAATACCAAAAAGCATAAATTAAAAATCTTGAGTAGAGTTTGGAATTGCAGATATACGATGTTATATAAAAGAAGAAGAGAAAGAAACAGAGGGAAAAAAAAGAAGAAAAAAGTCACAGAAATTATAAAAAAAAAACTATAGGTACAAAATTGATAACATATACCAAAAGGCTAAAATTAAAAATCTAGAGTAGAGTTTGGAATTTCAAAAATACAATGTTAAAGAAAAGAAGAAAAAGAAAAAAAAAAACAAAACACGGTCAAAAAATTATAAAATATACATATGAAGTGCTGAAGAAGAAAAAAAAATAGGTCTTTTTTTTTTTTTGCAAAGTAATAGTTATAAAAGTGAAAATTAAAAGACAATAGAGGACTTAAATTTTTTTTTTTAAAAATTAAAAAAAAAAAAGAAAGATTGATCTTAAAAATAGTAAAAATATATCTAGGTCTTTCTCTGGTTTTGTTGTGAGTATTGTGGGTTCAGTTCATTTTTGGCTAGTTCCTTGGTCTGACTTATATTTCTCAAGATCTATAGGCCCCTTCCTATGTAATCCGTAGTAACCACAGGGTTTTAATCTATGGCCTGTAGCTTCCAAGGCGTTTCCCTCTGTTACAGCTTCTTCTGTTTGCTGGTCTCTTCAGTGTCTGGTTCCCGCCCTGACACAAAGGGGACAGTGGAGGACACTATTTTTTTTTTTTTAATTTAGGCTCACTTGTTCAGCCGCGCTGTGGGGAGGGAGGGAGGGATGCTGCAAACAGATAACACTGGCGTGCGCTCGCAGTGCCTCAGCCACACTGGGTCTGCCCCCGCTCACGGCGCGTGTAGCCTCCCTGCCCACACTGCTTGGGCTCTAGGTTGTTCCACCGGGAACAATCAGAGGCCGGCCCTGGGCTGAGCTCCCAGGTCCAAGCCGCTCAGGTTCAGGCCCTCGGGTAGTCCTCAGAGGCACAGACTCGGTTGGGCCTGCGTTTTGTGCTCTTCCCAGATCCGAGCAGCTCAGGTGATGTGTTTGGCGGGCGCCAATGCTGCGACTTATCGCCTCCCCGCCACTCAGTTATCTGGGTGTAAAACCGGCGCACCTTCTCAGGCAGATGTTGACCGTCCAGACCCCCAAGAAGTTTTAGATAGCAAAGAAGCCTGCTTACAGTTTTATAGATAGTGTCTCTCTGGGGCTGCGATTGCCCCCTTCTGGCTCTGGCTGCCTGTCACCCGAGGGGGAAGGTCTGCAGCCGGCTATCTCTGTTCAGTCCTTTGTTCTGTGCGCGGGCCTGTCGGTGTCTTAGGTTAGGGCTGGCTTTTCGCGTGGTAGATATCCCACAGGCTGGTTTGCTAGCCCAAATTATTTCGCTCAGATAGCGCTCAGGACATTCGGCCCTATTCTTACTCTAAGGGAAACAGCCCGCGCCGCGCTTCCCTGCCCAGCCCCCGCTTGCTAATGCCGTGTGCAGGCGTCTGCGCTGCTTCTCCGCTGGGGGAGTTACCGTATCTGCTGGGGGAGTTACACAATCTGCGATTTTTAATTGTTTATTTTTTTTTTTCCCTCCCTTTTATGTTGCCCTCTGTGCTTCCAAAGCTCGGCACAGATTCGGCAGTGAGAAGGTTTCCTGGTGTTTGGAAACTTCTCTCTTTTTAAGACTCCCTTCCCGGGACGGAACTCCGTCCCTCCCTCTTTTGTCTCTTTTTTTGTCTTTTATATTTTTTCCTACCTCCTTTCGAAGAGTTGGGCTGCTTTTCTGGGTGCCTGATGTCCTCTGCCGGCATTCAGAAGTTGTTTTGTGGAATTTACTCGACGTTTAAATGCTCTTTTGATGAATTTGTGGGGGAGAAAGTGTTCTCCCCGTCCTACTCCTCCGCCATCTTGGCTCCTCCCCCCCCCCACTGAGAGATTTTACAGGGTGAAGAACTGAGACTCATTGGTTGAGGGTGGAGAGCTCAGTCTACAAGGCTAGTTTTCATCATCTGAATGCACAGGAGAGTGGTCAGCACAAGGAAGATACACATGAATGTTTCCATAAGAAAATATCTCAGGGAGAGAGATTATACATTAACAATCTTATATAGTTATAAAATTAATCAGTGTTCCACAGGTAGCATCAAATGGGTACCTAATCAGTATGGTTTTGTGGTCTCTGTTTTGCAGAAACTAGAAGCCTAAAAACAGAAGAGAAGGTAGACAGGGAGTTACACAGGTTGGTGTGTGTGTGAGAGGGAAGAATCTAAGACAGAGAAGGAGGAAAGGTGGAAGAAGAAGGCAGGAAAGTCAAGTTTTGAGGAACCTAGGGTGGTGCTGATTGAAGTTTAGATCCATCTAAACATGAAACTGGTTGAGGGGGGAAGAAAGTGGAGGGAGAATAGAGTGACAGTCTGAAATAATTAGGACAGTTTGAGTAGATGTAATCATATCAGATCAGATCAGATCAGTTGCTCAGTTGTGTCCGACTCTTTGTGACCCCATGAATCGCAGCACACCAGGCCTCCCTGTCCATCACCAACTCCCGGAGTTCACTCAAACTCATGTCCATCAAGTCAGTGATGCCATCCAGCCATCTCATCCTCTGTCGTCCCCTTCTCCTCTTGCCCCCAATCCCTCCCAGCATCAGAGTCTTTTCCATTGAATCAACTCCTGGCATGAGGTGGCCAAAGTACTGGAGTTTCAGCTTTAGCATCAGTCCTTCCAAAGAAATCCCAGGGCTGATCTCCTTCAGAATGGACTGGTTGGATCTCCTTGCAGGCCAAGGGACTCTCAAGAGTCTTCTCCAACACCACAGTTCAAAAGCATCAATTCTTCGGCACTCAGCCTTCTTCACAGTCCAACTCTCACATCCATACATGACCACAGGAAAAATCATAGCCTTGACTAGACGAACCTTTGTTGGCAAAGTAATGTCTCTGCTTTTGAATATGCTATCTAGGTTGGTCATAACCTTCCTTCCAAGGAGTAAGCGTCTTTTAATTTCATGGCTGCAGTCACCATCTGCAGTGATTTTGGAGCCCAGAAAAATAAAGTCTGACACTGTTTCCACTGTTTCCCCGTCTATTTTCCATGAAGTGATGGGACTGGATGCCACGATCTTCGTTTTCTGAATGTTGAGCTTTAAGCCAACTTTTTCACTCTCCACTTTCACCTTCATCAAGAGGCTTTTGAGTTCCTCTTCACTTTCTGCCATAAGGGTGGTGTCATCTGCATATCTGAGGTTATTGACATTTCTCCCGGCAATCTTGATTCCAGCTTGTGCTTCTTCCAGTCCAGCGTTTCTCATGATGTACTCTGCATATAAGTTAAATAAACAGAGTGACAATATATAGCCTTGACGGACTCCTTTTCCTATTTGGAACCAGTCTGTTGTTCCATGTCCAGTTCTAACTGTTGCTTCCTGACCTGCATACAAATTTCTCAAGAGGCAGGTCAGGTGGTCTGGTATTCCCATCTCTTTCAGAATTTTCCACAGTTTATTGTGATCCACACAGTCAAAGGCTTTGGCATAGTCAATAAAGCAGAAATAGATGTTTTTCTGGAACTCTCTTGCTTTTTCCATGATCCAGCGGATGTTGGCAATTGGATCTCTGGTTCCTCTGCCTTTTTGAAAACCAGCTTGAACATCAGGAAGTTCATGGTTCACATATTGCTGAAGCCTGGCTTGGAGAATTTTAAGCATTACTCTACTAGCGTGTGAGATGAGTGCAATTGTGTGGTAGTTTGAGCAATCTTTGGCATTGCCTTTCTTTGGGATTGGAATGAAAACTGACCTTTTCCAGTCCTGTGGCCACTGCTGAGTTTTCCAAATTTGCTGGCATATTGAGTGCAGCACTTTCACAGCATCATCTTTCAGGATTTGGAATAGCTCAACTGGAATTCTATCACCTCCACTAGCTTTGATGTAATAGGGACAAAGAAATGGGAGAGAGAATGGACCAGAAGTGATGGTTCAGACTCTGATATGTAAGAGATGGATCAAGAGGTCAAAGGCTAAGATGGAACTAAGATGGCTGAGTGAGCATAAAGAACAGAGGTCAGTAAAGGATGGGGAAGAATTACTGAGGATCACGTGCTAGCCCGTCATCTATGTGGATGGAAAGAAGAAGACAATTTCAGAAAATTGCATCTTCATTCATTATTGTCCAAATACTCCACATCAGAGATTAAAACTGTATTTAATGAAGATATTCAGCATAACACTAATCATCTCCTTTTCTTATGAATACACAAAGATGCAGTCCAAAGAGATACAGACATTAAGGTATCTGCCATCAGTTCAGTCGCCCAGTTGTGTCCAACTCCTTGTGACCCCATGGACTGCAGCATGCCAGGCTTCCCTGTCCATCACCAACTCCCAGAGCTTGCTCAAACTCATGTCCATTGAGCTGGTGATGCCATCCAACCATCTCATCCTCTGTCATCCCCTTCTCCTCCTGCATTCAATCTTTCCCAGCAGCAGGGTATTTTCCAATGAGTCAGTTCATCGTGTCAGGTGGCCAAAGTATTGCAGCTTCAGCTTTAGCATCAGTCCTTCCAATGAATATTCAGGACTGATTTCCTTTATGACTGACTTGTTTGATTTCCCTGCAGTCCAAGGGACTCTCAAGAGAGTTCTCCAACACCACAGATCAAAAGCATCAATTCTTTGGCACTCAGCTTTCTTTATGGTCCAACTCTCACATCCATACATGACTACTAGAAAAACCATAGGTCACTGGATTATTGAAAAAGAAAGAGAGTTCCAGAAAAACATCTACTTCTGCTTTATTAACTATGCCAAAGCCTCTGATTGTGTGGATCACAACAAACTGTCCGGTATTCCCATCTCATAGGGAATACCGGACAGCCTGACTTGCTTCCTAAGAAAACTGTATACAGGTCAAGAGGCAACACTTGCAACCAGACATGGAACAACAGACTGGTTCCAAATTGGGAAAGGAGTACGTCAAGGCTGTATATTGTCACCCTGCTTATTTAACTTATATGCAGAGTACATCATGCAAAATGCCAGGCTGGATGAAGCACAGCTGGAATCAAGATTGCCAGGAGAAATATCAATAGCCTCAAATATGAAGATGACACCACCCTTATGGCAGAAAGCAAAGAGGAACTAAAGAGCCTCTTGATGAATGTGAAAGAGGAGAGTGAAAGGGCTGGCTTAAAAGTCGACATTCAAAAAACAAAGATCATGGCATCTGGTCCCATCACTTAATGACAAATAGATGGGGAAACAATGGAAACAGTGACAGACTTTATTTTCCTGGGCTCCAAAATCACTGCAGATGGTGACTGCAGCCATGAAATTAAAAGACACTTGCTCCTTGGAAGAAAAACTATGACCAACCTAGATAGCATATTAAAAAGCAGAAACATTACTTTGCTGACAGAGTTCATCTAGTCAAAGTTATGGTTTTTCCAGTATTCATGTAAGGTGTCTGCCTTAGTCTGTTTCAAAATGCAATCATTATTCACACTGGCTTGCCGAGCCATTCCTGAAGAAAAACTTCCGGACTTGCTGAGAAGGGCATTTGATTATTCTGTACATAAACAGCAATACTCATTTTTAAAAATTTCCTTTTCAATGACTGATCTGATATTTTATGACAACTTTATGCTCTACTTACCATGAAAGGCTGAGATGAAAAAATTAACCAACTTTGTTTCTAGTTTTCATTGTTTTCTTTCTTGTTCTGAGTAATCCTTTTTGTGGTTGGGTGTTCGTTTGTGTTTATCTTTGTTTGCTTCCCTGAAGGCTAAGTGTTTGGATCCCAGAGGAGGTTTAGCTTCACCATCTAGATGTAGACTTTGCAGGATGGACAGGGAGGCCTGGCGTGCTGCGATTCATGGGGTTGCAAAGGGTTGGACACGACTGAGCGACTGAACTGAACGGAACTGAACTGAGGCATTATCAGACACCTCCATCAAAGACCCAGAATGAGACTGATGAACCACATGTCCAGTACATTCTCTAACACTTACTTGGAACTGAGGTCATTGTTTCAACACTTTTCTTTGTAAGTTAATAAGTTTATGTAATAAGGAATGATGAAAGAACTTGAAGCTTGAGATCCAATGGCACTCATATTACTTCCTAATTATGCTTCCTAGAGAAAGTTACTTAACCTCTCCATGCCTCAATTTTCTGTCTGTAGAAAGAGGGTGATAATGTGGTTCATCATTCACAAATATTATAAGGATAAAGTGAAATAACACATTATGATATCTGATAAAAATAAATGCTCAATAAATAGTAACTTTCTCCGCTAGCTTTCTTCAAATCAGTAAAGATTCAATTTTTTAAGCAATAGAAAGACTTCATTTGGGTCTTCTGTTCCACTTTGCTTATGCCTCAATAGCTCCTGGGGAATAGAAAATTTCTTTCTAACAGACCTCTAATACTAGCTTTAATGTTTGATTTAGACACCCACCATCCAATTTTCCCTCTGACTTTCTGAAAGAGATATTCTTTGTTTTCTTCAAATAAGCCATTAAAGTCACCCTTATGATGATTTATTAAAATTCCACTAAGGAGATATAAACAAGCACAATGCAACAGATAGCAAAGAGTTTTCTAATACACCATCAATTGACACTACTTCGAATGACATGCATTTTAATTAATAGTGAATTACTAATGAAAACACTTTTTTTCCTAGATTTTTTACATACAATATGAATGATCACTTTAAAAAGTTTTCCATAAAGTGTTGATGATGCTTTTTTTCTCTTTAATCTCCTTCCCTTAGCAGCAGAGGCATTCCAACTGTTGTCACCCATAATTATCATTAAGTGACAATTGCTGCCTGTTACAGTGGAGAGAAAAACATTGGAATAAAAGTTAAGAGACTTGATTTTAGCCCCAGCTCTGCTATCAACCAGCTGGGAGAAGTTGAACTAGCGCACTAAATATTCTATTGCATTCAGTGATTAGAACAGAATCACTCTTCCCAAATAGTCTTGAGTATAACATTAACATTTGTTAATTAAGAAAAAGAGAAAGAGTGTTCCACACCAGATTAATCAGAGTAAAATGTTTCTTAATGGCAGAATTTTTCAGGGCCTTTAGGGTGCTAATGAATATGATAACTCTAGAAAAATGTGTATGCTGGACCTCTCAAATTTTTGAATGTGGAATTACCTTTTCCTGATGTTGTTGTTGTTGTTTAGTCACTAAGTCGTGTGCCATTCTTTTGCGACCCTCGGGACTGTAGCTCGGCAGGTTCCTCTGTCCGTGAGATTTCCAAGGCAAGAATACTGGACTGGGTTGCCATTTTCTTCTCTGGGGATCTTCCTGACCCAGGTATCAAACCTGCATTTCCTGATAAAGCAAGTGGATTCTTTACCACTGAGCCATCTGGGAAGCCCTTCTTGATGTTACTGTTGCAAAAGACAGAAGACAGTTTAGGAAACTCTTCACGGCCTAGTATCTGAAGTCCTTCACTGTTTCAAAATTCTGACTACTGACTAACTGATGTTTAAATAATGTTGAACTAGTTCTTGCTACATACCGGACAGTGTGATTGCACTGGAGACACTGAGATAAAAGAAATATTTTCTAAATATTCTCTTCTTGCAAAGATTTCATAATCTAGTTAGGAGGAAACTTGATACCAGAGTTACACAAATCCAAATCACTTGTTAATTTTATTCATATCGCTTCCCCACACCCATCTTTAATGATATCAAAATATCATCTGGAGTTCAACTATGACATAAGTGTACAGTGAGATGGGGAGTCAGTTAAGTCTCTTTGGTGACAGTGAGAGTTGTTTATATCAACACAGGAAACCCTTCCTGTCACTCTCACTGGCTGTCCTAGGGAAGATGCTTAACCTCTACCCTTCATTTTTATTCTAACTATTTTATTTACTTATTTACTTATTTGCCTGTCTCGGGTCTCAGCTGTGGCGCACAGGGTCTTTGTTGCAGCACTCGGGCTTCTCTCTAGTTGTCGGGTGAGGGCTCTAGAACACTCAAGCTCAGTAGTCATGAAGCCCTCACTCCACAACTAGAGAGAAGCCCGAGCACTGCAACAAAGACCCTGTGTGCCACAGCTGAGACCCGAGACAGACAAATAAGTAAATAAAATACTTAGAATAAAAATGAAGGGTAGAGGTTAAGCATCTTTTCTAGGACAGCTTCATTGCTCCATGGCATGCAGGATCTTAGTCCCCTTACCAGAGATCAAACCCATGTCTCCTGCATTGGAAGGCAGGTTCTTAACCACTGGACCACTAGGGAAGTCCCAACCCTTCATTTTAATCATCTCTAAAGGGAGATGTTTACTGCAAGGGATTTAATATCCCTATACATAAAGAGTTCTTGTAAAATCAGCAAGAAAAATACAAATGTCTCATTGGGGGAAAAAATAGAGAGATGACATGTGAATTAAAAATCTACAAAGATAAAGTAAAGCTTAAAGTGCAATGTAATATAATGTAATATGCACTCACGCATATTCCAAGCCCTTAAAACAAAAAACAACAACCAAAAAAAAAAAGCCAACGAGAACAAAATTCTTGTCCTCCAAATCTGACAGTTTCAGACAAGCAGTTACAAAACACTATGGCATTGCTAAAATTGAAAGCTCCAAGGGTCCCACTGGAGCACATGGAAGTTGTCTCTCTCCAGGTCACACCCACAAAGAGACACACAGAGCAGAACCACTCCAGCCAGCCAGCAGACAGGCAGCCGAAGCAGAGTTTTTCCAAGAAATCTCTGTGTGTAATACATGTTTACGGTTGGAGACTACTGAGCTCTGAAGCAGTGTCTTCTATGGTAATAGCTGGCTGACACTGAAGCCCTTGTTCCAATGGAGGTGGGGCACATTTGGGTCTCCTGAACCCAAAGCTGGATTATAACCATTCTCTTTGAGATCCTTATGCTGGGAGACCAGCAGGCCATTATGCTGACCAGTTATAATCAGCCCTGATAATTGACAAGCTAAGGGCCCTGCTATGTAATGGAACCAGGGAGGAATATGCCAGAAGCATGGCAGATTCACCAAAACATCTCCTGGTACTTCCATTTGCATCATAACAACTGCCAGGACCACAGCCTGTAAAGTTAAGATAACCAAAGGCTCAGAGTCCTTAGGGATTAGTGTTCCTGTTCTTCCACATAGGCCACTAAACCAGAGTGGCCTACGGAGTGAAAAACAAAGAAATTACGGAGTAGATGGAGGGAGATAATGGACTATAACTATAGCTACTCCGGGCCAAATGTAGAAGTAGCCAACTAACCCTTCTGTTCTAAGCCCTTTTTTAAAAAGAAGGATTCTGACCTTCTTAAAGAGCCGACAAAGGTCCATATAGTCAAGGCTATGATTTTTCCAGTAGTCATGTATGAATGTGAGAGCTGGATCACAAAGAAGGCTGAATACCAAAGAACTTATGTTTTCAAACTGTGGTGCTAGAGAAGACTCTTGAGAGTCCCTTGGACTGCAAGGAGATCAAACCAGTCAACACTAAAGGAAATCAACCCTGAATATTCACTGGAAGGACTGATGCTGAAGCTGAAGCTCCAATAGTTTGACCACCTGATAAGAAGAGCCAACTCATTAGAAAAGACCCCAATGCTGGGAAAGATTGAAGGCAGGAGAAGGGGATGACAGAGGATGAGATGGTTAGATGGCATCACTGACTCAATGGACATGAGTTTGAGTAAGCTCTGGGAGTTGGTGATGGACAGGGAAGCCTAGTGTACTGCAGTCCATGGGGCAACAAAGAGTCAGACATGACTGAGTGACTGGACAACAACAAATAGTCAGGAATAGATGGGAATTAAAGGGATGCAGGAAAGGATAAAATGATCTAACTAGTGGGAGAAGTGAATTGAACAGAAGAAAGAAGGAAAGGAAAGAAGGAAGGATGGTGTAATGGATTAAACAATACCCCTCATCAAAAGATATATCCAAATTCCAACTCCTGGTACCTATGACTATGACTCTGTTTGGAAATAGATTCTTTGCAGATGTAATTAAGTTAAAAATCTTGGGATCCAGACTTAGGTCCACCCTAAATCCAATGACTGGTGTCTTTATTAGAGAAAGGAGAGAGAGTTCTGAGACACAGAAACACTGAGGAAGAGACTGGAGACAGAGGAAGAACCTGGAGTGATGCTGTGACAAATCAGGGAGACACCCGAAGCTGGAAGGTGCAGAGAAGGATACTTTTCTCAAGCCTTTTGGGCTTCTCAGGTGGCACTAGTGGTAAAGAACCCACCTGCCAATGCAGGACACATAAGAGACGCAGGTTCAATCCCTGGTTCGGGAAGATCCCTTAGAGGAGGGCATGGCAAATTACTCTAGTATTCTTGCCTGGAGAATCCCATGGACAGAGGAGCCTGGCAGGCTACAGTCAATAAGGTCAAAAACAATCAGACATGACTGAAGTCACCTAGCACTCACTCACTCAAGTGTTTGGAGGGAGTGTGGCCCTGTGGACACTTTGATTTTATAAAGTGCTGACCTCTGGAACGGTGAGAAGATGAATTCTTGTTTTTGAAGCCTATCCAGCAGACCTAGGAACCTAATATACGGGGAAAGAAGACAGACAAGCAAGAATTGCCAATATTTGGAAATGGATTCTTCTTTGATACACTGATTTATAAGATGAGGGGGAGTCAGTGATCACTGTGATCCGTTCTAGCTGCAAACATACATGAGTCTATAAGGCTCTTCCACTAAGGTATCATCTACTGGGAGTTCCCTGATGGTCCAGTAGTCCGTGCTTGCACTGCCAGGGGCCTGGGTTTGATCCCTTGTCAGGGAACTAAGATCCCAAAAGCCAAGAGACATAGCAAATAAATAAATAAAGTAAAAATAAGATGTCATCTACTGTATTTTGAATGAACTAATTCATTCAAATGAATGAATTTGAATGAACATGAGCGAGACGGAATTCTGAAGAGCTCCCTTGCAATACTGCACCAATGCTCCCCTGAAGAACAGGCTGGGGATGTTCACTGAATAAATCTTTCCTCCACTGATGGAGGAAATAAGACAGTTTCCTTTGTACTGTTCTGTGAAGTACATGTGGGAAAATCTCCCTGTGAGAATTCAGTGAAGACTGTTTGATTCTAAACAGTTAACACAAATTTTAAATATGTATAATAAGGGAGATAGATTTTATTAGTCTTAATGCAGCAAAAAAGAAGAAAATGAAAAATACAGATGAATGTAATTCAGGAATAAAATATAGACAGAAATGAACCTAATAAGCAAATTAGCCTTGAGGTCTAACATTAGGTTTCAGTTCTACACGTGGAATAATTTGTGAAAATAAAAATCATTTTTGCTCACTTTAGTTCTCAATTTTGTTAATCACTTAGGAAAGTTGGAGGTAAAAAAATACACTGCTTCTTAAACAGAGATATACAGTGAACAGGTTGAGAATTTGCATCATAGAACTTTAGCTGTAGAGAAAAGTCATACAGATGCTCTGGTGCTTTTTGAACATAGATATTTGTGAGTAATACAAATTCACCGGTGGCTCAGATGATAAATAATCTGCCTGCAATGTGGGAGACTCGAGTTCAATCCCTGGGTTGGAAAGAGCCCGTGGAGGAGGTGATATCAACCCACTCCAGTATTGCCTGGAGAATCCAAAAGACAGAGGAACCTGGCAGGCTACAGTCCATAGGGTCGCAAAGAGTCAGGCACGACCAAGTGACTAACACTTTTTGCTTTCACAAATTCTTGCTCGTATATGATTTTATCCACTATGCGATTTTGCTATCCACAATCACTCTTTGGTGAGCTCATTTAGTTTCATGGCTTTAAATACCATTTTACTGCCAACTACTCCCAAATTTATGCCTCCAGCCCAGACTTGTCTCCTGGACACCAGACTCATACATCCAACAGCCATCTGACATGTCCATGTACGTGCTAAATAAATGTCTCAAACTTAACGTGTCCCAACTCCTGATCTCCTCAAGCAATTTCCCCTTTCTCCAGTTTCATCAAGCGGCATCTGCATTCTTGTCACCATCCTTCCTCTTGCAGAACACACCCAATCCTTCAAGAAATTCAGTTGTCACTCTCTTCAGAATACTTCCAGATTCTGATCACTTCCGTAGTTTCCACCCTCGGCTGATTCCATCATCCTGACCTGGATCTTCCAGTAGTATTCTAACTGATATTTCTGCTTCTGCCTTTGGTCTCCTGCAATTGAATTCTCAAATAGCTGTAGGAAAGAGCCTTTTAAAAATGAATTTAAGGAACCCTCCTACACTGTAGTTGGGACTATAAACTGGTGCAGTCACTATGGAGTACAGTATGGAGGTTCCTTAAAAATCTAAAAATAGTTACCATATGGCCCTGTAATCCCACTCCTGGGCATATATCCAGAGAAAACTCTGATTTGAAAAGATACATGCATGCCAATATTCATAGCAGCACTATTTACAACAGCCAAGACATGGAAGCAACCTAAATGTCCATCAGGAGGTGAATGGACAAAGAAGATGTGGTGTATATATATATATATACACACACACACACAATGGAATACCACTCAGTTATAAAAATTAAATAATGCCATTTGCAGCAACACAGACTGACGTAAAGATTATCATATTAAGTCAGACAAAAAAAGGCAAATATCATATGGTATCACTTACATGTCAAATCTAAAAAATAACTGATATAAGTGAACTCATTTATGAAACAGAAATAGACTCAAACATAGAAAACAAATTTATGGTTACCAAAGGGGAGAGTGGAGGGTAGGGGAAGAGATAAATTAGGAGTTTAGGATTAACATATTCACATTACTATATATAAAACAGACAAATAACAAGGTCTTACTGTATAGCACACAAAATTATATTCACTATCTTGTAATATATACATGGATAACTGAATCACTTTGCTATACACCTGAAACTCACATAACATTGTAAATTAACTACACTTCAATTTTTAAAAAGATTTTTAAAATCTTAAGCTATGCCATGTAATTTCTTTGCTGAAAATCCTGCAATTTCTTTCCTTGTCATTCAGAGTAAAAGGCTCCCAATTACCTACTTCCCTGAGCTTGCCTACTACTGTGCAGTGTGCAGTACGCAGTCGTATCCGACTCTGTGGGACCCCATGGACAGTAGCCCACAAGGCTCCTGTCCATGAAATTCTCTAGACAAGAATACTGGAGTGGGTTGCCCTTTCCTGCCGCAGGAGGTCTTCCCAATCCGGAAACTGAACCTGCATCCTTTGCATCTCTTGCATTGGCAGGCAGATTCTTTACCACTAGCACCACCTGGGAAGCCCAGGTGCCGGGCTGCCTGCTCCTATTGGTCCCCATCGCCTCCTCTCCAGCTACACTGGCCTACTTGGTCTCTATGAGCACAGCAGGGAGGGCTCACATCAAGGCTTTTGCTGCTGCCGTTTCCTCACCTGGAATGTTTTTTTTCCCAATTCCCTCATGGCTAGCTGCCTCCACCTCCTGCTGACTTGGGCTCAAACGTCACCTTTTCACTGAGACCCTCCTTGACCACCTCTGTTTATCTGGATCTTCCAAGAAATAGACACGAAAAAGAAGTCAGATGTGGAAGGATTTTATTAGGGGAAACTCCTCTTAGACACATTTTGGTAGACATCTTGAAAAGGCTAAGAGAATCATCAGATTGTGATGTAAGTCTGATCCCCAGGGGAGGTGGAAGGAAGTTGGGGTGCCTGAGACTGTGCAGTCTGTGGGGTAGAGGCTTTTGCAGCATCTTCTAGCAAAACTGAGGGGTTAGTTTTTATGATGAAAGAGTGGGCTACCTAGGCAAGCCCACAGAGTCTGGGAGGAGGGGTGTGGGCTTGCAGAGGTAGCCCACATCCTCAGGGGCATCCATTAAGACATCCCCATTCCATGTTTCAGGATCCCTTGACTTTGCAAAGTAGACTTGCACTGACTGATTTCAAACATCCCTGCAACTCTAACAATTAGATCTTCAGCCTGTGTCTGCCCTGCCACTATAGGACATAAAAGCTTCTTTATAAGCCATAAGACTGTCATACTTGTTGACAGCCCCATTTTTTCATTTTCCTTCTGTAAAGCATGAACACAGCTTAGCAGTAACTGACTAATTCTGATGTCTTTATAGGCAATGCTCCCCCAATTTTTTACAATGCCCATATATTACACCTGACACAGCATTTTCATCTCTAGATTATCCCCAGTGAAATCTTTAGGATTGGAAATGATATCACATGTCAGGGAATTTGGTGTCCCTCCTACCAACCAGCACAGCATCTTCTCCACCTGCTGCTGGATGGTGGGAGAGCCAAGCCCAGATGCCCATTCCTACCTGCCTGTCTCCACTGGTGTACCACTTTTGTGAGTTCAGGTCTTCTAAGAGGCAGACATCAAGATGGGATTCAGTGTGCATGGACTTTATTAGGGAAAATTCCTTTGATATAAGCCTGACCCAAGTGAAGGGGAGAGAAAAAGAAGGTTGGGTGACAGAGTCCTAGAAAGCCATGCACTATCTAAGGAAGATTCCAAAAAACTCTCAGGGAGTCCTCAAGCCAAAGTCGTACATGTGTGTGAATGCTCAGTTATGTCCATATCATTTGTTTCATTTTACAGAGGAAACCGAGGATCAAAAATCACATGATATCTCTTAAATGTGCTTGCTAAGTTGCTTCAGTCCAACTCTTTGTGACCCCATGAACTACAGCCCAGGCTGTAGTTCTGTCCAGGTTCCTCTGTCCATGGGATTTCCCAGGCAAGCATACTGGAGTGCATTGCCTTTTCCTTCTCCAGGGGATCGTCCCAACCCCGGGATGGAACCTGTGTCTCATGCATCTCCGGTATTAGCAGGCAGATTTTTTTTTTTTTTTTTTTTTTACCACTGCACCACCTGGGAAGCCCCAAAGCCAAAAATCAGCTGTTAGAGAATCTCATGTGTCCCAGGCATGGACCTTCCTTGGTGCAGCAGCTGGAGCCCTTAAACTTTGTGCGAGGTATGATGTCCTCGCAAAGATGCTCACAGCCTTATCCCTAGGACCTGTAATTGTTTCACTGCACAGCAAAAACGGGGTTTTTACCAATGTAATTAAAGTCAGAGACCATAAGGTAGGAAGATTATCCTGGATAAGAGACCAATATAACCATATGGACCCTTAAAAGCAACAAACTTTCTCCCACTAAGGGCAGAACTGTAGCAGGAGGTTGTCAGAGAAATTCAAAGCATGAGAAGGCCTTGTGGTGCTGTTAAAGGAATGCAGGCTGCCTTTAGAAGCTGAGAGAACTCCAGCTGAAAACCAGCAAGGAAATGAGGACTTCAGTCCTACAACTGCAGGGAACCAATTCTGCCAAAGACTTGAGTGGCCAGAAAGCGACTTCCTCATCAGAGCCCACAGATAAGTCTAAGCCTGTCTATATCTAGATTTTGGCCCTGTGAGACCTAAAGCAGAGGAATCAGCCAAGCCAACCCAAGGCTTCTGACCTACAAAAACCTTGAGACAGCATGTGCTGTTTTGAGGTAACCTGTTACAGGAGGTTTGGAGTAACTTTTTACAGGAGCAAAAGAAAACAAATATGCACTTCCTGTAGCTGAAGACCTGAGGCAGCTTCTCCAGGTCTCAACACCATCCTATCAAAAGGCAGTCCTACCTTTTATTCCCTAGCCTTCCCCCTGCCTTATGACACCCATATCACATAGTATAGATCACTTTCTAACAATTTATATAATTTCCTGACTGGTTGAGTATATTGCCTGTTTCCTTCTACAAGGTGGCTCAGACAGTAAAGAATCTGCCTGCGATGGAGGAAATTCTGGTTCTATCTCTGGGTCAGGAAGAGCCCCTGGGGAAGAGGATGGCTACCCACTCCTGTAGTCTAGCCTGGAGAATTCCATGGACAGAGGAGCCTGGGCTATAGTCCATGGGGTTGCAAAGAGTCAGACATGACTGAGTGACTAACACACTTCTTCTACAAGGACAAGTGCCTAAATCACAAAACCATCACAATATTGTAATTACCCTTCAGTTAAAATAAATAAATAAATTATAAAAATTAAAAAGGAGTAAATAGGTAGTACATACTGGTGAAAAGTAAAAATAAAAAAGAGGAAAAAATTAATTTAAAATTGAACAAATGAATGACTATTAATATTAGCACGTTTCTATTTGGTTTGGATTGTGGCAGTATGCAGTTGAATTCATGGGATGTCGGTCAAGAAGTCAGTCCAAGAACAGAAAAATGTAAAGCTAAAAAAAGTACCAGGGTCACTGACTTGCTTGATGGATTTGAGTGGTCAGGACACCCTGAACAGCAGGATGTCCCATGTACAAGCTCATAGGTTAATTAGTAATTTGCATTTAGAGACACCTCATTGAAGAATTGATGCTTTTGAACTGTGGTGTTGGAGAAGACTCTTGAGAGTCCCTTGGACTGCAAGGAGATCCATCCAGTCCATCCTAAAGGAAATCAGTCCTGAATGTTCATTGGAAGGACTGATGTTGACGCTGAAACTCCAATACTTTGGCCACCTGATGCGAAGAGCTGACTCATTTGGAAAGACCCTGGTGCTGAGAAAGATTGAAGGCGAGAGGAGAAGGGGACAAAAGAGGATTAGATGGTTGGATGGCATCACCAACTCAATGGACATGAGTTTGAGTAAACTCCGGGAGTTGGTGATGGACAGGGAGGCCTGGCGTGCTGCAGCCCATGGGGTCATAAAGACTCGGACACAACTGAGTGACTGAACTGAAATGAACACCTCAAACTGTTCAGCTCATTGATTGTCAAGGACATGACTATACCCTTCCTCCATCTTGGATATCCTAGAGCTGCTCATTTATTTTGAGAAAGCTGGTAAACCTTGACTTGGGCTTTTTTTAGTTTACAAATCACATTGACAGCTGTGATCTGGTTGTTCTGGCAAAGTCATTCACCTGAGGCCCAGGTGATACTTTCTCCAATTGAGAGATAAACGGAGGCACAGAAGGATGCTCATGTGCTCCATATCATGCAAGTAATCAGAAGTAGATCCACAGTTTTTCATTTCAAATTCCATATTCCTCTCATTGTGACAGGCTGCCTTTTGGCTTGACTGGTTTAACAAAAAATGATGAATGAGAAAGAAGGCAATAGAAAGAGAGGTTGATTTAAGAGATCTAAGTGTGGGAGAGTGAGAAGATTTTTGAGGAGGAGGAAAAAATTAGGGCATAATACATTTAGAAAGAGTACCAAAACTGTAAATGTACTTCAGAAGTTAAAATTAAAAAAAAAGAAAGAGTACCAGAAAGTTTTCTTTCTGAACATGGCCAAAAGTAGACCACATATATTAAATATGTACACAATCACTAGGGATTCATGCACTCAGTACAAAATAGGAGAGAATCATAAGCATTGCTGAAGTCAGAACATCCTACTGTTATACATTATCAATCTCTCTGTAAGCCCACTGGCTTTCACCTGACTAGGAACATAGATGTAGCTGATAAGGCTTCCCTCATGTCCCCTCTGACTGCTACCCAGCTTTTCTTCTAAAGTGAAGATTGCCATGATTGTTCCTATGACATGAATGGCTTTAAAAAATAGAGGGATAATTATGAAAGTAATACTTGGTCATTTTAGAATATTTGAAAAATGGAGAAAATATATGAAGAGTAGGAAAAATACTGCCCAAAGTGTTACCTTCCACAGTCACGACCTATTAGCATTGCAATATGCCTCTGTCCAATTCATTCTTGTGGGGTTTTGCATCTTATAAAGAAAAATATTATAAATAAAATGGAAGTACTTTAAATTCTCCCTCCCCAGTTCCATTTTCTTCTCTCCCCAGAGCCAGCCACTATCAAAATGTCACATATTCTTCAATGTAATTTTTTATATTTTGTTATATACACATTTATATTATTTTTTTATTTTCAAAATTTTTTATAAATTCTACCATACTGTAATAAAATTCTCTTCAACTCAGGTTTCTTCATTCAACCTATTTTTTAAATCTATCCTTATTGTCACAAGTGAAAGCACTTCTCAGGGGTTTTTAACTGCTAGATAATACTCATTATGTGGCTAGACCACAATTTATTCCCTATGAATAATATTTAGTTCTTTTCCATTTTTTCTGTTATATTTAAAAAACACTGCTATGTATGTAACACATATGGAGACAGACGTTACCTAGGCTTATTGTGATGATCATTAAGAAACATATACTAAAATTGAATCATTATACATCTAAAAATACATATATAAGTAATGTATAATTAACATGTGACATTATATGATATCATACTGAATGACTGAAAATATTTTATATGATCATGTTTTCAGATTTTTACACCTTTGCTCATGCTATTTTCTATATACAATTGCTCCATCCCTTCCCACTCCCATCCCTCCTATATGAATTCCTTGAAAAACCTCATATATGACTAAGAAGTTAACTTTGGATCATTCACTAATCCTTTCAAGTAGAATTGGTAGATTAGTTAGGGTAGTATTTGCTGCTTTAACAAATTATCCCCAAACATCAATGAATTGATATATTCATGCAGGTATCTTCCACCTTGAAGCTCTAATTTGTAAAGGCAACCTTCCAGGCTCTAAATTCATCCCTTTATGCTTTAGAGTTAGTTCTCTTTATTCTAATGTAACAGATAAAATTTTAACTCTAGCTTCAGTTCAGTTCAGTTGCTCAGTCGTGTCTGACTCTTTGCGACCCCATGAACCACAGCACGCCAGGCCTCCCTGTTCACCAGCTCCCAGAGTTCACTGAGACTCACGTCCATCGAGTCAGTGATGCCATCCAGCCATCTCATCCTCTGTCGTCCCCTTCTCCTCCTGCCCTCAATCCCTCCAAGCATCAGGGTCTTTTCCAATGAGTCAACTCTTCGCATGAGGTGGCCAAAGTACTGGAGTTTCAGCTTTAGCATCATTCCTTCCAAAGAAATACCAGGGCTGATGTCCTTCAGAATGGACTGGTTGGATCTCCTTGCAGTCCAAGGGACTCTCAAGAGTCTTCTCCAACACCACAGTTCAAAAGCATCAATTCTTCGGCGCTCAGCCTTCTTCACAGTCCAACTCTCACATCCATACATGACCACTGGAAAAACCATAGCCTTGACTAGACGGACCTTTGTTGACAAAGTAATGTCTCTGCTTTTGAATAATCTATCTAGGTTGGACATAACTTTCCTTCCAAGGAGTAAGCATTTTTTAATTTCATGGCTGCAGTCACCATCTGCAGTGATTTTGGAGCCCAGAAAAATAAAGTCTTGCACTGTTTCCACTGTTTCCCCATCTATTTCCCATGAAGTGATGGGACCGGATGCCATGATTTTAGTTTTCTGAATGTTGAGCTTTAAGCCAACTTTTTCACTCTCCACGTTCACTTTCATCAAGAGGCTCTTTAGTTCCTCTTCACTTTCTGCCGTAAGGGTGGTGTCATCCGCATATCTGAGGTTATTGATATTTCTCCCGGCAATTTGATTCCAGCTTGTGTTTCTTCCAGCCCAGCATTTCTCATGATGTACTCTGCATATAAGTTAAATAAGCAGGGTGACAATATATAGCCTTGATGTACTCCTTTTCCTATTTGGAACCAGTCTGTTGTTCCATGTCCAGTTCTAACTGTTGCTTCCTGACCTGCATACAAATTTCTCAAGAGGCAGGTCAGGTGGTCTGGTATTCCCATCTCTTTCAGAATTTCCCACAGTTTATTGTGATCCACACAGTCAAAGGCTTTGGCATAGTCAATAAAGCAGAAATAGATGTTTTTCTGGAACTCTCTTGCTTTTTCCATGATCCAGCGGATGTTGGCAATTTGACCTCTGGTTCCTCTGCCTTTTCGAAAACCAGCTTGAACATCAGGAAGTCCACGGTTCACATATTGCTGAAGCCTGGCTTGGAGAATTGTGAGCATTACTTTACTAGCGTGTGAGATGAGTGCAATTGTGTGGTAGTTTGAGCATTCTTTGGCACTGCCTTTCTTTGGGATTGGAATGAAAACTGACCTTTTCCAGTCCTGTGGCCACTGCTGAGTTTTCCAAATTTGCTGGCATATTGAGTGCAGCACTTTCACAGCATCATCTTTCAGGATTTGGAATAGCTCAACTGGAATTCCATCACCTCCACTAGTTTTGTTCGTAGTGATGCTTTCTAAAGCCACTTGACTTCACATTCCAGGATGTCTGGCTTTAGGTCAGTGATACACCATCGTGATTATTTGGGACATGAAGATCTTTTTTGTACAGTTCTTCTGTGTATTCTTGCCATCTCTTCTTCATATCTTCTGCTTCTGTTAGGTCCATACCATTTCTGTCCTTTATCGAGCCCATCTTTGCATGAAATGTTCCCTTGGTATCTCTGATTTTCTTGAAGAGATCCCTAGTCTTTCCCATTCTGTTGTTTTCCTCTATTTCTTTGCATTGATCGCTGAAGAAGGCTTTCTTATCTCTTCTTGCTATTCTTTGGAACTCTGCATTCAGATGCTTATATCTTCCCTTTTCTCCTTTGCTTTTCGCTTCTCTTCTTTTCGCAGCTATTTGTAAGGCCTCCCCAGACAGCCATTTTGCTTTTTTGCATTTCTTTTCCATGGGGATGGTCTTGATCCCTGTCTCCTGTACAATGTCACGAACCTCATTCCATAGTTCATCAGGCACTCTATCTATCAGATCTAGGCCCTTAAATCTATTTCTCACTTCCACTGTATAATCATAAGGGATTTGATTTAGGTCATACCTGAATGGTCTAGTGGTTTTCCCTACTTTCTTCAATTTAAGTCTGAATTTGGTAATAAGGAGTTCATTATCTGAGCCACAGTCAGCTCCTGGTCTTGTTTTTGCTGTCTGTATAGAGCTTCTCCATTTTGGCTGCAGAGAATATAATCAATCTTATTTCTCTGTTGACCATCTGGTGATGTCCATGTGTAGAGTCTTCTCTTGTGTTGTTGGAAGAGGGTGTTTGCTATGACCAGTGCATTTTCTTGGCAAAACTCTATTAGTCTTTGCCCTGCTTCATTCCATATTCCAAGGCCAAATTTGTCTGTTACTCCAGGTGTTTCTTGACTTCCTACTTTTGCATTCCAGTCCCCTATAATGAAAAGGACATCTTTTTTGGGTGTTAGTTCTAAAAGGTCTTGTAGGTCTTCATAGAACTGTTCAACTTCAGCTTCTTCAGCGTTACTAGTTGGGGCATAGACTTGGATTACTGTGATACTGAATGGTTTGCCTTGGAAACAAACAGAGATCATTCTGTCGTTTTTGAGATTGCATCCAAGTACTGATTTCGGACTCTTTTGTTGACCATGATGGCCACTCCATTTCTTCTGAGGGATTCCTGCCCACAGTAGTAGATATAATGGTCATCTGAGTTAAATTCACCCATTCCAGTCCATTTCAGTTCGCTAATTCCTAGAATGTAGACATTCACTCTTGCCATCTCTTGTTTGATCACTTCCAATTTGCCTTGATTCATGGACCTGACATTCCAGGTTCCTATGCAATATTGCTCTTTACAGCATTGGACCTTGCTTCTATCACCAGTCACATCCACAACTGGGTATTGTTTTTCTTTGGCTCCATCCCTTCATTCTTTCTGGAGTTATTTCTCCACTGATCTCCAGTAGCATATTGGGCACCTACTGACCTAGGGAGTTCCTCTTTCAGTATCCTATCATTTTGCCTTTTCATACTATTTAAAAACTTTAGGCTCCATGTTTTTGTATTATCTAGGTTTAAACCCAATATTTTGGAATGAAGTTAAAATTATTGATGGTATTTTCAAGAGAATCGCTTTTGATTAAAGTTGATGTTATAAAGAATTCTAGGTATTGAGAATAGATGGCTCTGATTTGAGAATGCTGATGGGTATTAAAGTGATAAATAGGAAATGGTGATGATAACCACAAAGAGAAAGAACATGTGGGCATAATGTCATTATATAGGGATTCAGGTTACTTTTATAAAAATAAGACAAAAACAAGTTACTAAGTATGATAGACCCAAACAGATACAATAAATAAATTTTTGATGATTGCTCTTTTAACTCTTAAAAAAATTAATTTTCCATTTTCATATAAGCTTGGAGAAGATTATACAGTGTTTAGGTCATATGGGCTCCTCTTGTGACTCAGATGGTTAAGAATCTGCCTGCAATGCAGGAGACCTGGGTACGATCCCTGGGTTGAAAAGATTACCCAGAGAAGGGAATGGCAACCCACTACAGTATTCTTGCCTGGAGAATCCCATGGACAGAGAAACCTGGTGGGCTACAGTCTGTGGGGTCACAAAAGAGTCAGATACGACTGAAAGACTAACACTTTAACTTTCACTCAGAAAGGGTAGGATAATATTCTGACATTTTTAAAAGTATGGTTTAATCATTGGGCTAATCTCAAGTAAAAAAAATGAAGTGATTTGTTCCATTAGACCCAAGAGATCACAAACCTAATTATTCCATCGCTTCCTCAGGCATAATCTCCATGTCTGTTGTTTAAAAAGCTAATTCTCAGAGGATGCTATTAGTAAGTCACTTTTGCACTGCTTGTCCCACACTGGAAATAGTGCAGATGTTATAAATGTCACTGTGTTTCCAAAGCATAAACCTCCACTAATCATTCATATTTATGGTTTACCAGGAAATAATGTCACTAAGCAGCCATAGGATATTATTAGGAGAACGTAAATGGGATACTGAGAATTTTTTAAGAACAATGTACACTGTCATGCCTTTGTGCCTTCGTGCATATTGTTCCCTTGACCCAGGATCCTCTTTATCTCCCTCTTTCTCCATCTCTCTGTCTTCCTTGAATTTCTTCAGTGTCTGCTTTTATTTAAGGCCCAGGCCACCAAGGTGGCTTAGTGGTAAAGAATCCACATGCTAATGCAGGAGATTGTGGGTTCAATCCCTGGGTCAGGAAGATCCCCTGGAGGAGGAAATGGCAATTCACTCCAATATTCTTGCCTGGGAAATGCCATGGAGAAAGGAGCCTGGCGGGCTACAGTCCATGGGGTCGCAAAGAGTCGGACACGACTTAGCGACTGAGCATGAGCATTCAAAGCTCAGGTCAAATATCAGCTCTGTAAAGCTTCTCTGTCTTCCCCAAGGTAAAATTTTCTGTCCTTCCTTTTTGCTGGGCAAGTATTTTAATACCTATTAGGCTCCCCTTCATTACCACCCCCCCACACCTTCATTTGTACCTGTCAATAATATGGGATGCTCTTTGCAAATGTTTGTAGAATCGAATAGAATCCATTTACATGTAAGACAAATATTTGAGGATTATTTTAATTTTCCTAACACTCGCCAAATGGCACTAATAATAGCAGATAGATGCCTATTGCCATTCTTATGGGCAGTCCATAATGGCACTTAGGAATGAAATAATTGGCTTCAACTTTCTTCAATAAAAGCCTATAAACTGAAACCACTATACATGGATCCTGGAATTAGACAATTAAGTAAATGGATGGCAGAAGGTGGGAGCCAGGTTTCTCTCCCTTGGAAGTGGAACGTTACAGACAAACAAAGGGAGAAAACTAGAATGATCTATGTGATAATAGATTAGAATTGGAGGCACCAGTGTGAACTCCTGCTTAGCTTAATACAAACACAGATGTATACACAGATAGACCTGTAGATACAAATAAATATACAGGGTAAGTTATTATGCTGCTGCTGCTGCTGCTGCTAAGTCGCTTCAGTCGTGTCTGACTCTGTGCGACCCCATAGACGGCAGCCCACCAGGCTCCCCCGTCCCTGGGATTCTCCAGGCAAGAACACTGGAGTGGGTTGCCATTTCCTTCTCCAAAGCATGAAAGTGAAAAGTGAAAGTGAAGTTGCTCAGTCATGTCCGACTCTTTGCGACCCCATGGACTGCAGCCTACCGGGCTCCTCCGTCCATGGGATTTTCCAGGCAAGAGTGCTGGAGTGGGGTGCCATTGCCTTCTCCGCACCTATGGAATTTCTGGCTCTGTTAACTGAGAAGCCCTAGAAATAAACACTCCAGCAGCAATGAGCACACCTAACGTTCAGATCTTCACTTCTCTACCATTCTTCAATAAAAGGAACTGAGGAGCCTTGGAGAAATCCTGATTATAGAACTGGAACAATAAATGTACATGGTGAGCCTGGATCATCTTATAGTGCCAGAAAGTAAGAAAGTGCTGGGGAGGGGGATGGTGGGATGGATCAGAGATTGGGATTGATATATATACACTACCATGTATAAAATAGATAACTAATGAGAACCTCCTGTATAGCACAGGGAACTCAGTGCTCTGTGGTGACCTAAATGGGAAGGAACTCAAGGAAGAGGGGATATATGTATATGTGTGACTGATTTACTTTGCTGTACAGCAAAAACCAATACAGGTCTTCCTTGGTGGCTCAGTCAGTAAAGAGTCTCCCTGCAATGCAGGAGACCTGGGTTCAATCCCTGGGTGGAGAGGATCCCCTGGAGAAGGAAACGGTAACCCACTCTTGCCTGGAGAATTCCATGGACAGAGCAGCCTGGTGGGCTACAGTCCATGGGGTCACAAAGAGTTGGACACAACTGAGACTAACACTTTCACTTTCAGAAACCAATACAACATTGTAAAAATCTATACTCCAACAAAAAGTTAAAAAAAAAAAAAAGAAAGTGCCAAAAAGGCACCAATAATGGGGATGTCAAGGGCACAGGAGTCAATTGCAGCAGCTCCCAATGGCCAAAGCTGTAATAATTTAAGCAAGAAAATAAGGTAGTACTGGATTATAACCTAACATGTAAAATAAGTATCTATGAATCCATACTGACATGAATGATAGATAAACAGACAAACAGTGAGAAAAGACAGATCCTCTCTGCAGAAGAACTTCAGTGATTTTTACAGCTACAACACCCTCAAGAAGGTGAGGCATAAGTCCTCATCCCTTAAGTGTGGGCAGCGCACAGTGACTGCCTTCCAAAGAGTGCAGTAGGGAAAGAGGAGAAAAGAGTAGCTTTGCAAAAATGGTATCGATTATGTTATTTGCAAAACAGAAATAGAAACACAGACATAGAGAACAAACAGGGGAGGGAGGTGGGATGAATTGGGAGATTGGGATTGACAATTATATACACTATTGACACTAGTATAAAATAGATAACTAATGAGAACCGACTGTATAGCACAGGGAATTCTACTCAATACTCTGTGGTGACCTAAATGGGAAGGAAATTCAAAAAAGAGGGGACATATGTACACACACAGCTGATTCACTTTGTTGTATGGTAGAAACTAACACAATATTGTAAAGCAACTATAATCAAATAAAAATTAACTGTAAAAAAAGAGTAGCTTTGCAGTGGAGGAATTTGACAAACACCCCCTCAGTCAAGTGCCCGAGGCTAACACTGACTGTGATAAATCATGTTGATGGTATGTGATGAGAATGGTGCTTTTTGTAAGTGGATCTTCTTTCATCTCTTTTTCTGTATTCTTCCCCAAAACTCATAACCTCACATTAATGATGAGAAAAACACCAGAAAAAATCCCAACAGTGGTACATTGTACTAAATGCATGACCAGTATTCCTCAAAATTTTCAAAATCAACAAAAATAAAGGAAGTCTGAGAAAATGTCCAGCCCAGAGGAACCTGACATCTGAATGTAATGTAGCATTCAGGATGGACTCCTGGAACAGAAAAGGGACATCAGGTAAAAACTAAGGAAATCTGAATACACTGTGGGCTTCAGCTTATTTAAAGAAACAGCCCATCAGTACATAATGTAAAGGACCCAAGAGAATGTAGGATATGAACTAGCACATAAAAAAGTGCAGGTGTTAGTTGCTCAGTCATGTCCAACTCTTTGAGACCCTATGGACTATAGCCTGCCAAGCTCCTCTGTCCATGGGAGTCTCCAAGCAAGAATAGTGGAGTGGGTTGTCATGCTGGAGATTGAACCTCTTATCTTGCATTGGCAGACAGGTTCTTTACTACTAGTGCCACCTGGGATGGTATTAGAAAAATGAGTGTGGGAATGAATGGTCTTTCCTTATATTCATGATCCTCACACAAATACACATAGGAACCACAATGATATAAACATAAATATTTATATAAATATTATAATTTAATATATAAAAATAAAATAAATTTTAATAAAAATAATCAGAGAAGGCAATGGCACCCCACTCCAGTACTCTTGCCTGGAAAATCCCATGGATGGAGGAGCCTGGTAGGCTGCAGTCCATGGGGTCGCAAAGAGTTGGACACGACTGAGCGACTTCACTTTCACTTTTTACTTTCATGCTTTGGAGAAGGAAATGGCAACCCACTCCAGTGTTCTTGCCCAGAGAATCCCAGGGACGGGGGAGCCTGGTGGGCTGCCATCTATGGGGTCACACAGAGTTGGACACGACTGAAGCGACTTAGCAGCAGCAGCATTTATATATATATATATATATATACACATATGTAAATACCAATACATAGGAGTAGCTAGGCGATTACATACATTTCTGGCTTATTGGTTTGATCTTTTCAGAACTGGAGCTCTTTGTTTTCATTTTCTCTCTCTTATTTCAACAGAATATAAAAATGTCATTAGGCAAAACATGACACAATTGTAGGGCTATTGGCTTCTGCATTTCTGTAAAACTGAAAGATAAAGATATAGTGGGGAAAAAAAGAAACTGAAAGTGTTAGTCATTCAGTTGTGTGCGACTCTTTTGTGACCCCATGGACTGTAGCCCGCCAGGCTCTTCTGTCCATGGAATTCTCCAGGCAAGAATACTGGAGAGGGTAGCCTTTCCCTTCTCCTAGGGATCTCCCCAATCCAGGGATTGGACCCAAGTCTCCCGCATTCCAAGCAGATTCTTTACCAGCTAAGCCACAAGGGAAACCCAAGAATACTGGAGTGGGTAGCCTATCCCTTCTCCAGGGAATCTTCCTGACCAGGAATTGAACCGAGGTCTCCTGCATTGTTTGCAGATGTCATTAGGTTTTACCAACTGAGCTATCAGGGCGTGATTATGGAGCCCAAGAAAATGAAATCTGTCACTGTTTCCACTTTTCCCCCATCTATTTGCCATGAAGTGATGAGACCAGATGTCATGATCTTAGTTTTTTGAATGTTGAGTTTTAAGTCAGCTTTTTGACTCTCCTCTTTCACCTTCATCAAGAGGCTTTTAAGTTCCTCTTCGGTATCATCTACATATCTGAGGTTGATGATATTTCTCCCAGCAATCTTGAGTCCAGCTTGTGATTCATCCAGCCTGGCATTTCACATGATGTACTCTGCACATAAGTTAAATAAGGAGGGTGACAATATATAACCTTGACGAACTCCTTTCCCAATTATGAACCAGTCTGTTGTTTCATGTCCAGTCCTGTTACTTCTTGATCTACATACAGGTTTCTCAGGAGGCAGGTAAGGTGTTCTGGTATTCTGGTATATAATATGAATTTTTCACAGTTTGTTGTGATCCACACAGTCAAAGGCTTTAGCATAGTCAATGAAGCAGAAGTAGATGTTTTTCTGGAATTCCCTTGCTTTTTCTATGTTGGCAATTTGATTTCTGGTTCCTTTGCCTTTTCTAAATCCAGCTGTATATCTGAAAGTTCTTGGTTCATGTATTGTTGAAGCCTAGCTTGAAGGATTTTGAGCATTACCTTGCTAGCATATGAAATGAGCACTATTGTAGGAATAGGTATATTGATCATGAAAGGACTAGGATATATATGGAGCACAGAAAAACAAAGACATTAGGAAACATCTGGATAAATCTAAATAAACATTAACTGTAAGAACAAGAGCAAAGACTAATGTGAAGTTATAAGATTTTAAAAGAATGTGAAGCTAAAATATTTCACAGCCATGACAGGAAGATAGGAAGCACAGCAATTCAAGTCCATGAATTCTAAGATGCTTCTATTGTTCAAGATGAAGTCAGACCTTTTGATTATTATTAGTTTTTTAGAGTCAAACCTGCATGTTAAAAATGTAAGGATAGTTACTAAATCAATAAGAAAAGAATCTATAACACTAAGCCAGTCGATGGATAAAAAGGTGAGGAATTAAAAAAAAAAAAGTTGATCAACCCAATAGAAAGGCTCTATGGTCCTTCAATTCCACTTTTAGCTATAAACCTAGAGAGGACCCTGGAACATGCACATAATCTCATGCATACAGAGATTATCATATTAAGTGAAACTAGGCAGACAGAGGAAGACAAGTATCACACAATATCCCTTTTATGTGGAATCTAAAAAGAGATAGAAATGAAGCTATTTATAAAACAGGTATAGACTCATAGACACAAAACTTATGGTGACCAAAGCAGAAAAGGGTAGGATAAACTGGGAGTTTAGGCTTAACCTATACACACTACTATAAATAAAATATATAAACAACAAGGACCTACTGTATAGCACAGGGAACTACGTTCAATATCTTGTAATAATCTATAATGGAAAAGAATCTGAAAAAGGGTATATATATATATATATATATATATATCTCAGTTTGCTCGACCCTGTCTGACTCTTTTGGGACCCCATACTGTAGCCTGCCAGGCTCCTCTGTCTATGAGATTTCCCAGGCAAGAAGACTGGAATGGGTTGCCATTTCCTTCTCCAGGGGATCTCCCAGACCCAGGAATCGAACCCACATCTCCTGCATTGGCAAGCAGATTCTTTACCACTGAGTCACCTGGGAAACCCCAAGTAAATATATATATAAATAACTGAATCATTTGCTGTATATCTGAAACTAACACCACTATGTAAATTAGCTATACTTCAATTAAAAAAGCTTAAAAAGAAAGATATAAATAATATGCATGATATCACTCATCTCCATCAATGGCAGAACAAATAAATGTTGGTAAGGTTGTATACTAGAACATTATAGGCAATTAAAATAAATTAACTACATCAATATGGATAATGCTGGAAAGGAATGCTGAATATAAAAAGCAAGTAGCAGGCTAAGACAGAAAAAAATGCTGCCATTTATTTTAACTTATACACACAAAAAGAGACCTTGATTGTTTATGAATGCATCTTTGCACAAGTAAATTATAAAATCATTCACAGATATCCTAACACTGATGAATTGACGCTCTCTAAGGCAAAAGCATGATTAATAGAAACATATATACTGATTAAAAATAGACAGAGCTGGCAGGGCATGGGCAAAGGAAAAAAAGTCATGCACAGCAAAGATTCCATCCCACATTAAGATAATGGTTACCTCTGGGGAGAGTGGGAGGAAGAGTGGGATCTGGGATGTGGGTGAAATGGCTTCAGCTCTATCTATGACACTTCATTCCTTTTGTAAAAAGAGAGCGGGAGCAAATATGTCAAAATATTGACATTTGATATACCTAAGTGATGGGTAGACAGGTATCTGTTACAGTTTCTGTACTTTTCCATATATTAAAATTACTCATTTTAAAATAAAAACAATTCAAATAACTCAGAAGTATATAAAGCAAATTTATTCTTCTATCCTTCTTTTCTGGCAATATTATCTTTCTATATATTTATTTTGCTTGTGCAAGAATATATACATGTATTTTTAAAAATTGTATCATAATATAAATATTTTCTGAAACTGAATATTTGACTCAGTATATTGTGGACAATTTTTCTAAGTAACCACACATGGATTTGTTTTTCTTCACAGTATGGATGTATCATGGGCTTACCCAGTAGCTCAGCTGGTAAAGAATCCGCCTGCAATGAGGGAGATCTGGGTTCAATCCCTGGATTGGGAAGATCCCCTGGAGAAGAGAAAGGCTACCCACTCCAGTATTCTGGCCTGGAGAATTCCATGGACTATATAGTCCATGGGGTTGCAAAGAGTCAGACATGCCTTAGTGACTTTCACTTTATTTTCATGGATGTATCATAATTTTCTCTACTGATGTTCATATCGATTAGATTTCTAGGAGTTGTTTTATTTGTTTGTTTGCTGTTTGTTTGGAAGGAATTGTAACTACAATGCTATAATTAATTGCTGCACTTCTATTTCTGTCAGATAAATTCCTAGAAGTGAGATTTCTGGATCAAAAAGCATATGTTAAAGTGAAAGTCGCTCAGTCGTATCTGACTCTTTGTGACCCAATGGTCTATATAGTCCACGCAATTCTCCAGGGCAGAATACTGGAGTGGGTAGCCTTTCCCTTCTCCAGGGTATCTTCCCAACCCAAGGAATGAACCCAGGTCTCCCACATTGCAGGCAGATTCTTTAACAGCTGAGCCACAAGGGAAGCCCAAGAATACTGGAGTGGGTACACTATCCCTTTTCCAGGGGATCCTCCCAACCCAGGAATTGAACCAGGGTCTCCTGAATTGCGGGCGGATTCTTTACCAACCCAGGTTTGATTCCTGGGTCGGGAAGATCCCCTGAAGAAGGGAATGGCAACCCACTACAATATTCTTGCCTGGTGAATCCCATGGACAGAGGAGCCTGGAGGGCCACAGTCCATAGGGTCACAAAGAGTCGGACACAACTGAGTGACTTTCACTTTCACTTTTCTTTACCAACCGAGCTATCAGGGAAGCAAAAAAAAAAAAAAAAAGTATATGTTTTACATTTTAATAACTATCACTAAATTGCTTGCAATAACAGTTGTAAATTTTTCAGTTCTACCAACTGTATACAATAATGCCAGTTCTATGTGTCCTGGCCAACACTAGAAGTTATCAACCTTTTCCATCTTTGGCATTCCAAATTATCAGTTGGTTTTGTTTGTTTTTTTGCATTTTCTTAACAACTTGTAAGTTTGAGCATATTTCCTATGCTTACTATATATTTGCATTTTCTCCACTCGAGAATTTCTTGTTAATATTTTTTGCTCTTGTTAAAATAATTTTATATCTTCTATATAACTTGCTGATTTGCTCAGTAAACATTCATGGAGCAGATAGTGGGGGTCTGGGACAATGGGCAATGGCAAATAAGATATGGATTGTACCTTCAAGGAACTTACAGTGTAGTAGAGGGATTCAAGTGATAAAGCACAGCAAGCACAAGCTGTGTTACAAGCACAGCAAGAAATGTCTGTGTGACAGAGTATAAGGGAGACCTTTTGGAGACCCAGGAAGGACTGGAAGTCTTAAATCAGGACGTGATGCTTCAGCTACTGAGTCTTGCAAATGAGTATTTTTAAGGCATTTCTCTCAGCTGGGAATCTGTTCAAAAGAGAAGAAATCATGTATAAAACCATACAGATCAGTGCCCTGGAGTTTTGCCACTGAGATAGGAAATCAGGAGTTGCAGCTTTGGGAATAGAAAGAGGATGAGGAAATCCAAGTGGCCTGTGACATACCCAGCTGAAGACATTCAGTGGGTAGTTGCATAAACATGTCTGGAGAACAGAAGACCGGTCCAAGTTAGAAATCTAGATTTGAGAGTCAATGTACAGGTAGCAATCACAGCAATGTTGAAGCTGCACCATCTCTTTGGGGTTTTTGGTGTGAAGGATGATTTGTCAGCAAACTGAACACCTCTAACTGCTATTTTTTAAAGCTCTTGTGTCTGCCTAATTTTTTTTTAATGTCTCTTCCTTTGTTTTTAGTAGTCATTCTTCATACTGTCAAATATCTCCTATTATACTCCCTTTTCTGCCTACTTTTAAAAATATTCTGTAGGTAGAGATTGGCTAAAGTTAAAGTATTAGTCCCTCAGTTGTGTCAGACTCTTTGAAACCCCATGGATTGTAGCCTGCCAGGCTCCTCTGTCCTTGGAATTCTCCAGGCAGGAATACCGGAGTGGGTAGCCATTTCCTCCTCTAGGGGATCTTTCCTGACCCAGGGATTGAACTTGGGTCTCCTGCATTGCAGGCAGATTCTTTTTTTTTTTTTTTTTAAACTTTACAATATTGTATTAGTTTTGCCAAACATCGAAATGAATCCGCCACAGGTATACCCGTGCTCCCCATCCTGAACCCTCCTCCCTCCTCCCTCCCCATACCCTCCCTCTGGGTCATCCCAGTGCACCTTTACTGTCTGAGCCACCAGGAAAGCTAACCTCTCTCCAAATTTAGGGTTATGTGTCTATATTAATATCAATATTTATGAATATATCTAACTAAAGGGAGATGAGAAGCTGTCTTGGTAAAATACTGAGACATGGAGCTTCGGTCTCTTAAGAATTTTGTCGAAGGGTGAAAAATAATTTTTTCTGGTGGTCCAGTGGTTGAGAATCCTCCTTCCAATGCATGGGACGCAGGTTCAGTCCCTGATTGGGGAACTAAGATCCCACATGTGGAAGGGCAAATAAGCAGAGCAGCAACTAAGACCTAATGCAGTCAAATAAATAAATAATTTCATCACTTATACTCTGATTCTGGTGTGTTTTCCATGATAGATTAAGGGGTCAGATACTTGGGTTCTGGATCAGTGAAACTTTGCTATAATAATAGACTCAGACATAATCTCAGCATTTTTAATTGCCTTCCCTTTACAAATAAGCTATTTATGAACTGAATTTTTTAAGAAACTCATTTAACCAATGATTTACATTTTAATTTCATCACTTTAAGATGAATCTTTAATAGCCTACTACTATTGCTTCAGCTTGAAGACCATCTTCATCAAGCAGGTCAGGACTAACAATGAAATGCAGATGGCACCCACATTGCTTAAAGATGCCCATCACTGAATCTTTAGTAAATTAAATAATATTTTTTAATCAAATCAGTACTTCAAATTATTCTGATTTATGAATTTTAATCTGATCTATTTTCTTTTCATTTGGCTTTGCATTTTTTTTACTTTATTTTATTTTAAAACTTTACATAATTGTATTAGTTTTGCATTTTTTAAAGATTTTTTGATGTGGACCATTTTTAAAGTCTTTATTGAATTTGTTTCAATATTATTTGTTTTATGTTTTGATTCTTTGCCAAGAGGCATGTGGGATCTTAGCTCCTCGACCAGGGATTGAACCTGTATTCCCTGTACCAGAAGGGGTGTCTTAATCACTGGACTGCCTGGGACGTTGAATTGTGTTTTGTATTTTACTTTATACTATCAAAGCAAGATATGCATGTGGTTAAATCATCAAACAGAAGGGCTTAGGATGAAAAGAAGAGTTTGCTGCTCCATCTTTACAACCCACTAGTTCACTCTTTAGAGGCAAAACTTTAAAAATACTTGTTTCTAGCCCCTTTGGGATGTCTCAACAGTCTTTTAATTTGCTCATTAGTGTGTGTGTTTACAGCTTTTTCGATGGTATCGTCTGACTTGCTACTGAAAGATGAGGGTTTGCCTCCTCTGCATCTCCCTACTTCGCCTTCCTTTTTTCCTTACCTCCCCATGTTTTATCACTATTTATAACTCTTCTATTAGACATCTCTGCAATTTTATTTCTATTTTTATAATTTTTTTTGACGTGGACCATTTTTAAAGTCTTTGTTGAATTTGTTACAATTTGTTTCTGTTCTTTGTTTTGGTTTTTTTCCCTTGAGGCTCGTGGGATCTTAGCTTCCAGACCAGGGATCAAACTCGCACCCCCTGCATTGGAAGGTAAATTCTTAACCACTGGTGCACCAGGGAAGACCCACCTCTGCAATTTTAAACAGCTTGTTAAACCTCTACTTGCTGGTCCAAAAGCCACAGCCAACACCTCTTGACCCCTCCCTATAAACATCAAGACACTTACACAGGCTTTCTACCTCTTCAACTCCAATCCCATCTCCTAATTTTTTACTTTTTATATTGTCAAGGTGGATAAACTTAACATTCTTTCTTGGAGTACAATTAAGTCTCTGTTTATAGCTTATTTTTAAAAATTTTTATTGGAGTATAGCTGATTTACAATGTTGTATTAGTTTTTTCTGTACAGCAAGGTGACTTAGTTGAACATATACATATAGCCACTCTTTTTTTAGATTTTTTTCCCATTTAGGTCATAGAGTATTGGGTAGAGTTCCCTGTGCTTTACAGTAGGTCCTTATTAGTTATCTATTTTACATGTAGTGCATATATATATATATATATATATCAATCATTTAAGGGTTAATTTTTAAATAGAAATTTTAGTGAACAACTGTATCTGAGCAAGTAGGCCCTCTGCTCAAGGGAAAGAACGGGGGAAAGGGCTTTATTGTGGGGCAGCCAAGCAAGGAGACAGGAGGCAAAGTTCAGCTCTGTCTTCTTGACTGGCTTTTGAGTAGGGTATTTCTCACCAAAGAGGGGACTGGAAGGTGTTGGAGTTGAGTAAAGATCGGGAAAGGGTAAAGGGAAGTTTCAAGGGTCTTCTGCACAGGCATGACTGTCTTGATAGGTCACTGTGAAGATTTGGGAGGTTCTGGGTGTTGTTACATGTGGTGGATTTTTTGGTCACTAATGTCTAAAGTTCACTGATTGGTCATCTAGTCCCTCAAAGCACCTGTGTGATGTTCAGTGCAAGGAGGTGGTCAATAAGCAGTTTCCTTGTCTGTGGTTTTGCCGCTGTTCTCCAACTAAGCTCAAAGGTCTTTAGTCATCTTTTGCCTTATTTTAGCCAAGGTAAATGGGTATGGGGGTACTGCTTTACAACTCACAGTGTTATGAATATGTAAATTCTGTTTCCTGTAGAATCCAGTTGTGGGACTGGGTTACATTCCTTCCTCTTAGATCCCATGTCACATCACTGCTGCTGTGCCATTCAAAGGAAACATTCCTGCAGTTAAGTTCAAATAGATCCTCCTTTCTCTGCCCTACCATATCACTTGTCTTTACTATATTCTCAAGCTGGTAACACTCTAATTCTATATAATCAACTGACTCTTTTTCTATCCCTAAGATCTGCATTGGGAAATCTCTGACCTCTTGCTCAAATGTGTACTGGTTACTCTTTAGGTCTCAGTATAACTACCACTTGGGGATTGTACACAATTGTTATTCTGATTAGGGACTTCTGGCTCCTAAATGCTTATCTTGTCCTTTATTTTTTTTTTAGTTTAGTTGGAACATGTCTTTAAGTAACTGTTTAAGAACTGATGAGCATAATAAGAACAGACATCAAGACAAATGGAATAAGAAGAGAGAGCTCCCCCCTTTATATATATGGTCAAATGGTTTTTAACAAGGGTGCCAAGAGCATTCAATGAAGAAAGGACAGTCTTTTCAATCAATGGTTCTAGAAACACTGGATATCCACATTTTAAAGAAAGAAATTTAACCTTAACCTTCAGTTCAGTTCAGTTCAGTCACTCAGTTGTGTCTGACTCTTTGCGACCCCATGAATTGCAGCATGCCAGGCCTCCTTGTCCATCACCAACTCCTGGAGTTTACCCAAATTCATGTCCATCGAGTCAGTGATGCCATCCAGCCATCTCATCCTCTTCTCCTCCTGCCCCCAATTCCTCCCAGCATCAAGGTCTTTTCCAATGAGCCAACTCTTCGCATGAGGTGGTCAAAGTATTGGAGTTTCAGCTTCAGCATCAGTCCTTCCAATGAACACCCAGAACTGATCTCCTCTAGGATGGACTGGCTGGATCTCCTTGCAGTCTAAGGGACTCTCAAGAGTCTTCTCCAACATCACAGTTCAAAAGCATCAATTCTTTGGCACTCAGCTTAACCTTACACACATGAAAAAAATAACTCAAAATAGATCAAATGCCTGAACTATAAAATTCTTAGAAGAAAAAATACAGGGAAAGCTTCATCACATTGAGCTTTGAAATGATTTCTTGGGTAGGACACCAAAAACATAGGCAATGAAAGAAAAAATAAATTAGAATTCACCAAAATAAAAGGCTTTATGCCATCAAAGGACACTATCAAGGAATTGAAAAAGCAATGACTAGAATGGGAAAACATGTACAAATCATCTGAGAAGGTATTAATATCCAGAATATATAAATAACCCTTACAACTCAACAACAAAAAGCCCAATTAAAAATGGGCAAAGAACCAATATTTCTCTAAAGCAAATATACAAATGGCCAGTAAGCACATGAAAAGATGCTCAACATCACTAATTATTGGGAAATGAAAATCAAAACCTCAATGTGATACCACTTCACATCCACTTGGATGACTACTGTAAACAAACACACAACAACCAACCAGAAAATGACACATATTGGCAAGGATTAGAGAAATTCTTTGTGCATTGCTGCTGCTACTGCTGCTGCTAAGTCACTTCAGTTGTGTCCGACTCTGTGTGACCCCATAGACAGGTGGTAATGTAAAATAATGCAGCTGCTATGAAAAACAGTATGGCAGCTCCTTAAAAAAATTAAACATAGAGCTACCATGGACCATAGATCCAGGAATTTCACTCCTGGGTATTATCAAAAAGAACTGAAAGCAGGGCTTTGAACAGATGTTTGTATACTAGTGTTCACAGCGGCATTATTCACAGCAACCAACAGGTAGAAACAAACTAAATATAGATTAACAGATGAATAGATAAACAAAATGAGTAATATACATACAATGGCATATCATTCATCCATTAAAAGGAGAGACATTTCAATATATGTTACAACACAGATTTTGAGAACAAGAGGGAAGAGGGTAGGGGCAATATAGGAGGAGGGGATTAAGAGGTACAAACTAATAGGTATAAAATAAACTACAAAGTTATATTGTGCAATGCAGGGAACATGGCCAGTATTTTATAATAACTATAAGAACTATAGATGGAGTATTACCTTTAAAAATTGTGAATCATTATATTCTATACCTGTAACTTGTATAATCAGTTCAGTTCAGTTCAGTCTCTCAGTCGTGTCCAGTTCTTTGCAACCCCATGGACTGCAGCACGCCAGGCTTCCCTGTCCTTCACCAACTCCCGGAGCTTGCTCAAACTCATGTCCATCAAGTTGGTGATGCCATCCAACCATCTCATCCTCTGTCGACTCCTACTCCTCCTGCCTTCAATCTTTCCCAGCATCAGGGTCTTTTCAAATGAGTCAGTTCTTTGCATCAGGTGGCCAAACTATTGGAGTTTCAACTTCAGCATCAGTCTTTCCAATTAATATTCAGGACTAATTTCCTTCAATATTGACCAGTTTGATCTCCCTGCAGTCCAAGGGACTCTCAAGAGTCTTCTCCAACATGACAGTTCAAAAGCATCATTTTTGGCACTCAGCTTTCTTTATAGTCCAACTCTCACATCCATACTTGAATAATACTGTACATCAAATGGATGTATGATGTACAGTATTACATCATGTGTACATCAATGTATGTATATGTACATATATTGAATAATGAAATTCAATCAAAAAAGTTTGAAGTTGAAAAAACTTATAATAATATTGAAAAAGTTACTTAGACTGTATGTTAAATAATAAATGAAAAGAAAGTATTTTGAGTCCTTGAAAGTCTAAAAATCTCTTTAATTTCCCTTAGATTTTATTCATAGTTTAGCCAAGTATAGAATTCTAGGTTGAAAATCATTTTTACTTAGAACACTGAAGTCTCTTTGCCAGTGACAAGTCTAATGACAGCTGATTCTTGAAAGCTCTTAGCAATTTAGCATGTGCTTTTAAAATAAGACACACTGACTGAGGATGTGGGCTTCCCTAATGGCTCAGTAGTAAAGAATCCACCTGCCAGTGCAGGAGATGCAGGTTTGATCCCTGGATAGGAAAGATCTCTGTGAGAAGGAAATGGTAAACCACTGTAGTAATCTTGCCTGGAAAATTCCATGGCAGAGGAGCTTGGCAGGCTACAGTCCATGGGGTCACAAAAGAGTTGGACACAACTTAGTGATTAAACAACAACAATTGAGGACCTAAGAAATTCCATGGGGCCTTTTCCCTTAAATTTTCAACTACAGACAAAGCTTCAAACTTAAATTATAGACACTTGATCTGTTTAGAAATCTAAGGATTAGTAATGGTGTGTAAAAATAACTCATTCTTACAACCTTTAGAGTTTTGCAACTAATTGGCCATGCCAATCAAATTATCAAGACAGGATCTTCTATACTTATTCTAATAAGGAATTTGAATCCTAGGTGGATACTTGTTTATTTTTATGCTATGTTATAACTTGGAAATAGTGAAGTCTTACTCCCTAACCAAACACTATCGATCCTAATATAAATAACAACATGAAACTAATCACTAACTGTAAAGACAAAAGCACAGTTGGGGCTGATTTTATCAAGGGAGACTGCTCAATATCGTTTGATACTAGAATTTTAATTAAAAGTGGTATGTGTTTCAATTTTTCATTTCCTTACTTCACATGGGAAGATTACCAAGCCTGAAGGCTTAAATACAAACCAGAAATAATTAAAATATATAATAAAAGTGAGACTTTTAAGTAAACTTTCTTCATGTCCTTATACTCTGAGCTCATTTTAGGTGAAAAGAAAGCTAGTGATATTACCTTAGTTGAGTTGTCTGCTAAATATTCTATGTACATAATCAACTGTACAATCCAGACATTCATAAGCTTATTTCTGTCTACAAGTCTTCTTCTGTTACTTATTGTTACCAAAGAAACATAATCTTTTCTGTAACCAAAAAGTCAGTGATGAATGTCCCCTAAATGATATCAAGAAACATAAACAATATTACTGATTATTGCTTGTGTCTTAATTCTGTTTATAATTTGTAGGTAATTTCAGTTGGCTGATTTACAAATTTGTATTGAATTATCTATGTCCCTTAAAGGCATAGAAGATTTGGGGCCTGACTGCCTTTGCATCCGACATCCTAGCTGCTCAGGCTAGGTACCACTGTCAACTCTTCCCACATCCGAATACAGAAACACAAGGCAACATTTCTACACGGAGACTTCTGTACTACCATTCCCTTGCTGCTCCTTAGAGATCAAAGCAAAATGCATGCTTTTGTTTTGCAACATTCTATTGAATTTTCTGCCTACTGGATTTAATTTAACTTGATGTAATGCTATTACTTTTTTCCAGCAGTCGATGTTGTCTTATATATTTAGTAAACAGTCAAATTACATTATTTTGTTTTATAGAATTTCAGCCTTCTTTTGAAATCTGGCAGCACTGAGACCAGAAAAAGAAGAAAAGGACAAAGAACAGTTGATGAGCCCATCTCTTAGGGGTCACTGCCTTTGGTCTGTTGTTTTCTTTGTAGCTGTAGCCCTTCTCTAACATGGGATTCAACTCCATCGTTACTATTAAACATCCATTTCACCACAAACATAATGCTCAGTTGTGTCCGGCTCTTTGTGACCCCATGGACCGTAGTCCACCAGGTTCCTTTGTCTATGGGATTTCTCAGGCAAGAATAGTGGAGTGGATTGCTATTTTCTCCTCCAGGAGATCTTCCCAACCCAGGGATCAAACCCACATCTGCATTGCAGGCGGATTCTTTACCTGCTGAGCCATCAAGGAAACCCCCATAAACATAGACTGAAATCTTAATTTTTTTTGTGTGGAGAGTTACAAACCATGTTGTATATCTCATCAAATCTAACGGTAATGATACTATCACCTATCAAACAGAATATATATGTCATTTTTAACATTTTATATACATGCAGTACATTACATCTTATGAATTATATACTATATATTTAATCTCATTTAAGCCTCAAAGACATTCCATGAGAAAGGAATTATTAATTCTATTTTACATATGAGAAAACAGACGCTCAGAGAGGTAAAGGATTTCCCTAGGGTCACACAGCTATTCATTATCAATATCAGAACATTAGCCCAGTCTTCTGAAAGGGAATTCATGCTTTTACAAATATCTAGCACCTATCTGTGTTCCCTTCCAGCTGTTTCCCACATATTGCAATGAGGGCCAATTAAAAAGAGAATAACAGTTCACATGACTCTTGGGCGAATATATTTCAGCATGTCTTGTTTCAGTATAAGTGTGGAAAATAGCCCATGGTCTGACAGTCCAGGTTTTCCTCTGTCTTGTACCAACCTACATTGTCACCCCTATTATTCTCTAATACCTCATGTATGCTTTTGCTCTAGGGAGAAAAAAAAAAGTTTTTTTTTCCTAAGAAATATTAGACATTTAAATTGCTACAAATTTTTTGTGATCAATTAATTTTGACCAAGTCCCCACTGTGAGTAGGATTTTTAGAGGACATATGGGGAAAGGCTTCCCTAGTGGCTCAGACAGTAAAGTGTCTGTCTACAATGCAGGAGACCCGGGTTCGATCCCTGGGTTGGGAAGATCCCCTGGAGAAGGAAATGGCAGCCCACTCCAGTATTCTTGCCTGGAAAATCCCATGGACCACGGAGCCTGGTAGGCTACCGTCCATGGTGTCGCAGAGTCGGACACGACTGAGCAACTTCACTTTCACTTTTCATGGGGAAAGGAGAACACGCATATCTTCAGTGCCTTCTGTGGGTGATATCTCTACATATATAAGTTTAATTAGCCTCTAAAACAAGCTTTCAAGACAGGTATATCCTTTTCTTTTTTTCACAAAAAAGGGACCTGAGGCTTAGAGAAGCTAAGTAACCCGCCCACTCTCACAGAGATATCTTGAGTTTGTTTTGAACTTCCTAGATGATTGTAATTTCAAAGTATGTGGTTTTTTTCATTTTTTCTTTACTGAATTTCTCTCAAGTCGCTGATCATCTAATCAGAGAAACAGATGACCTTTGCAGCACTCTATAAAAAGCAATGGTGAGATAGCATTTAACACATATTAGGCATTCAATATAATATATGGTAGAAAAGAGTGTGGCCCAGATGATAAAGAATCTTTCTGCAATGCAGGAGATCTAGGTTCGATTGCTGGGTCAGGAAGACCCCCCTGGAGAAGAGAATGGCTACCTACTCCACTATTCTTGCCTGGAGAATTCCATGGACAGAGGAGCCTGATGGGCTACAGTCCATGAAGTCGCAGAGAGTCAGACATGACTGAGTGATATCACTCAGTCATTGTTTTTTCAGAAAAGAGTATGTTGTTCTAAGTGCTAAACACTACCATTTTCTAAAATAAATGAGTACCAGATATGTGATATAGGTTGAGAGAGAACAAAACCTCTCCTGCCTAAAAGAGTCAAGGAAAACTTCAGGGAGTGAGATTATGATTATTAGTTAGGTGATGATTATTATTTTTGGAATTCTGATTGAGGGAGTAGGAAGGAGAGAGTATTGCAAAATAAGAATGTGGTGCGGTTCAAAGTGTAGGCTCGGGATTGCAAGCTCGCTTTGAGGGATGGTGAGGACAGGACTATGAGTGAGCAGTAAGGGTGGAAATATGGGCTGGAGTCAAGTCAGGGAAAAGTTTGAACCTCAGGGTAAGGGATTGAGGGTTTATTTGAGAGAAGGGAATTGTTTTTATTTTTTTTTTTTAATTTTATTTTATTTGTAAACTTTACATAATTGTATTAGTTTTGCCAAATATCAAAATGAATTGTTTTTAAAGCCAGGTGTGATGGAATGATGGGCGTGTTTTGGGAAGGTGACAGTGAGAATCGAACCATCCACACTGGAGGGAATTGTGGGAATGAGGTAAACTATGAAGTTGTTGTGTTTGTGCATGCATGTGTGTGTGTGCGTGTGTGCATGTGTGTGTGCACCTGTGACACTGGGTTAAGAGACTTTATGAAAGAAAAGTCAGAGGACTTGGTAACTGAATTGGAAAGGAGAAAGCAATGAGTTAAGATGCCTGCCATGAACACCAGCCTGCTGGGGTCTTTTTGAATTATGACTTTCTCAGGCTATATGCCCAGGAGTGGGATTTCTGGGTCATATGGCAGTTCTATTTTTAAGGTTTGTTTTTTTTTTTTTTAAGGAACCTCCATACTGCTCTTCATAGTGGCGGTATCAATTTACATTCCTACCAACAGTGCAAGAGGGTTCCCTTTTCTCCACACACTCTCTAGCATTTAGTATTTGTAGACTTTTTTGATGATGGCCATTCTGACTTCCTGGTGGGCTGCCGTCTATGGGGTCACACAGAGTCGGACACGACTGAAGTGACTTAGCATAGCATAGCATAGCATAGCATTCTGACTTGTGTGAGGTGTTTCATTGTAGCATGATTTGCAATAGCCAAGACATGGATCCAACATAAGGGTCCATTGAAAAATGAATGGATGGAGAAGATGTGGCATATATATATGCTGCTCCTGCTGCTAAGTCACTTCAGTTGTCCAACTGTGGGCGACCCCATAGACGGCAGCCCACCAGGCTCCTCTGTCCCTGGGATTCTCCAGGCAAGAACACTGGAGTGGGTTGCCATTTCCTTCTCCAATGCATGAAAGTGAAAAGTGAAAGTGAAGTCGCTCAGTCATGTTCGACCCTCAGCGACCCCATGGACTACAGCCTACCAGGCTCCTCCGTCCATGGGATTTTCCAGGCAAGAGTACTGGAGTGGGGTGCCATTGCCTTCTCCGGCATATATATATAGGGTGGAGTATTAATCTGCCATAAAAAGGAATGAAATTGGGTCATTTGTAGTGATGTGGATGGACCTAGAGACTGTCATACACACTGAATACACATATATACGTAGTTGATTCACTTCTTTGTACAACAGAAATGAACACAACACTATGAAGCAAAACATGAAACAAAAACTATGTTTTTGTTGTTTAGTTGATAAGTGATGTCTGACTCTTTAGTGACTCCTTCGACTGTAGCCCACCAGGCTCCTCCATACAAGGGATTTTCCAGGCAAGAATACCAGAGTGGGGTGCCATTTCCTTCTCTAGGGGTTCTTCCTAATCCGGGACTGAACCCTCATCTCCTGCATTGGCAGGCAGATTCTTTACTGATGTGCCACCAGGGAAGCCCATAAAGCAACTATACCCCAATTAGTAAAAAAAGATACATGCAAAAGCTTTGATGCAGGACAGTGGAAGAACATAGGGAATCTGTAGGACTGGGGATCAAGAGGAGGAACTGTTTCTGATAAATTTACTTGAGCCAATGGCATAATATCTAACTGGAAGGCTCCAAGAGGCAGTCAGAAATGTAACACTAATTGCAATTATCAAGGATTAGAAAAGATGACTTTGGGAGTCATCTGGATCTAGATGAAGGTTCTAGAGGCAGTGATGACCACCAAGAGAGAAAAAGGCAGGGATGTCAGAGAGAAAATGTGGTTAGCAGTGATTCTATCTCTTCTAATTTTATCATTTTCATGCCATTTTCTAAGGGCTAACCTAAGTTTCAGAAGAAATTATTACATATTTTTTACCTACTAAATCTGTCACTCTAGCTGTGATAGTTATAAAATTGTTCATAAAGTGTAATAGGAAGGAAAGAGGGAAGGAATATCAATAGGAATGCCAAAAACTTGGCTAAATCTATAAATTTCTTAAGGAGAAAATGTAGTACTTTGTATAGAAATTACTTACTCTGACATTGTCAAGTAAGTTTTCATTCAGACATAATTCTTATTAGAATTTTAATTCTCTACATTATAATTATGGATTAAACAATAAGTAGTCTAAGTATTTAATAATATTTATTACATGATAATACATTAATTAATATTTATTACATGATATAGCTATATATTTTCAATATATGATGAGGCCCCAAGATACATTACATAATGTGCCTTGTTATTTAAATGCTCAAATAAAGTATCACATTTATTAGGTGATTTTCACAGAAGCAAGTATTTTCAGGATAAATACTTTTTTCTTGAGAGAGTAAGAAAAGTAGCTCTTTATTATGAGCAAGTTAAATTCTTTTTTAAAACTTTTTATTTTATATGGAGTATAGCCGATTAACAATATTGTGATAGCTTCAGGTACACAGCAAAGGAACTCAGCCATACATATGCATGTATCCATTCTCCCCCAAACTCCTATCTCATCCAACCTGCCACATAACATCCAGCAGAGTTCCCTGTGCTATACACAGGTCTGTGCTGGTCATCTGTTTCAAATATAGCAGTAGCAGGTTACATTCTTTAAGTCTAAGTGTCATTGTAGTTTGCTCTGCTTTGTTTTGTTTTAAAACAGGGCTTACTGGGGCTTCCCTGGTGGTCCAGTGGTTGAGATTCAAAGCTCCCAATGCAGAGGGACTGGGTTCGATCCATGGCCAGGGAACTAGATCCCACATGTAGCAACTAAAAATCCCATGTGCTGCAACTAAGACCAGGAGCAGCCAAATAAATAAATAAAAATAAGTTTCTTATTTTTTAAAGGGCTTACTGTATTTAATATTTTGAGAAGAATAATATTTTACATTAACTTTAACTATCTTGTAAAATGGATGTTTTAAAAACAGGAATGTTGGTTATCTTTAATCTCATTATTTTGTTGTATTTATTTTGTGACACAGAACATAATCTCAATCCTACCTCCTCAGACCTAAGATTTCTAAATCTCTGTTTTCCACTCTGGTAGTACAATTGTAATGTTTCCCCTCTTATTTTCTTTTTTAATCATTTATTTAGTCTTTTACAAATTCCCTTTAATCTGGTCACATTCTTCTGGTAATAAAGTGTACAGATCTGACCATAATTTTCCAGGTCAAATCGTAACAGAGTCATTTAAATGTCAACAGCCACATTTTTCAAATGGGGATCCCAGGAGTATTTTCCAACTCTGCAAACCAAACAATAATACTATCTAAGGACACTCAAATCTCATGCTTTGAGGAAAAACTGGAGAGTTTGTAAAGAGATAGGAAAGTGTTTCTTTCTCAGCATTCACTATTTAACAAATTCAATTTACCCACTCTGCTTTTTGGTTAATGTTTCTTTCTTTTTTTTTTTTTTTGCACTAGTTTCCAGTTCTACAACTATTGCTAATTGCCATAGGCGATACAGAAAATTGTATGAGCTGAAAACCTGACTCTGTGTTGAAATTCTTGTTCCTAGGAACTCTATTGAGCTTGCAGTTCTTACTAGGTAAATTTCATTTTACGTACATATGGAGGCAAGAATACTGGAGTGGGTAGCCATTCCCTTTTCCAGGGGAATCTTCCCAACCCAGGGACTGAACCCAGGTCTCCTGCATGACAGGAGGATTCTTTATAGTCTGAGCCACTAGGGAAATCCCATATGAAAACAGTCTCCTCCAATTTCATGACATCCTTTGTACAGTGCCCTTCAAGTTTCCAAATGAACTTTGTGCAAAATATTGAACTTTAAAGACTTCTCATTGGAATATAGATATTAGAAATGTTTTACTATTTTGCTTTTCTGTGTGGTTTTTGTTTGTTTGTTTTTTGGCCCCAATTTGCAGGATCTTAGCTCTCCAACCAGGGGTCAAACCTGTGCCTCCTGCAGCGGCAGCATGAAGTCCTAACTGGTGGATCACCAGGGAATTCCCAGAAGTGTTTTAAATTAATGCAATTCATAGTAGAAAAGGTGATGACGCTTATACTAGATTTCTTTTGTGTCAATTGTTATCAAACGCAGTTGTCTTAACTATTACTTTTAGGAATCAAAGCAGTATAAGAGAATGACACACTTTGTGTGTATTATCACTAGCTAAGCCCACCTGGTACCTGTGATGGACAACCCCAGCTAACATCAGGGCTAGTTTTGGAGGTAAATATATGTAGTGACAGAGGGAAGAAGAGAAACTGATTTCTGCAGGTAAAAGTTAATCCCTCTACTTGAATTAGCAGGAGCCATGGGAGGGATGTGGTTTTAACTTTTGTTGCTGTTCTCAGGAGAAGTTAATTTTCTATTGAACTCACTTTCTTATGTGGTAGAAGGGTCGGACACGACTGAAATGACTCAGCACACACACAAGTACAGAGTACAAATAGGGGTGGGGAGGTGTGGAAAAAATAGTCTTTTCAACATTTTCACTTCTGTATTTTAAATTCCAGTCAAAATCACAGTCGCGTTAGAGCTCATGAAGACTTGCTTCTTCAGTGACACTAACATCTCCCAACACACTGCCATATGAACTGATCCTTGCTGGGGCCGTATGGGGACTTCCATGATGGCAGGAGCAGAAAGTCCAAGTAGGCGGCTTTCATGATAATTAGACTCATTTCACAGGCTGAATTTCCATGTTTAATTCTCCATTCCCATATCTGATTATCTCTATAAGTAATGCAATTAGCTAAATCAAACATTAACTATGACAGACTCTAAAATCTGGTTGGACCTGCTTTAGCTCTGCATAGACGACAAATAGGGCTTTCCAGGTGGTGTTAGTGGTAAAGAATCCACCTGCCAGTGCAGGAGACCCAAGGGACATGGGTTCAATCCCTGGGTTGGGAAGATCCCCTGGAGGAGGGCATGGCAACCCACTCCACTATTCTTGCCTGGAGAATCCCATGGACAGAGGAACCTGGTGGGCTACAGTCCATGGGGTCACAAAGAGTCAGACACGACTGAAATGACTCAGCACACACACAAGTACAGAGTACAAATAGGGGTGGGCAGGTGAGGAAAAATAGTCTTTTCAACATTTTCACTTACGTATTTTAAATTCCAGTCAAAATCACTTGCTCTTGTGTTCAAAAATACATGCCTGTGTTTGTTGAAAGAAGTCTTCATTTAAAAAAAAATTTATTTAGCCTTTAATTGAAGGATAAGTGCTTTACATAATTTTGTTGTTTTCTGTCAAAAAGGATTAGACTAATAAAGAGAACCAAACACCTAAGATGCATACCGACAGTATTTAACTTCAAATAATATATATAATATATAACATGATATTATACAAAGTAAAATACTAAGTGCCATAATGAGCATATATATGTTTAATTCCATAAACTGACAATTTGTTAGTAGTGATTAAGCAAAGGTTGGCATTCTTGAAGAAAATCATTCTTTTATTTCTGTAGTGTATTTTAAGTAAAATATGCTTATTTTTAAATTTGTATGCCTTCTGATACATGTTGATCAGTTTTGACTAGTTATTTACATCTATCATCTTTAATACTAAAAGCTTTTCAATAATTACTTATGTTAAGTTCTTGATGTAATTTTACTGAATTAACAATGCTGGGGTGCTTTAAAAATTTTTTGATTTTACATTTACTACCATAATCTATTTGACTCAGAACAAAACCCTGAAGCACTACCTGAATTAGCAGTGAGAAATGATAACTGTCAGACTGTGGATCTCACTCATGATCAGAATTTTCTACATGGTACAGCAAAGGTCTTAAAGGTGCAAGAGCGCTAATGACAAGGACGACCAAGAAATATGGCAGCATTACTTTTTGTCAGTCTAAGAGTGGCCCTTTGCGGAGTATGTCTCTGTTGAATTTACTGTCAGCTCAGTCTTCACTGTCAGAAGGGAACAAAGGCACTGTTAGAGTATTGGCCACAATTTAAACCCAATTGCTTTGTTAGAGTCCTAGGTCTACTCAGAAATTTCTCCGAGAAGACTGTGAGTAACTAATTTAACTCTGCTTGCCATGGCTGTGATCTTGGCTTCTGAGAGACAAAGTCCTTACTTAGCCAGAAGGGACATGTTCTATCATTGTATCTATCTTTTTGCTTATAATAATGTAAAGTCTGGGACCAAGAATAGTGTCCTTGTATTTGCTAAGAGGGTTCTTTCACTTGTGATCGGTTGTATTTTTTCTACAAGAGATTATCCATTGGCTACTTACCCAAAGCCCAGATTATTCTAAGAGCCCCAGAAGCTTTCTGATCCACTGTGCCAGTTCACAATCTGGAGCTGTTCTGTCCGTCTGCGTGGATCGTGATCCACACAGATAACCTCTATGCGAGCCTGAAAGCCTTCATCCTAGTTCATGGCAACATGACTCATCCCAAACGTGTCCCACCTTGGCACATCAAATCTCAGACAAATGTCATGAAGACAACTAGCGAGTGGTGGGGCTGAATCGGCATCAGTCTACTAGAAAGACAAAAGATGCATGTCCTACCTCCATCCCCTTTGAGGACCACCAATAGGTTATTTCTTTTCCTTTTCTCTCCTTTTTGTAGATTGTGCTTGTCAACGTCTACATTTATATTAACCAGATTTTCATCCTAAAAATTAACAATAATATCTGATACGCTATTTCCCACATGAACTTGAGACAACCTGTGAAACAAGAAGGAAGATGTTATCATTGTAGAGTAAGATAAAGGGAAATAGCCTAGAATTTTAAGATCACACTGCTGCTGCTAAGTTGCTTCAGTCGTGTCTGACTCTGTGTGACCCCATAGACGGCAGCCCATAAGGCTCCCCCATCCCTGGGACTCTCCAGGCAAGAACACTGGAGTGGGTTGCCATTTCCTTCTCCAATGCATGAAAGTGAAAAGTGAAAGTGAAGTCTCTCAGTCGTGTCTGATTCTTAGCGACCCCACGGACTGCAGCCTATCAGGCTCCTCCATCCATGGGATTTTCCAGGCAAGAGTACTGGAGTGGGGTGCCATTGCCTTCTCCGAAGATCACACTATCTTAGGTCAAATTCTAATTTTGACAGTGTGATCTTGGACAAATAATTTAAATTTTCTCTGATTCACTTACTCTGTTTAGTAACTGAAATAATAATAATAATAGTATCTACCTCAAAAGGCATAATCAGGATTAAATTAGCCAATACCTGTAAAGAATGTAATGCCTGACATGTTGCAATGTCTTAGTAAAACTGACCTATTGTTAATGAAGCCCAAATATGTAACAGAGATGGGTTCAGATTCGGCCAGGAATCTGACCCGGTTCTACCATGTCCTGGAAAAACATGATTAAATATTTTTTATCTGGCATATTTTTAGAATTTCCAGTTAACTGGCCCCAGAAATTCTTTACCCTCAATTTCATGGATTCCTAAGAACTAACTAGGTTGCTTAGATACTAATGACGTTAAGAAGTAGCTCCAAGGATGGATTCAAACACTGCACATATGTTTCAGGTACTATATAGCAAAAAAAAGTGGTGTTTAAACACTTAACATTTTCCCAAAAGTTCATGCTCACTATAAGAACTGTAAAAACAAAACAAAACAAAAACAACAAGTACAGTCATATCGGAGCTTATCTCTTACTTTAAATCTTCAAAGGACAGTCAAATCTGTGTTAACTAAATTCAAAAGAATCAGTAAGCTAGTATGTAGCTCCTCAGTGAAGAACACATAAGCAGTTCATTTATTTTTCAAGCCTTCAATGTCATGTGTGAGTGTAGGATTTCAGTGGCTGCTAGGATTCTGTTACTCTAAATTGACCAGTTTTCCAACATTTTTAGTTTGCCACGAAAAAGAAGGCACTTTAGATGTAATAATGTGATAAATTCTAATCACCCCTGAGTGCTGGTTTTCTTGTATGATAAGGAGCACCATAGCAGTATTTTCCCCATTAAAAAGTACAGTACTGATCTAGGTACATATTTGGTGTATAATGGTGCTGATGTTTAAAGAAAATAAATTTGCACCTATCTTTTGGTATAAAGGTGTTATACCAAATAAAACAAAACATGCTTCTCAACTTCTGAAGACAGCTCTTTTAGTTATTAATGCACATCCTTCCAGAATTTATGCGCATACACACACACACACACATTTACATTTGTATTTGTGTATTTTTTCCTTCAGTGGGGTTTATATCATTCTTAAAGTCTCTTCTTTTAAACTTGATTTTGTTTTGCCTTGATTTTACTCACATGTCATAAACATATTTCCATTTAAATTCTTTAATAAATTTAAATCAAATTCTAATTATTTAGTCTCCAAAAACCTGGAAATTCTTACCTTTCTGCTTTTAACATTTTAAAATATGTTCATTCTTCAGCCTTTATTCTTATCTATACAGACTCTTTCTGTAAGTCAACTTGCCAATGAAAATTTCAGTTTGATAGGTTAAAATGTAGTCAGTAATGATGTTATTCAGATTAAATATTTTTCAAATACCGTATTCAACAAAAAATACCAAAAACCTACTTTTCTTGATATTGTGTTATATACATAAATTTTCCAATATCACCAGCACAGATTTATGAGGAAATGAATTCTTCATCTAAATTGATCTAATGGTAACACATAAGAGTATTTCAGGTTAAACTTAAATTGAAGTGATTTTTTTTCACCAAGTATTATGAGAAAAGCAGTCTGACATTTTAAACAGATATCTCTCCTCTTTACTTTTAATACAATTTCATCAAATCTTATGATAAATGTGAGAAATTGAAATACAAGCAATAGGAACATGTTCATAAATATCAATAAAGGTTAAAATAAGATAGTTTACGGAAGTAGTCTCCAACCTTTTTTAGCACCAGGAATCAGTTTTGTGGAAGACAATTTTTCCACACACGGAGAGTGAGGGACGGGATGAGGGGGTCTAGGAGGGATGGTGTGGGGATGATTCAAGTGAATTATACTTATTGTATACTTTATTTCTATTACTATTACATCAGCTCTTGCTCAGATCATCAGGCATTAGATCCCTGGAGGCTGGGGACCCCTGACTTAAGGACTACTGTGAAAACATGTCTGACTTTTCAGCTAGATCCTTTTCATCTTTTTTTTGGAGAGTAACTACAAAAATACAAAATGATACACACTAAGGCAGTGAAGTCACATGGTGATGATCAACACAAGAGGTTTTGCAGCCATCTAGAATTCAAGCTATGCATATTGAGAAGTCAGCTATTTTTAAAAAACCTGTATACTAAGAGTTGTTCTCTGTAATTCATTTGAACTACAAGTAATTTTGTATGTGGAATTAGATTTTATTTCCAAAGTTTGTTTTTCCATGTGATTGCATGGTTACAGACAAGACTTGAACATGATGGGTAATAATTACTTCTAGCATCCTGCACGCCTGCTAAGTTGCTTCAGTCCTGTCCAGCTCTTTGTGACCCAATGGACTGTAGCCCACTAGGCTCCTCTCTCATTAGGGATTCTCCAGGCAAGAATTCTGAAGTGGGTCGCCATGCCCTACTCCAGGGGATCTTTCCGACTCAGGGATGGAACCCGGTCTCTTTCCTCTAATCTGCATTGTAGGCAGATTCTTTATCACTAGCACCACATGGGAAGCGTACTACTTCTCATTAATGGGGATAGCAGCAGTGTGTTTCACCCAGTAGATAATATGTTCTCTTGATCAGTGACAGCTTAGTAGGAAAATGGATTCAGATTTCTGAACCCTAATGGAAACTTAAGGGAAAAAAAAATTTTTTTTTTTTTTACAAACACTTGCCAAATAATTAAATTCTCATTGAAGGTGATCAGTGGTATTAATGTGGGACTAGTAAGGTAAGGGGATTTTCATCATCTATAAAACTTATGAAAGATCACACCACTTATATTTAGGCACATCCTCAAAATGAATCAAGCAATGTTTCTGGGCAAAAGATTTTGCATACTTCACTCATTTAACAACCAACCCCACGTCCAAGGAGCCGTGGCTGTGCGGGCACAGGACGGCCTAGAGGAGCTATCCCACACTGAAGGTCAGGAAGGGCGGCAGTGAGGAGATACCCCTCAATCAAGGTAAGGAGCAATGGCTGTGCTTTGCTGGAGCAGCCATGAAGAGATACCCCATGCCCAAGGTAAGAGAAGCCCAAGTAAGACGGTAGGTGTTGCAAGAGGGCATCAGAGGGCAAACACACTGAAACCATACTCACAGAAAACTAGTCAATCTAATCACACTAGGACCACAGCCTTGTCTAACTCAATGAAACTAAGCCAAGCCCGTGGGGCAACCCAAGACGGGTGGGTCATGGTGGAGAGATTTGACAGAATGTGGTCCACTGGAGAAGGGAATGGTAAACCACTTCAGTATTCTTGCCTTGAGAACCCCATGAACAGAATGAAAAGGCAAAATGATAGGATACTGAAAGAGAAACTCCCCAGATCAGTAGGTGCCCAATATGCTACTGGAGATCAATGGAGAAATAACTCCAGAAAGAATGAAGGGATGGAGCCAAAGCAAAAACAACACCCAGCTGTGGATGTGACTGGTGACGAAGCAAGGTCCGATGCTGTAAAGAGCAATATTGCATAGGAACCTGGAATGTCAGGTCCATGAATCAAGGCAAATTGGAAGTGGTCAAACAAGAAATGGCAAGAGTGAATGTCAACATTCTAGGAATCAGCGAACTGAAATGGACTGGAATGGGTGAATTTAACTCAGATGACCATTATATCTACTACTGCGGGCAGGAATCCCTCAGAAGAAATGGAGTGGCCATCACGGTCAACAAAAGAGTCCGAAATGCAGTACTTGGATGCAATCTCAAAAACGACAGAATGATCTCTGTTCGTTTCCAAGGCAAACCATTCAGTATCACAGTAATCCAAGTCTATGCCCCAACCAGTAACGCTGAAGAAGCTCAAGTTGAATGGTTCTATGAAGACCTAAAGACCTTTTAGAACTAACACCCCAAAAAGATGTCCTTTTCATTATAGGGGACTGGAATGCAAAAGTAGGAAGTCAATAAACACCTGGAGTAACAGACAAATTTGGCCTTGGAATACGGAATGAAGCAGGGCAAAGACTAATAGAGTTTTGCCAAGAAAATGCACTGGTCATAGCAAACACCCTCTTCCAACAACACAAGAGAAGACTCTATACATGGCCATTACCAGATGGTCAACACCGAAATCATATTGATTGTATTCTTTGCAGCCAAAGATGGAGAAGCTCTATACAGTCAGCAAAATAAGACCGGGAGCTGACTGTGGCTCAGACCATGAACTCCTTATTGCCAACTTCAGACTGAAATTGAAGAAAGTAGGGAAAACCACTAGAGCATTCAGGTATGACCTAAATCAAATCCCTTATGATTGTACAGTGGAAGTGAGAAATAGATTTAAGGGCCTAGACCTGATAGATAGAGTGCCTGATGAACTATGGAATGAGGTTCGTGACATTGTACAGGAGACATACAAAAGAAATGCAAAAAAGCAAAATGGCTGTCTGGGGAGGCCTTACAAATAGCTGTGAAAAGAAGAGAAGCGAAAAGCGAAGGAGAAAAGGGAAGATATAAGCATCTGAATGCAGGGTTCCAAAGAATAGCAAGAATAGATAAGAAAGCCTTCTTTAGCGATCAATGCAAAGAAATAGAGGAAAACAACAGAATGGGAAAGACTAGGGATCTCTTCAAGAAAATCAGAGATACCAAAGGAACATTTCATGCAAAGATGAGCTCGATAAAGGACAGAAATGGTATGGACCTAACAGAAGCAGAAGATATTAAGAAGAGATGGCAAGAATACACAGAAGAACTGTACAAAAAAGATCTTCATGTCCCAAATAATCACGATGGTGTGATCACTGACCTAGAGCCAGACATCCTGGAATGTGAAGTCAAGTGGGCCTTAGAAAGCATCACTATGAACAAAGCTAGTGGAGGTGATGGAATTCTAGTTGAGCTATTCCAAATCCTGAAAGATGATGCTGTGAAAGTGCTGCACTCAATATGCCAGCAAATTTGGAAAACTCAGCAGTGGCCACAGGACTGGAAAAGGTCAGTTTTCATTCCCATCCCAAAGAAAGGCAATGCCAAAGAATGCTCAAACTACCACACAATTGCACTCATCTCACACGCTAGTAAAGTAATGCTCAAAATTCTCCAAGCCAGGCTTCACCAATACTTGAACCGTGAACTTCCTGATGTTCAAGCTGGTTTTAGAAAAGGCAGAGGAACCAGAGGTCAAATTGCCAACATCCGCTGGATCATGGAAAAAGCAAGAGAGTTCCAGAAAAACATCTATTTCTGCTTTATTGACTATGCCAAAGCCTTTGACTGTGTGGATCACAATAAACTGTGGACAATTCTGAAAGAGATGGGAATACCAGACCACCTGACCTGCCTCTTGAGAAATTTGTATGCAGGTCAGGAAGCAACAGTTAGAACTGGACATGGAACAACAGACTGGTTCCAAATAGGAAAAGGAGTTCGTCAAGGCTGTATGTTGTCACCCTGTTTATTTAGCTTATATGCAGAGTACATCATGAGAAACGCTGGGCTGGAAGAAACACAAGCTGGAATCAAGATTGCTGGGAGAAATGTCAATAACCTCAGATATGCAGATGACACCACCCTTATGGCAGAAACTGAAGAGGAACTCAAAAGCCTCTTGATGAAAGTGAAAGAGGGGAGTGAAAAAGTTGGCTTAAAGCTCAACATTCAGAAAACGAAGATCATGGCATCCGGTCCCACCACTTCATGGGAAATAGATGGGAAACAGTGGAAACAGTGTCAGACTTTATTTTTCTGGGCTCCAAAATCACTACAGATGGTGACTGCAGCCATGAAATTAAAAGACACTTACTCCTTGGAAGGAAGGTTATGACCAACCTAGATAGCATATTCAAAAGCAGAGACATTAATTTGCCAACAAACGTCCGTCTAGTCAAAGCTATGGTTTTTCCTGTGGTCATGTATGGATGTGAGAGTTGGACTGTGAAGAAGGCTGAGCGCCGAAGAATTGATGCTTTTGAACTGTGGTGTTGGAGAAGACTCTTGAGAGTCCCTTGGACTGCAAGGAGATCCAACCAGTCCATTCTGAAGGAGATCAGCCTTGGGATTTCTTTGGAGTGAATGATGCTGAAGCTGAAACTCCAGTACTTTGGCCACCTCATGCGAAGAGTTGACTCATTGGAAAAGACTCTGATGCTGGGAGGGATTGGGGGCAGGAGGAGAAGGGGAGGACAGATAATGAGATGGCTGGATGGCATCACTGACTCGATGGACATGAGTCTGAGTGAACTCTGGGAGTTGGTGATGGACAGGGAGGCCTGGCGTGCTGTGATTCATGGGGTCGCAAAGAGTTGGACACGACTGAGTGACTGATCTGATCTGATCTGAGAAAAATTGAAAAATAAATATTTGTTGGACGAATAGGTATCTCTTATATGTGTGGCTTTGGATTATACATAAAGAATGCAAACAAAGTGATATGGACTCTACCCTGAATAAACCTTTAAATTGGTAAGACTTGTATACAGGAAACACATATACTCTGTAAGAAGCAGAAGGTGCTATTTCTTTAAAGAGATAAGGCTATCTCATGTATGCATGCTATGTCGTTTCAGTCATGTCGGACTCTTTGCAACCCCATGTACTGTAGCCCGCTAGGCTCCTCTGTCCATGGGATTCTCCAAGCAAAGATACTGGGGTGGGTTGCCATATCCTCCTCCAGGGGATCTTCCCAACCCACGAATGGAACCCACCTTTCTTAGGTCTCCTACATTGGCAGGTCGGTTCTTAACACTAGCGCCACCTGGGAAGCCCTAGGGCTATGTCCCTCATAAGGAAGGGATCACGGAGGAGGCAGAGTTTGACTTGGGCCTTGAATTGCTGCAATGATTTGGACTTGAGACGGGGAGGGAACATGCCAGGAGGAACTCTGGTGTGAAATGGCACATAAGTGTGCAGACACTGGTTGGTAGGGAATGGAGAAGCCAGGGAACATTTGTGACCAGGGAAATGATATGGTCAGGGTTGTGGTTGGGGCAGAGTAATCTGTAGGAATTGTGTATAGGAGACTGGAAAGATTGGAGGTATGGGAATGGACATCCTTCAGGTCCCTGGAAATGGGGGGCTGAAGCTTGGGACTAGGTCAGGGCTGAGAATAAAGGTCTGGGGATCTCCTCTTCCTAGGGTTCCTACTTGAGAAACCCTGAGAACAGTAGTGGACCAGGATAGGTCCTGGGCTTAGGGTGATGGCATGCAGAAGGCCAATTTATATATTAAACATCCTGCCCAACATCTGGCATGTCGAAAAAAGCACCTAAGGTAAGGCCTGTGGACATGTGGGAAGTCAAAGTGTAGAGAATGATAGATGATGGAGCATTCCAGTGTATATGAAGGCTAAGAGAGAAGCAAGGATTAAGTGAGCTGCCTTTAAACCTGGGTACATTTGGACCTTTAAATTTTTTTTTTTTTTAATTGAAGGATAACTGTTTTACAGTATTGAATTGGTTTCTACCAAACATCAACACGGACCTTCTTCAATAGTCGTCTTTCTTGGCCTAAAGAAACTCAGGAGTCCCAACTCTAAATACACTGTCACGGCCTGCATTCTTGGTAAAGGGGTGTTTCAAGCTACTTTGTTTTGTGAAAGCCCCTGTAACTAAGGAGGCTGTCTCTACCCCGTGCTTGTTGAGGGTCTCATGGGTCGGGAACCCAGAGAGCCCAGTGAAGTTGTTACTCAAGTTATCCCGTCTTTACCTCGACACGAAGATAGGGAAAGTTCTGGGTGTCCATCTGGCTGCCTCTCCAAGGAGGAACTTGGCACCGTTCTCTAAACGGCAGGGCGAGCGGGCAAGAGAAAGCAAGTCAGGGTATGAATAGCGCCCCTGTGGGTAGTCCGAGTTACGGCTCCCACCCACCAGGCTTTTCCCTCAAACCCGGGAAAGCGGGGATTATGGAGCTGGCGTCGGCCCCCAAATAGAGCTGGAGGAGCTCGGAGGAAAGTCGGAGCCTCTCTGCGCTCCTCGTTACCCGCGCGCTCCTTCCCTGGGGATACTCGGGGTCATCACTCAGGAGCTGGCTCTCCTCTCCCCAGTCCCCCGGGGTCGAGCAGCGGGCCAGGGTCAGGGGCGTGTGGGGAGGGCGGGGGGATAGCTCCGCGGCCGAGAACAGAGGGGTCCAGGGAATCCCGCGAAGCCTCCAAGCGCATCCCGGCCGGGGCGCCCCGGGCTTTCCCCGCCGCCCCGCGCGCGGCGCCCGCGGGGCCGCGGACCCTCCGGCTCAGCGGAGCCGGAGCCGCGGAGGGAAGCAGGTGGGTGTGGAGCCCGCCCGGGGCAGCCGGGAGCGGCGGGCGCGCGAGGGGTGTGGGAGGCGCCCGCCGAGGTGTGGGCGGTGCCCTCCCGCCGGCGCCCCGGGGCCGCGCCCCGAACACCCCGGCGCTGTCCCTGCTCGAGCGCACCGCTCCCGCGCCGCCTGGCCAAGCCCGGGTGTCCCCGGCGGTACCCCGCCAGCCGCACCGAACCACCCGGGCCCGCCGCCAACCTCGAGAGCTGCGGGCGCCCAGGAAGAGGAGGAGAAGGCGGCGGCGGCGGCGGCCGCCGCTCCAGTCCGCGGGCGCGCGGAGCGCGGGAGGAGGCGGAGCGCGAGGCGGGGTGGCCGCGGGCGGGTGTGCGCGCCCGAGCCGGCGCCCCCGAGCGCCCCGCCTCGCCTCCCGCGCCCAGCCTCTCCCCGGCTCCGCCACAGACACACACCCACCAAGCACCCACCGCCCTGCGCCCCCGCCGGCCGCCGCGCCGCGGGCAGCCCGAGCGAGCGACAACTCCCCCGGCTGGAGCCGCTCGCCTTCCCGGCTCCTTCCGCGCGGCGAGCTGAGCCCGGCTCGATTTTTTTTCCTTTTCTATCCCAGCCCTCTCTGGTCTGGGCGCCGCCGGCGGCGGCAGGGGAATGGGGACCCGCGATGGGGAAGGGGGTGAAGATCTCTGAAGATTATTGTTCTTTTTAAGGATGCCTTAGCTTCCTTCCTCCCGCCGCCTCTCCGTTGAGCCTTCCTACTAGAGATCGTGAACCAGAGTCAGGCATGTAAAGAGAGGGTGGAAAAAAAAAAAAAAAAAAAAAAGGCAAGAGCTCCAGCCAGCCGGGGAGACCCTCCTCTCCGTGGAGGGGAGGGGGATTTCCAGCGACAGATCATTGGCGAAGGGGACCGTCGCGGGGAGAGGAGCCCCGGAGGGAGCGGGGAATCCCACAGCTCTTTGTGGAGCCCGAGCCGCCTGCCGAGCGGGGTCGGTGGGAGCTAGGTAAGTGGAGGGGGTATTACTGAGCCCCAAGGGGTCTTCCTTTAAGAATGAATCATTGCGGGCAGTCTAGCTAGAATTGAGTTGCTAAAGGAATTGGAAACTGCCATATGGCACCGAGTGGACTTACACACAAAGCTGTCTTAGCCCTAGAGGGTTATTAAATGCAAGGCTCCATCCCCGTGGGGAAGGCGCTCAAGTGTTAGCCCCCGAAAAGCTTCCCAGCTGGCTGCCTGGGAAGGGATGGGAGATGTTATTTCTAGGCGATGAGCTCTCCTTGCCTTCTGTTCGTTTGTTGATAAATGCCACACTCACATGCACACACTTGTGGGACCGGATTCGGGGAGTGTGATGTCTCTGATGTATGAACAGTCCTCAGAACACAGGGACGTGCATACATTCTGTTCTCCGAGCGACGCAAGGTCTCCGTTCTGTAGCTCACGGTTTCTGAGAGACAGAATGAGTCTCTAAGGAAAGAGCTTCATGGCTGTTTCCAACACACTCTGCTAGGGAACTCGGGAATACAGCTGCCCTGCATGGCACCAAAAGACACTTGACCATTTGTCTCATCCTTTGCTTCCAGTGCTTAATGACCATTTTCAAAATAGTATGCTGCCATCCATTTTCTCGAATTATGAGCATTTTTGTGTATTCATTCATAAAAATTGGCAGTGTGCAGTATGCAAAGACATGCCATGTAGGGATCATTTATAACTGCACAAGTGTTATAATAATAGATTACACTGAAAAATTTAGCATACACAGAGAGACCTTGGGTTCGTTTCATGCAGGTTCAGCATCCCTTCGAATCAAGTTATGCAATAATGTCAATATGTTAAATAACATTTCACATTTCTGTGTTTGCATTGATGGGGTTTGGAATTTTGAGGGGGATCTGATATTTTAAAGCTCAGCTCAAAGGGAAAACCAGGATTTATTATTGTTTTTAAATGTGTAGTATTGTGTGGGACAGAGGTCTCTTGGTTTATTTATCAAAAAGCATCAATTGAGATAATCACATTTCATAGAACAAGAGAAAGAGAAATTCTAGTCAAAAATCTAAAGTCTGTCAGTATTGAATAATTTACAGGAAGGGTTTTGAAAAAGTGTAACAGTCAAAAATTTAGGTAGGTATAGAATGAAGTTTTACTTTATTTCACTCTTTAGAGGGGTGTGTGTGTCAGTAAATATAAAGTTGTACAAAGCTTACTTGTCATACATGAACAAGCTCTACAGACATCTAGACTAAAGAGTTCTTGGTTCTTAAATTAATCAGAACTTAGTTCAGTAATTTGGTATGTCTATGCATTTGGTGTGTCTATTCATTTAATTGCTACCAGAGGTGGTGGTCTTAATGTAAGGCATAAATACGTGATTACTTGTGTGGCTGCATAGGGTTTCTGAGAATTTGGAAGACACGGTGTATCAACACCTTTTCCCCCAATGAATGAAAAGTAACCTCATCACCTAAAAGATTTATCAAGCCTCCACCACGTAAACATTCTACTCCCCTCCCTCATGCTGTCAGGTTCAGGCCAATTGTTTATCACAAATAAAATTGTGTCTAATGCACTTCTTTTTCTTTTCTGGCACAACTCAGACTCTTGGAGAAAGGAGTGAATCACTTGGCAGTTCTCTTTGTGTTCTTCCTCCTTTTAACCTTCACCTTGCCCTCTCCATGTTAGTGTTCCCCAACCTCTCTCATACACAGATACACACACCACTTCCAGAGAACAACTTCATTGCCTGCCCCTTTGACAATTCTAGTGTTTCTTTTCTTTTTCTCCTGTGTTTTTCTAAATAGAATCAATCCATGCATCTGTTGAAACTATTTTCAGTCTCACTTGTCTTCAAATCCCACAGTTGAGTTTTCCAGGCATACATGTTTGCTGAATATTCAGATGAGATTAGTGAAAATTACTACTTTGGCTGGTCTTCTCTGTTTGGCTTTTAAGTTTTCCTTGCTGATGCCTTGGAGCAGCTGTGAACATGAACTTGTCCTTGTCATTTCCAGTATGGTAACGAAAGTAAGTCTGTCTGCTAGAGAAATAAAATGAAAAGATAGGCAGGCTTTCAGTCACAGTGTTGGCAACTTTAAGAGCGTATCATATCTGTCTAGGTTTCTTACATATCTGCCTGTGTATCTGTGGAAAATAGTCTTTAAGCATTGAAAATTTTTTTCTTGAACTTATATCCGGCATTTTGGAATGGTGTTCAAAGAGACCGGTGTATGTGTGTATATATATATGCATGTATGTATATATATATGCATATATGTGTGTGTGTATATATATATATATATACACACATATATATACACTTCTTAGGAATTAGTCTCTCTAAGAGATAGACAATTTCAAGGAACTGATTACTTCCTTATAATTTATCAAGCAAAAATGCATTGGATCAGAATGGAATTATCTTGTAGATTTCCAGTTTTTATCAGTACTTTGTTTACTTTTGTAATATGTATATGTATGTGTGTATATATATTTGTGTGTGTATGTATCATAAAAGTTGATAGGGCATCTCCTCATGAACATTTTAAGATAAATATATAAAGATAAGACTTTACATTTACTTCAGAATGTAATATTATTTGAGATTTGCCTATATTTGTCAAGTGGATTTTACATAAAACTCTGATGCTTATTATTTTCATAAGGGCTTCAGAGGTGTGAGGAGTGTACATGCATTATATGTGATATATTTTAAGTTCAAAGAATTTTTTGAGGTAAGAGTTTGTGTCCTCATTACTCCTGAAGTGATATATTTTATAAAGCAGCACAGCCTTAAAATGTTTAGTCATATACTACAAGTATCGTTGTACTTGGAATCTGTAGCCCATTCTGTCTGGTTCTTTGCTTGTTTCCTCCTTGAGATTCTAATATATATATTTCCACTAACTCTTCACCAAAAATCCAGGTTTTCTGGCAAAAAGTCAAGAGTGTAAAACTTGGGGCTCCTTGGCTTGTGTAAGCCAAATCCTACTGTGTTATCTTTAAGGGGAAATTTCCTGTTCCGTAGGTGTAAATGTACCAATCTATGCCGTCGGACTTAATGCCATGTATCCAGTCACTAACTCATTCATTAATTTATTTAATATTCATTAGGTATGCATGTATTAGGTCTTCCCTGGTAGCTCAATCAGTAAAGAGTCTGCCTGCAATGTGGGAGATTTGGGTTCAATCCCTGGGTCAGGAAGATCCCCTGGAGAAGGAAATGGCAACCCACTCCAGTATTCTTGCCTGGAGAATTCCATGGACAGAGGAGCCTGGTGGGCTACAGTTCATGCGGTCACAAAGAGTTGGACTTGACTGAGTGACTAACACTTTCAGGTATATATAAGGAGATTACAATATAATGAACGCAAAAGAGATGGAAGACATAGTCCCTTCTCCTCAAGGGTTTTTTATAGTACAGATAGTAAAACTTGAATAAATAATTGAAGAATTGTAGGTAGAATTCAAAATCAGGGATCTGTTTCATATAGAGATACATTTCACGATTTCACACTTAATAAGTTAATTAAGGCAAATTTAGGAAGAGGATCATGAAAATTTGTTTCAGTCTATGCATTGGGGAATTACTGAAAATAATAGTAATATTATAATAATAACTTTTATTAAAAATTTAAAATAGAAATTAAAGCATTATTATTTTATATAAATATATTAAAATTTTAATATATTTAATATATATAAATATTTAAATAAAATATAAATAACATTATTTTATTTACATCAATAAAATTATTTTATTTTCATTATTATCTTTATAACACACAGTTGAGCCAAACACTTTTAAGTGTTTTATAAATACTAAATATTTTAATTCTCACAACCACCCTATGAGCCAGCTATCACTAATATGCTTTATTATATAGACAAAAAGTTAAATTACAGAGACTTTTCTGATTTAAAGTCACATAGGAAGTCAATGATACAGTCAAGCTTGAACCCAAGCATTCTGGCTTCACTTAACCACTATGATATTACTTATTAAGAAGTGTGATCACTGGCAGAATGAGAAAAGATGTTTGCAGCCCCTAGATTTATTTGGAGCTGCTGCTGTTGCTGCTAAGTCGCTTCAGTCGTGTCCGACTCTGTGCAACCCCATAAATGGCAGCCCACCAGGCTCCCCCGTCCCTGGGATTCTCCAGGCAAGAACACTGGAGTGGGTTGCCGTTTCCTCCTCCAATGCATGAAAGTGAAAAGTGAAAGTGAAGTCGCTCAGTCGTGTCCGACTCTTAGCGACCCCATGGACTGCAGCCTACCAGGCTCCTCCGTCCATGGGATTTTCCAGGCAAGAGTACTGGAGTGGGGTGCCATTGCCTTCTCCGTGTTTGGAGCTATATGCTCCCATTAAAGACTACTGTAGTTATTATGACAAAGGATGCTTGGAAAATACTAAAAGTAGGGACTTCATTTTAAATAGGAAAAAAATCCGAAACTTTCATTATGAATTTGAAATAAGAAGGTAGTTTAGAGGCTGATTTTAAAAAGATGAGTAGAATTTTCTCAGAATTAATGCTTAAACATTAGGAAGTACTGCCCTTATAGTGACCATAGAGACTAACGCTGGCTGAGACAGTTAATCTGACTGTTCAGTTTCTACTGATAGTTTATTTTTAGTTTTAGGTTTTTTTAAGTGAATTATTTTGAGTATAGTATTGTAAATATTTTTACTTTATTTTTATAATTATATATTCATATATTGAAAAGAAATTGTTAGTTTTGAATACAAGTTTCTTTTTTTTTAACCAAGTTAATATTCTTTTATTCTAGCATTTTATTTTATTTTTTTTAATTTTATTTTGAATACAATTTTCTATGTCCCTACTTTTTCTTCTGTAAAATGTTCCCTTAATATATTGATAGAAACTGGAATATAGTCACTTGATAGATTTGCTTTCTACTATATTGTCTAGAGTGCATTTATTTTGTTAAGTGATAAATAACTGTAATAAAACCAGAAAAGCACAAATCAAATCATAAATTAATGAGATTTTCATCAAGAAAAGTTTTTATAACATTTAAATCTCTTTCTAAATATCCACTGTGTCTTTTTATGTGAAAAATACCATCTGGATTAAATTTGGAAGATAAAATGGCTAAATATTGCCTGCAGGATGCCATACAATCAAATATTTAGATACATCATCATGACTGAATGGCATTTTTATTTTTCTCATAGATGTTAGGTCTCATAGACCCACCCAGCCCCACTGAATAGATAATTCTAACCTACAATTGGCTTGGAGCTTAAAAGTTGATCTTAAAAGTTTGGTTTTTTTTGAAACTTGTAATACATTGATACAAACAGTACTTTAGATGATGCTTTGGTCTCCAGATCAATCTACAAATACCATTTAATCAATAATGTACCTGAAGTATAGTACTGTTAGTACTAAAAATGCAGCCATTATATATAGGGATATTCCCAGGGAATAATTAAATTTAAATATTATTTATGGACTGCTGCTTCTGTGCAGGGTTCTTTTAGGATACAGAGTAAAACAGTACTGACTGGACCCACAAGGAGGAGAGAAAATTGAGAGAATTGTATGTAACTGACTTCAACATTAGGCAGAATGAGGAACACTTGATACTATTGGTATAGGCAAAATGTTGAATAATTGATTCAGAGTTCTATGCAGAGAGCCAAGGACTACATACTTCTCAAGATTTTCATTTGTTATTTCATCCTTAAGTTATCTAGTGAGCCCCTTCTCTGTGTCAAGTCCTAAGTTAGGTGTTGGAGACATAAATATGAGTAAAAGACATCATACACAGCCTACACATGTAGACATATAAGTCATAACAAAATGTCATAAAAGCTATTGGTGGAGCAGGATGGCAGTTCAGTTGAGTAGCTGCCTGACAGGAGCATCCCCAGAGTAAAAAAATGTATGTATATATATGATTTCTTTGAATTCATAGATGTATGTGATCATGATTCTCTACTCCATCATACCCAATGTCCCCTTTATAGCAAGTAATATTTGGTAATGCCCCTTTTACTTTCCTGGAATGATATTTACAGATCGTATAACGTACCTACACATGTTTAATGTCTTAAAAATCAATATAAATTTCTATCTGTAATAGAAAAAATAAAAGGAAAGCAGCTTATGCAAATTTCAAGTCTATCAATATGTATACGCTTAGTATACTGCACTAAAAGGTGTCATAAAGCAGTCAGATGCTTGCTACTTACAAGTGCATAAATTTGGATTTCAGAGAAAATATCCAACTGAATATTAGTGATACTTTTGGAAATTTGGCATTTTGAGATAAAAATGAAGTAAATATCTTCATTGAGTGTGACAGCTGCCATTGCAAACAGATGTGGGTGTCCTGTATCAGGGAATCAGTTGATATGAGCAGCATTATAGTGGATGATGTGACTTTTCAAAATGGTGAGCAGATCCTGGTGAAGTTCTAAATATGGTAGTTACATCATTAAAACATTCCTATGGAAAAATATTTTGTATTCAGCAAGGTTAGAATCTAGTCAAATAATAATAAGCAAGTTTTTCATTTATGTAAGTGTCTGATGAAAATGTAAAATAATGGAGAACACCGAATTTCTACCCACATTGAATTTCTTGCATTCCTGGGCCTTGTCATCCAACTACTTAACAGTTTGGAAGAGTTGTCCCAAAAGATTGTATTAATCCCATTTAGCAACACTGATGATAACTATATTCTCCCATTGACAGGAGCCACTCCAATTCTAATGCATAGTTAAGCTATTTTGAAAAATCAGACTCCACTAAGTTTTTAGTAAGAAGTTAAGTTTGGAGGACTACATAATAAACAAAATAAACAGAAAAAATTCAACCCTGTGTATTTCTAGGCTCTAGAAACAAGCTAATAGTAGCTACAATATGTGAGGCTGACTAATCTGATCATAACTATGAGAGTTTCATTTTTTACATGGGAGTGTCAGACAAGACTTAAGAGTTGACGTGACATCTAAGCTAATTTTTAAGAGATGAGTAAGCACTCTCCAGGCTCAAAAGAGGCAGATGGACAACACTTTAGGGAGAGGTAACAGCCTAGAATGAACTTTTTGGCCAAGCCAATACTTTCTTAGCCCATTTCTTACTGGTATAAGTTTGGATGTTTTGAGGTTGTTTTATTGTCACTAGGAACTAGCCTCCTAATTTCTTTGACAATAAAATTCCCTCAAAGTCTTCATAGCTTTCTTATCTATTTGCTGTCAGTTACACCACTAACTACCACGTAAGTTCTTTCCTATTTATAATTCTTGAACTTGCCTCATTTCTTTGCTCATGTCTCAACCCCACTGTGTCTCACGTGGTTATTTTAGGGTCATCTGAAGCAACAGGCTTGGGTCCTTATGTTTGTGTTAGTCACTCAGTTGTGTTCGCTCTGCAACCCCATGGACTGTAGCCTGCCAGGCTTCACTGTCCATGGAATTCTCCAGGCAAGAATACTGGAGTGGGTTGCAATTTCCTCCTCCAGGGGATCTTCCCATCCAGGGATCGAACCCTGGTCTCCTGCATTGCAGGCAGATTCTTTACTTTCTGAGTCACCAAGGAAACCTGTGGGTGCTTAGGTAACTTCATTAATCAGATCTTTGCTGCAAGGCTGATTCTCTTTGTCTAACTGGGAAGTGTTAACTGACATGTGTTATTCAAAGTGTTTTTCAGTGTCATTCTTCACCATTAGAGTCCCTGAAGCAGTGAATTGTTTCAGCTTTGTAGTCGTATACTTCTGAAATTTGGTTATTTGCCCTTATTTCTGTTCTCAAACTAGCCAATTCTTTCATTAGCTCATCCATTATCTTGTAATACCTTGGTATAGACAGTGAAGAGCAACCATCACATACTAACTAGCATTCTGGCTCTTTCCAACCATATCCTCTACAGCTATAGATCTGGCCTCTAAGTTAGCATAGTTTTGCCACAGCATAACAGGGTTCCAGGTCTCTGGTCTCTGTTTCCTTGTCAATGGCCAATACTACATAATCAGATTTTTGTTATGCAGCACCCACTTCAAGGTGTCCATTTCAGAATAATTTGTGATGATGCTAGTTCCTGTTATGAACCAAACTGTTAGTGGCCAAACATAATGTGTGTTTATTTCTCACCTGCATAACAGTCAAATGGAGAGAGGGTGAAAGTGAGCATGCATTGAAAAGACATCAACTTCTTAGACAGCCTGGCTCAACTGTGACAACCACAACACTTCTAGTATTCCACTGATGGCAGCCAGTCACATGCATGGCCCACCTAGGTGCAGGGGACTGGGGACTGTTATCCCTGACTTAATAGGAATGTCGTAGTAACAACTCATTCTTACAAAATTGAAACCCAAGCTTAGGTAGACAGCTGTTCCCTACTGTTGTCTTCTTCCTCCAGAATAAATTAGGGGGAGAAAGGGTTTAAATTACATTCAGTCACTAGTTAATCCATGCTATGGATGGCATCTCCCCCATCTACTCTTGTCCTGTCTTTGGGTCTTGACCCTGACTTCCAGAACTACCACACGTTTTCCTTCATTCTCTAAAGCAGGGGTCCCCAACCTCTGGAATCTAATGCCTGGTGATCTGAGGTGGAACTGATATAATAATAATAGAAATAAAGTGTAAAATAAATGTAATATACTTGAATCTTTCCAAAACCATCCCTCCCTGCTCCATGGAAAAATTGACTTCCATGAAACCGGTTCCTGGTGCTGAAAGGTTGAGGACCACTGCTCTAAAACATTGTTAGTATAAGGGTCTTGTAGATAACAGACTCTGGCTGAGTGCTTTGGGATGAAGGATGGTAATTATACCATAGACAAAAAGAAAACTAATTCTAATCAAATGTTAAATGTCACTGCTCTTAGAAATATATTTACCATTTCTCATCATGGGGGTTTGCTCACTGGCCCAGATTTGTTTGGCGTCCAGATACCAGCCATTTGCCAGGCCTTTCTCTTTCTCTAGACTCTTCTTCACATCTCTTTGTATAAAATTTTCCCTCTATCCATTCCCAAGGTGCCAGTGGACTTGGTGTGCAAGTCCACAAAGGGATTTGCCTGTAATAATCGATTGTCCATGATGTTTCCCAAGACAAAGCAGTGGTTCTTTCTTGAAGAGGATGTATTGCTTTCTCATAGTCCAACTGGCATGAGATTGTAGCCAGATTACACAAAATTGGTCTTTACCCTCAATGGGCTTAGAGTCTATCAGAAGGCAAATGTAAGAACGCCCCAGTTTCTTCTCTAGTGGCCAAGTATAGTGATTCTGCCCTGGCTCAAACAGTCCGTGTTTCCTTATGAACTATTTGGAAGGGAAAGGTGATGGGCAGAGGCAAGATTCCTGAAGGTGAAAGGGTGAGGGTGGCATTTCTGAAGTGAAGAATGGCATGTAGGCTGTGGTTTTGCTGAACTAGGGGAACTGGGCCATTCCGCTTCCATTATTACCCAGAGATACTTTGATTTTCTGATTCTAATCACTGGGTTTATTTTCTGCAGACTCCAGGACTTGAGCTATTTGGTTCTTTTCCCACTCTCTCCTTTTGTTTTCCAGCAGTGAGCACTCAGTATGTCAGAATAAGAGGATCCTAAAAGGAGATCAACCAGGTCGGTAAACGTGGCATCTAGAGAAAGTGGAGACAGATGGCAGATTGTGCTGGGTAGGCAGGAAGTTAGACTGATGGAGTACTGGGTGAATGGGGGAAGTCCTGACCACATAGGGGAGAGGTCTTCTGGGAACAGGGAAGATTTGGAGATTTAGACAGACAGGGGCAGGCAAGGCAGGCAGGATTAGAGTGACCCAGCCATAGGATCAAATGCTTTAAAGTTTAGGAAGAGGTCTGTCTTAAGTAGCTAGCAAGAGTTCAGACCAATTGAGACATAGGTCTGTGTTAGGAAAACCACGTGATGGTCATGTAATTAACTCAGGGATTCAGACACAGTGGGGAGGACCATTTCCTGTACCATCATCAAATTACCAACATCTCTTTCTGAACTTCTACTAAAGCTTACTACCAGGACTCTTAGTGCCTCTTCTTATCCTTTCAATCCATTTGTTCTTTGGTTTTTTGATAAAAGGCAAATCTGATCGTATCACTCATCCATCTAAAACCCTTAAATGATTTCCCGCTTTTCTTAGGGTAAAGCCCTAAATCTTTAACTTGGGGGCTACTATATTTCTCCTTCATTTTGAAAACATCACTAGTATAAACTTGTTCATAACAGGCTCTGGTCAGTCTGCCCCTGGCTGCCAGTGTCATCTCAGGCCCACACGCCCCTCCTTTGCTGCTACAATTTCTGGTTTTCTTTTCGTTCCCCTCAAGTGTCTGGGATTCCCTGCCCTGAGGCCTGCACAGATAGTTATTCAGATGCTTTCTTCCAGTTTCTTAACTCTTCCTCATGTCTCTCATATCTGGTCAGAAGTCACTTGTTCAAAGAAATCTTCGTGGAGTCCCAGAATATAGCATGTTTCTTCAATCTTCTCTTTTCTAGCTGTTTTCTATTTTCCCTTAAAAAAATCATACTTTTAGTTAAAAAACTTTTTTTTCAGACTATATTTGCTTTATAGTGTTGTGTTAGTTTCTACTGTACAGAAAAATGAATCACCCATGTGTATACACATGTGTGAAAGTGTCAGTCATGTCTGACTCTTTGTGACCCTATGGACTATAACCAGTCAGGCTACTCTGTTCATGGCAAGAATACTAGAGTGGGTAGCCATTCCATTCTCCAGGGGATCTTCACGACCCAGGGATTGAAGCCAGGTCTCCCGCATTGCAGGCATTTTGTTTACCATCTGAGCCACCAGGAAAATCCCCATGTACACATGTATCATCTCCCTTTTGGACTTCCTTCCCATTCAGATCACCACAATGCACTAAGTAGAGTTTCCTGTGCTATACAGTAGGTTCTTATTAGTTATCCATTTTTACATAGTATTGGGGCTTCCCAGGTGGCGCTAGTGGTAAAGAACCCGCCTATCAATGCAGAAGACATAAGAGACTTGTGTTTGATCCCTGGATTGGGAAGAGCCCCTCGAGGAGGGCATGGTAACCCACTCCAGTATTCTTTCCTGGAGAATCCCATGGACAGAGGAGCCTGGCAGGCTATACAGTCCATAGGGTCGCAAAAGAGTCAGATATGACTGCAGATGTGTTAATCCCAATCTCGCAATTGCTTCCACCTTCCCTTCCCCTTGGTATCCATACATTTGTTCTCTATGTCTGTGTCTCTATTTCTGCTTTGTAAATAGAATCATCTGTACCATCTTTCTAGATTCCACATATATGCATTAATATACAATGTTTTTCTCTTTATGATTTACTTTACTCTGTATGACAGTCTCTAGCTGTTTTCTCCTTTGTAGCATTTACCCCAATTCTGCTGTTAAATTGTGGGTAATTACTTGTTGAATGTCATTTTCCTGTGTGAGAATATCACTTCAATAAAGACAGGGAACTTCTTTCTTCTTCACTACTTTATTTGTCATACCTCTGCACCTCCAGGTGCGTAGCTGATGCTCATTGTTTATTTGTTGATCCAATGGTGGAGCCACAAATGGTGGATGGAACTGGGCCCTGAGTTAGGTTCTAGGTCACCAAACAGCACCGAGAGCGCAGTTACTAAGAACTGCGGGCCGGGGTTGGGCAGAGCAGGACGGGAGCAAGTCTGCCTGGTGATGAACTGCCACCCATTGTTGTTCAGTTGCTAAGTGGCGTCCAACTTTTTGTGAGCCCATGAACTGCTGCATGCCAGGCCTCTCTGTCCCTCACTATTTCCCAGAGTTTGCAGAAGTTAATGTCCATTGAATCGGTGATGCTATCCAGCCATCTCATCCCCTGCTGCCCTCTTCACCTTTTGCCTTCAATCATTCCCAGCATCAGGGTCTTTTCCAATGAGTCGACGGTTTGCATCAGGTGGCCAAAATATTGGAGCTTCAGCTTCAGCGTTAGTTCTTCCAGTAAGTCCTCAGGATTGATTTCCTTTAGGATTGACTGGTTTGATCTTGCTATTTTACACCCACATAATGTTCACATTCTTCTTGACAAGGGTCAGGTGGTCCTAGAAGCTGGGATAGAGGAGAGTTTGTAAACGGAGGTCCGTGGTTTGCCACTGCTAAGGATGGAGGCGGTAGAATGAGATCCAGACAAGGCAGAACATGGTACTTCCAATAGAATTTGTCTCTCACCCCTATTTCAGAACATACTTAGCCTCATAACTTTATAGAAGTCTGGCTAGACCAGTGTTCTCCAATAGAATTTGATGTGATATATAGGAAAAATCCTATATTTGTGCTCACCAGTAGTAGCCACTAGCCACATAAGCTGTCAGACTCTTGAAATTGACTTGTAAGACTGAGAAATTCAGTTTTAAATTTAAATAGTCACCTGTAGCTGCTGGTTATGAGTCAGTGCTAGTGCTGAGCTAGAGTATTATTAGCATGAATTACTTTAGGAAACCCCAAGCTTCAAAAGCAATGTGGTTTAAATTCTAGAAATAATCCATTTATAACCAGTGTTGGCCTCCAGTTAACCACGTATTAACATGTCTGGAGTCCAGTGCCTGTTTTGACACTGATGAAGTTCTTCCAGTACATTCTAGCAAAGGATCTCTTGCGTCTTGTTTCTATCCATAGGAATTGTTCTTATTGAAGGCATTTCTTCCTCTATGTGAACTGGACAAAATGGAAAATATTATAGAAAAGTAGAACGTTATCTTTGTAAGTACCAGTGTAATGTGACCTTAAATGCTTTCTCACACCAACATTTTCCAACTTGGATTTTTTTTTTTTCTTTTTTTGTTCCCTTGCCTTTTCTCTCGCTCTCTTTCCTCTGTCCTTATTTCCTTTCTAACCTCTAAAATGACAGATGTGACACTGTGTCTTTTAGCAAGTTCCTTTACTTTCACGTATTGATTTCTTTATTTTGTGCTTATTTACAAAATCTGTTTTATCGGTTCAGATCATTAACAAAGAGCAGTTCAGTTCATTAGCAAAAAAAAAAAAAAAAAAAGGATCTGAAATGGTGATAGCTCTTTACAGGCCAGTTGATACATTTTGGGAGTGTTAACAGATATAATAATTTCAGTATTTAATATGTAAAAAAATGTAAGGTGAACACTGAACTGTTTCTTTCTTTTTTTTTTTTCTTCTTCACAGCTCTCACCTAGATAACATTATAGTCTTTCTTAATCCTTTGAGAGTTCTCATGGGACTGGATCTCTTGAATTCTTATCCTGTGTTTCACAAATGAAAAGCTTTCCAATAAGCTAATACCAGAAGAAGCAAGTGGTGTTTAGAAGGAAAAAGTCTGAAACATAACAGTAAAGTAACATTTGGAAAGAGATGATCCACTGTTAGCCCTTTTTCCTAGTCTGTATAGAACAAATGTGTCTAGGGGCTTTTGTGCTAAATGTCTCCAGTTCATAAAATCACAATTATTAATCAGACTCTCATTAAATATTAATTTACTTTGGAGATAAATGTCATTTTAAATTTGGAATCCTAGTCTTTTCTAAATCTAAGGAGAGCATTTTCATTAGGTTTTGTAGAAATGAGTGCACATAGAAAGCTTAGAAGCTATTAAAAACCTACTTCTTAAACTTCTAGTTTTATTCAGGCCCAGCAAAATACTTGGTTTCCAGCATAATAAACATAGTTTGTACTCATGTATATATTCAGCTGAAGTATAACATTATACTGAGAGTTTTTGCCTTTATTTTTAATCCAGGGAGCCATTTTCTTGCAGGCATTTTATGGCATTTGGAACACAGTACTTGATATGTAGTAGGTGTGCGGTAAATATTGTTGAATGAATGAATTAAATAATTCATCATATTCATTAATTCATTTAAGATCTTAAAGAGTTTTCTAAATTTCAAATGGTGGCTAAGGCTACCAGTCTCATAAATTAAGACTGTATTCTACAAAGCCTCATGAATTAAGACTTCTTCATCACTGGCTGGTATTGCACACCTCTCTCTTCCTTACATCAGTATGTTCAAATCAGGTAGGAAGGCTTAATTAGGTTTAAGATAGTTAAGTTCATGATATTTTCTGAGCCTGTAAACAGGAGATACAAGAGACATGGGTTCAATCCCTGGGTTTGGAAGATCCTAGTAGGAAATGGCAACTCACTCCAGTATTCTTGCCTGGGAGATCCCATGGACATAGGAACCTAATGGGCTACAGTCTTTGGTGTCTAAGGGTTGGATACGACTTAGTGACTAAACCACCACCAACAACCACATACAACACATGCTAAAAGCACAAATCCAAAATTTTCTGTAATTTTGTTGCAGTAATCCAATGAGTTTTTTGAGAACAAGGGTGCCTTTACACAATTTTGTACCTCCTGCACGCAGTATATATCTTAATAGCCAAGGAACACATTGTTTTGAAAGGAGGGGGATGAGAAAGGAATCATGGATCTAAATCAGTATGTGTTATTTGAAGCTATGATCTCCTATTCTGACTGTTATTGGAATAGTAGAAATTACAGATTTATGTTGTATTCAGGAATCATTAATAATTAGGTTCAACTCATCAGTATTTATACATTTAACTGGGTGTGAAATAGCTAGATGTCTCCTGCTTCACATCGTTCTAATTGTATATTTATTTCTGAAGCTCTAAGGTGTCAGGGTCTAGTGGAAAGAACATGGATTGGGGAACTAAGAGACTTGGCCTCTAGTCTTGATGCTGAGTGGACCCTGGAAAGATCATTTAAACTTACCAACGTTGCTCTTTCAAATATTGTGAATTTTATATTTTTAACATTTAAAAAAATATTTTAAAGCATCCATCTTGACGGTGGATCTCAATACTGAGATAAATAGCATCACTTTTAAAGCCACACACTAAAATTTATGTTCAGTTTTGTGAAAATTTATAACTGTGGAAATAATTGCCATCCCAACCATATCCACAAGAAAATTATTCCATAATATATTTTATACATCTAAGCTAATAGATAGACATAGTCTTACAGGAATTATATGAGATTCATTCTTTCCTTCTGTATTGTGCTAAAAATATTGCACAATATTGGTCTCATATTTCTATATATTCATTGAATTGAGGCACTCAGAATCATGCCATTCAAGGAAAACCCCCAGAATCTTAGAAGATTAAGAGCATGGGCTTTGAGTTGAGACATTGCTGGGCTGGTGTCCTGGAACAAACATTTAGTGTTTAGGTCATCTTGAACAAGGTACATACATTTTGGAACCTCAGTTTCTTTATCTATAAATCAAAGATACTAATCTTCCCCACAGGGAGGATTGAGAATTAATGAGAATTCTCATGAGAATTAAGTGGAATAAGCACAGTGGCTGTGTATAATAATCCCTCAATATGTGGTAGGTGATAAAAATGCTAATTATTAACCAAAGTCACAAAGCAAATGAGATCATAACTTTGGCTGTCCTTCAGCTACAACTCCAAGAACATCCCTACCTTCTAGGAAATACAGTTTTTACTTAGGGACAATTTGAACTTAAGCTGAAACAAAATTCAAATGGCAAATCTCAAACCTGTAGCAATAGCTGATTTTACACTGACATTCCCTTTTATTCAGTGGTCAGAGGAGACTGGTCAGCTGCAGTTCATAGGATCCCAAAGAGTTCGACATGACTGAAGCGACTTAGCATGCACTCCTGCCCTTTTATTATCCTGACTACCTGAGGCTTGCAAAGGTGAAAGAGAGTGTTTTAAATATCTCCATCTCTAAAACCTGTATAACTAGTTTTTTTCTTAAAGAAAAAAATAATAGAATAACATTAAAGAAAAACTGAAAAAGGTGAGGAAATTCATAATTTCACCACCCTTAACCACTCTACTCCTTTTAGTGAAAACAATGACTTTGCTTTATTTATGAATATTTTCACTCTTCGCTCAGGTTACCGTCCCAATTATACTGTTGCAGCCGTAATTTTTCTGACTTTTCCACACTGTTTTCCACATTATTTATTTCAAGACTGTTTCATCTGGTACAAGTCACATCATCTCAGGGCTTCAGTCGGTCCATCTGCGGTCCCTAATTGTCACATGTGTATTTTTGAAAATGTTGATGGAATACAATGAGCTCATTTTTTCTGCATTAGATGCTTTGATATTTTCTTATCAATTTGTGCTAAATTATATTATTAGCAGTAAATTTAACATCCTAAGAATCATAGATGCTAGTAGGTCAGCCCATCCATCTGGCTTACATTCTTACCATTAATTATTTATTATCCTTGTAGCTCCCTAGCATTTTCTACAACAGAGACACATGGTAGATTGAGAAAGAGGGCAGAGGTACAGGGAGGAATATTTATAAAGTGCCATACACAGATGGATGCTTAGTAAATACTGTTTAATGATCCTCACTGATGACAAAGGCAGATGGAAAACATTATTCATAAGGGATGCGGACGTGGATGTTTATAGTCCAATGAACCTCTTCCCTTTTTTATTTAATGCACAAGGGAGGGGGTAAATCAAGCATACAATTATTTGTGACACATTCTGATGTTTTAAATTGGATTCATTAATGAAGGGTACCATTGATTTGTTAGAAGCTGTTTTTTTTTTTTTTAATGCTAGAATTGAGAACACAATATTTTGAATATGCACCATGAGGAAAAGAAGTAAGGGTATCAATGGATGTGGCCACACTGAGAATCCAAAGGTTAATTTGTGCAGTCGTCTGCTTTGAGTCTGAAGACATGGCCACCTATACATTGTGATTTGAATACCTTGGGAAAGGTTTCTGCCTTTCACCTTAAGTTATTTTCCCAGCACAAATACTGGCCTGCTTGTATTTCCATTCCTATAGAGTCATTCCTTTGATTATTGTTATTTTTTAAATTTCGGTATGGCAAAAACCATCACAGTATCTCAATAATGAAGGGGACAACAGAGGATGAGATGGTTGGATGGCATCACTGAATCAGTGGACATGAGTTTCAGTAATCTCCAGGAGTTGGTGATGGACAGGGAGGCCTTGTGTGCTGCAGTCCATGGGGTCACAAAGAGTTGGACACGACTGAGTGACTGAACTGAACTGAATTGTCCTCCAATTAAAATAAATTAGTTAAGAAAGAAAAATAAGGTAAAAAATTTTTAAAAAGAAAAAAATATTTATTTTTAATTGAAGGACAGTTGCTTTTCAATACTGTGTTAGTTTCTGCCATACATCAACATGAATCAGTCATAGGTATGCATATGTTGCCTGCCTCTTGAACCTCCCTCCCACCTCCCATCCCACCCCACCCCTCACAGAGCCCTGGTTTGAGTTCCCTGAGTCATACAGCAAATTCCCACTGGCTATCTATTTTACAGATGGAGTGAATATATCTCTCCATTTGTCCCACTGTCTCCTTCCCCTACCCCTCGTGTCCATAAATCTGTTTTCTGTCTGCATCTCCAGACGCCCTGCAAATAGGTTCGTCAGTACCATCTTTCTAGATTCCATATATAAGCATTAAAATGTACTATTTATTTTTCTCTCTATGACTTACTTCACTCCTAGAGCCTATTATACACAGTGAAGTAAGTCCTGTGATTATTCTTTGTTGTCGTTGGTTAGTCATTAAGTCGTGTCTGAGTCTTATGTGACCCCGTGGACTGTAGCCCACCAGGTCCCTCTGTCCATGAGACTTCCCAGGCAAGAGTATAGGAGTGGGTTGCCATTTCTAAGAGATCTTCCTGATCCAGGGATTGAACCCATGTCTCCTGCATTGAAGGCTGATTCTTTACCACTGAAGCCCTGATTAAGCTTTACCCACTGTTACAGGCTTCATTGACAATATGAAAGAGAAAAGTTCATCATTGAAGTGTATAAGCTCATCTTTTGAAGAAAAAATTTAGACTCACTAACTTTCACACTTTATTTTCTTCATCCTTTTATTGGTAACAATTCTGTTATAATGGCTTTTCTGGCTTGAATATTTTTCCTAGGAGTAAGTATAAGCTGAGAAATTGAAAATTCATCTTTGCCAAATTTTAAACTTAAAAAATTGACACGTGAACTTTTTCTTGTTGGACTGTCCAGTTGGAATTCTTGAGGTTACTCAGAAATCTCACAGTACCATGAAATTTAAGGGATAGGAGGCACCTTGGCAATAAGAGGCAATCTTGTCCATTTCTCAGCAGAACTGATGGTCACCTGGGGTCTGCCTGGACATTAACAGGCCCAGGAGTGCCTTGAGGCAGCAAATTCCACTTTGGGGCAGCAGTAATTGTTAGAGTCTTACTTGTTTTTTGCTTGTTCCCTACATAGTTCCAGAAAATCCATCCTTTATTTTGAGCCTAGGCCTTATTAAAATAAGCAAATAAGGGCCAGGGGAACATCTAAACAAATTGTAAATCACCATAATTAACTGATATTGGATGATGTTAGCCAAAACATGTGGCCAGAAAAAGGATAGCAGTGCTTTGAAATTCATTATTCACTCACTCATTCACTCTTTTGGATAGTCCACAAACATTTGGTAAGCACTCACATCTCAAAGATACAGATATGGATGAGATGTTCATCACTTTTAAGAACTCACAGCCCCATAAAGGTATTTTCACTTAAAGCTCACGTGAAACCTTCTCTTTTGCAGCTTTAATTGGCTCTGTAGTTAATTGCTTCTGTATGTTTGTGGCATGTTCATCTACCTCCACTAGGATGTAAACTCTGTGATGTCAGAGATTGTACCTCAAGCAAAGTCTGATGAATATTTGCTGAATGAATGAACAAAAAAGAACTCTAAGTGGAATGAGAAAAGAGAAAATGAGAAAAGCATTGTAATAGATAGAACGAACTTCTAACCCATTATGGCAGAAGCAATGGATTCTCCCTGAACAAGTATTTCTTTTTTAAAAGATTTAATTAATTAACTCGGCTGCGCCGGGTCTTGGTTGCAGCATGTGGGATCTATTAATAGTTCCCCGACCAGGCATCAAACTTGGGCCCCTTGCATTGGGAGCTTGGAATCTTAGCCACTGGACTTCCAGGGCAATCCAAAGATATTTGTTCTTGACTTAATAAAGAGTGAGAGTTTATCAGATGGAGAATGTGGAAAAGAACATTTCATATGAGAATGTCATATTGGATTTGGGAAGTGGCACATAATATGAAGTAGCTGGAAGAAGAAAAGGATTGTTAAATAAATGTTAAATAAAGCAGTCACTGACTTTTTCATTCACATAACATAGTATTTATTGTGTGTCTACTGAATGCCAGGCACCTGGGATACAGTGATGAATAAGATCAGACTTGATCCCTGCCCTCAAGAAACTTAGTCTAGTGGAGATGAGAGGATGAGTATAAATCAAATGATTGAAATACTCTTCCTGACAGATTTAAAACTTCTGTTGAGTGCTCCAGGTAAAGGTATATGCTTATATATAAGTTCTTAAAATCAAAGGATGACTGTATGGTCAAGGAAGTTGGGTGGATATGGGCTTCCCTGGTGGCTCAGATGGTAAAGAATCTGCCTGCAGTGTGCAATGTGGGAAACCTGGGTTCAGTCCCTGGGTTGGGAAGATCCTCTGGAGGAGGGCATGGCAACCCACTCCAGTATTCTTGCTTAGCGAATACTCATGGACAGAAGAGCCTGGTGGGCTACAATCCATGGGGTTGAAAAGAGTCAGATACGACTAAGTGACTAAGCACAGCACAGCACAGAAACTAAGATATGATTTTTGGGTTAATATCTGAAAAGGAAGAGGGGAGAAAATAGATGTGCAAATTCCCTGGGGCAGAAGGCGAATGGCATGTGTAAAATATGGTACTGATGAACCTATTTGCAAGGCAGCAATGGAGACACAGATATAGAGAACAGATTTGTGGGCACAATGGGGGAAGGAGAGGGTGGAATGAATTTAAATGTATATATTTCCATATATAAAATTAGATAGCCAGTGGGAATTTGCTGTATGATGCAAGGAGCTCAAATCGGAGCTCTGTGACAACCTAGACGGTTGGGTTGGGATAGGAGGTGGGAAGGAAGTTCAAGAGGAAGGGACATATGTATACCTATGGCTGATTCATGTTGATGTATGGAAGAAACCAACACAATATTGTAAAACAATTATTCCAATTAAAATAAATCTATTTTAAAAATTGTAAAAAAAAGATCAAAGAAAAATCAAATCAAAGAATACAGAGTGACTTCCCTTGTGGTCTAGTGGTTAAAACTCCATGCTTCCATTGCAGGGGGTACAGGTTTGATCCCTGGCTAGGGAGCTAAGATCCTGCATGCCCTGAGGTGTAGCCAAAACAGAAAGCTAGAACATAGAGGGAGAGGGAGGAGGGTACTGAACTGCAGAGATAAGTAGAAGTCAGACCTTACAGTTTTGTATTGTTGTTTCTATCCTGCGACTGGCAAGCATGGACACATCTTCTAGTAGGGATGGTCCAGACCTGCCAGTGTTTGGGTCGCAGTGTTCAGAACCAACTGGAGGGGTCCAAAGTGAGTGGAAGGAAGTAGTTATCCTAAACATTGGCACTAGGGAAGCAGAACCAAGGAAAGAACAATTCTGTGAAATGCATCCATCTTCTGAAGACCACAGTCAAGTTGCCAGACTATAGTCATTACTCTCTAAAGAAATAAGCAATGTATAGGAGATAACACACTTCACTTTAGTATTGTTTGAATCCGGTATTTTGATATGGGGAGTAGACAAAGAAACAGAAACTGTTTAAAACTTTCACTAGAAGGTGAAAAGCAAAGAATGATGAGCTAGGGTGTAATGGAAAGAGACTTATGTAGTAAATCTTCCTAAGTCTGTAAATCTGGGTTCTGGTCCAAGTTTAGTCACTACCAGAGAGAGGTCAGCCAAGTCATGTGACTCATTGGATCTCAGTTTTAAAAGCTGTAAATAGGGAAATTGGACCAGGTCATCCCCAAGATCCCTTCTGCCAATATACTGTGATTCCAATTTCCAAACATGGGGGTATCTAAAGCATAGGGTATATGTTTAAGTCATAGAGACTAGCCTCAAGTCAGACTCAGTATTGGAGCTTTTAATAAAAGCTCCATTGCTTACCATGTATTTGTTGGGAAGAAGTAAGGGACCAGAATATAATTGAAAAGTATATTTTTACTATGAGACAGAGCCCAATTGAGAAATATCCCTTGTGTAGAATCTTACTGCTGAACATTCCAGACCAAACATTGCATGATCTAAAATCTAATTTTACTGGAAGAAACCTAAAGAAAGATGTTCAAATCCTATCCAGGCTTCATGAACATTTTAAAACTTGGTTTCATAGAGACTAAATCTAACTGACGCCACACACCAAGATAGAATATGAAATTGAAGTCCATCACCCAAATAGAAGGTTGTATCATCCACAGAGAACTCCAGGTAGTGAATGAAGGTTGTGATTACTTACACCAGAATATTACAGAGTGGCCCAGCCTCATTTCCCATTCCTTTCAGTGGTACCAATAGTTTCTCTGTTTGTTGCCTTTTTTATTTTTCTTATCAACTTTCATCTTTATTTATCCCCTGCACTCTACTGTAACTTTGGGAAGACGTCTGCAAAAGGAGACTTTTAAAAGAACATGTCTTAGACTCCCACATAAAGGGCACTTTTACTGTCACAATAGACAGTCTTCTACCAGCTGAATGGCTGAATGCTCAGATAAAAGCTTGAGCCTTTTCTGGTGGGTTATGAAACAGACTGAGCATTCCAAGCCACTACTATACCTTGTAGCTTATAGAAGGTCTAAGATGCATTATAACATTAGTGTTGTATTTTTCAGTGTAGAGAAGGATTTTTTATGAGCTATGTCTTATAAAAGGCCATTTTTCTAAAGGCAAAACTAGTGTTTTACCCTCTAATTATAGCAACTGTATATATAGGAGCTAATTCTTTAAATAGTTCTCTCTTCTGATGAAGAAAATTCATAGTACCTGTCTAAATAAAATAGCTTATTTATAAATTTGGCTAGTCGGAAACATCGATGATATGGAACCGTGCTCATATTGCATATTCTACTTATTGTCTTGTCTTTTCCCCTTCTTACTGCAACACAATGCTTCCTTTGACCACTGAAAGCAAAGCTTTTAGGATTTGGTTTGAGTGTATCTAAAAAAAGCCTGGGTTATATCAAGGATAAAAGTCTTGGATTTTTTTTTAAACTGAGGAGTAAATACTTGTGCTAAAATCAAGGAACCTATTGATATTAGCAGCCTTTGACTGCAGAAGTGAAATGCTATTTCCACCTTTCTGAGGACAAGGACAATGTTTCAGTTATTACTAGAACTTGACATATTAAAAGACAATAGACAATATAAATTCATTAGTATTTCTGGCCAAGTTCTCAAGTACTTCAGCATGTATGTTCAATTTCTTAGGATAGCTGAAAGTTTCCCAGACATTGCTTTGAAATACTATGATTCTGTCTTTCTCAAATAAATCTGGTTTAACTTTTTATAAATGTATTGTTTTTCTTTAGTGAATTCTGGAGGTGCTTTTGAAAATTTCAGTGTGTACTAACTTTTTTTAAAGTACTGGTTAAATTTCAACTACCTTTCAGCTATACTGCCTGTCTCTCCAGATAGCTACTACAAATAATCTTTGTGTGTCTCTTTGAAACAGAAATAGCTGTTACAAAAAAGAGGCATTTACTGCTTAATACCGTACACGAAAATTTAAGAAAACGCTTTAGAGCTATATATACACAGAGTGATTTAGATTTAAAGGTCTCAGTGCTGCTTGTTTGCAAATGTGTACTCAGCATGTACCAGCAACACAGAAATGAAATGTTAAACATCACTTAGGTCTTTAGAAAGATTTGCTTTTCATCTGTGCAAAATCGCACATGGGACTTATCCTGCCTTGCTCCATGAAGGAAGTGTCAAGTATATGACATAATGGTAGTATTTTTGAGACTACAGTAAAAAAAAAAAAAAAAATCACCCCGTTCCCCTGCCTCGGACCTGGAGCCTTAAGCTGTAATTACGATGCCATGATCAGCACGTTGTGTTTTGTCAGGTTTCGCGCTGAACGGGTGGCAGCTTAATTCCATGCTGCTGGTAGGAGCCTGGTGCAGCTGTTCAGAAACGAGAATGTTTGTTGTTGTTTATTGTTCCGAGAGTCACTTTTTTCCTCTAACAGACTAATGAAGAGATGTTTAGTACATTTGCACTGGTCGACTGATTGTTGCAAGTTTGACTTTCAATTGATCCAACGAGGTGAAATAAACTAGCAAGCTACCCCAAGAAAATATTCACTGAGATTCTGCCCTTGACATAAAAATGCATGTTCAGTTTACAGCTATTTGTGTATATAAATTCTACACCATTGTGTAACATCTCCACAGTTTAAACAAGGAATTATTACATTTTATATTAAATTTATATATTAAATTGAACTTCATGATTGATTCTCATGGGATAAAATTATTATGGCAGACATCATTTCACTTATAAAACTAAATGTGGGAAAACATAGCACCATGTTCACTTTAATTACTAAAATTAAAAACGTAAATTTTGCGAGCTCTCAAGAGTGGCAAGACACAATGTCTAACCCAAGGGGAATGGACAGATTCATTGTTAGGAATAAAATTAATATGGCAGAAAAGAACATAGATTTAAAATGGAAAGTTAAAAACACTAAATAAAATGAATGAAACTTTCATGATGTTCTGAATGTAGTCTGTTTCAAGCCTTGATAAATATTAAAGGGTTCTTGAAATGAAATATGAAAGCCAACTTTTCTTAAGAAACTGGACATGAAAAAGTGTTTTCATGGGCTCTGAAGCGCTATATTATGTTTATTTCTATCTTTTATTTCTATCTAAAGTAAGGATGGTGATTGGAGGGGAAGGGTGATCACAGAATCATAACAATCACAGAATCATAACAAGAGGAAAAAATCAACCAAGTGTCATAGGACATCAAAGAATAGTAGGCATGGAAATGCCATGGTTGGATGTGTGAAGAGCCTGAAGCCCAACCAGAAAGGTGAAGGGGATGCTGGGAACAGCCCCACTGTACTCAGGGGTCATGAGCCTCAGAGCAGAGCCTCTTTTGTGATCTCATACAACATTCCATACAAAACAATTCAATTTAGATGTGTTTCTCTTCTTCTGGAGAGAGACATGGTATTTTCAGCTCACAGGGTTTTCTTATTAAGGGTGTAGAAAACTTCATGAAGTATATGTAAGTCTGAAAAGATGGAGTTTTGCTTTTGTGGTTGGTTAGAGATGGTGAGGATAGAAAGATCTAGAGAACTAGGTAGAAGAGAGGGAGAGGAACCAAAGGGAGATAAGCCGTGGGTGGGGAAATAGAGCTGGAAAAATGAGAAAGAAAAATACAGAGGAAGAAAGAGCAGGGAGAAGGACAGGGGGCGGTGGGTGGGGTGGTAGACAGAAAGGCTCAGAGAGTTTCTAAGGGACTGTTGAGCAGGGCTTAGGTTCTGCACTTGACCTGAATGAGAGGCTTACAAATGTGACCACTTGTGTTCTACAACTCTTGTGAAAGCCTGATTAACTCTCTGAACACTAGTCACAATTCTGCAATGGTCAAGAACTTGTATATTGAGCCTCAACTTATATTTGAGCCTCTACTTTTTTTTTGCTGGTAAATTAAAAAAATATTTCTTTTTATTGGAGTATAATTGCTTTGAGCTTCCCTTATAACTCAGTGGTAAAGAATCCACCTGCAGTGCAGTAGACAGGGCTTTGATCCTTGAATGGGGAAGATCCCCTGGAGAAGGAAATGGCAACCCACTCCAGTATTCTTGCCTGGAAAATCCCATTGACAGAGGAGCTTGGTGGGCTACAGTCCATGGGGGTCATAAAGAGTCAGACACAACTGAGTGACTAAACGACCACCAACAATTGTTGTTGTTGTTCAGTCACAAAGTCATATAGACCTCTTTGTGACCCCATGGACAGGCTCTCGTTTCCTTCACTATCTCCCAGAGTTTGCTCAAATTCATGTCCATTGAGTCAGTGGATGCTATCTAACCACCTCATCCTTAGCCACCCCCGTCTCCTTTTGCCTTCAGTCTTTCCAGCATCAGGGTCTTTTCCAGTGAGTCTTTGCATCAGGTGGTCAAAGTATTGGAGCTTCAGCTTTAGCATAGTTGCTTTATAATGTGTTAGTTTCTGCTGTACAGCAAAGTGAATCAGCTATACATATACATATATCCCATTGGTTTTTATCCCTTCCCATTTAGGTCACCACAGAGCATTGAGTAGAGCTCTCTGAGCTCCATAATAGGTTTTCTCATTAGTTATCTGTTTTATACATAGTGTCAATAGTGTATCTATATCAGTCCCAATCTCCCAATTCATCCACTTCCATTTCCCCTTTGGTATCCATACTTTTGTTCACTATGTCTGGGTCACTGTCCTTTGCAAATAGGTTCATCTGTACCATTTTTCTAGATTCCACATATATATGTTAAAATGTGATAATTATTTTTCTCTTTCTGACGTACTTCACTCTACTCTTTATCAAGTCATAAGCAGAACATTCTGTCCAGGGAGAATAAAAAAATTTAACCACATTAACAATAATCAGAACAAAGCATCTTTAAGTCTTAAGAAATAAGATCAGCAGACTGTATTCACTCATGCTAAGTTTCTCTACCCCTGCTTTGAAGAAAGGGCATTGAATTTCAGGCTGTCTTTTATTGTGGGTTTTGTAATCAGTGCTGGATTTCTTAGAAAGTTCTTGATTAGTAAAGAAGATATTTTGAAATTTAAGTCTTATGACCTCTCTTCACTTGACACATACTCTACAAAAAGGAAAATTCACTGTAAGTCATGAGTGTGAAGTTTTTTAAGAAAAATGGTGACTTACCGGTGACTGTGACAGAGTATTTATGCTTTTAGTAATGACTTTTAGAAGAAAGGAAGTCACACTAAACCCTTGACCGTAAACATGAGATGTTTGCACACCATTGGAGTTTTCTCTCACTCTTTCTGAAAAACCTCTTGTATGATACCATAATTGGTTCAAAGACCATCTTTCTTCTTCACATTAAAGTCATACTTCACAAAGAGCGAATTCATTGTAATGCTTATTTGTTGCCAAATTAAAAATGGATTAGCTTTCCTGCTTATTATTCATGTGGACTGGTCACATAATCTGTATGAGTACCTGAGATGCCATTGTACCTGAAACTGAGTTATTTGATGGAGAACTTCAGATTCACCACTTGAATTATCCATCTGTAATATTTTCATTTATTTTGCCCAACTCTAATATTGCTCTCTGGAAGACGGCATGGCAACCCACTCCAGTATTCTTGCCTGGAAAATCCCCATGGACAGAGGAGCCTGGTAGGCTACAGTCCATAGGGTTGCAAAGAGTCGGATATGACTGAGTGACTGAGCACACACACACAATATTACTCTGCCCTCTCTCACATGCTATTTGATGTGTGGTGTGTAGTCCATTATCATCTGAATACAAAAGTTGGACATGAGCATCAGTGGCATCAAAGATATGTGCTATAAGGTACCCATTATGTGTGTAGGTACAGTGCTCAGTGGAGAAAATATGAGACCAAGAATTCCTGGCCTTATAGGCTTAAAATCCACTAGAGGAGACTGAACATATGCATAAAAAAATTAAATACTAGCATTTATTTAATAGACACTGGTATAGCTTTTGATCATAGTTTTCATGTAGTTGATTGGAAGGCAAGAAGGGAGAAATGTGAGGGCTTCCCAAGTAGTGCTAGTGGTAAAGAACCCACCTGCCATTGCAGGAGACACAGGAGATGCAGGTTTGATCCCTGGGTTGAAAAGATCCCCTGGAGGAGGAATTGGAAACCCACTCCAGTCTTCTTGTCTGGAAAATTCCATGGAATTTGTATTAAATTATTTGTAATTTGTATAATAATAATAATAAAATAAGTTTAAAAACAGGAGAAATGTGAGTTTTTTTATTCTATTCAGATTTATTTCCCTGTAATGGGCACTTCACATAAAGTATCTCATTTAATTGTCTAAACACTGCCTATAAAGTAGATACTATTATCCTCATTTTTTAGATTAAGAAATTGAGGCTTAGAGGATTTGATACTTACCCAAATTATTGTAATTCTCCTTTATTGTAAAAATAGCCATTTTTGTCATCTGCAATGAGAATGTATATGTATATGCTTTATATATTTCTGTATCTATGTAGCTGAAAAAACTCCCATGTCAAGTATATTTATTCGCCATATTTGAAATACTTCTTACAGGGTCCAGCACTATTTTTCATAAATTTGACTTATTTTCATTTGCGAGAATACTTGGCTTCCAGGTGGAGAAATAAATTTAACTTATAGGAGTGGAGAGACCAAAGACATGGTAAAATTGGTGTGTATCTTAAAAGAGAATTCTAATTATAAGGACCTCTTAAATCTAAAAGCTTTTCCCTTTGGTATAAGCTATTGCCTGTGTGAAACATGGTGTTTTACATTAAAAGTGGTGTTTGAGGTGAATTGCTTGAAGCGCCATGGTTTTCTGAAAAAACATTATAGAGAAAGATCAAATAAGAAGATGCTTACTGCTGAAGATCAGAAGAATAGATCAATAAGAGGGACTACTAAAACAGTCATGTTTTAAAGAATTAGTCCACAGGAGAAAAGAGCTGTGGGTCAAAGAATGTAAACACACACACACATTCTGACATATCCTATGTACACACAAACTTATATACACATAACATGTAAATATAGATGCATTTTAGGCAAGTATCCAATTAACTCCATTTATGCATTTTTCCAGCCATATACATTAGCCTTACTAGGTCTTTTGTCAGCTGCCCTGTGGAGAACAATTTAAAAATTGACTATTCAGCATTTATCAAACCCTCACAATATGTAAGAACTGTGCTCAGTGATAAAGATGTAAAAGAGAAAATAGTCTTTGTCTTTCAGGGCTCCCAGTATCCTTGGGAAAGGTGTGATTGCAGTGGTGTGGTGAAACAGAATAGACACTCACAGAGTTTCAGGATCCTAGAGGAGATGTATCATGGAAGACTTTTTGGAGGAGGTGATGTCTTTTCATACCTTGAAGTTAGTCAAAAGGAAATGGGAAAGGTGGAGGCCCTTCCAGGACACAGCATGAACAAAGGCCAGGAGCTTGAAACAGAATTGTGTGTGTAGTCTGGGGTTGCTGGAGTACAGTGATGAAGGAGGAATGAGAGATGAGGGTGGAGAGGTAGGTCACACCTGCCAGGGATCAGGGGACTTTATACTGCCAGTTACATTGGACGTTTGTAGGGATTAAAGCATGGTTAAATCAGATTTGTTTCTTAGCGGATCATTCTAGAAGCTATACAGAGAATTTTTTTTTAATGTGGACAAAACCAGAACTCAGGATATAGTTTCAGATGCTACTGTAGAAATGTAGGCAAGGGGTCTTCCCTGGTGGCTCAGCGGTAAAGAATCCACCTGCCAATGCAGGAGACAGGAGTTCCATCCTTGCTCCAGAAAGATTACACATGCCGTGGGACAACTAAGCCCATGTGCCTCAACTATTAAGCCTGTGCTCTAAAGCCCAGGAGCGGCAACTATTGAGCCCACACGCTGCAACTACTGAGGCCCACCTACCATAGGGTCTGTGCACTGCAACAGGAGAAGCCACTGCACTGAGAAGCTCCTGCACCGCAGCTAGAACAAAGCCCACACAGAAACGAAGTCCCAGCACAGCCAAAATAATAATAATAAATATTAATAATAATTAAATAATTAAAAATAAATAAATAATAATAAAAATATTTTTTTAAACAAAGAAATGTAGGCAAGAGATGCTGAGAGTTTGAACAGCATGGTTCAGGAGTAACAGGGACTGGGTAATACAGGCAGAGGGCTTAAGCAATGTTCAGGAGGTTCAGTTGGTTAAGACCTGGTGCTTATTTGCATGTGGACAGATGGATGGGAATTTCTTAGAGTTTTAGCTTGGGTAGCTAGCTCAGTGTGGGGCTGCAGAGGACCATACATCAGAGAAGGAACATGAACTGATGGGGAAGGTTGGAGATGTGCTGGGTTTAGCTTGATGTGTCTGCGTTTCATTTGGGAAGAGTTGATCAGCACAGGGATAGTAGTTCAAAGCTTGAGAAAGAGTGACAAATTTGGGAGCTGTCTGCCTATAGGTGTATAAAAAATTGAGTACAGCTTCTTCTGCATAGTACATTGTGTGGTCGTTTCTTCCTTATGCCTTTTAAGTTTTAGCAAAGATGTACATCTCCATCAATACACAGTAATTATTGTTATACCTCCGGGTTGTGCACGAACAGCGGAGTGATCTCATAGAACAGGAAATGCTTTAGGAAAAATGCAAGTAACCAGAGGCTTTATGGTTGCTTTCTTCCAGGTGGATCCATGGAAATGCCTGCCGCAGAGGGATCTAGCTTAAGTTGACCTTCCAGCGGCGCATCCTTTTGAGGACCCTTTGTGCAGTCCAAAATGGCAGAGAAGGTTCCGCCTGGCTTAAACAGGAAGACGTCAAGGTCTACACTTTCTCTTCCACCGGAACCAGTGGACATCATTAGGAGCAAAACGTGCTCCCGGAGGGTGAAGATCAACGTGGGGGGCCTCAACCACGAGGTCCTGTGGAGAACGTTGGACCGGTTGCCCAGGACCCGCCTGGGGAAGCTCCGGGACTGCAACACGCACGAGAGCCTCCTGGAGGTGTGCGATGACTACAACCTGAACGAGAACGAGTATTTCTTCGATCGGCACCCAGGAGCCTTCACTTCCATTTTAAATTTCTACCGGACAGGGAAACTCCACATGATGGAAGAAATGTGCGCTCTCTCTTTCGGCCAAGAGCTTGATTACTGGGGGATCGATGAGATCTACTTAGAGTCGTGTTGCCAAGCCAGGTATCATCAAAAGAAGGAGCAGATGAACGAAGAACTGCGGCGGGAGGCGGAGACCATGCGGGAACGCGAGGGTGAAGAGTTTGATAACACCTGCTGCCCTGAAAAGAGGAAGAAACTCTGGGACCTGCTGGAGAAGCCCAACTCGTCCGTGGCTGCCAAGGTATGAAAAGCAAGAGTGTGACTTTCTTACGTGTGGTTCAAAAAGGCGGTCCCTATATTCTAGAAAGTATGCTTTTCGTGGTTTAAGATGTTTGGGTAAGACGTAGCATAGGGTGGCTATACAGGGAGACGTCCTTTCCAAGATCTTATGGAGTGAAATTGAGTTATTCTTATTGATAAGGCATACAGTGGCATTACTCTTTCCTAGGTGTTTTTTGTTACTTGGAAACAGCCTAGGTGCTTTGATGTTGAAGACTGCTGACCACCCAGATGCCGTCTGGGGTTCTGAACTCAGATCCATCCGGTGTGGAGTCTTGCAGATAGGCCTGGGCACCATCCTGAATAAAGTTCGGTGCTGTCATTGAAAGTGGAGGAGGTGCCTCCGGCCTGGTCCTCTGGAGGAGCAGGGGAGACTGGAGAGCATGGTCCAGTGTAGACCAGCAGGGCTGGGGGCCCCCATTGAGGAAGGATCCGCCTTATGAGGCAGTGTAAGGGGTGAATCAGTGTCAGCGTGCATCCACTGACCCCCTCCTGTGAGGTCTGCTCTAACAGTGTTGTTTCTGTTGGTGTATAATTGTGTTCACAATTGAGATGTTCCCATATCTCAGATCATAAAGTGTTGGCTGAAAAGGAAGGTCAATTCATATTTTTCCATTGATCTTGGATACATCTCAATCTAAGAGTAAAAATTTTGGCCACTAATTTCAGTATTTAATTCAATTGCATGACAGTGTTTATCTAACTCTATTTGGAGCTTTGAGAGTTAGCAGAAACTGATTTTCATTGCATATATTTAGTTCTTTCAGTATGAATTGTAAGTAAAAAGCCCAAAGAGTCATCTTTAGCTGCAGAAGCATAGGATTGACATTTTGTGCCAATTAGATGAAAATGGAATATGGAGTAGAGAAGAGAAAACAGTGAATAATCCTATAAATTCTTTGGATTACTTACTGTCTTTTTTTCCAGTTGTCTTTTCTTATAAACAGTAAAAAATTATGGAAATGTAATTGATTCTGTGTGCCTTTGACTGAAAATTACAATTCTCCATAATAGTCTACAGCATGTAAATAACATAAATTATCAACTGGATGTAGACTATCATAAAACTGCTTCTTGCACTGATTGATATTTCTAGTTTTGCATCTTTTGACTTATAAAGGCATTTTACTTTCCGGCCAGGATGTGGAACTAAATGGAATGAAATGTTATTTCTGCTGTTCATGATGAGGAAATGCACATTTTGTGGCAAATGAAAGGTTTCAACTAGGTCTTTTGTAGTTATGAATAATTTGTTTCCTTTTGTTTTATCTGTAAGAGAGAGATGTGGACTTTGGTTGAGAAAGGTTACTTCTCTTCCAATGTCAAACCTTTAAGTTACACATTTGAGTTACTACTAAAAACATGGAGTGAATTTTGAAGCTGAATAAGATAAATTCTGGGTTTAGCGGAGTATTTTGGGTGTCAAATGAACTCTTTCAAGATTTTAGGCAATTGAGGAATAAATCATTATACCACCAGATGGTCCAGAGGGAGTTAGCCAAATATAAGCAGCTAAATCAAAGAAAATTTGAAAGGCCAATTTGATTTATTTGCTGATAACATTATTAACACACATCTAAAATTAAGTATTGTTATAGAAAAAATTTCAAGTATGTACATATTTTTTCTGAAGAATTCCTGATAAGGATGCAATAATGTCAGTAATTTCATTCCCGAGATGACAGAGTTTGTTTAATCTCTAAATTTTAGACACAAAGCCATGTCTTGATCTCTAAGAAGGTGTTGTTGATAATGGCCTGTTGTATATAGTTGTATATAATATAACACATACACACACTCCTCTACATCAGAGTATTTAAACCTGCTTCAGATTATGTTTGCACAGATATCTACCTGAAAACTATACCCAGCAGCCAAGGACTTTGGTTTTGGAAGATTTTGTGAAGTTGTAAATAATAAATCTGGTTCCAAATTATTAATCAAGTTAAGCGAATCTCTGCTAGCCTAAGTAGATTCTCTACTGAATTTTCATGAAGGATTTGTGTTTGTTTGTTTAAATGTGTACATTTCCCTCTCTGTTTGAATGGGGAAATATTATACAAATTCTTTACATTTGATTGCATGGTAGTTAAGTGAAAGTATTGTTCATTTGTCTGAGGTTTGGAGTCTTTTAGAAACAGCTCTGAATGACGCCTTATACAAACCACTAACTACCTTTCCTGTACTCTTTTCTAGTCATCTAACTTGTTATTTTTCTAGAATAATTATTGGCGAGGGGAGTGCTAATGTGATGTGTGTGTGAATATGGGTGAATAGTATTTTTAAAACTTGGGGAAAATTCATTTTGTCAATGCTTCAGTAGGATTGTATTCTAGCTCTCACGATGTTATGGTTACATCAGGATCCTGCTTGTGCTATGAAATTCTTATGCAGGAATGCTTGGAATCTGTGTTTTTTTCTAACTTGTTTGAGAGGTAAGATAACTTTGGAGGAGAGTATCTGTTTACCTTGCTTTTTCAGTTATTGGGTGTGTGTGTGTATAAAGTCGCTTCAGTCGTGTCCAACTCTTTGTGACGCTATGGACTATAGCCCACCAAGCTCTTCTGTCCATAGGATTCTCCAGGCAAGAATACTGAAGTGGGCTGCCATCGGTTATTGCTTATTCAGTTGAATGTTTATAGATGGTTCTCTGTGCACTACACACATTAGAGTAGACATGTAGAATCACTCCCTTCTCTCCAGAATTTAAAAAATATTCTCTTAGATTAAACAGGGATTTCATATCCTAGAAAATATTTGTTTTTGTCTCTTTGGTTTTTCTGTATTTTATAATATTTCTGTAGTAAAATATAAATGTTATGAAATTATATAATCCCTAGTATAGCAGGAAAAATTCGACATTTTCTATCAAATATTCCATAGTAAGTTAAAATATCTATCCATTGACATGGAATAAATACTCAGTAATCTATTATGTAATAATTGTTCAGTCTGTCCTAGGTGTATCCGCTGTGATATATAAAATTATTGCAAGGCCTACTGATCTGTCACACCATCTCTGGGTATGACCCTGACAGTAATAATTCAGCTCTTATAGAACATGCTCCTTTGTGTCATTTCTATTCATTGAACTTTCTAGTATATTAATAAGTGAAAAAAAAAAGGCAAATAGAGTTTAAAAGCATAATATATTTAAAATGTCTATATTTAACAAATTAACATTTTTACACAGTTATAGAATACCATGAAATACAATTGTACTTTCCCAAAATAGACACTTTGTGAAAAACACTTTGTGAAAAACAAAGTGTTTTCGGGGGCATGGTATCATCTGGTAATGGGATCTGAGTTTATGTGTGTGTGATGGGCTTTGTTTATCCTGTGTCTCTGGTGACTGTAAATTTTCCCTCCCATAGAGATAATGTATAAAGTTTACATTTGAGACTATTTGTGAATGTGGGGTCCAGTCAAATGGGCCTAGGGGGGTGGTTGGGACCAGTCTCTGGGTTACCACCACATGGAATTGCAGGCTCTGGGACACCTGTCATAGGAACATGCAAGGGGAAGAGATGGGCTTAAATGGCTGCCAGTTTCCTGGGCAGTGATTTGGAATTAGATGTGATCCCATACCTCTTCCAGCCCAGGGCAATTTAGTCAGCTTCTGAATTGGAAACATTTTCTTTTTCTCTTTGGCCTCTTCCCAAAGGAACTGCAGTAGTGATTCCCTTTTAAATACTGCTTACAGCGACTCAGGTCTGAGAGGTGTTTGAAAGCATTTATTTAGGGGAAATGGTTCTATGGCTGGCAGGCTTATCAGCCTTTGGGATGAAAAACGACCAGGAAGATGCACAGCCCATCTGAGAGTTGGAAGGGACTAGACTTTTCACTTTCATGCATTGGAGAAGGAAATGGCAACCCACTCCAGTATTCTTGCCTAGGGAATCCCAGGGACGGGGGAGCCTGGTGGGCTGCCGTCTATGGGGTCGCACAGAGTCAGACACGACTGAAGCGACTTAGCAGCAGCAGCAGAAGACTCAGTACAGTACAGCACCCTCACTAGGGTATCTGAGGAAGGTCAAGGGCAAAGGAAGTCAGTGGGTCTTCAGACAAACCCAATTAGGAATGGCTGAGCCCAAGAGGCAAACCTCAACCCAGCAAGGAAGTGGACGTGGTGTGCAGACAGTGCTCTATAGCCTTCTCATGTGAAATCCATCTGACGGATTGTTACTGGCATGGTGGGGAGATCAAGGATAACTTTGGGGGCCAAGAGGTCTGGTACAGGTCTGTTATTCCAGGGAAGGTAAGAAGTCTTAAGAAGCCACAGGCATGGAGAAGATGTGAGGCAGCTTCCCAGAATGAACCTCCCTGATTTATGGGCAAGGGTTACCGTGGTACATTTCCTGCTTGTCTCCTGTGTTATGTGGAACCTTACCCTTACCCCTGGGTTGGTTATGGTAGTGAAAGACACTTTTCCTTTTCTTTTCTTACTTTTTCTTTCTTAAGTCTTGCTTATTTGAGTTAAGTGTCTGTGAAAGTGAAAGGGTTTGTGGCTCAGTCATGTCTCACTCTTTGCGACCCCATGGATGGTAGCCCGCCAGGCTCCTCTGTCCATGGGATTCTCCAGGCAAGAATGCTGGAATGGGTTCCCATTCCCTTATCTTCCAGACCCAGGGATTGAACCCCAGTCTCCTGCATTGCAGGCAGACTCTTTGCCATCTGAGACCCCAGAGAAACACTAGGTGTTTGGTTGTAAGTAAAAGAAATGTGCTGTCAATAGCAGTAGTAGAACAGCATGGTGTCCGTAGCTCCTGAATGTGAAATATCCTAGTTTCAACTCCCAGGGCAGGGACAAGTTCAATCCTCAGTTTGTCCCAAGTCTGAAATCTCAGGGGGAGTGTTCAGCTTAGGCCAAGTACCTACTCTAAGCCGACCAGCTGTGGTTAGGGCAGCCAACAGGTCGATCCCAGGGGTCGGGTCAGGAAACCAGACTGTAAGCAGTCTTAATAAGGACAATATAAGGACATTGTCACTTCTGCCACTTCTGTTCATCTGAGCCAGCACAGAGAGAGCCACCCAACAGCCCTGTTGGATGGGATCCTGGGTCACTGGGGGCCACTGTTTATCATCTGCTTCTCTCTCTTCAGTTTCCCCATTTCCCCTCAGCTGCCACTTTTTTTAAGGGGTGCCTTTTCCCCATTCTCTTCTCCTCCTCCCTTTCCCCAACCCCCCTTCTCTCTCTCTGTCTCTCTTTCATTCTCAGGAAAATGGAAATGATGATTGAGTTAAGAATTATAAACTTTTTCAGTAATGACCCCCTAAGGAAAAAATTAAGCTAAATTTAAATTCTCTCTAAAGAAAGTTACTGCATATGAAGGAATATGATTTTGTCAGGTAGGTTCGACACTGAAGGGCTACAGACTATTGAAATAGCTAAGAATTTTTTCACCCCTCCCCACAAGAACCAATTTTCTCCTCTTGGCAATGACACTGAGAATGCATCGAATGGAGGAAGGTAATGACTGTGTTTCCTGCTTCTGGCTTATGAGCTCCAAGGTATTCACGTGGCCATCATCACTGGTGGGATGCAGCAGGGTCCTTAGAGCAAGCATGGGAAGGGTCTGGAAACCTTGGTTATCATTGGATCAAGAGGAAAGTTGGCCAGGATAGATGTCTGCAGTCTGTCCCTAGGCCTCCAGCTCTCTGAGGAGCCAGAGACCAAAGTTATGAGTTTCCCAGGAAACGGTGCCTGTTCATCGCCCTTCAATGATAACCGCCCTCTCTATTCTGATGGAATTAGAGTGTAGACCTTTCAAGTCACAGAAATAGTAAAAAGAAAATAAATCCAAATAAAACAAAACTCCTGTGCATTCATCAGAAGGAAAAGAATACTTAACATTCTGATTCTATTTATAGTATATGGATCAGTTAGTCTCATGCTTTGAATGAAAAAAGAAAGGTATGAAAACAGAGCCATAAATTATTTCCTTTTAGTCTAAGAAGAGAACTTTCACATGTTATGCATGTGTATATATATGTATATATACACACACACACACATGCATAATACTCTGCTATACACACACACACACATACACACATACATACATACACATATATATGTCTCTCTCTCTCTATAGTCAGGTGAACAACACTGCTCATACAAAACCCTCAGTTTAGCTTTCTGATAACTTTCTTAGTTATTAACAGTAACAGTAACCATCAAAACCATAAATGGGCAACCCAAAATAAACAATGCCATGTGAATACACACAGAAATCGCCCTGCATTGGGCCCCTCTGGGGATTGAGCGTACTCTAGCTCTTGCCTTGAATCGTCAGTGGCCTAATTAGTGCACTGGTCTTGCTGTTTCTGTGTTGAATGCTTGCTGATTTCACTTCTTGGCCTTTCCTTTCTGCATTCCAGCTGCACAGATTAGGTTTTGCGTTTTTCTGATAACAGGGCACAAGGGTTTGGAGGTGCTCAAAGGAGTTAACAGAACTTGGCCAGTCTGTGGATGATTCAGTTGGAGATAAGTTTTTCTTTTTTAAAATATATAATCCATGAAGACTAACAGGCTGAAAGTCTGGAGGAAATTAGGTATAAGAGAATAAAACAGATAAGGTAGAAAACAACATTGGGCTTTTAAAGAATATTATTTATTTTTAATTGGAGGATAATTGCTTTACAATATTGTGTTGGTTTCTGCCAGATATCAACATGAATCAGCCATAGGTGTACATATGTCCCCTCCCTCTTGAAAATCCCTCCCACCTTCCTCTCTTTGATGAAGATGGCTCAGTTACTCCATTGTTTGGTTCCAGATCCATGCATCTCTGCTTTTCCCAAAAAGCTGCCCTGAAAATGCACCACTCTTTGTCCACTTGGCCTCATTTGATCAGAAAGAGAAAGGTGAAAAAAGAAGAAATTGCTAGAAAATTCACATCCCATGTGCTTTTAGCAGCTGCTGCTGCTGCTGCTAAGTCGCTTCAGTCGTGTCTGACTCTGTGCGACCCCATGGACGGCAGCCCACCAGGCTCCCCCGTCCCTGGGATTCTCCAAGCAAGAACACTGGAGTAGGTTGACATTTCTTTCTCCAGTGCATGAAAGTGAAAAGTGAAAGTGAAGTCTCTCCAACTCTTAGCGACCCCATGGACTGCAGCCTACCAGGCTCCTCTGCCCATGGGATTTTTCAGGCAAGAACACTGGAGTGGGTTGCCATTGCCTTCTCTGGTGCTTTTAGCAGAGGGGGCCATAAATCCTGGTTTTGCTGAGAATACCCCAGTTAAAGTTGTTAGACTTTTGCCCTACTCTAATTATTAATAACATCTCCTTTCATTCTTAAAAAGTGTCCCAATTTGAACAATAAGCCATGTGATCACCTTACATGAGAGTATTTTTTTAAAAAGAAATTATCCACAAATCGTGTATGTTTCATTTCCTCTTTACTTCTTGGTTATGTCTTAAGAGGGCAGTGTTAATTTTCATCTCTTGAAAAATCACTAGTTTCCATTAAATACTAAAAGAAGACATTCAGATTCCTTTCGAGCTTGATTTTTAAACCTCAATAAGTAATTATCATTTTCAAAGTAAAACAAAAAACAACTAAAGAGTTCTTTCTACATTATCTAATGTTATCTCAGAACATCAGTAGTATTTAAATATTCTGGTTTTAAAAATCCACGTACACTGCTTTGGTTATTAACAGATTTGTTTTCTTTATTTCAAGTGAGAGACTTTATAAAGTGACGAATGTACTACTTTAGGTAAGCATAAGTGTTATGAAGGAAGGGTCGCAATATTTAACACTCTCCACTTTGGAAGGCTCTAGAATGGTTTGAATAATGTTTTAGATTAAGTATTCTTATCTGAGCTTTATCTCCCATTTAAAAAAAATAAGCTAAACCAACACTTTCCAAATACTAAGAGTTTATAAGAAAGTTCCCATGATGTATATGCCTTGACATCGGATAGCTTGCCCGTCCTATTAGCTTTTAAGCACTTTGTTGTCTGGTGGAACTTTGCCCTGAAAACTTCATCGAATTAATTGTATGATACTGCCATCTTGTAACTGCTTTTATTCCACAGGAGATGGTTAGTCTCTGCCTCATCCATGTGTATTTATATTGTTACTATTTAACTTTTCCCCTGGTGTGTTAGGATATTCAGGTCACCCTGGTAACGATCACTTAGTGCTGTGATATGGTACAGACATGGGCTTCCCTGGTGGCTCAGCAGTAAAGAATCTGCCTGCCTATGCCTGCCAGTGCATGAGATGTGGGTTCAATCCCTGGGTCTGGAAGATCCCCTGGAGAAGGAAATGGCAATCCACTTCAGTATTCCTGCCTGGAAAATTCCATGGACAGAGGAGCCTGGCAGGCTACAGTCCACAGGGTCATAAGGAGTCAGACATGACTGAACAACTAATCAAGAATATGGTACAGATATAGCAGTTAGTTGCATTGGAGCTCTGAATTTCGCTGATCTTTCCCTTTTTTCTAGCCACTGACATATTTGACAAAAACATTTGTCATATAGAATGAAATGAAATACTCTGCTTCCAAAGAACTTGTTAATATTTGTTTATTATGGAATGTCAAAGTAGCCAATTTGAATATTAATATTGCATATGAAATATTGAACTTTTATTTATATTAAATATTGTATAAATTGAATCATCAAAAATAAAAAGTTTGTGGCACTTTCTTTATTTTAACTGGTCAAACCTTCCACCTTGTTCCACAAAAGAGACAGTTCATGAGAAATACATACACTTGGAGTTCAAATAAAATAACAAAAAAGAATTTAAAGCAAAAAATAACACTAGAAAAAACATATTTTAAATTGTCCCAGTAACAATAGAGAATGCTTCATATTTTGAAAAATGCTTTGCATAATTTTAATTTTAAAATGACAGTCTAACAATTTAATAATAGAGTTGAAATTTATAAACAAAATTTTGTGTTCATGATTAGAAAAATTTACCCATCTGTCTTTAGAGAAACTTGTTTACTGACTCAAAGTAAGAACCATTCTTAACACAGAGACTCTGTATATAGATGTGAATTGAACATTGATAAGAAAGATTTTTAAAAAATAATTATCAAAGTTTATTCTAGATAAATTACTGAAATAAAAATTCATTTTGATCAAAATATGACTACATAGGGAAAAATAATCCTTGCTGCTAATGTACAATTTGTGAAATAACCAAAGATTATGATAGATTTTTTAAATTTTGGCATTGATTTAGTATTGATGGTTTTATACTATTTGAGAGTAACCCCCAGAGTTCCATGACATTCAATAATCTATAATGTGTGAGGTATAAATCTGAATTCTGTATAATGTAAGGTTTGTCTGTAGCAACTAGTGACTTAATGAGTTTAGCTGGCCACCAGGCACTGTTACCTTCTCCCAATCTGTTTTTTTCCTCTGGTTGTCATATATACTAACTGTCATTAACTGCTTCTATATTTTATGGGGGGGTGGTGGGGATCCTATGGTATCATAGAGATTCATACAGGACACATCCTTCATTTAAAATATCCTATTTAAAAATAATAAGAGTGATAGGAGCTTTTAAGGCATCAGTCAGAGTGAAAATTTTTCTTGTCCACCAGTAGCCAGGGTGGTCGTTAAAGCCTTTCCTACCTCTGCAGTGGAGCAGAGAAGGATAAAAGAATTCCCAGGTCACGGCTGCCAGCATTCTCCATGGAGTATGTGACATTGGAGGCAAGCTGTACTTCCTATATCTGTAACGTTGTAGTTGATGATAGCTTTATAGTTTACAGTGAGAACTTTGAAGAATTTCAAGAGACAGAGACTTCTCAGCAATTGTTCTGTCAGTCGACACACAAACATAACCAATCTAGAAAAAAGCTGTTTGACATCGATCAGCTGGGAACAGAGAACTATAGTGATGGGCAATGGGAAAGTGGGGGAGGAGGAAGGTGTTTGTTCTCATCCTTCTAAAACTTTTCCAGGAGGCACTAAAAGTGAACATCAGAGCACTATCGGACTCTGTACCTATGTATTATTCATTTGCAGCTGTGTATACATCAGTGTTTAAGTTAGCTCGTTAGCTAATGCAGAAAATGAATGGATTTTTTCCCCTCTAAAGTCATCCCCTGGATGCTTGGGGCTGGTGCACTGGGACGACCCAGAGGGATGGAATGGGGAGGGAGGAGGGAGGAGGGTTCAGGATGGGGAACACATGTATACCTGTGGCGGATTCATTTTGATATTTGGCAAAACTAATACAATTACGTAAAGTTTAAAAATAAAATAAAATGTCTTTATAAAGCTTTAAATGAACCAGTTCTGGATATTACCAGCTATCAAGTAGATGACTCCAACTGATGTTTGTGGTCAAGTTTCTGTGTCTTGGGTGGGCGAACCACGCAGCAGCAGCCTTCACATAGTGTCACCTGAACTAGGTCAGTTCTGGAGTGTGTGTGTATGAGAGTGTTTCTCATATACTGAGTTGACTGAAAAGTTCATTTGGGTTTTTCAAACAATGTTATGGAAAAACTGAAAGGAACTTTTTGGTCAACTCAATATAATACAATGCTACCTCTCCATTAGAATGTATTATAAAAATCCATCTGCACAAAATGCAATGAACTTCAACCTGTGTTTGGTAACTTAAGATAGGTACAGCTTTGTCATCCAATTAAGACAGCTTGTTCAGAATATAAAGTTTTTAGTTAAATATAAAGCTAATCTGATTGGGCATGAAGTCCATGGAAGTGTTCTAATGGTCCAAGAATAGCGGGAAGAAGTATTTTCATTAGTATCCCAGGATTTTGTTTCAGGATGCTAGAGGTCATCGCCACCCTGGATCTCATGCTTTTACTTATGTCTTGTTGAGTCACTCTCGACATAACCACAAGTGTTGAATGCTACTTTAAATAGCTCCTCAAGCCTAAGCCACAGCAGGACAAGGACGGCCAAGTAATCCCAGCGCAGCTCTGAATGGGGTTGCTTGATTGGAGCATCCTTCACTGCAGTCAACCTCAGGATATCTGCATATGAATGAAAGAACCTCCAACCTTCTGATCATTGTTTTATTTAATGTTAATATAAAACGTAGAGTGTGATTTTAGATGTTGGTGTGCAGTTATCTTATCTGGTGTCATCTAAATTAAATCCATAGCCAAATGTGTTACTCATATTTGTTTTTTTTTTTTTTTAATTCGTATTTTAGTTTGCATCTTAGAGTTACCTCTAAGTTTTTGGCAACATTTTGTATAGGACTATCTAACTTGTGGGTTTCTCTGATGGCTCAGTGGTAAAGAACCCATCTGCCATACAGGAGATAAGTTCTATCCCTGGGTCAGGAAGGTCTCCTGGAGAAGGAAATGGCTACCCCCTCCAGTGTTCTTGCCTGGGAAATCCCATGGACAGAGGAGCCTGGCGGGCTATACTCCGTGCGGTTGCAAAGAGTCAGTCATGACTTAGCAACTAAACAACAATCTAACTTATACATTGGTGTCCAAACACACTGTTTCAGCCAGAATTTGGTTGAATTGGAAAGTAAATCACACCACTGTCTATGAAGTATAGCAGCAGATTTGTACTGTGATAAATTAGATGTATTTAATTAATACAGTGGAAAACTAGCAGAGACCCTGTATAATATCCTTAAGGTAAGCATCGGGTTCTATTTCAGTGCAGTTTTTAGTTTAGAGGCAGAAAAATACTGGTAAGCAATCTTGTTTTTAAAAAGGTGATAATTTGCTATACTACAGATGTAATGAACTACATATGCAATGAAAGGAATATGAAATGGTAGGCTAGAATCTAGGAGAACATGAATTTATGCTTATATATTTGCTATGTACAAAAGCTAGTACATTTTATTACATTTTGTAAATAAGTTCTGCAGGTGTGAAAATTACTGTATTATATAAGTAAAGTAATTGAATTATGAGTAATATTAAAATTCAAAGCAAAGATCTGTTTTAAGCACTGGTATTTATTTTTCAAAGTCTTGCTCATGAGCCATTATAAATATTTTAAATTGCATGGCATGTTTACAAAGTGCTAATCACCTACATTTTTTCCCCCAAAGTTTTGTATGTAGATTATACATGAAGTAGCTTAAAGGAGAGCAAACCATTTGATAGGCTTATTTTTATTAATAACATTATATTGGGTATGTTTATCTATTGGGAAAAAAATGTTACAACAGAAAAAATTGCTTTTTGTTCTGTATGTGCCTGTGTTTGTTAAGTTATCTGGCGAATGCCAAAGTGCTGATGAACTTTTCTACCCCATTGCCCTTTGAGGCATACATCTGAAACTGAGTCTGAAGATCAGCTGATAGTCTGTGGTGTTTTATCAGACATTCTGACCTGGCTGTGATGCTGTGGCCTCACAGTGTAATTTTAGTTAAGAAAAGGTTCTCCAAGGTGCCAGGTTGCCACCAGTGGGCACTTTGAAAAATATCCAAATGCCTTTCTCACTGCAGCTCAACCCAAAGGAAGCAATGTCTTTATTGCTTCCTTTCAGCTCTTATTTCCTGTCTGTCTGAGGAGGCTCACCTTCTGCTTGTCCTCTTTGCTTACATACCTGCTTCTTAGCTCATTCACCTGGGTCAGCGCTTCCACGGGAATACAAAAGAAACCCTGTTCCCCTGCTTGCTCCACACACAGCCCTGCAGGTTCCCTCCAGAGTCTTCCTCATCAAGGCCTGTTTGGGCGGCACTTTCTTTTTTTAATTGGAGGATAATTGCTTTATAATGTTGTATTGTTTCCCTTCATACATCAACATGAATCAGCCATAGGTACACACATGTCCCCCCTCTCTTGAACGTCCCTCCCACCTCATCCTACCCCTCTAGGTCGTCACAGAGCACCAAACTGAGTTCCCTGTGCTACATAGCAACTTCCCGTTAACTATCTGTTTCACACATGGTGATGCATATATTTCAATGCTACTCTCTCGGTTCGTTCACACTCCTTCCTCTGCTGTGCCCACACATCTGTTCTCTATGTCTGAGTCTCTATTCCTGCCCTGCAAATAAGTTCATCAGTATCATTTTTCTAGATTCCTTTTATATGTATTAATATACGATATTTGTTTTTCTCTTTCTGACTTACTTCACTCTGTATAACAGGCTCTAGGTTCATCCACCTCATAGAATGGACTCAAATTTGTTCATTTTTATGGTTAAGTAGTATTCCATAGTATATATGTACCACAGTTTCCTTATCCACTCATCTGTCAATGAACATCTAGGTTGCTTCCATGTCCTGACTACTTTAAATAGCACTGCAATGGACATTGGAATAGATGTGTATTTCTCAATAATGGTTTTCTCTGGGTATGCACCCAGTATTGGGATTGCTAGGTCATATGGTAGTTTTGTTCCTTGTTTTTAAATAAATCTCCATACTGTTTTCCATAGTGGCTGTATCAATTTACATTCCCACCAACAGTGCAAGAGGATTCCCTTTACTCCACACTCTCTCCAGCATTGTTGTTTGCAGATTTTTTGATGATGGCCATTCTGACCAGTGTGAGGTGATACCTCATTGTAGTTTTGATTTGCATTTCTCTAATAATAAGCAATATTGAGCCTTTTTTCATGTGTTTATTAGCCATCTGGATGGGTGACACTTTCTTGAACAGCTATTGATTTCCATCTAATTTGACTCCAAATGGATTTCACATTTGTCTTTAGCCTGGCTCTCAATCTTTTCATGAGATGACAGCTACCAGATGTCAGCAAAATTGAATACAGTGAAGAGTCCAGATGAGAGACGGGAGAGCATCCTGAAAAAATCCAGACTTCATTTTTGTCTGGAATTAAAATTTTTTTTAATATTTAATTTTATTTGTTTGGTTGTGCCAGATCTTAGTTGCAGCATGGGAACTCTTAGTTGCAGCATGTGGTATCTAGTTCTCTGACCAGGAATTGAACCTGGGCCCCCTGCATTGGGAATTCAGAGACTTAGCCACCGGTCCACTAGGGGAGTCTCTGTCTTTAATTTATAAACAGGCATCTATGTTTCTTCATCCTAAGCATCAGAGCCTGAGAGTAGATAGATATTTTTTCTTTTCAACTCTTTAAAAGCAATGTCAAAATATTAATAGTACTTTTCCTCTTTGTTTGAGAGAAACTGATTCTTCACCTACCCTGTTCCCTCTCTTAATCCATGAGCTCTGCCCATGAAATGAAGCCTCTGTTTTAAACAGAAATTTAACTCTGGGGAAAGAGACTGTGGTTAATTGATACCTGATACAGTCACAGATGGGTTTTCCAGGTGGCACCGGTTATAAAAGAACTCACCTGCCAATGCAGGAGACATAAGAGATGCAGGTTCAATCCCTGGGTTTGGAAGATCCTCTGAAGGAGGGCACAGCAATCCACTCCAGTATTCTTGCCTGGAGAATCCCATGGACACATGGTCCACAAGGTCACAAAAAGTCAGACACGACTGAAGCAGCTGAGCACACGCACAGTCACAGATGCTTTTTCAAGGCTGTACCAACTTTTGTTTTCAAAGTCTTCTGTGAGATCTAGCTATCACTTCCTAATATCACCAGAGTTCTTGCTACACTTTCACTCTGTCTCTTATCCTGAGCCAGTTGTTTTTTTTTTCTAACAATAGCACCTCCTTCACAACCTGGTAAAAAACAAAGCTTGTTCCCTGAAGTCCAGAGTCATGATGTGAAGGCCACGTTTTCTTGTCCTTTCAGTAATTAGGATGACCTTCCTGAAAGGGCAGGAGGGAAAGAATTTATATTGGGTGTCTGCTGTGTGCCGTACACAGAACTAGGAGATGTTTCACGTTGACCTTACAACAGAGGTCGGCAAATGTTTTCTGTCGAGGGCCAGGTAGTAAATGTTTTCAGCTTAGGAGGCCTCTGATGGTCTCTGTCACTACTACTTAGATCTTCCCAGTGTGAAAGGAGCCAGACCCACATAAAGAAATGGGCCTATCTGGGATCCAATAAACCTTGACAGCAACCTGGATCTGGCTCATGGGCCATAATTTGCCTACCGCTACCTTATATCAACGTCATGAAAGAAACAATCCCATTACACAGTTAAGAGGGCTGCAACTCAGAAATATCAAATCCGTGCATATTGCCCCTCGCTAAGTGGCGTGTTGGGATTTGTATCCGTTCTGTTGGAAGCCTGACTTTCCCATGGTGCTTTCTGTCCAGCTGTGTTTATCAGTACTTTCTCATCATCGTCCAGTGTTCCTGTCCCAGCCGAAGAGTCATAGAAGACTTTGGTTTGTGGCTAAAAATCATCTTCTTACTGTACCCCTTGGGTGCCACTGGGGACGACTACCTGTCATTCAGTTCCAGCTTTAATATTCCTCATCTTGAACAACTTAGCACAGGAAGGAAATTATCTTTGAAATCTTCTTCTCTGATGACAACCATTTTCCCACCTCTTGAACTCTGATCGCAACCATGGAGCCTTCCTTTTTCCACTAAATGTATACTTTGCCCCTACTGCAAGCTCTTTTGCCTTTACCTATCCTATTCTTTTTCTTTTTTTAATTTCATTTAATTTTTTATTTTTATTTATCTTTTTTTTTTTTTTACTCCATTGACATAGCTGGATCCACTGGCCTGGTCAAGGCCTTGATTGTCTCGTACTTGGATGGTGGCCGTGTCACTGACTAGACTTTCTCACTTCATTTCCCCCACTACTTCTCGCCTATTCTCCATGTAACCAATAGAATTACCTTTAAAATATGTGCCACTGATTGGGTCACTTCTGAACTCTGAACCTCAGTGATTTCCCATTTCCTGCAGCCTAGTTCAAACTCCCTAGCTTTGCGTTTAAGCTTCATCCTATCCAACCTTCTATCCAGCCATATGCCTTACCACTCCTCATACACTGGACTCCAATTATTCCAGACCATCAACCCTCCCTGAAGCCAGGGCACTGGTCTAGACAGGTGTCTACTGCACTCAACAAGCAGTCCATCCATCCAAAAGGAAAACCTTTGTTACTTATTTGCACTGGGTACACTGGCGAGAGCCACACCTGCACACACCTGGCACACTCCTATGGCCGCCACTGCTTGCCTGACCTGGAATGCCCTCTGCCCTTTCTCTTTCCTTCCTTGTTTCTCTGCTCAGATGACCTTCTCCTATGATGTCCACCTGATTCTCCCTCCTGTTTTCTCCTCACTCTTTCTTTATACTGGTAATCTAGAGATTCTCTCTGAGCCTTGTCAAATCCTCAGCTAGGTTGTCACACTTGAGGGATCAAACTCCAAGCTTTGTCTTCAGCTCCTGACACCTAACACAGTGGCCACTGAGTACCTGCCAGCAAATGACACTGGAGAGCAGACATGGTGACAAGACCAATGTTTCATTGTATTTCTGTTTCTCTATGAAGATTAACCAATATAGATAGAGGTGGATTATCTCAGCCCGGTGATGAGACCTGAATAATGCTGTTTGTTTTAGGCAGTTCAAGGAGGCTGAGTATCTCACCCATTTTAGATGGCTTTATGTTTTTGAGAGCCATGGATGTGGGTTTCCCATTTTTACTTTGTGTAAATTCTCCATCTAGAGTAGCATGCAGGCTGTTCTGTATGCCACTGACTTATGCAAAGAAAGGCATCAGGTGTTGCTGAAAGGCAAGCTTTCAGAGGCTTGCTTTTGCTGAGATTGCTCATTTCATCTGAACTGCAGGTTCTGGGAACTCATATCATAGGTAAAAGGTAGCCTGTGTGTGAACCAGGGGAGGAGGGCTTGATCTGTACCCCAGGGGATGGGTGGTCCTTTTGTGCCCTCTAGAAGATGGATAGGTTCTTTCCTTACATTCAATCATCCACCCTTTGGAGGACCTTGGGCCCAAGCCGTGTTATCCCATTACTCAAGAAAGTCACAAATGTGGATAATTTCAAGATTTGAGTTAAGGCAGATCCCCTGGAGAAGGGCACAGAAACCCACTCCAGTATTCTTGCATGGAGAATCCCTTGGATAATGGAGCCTGGAGGGCTATAGTCTATGGAATCACAAAGAGTTGGATACAACTGAAGCGACTTAGCACACCACAGCACACATCTCCAATATGATGTCCTTTTGAAGGAATATTAAGAGAGACTGAAAGAATAAATTCTTAATGGCATAATGTGAACAGACAGATCGAGAATCTTTGTTTTTACTACAAAAGCTAAAAGAATCATAGTGATATCACCTTAAGGAAGAACTTCCTTTTATTTGTAACCCAAAAAGTTATTTCCTGGAAACTTCTAGCTTGGGTTTTGTTTTTTTTTTTAAATAGAAATTGTGTTCTTTTTTTGTCTCAAAACTGTTTGCTATCAACATGCCCCTTGGTCGTCAGATATGTTCAAACATTATTCTGATATGTCACTGTACTGATGGAATTTCATAATTTGATTTTTTAAGATTTTTTAAAATTCCTATTACTTTTATGAATTAATTTTGATGTGTTTCAATTTAATAATTCATAAAATAATTGTTTGAAGAGTTACTTTGTATATAAGAAAACTTTAAGCCTTATATATGTCTTCTAGGAATTTTAGTGAGATAACTGCTAAGAGTAAATTTATTTTCATTTGTTATATCCTTTGACTTTATCACATTTCAGTTTTTGAGTTTTTTAAAAACTTTTTATCTTGTATTGGGGTATAGCCAATTAACAAACAATGTTGTGATAGTTTCTGGTGAACCGAAAAAGGCTTCAGCCATAACTATACATGTATCCATTCTCCTCCAAACTCCCCTCCCATCATATTATAATTTAATTCTTGCAATTCTCCTGTAAAAGGAAACTGTCAAGTTAAAGTATGTTTCCAGTTCTGCCATTATTTATTTGTGCACTGCCCAGAGGAAAAGGCATATTTGAAGAGATCATGCAATTTTCAGGGAGAGAAACTTGATGGAAAATGATCAGAGCATGTTCTTTATCCCCACAAATTTGAGTCAACTTTCATTTTGTATGGCATTTGGCATTTCAGAGAAAGGATCGAATCGTGTCCTTTTTTAACAGGTGGGGAAAGCTTTGTAAATGAGAGAGGATTAAGTAGGAAGGACAGAAAGATACTTGGAGAAGAGGGAGAAAGTATAAACAAAGGCAGAAAGAAAGGGTTTAAGGTGCCCGATGCATGCATGGGACATTAGGGAAGCTGTCAGGAGGAGGAACTGGGTTGGAAGGGTCAGGGAGGGCCATGTACTGCTCTGGCTTGAGTGCCCACCTGAGGGGCCACAGCCCCACAGAAGGTCACAGGTGGGTAGCATTTGGGCCTGTACCTATCTGTGGCTGGTGGGAAGCTGCTGGGTAGGTGAGATGGCCAAGGGGTGAGAAGCAGAGGCTGAGAAGTAAGATGACCTTGGGATGGAGCGCTGACCCAGCCACTTAGCCAACTTGGTGACTTTGCCACAGCTCAGCTTCCCAGAAGGACAGTGAAAATTATACCAATCTGTACCTAATACAGTTACTGTGAAGATTAAATGAACTAGTTAGCTGAATCCCTGGTCCATGAACACACCTAGAACATATTACATCTGAGAGTTATTATTATTACCATTATTACTCACAAGAATTCATCTTGAGCTATCACCAGGAGGAATTGTTTTTACATAAACATTGGGTATTCTTCTGTTGCACTTCAAATAATTCATTAGACTATGAATACAACATCCGTGTAGATGGAATTGTTTTCATCTCAATTTTAAAACCAAACCCTTGAAAAGCAGCTAATTAAATTAATGTTTATTGATTTATCCAAATAGCGATATGTGAGATAAATGGAACCTGGAATACAAATTAGAATTTAAATCTTAAAAGGCCTATGTTGAGGAAATGGGTCCTATTATGGAAATGATGAAAATAAAAAGAATACACTGACCATTCTGAAGTTTGATTACAGCATAGCCTTTGTGTTCACTGCTCTTCCCCTGATGGTTGCCTTCGTGTTAATCACCAATATTAATATAATTGCCTGGAAGTTGAGTGGCTAAAAATAGCTCTATTCTTGTTCCCAGACAGTGACTCTGCTATGAGAGAGGGAAATGATCAGACTACCACTCTGTGTTTTCCGGTTGGGCTCACTGGCTGCTATTTCTTATCTGAGTATCTGTTGGTAGGGTATGACATTGCACACAGATCATTGATCTCCTAAAGGCCTGTCATTATGATGCATTAAGAGTAATGTATTTGATTGCAAATAATTATTTGACTCAGGAAGAATTGGACTCAAAATAAATGTAGACTCAGCCATCAAATTTTCCATCAGATCAGATCAGATCAGTCGCTCAGTTGTGTCCGACTCTTTGCGACCCCATGAATCGCAGCACACCAGACCTCCCTGTCCATCACCAACTCCCGCAGTTCACTCAGACTCACGTCCATCGAGTCAGTGATGCCATCCAGCCATCTCATCCTCTGACGTCCCCTTCTCCTCTTGCCCCCAATCCCTCCCAGCATCAGAGTCTTTTCCAATGAGTCAACTCTTGGCATGAGGTGGCCAAAGTACTGGAGTTTCAGCTTTAGCATCATTCCTTCCAAAGAAATCCCAGGGCTGATCTCCTTCAGAATGGACTGGTTGGATCTCCTTGCAGTCCAAGGGACTCTCAAGAGTCTTCTCCAACACCACAGTTCAAAAGCGCCAATTCTTGGGTGCTCAGCCTTCTTCACAGTCCAACTCTCACATCCATACATGACCACAGGAAAAACCATAGCCTTGACAAGACAGACCTTTGTTGGCAAAGTAATGTCTCTGCTTTTGAACATGCTATCTAGGTTGGTCATAACTTTCCTTCCAAGGAGTAAGCGTCTTTTAATTTCATGGCTGCAGTCACCATCTGCAGTGATTTTGGAGCCCAGAAAAATAAAGTCTGACACTGTTTCCACTGTTTCCCCATCTATTTCCCATGAAGTGGTGGGACCGGATGCCATGATCTTCATTTTCTGAATGTTGAGCTTTAAGCCCACTTTTTCACTCTCCACTTTCACTTTCATCAAGAGGCTTTTGAGTTCCTCTTCACTTTCTGCCATAAGGGTGGTGTCATCTGCATATCTGAGGTTATTGATATGCTGAAACTCAAAAACTCCCCAGTTTTTTTAGAAATGCCATAATGACTTGGGGGAGGTTAGAAAAACACAGGTACTTATGGAAAATAAATGTTTTTTTGTTTTTGGGAAAATAAATGGTTTTTAATTGCTCTTTTTCAGAGGAGTGCCATTTTCTGAGTTTAAGATTGAGACAGGCCTTTGGCAGAGCATTAGTTTATTAATGTGCACATTTAAAATAAAATAATAAAAATTCTTTCAAAATCAAAATATCTGATTTAAAAATTGAGATTACCACTTTAAAAATCACCTTCTTGATTAAGGACATTTATTACCATGTCTCATTTCCCCTAAGTTATTCAGTGTATCTTACAGAGCTATAATAATGCAACAGGATAGCAAATGACTGACTGGATTGTAGGTAGGTAGATCAACTGATCCCTTAGCTAGATGGGAAGATAGACTAAATAGGAAGATAGAACAGATATTATCCTGGTTGTGGTTTAGTCACTAAGTCATGTCTGACTCTTTTGTGACCTGATGGACTATAGCCCACCAGGCTCCTCTGTCCATGGGATTCTCTAGGAAACAATACTGGAGTGAGTTGCTATTTCCTTCTCCAGGGAATCTTCCCAACCCAAGGATCAAACCCTAGTCTCCTGTACTGCATGTGGTCTCCTGCATGGCAGGCGGATTCTTTACTGACTGAGCCACCAAGGAAGTCCCAAAGATAAAATAGATAGACTAGATAGATGGTAGACAGATAAAAGAAAAAAAAAAGGGAACTATGAGTAGAAAAATAGAAGAAACTGGAATGATTAGCATATAAAATAATCATGACACAAATGCTTATTATAATTGGTGGAGGAGAGTCACAGGCTTTGAGCATTCTTAATGTTAAAACAAACAGGAAAACACATAAAAAAAACAAAATTATGTAAAATCTGGATTTTGCAGGTAGGAAAGAGAGGAGGTGTGTATGGTCATTTCTTCTGATGACTGTAATTTTATTAAGCAAGTATTTCCAGAGCAAGCACCAAGCTCTGTTCTAAGTGCTGGGAGCCAACCTCTAACAGAACAGACACGCGCTGACTCCAGCATGAAATTTACACTCTTGAGTGAAGGGATGGATAATAAACAAAATAAACAAATAACAGTATAACCATAAAAAGTGATCAATGACATGGGGAGAAATAATGCAAGAAAGCAAGAAATGGGTTTCCGTGCTGGCTCAGTGGTAAAGAATCTTCCTGCAGTGCAGGAAATGTGGGTTTGATCCATGGGTCAGGAAGATCCCCTGGAAGAAGAAATGGCAACCCATTCCAGTATTCTTGCCTAGAGAATCCCGTGGACAGAAAAGCCTGGTGGGCTACAGTCCATGTAGTCATAAGAAAGTCAGACACGACTGAGCCACTGAACAATAACAAAGAAAGAAATAAAGTTAAGCAATGACTCAGGCCTGGTGGTTTCATTTAAAATCAGGTTTCTAGGGAAGGCTTCACTGAAATGGTTATTTTTGAGCAAAGTTCTGAAGGAATGAAGTGTGCCTGTGGATGTCTGGGGGAGGGGGTTCCAGTCAGCGGTGGATGCATTACTAGCAGCAGCAATCCTCAGTCTGGAGTGATTTTGTCCTTCAGGGAACGTTTGGTACTGTCAGGAGGATTTCCTGGTTTTCCACATTAGGGAAGGGGTGCTCCTTTCATGCATTGGAGAAGTAAATGGCAACCCACTCCAGTGTTCTTGCCTGGAGAATCCCAGGGATGGCGGAGCCTGGTGGGCTGCAGTCTGTGGGGTCGCACAGAGTTGGACATGACTGAAGCGACTTAGCAGCAGCAGCAGCAGCTCCTCTCATCTGGTGGGGACAAGGGGATGGGGATGCTGCTGAAAGTGTTAGTCACTCAGTCATGTCTGACTCTTTGCAATCCCATGGACTGTAGTCCACCAGGCTCCTCTGTCCATGGAATTCTCCAGGCAAGAATACTGGAATGGATAGCCATTTTCTTCTCCAGGGGATCTTCCTGACCCAGGGATCAGACCCTGGTCTTTTGCATTGCAGGCAGATTCTTTAGTCTGAGCCACCAGGAAGCCTGATGTTACTGAGTATCCTACCATGCACAAAAGAGTTCCCTTGACAAAGAACCATCTATCCAATTGTCAGTAGTGCCAAGATTGAGAAACCTAGTCAGCTGCAAGAAGGCTGCAGTGTGGGGAGCCTGGTGGAGCCTTGGAGGAGTTGGAGTTAGAGACAGAAAAGGCATCCAGATGTTGGAGGGCTTTGTCAGCTCATCCCACAACTTTTGGCTTGTCCCTGAGGGAGAAGGGGAACCAGGGACAAGTTCCAAGCTGTGGTGATATGACTCACAGCATCACAGGCCCACTCTAGCTCCTGTACTAAAATGGACTTTAGCAAGGGGGAAAGATGAAGCTGGAGACTCTTGTAATAATTCTGGAGAGACAGTGAGTCATATTCAATGACAAACTGTTACAGGATGAAGGAGTATATTATTAATTCAACAAAATAGCATCTACAATACTTACATTCTGTGTCTTTTATCTTAATATTGGGGTTTATGGGCACCTTGTCCTTTTTTGTTGTTGTTTAGTTGCTAAGTTAGATCTGACTCTTTGGCTCCTCTGTCCAAGGGATTTCCTAAGCAAGAACACTGGAGAAGGTTACCATTTCCTTCTCCAAGGGATCTTCCCAACCCAGAAATTGAACCTGCATCTCTTACACTGGCAGGTGGGTTCTTTACCACTGAACCACCAGGGAAGCTTGTCCTAGCCACCCCCTATTTTATGGAGAAAAATTGTCAAAATTTAGGTTTCAACAGTTAATAGAATATTTCAGGGAAAAAAGCAATTTCTTTCATGCATAAACCAATCTAAGGATGCTAGTAAAGGTAGATGTGTCCTCAGCCTTCCTTCTAATTAATTAACTTGTTTGGTGATACCTGAAAAAAGGAAAGCTTTGGGGACTTCCCTGGCAATCCAGTGGTTAATACTTTGCCTTCAGATGCAGGGGATGTGGTTTCAATCCTTGGTCAGGGAGCTAAGATCCTGCCTACCTCACAGTCAAAAAACCAGAACATAAACAGCAGAAGTAATATTGTAACAAATTAAATAAAGACTTTAAAAATGATCCACATCAAAAGAAATATTTAAAAAAAGAGACATTTGGGAAAAAATAAAAGCAGGCACAGATGAATCCAGATACCTTTTTAAGGGGCATCTAAGGAGGATTTTTTTTTTTTTAAGTCATCAGAGAAGATAGACAAATATAGATTAAAAAAAAAAAAAAACAAATCCAGACACAAATAAACTTGAAAGTGAAAGTGTTATTCACTCAGTTGTGTCCAACTCTTTTCGACCCCATAGACTGTAGCCCACCAGGCTTCTTTGTCCATGGAATTTTCCAGTCAAGAAAACAGGAGTAGGTTGCCACTCCCTTCTCCAGGATATCTTCCCCACCCAGGGATCAAACCTGGATCTCCTCCACTGCTGACAGATTCTTTACTGTCTGAACCACCAGGGGAGAACCTCCACAAAAGCAGAGAAGTCCAAAGTCAAGGAAATACCCTGGGCCTTATTTGTCTTCAGTGCCTGGAATGAGGCGCAGAGCTGACATCCCTGTGGGCCTTCTCCCATTTCAGGCCCCCAGAGATAATTTGATTCAAATGAGATGGTTGGATAGAATCATTGACTCAATGGACATGAGTCTGAGCAAACCCCAGGAGATGGTGAAGGTCAGGGAAGCCTGGCATGCTGCAGTCCATGGGGTCGCAGAGTCAGACACAACTGAGAGACTGAACAACAAACAAAATGGAAGATGCTTTTTTTCCCTATCTTAGCTTTACCATAAACAAGTATAATGTATATTGATATTTCTGTACATAAATATATATTTAAATATTTCAACAATTATAAATAGTAATGACTTATAAGAAGTAAAAATGTCTGTATCTATATCAATATCTATCTATTTATGTATCTAATTTAGATCAGATTGAAACTATCATATGAGGATCCACCTACTGACAATCTTATAAGCCACTCTTCACCTCCTGAAGAGCATGGGCTGTCTCAGGGAAAGCAGTAGCAAATATCTGTGTGATCTTTATTAACTGGGCAGGTTAATGAAAAAGGCATGGTTAGCTGGTGCCGTTGTAAAGAATCTCTCAAACTCTGAACGAACATAGTTATACTCTTACTAATCTTAAAACACAGAATAAATATAGGCAAGCAATAAGCAGTTCATAGGCATTTTGTTACATGTAGGGCTTCCCAGGTGGCCCTAGTGGTAACGAACCCGCCTGACAATGCAAGAGACATAAGATACACGAGTTTGATCCCTGGGTCGGGAAGGTCCCCTGGAGGAAGAAATGGCAACCTGCTCCAGTATTCTTGCCTGGGAAAGCCAATGCAGTATTCTTGCCTGGGAAAGAGGAGCCTGGCAGGTACCATGACAGAGGAGTCCATGGGGTTGCAAAGAGTCAGACACAACTGAGCGTGCGTGCACCCGTGTACCTTTAGAGCATCTCAAGTCCCAGAGCACACATGGTGTTTGCTTTGTAGTTACTTGCCATTGACAAAAATGGCCATCAAGAACTTCAGATTGGAGCTGTTGAACATACAAAAGCCTTTGCCCCTTTCCCGGTGCCCAACTTGGTGAGTGCCCCTGATCTAGGTTATTAGAAGGAACGTGTGGTAATGAGGGGCCTCTGGAATGTCACCTTGCAAGTTGTGGCTCTGGGCTGGAGGACTGGTTGGCTTCGTGCATGGGGGTGCCTCATGCCTTGAATGTTCCTCATCTGGAACATGAGGGGGTCACAGTCCCGGCTCACAGGTCTTACTGGGGATTAACTGATATAAGACATGTCACATGGCTTTGCAGACTACCTGGTGAACAGTGAGCACTCAATAAGGGGATCTGTTGTGATTGTTATCATCAGTAACAAAGTGTAGGCAAAAGATGCCTTCAAGCTCTTTAGACAATTCTCTCGCAATAGGGAGAAAAGTTGCAACTAATTCCCTAGGAATTGCTCATCATATTTCAATCAATAAAGCTTTCTTTTATGAGATCTCCATGCATTGAGTTATCTGGGTTTTTTTATACTTATTTATTTATTTGGCTGCGTTGCGTCTTAATTGCTGCACTCAGGATCTTCGTTGAGTTACGCAGAATCTTTCATTGCCAAGCACGTGCTCTCTAGTTGTGGTGTAAAGGTGCGGTAGCTGAGGCACACTGACTTGGTTACTCCATGGCGTGTGTGTGTGTGTGTGTGTGTGTGTATCTGACTCTCTATGACCCCATGGGCTTAGCCTGCCAGGCTACATTTTTCATGGAATTCTCCAGGCGAGAATACTGGAGTGGGTAACCATTCTCTTCTCCAAGGGATCTTCCCCATCCATGGATCGAACCCAAGGTCTCCTGCATTGCAGGTGTGTTCTTTATCATCTGTATAATGAAGGAAGCTGCTCCAAGTCTTGTGGGATCTGAATTCCTTGACCAGGGATTGAGCCCCTGTCTCCTACATTCTTAACCACTGGACCACAAGGGAGTTCTCTACTTTTTTCTTAAATGAGTTATCTGTGGATGTGTGTTCATATTCTGAGGGAGGTCTTAAGCTGTGTGAGAGTTGAAAGTTCTCTTCCATATTTCTTTCTCTCTCTGATACTCAAATTAGTGTTCCAGTTTCAAAGCATTAAGTGTATGATGCGTGAAAGTGAAAGTGAAGTTGCTCACTCGTGTCCGACTCTTTGCGACCCCATGGACTGTAGCCTATCAGGCTCCTCCGTCCATGGGATTTTCCAGGCAAGAGTGCTGGAGTGGATTGACATTTCCTTCTCCAGGGGATCTTCCCAACCCAGGTATCAAACCCAGGTCTCCCGCATTGCAGGCAGTCACTTTACCTTCTGAGCCACCAGGGAAGCCCAGTAAATCTCTAGTTTCTGAATGATTTCTTTAAATGCAAATGACATCAATGGTGAAGAACTGGAAGAAAGTAAGATTTTCTATATTAACAATTATGAAAGAATATGATTTCTTATAACAGATGTCTACTGGGTTTTTCTGAGCAGGTTTGGAAAATACCTTATTTCTGCCAAATAACGGCAGGGACATTTGTTTGAATTTGTCATTTGATATTTTTCAAATCTATATTTTCAAACCAACAGTTTGAAAAGGCAGTAGTCTGAAACATTTTAAAGGGTATGGCATTTCTATCTAGTCAGATCTCTTCAAAAATTAATTGCTAATTCTTGTGTTCTCTCTCACTCTGAGTAGACTTTTATTAACCCACCAGCATTCCTGAAAAGTGACATACTGATGTTTCTCCATGTGGAGCATGAGAAATGGCCACACTGCCTGATGCCTCAGGCTTAGCAGAATGAACTCTTACATTTGCGTCCCTGCCTCCTTACTGCGGAGGAGAAAAGTTTTTACAAAATTAACTGCTTGGAAGTACATCAGACTGTTTTACAAAAGCAGAACCCATTTCTGTGGTCCTGTTAGACTTTGAAAGACTATCTCTGAGAAATGACAATTGTAGTTTCCATTTGTAGCTGTTTTTGTTTTTGTTTTATAGCGATTAAAGATGGGAGTTCCAGGTGGCACCTATATTAGGGTTCTCTTTTTATACAGAACCTCTGAGGTAATTTACTGCTACTGCTGCTAAGTCACTTCAGTCGTATCCGACTCTGTGCAACTCCATAGACAGAAGCCCACCAGGCTCCCCCGTCCCTGGGATTCTCCAGGCAAGAACACTGGAGTGGGTTACCATTTCCTTCTCCAATGCATGAAAGTGAAAAGTGAAAGTGAAGTCGCTCAGTCGTGTCCAACTCTTAGCGACCCCATGGACTGCAGCCCACCAGGCTCCTCCGTCCATGGGATTTTCCAGGCAAGAGTACTGGAGTTGGGTGCCATTGCCTTCTCTGCTGAGGTAATTTAACTAGATCCTCAAAAAGACAATAAAATACATTGATTGATATTTTAAAAACAAATCTGTTGAGTGTCCTGTAATTTCTGCACGTAGTTAAAAAAAAAAATCTTTGTAGGAAGAACTAAGCAAAGTGAGGAACCTGATGACATGGTCATGCAGAAAGATGGGTAGCAAGGAAAGAGACAAGCATTAATTGTCCACTATGATACTTTCCGTGTTATCTGATTTCAGCCACACAATCCTGTGAGTTTGGTGCTCTTATACCTACTTTTGAGGATAAAAAACTAAAGCTGAGAGATGTTAAGAAACAAAACCAGGGCATTTCCAAGCTTCCAGTTCTGCTTTGTGTGACTCCATCACCCGTGCTATCAAGACAGTGTAAATAATCCTTGAATAAAGAAAGAAAACTACAGTCAACAATCTGATCACAGTATGTTTATGAAAAGCATCCTGGATTCCTAGGAATAAGATCCCATCCAAAGAACATGTATTTAATTTTCTATTCATGACGAAGTACCATCTTTATACTCTAAGGATTACTGTTATTTAGTTGCTAAATCGTGTCTGACTCTTTGCAACCCCATGGAATGCAGCACACCAGGCTTCCCTGTCCATCACCAACTCCCAGAGCTTGCTCAAACTCACGTCCATCGAGTTGGTGATGCCATATACAACCATCTCATCCTCTGTCGTCCCCTTCTCCTCCTGCCCTCAGTCTTTCCCAGCATTAGGGTCTTTTCCAGTGAGTTGGCTGTTCGCATCAGGTGGCCAAACTATTGGAGCTCTATCTTCAGCATCAGTCCTTTAGTGAATATTAGGGTTGATTTCCTTTAGGATTGACCCAATGCCAGAGACTCTAAGGATAGTTTACATATATTGTCCTCTCAAATTTCCAGGTGCCCTCAGTCCTAAGGTTAGCATCCTTGAGTTCTTTATTCAGATATGACCTATTGAAAGCAAAGATGAAAATGTTAAATTCTCCATTTGACCAAGTTCAATAGTGCATGATAGTCATGAAGAAATAGTTCTCTCCCCCCCTCCACCCCTCCCCCACCCCCCTGAATTTGCACAGTATGTACATACTGGACAACAAAGAAATAGCAAATATTGACTTTGTAACCTTGAAACCAGCTCATCAGCCCAGCTCTAGCACCATGCTTGCTAGATTCACCTCATTTTTCACACCAAATGCCAATCCGTGTGTCCCAGCCTGTTTGCCTCAAGAGTGAGAACTTTTTGAAGACAAGGATTAAACCTTTTAGTTTATTGTTTCCAGCTCCTACTTTAGTGACAAGAACATGATAGGTATTCTTGAATGGTGGCTTTGGGAAAGAAGGAAGGAAAAAAGAAATTTACTATCTCTATATATACTTTTGTAGCATTTAGTAGAAATATGGAAAATGTAAACTCCAAAACATAGTGAAACTTTGTTTTAAAGTTACTTTGTTAGATTGTTATAACACCTTGAATACATGAGGAGAATAAGGCTAAAGATTATTGAACATCTATATATGAGCCAGACTTGACTTTATTCACGATTCATTTAAAACCAGAAAGTGAATGGGTTCAAACAGCCATCCATTTGAATAAAACAGTTAATGTTCTGCTCCATGTGCACTGTTTTGGTGAAACACATTTGCTGAAAAACCATTTTCCTGGTTGTTGAATTAGAACAGAACTGGTGCCATGAAACATGGTCCTTTCAAACCTGAACGTTCTATCTTTCTCATAAATTTTCTTAACAACACACTTTAGAGTTTATGACTTTAAATTTTTAAGTTTTCTTCCAGCCTGAGGTTTCTGAGACTCTTTGAGATTCTTCACTATAAAAGAGCCGCTTGAATATCATTCACATTTTAACTTGAACCCTGGGACCAATGATAATAGCCAACACTATAATGAGCTCTTATTCTCCCCTAGGCACTATTCTAACCTCTGAATGGATTAAGTCACTTTGTCTTCACAACAAGCCTAAGAGATTGGTGTATTTTTCTTACCATTTTATTAAGTGAGGGAACAGAGGCACAGACAAATTAAGAAGCATGCCCCAAGTCACATAGCTAATAAGTGACCAAGCTGGACCCTGAACCTATAGCCTAATTGTGTGAACTGACTCACGTGCACACTGCTCTAGTAAGGAGCAGCGTGGGGAAATGAAGAAAGCATAGCAACAAGGAGATTGCACTAAATGCTGGAAAGGTGGTCCAGCTAAACTGAGCAGGCAACCAGAGCCAGCACCCACAGTTTATTATGAAATGCAACAGTGTTAGGCGACCCCTTGAATGTATGAGTATGGCATGCTATATCCTCAGACTGTATGGCATGGATGATGGCAAATAAACCACTTTGATCCACTTGGAAGGTTTATTTGTCATTTTTGTCTCAGCAAGTATCTGTTTGTTTTGAGTCAACGTTTTGACTGCTTGTTGCTCAAGAATCCAATACTGAGAGACAAGTATTGGGTAAAAGGAAAGATAGCTTTACCAGGAAGCCAGCAGTCCTAGGGAGAAGGTGGACTCATGTCCCAAAGAACCAACTCCCCCCTTACTGATCAGGGGGTGAGAACTTTTAAAGGGGAATATCAGGGGTGCACAGTGAAATTTGCAGGGCTGTGTAGACCTCAGCACACTCAGGTCTGACAGTCATCTTGAAATTGGTCATGCACTGGTCTGATCAGCATCATCTTGACTGTTTTTAGTACATCTACTCTTCAGTTCCAAGGTCAGTTGTTCCCATTTCCTTGAGTTCAGCTCTCAGAATTGTGTAAGATAGAACAGCTGATGTCATGGTTGGGGTTTTGGTATCTACAAGGTAGCTCAAAAGATATGGATCAGAATATCTATAGCACTTGAGGAGGAACTCAAGGTTCCTTGACTCTGCTTAAAGGCTGCTGCTGCTGCTAAGTCGCTTCAGTCGTGTCCGACTCTGTGTGACCCCAGAGACGGCAGCCCACCAGGCTTCTCTGTCCCTGGGATTCTCTAGGCAAGAATACTGAAGTGGGTTGCCATTTCCTTCTCCAATGCATGAAAGTGAAAAGTGAAAGTGATGTGGCTCAGTTGTGCCCGACTCTTAGCAACCCCATGGACTGTAGCCCACCAGGCTGCTCTGTCCATGGAATTGTCTAGGCAAGAATGCTGGAATGGGTTGCCATTCCCTTCTCTAGGGGATCTTCCCAACCCAGGGGTTGAACCAGGGTCTCCTGCATTGCAGGCAGATTTTTTACCATCTGAGCTACCAGGGAAGCCCTAGTAAAGGTAATTTTTATAAATTACAAAACAAAATATATATTTTGCTTATGATGTCAATGTTATAATGTCTTTATTCTGTATTTTAACAAATTTGGATTATATCACCACTGAAATAAGGGTTTTTCATCTTAAATTTCTCGTGGCACTCTATATAATCCTCACACTTGATGGTCACTGTTGGCTTGTAAGTGAGGTTAGTAAGTGCTCAGTTGCTCAGTTGTGTCTGACTGTTTGTGCCTCCATGGACTGTAGCCCGCCAGGCTCCTCTGTCCACGGAATTCTCCAGGTGAGAATACTGAAGTGGGTTGCCATTCCCTTCTCCAGTGGATCTTTCCAACCCAGGGATCAAACCCAGGTCTCCTGTCCTGGTCTCCTGAGTTGCAGACAAATTCCGGTTGAGGCACCAGTGAAATCCAATTATTATGCTGTACACCCTGAAGATAATGTTAATATGTCAATTATATCTAAACTTTAAAAAAGTTTGTGGTATGGAGAAATTTCTAAAATATGTATATTTAACTTTTCAATGTAGTACTTTCCTTTCAGTTTAACATGTAAGTTAGAACAGTGGTTCTCATTGGTGGGGGTGGTGGTGACACCTTTACCTACAGAGATAACGTGTGTTCAGGACGTGACACTGTTGACACTTAGTATGTAGGGACTGAATCCTCAGCCCTCTGCCAGGCACCCAACTGTCCCTCATAAGGAAGAATGATTGAGTTGGAAAGCATATCTAATTACCTGAACATAGAACCTAACTGTTGACATATTTTTAATCCTAGTTTCAATAAACAGTGAATTTTGGGGGAACACAACTGAAGTGTAAATCTAAAGATGATTGTGCTCTTTCTCTTGCTCTGAATTTTACAGGAGATGTTCACCATCTCTGCAGATCTCATCATTAGTAATAACACTGCTCATGGTATTTGAGTTGCTAACTAGGCCTACTTACAGACACTGCATTCATGGTGACCATACAACTCAGTGCAGGTGTGCTACTCTTTCATTCCAGTTGTCTTGCTTGAACATTTATATTCAGTTCCATTCAGTTCAGTCGCTCAGTCGTGTCCAACTCTGTGCGACCCCATGAATCATAGCATACCAGGCCTTCCTGTCCATCACCAACTCCCGGAGTTCACTCAGACTCACGTCCATCGAGTCAGTGATGCCATCCAGCCATCTCATCCTCTGTCATCCCCTTCTTCTCCTGCCCACAATCCCTCCCAGCATCAGAGTCTTTTCCAATAAGTCAACTCTTCGCATGAGGTGGCCAAAGTACTGGAGTTTCAGCTTTAGCATCATTCCTTCCAAAGAAATCCCAGGGCTGATCTCCTTCAGAATGGACTGGTTGGATCTCCTTGCAGTCCAAGGGATTCTCAAGAATCTTCTCCAACACCACAGTTCAAAAGCATCAATTCTTCGGTGCTCAGTTTTCTTCACAATCCAACTCTCACATCCATACATGACCACTGGAAAAACCATAGCTTTGACTAGACAGACCTTTGTTGGCAAAGTAATGTCTCTGCTTTTCAATATGCTATCTAGGTTGGTCATAATTATGGAAACACAAATTATTTAATATAAATTAGTTTCCTTTTATCTCTTTTATATTACAGTTTTGTTCTTATAAATTGTTTAGAGAATGAGTGTGCAGGTAGGTTAGTTACATTATGTATGAATTCCTTTGCAATATAGTAAATGAGGCCACAGAAAATGATGTTTTGCAGAAGAGGTGTTGCGAGTGAGAGAATTCAGGATCCCTGAATTAAATTCCATTTGGAGCCATAAGCACCCAGAGTTATTCATTATATTCTTCAAAATTTTATAGCCATTTTAACCATAGGTAATTTAATCACTTCAGAATTATCTCCTTTTTAAGTACCATGTGGTACAAGTAAAATATATATACCCCCTTTATCTGCTTTGTAATTTGTTTGAGTTTCGCTAAGTCCAAAAGCAATACAAGAATGGAGGTGTCTTCCTGAGATGATTCCCCTTATTCCTCATTTCCTGCTACTTTCATCTTTTTTTTCTCATCTCTGAAAGAACATTGGAACCAGAACTAAGCTAATACCAGTGAGCAAAAGGGCAAAGTTACTTCTTTTAAAAGAAAAGCTCACTTTTCACCATGGTAACCAGCCTGTCCTATGACAGATACACCACATGGTCCATGAAATATGAACCCTTTCAGAATACGTTTCTACCACTGCATAATGAGCTTTGACGTTAGTGTAGCAAGGACTGGAATAAGGTGACACCTGAGGTTTATTCGGGTCAAATGAGCCCTTTGATACCTTGCAAGATTTTTCTTTCAGTTTGCAAGAGGTAACACTAACATTTTATTTTTTAAAAATGCTTAATGAAAGTGAACTGTATGCTATGAACACAAGGTAAATGCATTCTCCCAAGTCCTAGAAACAGCACATTTCCATTTCCTTTGAGTGTAAGGACTGAGAAAAAAACCCTGAGGTTTCATCTTCCTTTTATTTCTCAGACTGTGTATAGGATATGTATTTGTAGCTGCCTGTATACTGAAGTGAAAACAAAAACAAAAGTTAAAAGTCACAGCTGAGCATACCATGTCCATAACCCTGCTCTTTATTATTATTATTATTCATTATGGTAGCTAAAACCTTTGGTTTTGACTTAAAGTATGATATTTGACAAAGGACAAATACAGCAAAGGAAGAGGAAAGCCTTTTTAAATATGCATCACATCTTGGGAAGGGTAAAAATGAAACTTTCGTTCAACTTTTAAGTATCTTTTTGCCCTTTTTGCTTGGAAGCACCTTTTGTTCAGTAAGCTCTTTGCAATTAACATCTTTGACTATCCCTTCTACCATAGTACTTCCTAAGTCTACTTTCCCAATGCTGCTGCTGCTAAGTCACTTCAGTCGTGTCCGACTCTGTGCGACTCCATAGACAGAAGCCCACCAGGCTCCCCTGTCCCTGGGATTCTCTAGGCAAGAATACTGGAGTGGGTTGCCATTTCCTTCTCCAATGCATGAAAGTGAAAAGTGAAGGTGAAGTCGCTCAGTCGTGTCCGACTCTTTGCGACCCCATGGACTGCAGCCTACCAGGCTCCTCCATCCTTGGGATTTTCCAGGCAAGAGTACTGGAGTGGGTTGCCGTTGCCTTCTCCGGTTGAAGGCTCTGGGTAACTTCAAATACAGTGAATCACATAAGCAGTGATTTCTATAGCCAGATACTGATCTGTTTCCTTTAGGGCATCCAATAGGATATTAGTGGATTTGAAGCCAACGTTTTCTTTACAAACATCAACTTACAATACATTGATAGTCTGGGATTGAGCTGTAAAAGAAGCTTCTTTCAAAGCTTACTTGGAAATGTAATAGAAATTAAGTATGTCACCGACTATGGAAATAGAAATTATTCTAGAAATCCTAATGGCAAAACCACAGAATCCTGTCATATGTTTAGTCATCAGTGGAAAGTTAGGAGTTATATTTCTGTTTCTCAATCCAATTCCTCCTCCTCCTCAAATTTTTCTGTTTGGATAGACTTGAATTCACAAGATTTTAAGGAGAGGATGCAAGGAAGATAAGATTTTTACACACAATGGAAAAAAGTCACTGAAGGGCAATCAGACCAGATTCTCAGTGTATTGAGAATATGAAGATCAGAGTCATATTTCATTCAACTTTGGAGCCCTTGCAAGTAGCATAGGGCTTAGTAGACATTCAGTAGATACTTGGTGAAATAAAATTCTTTGGGTTATTATTTTATGTGAAGCTTTTCCTATTATAATGTTAGCCTTTTGAATTATAAGAATAGTTTCACTGAGAATGATCTTACATAAGCTTATGTAACTAAGAACTAGATAATCTCTAAAATGAATATTTAGCTACATCAAAGTATACATTCAAAACTTAAAGCATAAGAAATTTACATTTTGGCTTTAGAGATTCGCATTATTATTGAATTATGCTGTGTCCATCTGCTCAAGTACTGGATATATTTAGGTTGTAGTGAGCCAAAATGAAAGATTCAATGGATTATTCATCTGCTCATGCTCTGATACATAGGAACCTTCTGATTTGTAAATTTTACCCCAAACTCATCTTCTCCTTTTGTTTCATGATAAAGAAATTATAAAATGCACACTTGGGTTAAGAATGACTTTGTGATTTTCTACTTCCCTCTAAAAGAGAGAAAATGGAGCTAATAATAGAGTGAAAACTTGCTTTGAGGCTTTTTTCTCTAACACTAATATTGCAAAATGTGTATATATATTTAACTTATATGTATGCCTATATATATATATATATATATATATATACACACATATATAGTGTAAATGGTTCATTTCTAGATTCTTGGTGTACCTAAAATTGTGGTAATCATTATGCATATTTACAAATATTTCTTTCAAATGATGCATGGCTATATGACTTGCATTGGCCATTGAAATTTGAATACTGAAGTGAGTATCACTTCTGGACAGGCAAAGATACAATATGCACTTGGCACATTTCCTTTTTTATCCTGTCTTGATGAATATGGACATGTGTATTGCGATGGGTCTTACATCAATCAGGGTCTCTCTGTGACCCTGTTAAGTAGAACACCCCCTCAAGGTCCATGTTAATCCCATGTGATAAAAATGAGTGACTTTTATGTATTCAGCATCTGAGATTTTGGTGCTTTTTTTTTCACTTGTTTTTGTTATAGCAGCATAGCCTAACATAACCCAATATACTAAGGCTAAAATACCCATCCAGGTTATTTTTGTTTTGTACCCCGAAAGAGGGAGAAGGCAGTGGCACCCCACTCCAGTACTGTTGCCTGGAAAATCCCATGGATGGAGGAGCCTGGTAGGCTGCATTCCATGGGGTCACTAAGAGTCAGACACGACTGAGCGACTTCACTTTCACTTTCCACTTTCACGCATTGGAGAAGGAAATGGCAACCCACTCCAGTGTTCTTGCCTGGAGAATCCCATGGACAGAGAAGCCTGGTAAGCTGCAGTCCATGGGGTCGCACAGAGTTGGACACGACTGAAGTGACTTAGCAGCAGTAGCACCCCTGAAGAAAAGGGCAAGTATCAGGTATAAGCATCTGTAAAGAGAATCTGAGGGAATAAAAATAAAGGATTTTAAAATCTGAGCTACTTTGAAATGTATAGACTTTTATTTTAGGCTTTTTTTTTTTTTTGGTAAAGTTGTCAAAAGAGAAAATAACATACAAAGACGTTTTCTTTGATTACATTGAGTATCTGGCATGCTTGATAGTTGGTGGTTATAATTTAAACTACAAAATAACAACTACTATATTTAGAATTCATGGTTGTTTGTAGACATCTTTTAAAGTTTGTATAATATTTACATTTAAAAAGATACACTGAGCCCTAAATATCTATGTAGAGAGAAGTATTTTGACTTCTGAGAAGAGTTTCATTAAATTCTTTGTGTTCTCAGAGTAAACTAGTTTCGGTCTAGGAAAGAACCAATGTATTAGATCTTCTTCTTGGCTAAGGAAAAGGCCACAGAAAGTGGCTCTGGGGTCTTAGTAACTAAAGAGAAAGATGTTAAAAATTCAGTTCAGCAGGAAAAAAGATAGGTGAAGAATGGATCACTTCTCCTTTCCTCTACTATTTTTATTTTAATTCCTGGGCACCTCCAGGAAAATAATTGAGAATGATGTGAGGTCAGGATTATACTGTGACAACTTTCTTGTCTTGATGATGTGAGATGTAGAACCAGGGGGCTTAGGGACCACTTCAGGGTATCAGTGAATTTCCAATAACCCCTTCTTGATCTGGAGCCATAATTGGTTTCCATGGTTGAATTGATTATGTGGTGATCAATTGTGAAGACCATTGTTAGGGCATCTAAAATGATTGAATCTGCTAGGTTATAGTTAATTTCATAAATATTGAATGAGCCACAGTCTGCCAAATGGCTTTGCTCAGTTTATTGGACTCACAGGAAGCAAATGGAAACTTCTTCTTTTTATTTTTTCAGATTGAAAGGAAAAGAAAAGCTCTATGTTAATCACTAGGTCTCAGTGAAGGTTGTTTTACTTATCTCTACTCAACAGTAATTAATTGAACAAGGTATTATACTTGATACTGTAGGGAATAGAAAGATGAATAAAATTACCCTCAATTTCAAGGAATTTAGAATCTAGCAGGAAATTATAATCTAGTTTTATGCCTCATCTTGATATTGCCTATGACTCAGCTCCATTGATATTTATGAGAACCTTCAAAGAATTTGGAAGTGGAAATAAGAAGATAAAACAGGTTCTTTATTATTAAAAATTTATGATGTTTTCAATTTGAAAAGTTAAAAATCCAGCTCTACCACCAGAATCAAAGCAATTTGGTCCCTTATCCCCACTACCCACCATCTTTCAAATGTGCGTTCACCATATTCTCTGTTCCAAATTGACAAATGTAATCAGGCAGAAAATATTTTAAACTGCTTTTGTCTGTCATGAATAGTCTTGGAAATACAGCTGGTGAGATACCCGAAGTGACACCTTGGGTAGATTCTGATGGTTATGGAAACAAAGTAGATATTTTATTTTGGTGGAATAGCCTAGAATTTTCTTTTGATAATGATCAAACTTGCTAGATAAATGTGTCAGTAGAAAAGCTATTCAGATTTCAGCAAGCTAGATGCTCTCAATATGGTGGGACTTTTGCTTGACTCAGCAGTTCCAACTAAGGAAACCCAGGTTGCAGTAACAGAATCCAGAAGCCCTCCATCCCTGCCCTGATTACATATGAAAGTTCAGTCAATTTTTTTAATTTTTTAAAGTTAAAGCATTTGAATAGTTTTGAATATGATAGCAGACTAGAAGTAGCAAATTAGGTTAGAAGAAATTTCCTCAGTGTACTGATATTAGTTGAAAGTGATGGTTGACAAACACTTGGCAACAGAAGAGAGAAAAACTGAAAAACTAATCCAAAGACAACAGATTCAGCCACCTGGGACCGTTTAGTGGAAGGAATTATTCATAGTTCAGCAGCGCCTGAGGGTGCTGCCATTTTACAGGTAATTGCAATCTGATTCTCTCAGGTGAGGTGAAACATCAACCTCTTCCCATTAGCATCAGCTCTGCACTCCTTCATAGAGCCTCCTGTGTGCTGGCCTAGCCTGCTCTGCCCACCATCATTTCTACCCACTCTGCCCTAGCCCTTGAACTTCTTCACATAATCACCTTCAAATGGGTCATTATCTCTGGACCTTCTGATTTCTTCTTCCTGAAGTCCTTCTTGCTATTTCTACTCATGTTTTAATTCTTACCCAAGACTCTGATACTCGTAGAGTGAGTTAAGTGGCCTGCCATGTTGGGTTCCCATCATATCCTGTATGTCCTGTATCCCACTTTACATTCTAAGGTAATAGCTTACTTAATGGTCTTGACCAGGGCTTGGCCAGTGATGGCCTATGGATCAAATCCAGCTTCCACCTATTTCTGTAAACAAAATGGTATTGGAACTCAGCCATGCTTATTTCTGTGCTCCTTTCACACTATAATGGCACAACTGAGTAATTGGGATAGATACTTTTATGTCCTACAAAACAAGCAAAAATTACTGTCTGGGCTTTTATAGAAAATGTTTGCTGACTCAGTCTCAAGAATAAGCAACACATTTACCTTGTTCATCACTGAATCTCTAATGTTTGGCACAGTGTTTGCCCAAAGTAGATGTTCCATTCATCTTGAAGGAATAAACTAAATATAAATACAAGGAAAATTGAAAATAATTATTTGACATCTTTTATGTGCCAGGTGCTGTCTTAGTTACTTTACACATATGCTCGTGTCATCTTCACAGTGACCCTGTGAAGTAGAGGCTATTATACCCAATCTGCAACTGAGATACTGAAGTTAAGGGTGGATAAATGATTTTTGTAAATGATACAAGCAAGTAAAAATGGATTACCTGGAGACTTACTCAGACTTTCCTTGTAGTAAGGCACTGTGTCTAATACAGAGAGATAGAGTATACCATGGTTGTTAAGAGAAGTATCTGACACTAGGGTGCCCAATTCCAATCCTGGCTCTACCATTTACAGCTTCTGTGACCAGAAGTCATTGAATTGCTCTGGGGCCAAATTTCCACAGATGTAGCATGTTCTTTTACTCTCTAGCCTTTGTCTCTGCAGCTAATAAATGAGATGATTTCAACATCTCATTTAGGTGTTGTGAAATTTAAATGAGATATTATGCATGAGTTGCTTTTAGGTGCTTGGCACATTGTAAGCATTCAAGAGATATTAATCTTTGTTATTACAGAAGGTGCAGTCATTGCTAACAGCCCAGACTTTTCAAGAACTTATGTTCTATTTATAACTTACGTTTACCTAATTTCAGAGAGAATTTTCAGTGGTATTTTGCTTTGTGTTCTGCATATATTCTGCAAAGATAAGAAAGTGGTTCATGATATAGCTTTTTATTGGGTTGGCCAAAAAGGTCATTTGGGTTTTTACATACCATCATAGGGAAAAGTCTGAATGACCTTTTTGGTCAACCCGCTGTATTATATTTTCTGTGTTGAGCTAAATAACTCATCTGCTGTTGCCATTGGTATTCACTATGCCTAATTTTCGGAATTTTCCAAATATCATATACATGGTACCAAAATGTGATGCCTGAATCAGCATGTGGTTTACCTCCTAAGGATTTTCTGCTGATATATTGCCTGTACTACTGCCCCAGTGTTGCAGGAGTGCTGCCATGCATCCAACTTATTCCCATTTTTATGTTGTCTGAAGCTGGCATGCTTTCTTTTCGTAAATAACAATATCGAGCTACTACATGAAAAACGTGCAAGTGTAGAATCTACTTACAGTTTGGGTTTTTCTTTTTGTTTTGTTTTAGCTAAAGCATCTATATGTCATCAAGGCACAGTAAAAAAAAATTTCATAAATTAAAAAAAAATCTACTCAATGAAAATATCCTTGCAATATAGAAATTGGCTTTGTAGTCTTTCTTTAAATTGGTCCCAGCTTCTTTAAAGTTAAACCTTACAGAGAGACTATTTTCTTCATCAAATAATTGTTAGAAAAAGTATTGGGTGGATCAGCTCTAATGATATGGTTAAGATTGTTCTGACCTCATGAGAATATTAAGGTTATGAAACCAAGGTTCTAAAATTCATCATTAATTTAAAACTACTGGAGCCAGCCAGTAGGCTCCAAGTCATAAACACTAAAAAAGAAATAAAGATCATATATTCTAGTTACAACAAATCCTGTGTTTTGGTTTTAATATTGTATTACTACCTATAAAAAGAAAGAGAATCAGCATATCACTAATTATTCTTTATATGCTTTAGTTGACAAATTAAGAGCATTTCATTAACATTCTCTTAATCGTAATTTTATCTCTCAGTAGGAATCAATGTACTTGAATTTCACCATGTGTGTCAATTACATTGGCAGCAAAGGATTATATTTGCCAGCAAAGGATTCTCTTTAATCAGCATTCTTTTTCATGAAGTGATCCTAAAGATAAAACTTTGATAATTAAATTGTTAATATACATTCCAGTGGAGAGTATAAAAAATATGATTATAAGACCTCTATCAATTAGCATTTGCCTCTCATGATTTAGAGCAAGGGGAGGATTGTGAACCATGTGGGTTTGGAAAAGGAGGCAGAATTAGAGGCATGGACTTTGCAACAAATATAGGAAGCAGTGGTTATAAATGTTCTTAGCTTCTTTTTGGTGGTGATATTGAGGTGATGAATTAAAGTTCTCTAGGTTGAACATTACCACTTACATATGGAGTTGCAGACTCAACCCTACACTGACTGCTAGATAGCAATTTGACTTATTATAACTTAATTTATGACTTAACTTCCACTGATAAATGTTTAAAGGCAAATACTCAGGCATGCTACCAAATACTGGAAACATGACTATTATCCTCACAAGGCAGATTTTAACTCCTGAAATATGTTGGTTTCTTGACCTGGCTAGCTTGAAATCTACTTTGGTATAGGACATGCTAACACAGAAACAATTTGTTGAGAGTGGTAACAATCCTAAATGATGTTGGTAGGCAACTAATGAGGAAAAGGAGTCATGAACTGAAGCTCCACATGCATGCTAAATCACTTCAGTCATGTCTGACTCTTTGCAACCCCTGGGCTGTATCCCACCAGGCTCCTCTGTCCATGGGATTCTCCAGTCAAGAATACTGGAGTGGGCTGCCATTTCCTCATCCAGAGGATCTTCCTGACCCAGAAATTCAAACCCGTGGCTCTTTACATCTCCCACATTAGCAGGCAGGTTCTTTACCACAAGCACCACCAAATTTGTGGGTTTATTTTAACTTGCTTAGGTCCACAGAATTGCAGCTGAAGTTTGGTCAACAAGCCAGTAGATGAAGGCTTGTACTTTTCCAGACAGGCTCTATTTTTGTTCATTCTGTGTGTGTGGGTGGAAGCCCTGGAAAAGCTTTGTTATCATTCCTGAAATGCAGAATGTTCTATTTAGCTTAGAAGCTCTATTCTTTGTACTAATAACTGATATTAGGCAGCTCCAGCCATTTTTAAAACAATTTAAGAGAAAATGAACCTTGGCATTTAAGTCTTGGTAACTGAGTGGTCTGTCGTGATTGTACTCAACTAAATTTGGGGAAGCGATCTGAATTTTGTTTTCATTCTTTTCCCTCCTTTGAGTTGCATAACACAATAAATAGAATTTTTTCCACTGGTATCCACTACTGAATCACTACTAGAGTATTTGCTGCCCTGCTGAATTTTAATCAAAGGATGAATGCACATTTCAAATTATTTTGATTTCTGTCACCTGTCTTCATATTTGTTCACTTAGCTGTACATAACATCTGTGTGAGAGATTAAATGAATCATGCCATCCCATTTTATGGGTGGATTCCAGTTTCAGTTATCTTTTCCAAACTATCCTAAACAGCAGTGGTATTCAGCAACAGCCATTTTACTCTGACTCACAGCTTCATGGTTTGGGAATGCTGGCAGGGCATGGTTTGGCAGGTCTTCATCATATCAGGCGGCATCAACTGAGGTCAGCTGGTAAAATTCAGCTGGCAACTGTGACTGGTCTTTGCTCACAAACCTGGCACCTACATGGGAACAGCTGGGAGGCTGGAATCATACAGGCTCCCTTCCTTTTCTGTGTAATCTTTGAGTCTTTCTACATCATCTCTCCAGTAGTATTGTCATACTTTTTATATGGCAGTTCCAGTGTACCAGAGTAAGCCTTCCAAGAAGCCCAGATGGGAACTTCAAAGCTTCTAATGACTTAGCCACAGAAATCCCAGCACACTGTGGAGCTCACCCAACATCAAGGAAAGGAGGCATGAATGAACATGGCTTTCTCTAGTTGGAAGCTAGATGTCTTTCTCTAGATAGAACATAAACCTTTCTCTAGATGGAAGGTGTATCAAAGAATTCATGGGTATCTTTAATCTGCCACAGATAGTTTAATCGATTTCATTTCCTCTGTGATTAAGCATGCCAAAGAAAGCCATACTAGTCGTTGACTATCAGGCCATATCCCCTGTAAACCGAATGTATATTCCAGGCTTCTCTTATTCCCTTCAGCCAAACACATTATCTTCTGGAATTTTACCTCTGGAATTTAGCTTCTGAACATCTCTATATAGCCTCCTAAATAGTATTCCCAAATAATTATATAGTAAATCCCCTACATACAAACGAGTTCTGTTCTGGGAGTGTGTTCATAAGTCCAATTTGTTTTTAAGTCCAACCAAATTAGCCCAGGTACCCAACAAGTACAATCGGCTATATAGTACTGTACTGTGATAGGTTTAAAATACATTTTACACAAATAATACATAAAGAACAAACACAAAGAATTAAACATTTTAATCTTACAGTACAGTACCATGAAAAGTACAACAGGAAAGTACAACAGTTGGCATACAGGGGCACGTTCACATCTTTAAAAGTTAGCAACTTGAAGTTTCGTCTATAGGGGATATACTGTATTAAGGCATATGTGTGATGAGTCACTTCTCATTAATGGCTCCAAGAGGTCTATAAGGCAGAATCCAAATGCCTTAGCCTGATACATGAGGTCCTCCATCATTTTTTCCCAATCTTCTTTTCCACCATAGTATCCACCCTTTCTTTCCCAACACTGCCCACCCCTGTACCACTCACTGTGCCCCAGTGTGCTCTGGCCATGCTGTCTCAAACACAACATCCCCCTGCCCAACCATGTACCTTACTTAGCAGTTCTCTCCTCGAATGTTTTTAAGATATTTTCCTTAATTTATTTGGCTGTGCCGGGTCTTAGTTGTGATATGTAGGATCTTTGATCTTCATTGTGCTGTGCAGGATCTTTAGTTGTGACATGTCGGATCGAGGGATGGACTCCCAAGCAGAGATGGAACCCATGTCCCCTGCACCGGGAGCACAGAGTCTTAGCACTGGATTATAAGGCAAGTCCCTCCTCTTAGATATTATCCGTTACCTCCATACCTATTGACTGAAAGTGGATGTCTTATTCATCTTTCAAGGTTCCATTCACATGTCACCTGCCACACAGTCTCATAACATGTGCTTATGCCACCAATGCAGGAGTGGGTCATGCTTTGCTGATGGTCATTTCTGATGTTTTGGAGAGGTGTCAGAGCACAGTGTTCACAAGCATGGACTCTGAGCCAGAGGGACTCCTGGTTTCACAACTTACTAGCTGTACTAGGTTGAATAGTTACCTCTGGAAATTCACCTCCTTTTGCAACCTCAGAATGTGACCTTATTTAGACATAGGGTCACTGCAGATGTAATTAGCTAAGTTCATTCTGGAGTAAGGTGGCCCTTCATTCAATATGACTGGTGTCCTTATAAGAAGAAGAGACACAGAGACAGACAGGAAAGGAAGATGATGTGAAAAGACATAGGGAGAGCCCCATGTGACCACGAAGGGCAGAGACTGGAGTCATGTGTCTACACAAGAACTGTAGCACAATCTACACAAAGATTGTAGCAGCATAGGAAAAGATAGGAAAAAGACATGAAATAGATTCTCCTCTAGAATTTGGCCTCAATGGCACCTTGATTTTAGACTTAACAGCCTCCAGAACTGGGAGAGAATAGATATTTGTTGTTTTAAGCCACCTGGTTTGCAATACTTTGTTAGAGCTGCCCTAGGATATGAATACCTATAGGCCCTTGAGCAAGTTATGAATTCTCTCTCTGTACCTCAGTTTCTTCACCTTTAAGATGATCTTAATAATGATTTTTAATAGGGTTTTTGTGTGAATTAAGTCAAGAGGTAGTCTCCAATCTATTTTTAATGTGTCTGTGTATGTCTTCCACTAGAATAGAGAGCAAGTTGTTTGATTTTTATACCTTATTTTGAGAAACAGTGTGATACGCAGAAGGAGTCAATGGCAAGAAAAACAAAAGCCCTGAGTTCAACTTCAGGATGTGGTATCCCAGTGGTAAAGAACCCACCTGCAAATGCAAAAGAAGAGATGCAGGTTTGATCCCTGGGTTTGGAAGACCCCTGCAGGAGGGCATGGCAACCCACTCCAGTATTCTTGCCTGGAGAATCCCATGGACAGAGGAGCCTGATGGGCTACAGTCCATAATAGGGTCACAAAGAGTCAGACACAACTGAATTGACTTAGCAGGCACATTTAAGAGCCTCTGTGTTATTTTTGAGCCTCAGTCTCCTCATCTGTAAAATGAGACAAATGATACCAATTTTGCTGGGTTGTTGTAGGAATAAGAATTACTATATGTCTTGCATATAATAGGTCCTCAAATAATGAAAGCTATATACTTTTCCCCAAAATCACCTAGCAAAGAACCATGAATACTTTAATTGCTGAGAAATGCCTTTCAATTAGATGTATTAATTAATCCCTCAGTACCTGTTTGAGTGAACATTTTTGGCAATTCTGTATTTTTCCCCAGATCATTTTTATAGTTTTGAATTTTGTGTCCTTTCACTTAAATTCCAAAGGTCATTGCCATCAGGAATTAGAATGCTGAGGAAAGAACATGATTTTTTAAAAGAGTGTATCTTTCATGATTTTATGAACTAGCCATCAATCACACCTTTTCCTGTGTTCTGTGAAGGAGGAGAAAATGGTTTTCAACATTCTTGACAAGCTTTCTGTGACTGCATCTTGATGCCAAGTTGGTTTTCTCTTGTTCTCGTGACTTCAGCAGCAAGCCTTGCTTAGAATATTTTATTTGGCTCCTGTTGTGCTGTCACTGTGGAGACAGCCAATCAGCCTAAGTGGGGTTCGCCTTGCTGTGTGCCTCTCAAATTCGCAATAAGAAAGGACTTGCTGCGCAAGGCTGGGAGATGAGGTCAATAGAAGGAGGCTGTAAAAAGTCGCTTAGGGGGAATGTCAGGAAGAAATGCAACACCCCATCGCATTGCTGCTGTGCTTGTTAGCAAGCCTGACACAGCACAGCTGGGATGTCATGGTAATGGCAGTGCCCACAGGGTCATCTCATTCCTAGGCAGCTGGCGGTGTCTCAGCTGCGCTGGGGCTCCACACAAGACATCATTCGGGCTTTTGTGGTGGTGACAGCTTTTGGTTTTGTTCTTTGGGCCCATTTGTGTCACTAGTACAAATCTGAAACATGAGGACTTTTAACTATGGGGAAACTCATCACGTGGCCTTAAAGAATTTTCATGGGAGAAAAAGGGAATAATTACTTCAAGCGAGCCATGGGGGCCTATTAGAACAGCTTTCTAAGTTGTTACTAAGGAAAGAAATGTCTGTCACCAGTTAGATGTTATATGCGTACACTATGAGAGGTGTATTAATTGGAGTGTTTTTAATACTTTAAAAACTGCTTCAAAAAGATTGTGGGGAAGCCTCTTATGTCACACAAATTAATTTACTTGCAGACCAATTTCATTGGAAAGAAATGTTCCAAATGAATCTTTTCTCCACTTTCAACTTGTCTCTGTCAAGATGTGTGTATCAATAAAGTTGTAAATGATGGCAGGTGAGCATAAAATTATAGATAAAGCAGTAATTAAGTCAAATTTATTTTTATAGGAATATAAAAATCATAATTTTTAAGACTGGCTTTCCAACAAAAACTACAAAGATGTCATATCCCTACTATTTCAGAATAACAAGAGGAAGGCTAACCTAACAATTGAAAAAAAGGCAGAGGGCTTGAAGTAAATTTACAAATTGATCAAGTAGTACCAAAGAAGTATAAACTGAAATAACCTGTTTTGCAAACTGTATGATTGCAAAGGCTTAAGTGAAAAGAAGGCTCTGTGGGGTAGCCATTCCTGGTAGAGACAAGGGTGACCTGAATGGGGAAATGAGAATAATCAGAGAAGTGGGAGGAGACCAGATAACACAGAGCAGTCAGCCAACAACTTGACTGGATTCGGTTTTGACTGCAGCAGGTAGACATTAGATGGTGTTAAAGCAGGGATGTGATGAGATCTGATTCAAACTTTTAAAAAATCGCTCTGGCTACTGGTGGAAAGTAGACTTTAGGAAGGCAAGAGGAGAAGCAGAGAGAATGTTGGGAGGCTGTGACATAGGTAAGTGAGCCGTGCTCAGGCCTTGGATGAGAGTAGTGGAGCTGGAGATGGAGAAACAGAGGATGTGAGTTAGAGATGCTTGCTGGTGTCAGCCTAGCAGCTGGAATATGTCTGCGAAGACAGAAAGAAGGGAGCCCATGAAATACCGCGAGGGCACTGCTAGCATTGAGAAGCTGAGCGGATCAAAGAAGACAGCAAAGGAGACCAACAGAAAATGACAATTGGAGTGTGTTCCCTCAGAAGATTAGAGGAGATTGTGTTTGGAAAGTGAAAGGCTGAGACACAAGTCAAGGGGCTGGATGCTAGACACCACTATGCAGATAAATTATCTCAAAGCCAGGAACCTGCTCTGAGCTTCACGACCTGGCCCATCGAACTTACAGTTATCATAAGATGCCAGTCATTCAGAGATTGTCAGAGGATGGTTATAAGGAGGAGCAAAATGTACAAACAATTGATTTTCTGTAGTCATTCATATTTGGTGCAATTGTATAAAATAAGTAATTTTCTACAATGGATGTATAACTTTAAGCTTGAGAGATGTGGTGGGAAGTTAGGTGAATTGTTTCATGGAGTATTAGAATGAAGAGAAATCTTGGAGTTTATGGTTCAAAACCCCTTTAATTTTATAGATGAGGAAACTAATCCAAAAATATTTAAGAAAAGTTATTCAGGATCACATGGCTAGTTGGTGAAAGAACCAAAGCTATAAGCTGGGTCCATGGTTTTTAGGCCAAATAAGTCCTACACACACTCTTTCTCCCTCTCACACATACTCACAAGTGCATACACACATATGATAACATGGTATTAGGTGATAATTATTTGCTTTTAAAAGTCATTTTTAAAAGTAATGCTGAAGAATAATAAACTCTCTGAGAGTATTTTTCAGTTAATTTGATTTGTAAAATTTCAGTTAACATTTTTCCAAGAAGTTTCTTTATAAATTATGTTACATTTGCCCTCTACCAAAAAAAAAAAAACAAAAACAAAAAAAAAACTGTATTCCTTCTAATTCAAAAATGTAGCATAGGAGTTTGGGATTAATGTAAACACACTACTATATATATAATGTGCATTATAGCACAGGGAACTGTGCCCAATATTTTATAATAACCTATAAGGGAAAAAAATCTGAAAATAATAGATATTTATACATATATATTGAGTTGGCCAAAAAGTTCGTTGAGTTTTTCCATTGCATCTTATGGAAAAATCTGAATGAGCTTGTTGGCCAACCCAATGTATAACTGTCACTTTGGTGCACACACAAAACTAACACAATATTGCAAATCAACTGTACTTCAATAAACAAAAAAAGTAAAACATGTAGCATAATAGATGTCAACATCGGGGTTTGTAATCTTCTTTGTTTTTCCCATTAAGCACAACAGTTTACCTACAATAAATGTTATTAATGTGTTTTCCTCAGCCTTTTTACTTGTGCTGGAACATAAGCTACAGTGAAAAGTGAAAGTGTTAGTTGCTCAGTTGTGTCCGACTCTTTGCAACCTCATGGACTGTAGCCTGCCAGGCTCCTCTGTCCATGAAGTTCTCCAGGCAAGAATACTGGAGTAGACAGCCATGCCCTCCTCCAGGGGATCTTCCCGCCCCAGGGATTGAACCCAGGTCTTCTGCATTGCAGGCAAATTCTTTGCCATCTGAGCCGCCAGACACAGATAAAATCAGAGTTGTACTATAAAATCTGATATCAGGCAAAAAAGAGCAAGAAAGAAATATTTAATATTTATGCTACAATGCCAGTTAGGCTCAGTTTAATATAATTTTACTTGCAGTTCTTGGAAAATCTGTAAAATATTGTAGACCATCAAGTATCATGCGCAAGTGAGCATTTATCTCCATCACTTTTCATTAAAGTCTGCAATGGAATAAAACATTGTCATCTAGACATACTCAGTGTTGCCTCATTACATTCAGGGCACCATTCACCCAGAACTCTGTGATCCAGGGGCTGCAATTTACATGGAATAGGTCCACCGGTTGCAGTCCTGGACAGCTTCTTCTTTCTTATATAAAGGAGCCTAAAAACCTAAAATAGATTTTTCTTGCTCTGTTAAAATACAATAAATTAATTATACCTAAAAAAAAAAAAGAATTTGACCTTTCTATCCATAGAGTTAGGATAAGACACAGGGGAAAATCTACACCTCAATGAAGAGGAAGCAATCAGAGCAGGTAATTGTTGGAGGGAAGAGAAGAGAAGATGACTCTTAGAGCACTTCAAATCACCTCTTGAACAGTATATGCTGTACTGAAATATGATCACCTCAGCTTCAAGGGTTTAACAGTCCAGTCTTCCTGCTTAAATTGGTGAGATCTCATCTTCTAACTGGTGTGCTGGCAAACTCAACTCCAAGCTATGAACAAAGTCTGATATAAAATCTTGACTTTTAACTATTTAATTGATGATGCTATGAAGATTCATTTCATATTTTTTCTTATTTGTGTTTACCAAGCATTGTTTTTAAAAGCCTAGACATGAATTGATTTGTCTCTTCCTGAAATTTTCAAAACAAATCATACCTAGCAAAAGAACAGATGTGTGATCTCTTATTGCAATTGTGGTAATAATAACACTTCCGTCTCCAACTCTTTGCTACTCCATGGACCGTAGCCCACCAGACTCCTCTGTCCATGGAATTCTCCAGGCAAGGATACTGGAGTGGGTAGCCATGCTCTCCTCCAGATCTTCCCGACCCAGGGATCAAACCAGGGTCTCCTACATCGTAGGCAGATTCTTTACCATCTGAGATACTGGAGAAGCCTAATAATAACATTCAGTTCAGTTTAGTTGCTCAGTCATGTCCAACTCTTTGTGACCTCATGAACTGCAGCATGCCAGGCTTACCAGTCCATCACCAACTCCCGGACCTTGCTCAAGCTCATGTCCATCGAGTTGGTGATGTCATCCAACCATCTCATCCTCTGCCATCCCCTTCTCCTGCCTTCAATCTCTCCCAGCATCAGGGTCTTTTCTAATGAGTCAGTTCTCTACATCAGGTGGCCAAAGTATTGGAGCTTCAGTATCAGTCCTTCCAAAGACTATTTAGGACTGATTTCTTTTAGGTTTGACTGATCTCCTTGCAGCCCAAGGGACTCTCCGGAGTCTTCTCCAGCACCACAGTTCAAAAGCATCAATTCTTCAGCACTCAGCTTTTTTTATAGTCTGACTCTCATATTCATACATGACTACTGGAAAAATCATAGCTTTTACTATATGGATCTTTGTTGGCAAAGTAATGTCTCTGCTTTTTAATATGCTGTCTAGGTTGGTCATAGCTTTTCTTCCAAGGAGGAAGTGTCTTTTAATTTCATGGCTTCCATCACCATCTGCAGTTATCTTAGAGCCCAAGAAAATAAAGTCTGTCACTGTTTCCATGGTTTCCCCATCTATTTGCCATAAAGTGATGGGACCAGATGTCATGATGTTCGTTTTCTGAATGCTGAGTTTTAAGCCAACTTTTTCACTCTCCTCTTTCACTTTCATCAAAAGGCTCTCTACTTCCTCTTTGCTTTCTTCCATAAGCGTGGTGTCATCTGTATATCTGTGGTTATTGATATTTCTCCCTGTAATCTTGATTCCAGCTTGTGCTTCATCCAGCCTAGCATTTCACATGATGTACTCTGCATATAAATTAAATAAACAGAGTGATAATATACAGTCTTGTCATACTCCTTTGCTGATTTGGAACCAATCCATTGTTCCATGTCTGGTTCTAACTGTTGCTTCTTGACCTGCACACAGGTTTTGAAGGAGGCAGGTAAGGTGGTCTGGTATTCCCATCTCTTTAAGAATTTTCCACAGTTTGTCATGATCCATGCAGTCAAAAGCTTTCATGTAGTCAATGAAGCAGAAGTAGATATTTTTCTGTAATTCTGTTGTTTTTTCTGTGATCCAGCGGATGTTGGAAAGTTAATAATAACATTAATAATATCAAAAAAACTATACAGCACTTCCTATATACAAGGCATAGTTCTAAGCACTTTACAAGTATATTAACTCATCAGTCCTCAGAACCAATCATAAGATGTAAGTCTATTATTAGCTCCTTTTAAAATGAAGGTGAAGGATTAAGACATCATTAAATTAAAAATAAAATCATTGCAAAAGGGAAATGAAGACAAGTCAACAATTAGATTGGGTAAATTCATAAGACAAATGATTTACATAACACAGGATTTTGGTAATTTAAAACATACAAGAATAAGACTGACAGCTTGGGTCATGACAGGATAACTGGGTGACTTAGGCCAAATCCAGTGAGATCAGATTTGTAAGGAAAATGGTTTTGTCTCAAATTGGTAATGACAGACTGCCTTGGATTTAAGCAACCACCTTTAGAACATTGCTTTCGTCACTGGTACTGATTAACAGTAGATTTGCTCAAAGAATCAAGGTGTGTATGTTGAGATTACTGTAAATTCGTGTATCTGTCATTTGTAGGGAGAATAGAGCACTGAATAAAGGGAAAGCATGTGCTATAAATCCTAAAACTGAGACCATATTTCAACCCTCAGAATGTTATTAGTATTTTCTTATAAGTTCCTGACAATTAGGCATATGCTTGCTATTAAGACATCATTTTCAGATTTGACTGCTATTCCAAAATAGATAGCAGTGTTAATTTTGCCAATACACTTACAGAGGTAACCAACATGAGGAAATCTTTTTAATATGGATGGGGGAAGCCTTGTTTCCAAAGGCTTCCCAAGTGGCACAATGGTTAAGAAGCCACCTGCCAATACAAAAGATGTGGGTTTGATCCCTGAGTTGGGAAGAGTCCTGGTGTCAGAAATGGCAACCTGCTCCAGTATTCTTGCCTGGAAAATTCCATGGACATAGGAGCCTTGTGAGCTACAGTCCATGGGTCGTAAAGAGTAGCACATAACTGAGCTACTGAGCATACACGCACACGCACACACACACACACACACACACACACACACACACACAGACACACATACACTGTTTCCAAACACTACCCTGGGATTAGAGTTGGGCTCACCACTTTCAAGCTTGCAACTCTTGGCTTTTGGAGACCCTGGCATATTGAAGTCCCATACCTGAATCTATCAACATTTAGTCATAGGTAATACTTATTTTGTGCAATATATACTCTTCTAATAATCTATACTTCCTGTTATGAGAAGGGCTCCCTTGCCTTGTGAATCACACATGACGTATTTGGCAACATGAATGGATGAAATCGGGCTGTGTAGACTTCTGCTTTGCAACTGGCTCTTTACAGGTGACAGTGGAAGGGACAGCTTTCATTGCAATGAACCTTTCATTTTGCAACACGTGAAGATCTTAGGATGGTTCTTTCAATTTTAACTTTTTGCTTTGTACTTGTTATGTACGAGAGTAGAAAATATTAGGCTTCAGCTCACTCCAGTTGGACTTAATATCCTAGGTGGCCAGACTTTGAGAAATCCATTACTGCCAGACTTTGAGAAATCCATTGATCTTTTCCCATCCACTCTTTTTTCATTTGCAAATGGGGGCGATTGGATTGTGATAAAGATTAAATGATACTAATTAATTAGCAAAACAAATTGCTAATTAATTAGCTAATTAATAGCTAATTAATTAGTAAAACAAATTAATTAATAAATGTGCCTGTAACATGTTTAAAAACTTATTAAATATTAACTGTAATTTAAAGTAGAAAAAAATAACACCAGCTCACCTATTATTGAGTTCAAATGAAATAGAGCATATAAACTTAAAAGATACTATCTGAATGTCAGGAACTCTCATATACCCAAAGCAATGTTATTATCAGTCCCATGTTTTACTTAAAACTCATCATCAATATATTCTGTGACTCCAGCAACCCTAAGTATTCACACAGAAAACCTGACTGTTGGCCTGTCCAAACTTAATTTGCTAGCATATATAAAGTTCCTTATTGTTCTGAGACTGAAGGACTCAGCCATTCTGGGTTCTGGGTGAAGAGTAACTCACGATTCACTCTACTGACCTTTTGGTAAATGTAAACATGGACAACATCATCTTGAAAACACAGGGAAGTAAAATTTCGTTGAAGACTTGCTGCTGAATTTTTAGAAGTTATCACATCCAGTTCTTTGTCATTTCCAACTGATTAAATTTTGTTCCCATTTCTTCCTCCCTGAAGTTTTCCATCTCTTTTAAGCAAATTATTTCATGGAATGTACTATAGGGGTTTGAAACACACTCCTCTGAAAATCTAGTTCTAATTCAAATCTTCTTAGTGAAGCTCGACACATTGAACCAGGCAGCGCCTGGCAGCCAGATGTCAGGGTCAAAGTCTAGAACAAGATAAATAGAAGCGGTTGCCTTGGGTTTTGTGGAGGTAGAATGGATGTCTGAATACTGCTGGATGAAATCATTGATTTTTCCCGAGTCAAGGATTATTTTGGTCCTTAGAACTCCTTGGCATTTTTAAGTTTTAACTTACCTAAGAATTATATTTTTTTAATAAAGTGCAGTGTGAGAAAAGCTGGAATATTCTTTTAGGTAGATTGCAGAGTTAGATTCTCTGTGTTTTAACACTGTTTTGGAAAATTAGACATAATGGTGTTGTTAGAAGATATGGTTCCCTGTTGAAATAGTATCTCTATAAAGTGAATGTCATTTTATTCATACACGTGCGCACATGTGCGCGTGCACACACACACACACACAGCATTGTAGAATAACAGGCAACTAAATGACAGTGGATCAAGAACTTCTCCATAGCTACATATAGACTAATTTGTTTCTGTCCCACTGTAACATTAAAATGTTTTCTACACTATGACCAGACAGTGAATCTGACTTTAGGAAGATAAACTGAAACCTCAAGTAAAAATAGTGGATTATGAATAGGCAATTATCTTGCAGCTGAATTCAGTCATAACAGGCTGAAAAAAAAAATGGGCTATCACATTTGGCCTCTGCAAATTCCTAAGAACTCTGCTACTGTGCCTATGATGAGTATGAATTTATATTCCTCAAGAAAAAGTTTTAAATACCTTTCACACTGTTATCCAATATGTGGTTGAGTCACTGACAGATTATGATGCTTTGTGTAATGTGGTTATAAAAAATGTTTCTCATTCACCCTATGTTTCTGCAGCATTTGACTTAGGAGAAAAACATGTGAAAATAAAATCCCTTTGCTCTGTATTAAGATCTGGCCATCTATGGGGTGTGCCCAACTGATGAGACGCACTGCCTCAGTGTCAGCATGCGGTCAGAAGGAAACGTCATCCCACTTTGGGCTGTCCTAGCCATTCTGGGATTCCTGAAACCCATATCCACACATGTGATAGAATCACATTGTAACCCAATGTCATTCAACGCTAGACTTGCTAGTTGCTGTCAGTTGGTACATCAGTCATTTAGTTAGTAGAGGTCCTTTCCTCTCCCGAGGAATTCTGAACGGTCCACGTTGAAAATTCATCACCAGAATGAAGTAATGTGGCAAAGTGGTTTCTTGAGCTCTTGCAGTTATGCAAATCAGGTCTTATCCGTTCTAAATACACAGAGATTATGGGTTTAAACTCCCACACTGCCACTGAGATAATGACACCAACTCAAAGCATAAATGTGGACGATCTAATTTTAGTCAGTTGGCACAAATTCTCTTGTAGAAATGCTGCCTGTCTTCCTGGTAGGACAGGCAGGGAAATGTACCAAGTCACACCATTGATGCAAACTAGTTTTGTTCTTGTAAGAGTGTGTAATGTACAGTCTGCATTAAGTAGTTCTTGTTTCTGATACCATCACAGCGTCTTCTCCCAGCACTGTTGATGGCATAAAAATAGTTTTATTAGAGATTGATTAAATGCCAAATAGGAAGGCTGCTGCTGCTGCTGCTAAGTCGCTTCAGTCATGTCCGACTCTGTGCGACCACGTAGAGGAAAGCCCACCAGGCTCCCCCATCCCTGGGATTCTCCAGGCAAGAACACTGGAGTGGGTTGCCATTTCCTTCTCCAATGCATGAAAGTGAAAAGTGAAAGTGAAGTCTCTCTCGCGTGTCCGACTCTGAGCGACCCCATGGACTGTAGCCTACCAGTCTCCTCCATCCACCTTCAAACTTATTTCTGATGTATTTCTTCATTATAGCTCCTGCCATTGAAGAATTTTTGTTGGTGTTCTGAAGGGCCAATGCATGATGTTAAAAATAGGCTCAGAGAGAATTTAGATTCAGAGTCTAGTTCTGCAAGAATAGCTCTGTGAATGCAGGCAAGGTTTGTAACTTTGAAACTTGATTTCTGTTGTTATTAAATGAATATTCCCCACCTGGCCATGTTGTTCTTACAACTAAACAACATCTCACAGTAAAATACAGGATCAGGCATGGGAGAGATACTGGTACATGATAGTTGCAATTATTTGATATTAGTTCTTGCCCTGTTTTCTGGAGAAAGGGTGTTTATAGGGGTGCATGCTCTTATATAACTTAAACAAAGAGAATTGCTTCAGGGTACTTTAAATCTGCCACCTGTGACTAGATACTCAAAGCCCATTTTCTACAGGTTCTGTCCTTTCTGAAACAAGTTATTTCACTTCTTGAATACTTTCTTGTCCCTACTCCATCCTGACAGAAATGTTCAGAGGAGATACTGTTTCCATGGAAACCTGGAGAGACATCATAATTACTTAGGGCCACACAGTGGAACATACAACCTAGGTGATTGAATGCCAAAATACTTTGAAAGTACCAAAAATATCTAAGAAACAAGGACTGTCTTAGTCAGCTAGGGATGCCATAACAAAATTTTGTAGACAGTGTAACTTAAACAACAGAAGTGTATTTCCTTAGGGTTCTGAAAGCTGGAAGTCTGAGGTCAGAGTGCCAGCATGGTTGTATTCTATCTAGTGAGAGGTTTCTTCCTGGCTAACAAAAAAATGTCACTTTCTCACTGAGCCCTCAAATGGTAGAGAGAATGAGAGAGCAAACTCTGTTATGTCTCCTCTTCAGTTCAGTTCAGTTCAGTCGCTCAGTCGTGTCCGACTCTTTGCGACCCCATGAATCACAGCACGCCAGGGCTCCCTGTCCATCACCAACTCCCGGAGTTCACTCAGACTCATATTCATCAAGTCGGTGATGCCATCTAGCCATCTCATCCTCTATCGTCCCCTTCTCCTCCTGCCCCCAATCCCTCCCAGCATCAGAGTCTTTTCCAATGAGTCAACTCTTCACATGAGGTGGTCAAAGTACTGGAGTTTCAGCTTTAGCATCAGTCCTTCCAAAGAACACCCAGGACTGATCTCCTTTAGAATGGACTGGTTGGATCTCCTTGCAGTCCAAGGGACTCTCAAGAGTCTTCTCCAACACTCCTCTTACAAGGGCACTAATCTCATCCTGAGGACCCCATCTTCATGATCCCATCTAAACCTGATTACTTCTCACAGTCTCCATCTCCAAATACTGGAGGTTAGTACCTTACTGGATGAATTTTGGAGGAACACAGTTCAGTCTGCAGTAGGGACTCTGTGTTGTCCCTGAAAAGCTCTCATGGCCAGGTGATAGCATGGCTGGGGCAGCAGCAGCAGTTCACAACCATGAACATAACCCCTTCCCACATAGCACTAGCCATGAGCTGTCCCTTGAACTTCATGTTTGGAGTGGGTGGGGAAGGCACAGGACTCTGTGGAAGACCTGGAATCTAGCCCTCAGTCTGCCTCTTACAAATTATATGCTGTGGGCATATCATTTATTTTTTCCTCTGAACCTTAGTTCTCTTATCTTTTAACAAAAATCATAAGATCTCTTTTGCCTCCTTTGAGGGTGGTTGTGAGGATCAAATAGAGTGCTGCATGTGAAAGCACTTGGTAATCTGTGATCCTGTCTTTGTGTGTGTGTGTTTTAAAAAAAAAAAAAAAAAAAAAAAACAAAAAAAACCCTGCTTTTCCTGGCTCTGAAATCATAAACTGAGGGACATGCCAGGCTCAAGATAGAAAACAAAATTCATCTTATGCTCCAGTATTTGGATTTTCAATTGCATGCAAAGTACCTAAGGTGCTGGGTTTTCCAGGGTTTTCCAGGTGGTTCTAGTGGTGAAGAACCCACCTGCCAATGCAGGAGACATAAGAGACATAGGTTCGATCCCTGGGTCAGGAAGATCCCCTGGAGAAAGGCATGGCAATGCATTCCAGTATTTTTGCCTGGAAAATCCCATGGATAGAGGAACCTGGCGGGCTACAGTCCATAGGGTCGCAAAAAGTTGGACATGACTGAAGCAACTTAGCACGCATGCAAGGTGCTGGTTTAACACAGATTTCAGGACCCAAGTCTAATTTTTTTGACCCATGGTAGAGCCTGGAATCTGCGTGGTCACAAACATGCAGGGGATGGTTTGCATAAGCTGGTTCTTTGGCCAGTTTTTGAAAAAGGCAGTTCTGCCCCATAAGAGACCAAACCACTGAGGGTTGGGTATGTTTGGGGGGGTTACTGAGAAATAATAAAGTAGAAAAGAGGTATTTATTGTAGGCTGTGAACTCGGGTTACTTGTATTATACACTAAAATTTGGAAAGTTTACAAGAAATTTACTAAGGTTTAAAAAGAAAAGATACTCTAACTTATAAATTGAATTTTCTTGGCCCACATGAAGCATACTCTTTTCAAAAAAGTGAATAAATAGGACTTCACTGGTGGCACAGTGGATAAGAATCCACCTGTCAATGTAGCGGACATGGGTTCGATCCCTGGTCTGAGACGACTCCACACGCTGAGGAGCAACTAAGCCCGTGTGCCACAATCACTGAGCCTCTGCTCTAAAGCCCGGGAGCCGCCGCTACTGAAGCCCATGTGCCGAGAGCCTGTGCTCTGCAACCAGAAAAGCCACTGCAATGAGAAGCCCATGTACCACAGTGAAGAGTAGCCCCAGCTGCCTGCAGCTGGAGAAAAGCAAGCATAGCAACGAAGATCCAGAGCAACTTAAAAAGTGAATGGGAAAAAAAAGAACAGATGAGAGAGAAAAGATAAGCAGATTCATCCTCACTAGAGTCCTTCAGTTCACAGCTTCAAGTATCATAATCTGCTTTAATAAGTTTATAAAGTCCGTGGACAGAAGATAATTTAAGTCTCAGTCACACAGAAAATAATGTATTGCTGTTTGAATGTCAGCTGCCCTGTGTGGATTGTCCCAATGATTATCCTTAGTTCTTGAAACCTTAATTTACATATTGACAAGGGTTAAAAGCTTCTCTGAGCTATTTGAAAAGATTAAGATATTTTAAAGTGCTCAGTGGACCAGTCTGTCACCCTTTCTCTTTTTTTTAAATTTTGTGTTAAAGGATTCCTTTTCAATTTACAGATTTTGTCATAATTAAGTGTAGGACCTCTCTGAGTTGTCATCTATTTCCTGGCCATTAAGATCTTTCAAGTGAAAATGTGGAATAGCCATAAAAGTAGACATGTAGTGGAAACAGAGCTGGCATTTTAAAGGTAAGATGGATTCTGGTGGTGGAAGTGGAATATTTATGAAGGGTGGAAGCTAACAACAGAAGAGTCATCTGACACCTCCTGAGTGTGAAGACTGGTTTGCACTGGGCTTTTCTGTCTCTAAAATTTATCAAATTTAACCACCAAAGTCCGGTATGTTCCAGAATGCCTCCATGTAAAATTCCAGTTTTTAGGCCTTTTTTTTTTTTTCCATTCAAGTCTTTATTGAAATACTGTGTTGTACTAAGAATTAATCCCACCATGTAAAAGATCCCCTCTCTCTTCCATCACATTATTTGGTTTTATTTTTGTGGCATGTAGCACTGTCTGAAATTTTCCTATTTCTTTACTCATTTACTGTCTCCCACTTGCCACTAGAATGTAAGGCCATGAGAACAGGAGTTCCCTCTGTCCAGGTTATGACTCTATGCAGCTCTTAAAGCTCCACCTGGCACAAGAAGGACGCCTAGCGAACATTTGCTTAATGCATTGGGCATGGTTGGTGTGAAGGACACCACTTCCTCAGGGCTGTACCTCCTATGCTTTGCCTTACACTGAAACGCTGGAGGAGGCTTCTAGGTGATAAGCATCTTTCTAGGTTAGCACATATAGCCAGACCACTCCTTTTAAGGTCTGTATGTGTTCGTGCTCAGTCATGTCCAACTGTTTGAGATCCATGGATTGTAGCCTGCCAGGTTCCTCTGTCCATGGGATTTTCCAGGCAAGAATACTGGAGTAGGTTGCCATTTCCTCCTCCAGGAGATCTTCCCCAGCCAGGGATCAAACCCACGTCTCCTTCGTCTCCTGCATTGGCAGGCTGGTTCTTTACCACTGAGCCATCTGGGAAGGCCAGGTAGAGGAGGCTTGGAGGGGCTTAAATAAATTTCTCAGGTCTCAGGCATCCTTTGTGAGCTTCCAGAATTCCTTCCTCTCCCAAAGTTCTACGTCTTCACACCCTGGGCCAGATTACAGCTCTAAATGTGATTTCTGCAGACAAATTCGTGAAATGGTGACTGAATAAAAAGTAATGGTCTATTGTAAAAGTGCCAACTAATGGAGAAGAGCCATGGTTTACTGTCCATTTTATTTATTTATTTATTTTATTATGGGGCTGCACCATGTGGCTTGTGGGATCTTAGTTCCCCAACCAGGGATCAAACCAGTGCCCCCTGCATTAGAAGGGGGGAGTCTTAACCACTGGAGCACCAGGGAAGTCCTGGTTTATTGTTCATTTCTGTGTTTCCATTCTACTGGACTATAACTGTCAGATGCACTGGTTTCTGCTCACCTTGGAAGCTAAGGAAGGACCAAATGGTAATGACCAGGCATGGGAACTGAACCTGCCCTTCTAAGATGAGAGGCCTCTGAGCCTCTCTAGGGATGGATGGAGGAATGGGTACCACCTGATTTGGGCTCCAAAGCCCTGCCTTCCTAAAATGATGTTCCCTTGGCTGCCTTCCTCTTCCATCTGAAACATACATCAGTGATCACCCAGCTCTGTTTGGGGAACTGGTGCTACAGGTGTTTCCTTTTGACACCAGGGGAGAAACTATCATCTAGGAAAGGCTGGAGCCTTAGAACGAGACTTATGAGATTACCTATCAGTTTGTCTGGCAGTGGGTGGAGCTCTGCGACAAGGTTTGATTAGGAAGGGAGAAAAAAAGGTTTAAAAAAACTGTTGTGCATGTGTGCTCACTCCTATCTGACTCTTTGCGACCCTGTGGACTGTAGCCCACCAGGCTTCTCTGTCCATGGGATTTCCCGGGCAAGAATACTGGAGTGGGTTGCCATTTCCTTCTCCAGGGGATCTTCCTGACCCAGGGATTGAACTCGCATCTCCAGCATTGAAGGTGGATTCTTTACCCTCTGAAAGCTTGGAAAGCCAAATGATATCTACAGAATTGGTCCAAAGCAGGGTACCCAGGCTGCATGCAGAAGGTGACATGAGGATGTTTTCCAGCTGAGAAACTTGGAGGCAAGGGGAGAAACAGAAAGGACACAGACCAGTTTCTAGAGCTCACAGATGTTGCCCAAGCTGACCCCACTGGTCTCAGTCATCTGGGTTTCATGCCTTCCTCTCACTTCTAAATGATCCATCTAGTGGTTTTCCCAGACACTGAATTCCCCCACACCCCTCAAAAAAAAATAAACAACCAATTAAAAATAGAGTGATTTTTGGCAAGTGTGGAATATAGCCTTTTTTTAGAAAACACACAGTGTGATCTAAGCTTCTCAGGCTCCTTGGCGAGACACCTAAATATGTGGGAGCACAGCTTTGGGGCTCACAGTCTGGAAGAGCAGCAGTGATGCGGGGAGACTTGCATCCTGCAGCCACTCCACACATGGCTGCTTCTCTACAGCCCCTTGTGTGGCTGCATCTGTGTGACAGAGAAGCTAAAAATACCTGCCAAGATGGCGATACAGACTGACGTTATCTCCCCAGCCTGGAGAGCTGCACACCGTGCGTAAGAAAATGAGCCTAAAGCATCACAAATGGAGGACCTTGAAAGGGAGGAGTCAATTCAAGATCGCACCAAATAGCACCCCCTCAACAATTTTTGAGGTTCTCGTACCCTTCAAATCAGGGCTTTCCCACCTGCCAGTGCAGGAGACATGGGCTTGATCCCTGGATGGGGAAGATTCCCGGGAGGAGGAAATGGCAATCCACTCCAGTGTTCTTGCCTGGAAAATCCCATGGACAGAGGAGTCTGGCAGGCTACAGTCCATGGGGGGTCACAAAGAGTTGCACACAACTGAGAGACTAAACAACAACAAACACCCCTTTGAATTGGAGAAGCTCTTGTCTTTTCTTGTCAAGGAATTCACCCTAAATATTAGCTTAAATATAGAAATATTGCTGTGTTGTCATACATCTATCTCACTGATAAAAACTAGATTTTAATAAAAGATTATTTCAACCAAAATCAATGTTTTTGGTTTTTCTATTGATACTAAGACAAAGTACTAGAGAAAGGATTGAGTCATTTTCACTTCAAAAACATTCCTTTATTATCTTCAAGTTTTATTTCATCTGAATCTTATCCTTCAAAAACATGTGTTCCACATTTTCATGGTACACAGACACTATTAGTTTTAGGCAACAATTAAAATAACCTTCAAATCTGCAACAATAAAAGTGAGTCATTCTGTTGATGTGACGTTTGAAAGGATTTACACATTCACCAAAGCAATCTATAGATTCAATGCAATCCCTATCAAGCTACCAACAGCATTCTTCACAGAGCTAGAACAAATAATTTCACAATTTGTATGGAAAAACAAAAAACCTCGAATAGCCAAAGCGATCTTGAGAAAGAAGAATGGAACTGGAGGAATCAACCTACCTGACTTCAGGCTCTACTACAAAGCCACAGTTATCAAGAGAGTATGGTACTGGCACAAAGACAGAAATATAGATCAATGGAACAAAATAGAAAGCCCAGAGATAAATCCACGCACATATGGACACCTTATCTTCGACAAAGGAGGCAAGAATATACAATGGATTAAAGACAATCTCTTTAACAAGTGGTGCTGGGAACTCTGGTCAACCACTTGTAAAAGAATGAAACTAGAACACTTTCTAACACCATACACAAAAATAAACTCAAAATGGATTAAAGATCTAAATGTAAGACCAGAAACTATAAAACTCCTAGAGGAGAACATAGGCAAAACACTCTCTGACATACATCACAGCAGGATCCTCTATGACCCACCTCCCAGAATATTGGAAATAAAAGCAAAAATAAACAAATGGGACCTAATTAACCTTAAAAGCTTCTGCACATCAAAGGAAACTATTAGCAAGGTGAAAAGACAGCCTTCAGAATGGGAGAAGATAATAGCAAATGAAGCAACTGACAAACAACTAATCTCGAGAATATACAAGCAACTCCTCCAGCTCAACTCCAGAAAAATAAATGACCCAATCAAAAAATGGGCCAAAGAACTAAATAGACATTTCTCCAAAGAAGACATACAGATGGCTAACAAACACATGAAAAGATGCTCAACATCACTCATTATCAGAGAAATGCAAATCAAAACCACTATGAGATACCATTTCACACCAGTCAGAATGGCTGCGATCCAAAAGTCTACAAGTAATAAATGCTGGAGAGGGTGTGGAGAAAAGGGAACCCTCTTACACTGTTGGTGGGAATGCAAACTAATACAGCCACTATGGAGAACAGTGTGGAGATTCCTTAAAAAACTGGAAATAGACATGCCTTATGATCCAGCAATCCCACTGCTGGGCATACACACTGAGAAAACCAGAAGGGAAAGAGACACGAGTACCCCAGTGTTCATCGCAGCACTGTTTATAATAGCCAGGACATGGAAGCAACCTAGATGTCCATCAGCAGATGAATGGATAAGAAAGCTGTGGTACATATACACAATGGAGTATTATTCAGCCATTAAAAAGAATACATTTGAATCAGTTCTAATGAGGTGGATGAAACTGGAGCCTATTATCCAGAGTGAAGTAAGCCAGAAAGAAAAACACCAATACAGTATACTAACGCATATATATGGAATTTAGAAAGATGGTAACAATAACCCTGTGTACGAGACAGCAAAAGAGACACCGATGTATAGAACAGTCTTATGGACTCTGTGGGAGAGGGAGAGGGTGGGAAGATTTGGGAGAATGGCATTGAAACATGTAAAATATCATGTATGAAATGAGTTGCCAGTCCAGGTTCGATGCACGATACTGGATGCTTGGGGCTGGTGCACTGGGACGACCCAGAGGGATGGAATGGGGAGGGAGGAGGGAGGAGGGTTCAGGATGGGGAACACATGTATACCTGTGGCGGATTCATTTTGATATTTGGCAAATCTAATACAGTTATGTTAAGTTTAAAAATAAAATAAAATTTAAAAAAAAAATAAAAAAAAAAAAAAGAAAAAAGAAAAAAAATGTAAAAGGATTTACACATTCATTCATGGGATGTGTTGATCCTTATAGCTGCGGTGTCCAATACGGTCTCTACTGAACCCTTCGAATGTAGATGGTCTGAATTGAAGATGTGCTACAAGCGGAAGGTATACATTGAATTTTGAAACCTTGGTCAAAAAATAAAAAGAGAAACGTGAAATACCTTGTTCAAAAATTTTTATATTGATTGCATATTGAAATAAAATCTTCAGTATATTGTCTTAAATGAAAGGTACTATTCAAATTAATGTCACTTGCTTATAGTCTTGAAATTATTGAAATGTGACATAGAAATTTTAAATTACGTGTCTTTCTATTGGCCTGTTCTGATTTAGATAAAGTTTTCTAACTACTCTACTGGGAAAACAGTTCACTAAAGCATTACCACAGAAGAGGAGATTTGACAAGTAGCTTAGATGTTCCACTCAGAGACCTGACCAGTAAGTACCCCTCCAGCAGAAACTGGAAAGAAACACGCAGGTTTACTGTCTGTGCTGATTGGATCTTGAGTCCCTCTTCTGCAATATCAACAGTATCATTAGTGCTGAGTACAAGGAATGAATGGATCTTAAACTCTCTGGAAATAAAGGGATTCAAATGAATGAACAAGTGCAGTAGAGAGAGGCATTGCTGTGCCCTCTTGGGTTTGTCTGTGATAAATCCCAATGTCCTTTTCTAACCAAAGCATCTCTTTTGGAAGCAATTGCTGTTCAAGGTTGTCCAGCTGTATAGTATTTTGTTTCAGATATACTAACTCAGTGCATCATGTGTTAGGCCCTTGAATGCAGAAGTGAATATCTGGATTTTTTCATTTTAATTATGCTGAAATACACATAACATAAAGAATTAGGGCAGGAAGAGAAGGGGGTGACAGCGGATGAGATGGTTGAATGGCATCATTGACTCAACAGTCATGAATTTGAGCAAACTCCAGGAGATAGTGAAGGACAGGGAATCCTGGCGTGCTGCAGTCCATGAGATCACAAAGAGCTGGACCCCACTGAGTGACTGAACAGCAACACATAACATAAAACTTACTATCTTAACCATTTTTTATTGAAGTATAGTTGATTTACAATGTTATGTTAGTTTCAGGGGTATGGTAAAGTGATTCAGTTATACATACATACATATATTCTTTTTCAGATTCTTTTCCATTACAGTTTATTACTACTGAATGTAGTTATTTTGGTATATAGTACTCAGTCACTCAGTCACGCCCGACTCTTTGTGACTGAATATTCTGTAGCCCGCCAGTTTCCTCTGTCCATGGGATTTCCTTGCTGTACAGTAGGACCTTGTTTTTTTATTTTAACTATCTTTGTATATATATTGCAGTAATATTTAGTATAATACATTCATAATATACAACCAATCTCCAGAACTCTTTTTGTCTTGCAAAACTGAAACTCTATACCCATTACACAATGACTCCTCATTCCTCCCTATTCCCATGGTATCTGGATGTGTCTGTCTGAGACTTTTGTTTTTCTGAGAAATCTAACCATTTTATATGTGAATATTCTAGAATAAGAAATATATTATGATGAACATGAGTGATTCTGTATATATGACATATGAGTCTCCCTTTTATATTGACAGAAGACTGCAAATTTATGCAAATGTAGTTTTCCAAAGAATCTCAGTAGAACTACATCTCTTAACTCTTTCTGATCTGAATTTTTTATTTGTTGAGAATCATTTAAACCCAGCCTTTCAGTAACGACCAAGGCGCTTCTGCCACCTGCTGGTATACCTGGAGGGTATGGCCACTCCATATCCCCATCTTGGTCCCCCTCACACAGCCTGCATCCCAGCTTCCAGATCTTTCTATTCTAAAAACTAGAAAGGTGGAATCAGCTAATGGCTCTTTCTGTTGCTTTCCACAAAGGTTGTTTTTTTTTTTTGGTCTTGTTTTACCATAATAAACAATATTACTTGACCCTTCACTCAGAGTTTTTAAAATAATAAACTAGAAATAATCCAGTATCAATACCACAGTTTTAATAAAATTTAGACTACAGTCTTCAATGAATTACAAAATCAAATAAAGATCTGTTGACATCCATAGCTTAAACTAATCATCTTTGGAAATTCACTCTGCAAGTTTACTGAAAAGTTGTCTAAATGTTGGAGGCTTTGTTCACACATCTGATGAGAGTGCTCATGTAAATCCAGATATATACACAGGCAATGTTTCCTGCTTTGTTGTTATTTAATGTGCTATATTTGATTACTTATAGTTAAGTTTGCCTTTTAAAACATTAATTTGCATTATCCCTAATCTGTTTGAATAAATTATCTCTAAACTATTTGAATAAATTATTTCTCCTTAGCTCATATTTAATGAATATCCACAATGGGCCAATCCCTGTGTGAAGTGATAAGAATAAATTGATAAATAAATGAAATACATCTTGTTATTCCAATCTTCATGGAATGATGCACAAAGGAATAGAAACATGCCTTATACCATTCTTAGGGTTTTGTTCTGGTCTACAAAACAGGGATAAAAATCATTGCTTGGCTTCAACAGATTATAAACATTTTTAAAATGCTTTATAAATGATTTCAAAAGAAAAACCCACCACCTCTGTAACTCATCTTATGAATATGAATTTAGACAGTCTTTTATTATTATCCAAGAATATATAGGCCAGTTGGAACACTTTTTGAGTCTAAAATATTGGGAGACATTCAGACATGTTACTAATGTAATCTACCATTATACACCACAGTTGAAATAATGTGAGTAATCTTGACCTGCTAGAAAATCCAAGAGTGAATATTACCTTGATGACATGTGACTGAATAAACATCTTTCTACACACGCAAAGTGAAATGGGGATGAAAGTAATTTCCTCTTGTGTCAAGCCTCCAAAAGTGACTAATTTATTTATCAGAACACTTCAGACAGACTTTAAAAATTCTCAAGATACTAATGAAGAGGAATATGAATAATCTAGATGAATAAGTCCTACTGTGATGAGTAAACCCAACTTTTCTTGAAAAGTTGATCTACATTTAGCACCATGAGAATCCATAAGACTCTGATAAGAGAACCCTAATGTTTAATTGTTCTGTTCTGTATTGGGCTTCCCTGGTGGTAAAGAATCCACCTGCAATGTGGGAGACCCAGGTTTGATCCCTGGTGGGAAGATCCCCTGGAGAAGGGAATGCAACTCACTCCAGTATTCTTGCCTGGATAATCCCATGGACAGAGGAGCCTGAAGAGCCACTGTCCATTGGATTGCAAAGAGTCAGACACAACTGAGCAACTAACATTTTCACTTTTGCAGTTTATGCCATAAGAACGTCTAAAGAATCTGATAAGAGAACCCTAATGTTTAATTGTTCTGTTCTGTATTGGAATGTTAACTCACATGTAATTTGCATGTAGCAGAATTTTATCTGAAGAGGGTGGGTGCATCTCAGACCTCTATCTATTGAGGTGCTCAGTGCATCATACTTGGAGTTGGAGGAACCCTGGAGAGTCCTGTGGCATGACTCTCAGAGCCCTGGTCCCAGCACTTCTGGGACCTGGAATCTGTTTCAGCCCTTCCTGAACCCATCATATGGGCTTATGTGAGACCCTGAATCTCTCTGAGGTTGAATTTCCCTGTTCTGATTTTACAAAAATCAGAAGAGTGTGAGAAGAAGGGAACTGGAGGTTTGGTGGTGGTGGTTGGGGTGTATCTTCATTGACAGGCTTGTTAATCATGACATTGTCTCATTGCTTCATTTCTGTTGTCAAGAGTTCTCTGCAAGTCAGCCAACCAGAGGCAATCAATGTTGAGGTTAACTTTCTCTGGCTGTATTGATCGGATGAAACAATTATCCCCAAAGCTGGAAGAAGTAAATACATTGCTTCTACTGACTGAGATCACAGACATGCCCATCACAGTTGAGGGGCTTTTCTCGTCTTTTGCCTTGTAGAGTTGACATGGCTCCAGGAGTACAGATTCACCTCCATCTTTGAGGAGGACTAGACTTGAGGGATCAGAGAAGGCAATGGCAACCCACTCCAGTACTCTTGCCTGGAAAATCCCATGGACGGAGGAGCCTAGTAGGCTGCAGTCCATGGGGTCGCTAAGAGTCGGACACGACTGAGCGACTTCACTTTTACTTTTCACTTTCATGCATTGGAGAAGGCAATGGCAACCCACTCCAGTGTTCTTGCCTGGAGAATCCCAGGGATGGGAGAGCCTGGTGGGCTGCCGTCTATGGGGTCGCAGAGTCGGACATGACTGAAGCGACTTAGCAGCAGCAGCAGCAGCAACAGCAGCAGACATGGGGGATGGTAGGCATCCATGGGCTTGAGGAAGCAGGCAGTGAGGAAGGGATGAGGAAGAGAACTGAGGCATCATTTACGGAAACAGGGAAAGTGGAGATGAAGGACAGGAAAGTGCAGTCTGTGAAGTGAGTTACCAGTTTGTCCTAATAGAGAGCTTGAGAACCCACATCATTTGGATTCAGCTCAGGAGACAATGAAACACCAAAAATGCTTTTACAAATGGAAGGTAGGTTGATAGAGTGTTAGGGGAAAGAGATATGTCATGACCTTGTGAACAAGTTATGAGGAGTGAGGCAACCAGCATGTAGGAACCTTGGACCAGATGACAGAGATTACTCATTTGTAACATTTCACAACATGTAGGCTGCAGTTCATTTTTGATTTGGAGAGAGGGTAGGAAATAGCTCTTAGGAATAGTGGTTTCTTCTAAGGATATTTGTTTAATTTTAATCGGAGTATAGTTGCTTTACAATGTTGTGCCAGTTTCCGCTGTACAACGAAGTAAATCAGCTAATCAGCTATAAGTTTATGTATATCCCCTCCCTCTTGTACCTCTCTCCCACTCAACCCCACCATCCCACCCATCTAGGTATTCACAGAGCACTAAGCTGAGCTCCCTGTGCTATACTACACATTCCCACTAGCTATCTATTTTGCACGTGGTAATGTATATGTTGGAGAAGGCAATGGCAACTCACTTCAGTATTCTTGCCTGGAGAATCCCAGGGACGGGGGAGCCTGGGGGGCTGCCGTCTATGGGATCGCACAGAGTCGGACTCGACTGAAGTGACTTAGCAGCAGCAGTAGTAGCAGTGTATATGTGTCAATTCCAATCTCCCGATTCATCCCACCCTTCTCTCTGCCCTGCTTCTCATCCACATATCTGTTCTCTATATATTCATTTCTATTCCTGCCCTGCAAATAGGTTCATTTGTATCATTTTTTAGATTCCATATATATGTATTAATATATAATATGTGTTTCTTCTAAGGAGATTAATATGGTTTCTTCTAAGGATATCAGAGTAAATTTACACATTCTCTCCTACTTTTCATGTTTCTCTGAAAGAAGGTATTATCAGTTGAATAAGTTTAAATCTGTCTTTGTGACAGATAATACTAAGTCTTAGAGCTGGCACTTATTTTCCTGGCTATATTCTAAGTGCATTGCTGTGACTAAATCTCACAACAAACCCTGGAGGTAGGTCTTTCTCTCTCCCTGTTTGACAGATGAGAAGTCAGGAACTCAGAGTCTCAGGTGTGAAGGGTCACGCCCACGAGAGCTGGCCCCAGAGGCACGCTGCCATTTGCATAACGTGTCCAATCTGGCCACTGTTCCCTTGGTGCCCTCACGGTCACCCCTTCCTTTCACATATGGCCAGATGCTTCAGGGCTTTTATCATCAGTTCACAAGCCTGTGTTCATTAGGTAGAGTGGTTAAGCTGGTCAGCAGCTTATCCTATAAATCACTTAATAGATATAGAACTGAAAACCATGCCTCCTCCTTTTTTCTCTTTTCTCCACTTTAGCATATATAAATCTATCCAGTTTCTATGCTATTCATGTTAGTAAAATATTGCAACATGCACTGTATTACAAAGGCATACTCCTTACCAGGTGGCGCTAGTGGTAAAGAACCCGCCTGCCAATACAGAGACAAGAGATACGGGTTCGATCCCTGGGTTGGGAAGATCCCCTGGAGGAGGGTGTGCCAACCCACTCTAGTATTCTTGCCTGGAGAATCCCCATGGACAGAGGAGCCTGGCGGGCACAGTCCATGGGGTAGCAGAGAGTTAGACACTACTGAGTGACTTAGCAGGCACACACTGATTTCCCCAATATCTTTATTCTGCCCATTGCCTGCTTTGCTTTCTGTACTAGCCTCTCCTTCAAAGCATATGGAGCTGGATAGTTCTCAGGCAAAACTTCTCCAGTTATCCATGTGCTCAGAAGATCTGGGAGAACAGCCTGAAAGAGGAAGCACTCATTTGGGGCCTTTCCTTGATGGTTACAGCACTTTATCCCTTTGTGCTTGTGGAAACACTTTCTTAACTAAAAAACATAACTTATGATTCTGTGATACATTTACAACCTTGCCCCAAACTTTCTTTTTATAAGCCTGAGATGGCTTTTAACAGATTATTGTTGCTCAAGATGTGTTTTAACTAAAGAATGAATTGCGTATCTACTGGTTACAAAATAAAAGATTCAAAGTGTAAACTTATTTGATCACACTAGCTAGATGCTCACTAGAGATGCTGGCTCGGCATTCATTCATTGGATCAGCATATTAAGAGTTGGGATGCACAGACTCTTAGGGTTTCCCCATGACTCCCACCTCCTGGTGTTCATCCTCTGTCATGCTGTCCCCTGGAGTGTGGGTGGGGCTGTGACTTGCTTCTAACCAATACAATGGGATGAAAGATGTACAAGATGATGTACAAGATGGTTTTGTTAACATCGCAGCATCCATCTTGCTGGAGTCTCTCTCTCTCTCTCTCCCTGCTGCCTTTGAAGACCTGGACTGCCTATGTTGGGAGCCCACATGGCAAGGGGCTCATGGCAGCTCCTAGACCCAAGGAAGTTTCCGCCAATGGCTGGTAAGAAACCGAAGCTTCCAGTATCGCAGAATTTTCATTCTGCCAACAAAACCAGAGCCTTTTCCAGTTGAGTCTTAGTTGAGACCTCAGCACTGATTGACATCTTTATTGTAGCCTTTTGAGACCCTAACCAAGGGTCTGGTCAAGCTATATCTGGACTGCTGAGCCACAGAACCTGGGAGATACTAAGTGTTTGTTGTTTGGAGTCACTAAGTAAGTTCATGGTAATTTGTTACACAGAAAGCTAGGGGCTTCCCAGGTGGTGCAGTGGTAAAGAATCATCTGCCAGTGCAGGACAGGTTCGATCCCTGGGTTGGGAAGAGTCCCTGGAGAAAGTTATGGCAACCTACTCCAATATTCTTGCCTGGATAATCCCACGAACAGAGGAGCCTGGCGGGCTGCAGTCCATGGATTGCAAAGAGTTGGACACAACTGAGAACACAGGCACACACATAGAAAGCTAACACAAGCACCTACAGGGTCCTGGATTCTGTTTGAGGTGTTGGGAAGGGAGGAATGGACAAAACAATCTTTGCCCCAGGGAGCTTGCATTTGAATAATTCCAGAATGTTAGAAGCTTTAGTTCATGTGTTTTATAATTTCAAAGTCAAAAGTTCAATAGCTTCAGCTAAATAAGAAAGAAAATCCAAATTTGCTTAAAATCTTTATTTTTAATGTGGCAGATAGTTTACATCTGAAGATTTTGTTTTTGGTCCAAAGGAGAGAAAAAAAAAATTTATTCTGAACAAATGCTAGCATTGAATTACCAGGTGATCCTATTTAAGGAAGGACCATGAGGACAGCTTGGTCAGCTGTGGAGAGAGAAGGAATTGTCTGCAGACTCCAGCTTCAGGATCAGAGCTCTGCAGTGCCTGGTAATTTGGTCACACAGTACACAGAGCCATTTCAAAAGCAAGGTACTTAAAAGCTTAAAGACCGAACTGCCTAAAGTCACCAGAATAAAAAAGCAATTTGAAAATTAGCCTGGAGATTCTATTTCTATAGAAAGACTACTGTCTAAAGGAACACCTAGAATCATTCTGCAACTTCGGAACATTGAAGTCACATTTATTCATCTGGCAGGCACGTTAGTTCTGCTGTCTGGGCTGGAGAGCTAAGGGGGGGCAAGGTCTCAGCTTGAACCTCTACACAAGTAACCTGGTTTTATGGGCAGCCCGATTCTGCCCAGCTCACAGGTCATATCCCACCATGGGTCATCCATCCAGCAGTTTTGTACTGCTAGTCTCTTGGGAAATAGGAGCCTGTGCTTTATTCAGCAAACCACAAAACTAAGACCACATTCTATGGAATAAATCTAAGTGTCTTTTAAAATAAGATATACCCATCACATTCAGAATATACTTGGGCAGCTTACATGTATATTGTGTTGCATGCAGCTAAATGGCTAATATTTGTATTGTGTGTCCAGAGGGTGTGCACAGAGCTAGATCACATTGAATTCCTGGTTATTATTAACACATATAGAGTTTGCTCCTTGGAATAAAAGCTAAGACAAACCTAGTCAGCCTATTAAAAAGCAGAGGCATCACTTTGCCGAAAAGGTCCATATAGTCAAAGTTACAATTTTTCCAGTAGTCATGTAAGGATGTGGGAGTTGGACCATAAAGAAGGCTGAGCGCCAAAGAATTGATGCTTTTAAATTGTGGTGCTGGATAAGACTCTTGAGAGTTCATTGGACACCAAGGAGATCAAACCATTCAATCCTAAAGGAAATCAACCCTGAATATTCATTGGAAGGACTGATGCTGAAGCTGAAATTCCAATACTTTGGCCACTTAATGCAAAGAGCCAATTCACTGGAGAAGACCTTGATGCTGGGAAAGACTGAGGGCAGAAGAAGAGGACAAAAGAAGATGAGATAGCATCACTGAATCAATGGACATGAATCTGAGCTAGCTCCAGGAGATAGTGAAGGACAGGGAAGCCTGACACTCTGTGGTCCATGGAGTCTCAAAGAGTCAGACACAACTTAGCAACTGAACAGCAACAGTTGAGCCCTGGCTCTGTCGAGACCCTGTGCTTAGCATTTTGATATTTATTTCATTGTATTGTCTAGTATTCCTTATCTCCATTGTATGAATGAAGAAACTTAACCTTAGAGAGCCCTAGGGACATACCCAAATAACAATAAAGAGGATGTGGTGGGGTCCAGATTTTCATCCAGGCAGTCTGATCTCAGAGCTGGAGCCCTCAGCCATCATATATGCTGCCTATGGTTGACATGATAAGCATGAGGCCAGAAACCATGTTCTTCCAATTGTTCCTTGTACAACCTCATGAAGGATGTCTGGGGTTGATGGGGTGGACATTGAACTCTTCTTTCAAACAACCCGGTTGAGGAGGAGCCGAGATACAGACGTGCATCTGATGACCCAGCACTCCTCACACAGCCAGGATGAATGTGGACACTGAGGCCTGTTGTTTTGAGTAGATGACCATTGTGCGCTACCAATGAAGTATGAAAGACCACTTTACCTCCAACAGCTCCCCCATGAGACTCTTCAGAGTCCCTTGGACTACAAGGAGATCCAACCAGTCCATTCTGAAGGAGATCAGCCCTGGGATTTCTTTGGAAGGAATGATGCTAAAGCTGAAACTCCAGTACTTTGGCCACCTCATGCGAAGAGTTGACTCACTGGAAAAGACTCTGATGCTGGGAGGGATTGGGGGCAGGAGGAGAAGGGGACGACAGAGGATGAGATGGCTGGATGGCATCACTGACTCGATGGACGTGAGTCTGAGTGAACTCTGGGAGTTGGTGATAGACAGGGAGGCCTGGCGTGCTGCGATTCATGGGGTTGCAAAGAGTCGGACACGACTGAGCGACTGAACTGAACTGAATATCCAGAAGTACATTCTAAATTCCTTTACAGTGAAGCTTTGATATCCGTGAAATTGTTCCTAGTCCTTTAACCTTATCAGTCATGTATACTTTAGTAAGAATCAGTTTATCTCACTCTTTCATGAAAGCAGAGTTTTATGCAGAAGAGAATACAAAATTATAAGGATCCCAATAGGGATCTAGAGCAGGAGGTCACTAAGGGACAAAGACAAATGGGGATGGGGCATAACAACTAACAGATATGAAAAACACTTTATAGAGCTTCTGAATTTGGATTTTTCTGTACATCTCATCATATTTTTACACCCTCATAGAATGTTGTAGAATGGAAACAGTAGAAAGAGTCAACTGTATAGACTCTATATAGAGTCAAAAAGCAAGGTCTAGTCAGTTCTGCTATACACTTGTTTTGAAAACACAGTTGATACATTAGGGAACAGTGTGAGTATTTTTTATTTTTTTCTGCATGGTTTTGGCCATGATAAATGCTAGATGAGTAAGGAAAACCTTACCTAGCTGAAAGGAGCTGGGTAGGACCCCACAGACATGCACACACCCCACACCTCTGGGGATGATTTCACGATTTTTCAAACGTTTTTCACAAACGTTTGTTCAGTGTTTATCACCACTGCTAGTTGTAATGGTTACAGGAGTTTAATCTTCAAATGACTTCTTTTCTTGTCCACAGTACTTAATAAGATTCACATAATTATTAATACAGACAGATGGAGAGATGTGACAGGTCAGGAAGTTAATCAGCCACAGAATTTTTGTTCTTTTTTACTTCCAGTCCACTCCAAATCTAGAACTCTTCATTTTTCTACCTTTGGCACAATTTACATTTCATTTTTACATTTAGTGCAGTTGATCAAGCTACCACTCTATTGGCAGACCTGTGTAGGTAGCATGCGCATTTCCAGCTACTGACTTGACCTCACTGATGTTTATTTTTTTAACATAATGAATAAAAAAGCCAGACTTTAGATTAACGTTCTTCCTCACAGAGCAAACTGGTAACCAGATTTGTTAGCATCATTCTTTCTACCAACCTGCAGTTATTTTGGCAAATGAGGGGACAGAGGATACTTAGAGACTCTCCTTTATGTCCCAAGTCTAAGAGGAATAAGGACATCAGTGTCAGTTTCCTTGGGATGCCTTAACAAAGTGTTACAAACCGAGTGCCTTAATCCAGGGGTCCCCACCCTCTAGGATCTAATGCCTGATGATCTGCGATGAAGCTGATGTAATAATAATTGAAATAAAGTACACAAAAAATGCAATGCAGTTGAATCATCCAGAAATCATCCTCCATTCCCCAGTCCATGGAAAAACTGTCTTCCATGAAACTGGTCCCTGATGCCAAAAAGGTTAGGGACCACGGCCTTAAAGAGTAGAACAGTATTGGGTCACAGTCCTGGAGGCTGGAAGTTCTAGCTCAAGATGTCAGCGGGGTTGATTCCTTCTGGGGTTGTGGGGGAGAATCTGTCCCATGTCTCTCTCCTGGTTGCTGATGGTTTTTTGGCCTTCTTTGGTGTTCCTTGGCTTCTGTCATGTCACCTCCCTTTCTGCCTTCATCTTCACATGGCATTCTTCCTGTACACATGTCTGTGTTCAACCTCCCTTTTTGATAAGGATGCTGCTCATAGTGAATTTGGACCCACCCCAGTGACCTCATCTTAACTTGATTACATCTGTAAAGACCCTGTTTCCAAATAAGGTCATAGTCTGAGATGCTGGGGGTTAAGACTCTAACAATCTGTGGTGGGGGTGGCAGGGACATAATTCAGCCCACTGCAGCATTGTAATTAAAATTGTTAAATTTTCAGACATTCATATCAATACATGAACAAATGTTTTTTGTCAAACTAGAGTTCTGACAAATAAAGATTTCATTCCTTTTGAAAAAAAAAAGATATTCCTACTGAGTTGCCTTCCATATTATTCATAATGGCCTGAAGGAGTTATTGATCCATCTCAGTGCTCAACCTTGTATCAGTTAAACTCCTTTGTGTGAGAACAGCCTTAATTTCAGGATAAGGTCAGCCAACCCACAGCCTATTTCTGTATAGCCTCCAAGCCTAGAATGGTCTTCACATTTTTTAAGTGTTGAAAAAATCAAAAGAAAAAGAATATCTCATGACATGTGAAAATAAAAGTCAAGTTTTCAGTGCCAATAAAGTTTTATTGGAGCATAGCTGCACTCATTCATTTGCAAATTGTCTATGGCTGCCTTGCACTCCATCGGCAGAGCTAAGGAGTTGGAAAAGAGACCATTTAGTCCACAAAGCCCACAATAATTGCCATGTGCCATTTACAGAGAACTTTGCTGACCCTTGCTTCAGGATGCTAATTCTATGAACTATATACTTAAAGTCCCTGGTGGCCACTGCTGAATGACACAGCCCTACCACTGAGGCAGATAATAAGTATGATGGTGCCAACCTTGTGCTGTGAGAGAATGTTTTCATTCATCAATGATAACATCATGATTTGGCCTAATCTGTTACTATGAGAAGAATCATACAGTTAATTAGTAAGCATTTAATTAGAAAACTGAATCAACGCAGCTAATGGGCATGCTTAATATTCCATTGACAAGATTAGCCGCTAGAGATCAAAGGTGTGTTCATTATTCCCTACCCCAGGCTCTCTCCCACTATGGCAATATTTTGTTAAACATCACCTCCACTGCGACCTGAGACTCCACATGTCTAACAACCTCCCAAGTGCTACCTAACCCCTGCAAGTCCATAGGCCACACTTTGTGGCAGGAGTTCAGACTATGAAGAAAAAGGATGGATTTATTTCCAAACAGAAAGCTCTTATGCTAACTAATTGTGATTTTTAGATTAAATATATTTGTATTGGACTGCAAGGAGATCAAACCAGTCAATCCTAAAAGAAATCAACCCTGAAGATTCATTGGAAGGGCTGTTGCTAAAGCTCCAAGACTTTGACCACCTAATATGAAGATCTGACTCATTGGCAAAGAACCTGATGCTGGGAAAGATTGAAGGCAAAAGGAGAAGGGAATGACAGAGGATGAAATGGTTGATAGCATCACTGATTCAATGGACCTAAATTTGAGCAAACTCCAGGAGATAGTGGAGAAAGAGGAGCCTGACATGCTGTAGTCCATGGCGTCACAAAGAGCTGGACACATCTTTGTGACTGAACAACAACAACACATGTTTTAATTATAGGGAAAGTCAAATAACTCAATTATATTATACTTTTCTTTCTTGGCATTGGGATTCAGTATAATTTTAATTGTGCTGTCTTCCCTCAGCAGGGGAAGAACAACTTTGAAGAAAGCCATTAGTTCTCATCAACTCAAATCTAATTAAAGAGAATAATAAGTTCATGAGAAAACACATCAAGTTCAAATTTGGATCCAAATAGGGTCCTGATTGGAGAAGGCAATGGCACCCCACTCCAGTACTCCTGCCTGGAAAATCCCATGGATGGAGGAGCCTGGTAGGCTGCAGTCCATGGGGTCGCTAAGAGTCAGACACGACTGCGCGACTTCACTTTCACTTTTCACTTTCATGCATTGGAGAAGGAAATGGCAACCCACTCCAGCGTTCTTGCCTGGAGAATCACAGGGACGGGTGGGCTGCCGTCTATGGGGTCACACAGAGTCGGACACTACTGAAGCGACTTAGCAGCAGCAGCAGCAGGGTCCTGATGACAGGATTAGCATAAGGAAGATCATTTTTTTCAAAACATTTAGAGAATTGGAGAATGAGATGATGCATTTTGATGATTTGTGTTAATAGGGAGACGTTTGGGGCTGGACTATAATATTCTCTTCCTTCTCTCCCTTCTCTACATCTCTTTAAAGCCACCTGGAGTTCAAAGGGAAGCCCAGAAACATGCTAGCTTTTGTTGTATTTGGGAACTGGTGTGGGCAGTGTGAATCTGAAATCGTGGCTTTTGTGTCCATGCCCACTAGTCGGGTCTGGATGGATGGCACAAGCTTCACATTCGAGCCTGCAGATGAAGCCTAATCCTTTCAGAATGCTTTGTGATGCCTGAGGCTTTGTGTGAGGCTGGGCATTCCTGGGGTGGTGACCACATGTCCATGTCTGCTGCCACAGGTGCACTCAAATAGGCTTCCTCTCCTCTTTGGCAGTAAGCTGCAAATCCTGATTAAAGGTAGGCAGAGGCAACAGCCAAGAGGCATGTATCTGTCACTTCTCATGATCAAAAGATTTGAGAGTGCTTCTGCTGCTGCTGCTGCTAAGTCGCTTCAGTCGTGTCTGACTCTGTGCGACCCCATAGAGGGCAGCCCACCAGGCTCCCCTGTCCCTGGGATTCTCCAGGCAAAAACACTGGAGTGGGTTGACATTTCCTTCTCCAATGCATGAAAAGTGAAAGTGAAGTCGCTCAGTCGTGTCCGACTCTTAGGGACCTCATGGACTTCAGCCTACAAGGCTCCTCCATCCATAGGATTTTCCAGGCAAGAGTACTGGAGTGGGGTGCCATTGCCTTCTCTGGAGAGTGCTTCTAAAGCAATATAATTCAACTTAGATAATTTTCTGAGTCATCAGGATTAGGTGTGGTTATCATCAAAAGGACGGAATTATGTTCCCAGTGACTTTTCAGCCTGTCACTCAGCTGAGTTTGCCTGATTGACAGAAAAAGCCCCAGAGGGAGTCCATGTGATCCTTGGGAATACAGAGCCCAGACCTGAATGAAGAGCACCTTTCTCTCTACCACCCAGATCTCACTGGGTGACAGTGGGAAATGCTCCTGGCCTTTGGTTTTATATCTTCACCTCTAGTATCATCAGGTCTGCCTCTTGCTACTTTTATAGGATGGAGGTCCACTGCAAAGGCATCTACACACATACACACACTACCATATTTAACTCAGCAGAAAGGGGCTAAAACTTCATTTGGGGTATGAATTATCAAAGGGAAAAGATGAGTTTGTGTGAACAAAGCATTCAGAGTAGAACAACTTCTAGCTGCCTCCCTTCTGACCAAAAGTATCATATAATCGGTGTGTTCTCTATGGCCTCTGTTATCTGAGAGAGACACAGTCTGGTTTCTAACACCTTTCTGCCTACTAATTGTGTCACTTTGGAATTAGCATAAGGAAGATAATTTGTTCAAAGTATTTAGGTACAATTGAAGAATTAGGCAATGTGTTTTAATGATTTGTGCTGATGGGGAATGTGTGTGTGTATACTGAGTTGCTTCAGTTGTGTGTGATTCTTTGTGACCCTATGGACTGTAGAAGCCTGCCAGGCTCCTCTGTCCAGGGGATTCTCTAGACAAGAACACTGGAGTGGGTTCTTCTTCAGGGGATCTTCCCCACCTAGGCATTGAACCTGCATCTCCTACATTGCAGGCAGATTCTTTATCATTGACTGGTAAACACAGGCTTGAGAAAGCCCTGTTGATTGGAAGACACATCCTTAATTTCCTTATTGCCTCAGTTTTGTCATCTATAAAATGGGAACTGTAGAAATCCATCAGAGATAATTGTGTTTTGTGAGGCGATCTAATTAAGACAGTGCTCTGCACAGACACGTGCTCAGCAAAGCTTAGCTCCTATTGTACGTTTTCTGATACTCAGAGAACCTGAGACAACAGCAGTGAGATCAGAAGACATGGGTTCGAATCCTGACTCTTGGCACAAATTCAGGCCTATCACAGTATTCTCTGTAAAACAGGGAACATAGTACCTATCTTTGATGGGTTAAGGTAAAAGGATAATTTATGAAGATCCTGGGATTGTCTCTCAAAAAGAGGTGGTTGAAGTCTCACTCATTATGGCAAATAAGGATTACTAAAAGGTATTACGTGAACTGAGAGTAAGCAAACTTTTTAAAATCTAAATTAGTAACCCATTTGCAGACCAATATCTATAATAAGTGGATATGGTTTTTCTTTAATAGATTTAATTTAGTTACTTGTTTTTGGCTGGGCTAGTTCTTTGTTTGCTGCATTTGGGCTTTAGTGGCGGCAAGCAGGAGCTACTCTCTAGTTGCTGTGCTTGGGCTTCTCGTTGCAGTGGCTTCTCTCATTGCAGAGCACACGCTCTAGGCATATGGGCTTCTCAAGCTCTAGAGCCCAGACTCAGTAGTTGTGGCACACAGGCTTAGTTGCTCCATGGTACGTAGGATCTTCTTGGGCCAGGGATCAAACCTGTGTTCCGTGCATTGGCAGGTGGATTCTTATCCACTGGACCACCAGAGAAGTCCAGGGATGCAGTTTTCCTCTAGTGTGCTCTAGTCCTTTTTCACTTGATTCAGTCAGGTTGTAATCATGACAGCAGCATTTACTGAATGCTTTGTATACTTTACTTCATCCGTCTTCACTGCAGCCAAGCAATAGTATGGTAGGGAAAGTCATGATCCCTGTGTGTTAGAAATCTGCACCCCAGAGAGGTTGCCTGGACTCCTCTTGCCTGAGGTCACATAGTTACCAAGAGGCAGAGGCAAAGGCTATAACCAAGTTTTCTTTGACACAAAGACAGTGCCCTTTACTACAGCAGTGTTCTCCCTTCTATAAGTCAAGTCCTGATTTGATCCCTCAGAGCAGTCTTTGTCATGACAGTTGAAATGATCTTAGGAAAGATCAGATCTTCATTTTTGTTCAAAGTAGGGAAAGCAATCAGAGAAGAAGAATGAGCAAGGATCCAGAAAAATCAGGTACTGACCCATTTCTGCCACTGATAAGCTCTGACATGCCTTAAGGCTGAATTGCTGTCTTTCAGGCTTGACATAATTCAGTTCGGTTCAGTCACTTAGTCACGTCCAACTCTTTGCAACCCCCTGGACTGCAGTACGCCAGGCTTCCCTGTCCATCACCAACTCCCAGAGTTTGCTCAAGCTCATCTAATTCCCAAATCACTTCCCTTACAGGGAGGTTTCATGGGCAACGTTGAGTTGGAAGGGGAAGTAGGGTTGATGCTCTTGCCTGGAAGGTGCATTTGCTGAGCAAGCACATGGTTTATATGAAGAAGTTATGCTTCTTGGGGTGGTTCGCATGGTTGATAGTAATTCTGGAGCTACAGTGTCCCTACTGTCATCGCTAGGTGATGGATATGCTAAGCCTTTGACTCAGTCTCTGCTAACAGTACCCAAAGGTAGGCGAGGATGCAATGGTCTACTATGCAGTATGGCCTGGGGTAACCCAGTGTTTGGTAACATTACTGGGTTAAACCAGACTGCAAAGAATAGCCCTCCTGTAAATAAACTCTATATTTTATAGTGGCTTGTATGGAGAGAGTTGGACTTCCCAGCTGGCATTAGTGGTAAAGAATCCACCTGTCAATGCAGGAGACACAGGTTCTATCCCTGGGTTGGGAAGATCCCCCTGGAGGAGGGCATGGCAACCCACTCCAATATTCTTGCCTGGAGAATCCCATGGACAGAGGAGCCTGGCAAGCTACAGTCCACGGGGTCGCAACAGTCAGACACCACTAAAGCCACTTAGCACACATGCATGGAGAGAGTTAATCTGGTTTTCCTTGGCAAGTTGTACTAAGGGATTTCACAGCTTAGTTCATTGCTTTTGTAAACAGCAAGTTTTTCCTCCTCCTTCTGAAGATATCTATTTTGTAGGGAAATTAGAGCTGTCAATCCATCCAGAGGGATGCAGTCACGTCACTCTTTTCTACCAGATGATCCCTGTTAGCTGATCATGAGCGTGTGTGAAGGCTGGGAGACTGGAAGAAGTAGAGAAGGCTCTAGAAGCAGGAGGTATGTGTGGTGTGGTTAGTGATACTTATGTGCAAACACGTGCCCCAGTGCCCATGGCTGAGCTTCCAGTCATTCTCTCCTTTCTCTGTCTCTCTCCCTCCCTTTCTCTTCCTTTTCTTTATTGAAATTTAGTTGATTTACAGTGTTGTGTTAGTTTCTGGTGTGAAACAAAATGATTCAGTTATATAAATATATGGCTTCCAAGGTGGTGCAGTGATAAAGACTCCACCTGCCAATGCAGGAGATACAAAAGACATGGGTTCAATCCCTGGGTCAGGAAGATCCCCTGGAGTAGGGAATGGTAACCCACTCCAGTGTTCTTGCTTGGAAAATTCCATGGACAGAGGAGCCTGGCAAGGCTATAGTCCATGGGGTCACAAAGAATCAGACATGACTAACCACACACACACTTTTTAAATGTCTAGACTTTGGAAGTCTTGGAAGACCTTGCCAAGTCCCTCTTCTCTCATCTCCTTTACCTATAAATTCCATTTAATTGTTGAATTGCACTGATAAACATTTAACTAAAAGATTGTTAAGCCTCCAAGTCACCAAATACTTGTCATCAACCTCATATGAGAACAGTGAGGAGCCAAAGTAGATTCGGTGTTGCAGAGCCAACTAGAGATCAGATTTGAAGATAATTGAGGGGTGATATTTAAAAAAGAAGTGAACAAGCTACAGAATGAGGAATAAGGTAAAGGCTTAAAGGGTCATGAGTAGCTGTTTCCTTGTTTCTAATCAAACTTGAGACTTGGGTGCTTGTGTTCTCATCTGTAAAATGGGATGATAATAATAATAATGCCAACCTTGTGTAGTTCTGAAGACTGAGGGAGTAAAGAGTGGAAAGCAATTAGCACAGATTAATCCTAAACTCATTTGTTATTGTTGGAATTATCACTCTTTTTCTGTGGCAGCAATTCGAGATTCTATTAGGGATCATTTATTATCCTATAGATTTGAAATGTGTCAGAACCTATTCTTTCGTCATCTCGTCTTTTTTTCCCTTCTGTTTTTATCTTTAACATTACAGTAAAACTAAACACCCAAAACTTTTCCCCTGTAGGTATATGGAAACTTACAAAATATTAATAAACTTCTGTGAAATTATGCCTTTTGCTCTTTAATCCCTAGAAGCTATTTCCACCAAGGGCACTGGCCACAGGCTTCACAAGTTGGCCTCTCTCCAAAATAACCATGTCACAATCTCCTTCCCAGTCCCAGAAAATCCTCTTGTAGAAGCTCAGTTCTTTTAATGACTATTTCTAATGGTGCGGTTTGCTTGTGTAAGGCAAACACAAGTATTTTCAAGTCAGCCTTAAAATCTTAAGTATTGTCTAATTTCTATCTCTTAAATGAACACACACACACACACACACGCATGTGCCAGAAGTTCCCCCAAACTCCTTCAAAATCCAATTTCAATCAATTCCTAGACTTTTAAAGCTGGAAGAAATTTAGAAGCCCTTTGATGCCATTTTTCCTATCTTATGGCTGAAGGAATTTTATTGGAGAGGTTGGATGACCAGGCTGGACACATGGTTATTCTGAAAAACCCTGGAACTTTTCCTACTACATGACATCATTTTCCACCCTCAGATGGAAAAACTCTAAATCAAAACACCATTCATGGCTTTAGAGGATAAATGCCCCACGGAAGTACTTTCAAGGTCAACTTTCAGTTCAGTTCAGTTCAGTTCAGTTCAGTCGCTCAGTCCTGTCTGACTCCTTGTGACCCCATGAACTGCAGCACACCAGGCCTCCCTGTCCATCACCAACTCCTGGAGCTTACCCAAACCCATGTCCATTGAGTCGGTGATGCCATCCAGCCATCTCATCCTCTGTCGTCCCCTTCTTCTGCCCTCAATCTTTCCCAGCATCAGGGTCTTTTCAAATGAGTCAGCTCTCCACATCAGGTGGCCAAAGTATTGGAGTTTCAGCTTCAACATCAGTCCTAGATGGTATTAAATTCATCACCCAACTTATGTAGGTCATTGTATCATGTTTGAATTCTCATTATTGGCTCTAGGCATGCCTCGTGTGCAAAATGATCACTTAGACAGCTCCTTTCTTTCTTTCCGTCTTTTTTTTTTTTTTTGGCCACATCTCATGGCTTTTGGGATCTTAGTTCCCCAACCAGGGATTGAACCTGGGCACCCTGCAGTGGAAACGCAGAGTCCTAACCATTGGACCACCAGGGAAGTTCCTGCAACTTCTTTCTACCTCCAGTGACAGCACAGGCTGAAAATAGGAACTGGTCTTTAAAATCTAGATAATTTCATGATTAATAAATTCATCATGATACAAAGGAAGCCAGAATTTTGGGGTTCTCTGTCTTTGGGGATGAGGAACATGACCTCCCCCAGCTTGGTCTTTGTTTAGAAGAAATTTGAGCTGCACAACTCCAGATTCTGACCCAGAAGTGACTGTTCATCAGTTGGTTCTACTACTCACAGTGGAAGCCCAGAAATGTAAGAAACAGGCCCCACATCTATTGATGAGATGTCCACCATTGGTTACTGATGACCGGCACGTCAACCTTCAGGCAGAAAAACATTTCCGGCTCTCATATAGTCATTTATTTTAAAACTTCTTAGTAGTTAATGTTTTCTTTCTTTGGTTTGAGATCTCTCCCCCTCCCGCTGTGAGGGTTGCCTTATGTTATTATTGAACAAACAGAGCCTCTTTCCTTTGGCTTCCCCTCTGCCTCTCCCCCAGATACTCTGCTCACTAATTCTTGCCTATACAAGGTTATGCAGAGATAGGAAGGAAAGTCTGTGATTTCATCCAAGTTTGGCTCATCAGGCTTCATACTGAGTAGAGTTTGAGAGTCCTGGCTGTTTTCTAGAATCACCAAGGGAACAACAGAAACTAATACCATGATAATCATTTCACAATGTAAGTGAGTCAAGTCATTATACTGTACATCTTAAACTTACACAGTGCTGTATGTCAATTATATCTCAATAAAGCTGAAAGAAAAGAAAAATGCAAGTCAGTGCTGGGACCGCAGCATGGACCACTTGAAGCATAATTTCACGGGGGGAGGTCCTGGCATGAATCTACTTTTAAGTTCCCCAAGTTAATCTAGAATACAACCAGGGTTCAGAACCACTCAGAGTTTTCCTGTAACAGAGAATTAGACTAAACATAGAAATGCAGAATGGAACCCTAAAAGGGTAGACAGATGCCACAATATCAAGTGAAGGAGAGCTGATGACAGAGAAGACAGATGTGCATGGGTATGTCATGGTTTTTGTTTTATATTATTTTTTCAAGAGCAGGTGATCAAATGTATCATTGTGTGTGTCTAGAACTATAGCTGCAGAATGGCATGGCGGTAGTCCTGACCCATGATAAAGGGGCGCCTGTGAGGTTAGATGTGGAGGAATAGAGAAATGTGTGCTTTGTCCGATGAATGGTGATCATTAACCCCAATTCTAAGATTTGCTTGCCAGTATGATACTGGCTGGGCTTCCCCTGGTGGCTCAGAGGTAAAAAATCTGCCTGCAATGCAGGAGATGTAGGAGATATGGGTTCTATCCCTGGGTCGGGAAGATCCCCTGGAGGAGGGCATGGCAACCCACTCCAGTGTTTTTGCTGGGAAAATCCCATGGATAGAGGAGAATGGTGAGATACGGCCTGTGGAGTTAAGAGTCGGACAGGATTGAAGCGACTAAGCATGCACGTACATGATACTGACTATTCTTTGTATACTGGTCTCCTGCAACAACGTGACTTCTCCAATAGTGGGAACAAGTCTGTCTCCAGTGCCAGACACATAGGAAGAGCTAAAGATGTGCTGTGGAACAAACGAGTCAGGGAAGAATGAGAAAATGAACAGCAAAGTCTTACCCATGGGCCAGTCCTCCATTTCGCTGGGTTGTACTTTGATTGTCAGTGACCTGGTGTCAGAATGTATTATGGAAATGAAGAGCCTGACAGTGAAGTCCTTTAAAAAATCATATCCTGGCCTTTCAGAAAGTGTTACTTTCAGTGGATATCTGTAATAGTACTCAACTCAGTGGGCTGAAAACATTAATCCTGAGGGCCATTAATTTAAAAAAAAAACTTCATTAAAGTTCTATTTTTAAGGTCTATAAAATAAGATGCTAGTTGAAAAATAGAAGAAAGCCCATAAAATAACTCATGATAAAAATGTGTTAGGGACAAGGAGTCTAATTACAGTGTGTAGACCGTTGATGTTATGTCATCATTGACTTCAATACAGACCAATGGTCTTTGTGATTTTGGTGAAAAACTTTATCTTCTAAATCCAAGGTCTTTTAAATGATGTTGTTACAAATGAATCAATTAATTCAGTTTTTTTTGTTTTGTTTTGTTTTGTTTTTTTTGTGGTGGTTTTCTTTTTTCTTTTTTTTTAAATTTTATTTTATTTTTAAACTTTACATAATTGTATTAGTTTTGCCAAATATCAAAATGAATCCGCCACAGGTATACATGTGTTCCCCATCCTGAACCCTCCTCCCTCCTCCCTCCCCATACCATCCCTCTGGGTCGTCCCAGTGCACCAGCCCCAAGCATCCAGTATCGTGCATCGAACCTGGACTGGCGACTCGTTTCATATATGATATTTTACATGTTTCAATGCCATTCTCCCAAATCTTCCCACCCTCTCCCTCTCCCACAGAGTCCATAAGACTGTTCTATACATCAGTGTCTCTTTTGCTGTCTCGTATACAGGTTTATTGTTACCATCTTTATAAATTCCATATATATGCATTAGTATACTGTATTGGTGTTTTTCTTTCTGGCTTACTTCACTCTGTATAATAGGCTCCAGTTTCATCCACCTCATTAGAACTGATTCAAATGTATTCTTTTTAATGGCTGAGTAATACTCCATTGTGTATATGTACCATAGCTTTCGTATCCATTCATCTGCTGATGGACATCTAGGTTGCTTCCATGTCCTGGCTATTATAAACAGTGCTGTGATGAACATTGGGGTACACGTGTCTCTTTCCCTTCTGGTTTCCTCAGTGTGTATGCCCAGCAGTGGGATTGTTGGATCATAAGGCAGTTCTATTTCCAGTTTTTTAAGGAATCTCCACACTGTTCTCCATAGTGGCTGTACTAGTTTGCATTCCCACCAACAGTGTAAGAGGGTTCCCTTTTCTCCACACCCTCTCCAGCATTTATTACTTGTAGTGCAAGACCAGTCTTCAGAAAAGATGTGTGGCAGAACCAATACATTATTTTAAAGTAATTAGCCTCCAATTATAAATTTTTAATTAAATTAAAAAAAAAAAAGAAAAGGTATAAAAGCAAAAGAAAATGGTTTTAGGTGCCCTCCCCAGCTATAATCTTGGAAACTTACATAGTGATTGTTTACAGATGTTCCCCTATTGGAAGAGGTGGTGTGGATGGAAGGCAGGATGGGGGAAAGGGTGTGGGAGGAGATTAAAGAGACAATGGGAATTATAAGAATTTTTAAAATGAAAGCAAAATTGTAGTATATCAAACAATAGCTACCTTGTAAGTAATCATGCCATTCATGAGACTGCCTGAATTCTCCCTTTACAATCTAACAAAATTTTCTTATTTAACTAAAATTTTGAGGCATCAACATCCCATCATATGGTTTAATTTGGGGATGATTATTTTGATTGTAATGGTTCTGCTGGTGATAATAGACTTAATTGCTCCCTACTGGAAGATGCATGCATTTCTTCACATCCCTTAAAGCCCCATTTCTAGAACACCTTCCAATTTACTTTTCTGTTAACTACCTAGGTAGGTCCAATCAAGCCCACATATTTAATTCTTAACTGTCTACTCAAGAGATGGATTATATCCGTTTATGTCAGGAAAAGAAATGGACTTTCTAGATGTCGTAGGCTATGTCTTGACTCCTTGCTTAGTTATTCTCATTGCTAATGTTTCCAATGCTGGTGCTAAGTTGCTTCAGTTGTGTCTGACCCTTTGTGACCCCATGGACTGTAGCCCACCAGGCTTCTCTATCCATTGGGATTCTCCAGGCAAGAATACTGGAGTGGGTTGCCAGTTCCTTCTCTAGGAGATCTTCCTGACACAGGGATCAAACCCATGTCTCTTAAGTCTTCTGCGTTGGCAGGCGAGTTCTTTACCACTAGCGCCACCTGGGAAGCCCAAATGCTCCCAGTACTTATTTTATTTTATTTATTTATATATTTTTGACTGGGCTGGGCCTTCACTGCTGCGCAGGCTTTTCTCTAGTTACAGAGTGGGGGCTACTCTTTAGTTGCAGTGCATGGGCTTCTCATTGATGGTGGATTCTCTCGTTGCAGAGCGTGGGCTCTTGGGTGTCCAGGCTTCATAGCTGCAGCGCGTGGGCTCAGTAATTGTGGCTCCTGGGCTCTAGAGCACAGGCTTAATAGTGTGGTGCACTGGCTTAGTTGCTCTGCAGCGTGTGGGATCTTCCTAGGTCAGGGAACCTGTGTCTCCTGCATTGGCAAGCGGATTCTATATCATTGAGCCACCAGGGAAACCCGCATCAAGTCATTTTAACCTTTGTTTGTATACCATGTAAAATTAGAAAACAGTGAAATTGAGTATTTGGGGCTCTCCATGAGCCATCTGTATACCAAGAGAGTGTGATGGCGAGTGTGCACTGGAATATGGTGATCAGGCTGCCTGGTCTTGAGTCTTGACACTGCTTCTCACTAACAGGAGGACTCTGGGCAAGCTATGTAACTATGACTCAGTTTCCTCATCTGTAAATGAGCACAATCAGGCCTCACAAGCTAGTCGTGAAGGTTAATAAAATAATGTCTTGTAAAAACACTTAATGCAGTGCCTGGAACAAGTGAAGAGCTGAACTGGTGCTAAGTACTAAATATAACGCCAAATATTTCATATGAAGCTATAACATATGCATCCATAAGACAGAAATACTTACTCACTGAATTGTCAGCTACTTATTCATCATATACTGTGAACACAGGACTGCATTAAGACCTAGGATTTGAATGATCATTGAAGTTTAATTGAGTTGGATTTAGTTATGTAAGTAAAGAGGAAAAGTGCTCTGTACTGTCCAGTATCATAACCTCTGGATATATGTGGCTATGGAACGCCTGAAAGGTGACTAGTCTGAAGTAAGATGCACTATAATTGTAAAAGCCAGATTTTAGAAAATGTATGCAAAACAAGGAAAATGTAATTTCATTAATTTATATTAAATTATATATTGAACTGATGATATTTTGGCTATATTGTTGAATGAAATGTATTATTATAACTAATGCCACTTATTTCTTTATACCTTTAAAAGTATGTGGAATCTAAAAAAAATGATGTAAGTAAACTGACAAAACAGAGAGAGATTCACAGATTTAGAGAACGAATTATGATTGGTGGGGGTGGGGTGGGGGGAAGAGAGAATTAGGGAGTTTGGGACAGACATGTACACACTGGTGTATTTAAAATGGAAAACCAATAAGGACCTCCAGTGCAGCACATGGAACTCTGCTCAGTGTCATGCGGAAGCCTGGATGGGAGGGAAGTCTGTGAGAGGATGGATCCATGTATGTACATGACTGAGTCCCTTCACTGTTCACCTGAAACTTTCACAGCATTGTTAATAGGTTATACCTCAGCACAAAGTAAAAAGTTTTTAAAACGTGACTATTAGAACACTTAAAATTACATATAAGACTCTATCTCTAGTAGACAACACTATTCTGGATGGTACAGCCCATCACTGAAAAGGAAACAGTGGGGTGAGCAGTGACTCAGAGAACTTCTAGTCTAGTAAAGGGAAATGGCATTGATACACATGAGAAAGAAACCTACAATAGCTTGTATGACCTGGTTCCTAACACCTGGGCTTTGAGGTCCACTGCATCTTTTACCTGCTCAGTGGGTATTGGGGAGGGACTCACAATAATATCTGTCATCACCTGAAAGCCTACCTAAGTAGCAGAGGGATTTTCTTAACCAGTTTTGAGAACTTGACACTTGTCTTGTCTTGTGAAATCGGATATCAAAGTAGCGAAATAAAAGTATAAGAGCCTGCTGCTGATCCTGCAATCTTCAGAGCCTTTCTGCACAGAGAACATTTTTTTTTTTTTTTTGCATGAGTTTGTGTAGTACTTTTGCCAATAGAGTCGAGACATATTTTGGAGTACTTTGTTGAAAAAATATAAGATGTGAAATAAGCCTGAATGTAGAGAACTTAAAACCAGAAGGAAAAAAAGGCACATTTTAAAGCTTTCAGCCTTGTCAAGAAATAGCTATTTTGTCTTTCCGATAGACGGCTTTTGAGCCTGCCAAGAAAAGGAAACGAAATTTCAACTAACCTATCAGAACTTTATTTTCTTTTCCCTACATGCCAGCTTTGAAGAGGCTTTTCTGTCTTCTGGTTCAAGATCATGCTTTCATTGTGTTTCCTGTACCGTACTGGTACCCTTTCCACTCAGAGCCAATAAACGGAACATCTTGAACCTTCAGTTTTGGAAGTAAAGAAGGGAAGAATGGAAGTAAGGATAGGAAGGACAGAATCTGTATGGAGCATCTTCTGTTTGATTGGGAAGAAACCCCTGGAACATAATTTAAGGTGTGAAATAAGCAACTTCCTTGTCATCCAAGGATAAAAGTAACAATATGGCACACTTTAGACCCTGTGTTTGTTTGTTCAGTCGCCAAGTCCTGTAAGTAGACCCCTTGGACTGCAGCCCACCAGGCCTCTCTGTCCCTCACTATCTCCTGGTTCATATCCATTGAATCAGTGATGTCATCTAACCATTTCATCCTCTGTCATCCCCTTTTCCTCCTGCCCTCAATCTTTCCCAGCATCAAGGTTTTTCCAGTGAGTTCCAATGGTTCCATGAGGTGGCCAAAGTATTGGAGCTTCAGCTTCAGCATCAGTCCTTCCAATGAATATTTAGGGTTGATTTCCTTTAGGATTGACTGGTTTGATCTTCTTGCTGTACAAGGGACTCTAAAGTCTTCTCCAACACCACAGTTTGAAAGCATCAATATTTTGGCACTCAGTCTTCTTTATGCTCCAGCTCTCACATCCATATGTGACTACTGGATATAAATCCCTAAATCTCCCTAATCTAGACTGATACCATTTAGTATTTATCCTGAGGTTTTTTTTTCTCTCCACCTGCTTGTACGACTCACATCTTCCATGGGGAGGAAGATCCCTCCCTCTGCAGTGTGGAGCATGGCCATTCACTCTGCTAAGATGTGTTGGTCTGCCTTTTGATGAGAATACAGTGCACGTTTTTGAGGCTTACTCATCTTTTCCTTCTGAATTTGTATCACTTTTGATCACTGCTAGGTTTTACTCTTCTGGAAAATACCCTGTAATGCCATGAATCCCTAATGGGAAAATATAAAGACACTAGACACTTCCTATATGGAACTGATTTTTGAAGACGAGTGGACTTCTGTGTGAGCAAAGGAAACTACATCTGACGGAAAAACTTCTTTTTGCTCTGAGCAGAGGCCTATCAGGAAAACGTGTAAGTAGACCAACCATAGTCAGAGAAAACAATAACCCTGCAAAAACATGCAGAAAAGAAGTTTAAATACAAACTTTTCCCTCATGTTCCCAGCATTTTGAAATTGGCTGAATTGGGACTACTCAAAGGAATTAACCATTATAGGTTCAGTAGTTTATATTGGTTGAACATCTGGGGAAAGAATGGCCCTTCATTCATTGCGATGTGTGTGCAGTGAATAAATAATGATAACATATTGATCAGCCATCTAAATTTGTGTGTAAAATGTCATGTTCTTTGAAAGTGGATTTTGCGCTGTACATGAACCAAATGTTTCCATGCCCTGAAAATAATAATTCATACCAGAACTTTAAATATCCATGTGTACTGTAACCATACCAACCATATTAGAGCCTGGTTTTTTAAAACCCCACACCCACTTCTCTTCAAATGAATACTATCTGGAGTTGAACATGACCATTCACTCTAAGATGTGTTGGTCTACCTTTTGATAAGAATACAGTGCATGTTTTTGAGGCTTACTCATCTTTTCCTTCTGAATTTGTGTCACGTTTGATCACTGCTAGTTTTTCTCTTCTGGAAAATACTCTTTAATGCCATGAACCCCTAATGGGAAAGTGTAAAGATGCTAGACACTTCCTATAGGGTACTGATTTTTGAAGACGAGTGGACTTCTGGATGAGCAAAGGAAACTATACCTGATGGAAAACTTTCTCTTCGCTCTAAGCAGAACAAATATCTCTTTGCTTTGTTCTGGCTTTTTTGTTTGGTTTTATTTTGCTTTGCTGTGAATTATACTGCTTGATAATATTAGCTGATTACTTACCCGATTTCTGTCCTACACCATTTAGTCACAGTTTGGCCAGTCTTGATGGTACAGGTTGAAGTCTTTTCAACAAAAGGGAAAGAAACAAAGGATGAAATATTTATTCATCTTGCAATGTTATATGGTGATGCCACACACCAAACCCCAAACGTAATGATATCATTGCTCCTACAGCATTAGAACAAGCTTTGCCAAATTGGAGCTGTCATATTAGAAACTGCACACATTTGTCTGTAGAACATAAATGTGGCCTTTGAGTAGAATCTTACTCGCAGTACTCGGGATATAAAGTAGATAGTAATTGCCATCTATTAAATGCTATTTAAATTTGTGTCAAGCATTTGTTTGGGTCTCTAGCTGTGCTGGCTCACAATTCAATCAAGATTTGTTGAGAATTTTCTACATGCCATGTACCCTTTCCCTAAACTGTCTATTTACATTATCTCATCAGGTCTTGCTTTACAAATAAAGAAACTGATACCTTGAGGAGTTAAATGGCTTGACCAAAAGAAGTGAAAGTCAAGACTCAAATCCAGGTCTGCTGACCCCAAGCTCAGGAATAGTCTTGTTGGTACCCCTATTAGGCAAGCCGAAGGGACTGAGACAAGAATGCCCCAGATTGCAGTGGAGAAAAGCAGATGGTGGGACTTCCCTAGTGGTCAAGTGGCTAAGACTCTGTGCTCCCAATGCAGGGGGTCAGGGTTCAATCCCTGGTTAGGGAACTAAGATCCCAGAAGCCACAACCAAACCCATGTGCTGCAACAACTGAGTCTGTACTGCAGCGAATACCAGTGCAGCCAAAATAAATAATTTTTAAAATAATAATAAATAAATAAACACACATTGAAAAAGAAAAGTTGATGGTGCCAGGATTTCCTACAGACTCACCTTATTAGAAATTGGAAAAATTATATTTGTGGTCTGTATGCAATATAATTGAGTTACAGCATCATGTTGAGATTCACGGAGCCTAATCACTACCACACCTGTACTGATTGAGTCTAGTGTGCAATAATGTAGAATCCTAGAGCCTGTCTCCTACACAAGAACCACGTCTCACGGAGGCAGAGATTCATCCCTAACACTTGACATTTCATATGCTGAATACATGGGACTTCCCCAGTGACTCAGCAGTAAAGAATCCACCTGTAATACAGGAGACCTGGGTTTGATCCCTGGATGGGGAAGATCCCCTGGAGGAGCACATGGCATCCCACTCCAGTATTCTTCCCTGGAGAATCCCATGGACGGAGGAGCCTGGCAGGGTACAGTCCACAGGGTCACAAAGAGTCTGACATGACTGAGCAACTGAGCATGCATGCACATACTGAGTATATATTCCAGATCTCTGCCCCGTGCCACTTTACAGAAGCCTTCTCATAGATTATATGTCCTGTGGTTGAAATATGTCCCACTGGAAGGAGCTCCTGGACTCTTCATAGAAGCAACTGCAAGACGGCAGTGGTGCATTTTCTGCTATCACATGCATGGTTTTATATATATATGTATATATATATCTCTCTCACAACATCGGTTCTATCTTAGCAAAGCCTAGTAACAAAGCTGCCGTCTTCCTCTACTGCTGAAGGCATCCCCAGAGAAAGTATTATATATAGTTCACTTTGATTCACTTGGCTTGGCTCTTAGTGATATCAAAACTTCTGGGCTCCTATTTTAGGGTAACTTATGGGTGGCCTGCTCAGCTGGAGCTTCAGATGGGACTCAGGACTGCTCTACATTCTGGCAGCTAAACTGCCTGGTGATCTCTAAATGGAAGCAGATTGTGTTCTGATGCTTCCACTCGCCAGCTTTAAGCACTCATGAATTGAACCACACCTACTTGAAGATAAATCTCCAAACGGATATATCAGTTTCCTGCCTTTATCAATTTTAGATACTGATCCATCAACAATCATCTTGGTTAGTAGATGACAGAGAGCATCGATGGGTCTTTCCAACTTGTCATTGGTATTCAATACATATCCTGTCTCACAGACTACAAATTGGTACATTAGGCCACCAGCCACTGGAATGTCAATTTTTGTTATCTTTTTCTCTTCTTTAGATTTTTCATTAAAGTTAACAGCAGAATTTTTCACCTTCATTTTAAAAGAGATAAAAGATCTACCAGGTTGAGTTGGGGAGTGTTTCTGAGGTCTGAATCAATTTTCTAGATATATATTTTTCTAGGTATCTATAAATTTAACATAATCTGGTACAGATATATCAGAATATTCAAATAGCACTGTATATTCAAATATATATGTTTAATTTATTACAAAGGCTTCCCTGGTAGCTCAGCTGGTAAAGAATCTACCTGCAATGCAGGAGACCCAACATCAATCCCTGGGTCAGGAAGATATAATAATATATATACATAATAATATGCTATGCTATGCTATGCTAAGTCACTTCAGTCATGTCCGACTCTGTGTGACCCCATAGACGGCAGACTACCAGGCTCCCCTGTCCCTGGGATTCTTCAGGCAAGAACACTGGAGTAGGTTGCCATTTCCTTCTCCAATGCATGAAAGTGAAAAGTGAAAGTGAAGTCGCTCAGTCGTGTCTGGCTCTTAGCGACCCCATGGACTGCAGCCCACCAGGCTCCTCCATCCATGGGATTTTCCAGGCACGAGTACTGGAGTGGGGTGCCATTGCCTTCTCCGACATAATAATATGCATATACATAACAATATATATATACATTAATATTGCTATTTGAATGTGTTTTCATTTTTGGTTGATATTTAGTGCTTCAGTTCAGTTCAGTCGCTCAGTCGTGTCCGACTCTTTGCGACCCGATGAATCGCAGCACACCAGGCCTCCCTGTCCGTCACCAACCCCCGGAGTCCACTCAAACCCATGTCCATCGAGTCAGTAATGCCATCCAGCCATCTCATCTTCTATTGTCCCCTTCTCCTCCTGCCCCCAGTCCCTCCCAGCATCAAAGTCTTTTCCAGTGAGTCAACTCTTTGCATAAGGTGGCCAAAGTACTGGAGTTTCAGTTTTAGCATCATTCCTTCCAATGAACACCCAGGACTGATCTCCTTCAGAATGGACTGGTTGGATCTTCTTGCAGTCCAAAGGACTCACAAGAGTCCTCTCCAACACCACAGTTCAAAAGCATCAATTCTTCGGCACTCAGCTTTCTTCACTGTCTGACTCTCACATCCATACATGACTACTGGAAAAACCATAGCCTTGACTAGACGGACGTTTGTTGGCAAAGTAATGTCTCTGCTTTCCAATATGCTATCTAGGTTGGTCATAACTTTCCTTCCGAGGAGTAAGCGTCTTTTAATTTCATGGCTGCAATCACCATCTGCAGTGATTTTGGAGCCAAAAAAAAATAAAGTCTGACACTGTTTCCCCATCTATTTGCCATGAAGCAATGGGACCAGATGCCATGATCTTCGTTTTCTGAATGTTGAGCTTTAAGCCAACTTTTTCACTCTCCTCCTTCACTTTCATCAAGAGGCTTTTTAGTTCCTCTTCACTTTCTGCCATAAGGGTGGTGTCATCTGCATATCTGAGGTTATTGTTATTTCTCCCAGCAATCTTGATTCAAGCTTGTGCTTCTTCCAGCCCAGTGTTTCTCATGATGTACTCTGCATAAAAGTTAAACAAGCAGGGTGACAATATACAACCTTGATGTACTCCTTTTCCTATTTGGAAGCAGTCTGTTGTTCCATGTCCAGTTCTAACTGTTGCTTCCTGACCTGCATATAGGTTTCTCAAGAGGCAGTTCAGGTGGTCTGGTGTTCCCATCTCTTTCAGAATTTTCCACAGTTTATTGTGATCCACACAGTCAAAGGCTTTGGTGTAGTCAATAAAGCAGAAATAGATGTTTTTTTCTGGAACTCTCTTGCTTTTTCGATGATCCAGCGGATGTTGGCAATTTGATCTCTGGTTCCTCTGCCTTTTCTAAAACTAGCTTGAACATCTGGAAGTTCACATTTTATAATTCATATATTGCAAGAAATCTAGTTAAGAGATAAATATTTTTCCTCAAATCCTTACTTCTTATGGGGAAATACAGTGATAATCCCTCAGAACCGAATTCTTTCAAGAAACTGAAAACTGGATGCCATGATCTTAGTTTTCTGAATGTTGAGTTTTAAGCCAACTTTTTCAGTTTCCTCTTTCACTTTCATCAAGAGGCTCTTTAGTTCTTCTTTGCTTTCTGCCATAAGGGTGGTGTCATCTGCATATCTGAGGTTATTGATATTTCTCCTGGCAATCTTGATTCCAGCTTGGGCTTCATCCAGCCTGGCATTTTGCATGATATATTCTGCATGTAAGTTAAATAAGCAGGGTGACAATATACAGCCTTGACGTACTCCTTTCCCTATTTGGAACCAGTCTGTTCCAAAGTATAAATAGAGGTTATACTTCCCCAAAATTAGGTCAAAAAGCAATTTTCGACTTCTCCAGGTGGTGCTCTTATCTTCTAATATCTGTTACTCCTTCTCCAGTGAACTCCATCTAATCAGGTGATTCAGATTCAGGCAAGACTCCCACCCTTTGGCACATCCAGTGAAAGTGCCAACAAGAAGTGACGTCTAAATTTTCGTTAGTCACCCTTTATTTTTCACACTTGAGAGTAGTTATAATAAAACCTGTTATTAATAAACTTAAATTTCTGCCTTAAAAAAAAATTTTGTATTCAGTCTTAAAAGGAAGAAATTTTGACACATGCTACAACATAGATGGACCTTGAGGACATTATGCTAAGTGAGAAATAAGCCACACAACAAAAGGATGAATATCATATGATTCATTTCACTCAGATGGGGTACCTTGAGTAGGCAAATACATAAAAACAAAAAGTAGAATGATGGTTACTGTTGGGGAGGAAAAAATTGTCTTCTACTCAAGCCAGTCTAAGAATTGAATTGCTATGAGACAGATTAACAGAAGAAAATCAAATAGAAGTTTAATATCATGTATACCTGGGAGAAACCCAGGAAACTGAGTAACTCCCCAGAATAAATGAAGCCCTAACCTTAAATACCGTCTTCAACTAAAGACAAAAGAGCATGTTGGGGATAGGGGCTTGGGCGTTCACAGGGGAGGGAGAGAGTTGAGATAGAAAAGCAAATTTTTGGTAAACAAACGTTTGCTGGACCAAGCAGAGACAGTGGGACACAAAGAGGATTCTGATCTCTAGATCCTATGGTGGGGGTAAAGTGTTTCCCACCACACCTAGCACATATTCTTTGTAGATATCTCCGTGGTAGCCCTATTCTGGAAACAGGCTGTTCATCTAAATTCTTTTAGGCAGTTAAGGGGGAAGGAGTGGAAGTATTATTAGCTCAGTTGCGTCCAACTCTTTGAGACCTCATGGACTGCCAGGCTCCTCTGTCCCTGGAATTCTCCAGGCAAGAATACTGGAGTGGGTAGCCATTCCCTTCTCCAGGGGATCTTCCTAACCCAGGGATTGAACCTGGGTCTCCTGCATTGCAGGCAGGTTCTTTACCATCTGAGCCACCAAAGAAGTCTGGGAGGTAATAAGAAAAACTCTGAGTCGTCTTTTTCTTAAAAATATTCAGCCTAAATGAATCTTCCTTACAAAGAGACACATTTTGGGGTTGCAAGTTTTGCTCCCTTAAATTACCAAGGGCTGACAGAAGAAGGAAATGGGAGTTAGGGTTGAATGGGAATGGAGTTTCAGATTGGGACAATGACAGCATTCTAGAGATGGATAGATGGTGATGGTTGTAATCACGATGGTGTGATCACTGACCTAGAGCCAGACATCCTGGAATGTGAAGTCAAGTGGGCCTTAGAAAGTATCACTACGAACAAAGCTAGTGGAGGTGATGGAATTCCAGTTGAGCTATTTCAAATCCTGAAAGATGATGCTGTGAAAGTGCTGCACTCAATATGCCAGCACATTTGGAAAACTCAGCAGTGGCCACAGGACTGGAAAAGGTCAGTTTTCATTCCAGTCCCAAAGAAAGGCAATGCCAAAGAATGCTCAAACTACCCGCACAATTGCACTCATCTCACATGCTAGTAAAGTAATGCTCAAAATTCTCCAAGCCAGGCTTCAGCAATATGTGAACCGTGAACTTCCTGATGTTCAAGCTGGTTTTAGAAAAGGCAGAGGAACCAGAGATCAAATTGCCAACATCCGCTGGATCATGGAAAAAGCAAGAGAGTTCCAGAAAAACATCTATTTCTGCTTTATTGACTATGCCAAAGCCTTTGACTGTGTGGATCACAATAAACTGTGGAAAGTTCTTCAAGAGATGGGAATACCAGACCACCTGATCTGCCTCTTGAGAAATTTGTATGCAGGTCACGAAGCAACAGTTAGAACTGGACATGGAACAACAGACTGCTTCCAAATAGGAAAAGGAGTTCGTCAAGGCTGTAGATTGTCACCCTGTTTATTTAACTTATATGCAGAGTACATCATGAGAAACGCTGGACTGGAAGAAACACAAGCTGGAATCAAGATTGTCGGGAGAAATATCAATAACCTCAGATATGCAGATGACACCACCTTTATGGCAGAAAGTGAAGAGGAACTCAAAAGCCTCTTGATGAAAATGAAAGTGGAGAGTGAAAAAGTTGGCTTAAAGCTCAACATTCAGAAAACGAAGATCATGGCATCCGGTCCCACCACTTCATGGGAAATAGAGGGGAAACAATGGAAACAGTGTCAGACTATTTTTGTGGGCTCCAAAATCACTGCAGATGGTGATTGCAGCCATGAAATTAAAAGACGCTTACTCCTTGGAAGGAAGGTTATGACCAACCTAGATAGCATATTGAAAAGTAGAGACATTACTTTGCCAACAAAGGTTCGTCTAGTCAAGGCTATGGTTTTTCCTGTGGTCATGTATGGATGTGAGAGTTGGACTGTGAAGAAGGCTGAGCGTCGAAGAATTGATGCTTTTGAACTGTGGTGTTGGAGAAGACTCTTGAGAGGCCCTTGGACTGCAAGGAGATCCAACCAGTCCATTCTGAAGGAGATCAGCCCTGGGATTTCTTTGGAAGGACTGATGCTAAAGCTGAAACTCCAGTACTTTGGCCACCTCATGCGAAGAGTTGACTCATTGGAAAAGACTCTGATGCTGGGAGGGATTGGGGGCAGGAGGAGAAGGGGACGACAGATGAGATGGCTGGATGGCATCGCTGACTCGCTGGACGTGAGTCTGAGTGAACTCCGGGAGTTGGTGATGGACAGGGAGGCCTGGCGTGCTGCAATTCAGGGGGCCGCAAAGAGTCGGACATGACTGAGCGACTGATCTGATCTGTACCCGAGTGTGAATGTACTTAATGCCACTGAATTGTATACTTAAAAAATGGTGAAAGTGATAAATTTTATGTGATGTATATTTCAGCACAATTTTTTTTAAAGTCATTCTGACATGATTTGCCTATAACTTTAGAGTTGTTATTCTCCAAGTTCTGACAAAATTACAGACAGAGGGGGAGAATTTAAGGAGGGGACCAAAGAAGGAAAGGAAAAAATGTTAGTCACATGGTCATGTCCAACTTTTTGCGATCCTGTGAACTGTAGCCTGCCCAGCTCCTCTGTCCATGGGATTCTACAGGCAAGAGTACTGGAGTGGATTGCCATTCCCTTCTCCAGGGCATCTTCCCTACCCAGGGATTGAATCTGGGTCTCCTGCATTGCAAGCAGATTCTTTACTAACCAGAGCCAATAGGGAAGCCCAAACACCCATTTAATAATGTACAGTTTGGGGAATATACCTTTCCTAACTTTTTAAAATTAGTCCAAGAGTTGCGAAAATGGCATCTTCTTCCATTTTTCACGGCTCTCAACAATTCCTGATAGAGACTCTTCGATTCTGAGAAAGATCACAGAGACACAAAATAATAATACATTTTTATAAGAAAGCATTTGAAATCTTCTAAGAAAAGATATAATGATTCTGTTTTCTTGGCTGAAGTTCCAAAACAAAAGGAGGTTGAGTAACCTTAAGATCACTCAGTAAATACAAGGAAGAACTAAAAATGGATCCCAGAATTCCCCGACCTGCCCTGCATCGCTGTAAACACACTCGCCTCGTGCTTTTTTGCAGCAAGGGGGTTGGCAGGATACATGAGGGACTGGCAGCATGAAGAGAATCTCCCATGTCTTAAAATAAAAACCTATAGTGGCAAAGCAAACTCTGTTACAAACGCCAACTCTGCCTCCCAGCCCAGCACTGTCTCCTGATGGAGAAGAACATGAGGAAACTGCCTTCCTTTTACTGGCCGTGTTGCCATTTCTGGATGAATTCCTCCTATTTGGATTCTTAACTGTTTGGGTCATTGGTAACTCTACTTTCCCTCTTTTTAAAAAATCGGCCTCATCGAGTTTGTTACGACTTTTTCAGTGCCAAGGAAATTAAGAGACATTTAAAAATCAATTCAATATCAACAAACACGCTAGTCTTCACTTTGCTTTAAAAAAGCACACACATTCTTTACAGTTCTTTAGATCCTTACCCAAAAATATCTTCAATGATATTTCGATGAAATTATATATTTCAGTGAAAAAGCAAGGACTTGGTGCTGTCAGACAAAGCTGGACATGAGTTACAATGATGAAAACAGATTTTATTCACCAACTGCCGACTCCATTCAGAATTGGGAAATGCACAGAGATAACTGGGCATTTTAAAGGGAGAATGAAGGGAAAAGCTCCAGGAGAGTCAGAGTTAGGATTCTGTCCTCCCAGGGACTTCTCTGATGGTCCACTGGCTAAGACTCTGCACGACCAATGCAGGGGACCCACGTTCAATCCCTGGTCAGGGAACTAGATTCCACGTGCTACAGCTAAAGATCCCACATGCTGCAATTAAGATCCGGTGCAGCCAAATAAATAAATATTAAAAAAAAAAAAAAAAGATTCTATTCTCCTACTTCTCCCAGACTTCCTAAGGATTCCAGGTTATGGAGAGAAAGATGCTCTTGAGTTGTAGAAGGTACATCTGCATCTCAAAGAAACAGAGGAAAGATTCGCAACTATAAGTCCTTTTTAATAAGCACTCTGAGAAAAGGAGGTCAGGGGCTTAGTCTCAGGTTGTTGCTAGAAGAAACAGGAAATCCTTTTGATAGCCTTGAGCTTTTCAAGGCAGGGAGTCACGAGGGATCTGAGTCATCCAGAGATGCTACCTTGGGCTGGGAGAAGCCCTCCTCAAGCTTGGTCATGTGTCTTAGTGCAGGAGTTTGAATGGAGTGTCCGTGCCCAAGGGTTTCTGTAGCTCACAGTACTTTCTGCCCAGGGGGGTTTGTAGTTCTCAGTTCTCACAATGCTAGGTCTCTGTACCAAAGATATTACGTCTCCATAGAAAAGAATACGGTATCTGATTCAGAGAGAGCAACAGAAAAATTGATTTTAAGCCTTGCTTTAGTTCTTCAGTGTCACATAAGCTATGAGAATCAATAGTGAGATTTGAACTGTCCTTTGATAAACACCTTGCTGACAGTTGCTTGTTTTCAGAAGATATCAGTGGTTTACTTTAAGATTAAAGTAAAAAGATTTAGCTTTTAAACTGCACAGTAATACTTTTGTATCAGATGCATTCGAAATTTCAATAGATTCCTGCTGCACTGTGCGTGTTTTATATATATACATTTTTTTTCAGATAATAGAAGATTATAGTTGGAGTAAAATGTTAATGAATGGGTGTTCCTTAATATATTCAGTTTCCATCTACTTTTAGTTCACAAGCCAGAATTCTCCTCGTTAAGTAGGACATAAGATTTTTTTAGTCTATCTTGAGAAATCTATGTGGAATAATGCATATCAGAAATGAACGAGAAATTGCTGATTCAGAAGTGACACCTGTCTAAAGAGCTTTTTTTTATAAGCAGATAGAAGACTGCATTATTTATCAGAGCAAGTAGTAATATCTAAGAACCAACAGAAAATATTATATAATAGGCATTCACTTCATAAGAAATACGTTTGCTACTAATTTGATTTGATTTGAGACTTTACATTGTACAAGGTGTTTTAAATTTGGATTATTTTGTACTGTATAGTTTTCTTGTCTTTACAGAAATGTGCGTAATACAAAACTATGTCTGCTGTGTTGTTCTGTGAAAGATTTTTTTGGGGGGTCTACTTTTTAAAGAACAGATTTTCATCATATCTGATAGCCTAAGAATATGCTTTATATTATTCCTCTGTATTTTACAGAATGGGATAAATTGTGCTTATTTTGTCATCTTCTCATTAACAGTTTCCAGTACTATACTTGCTGGATTTATGGGTATGGATTTCTATTTTTGAGTGATTTATCACTGACAGTCTGTTGCTTGTCTCATTCTAAACATTTCTGCAAAGGATGTGGGAATACCACCTCTATTCACTTACAGAATTTGATATCCTTCACTTTGCAGGAGGGAAATTGGAAGATGAGGTATGGGCCATTTAAAAGTAGTATTTCCCATTAATCATTAATAAGAGTAGACTTCAGTATACTCAAAATATGTGGGAATAGGTTTAGTGATGGAGATGTGGAGTCAAACAAGACATGCAGCAGCCTGCTGGGAAAATCTTCCAAGGCCTCTGCTGTGGACTGGATCCTGGGGATTCTGAACTGTTCCAAATATAATATCAAATCAAGTGATTCAGAGAGCCGCCTGGAATTACTCCAGCAGGGCCAGATCATTCCATTGCCACCGAAGGAATGACACCTGCATCTCACTAAACAGGTGGTTCTTCCCATGGTGGTGAGTCTGTTCTTGGTCAGTTGGCAATGAGAAGGCAGTGAACCTGGAAGCAGGACTAGATAAGAGTGGTGAGTGTTCTAACCCACTTCATGTTGCTGTGGATCATAAATTAGTAAAGATCCATGGAAAGGAAAAACTACACCTAGAAATCTTTAAACGAAAATGCTGGAGTGGGTTGCCATTTCCTCCTCCAGGGGGTCTTCCCAACCCAGGGATCAAACCCGCGTCTCTTACATCTCCTGCATTGGCAGGTGGATTCTTTACCACTAGTGCCACCTGGGAAGCCCAAAATAGTCACATATGCATTTAATTCCTTAAATAAAATGTATTTTTCATGGGGCAGGAGATAGTTGATATCTTGTAGCTATTTTATTTCCTCTGCCTATAAATCACTTTTGTATACTTGCTTTTATTTTCAGAAGTCCATTCAACTGATAATTCCAGGTCTCAGGGCTACCTTTGACACTTTTTACAAATCCAAACCTGAGACTTCAATCTGCTGGATGCCTCAGCTCTATCCTCTAGCTCCCACTTAGTGGCTGCCTTTTTCTAATATTAATAGTTCTACTCCTGCTCACTTGCTCTGACTTAGAACAAAAAGAGACAGGAAAGAATTCTATCTTTGAGTTAATGCATTTTCAAGTGCATTTTCTCATTTAATCTTTACAACAGTCTCCATTTTGCTGATGAGGAAACTGAGGTTCAGAGAGATTACAGAATTTGCTCAAACTCATGTTGACAATCTGCATAGAGACCCAGTCCCTTCATGCCACCTCGACATCCTGCATCCCAAGATCTTGTCACCAACTTAGTCAACTCACTGATGAGTGGGCGTATCTGTGACAGTCTGCTTGAGAAAGAGAGGTTTCAGGATTTATAGGGTATTTTTTGTTGCTTATTTTTAAGGGGAAAGCCAGCATTTATCATACTTTCTAAAGAATTTATCTGTCAGTGTCTCTAAGCTTTGATGAAAACATAAAAATAAAGATATAGATGTAGAGATCCACCCCCCTCCACCAGTAAAAATGACTCAATCTCCCCAGAGACACTTTTATATTTACTGTATGGCAGCCAAAGCCTATTTAATAGACTGATACATTTGGGAACTTCAAGATAGCATCGGTGTCAAAACTGACATTAATTTTCCAAACCCTAGAATTACCGTGTCACAAGCCTGTGGGAAGTGTTGGAAAAATGCCTTTTCCTGGGCTCTGCATTCATTGAGAAAACTTCGCTGAGGAGAGTCTAGGGGATGAGGAAAAGATGAAGCAGGAACCTAATGCTTTTCTTCCAGTAGAAACAGGTTCGGATTTTACCCATGATACAATTACGCAGCATGTTACATTTTCTACAAGCTTTACAAAAATAATTGTTTTTAAAAGTTCCTCTTTCTATTAACATCCAACTTGACCTACAGTTGATTAAAGTCATTATTTCCAAAGTAAATAATTTTTCAGAGAGACTCTTTGGTCAAAGGAATAATAAGCAATTTTCTCTAGGAGATTCTTTCAAATGTTGCATTTCAGTAAAGATGGTGTTGGATTAAAAAGGCAGTGTGAAGTGGAATTATGAATTTGAAGAACTTACCATCCAATGCTAAAACAACTCATTAAACCCCTACTGTTAGAGATTACTTGACTTTAATGTCCACAGAGACTTTCTAAGGCCCGAAGTCAATGAAGGCAGCCCTAAGCCACACAAACCAGTGATAAAAGGCGCAGCAGTGACTTGGCTCTAGGCCCAGATGTGGTTCATCCACTATAAATTTTACTAGATAATCACACTCAATTCCAAGCACCTTTTGAACATTACTTTTATTTTTAATTTAGGTGTTGGATTCACATCTGATCCATCCAATCAACTTTACACAATTAGAGGGAAATGTAATGACAATTCATTACATTATTTTAAGATACATTAATGCTAGAAAAGAGTTGATTAGAAAGTAACCCCTATTTAGTATAGGCAACTTTCTACTCAGACTCTCTATTTGGATGTTTAGCAGGTATCTCAAAGGAAATAGGAAAGAAGTAACCTTTGAATCCATCACTACTCCACACAGACACACCAGATGGGTATTATTCCATTTGCCCCATCTTAGTAAATGATGTCACACAGTGACTCAAATCAAAAAAGTAATAAAACATTCTTGACTCTCCTGTCTCTCACTCTGAATGGTAGTAATTCCACCAGTTCTGCCTCCATAATCGACCTTTTAACCTTTTTTCAGTACCTTCTTGGGCTTCTCCAATGGCTCATGGAGTAAAGAATCCACCTGCAGAGCAAGAGACACAGGAGACACGGGGGTTCAATCCCTGGCTTGAAAATATCCCCTGGAGAAGGAAAATGGCACCGCACTCCAGTATTCTTGCCTGAAGAATCCCATGGACAGAGGAGCCTGGTGGACTAAAAGAGTCACAAAGAGTTAGACACGACCGAGTGACTATGCATGCCCTCGGTACCTTCTCACCACTACCCCAGGGACCAAGTATCAGTAGCCTTCGTGCAAATTTTTGAAAGGCATCCCTTTCTCAAGACACAACCATCTTTTGGAAAATTGCTATTCTGTACCTTTTTTTCTCCAAACAAGAAACGTCTTCCCCTATCTGCTGAAAAGCTACTATAGTAAACATAGAAGTTTATGATGTTCACACTGTGAATGGCACCCATGGGCTGTGCTGTGCAAAGCCTGCAGAATCTTGTGTGGTAGCCCTGAGTCAGGCAGTTACCCCCTGATGACCAGGCTCCTGCAAGAGCTGTCTGTCCCCCTTCATCTCTGGCTCTTCTGCTACAGTCATTTTTTCAGAGCATGTTTTGGGGGCTGTTCTGGGGGCTGTTCTGGGCCTTCCTCGTGGTGCATGGGCTCTTCAATGCCATGCACAGGCTTCTCTAGTTGTGGCACACGGGCTTAGCTACCCTGTGGCATGTGGGTCTTAGTTTCCTGAATAAGGATTGAACCCCTGCATTGTAAGGTGGATTCTTTACCCCTGAGCTACCAGGCAAGTCCCTCACAGAGTGTCTAGAATGATCCTTTTAAAGTCAGACTTAAAATCATGTCCCTCCCCTGCTCAGAACCTTCCAATTTAAGGCAAGAGATGCAAGAGAGATGGGTTCGATCTCTGGACCAGGAAGACCCCTTGAAGTAAGAATGGCAACCCACTCTAGTATTCTTGCCTGGAGAATCCCATGAACAGAGGAGCCTGGCGGGCTACAGTCCATGGGGTCACAAAGAGATATGGCGGAGCACATGCACACACACACTCTCAAAATAAACTTTAGACTTCCTTCCACAGACTGCAAATCTTTTCCAGTCTTCTCAGCCTGAAAATGTCAGTTGGTACTGGCAGAACTTATTAACTGGAGTCTGTTCTGATTGGTGGATGCCCTTGTCAGGTCAGTCTTTAAATATTTTGAATGTGCTTGCATGCTAAGTTGCTTCAGTCATGTCCGAGTCTTTGCAACCCTATGAACTGTAGGTGATGCTATTAAAGTGCTGCACTCAGTATGCCAGCAAATTTGGAAAACTCAGCAGTGGCCACAGGACTGGAAAAGGTCAGTTTTCATTCCAATCCCAAAGAAAGGCAATGCCACACAATGTTCAAAATACTGCACAATTGCACTCGTCTCACATGCTAGCAAAATCATGCTCAAAATTCTCTAAACCAGACTTCAACAGTATGTGAACTGTGAACTTCCAGATGTTCAAGCTAGATTTAGGAAAGGCAGAGGAACCAAAGATCAAATTGCCAACGTCTGTTGGATCATCAGAAAAGCAAGAGACTTCCAGAAAAACATCTATTTCTGCTTTATTGACTATGCCAAAGCCTTTGACTGTGTGCATCACAACAAACTGTGGAAAATTCTTCAAGAGATAGGAATACCAGATCATCTGATCTGCCTCCTGAGAAATCTGTATGCAGGTCAGGAAGAAACATATCTGGACATGGAACAACAGACTGGTTCCAAACCAGGAAAGGAGTACGTCAAGGCTGTATGTTGTCACCATGCTTATTTAACTTATATGCAGAGTACATCATGCAAAATGCCGGACTGGATGAATTACAAGCTGGAATCAAGAATGCCAGGAGAAATATCAATAACTTCAGATATGCAGATGACACCACCCTTATGGTAGAAAGTGAAGAACTAAAGAGCCTCTTGATGCAAGTGAAAGAGGAGAGTGAAAAAGTTGGCTTAAAACTCAACATTCAGAAAACTAAGATCATGGCATCTGGTCCCATCACTTCATGGCAAATAGATGGGAAAACAATGGAAACAGTGACAGACTATTTTGGGGGGCTCCAAAATCACTGCAGATGGTGACTGCAGCCATGAAATTAAAAGCTGCTTGCTCCTTTGAAGAAAAGTTATGACCAACCTAGACAGCATGTTAAAAAGCAGAGTCTACTTTGCCGACAAAGGTCCGTCTAGTCAAAGCTGTGGTTTTTCCAGTAGTCATGTATGGATGTGAGAGTTGGACTATAAAGAAAGCTGAGTGCCGAAGAATTGATGCTTTTGTACTGTGGTGTTGGATAAGACTCTTGAGAGTCCCTTGGACTGCAAGGAGATCCAATCAGTCCATCCTAAAGGAAATCAGTCCTGAGTATTTGTTGGAAGGACTGATGCTGAAGCTGAAACTCCAATACTTTGGCCACCTGATGCAAAGAACTGACTCATTTGAAAAGACCCTGATACTGGGAAAGATTGAAGGCAGAAGGAGAAGGGGATGACAGAGGGTGAGATGGTTGGATGGCGTCACTAACTCGATGGACATGGATTTGAGTAGGCTCCTGGAGTTGGTGATGGACAGGGAAGCCTGGCATGCTGCAGTCCATGGGGTCGAAAAGAGTTGGACACGACTGAGCAACTGAACTGAACTGTTCAGAGGAGCCCATCAGGCTCCTCTGTCCATGCGATTCTTCAGGCAAGAATACTGGAGTGAGTTGCCATGCCCTCCTCTGGGGGATCTCCCTGGCCCAGAGATGGAACCCGAATCTCATGTCTCCTACATTGGCAAGCAGGTTCTTTACCACTAGGACCAGCTGGGAATATCTACCCTGATTACCTCTTTTGTCTGTGCCCTCTTGGCTCTAGCCACACTGGTTTTGCTATTCCTGGAACATATCAAGAGTGTTTCCATCTGTATTAGTTTCCTGGGGCCGCGTTAACAAATTACTGTGAAGTAAGGGGCTTAAAATAAGAGAAATGTGTCCTCTCACAGTTATACAGAGAAATCAAGATGTAGCAGAGTTGTGCTTTCTTGATTTCTTCCTTCCCCAGTGAAGGGGAAATCTGTTCCCTACATCTCTCCTCACTGCTGGTGAATGCTGGCATCCCTTGGAATGTAGTTGCATAACTGCAGTCTCTACTGCTGTTTCTCATAGCCTTTTCCCCTTTTCTCTCTGTGACCATTTCCCCTTTTCTTCTCTTTAAGGATTTGTCATTGGATTTATGGTCCACCTTAACCCAGGATAATCTCAAGATTCCTTAGTTGCTTTCACCTGCAAAGACCCTTATTCCAAGTAAGGTCATGTTGCAAGGTTATTGGTGGACATATCTTTTGGTGGTTTCGTTACTCAGTTGTCCGATTCTTTGCGACCCCATGGACTGTACCTGCCAGGTTCCTCTGTCCATGGAATTTCCCAGGCAAGAATACTGGAGTAGGTTGCCATTTCCTTCTCCAAGAGTTCTTCCTGACCCAGAGATTGAACCCAGGTCTCCTGCATTGGCAGATGGATTCTTTACCGACTGAGCCACCTTTTGGAGAGCCACTATTCAAACTGTTATACTATGTCACAGTTTTTGTATCTGCAATTTTTTCCTTGAATCTCTTTTCAACATGTAGACATGGCATTGCTCCTTCACTTTACCCATTTCTTCTTAATCATTTTTCAGAGACTTTCTCTGACTACCCTATGTAAATAGCCTTTCCCTCCTCCACCATTATTATTGATTCTCTTGTTCTGCTTTTCGTATGCTTTGTGACCCTTTAATACCATCTGCCATTTTATGGTGTGTTTTTATCTGTTGATTCATTATTGTCCTGACCAGAATATAAGTTCCAATAAGTCACAGACTTCGTCTTCTCCATCTCAGTATTACTTAGGACAGGAGTCAACAAACTGTTCTGCCAGCCACATCTGGCCTGCCATCTGTTTTTTTTTTTTTTTAAATAAAGTCTTATTGAAACACAATCAAAGTTGTATGTTTCCATGTTGTCTATGACCATTTTCATGACCTAACAACAAAGATGAATAGTCATTACAGAGACTGTATGGCCCACAAAACCTAAAATCTGTACTATCTGGCCCTCTAAAAAAAGCCACATTGTACCTGGCATATGTGTCCAGCTTATACTATATATTTGTTGATTTATCTTTTAAAGAGTTATTTCCAAGCAGAGACGTTTAATTTGGACTTAATGTTGACAGTCCGAAGAAGAAGATAGCTGGGTTCTTTTGTTTCTGTTTCCAACTTAGAATCATTCATAAAAGCGTATTTGGGTGGTTAAAAGAGGAAGGGGAATACTATCAATACTATCATGAAATAGAGAGCATAATGCTGACCCAATTGGGTAATTATGAAACTTAAACAAGATGGCACACCCTTCAAAGTAACCTGTGGTCTAAGAAGTTCCACATTCTAAAATGAAGTCACCCAGACAGTGAGGCAAACCAAGGATTCTAACTGGGCTCTAACATTCAGTCCAGATTATTTCTCTTTGGTTCTGTTCCAGGGCAAATGTCATCATTCCCCAAAGACAACAGATTCATATGCTTCCCTGGGGCCGTTTCATATTTCCAACAGTCTCTGTGGATGTTCACCCATCATGAAGCATATCTTAGGCTGCCCAAATCATAAGTGTTATCTTACATTTTAGTGTAAAATTTAAAGGTTATCAACTACCTCATAGCATAAATAATACTATATATTTCTGATACCCAACCACAACTTCTAGAGGAGTACAAGACACAAATCTAGATAAGTAATCAATACTTAGCCTATTAAAAAGCAGAGACATTACTTTGCCAACAAAGGTCCGTCTAGTCAAGGCTATGGTTTTTCCAGTGGTCATGTATGGATGTGACAGTTGGACTGTGAAGAAAGCTGAGCGCCGAAGAATTGATGCCTTTGAACTGTGGTGTTGGAGAAGACTCTTGAGAGTCCCTTGGACTGCAAGGAGATCCAACCAGTCCATTCTAAAGGAGATCAGTCCTGGGTGTTCATTGGAAGGACTGATGCTAAAGCTGAAACTCCAGTACTTTGGCCACCTGATGGGAAGAGCTGACTCATTGGAAAAGACCCTGATGCTGGGAGGGATTGGGGGCAGGAGGAGAAGGGGACGACAGAGGATGAGATGGTTGGATGGCATCACTGACTCAATGGACATGAGTTTAAATGAACTCCGGGAGTTGGTGATGGACAGGGAAGCCTAGCGTGCTATGATTCATGGGGTCACAAAGAGTTGGACACGACTAAGCGACTGAACTGAACTGAATTGAAAGGAGAAGAGGGCAGCAGAGGATGAGACAGTTAGATGGCATCACCAACTCAGTGGACATGAATTTGAGCAAACTCCAGGAATCAGTGAAGAGCAGGAAAGCCTGGCATGCTGCAGTCCATGGGGTCACAAAGAGTCAGACATGACTTAGCGACTAAAGAACAACAACAACCCAATACAAAATAAAAATAAGTGCCATTTAAACACTGAAGTGACTTAAAATATTTTCATGGACTCTCAAATGATCATCCACGGGGTGGAAGATAAGGTATTAGGTACATGTGTACATTAAATGGTTAATAATTGGAGTCTTTGTATCATTAACTGCATTTTCAGGTTCTTCAGCCATTTGCTTTAATAAAGAAATGTTCATAGACATATATACACCACCATGTGCAAAATATATAGCTGGTGAGAAGTTGCTATATAACACAGAGAGCCCAGCCTGGCACTCTGTGATGAGTGGTGGAGTGGAGGGAGGGGGGGTATCGGGGGAGGGAAGGGATGCTCAATGGGGAAGAGGAGGGATGCTCAGGAGGGAGGTGATATATGTATAATTATGGCTGATTTATGTGGTTGTACAGCAGAAATTAACACAGCATTGTAAAGCAATTTTCCTCCAATTAAAAATAAATTTAAAAAAAGTCAATAAAAAGGCAGTAAACATCAGAATGGATATGAAAAAGAACAATTAGTGAATAATAATACTAACTTGAAAAATTATCCCTGAACATGGAACAGAAAGATAAATCAGGGAAAACTATGACAGAAAAGATAAAAATTAGGGAGGAGAAGGTGAGAAATTCAAAGTCTATATAATAGGAATTTCAGGAGAAAAACAAAGGATACAGTGAAGAAACTACTATCAAGCAAAGTCTTGAGTACTGAATTAGAAAAGACTCAAGGTGTGTGACAGGATTAGTGAGTGAAGAAGAGACACGGCTATGTCCTGCTGCTGCTGCTGCTAAGTCGCTTCAGTCATGTCCGACTCTGTGTGACCCCATAGACAGTAGCCCAACAGGCTCCCCGGTCCCTGGGATTCTCCAGGCAAGAATACTGGAGTGGTTGCCATTGCCTTCTCCAAGGGATCTTCCCAACCCAGGGATCAAACCCAGGTCTCCAAATAATAAACCAATAATAGATTTGGTTTATTGGAAGGAAGGTCAATCAAACAATGCATGGTTTGACCCTGATACATTTAGTCAATAGTTGTTGTTACTTAGCTGCTAAGTCTTGTCCGACTCTTTTGCGACCCCGTGGACTATAGCCTGACAGGCTCTGATGTCCTTGGGATTTCTCAATCAGAAATACTGGAGTGGGTTGCCATTTTCTCCTCCAGGGAATGTTCATGACCAGAGATAGAACTCACATCTCCTGCACTGGCAGGCGGATTCTTTACTACTAAGCCATCAGGGAAGCCCTTGGTCATTAGGCTAGTGTGTAAATGATTTGCAAGATCACTTAAGGGGTTAGAAAGTATTCATAATCATGATTAAGAGTTTGAATAGAAGGGTAGAAATTTCACTAGTCATATCACTTTATTTTTTAATTGGAATGTAATTGTCTTACAATGCTGTATTAGTTTCTGCTGTATAATGAAGTGAATAAGCTATATGCATATATATATATATATTTATATTTGTATATACCCTCCCTCTTGGACCTTCCTCCCACCACCCTCACCATCCCATCCCCTATGTCATCACAGTGCCTTGGACTGGGCTTTCTGTGCTCTGCAAGCTTCTCCCTAGCTATCTATTTTACACACGGTCATTTATATGTATTACTCCCAATCTCCCAATTTGTCCCCCTCTTCCCCCACCCCGCTGCATCCACAGGTCTGCTCTCTATGTCTGCATTGCTATTCCAACTTGGAAATAAGTTCATCTGTACCATGTTTCTAGATTCCACATATATACATCAATATGCAATATTTGTTTTTCTCCTTCTGACTTACTTCATTCTGTATGACAGATTCTAGTTGTATCCTCATCTCTACAAATGACCCTATTTTGTTCCTTTTAGTGGTTGAGTACTATTCTACTGTGTATATGTACCACATCTTTATTGGCTGTATAGAAAGGACTCAGCCCTTCCTTGTTTTTTGTTTATACATAGTTGCCAAGCACTCAGTGCTAGATGCTGGCGACACCTGCCGATAAGACACTCTCGCCACACTCAGGGATACACAGTCAGGTGGGAGATAAACCATTTCAACAGGTGTGACTTATAAGAGATCAAGGAAGACTTCTCAGTGGTAGAGATTTGAGCTGAAGGTCAGGGAGGAAGGGACATTATAAACATAAGTTCCTGCATGTGCCAAAGTACAGAGGGAAATGAGCTTTAATTTAATTCTCATAGTCATGATCTTTTTTTTTTTTTCATTTATTCACCCATTTGCTTTCAAATGTGCAACACTGAAACACCAGACCAACCAACTCTTTTTTTAGGAAAATTAACATCTTCTTTCACTGTTTCAGTGATCGTCTCCACAAATTAAGGGGCACAAATTAAGCTAAATGGTCAAGAAGGATAAAGAAAAGGGACTAGTGTCTTAATGACAAAGCTCCTTGTGCCTTTGAGAGTCAGCTACCTCTGGAGAGTTTTAATATGAGATATTTTGCCTGTGCTGTCCATTCAATAAGCCCCAAGGTGGAAGTTGTGCTTACTCTATGGCTTATGCAATGCTGAATTGGCTGTCAGCATTCAAATCATAAATAATAATAATGACACACAAAAGCCAGGAAGTGCAAAAGTGAAGGCTTTCATTATGATGTTAACTCATCCAAATTGTACACATATATTGTCTTTCGATATCTGGATAAACTTTCTCACGTTGTTTTATTATATGAAAAATGTGCAATATTGTCAAGTTACCATTCTAATGAGAACCTTAGAGCTTCACAATTTGGACTTTTTCTAAACATTATGGCTTAAAGCCTTCACATTGTATTAGCAGGAAGTTTCATATTAAGGAGTAGAAGCAGACAGTCCTCTGCTGTTTGTAAATAATTCTCCCCTGGGCAAGAAGGAGCATAGGTGCTGTGGAAGCTTTTTCCAGTAGAGCCCATAGATTTTCTTGATTACCTGGTTACTTTCTCTCTGCATTCAACTTAGGACCAGCAGCTCACCTTCAAATTCAGAGGATGTTCTAGGGGAGGAGTCATACTTCCTGAGACAGAAAAGTTGATGGTCCATTTCTATAAGCACACATGTGGGATAGAACCCCCATCCTCTCTGTGATAACTGGCATCAGCTCTATTTTATTGTGTTAGAAAACTATTCTGTATGTTATCAAATTTTCTTAAAGTGACTTTAATTCCAATTAATAAATCACTTATTTACCACTTCTGATACTCCTGTGTTCAAAGGACCAGTATAAAATACATGTGTGTGTGTGTTAGTCACTTAGTCATGTCTGACTCTTTGTGACCCCATGGACTATAGCCTGCCAACCTCCTCTGTCCATGGGATTCTCCAGGCAAGAATACTGGAGTGGGTTGCCATTTCCTTCTCTAATACATAAATTGAAACATATTCCCTCCCTACACCCAATTAAATTATAATCTATAGGGCTAGTGATCAATTAGACGAACATTTAGCAAGATAGTATACAATTAAAGAAGTGCAAAGTACTATGAGGGTTTACAGGAAGAAATTACAGAAAAGGATCCAAAATAAATTCCCAGAAAGGAAACCACTAAAGATAAGATGTTAAAGATGAATTTTGTTGTTGTTGTTCAGTCACTAAGTTGTGACTCTGCAACACCATGGGCTGCAGCATGCCTGGCTTCCCTTTCCTTCACTATTTCCTGGCATTTGCTCAAACTCATGTCCATTGAGTCAGTGATGCCATCCAACCATTTCATCCTCTGTCACCCCCTTCTCCTCCTGCCATCAATCTTTCCCAGCATGACAGTCTTTTCCAATGAGTCTGCTCTTTGCATCAGATGGCCAAAGTGTTGGAGCTTCAGCTTCGGCATCAGTCCTTCCTATGAATATATAAAGATGAATAAGACTTTTTTTTTTCAACAATGCATTACCATTTTATTTTATTTTTTAACTTTACAATATTGTATTGGTTTTACCATATATCAAAATGAATCCACCACAGGTATACATGTGTTCCCCATCCTGAACCCTCCTCCCTCCTCCCTCCCCATACCATCCCTCTGGGTCGTCCCAGTGCACCAGCCCCAAGCATCCAGTATCGTGCATCGAACCTGGACTGGTGACTCGTTTCATATGTGATATTATACATGTTTCAATGCCATTCTCCCAAATCATCCCCCCCCTCTCCCACAGAGTCCAAAAGACTGTTCTATACATCAGTGTCTCTTTTGCTGTCTCGTATACAGGTTTATTATTACCATCTTTATAAATTCCATATATTTGTGTTAATATACTGTATTGGTGTTTTTCTTTCTGGCTTACTTCACTCTGTATATTAGGCTCCAGTTTCATCCACCTCATTAGAACTGATTCAAATGTATTCTTTTTAATGGCTGAGTAATACTCCATTGTGTATATGTACCATAGCTTTCGTATCCATTCATCTGCTGATGGACATCTAGGTTGCTTCCATGTCCTGGCTATTATAAACAGTGCTGCAATGAACATTGGGGTACACGTGTCTCTTTCCCTTCTGGTTTCCTCAGTGTGTATGCCCAGCAGTGGGATTTTTTAAACAAAAACTTTTTAGTTAAATGTAGTCATTTGAGTAAATTCAGCCCCAGTTATAGAAGCCCCAGAATAGAGTTTCAAATGCCTCTATTTGCAAGATTGTTTATATAAAGCTCTTACTACCGTTCATATTATAGAGAACTTGTTAACAAGCAACAACTGGAAATATTATCTTTAAATTATTTAAAAGAAAAAGAAATGAAGCATTTACTCATGAACTTCACTTTTAAACTACATTTATAAAATATTCTAAGAATTCTGTCTCACTTGTACTGAGCAACTGTGTAATTACTACAGTGGTATAACTAAATGAGGGGAAGTTCAAAATTACTTTAGAAGAAAAACAGTCTCTGTGTCAGCAGGAGAGATTTATTAAGTAGTTTTAATGAAAATATTAAACTCTCTAAAAATCAAATAAGATAAAAAAGTATATTAATAAGATTCACATTTATTATTATTATTTTATTATTCACATTATTTATCTAATGTATATCTGTAAGACATTCTCCTAAGAATGGGCATCCTGTCAAGTTTCCTTTTGAACTATTGTATAATCATTACATAATAGCAATAAAACCAAAAGAGAAAAAAATTCGAAATTATATTAAGAGAAATAAAGAAAGTCTTGTTTTTTGGATGGTTTTAATGGACTTATTAACAGCAATAAAAATGCTGTAATTATACTACTTATTGATGAAATTACATAGCTGTAGTTAACCTACAAGAGTCACATTTCAGTAATCTACAGTGATGCAACTTTATTCTAAGAATTAAAGTCTTATCAATCTTCCATTTGAGCCATAATCATTTAATGGTACTACAAACAATAGCAAAAACATTAAATTATTTTAGTCTCCAGGGGAAAAAGTATCTTGCCGAGGTTCTGGACCTTCAGAAAGAATGTTATTATGATGGGATCCACTCAGAAGGTGGCTCACTTCTGCTTTCAGGATGTGTGAAGGGAAGACCAAACCCAGAGCTTGGTGCAGTGACTTTTCTTAATGTCCATAGAGGATGTTTCAGGCCAGGGAAGTCCCTTTCTGGAGAGAAAATTCCTAGACGATCCCTAGGGAAATTTGCCCTCACTTCTAAGAACAGAGGAAGAAAAGAGGATTCCTTTCTGAGCAACTACCTCCTGGGAATGCTGGGGAACATCTGACCACTGATGGGGCCACAAAATGGAGAAACAGTGCTCCAGTCCATGGCTCCCATTTAGGATGGAAGGTTGACTCAAAAGAAGGTACCAAGTGCCAGCACAAGGAGCCGAAGGAGAAGTTCCGGTCTCACTGAGGACTTGCTGCATCAGGATAGAAATGACCTCATGGTCATCTTCTTCCCTTGGAGTGCTGGTTCTGTTGGGGCATCCGGTCCACCCAGAATGCTGGACCTAAATTCCTGTGCCTGGTATCATTGTTAGATGCCCTTTGTTTCTTGGTGATCTGGTCATTCAGAGGATTCCTTGTTGATCTTTGCAAGCTTCTGCCAAATGCCCCATTTCCAGCATCAAGGACGGAAGTATACTTTCAAAATGTTTAAATTGTCTCAGTTCAGTTCAGTTCATTTCAGTCGCTCAGTCATGTCTGACTCTTTGCAACCCATGGACTGCAGCATGCCAGACTTCCCTGTCCATCACCAACTCCTGGAGCTTGCTCAAACTCATGTCCGTCGAGCATTGATGCCATCCAACCACCTCATCCTCTGTCGTCCCCTTCTCCTTCTGCCTTCAATCTCTCCCAGCATCAGGGTCTTTTCCAATAAGTCAGTTCTTTGCATCAGATAACCAAAGTATTGGAGTTTCAGCTTTAGCATCAATCCTTCCAATGAATATTCAGGACTGATTTCCTTTAGGATTGACTGGTTTGAACTCCTTGCAGTCCAGGGGATTTTCAAGAGTCTTTTCCAATACCACAGTTCAAAAGCATCAATTCTTTGGTGCTCAGCTTTCTTTATCATCCAACTCTCACATCCATACATGACTACTGGAAAAACCATAGCTTTGACTAGATGGACCTTTGTCAGCAAAGTAATGTCTCTGCTTTTTAATATACTGTCTGGGTTGGTCATAACTTTTCTTCCAAGGAGCAAGCGTCTTCTAATTTCATGGCTGCAGTCACCATCTGCAGTGATTTTGGAGCCCAAGAAAATAAAGTCTGTCACTGTTTCCACCGTTTCCCCATCTATTTGCCATGAAGCGGTGGGACTGGATGCCGTGATCTTAGTTTTCTGAATGTTGAATTTTAAGCCAACTTTTTCACTCTCCTCTTTCACTTGCATCAAAAGACTCTTTAGTTCTTCTTTGCTTTCTGCCATAAGGGTGGCATCATCTGCGTACCTGAGGTTATTGATATTTCTCCCGGCAATCTTTATTCTTAGACAATTAAATTGTCTAATGTATGCCTTTTCTCTTCTTAAGCTAATTGAACTTTCTCTCAACCAACAGGACTCTCAAACTATCACCATAACTTTCTTTCATGAGAAATAAACTGGATTTGATAAGAGTTACTGATTCATGCGAACTTTGCTAAAAGAATTTTGGCTTGTATTTTATAGATGTCCAGCTCTTTACATGCACAGATCATCTTGTATCAACTTTGGAAAGATTCACCTCTATTTTTAAGAGTTAAATTAATTTAAAATTCAATATTTGGTGAAAACTCATTCCAATTTTTTAAAATGCAGCTCAGAAAAGATCTAATGTTTCTACTGGACTTTCTGCATTTCGTTTTATGTGTTTTTTCTAACTGCAGGAAATCTTTCTCTATTTGGAGACTTCTGATATGATCTTTAAGTTCATTGATTATTTTATTTTCTTCAGTTAATTAGAGGCACATTTACTTTCTTTTTTCTTTTATCAATATGTATTTGACCCAGCCATACAACTGGTTTCCTCAAAACTACTTTTCTTAAAATCAAATAATTGTTTTTTTCCATTTTTTAGACATCTATTTATGTATTTTGGCTACACTGGGTCTTCATTGCTTCAAGCGGGCTTTCTCTAGATGTGGAGAGCGAGGGCTACCCTTCATTGTGGCACGCGGGCTTCTCACTGTGGTGACTTCTCTTGTGGCATGCAGGCTCTAGGTAGGGCATGCGGGCTTCAGGAGTTGCAGCACTTGGGCTCAGTAGTTGTACTGCATGGGCTGAGTAGCTCAATGGCATGTGAGATCTTCCTGGACCAGGGATCGAACCCTGCACTGGCAGGCAGATTCTTAACTACTAGACCACCAGAGAACACCCTTCAAAACTACTTTTGATCCCTGTCCTACAAGGTCTCCGTTTCTGGATGTTTTCATTATATCCAATTCCAAGTTTCCACTATTTGTGTTGCTTCATCGAGAGCACTCCAGTCTCTCCTCTTTAGCCAAAGGTCATCTGGAGGTTTCATTTGATTTTTCTGGCCATTTTAATTTGTCCTGTGGGCACTTTAGAGTTTTCCACTATTTTGTTCTGTTGAGCATGTTTGTTCATGCTTCTTTTTCATCTCTCAGTCTCTTATGAAAGCAGCTTATGCTTCCTTAAGCAGTAGAATTTTCATCCAAAGCATCTGTTAGTGATCTATGAAGTTCTTCATTTTTCTGATGTGTTTTGAAGGTTGTTTTAATGGCAGCTACTTGAAACTGGATGTGTGTTGATGCACCCTCTAAAGATTGGATCATTCTAGTCATCTCAGGCATCAGTTTGGCTTTTCTAAATATTTAAATTCCTCTTCTTGAAGACCTTTTCTAAAAGGCTCTATTGTAAACCCAAGTAAAATGCTGGACTTTTTTAGCTCTTCTCTTTACAGTCCATGGGGTCAAAAAGAGTCGGACATGACTGAGCAACTAACACTTTCACTTTTTTTTCCCACTGAGGCTCACTTGCTCAAGAATTTGATGTCTGAGACTTTCCTGGTGGTCCAGTGGCTAAGACTCTGTGCTCCCAATGCAAGGGACCCAGATTCAATCCCTAATCAAGGATCTAGATACTTCATGCCAAAACTAAAAGATCCCGAGTGCTGCAACTGAGATCCAGTGCAGCCAAATAAATACTTTTTTTAACTTTATTTATTTTTGGCTGTGCCAGGTCTTCATTGCTGCACGGGTTTGTTCTCTAGTTTTGGAGAGCGGTGCATGGATGTCTCATCATGGTGGCTTTTCTCGCTGTGGAGCATGTGCTCTAGGAACACGGGCTTCAGTAGTTGCAGTACCCAGGCTCAGTAGTTAGTCTTCCAGGCTCTAGAGCACAGGCTCAATAGTTGTGGCACACAGGCTTAGCTGCTCTGAGGCATGTGGGATCTTCCCAGACCAGGGACTGAACTCCTGTCTCCTGCATTGGCAGTGGATTCTTTACTCCTGAGCCACCAGGGAAACCCAATAAGTAAATATTATTTAAGAAGCATTTGGTGTCCTTCTTCCTGAAGGGCAGAGACTCCAGTAATCAGTTCTTTGTTTTGCATAGAGTAGACCTACCATGACCGTCTAATACCATCACTCCATGGCAATGGGTGGGACTTAGGGCCTGGTCTGAGGGCCCAGGCAGCACTGCTTCTGCCCAGCTCTGAATCTCCAGGGCCAGCTCTGAGCATCACGACCATCTGTTACTGCTGACTTGCCTCATTCTCCAGGACCCTCATGGCTACAGCAGACTGCAGTTAACACTGAAAAACATTCCTGCAAGAACCAACTCCGGGCAGAGTAACCAGCACACACCTCAGCAAAGGAGGCAAAGAAGATAGACAGCTCTCAGCATCCTCACTTCACAGAATATGGAGATGATCATTTTGCAGAATACTGGGGAACATGAATGGAGGCTGCCGGAGGAGGTGGATGGCCCAGGGCTCCAGATCCCCCAGACCTACCTGATTACCCAAGAACTAAGGGTATCAAGGGCTTCCAGGTGGTGCTAGTGGTAAAGAACCTGCCAGCCACTGCTGGAGACATGAGACCCAGGTTTGATCCCTGGATCAGGAAGATCCTCTGGAGGAGGGCATGGCAACCCACTCCAGTATTCTTGCCTGGAGGATCCCATGGACAGAGGAGCCTGATGGGCCACAGATCATAGGGTCACAAAGAGTTGGACATGACTGAAGTGACTTAGCATGCACACATGCATGCAAGGGGGGTCAATAACACACTAGGACCCTTTCTGTGTCATTTTGAGCAGCTTTGCTGTGGAGGATTTGCAGGCCAGCAACCTGGCCAGTGCTTCTGATTTTCCTGAATAGACATTTTATTCTGTGTCTCTGAAGTCTTCAGCCTGCCCATGGGAGTAACGGAAAGCTGCTTGCAGGCCCTCCTTGGTCTGTGTCAGGCCTGCTTTGCACAGCACAGGGAGGGTGCAGGAGGGCTCCTGGAGGGTTTCTTCTTTTCTCTTGGATTACACCTTTAAAAACTAAGGAAATGGACTTCCTTGGTTGTCCAGTGCTTAAGAATCCACTTTGCAATGCAGGGGATGCGAGTTCTGTCCTGGATCAGGGAACAAAGATCCCACATGTCAAGGGGCAGCCACATGTGTTGTGCACCACTGCGAAGGATCCCGCTTGATGCAAGGAAGACCCCGTGTGCCGCAACTAAGACCCAGTGCAGCCAAATAAATAAATACTTTTAAGAAACCAAGGAAAAAGTAAGTGGGATTTTCTTAAGTCCACACGGTTTAAGAATATGAACCCAACTGTGAGTAAGGAAATTACGATTTTCAGTGTTTTTCTGCCTCAGGTGAAATGTCTGGTGTGGTATTATTCTTCAGGGCACTGATACTCAGAGAGATTGTCTTTGATGATCCTAGAGCTCTCCCTGCAGTGGCAGGAGTTCTGCGCCACCTGAGCGCCTTCCCCTGTGAAGGGCTGACCCCCGGCACGGGATCACAGTCAACATTTACCGCCGTCTTCTGCCATCCAGGCGGGCTGCTGACTGCTTCTGATGGGTTAGCTCATAACATTACAAGACGGGCACTTCTGTTTTCAGTTCCTTCAGATGCAGGTAGATTCACAAAGGCTTTAGAGGCCTTTATAACCTGCCTGAGGCACAAAGCTAGAAGGTATTTGATTCCGATCTAAGTTTTAATGATATGAGATGTGCATGGCATGATGAAAGCAAGGAAACACTCCAGGTAACACCGAGTAGGCGGCTTTGGCTTAACATGGGATAGATATTGGATATAGAGAATAATGGGAAGGTAATTTGGGGTCATCCTTTGTGGAAGGTCTTGGGTAGCTTAAAAAAAAAAAAAGCTACAATACTTAATTTTTCAGGCCAAGGTTTTGCAAACAGCTCCACTGAGCCATAATGCTTGCAAATATGTGTGTGTGATGTTGGCTTGGGGGATGAAGGGTGGGTATAAGAATGAGTCAGCTGGTTTCTCAGCTTTTTCCACCACACCGTATTAAAGAAGAGCACTTTTGCTTTTATCTATATTGTATTTTAGTATGACACTAAAACTTTTAGATAGGCATTCTATTTAACAATCAAGAGCAAGTTGTACTCACTTTAAAACATCTAGTTGTATCTTTTTTTGGGCAACTAATTTCAGACAATGGAAGTTACTCATTAGAATGTTTAAGAATTAGGCATGAAAATTTTGAGAAGTTTTGTTCTCTTAAAGTGTGTTTTCAGATCATAAAAATTATTTTAAAGCTTCTATTTGGTCTTATAAAATTAGTTTATTTATCAATCTTGAACCACTTCTAGGTGTTTATTAGCTTTTATGTCATCAAAGTTGGAGTCTCAGGGTTGCAAATTTTCTGCTGAAAGAGGGGAAATTGAGTCAGTTTAAAAAACAGCTTGCAGCCTTCTCCTGTGGGAAACTGACAAACAGGAGTGTGATTTTAGTTTTTGTCCTTAATTGTTTCTTTTTTAAAAAACTTAAAAAATCTTTTTATTAAGAATTTTTTATGTGGACCATTTTTAAAGTATTTATTGAATTTATGAAACAATTCTGTTTTATGTTTGTTTATTTGTGGGTTTTTTTTTGCCATGAGGCATGTGAAATCTTAGCTCCCTGACCAGAGATCTAATCTACACCCACTGCTGCTAAGTCGCTTCAGTCGTGTCCAACTCTATGCGACCCCATAGACGGCAGCCCACCAGGCTCCCCCATCCCTGGGGTTCTCCAGGCAAGAACACTGGAGTGGGTTGCCATTTCCTTCTCCAATGCGTGAAAGTGAAAAGTGAAAGTGAAGTCGCTCAGTTGTATCCAACTGGTAGCGACCCCATGGACTGCTGCCTACCAGGCTCCTCCGTCCATGGGATTTTCCAGGCAAGAGTACTGGAGTGGCTTGCCACTGCCTTCTCCACCTGCGCTGGAAGGCAAAGTCTTAACCTCTGGACCACCAGGGAAGTCTCAGCACTTACTTTTAAGAAAGAATTCTATTGCTTAAACATAAAATTTTAACCAGTATTTTAAATAAAAAATCACTGGAGGTATTGAGAGGGTAAATATTCATTGGAAGGACTGATGCTGAAGCTGAAGCTCCTATACTTTGGCCACCTGATGCAAAGAGCCAACTTATTGAAAAAGACACTGATGCTGGGAAAGATTGAAGGCAAAAGTAGAAGAGGGTGGCAGAGGATAAGACAGTTAGATAGCATTACCAATTCTATGGACGTGAATTTGAGCAAACTCTGGGAGATGGTGAAGGACAGAGGGTCCTGGTGTGCTGCAGTCCATGGGATTGTAGAGTCAGACATGACTTAGCAACTGAACAACAACAGAACATGATAAGAGGTGAATGCAGTTAAGATGAAAGTTATTCATTTACAATGGATTATAGTAGAGAAAGATGGAAGGTAGATCAGTTGGAAAGAATGACTTTCATAACCAATAAAATAATAGCTTTCATATTTCTACACTTTTATTGTTTATTTTATAAACAAAGAACTTAAATGTCTTACAGGATTATTTCTGGAAAGCAGCTGCGGTTTGTCAATGTGTGCATGCAATGTCATTGCCTCCTTATGATTTTCTTTGCGTAAATAAACACACCTTGTCCATGGTGCTTCCGATGGGGCCCTGTTTTCAACGAAATTCTCTTTGAATGCAAAAGTTGGGTTATTTAAGCTTTGGGATAAGATCTGGTTTTGTGATTTAGGTTACTGTTAAAAGGGGAATTCATTTTCACTGCAGGCATCGTGTGACTCACCTGGGCTTTCAGAGCTGTAAGTTCCCAGGAGATAAGGATGAGGCTTGCTGGCTCTCTCAGCTTCTTATTCCACCCTGTTTCAGCTTTGCCTCCTGACTCTGTTACTCTGCAAGTTTCCTCTAGGGACTCTGCAGGGCCAGGCCAGGGATCAGGTAGAGGTAAAGGGGTCTCGTCTGAGGCGGAGCTTGCCCACATCTTGTGCTAGAGGTGGATTGGAGGTCAGTCAGGCTTCATTGTTTCTGTGTTTGAGGATGCAGTGCCATAAGGATATCAGAGACAGCATCTACAAACACCTGTCACTTCTTCCACTCATAGCTCTATCCCTCTCCATCATTTCTGCTTTGATTAATGACCTTGTTGCCAAGGGGCAACATAAAATGCTGCTTGCATCCCATCATCTTTTATGGCACAGACAGCACTCCGGAGGATCTGTTATTTGAAAGCCTAGACTATGCTTTCTGACTCGGAACATAGAAACATTTCTCGTTATAATACTCATTCACGTAACAAGTCTTTATTGCGTGCCTACTACGTGGCAGTCACTTTTAGGTCCTGAAAATACAACAATAAGCAAAACAAAAATTCCTGTCCAGCTGGTACTGCTTTTTGGTGAAGAGAAATAGGCAAAATGAATATGAAAAATATAGTATGTTAGAAAACAATAACTGCTATGGAAAAAATAATGCAGGGAGGCAGTTGTGGATTTGTTGGGGTATTGCCAAGTTTAAGTGGGGTGATCAGGCAAGACTGTCAATGCAAGCTGGTGAACATGAGCAGGGGAAATAGCAAAGACAAAAGCCCGAGGAAGTGACTTTAGTGTTCAGTAGGCATCAAAGGGATCAGGGAGGCAGAAGTGCTAAGAATAGAGGAAAAGGGTCAAAGAGGAAGCCAGGGGGTGGGTGGGTGGAGAGAATACAGGAGAACAAGTTTGAAATAACCTTGTAGGGTTGACATTCACTGCACACGAGCTGGGATGCCACCAGAGGGTATTGACAAAGAAATACATTGCCATGATCAGATCCACCTTTGTACTTGAGTTGAGATGTACTTGAGTAATCCCTTGAGTTGCTGTGCTGAGGATTGGATCAAGGGAGATAGGAAGGATCAGGGAGATTCGTCATATGGCAGCTGTGAACAACCAAACAAGAGGAACTAGAGTAGTTGCTGGGAGATGGAGGGATGTGGATAGATGCTGGTGTGGGGCTTGGCTGACAGAAGACAAGGATGTCACCAGGCTTTTAGCTGGGGCAACAGAGAGGATGAAATTGTCATGAACTGAGATGGGTAATTTCAGGGAGAAAAGGTTGGAAGAACAGAGAAAGCCTGTAAAATACCTATTGCTTGTCCTTCATGTCACCATTTAAAAAGTTAAAGTAAATGTATGAACCATATTTATGAAAATATATCTATGGAATTCCTAAATAGGAATTCTTTAAAATCAATGCCACAGATAATACTGTAGTGGCAGATCATCAGATTATTTGAAGGGAAATCTCTTATTCACTATTATATTCTCAGAACTTTAGATGCCCTGGCACAGAGTAAATACACAACAGGTATTCATTGAAGTCAATCAGATTTACCATTATGGAAACTAACATAGGTAAATTCATTCTTAAATCATTCTTGGTTTTATGGACTGAGTTTGTCCTAGGCAAAGATTTAGTTCCATCCAGATGATTATGTTTTATTCAACTAAAAAAGAACCTATAGCCCCAGTCAAAACAGACTAGTTGGCTCCTATCAAGCTAATCATTAAACACAGTCAAAATTTCCCCTCCTAACCAGATGCCATACTGTGAAAATAAACTGGCTACCACGGTGAATAAGGAGAGTGGTTGTGTGCACTTGGAGAGAAGGGAAATGGCTCACTGTGTCCACGTGAAGAGAATTTAACATCCTCATCCTTTTCCAGTCATATTTTGCCACTACTTCACTATCATGACTGGTATCTCTATTTTTTTTAAGTAAAATCAGAAAGATATGTTCTTTTTCAAGATTATTTTTTCTAAATTGCCCATGGACATCTTCAACTTTCTTTTCTCTATAACAAAAGTAACAATAATAATACATTTAATACAAAGAAAAGCTATTATACAGATACAAACTTTAATAAAATAGTAATGGCTAATATCGATAACACTTTGTACAGCACTTTTGAGTTCATAGTGCGTGTTAGTCACTCAGTTGTGTCCGGCTGTTTGAGACTCCATGGACCACAGTCCGCCAGGATCCTCTGTCCGTGGAATTCTCTGGAGTGGGCTGCCATTTCCTTCTCCATTTGAGTTCATTATCAAGTGCAGTTTTCATACTAGTACCTTGATTTTATAGATTCAAAAAAAAAAAGCTAGGATTGAATTCTGAATGAAATGTCAGGGGAGCAATATCTTATGGTATCATATTTTATTCAGTGTACGATTTTATGTTTTCTTTTGTGACTTTCAAATAAGAAATGGAAAGACTTTTATGTCATTGACAACTGCTCTGTGTGTATTTTTTTCTGATCTTTGTTTCTTCGATCCTTGCCTGCTTTGTCGTTTATTTTGTTATTTTATGGTTTTAGTCTCCTTTCTTTCTATGACATTGAAGTAGAACAAAGAGAACTATATTTTGGAACCAGATATTTGGATTCTTGTTCTTCTACTTAACGGTGTGTGTGTGTGTGTGTGTGTGTGTGTGTCTGAGAGAAACAGAAATAGAGACAGGGAGAAACTGAGGTATGTATGGCAAGTTATCTGAATGTTCAAATAAGTCTTGATTTGCTCCTCTAAAATATGGGAGTATCTGAACAACCAGTGGATAAAAGCAGAAATCAGAAGGAAAACAAACAAACAAAAAAATACCTTGAAACAAATGAAATTGGGAATGTAACATACCAAAATTCATGGGATGTAGCAAAAGCAGTTCTAAGAGGGATGTTTGTAGTAATAAATGTCTATCTCAAGAAACAAGGAAAGTCTCAAATGAACAACCTAACTTCACCTCAAGGAGCCAGAAAAATAAAAAAAGCTTCTCCGTTAGTATAGGCGTACCTCATCTCATTGCACTTGACTTTGCTGCGCTTTGCAGATACTGCATTTTTTACAAGTTGATGGCTTGTGGCCATCCTGCACTGTCAGATGCTGGTTAGCTTTTTTAGCAATAAATTTTTTTAACTAAGGTATATACATTTTTTAAGACATAATCTATACTTAAGACACTACAGAATAGTGTAAATGTAACTTTTATATGTACTGGGAACCCAAATATTCATGTGGTTCACTTTATTATAGTGGTCTGTAATCGAACCCATAATATCTCTGAGATTTACCTATAAAAGGAAGGAAATAACAAAGATTAGAGCAGAAAAAAATGAAATTGAGACTAAATTAGAAAAATATCGATGACAGTAATAACTAGCTCTTTGAAAAGATAAACAAAATTGGCAAACCTTTAGCAAGGCTCAGTCATGTCCAGCTCTATGTGACTCCATGGACTGTACAGCCTACCAGGTTCTAGGAAACCTAGTCATGAATTTCCAGTTGTTCTCTCTTTGTAGCATCATACAAACAGCACTTAATTCTCCTAGCAGTGATATATTTATGTGACAACGTGAAATATTGCCAACCAGGGAAACTCAAGTTAGCTTTGGTGTCCAGGGTTTTTACTGGGGCAGCTAGGGTCAGTTGCATAAGCATGGAACACCTGTGTGACAGACCTTAGTTACTCAGCCTCTGGTCTCTCTGGAGGCAAAATTGATACCACACGGCCTAAGGACCCCACCATCAATTACATAAACTATCTGGGGGCCACAGCCCCAGCTAAACAATGACACTCTTATCAGGCACGTCATCCCAAGGGCGTAGAGGTCATATGCCAAGAACGGATCTAAGACCAGACTTTTCTTTGTACTGTGAAGAGTTTGAACAATCTAGGCTTCCTGAGTCAATCCCTTATTAGACATTAATCATATTATATTTCTAGAATAGGACAAGCCCTTTTGCTCCTTGGGCTTTTGCACGTGGTACTTCCTCCTCATCTTTTAGGTCTTATTTTAAATGTCACCTCTCAGAGAGGTCTTTCCTGACCACCATACTTGAGCAGGTCCAGTCCTTCATTACTTTGTATCATAGAACCATCATTAAATCCTTTGTAGTACTTCTCTCAAATGATGATTATGTTTGTGTGTGATTATTTACTTGCTTATAGTCTGTCTCCTCAGCTAGATTAGAAGATCCCTAAGGATGCTGACTGTGTTTGTTGTCCAGTACATTGTCTGAGATCTGATTATTACCCTAAAGACTTTTTTTTTAATGATGGGACCTATTATTTTTATGTGTGCATTTGTCTTCTTGGTTTTTATTTGTAATTTTGACGAATGTTTTCATTGTCTGGAGAAGGAAATGGCAACCCACTCCAGTACTCTTGCCTGGAAAATTCCATGGACTGAGGAGCCTGGTAGGTTACAGTCCATGGGGTCGCAGAGTCAGACACGACTGGGCGACTTCACTTTCACTTTTCATTATCTAATCTATGAGTCAGATAGAAGGATATTCTGGCTGCCATATGAGTAACCTCTCAGGTTAACCAGGCTGACCTGGCTGGTGAGGCAGTTCCCAGTTTTTTGCAGGCTCTTCATGTGTGTCTTTGTGAAGCACTCACTTTGTGAGTGAGGTAGAAGGGCAAGCCTTGAAGGAAAGCAGTTTATTCCTTGTAACTTCTTCCTGGAACCACAACGTAGCTCAAGATCCATTACAGCTCTTAGATCATACCTCCATTTGCTTTGTGAATTGCATATGTATGACATTTACATTTTATTTGAATCAGTGCTATTCAGAGAGTTCAATAGAATTAATATGTCATAGCTTAGTAAGATTTTAGAGTACATATAACATTTTGTTTTGAATTTAACTAAAATATTTAATAATGGTTACAGAAATAACTGAATAAAAAGATAAATTTCTCAGTTCAAGGAGATCTGACAGAGAGGAAAGAGATAAATATATCCCAAAGACTCTGATTCACAGTGATGTGTATAATTTTAGAAATGTCACTAGAAAAAACAGAAACTTCTCTCAGTTTTGAAGTCTTGAAAAAAGTCTATGGCAGTTTTCAGAAAATGTTTTCTTTCATAGTAAAAAAAATCATGTGACATGTACTTCATTCAAATTTTGAACAAGAATTTAAGATAATATAGTACTTTAAAATAAAAAACAGAGCTGTAAAAAAAAAATAAACCTTCCACTATTTCATGATTTCATATTTTTTGTTTCAAAGGATGGCAGATCCCATGGCTTGTCATTAGGAACCAGCTAATATTTGCAACCTGACCTAAATCTACCCCATACCAGCTTTACTATACTACCTGCAGCTCTCTGTCTCTAATGTTTTATAGTCTAGTTGAAGGTCATAGGGTTGAGAATATTGACTTGGTCATGTGAACAGACGTAAATGTGCCTGCATGTTAATGGTGGTGTGGTGGTGGTTTAGTCACTAAGTCGTGTCCGACTCTTTGAACCCCATGGAAGGTAGCCTGGCAGGCTTCTCTGTCCATGGGATTCTCCAGGCAAGAATACTGGAGTGGGTTGCCATTTCCTTCTCCAGGGGATCTTCCTGACCCAGGGATCAAACCTGGGTCTCCCACATTACAGGAAGATTCTTCACCGACTGAGCTATGAGGGAAGCCTGCATGCTAACAGTACCGTACAAAGAACATCATGATGCTCAAAGCATGGTGAAGAGAGTTGGGCTCATTGTCACTGAAGGTTAGCTGGATCACTTGAGCACAGCTCACTGAGCCCTGTCTTCCTCATTCATAAGCCAAGAAGACTGAGCATGACAATCTGTAAATTGCTAACAGCACTGAAAGCCTAGATTCCATCTCCCTTTGCTGATGATCTAGAAGACTTCATTAGTCATCAAAAGATTAGATTACCCTCAGCCAGCCAGGTGGTCAGTTCAGCCTACTGAAAGATGAATGACCAGTGAAGTACTTCTAATGATTGGGCACTGCTCGTAGTGATAAGTCAATTTGAGCTTCTCATTACTGTAGTGATGCGGTCAAGGTTAATTACTATGACAAGGATCTCTGTTGTTGGTAAGGCTAGAATGTGGAATAAACTGATTTCAATAGAAAATTTGGGGGAAATTTTGAGGACTAACATTTACTGTAGAATATATAAACTTGGCATATAATTTGACTGGTTGCCTAATTGAAAAAAAAATAAGAGAGATTTAATGGGCAGGACACTAGGTTTTTCTTCTCTTACAGCTCTCTCTCTTTCAGAGTCTCTTTACTCTCATTTTCCTAATGTAGATCATCACTGTTTCTCACCTAGACAATTTCAATAACTCACGGACTTATCTACCCACCCCGTCTCCCTACATAAGGCAGTTGTATCCAGACTGGTCTTTTTAAAGCATGGAGAAATGCTCTAGAAAGATTAGACCTATAGAAATAAATACAAAATCTTCAACTTGCTCTTCAAGGTCATAAGCAGTATAGATCTAACCTGTCTTTCTGGGTTTGTCTCCTATCAATCTGTCCATGTTCACCGTTGTTCCAAACAAACTGAATCACTCCCTGGCCCTAAGTATGCCCACCCTCACCTAACTCTGCTCCTTCACAGCCGCCATTGGTTTTTAAAGTCTTGCAGTCCTTAAATGATACCTTCCCATGAAAATGTTGTTCTCTAACCACAAGTGTGTGTGACCTCTCTTTCTTTTAAATTCATCTGTTAGTGTGGGTACTTATATTCAGCCTTCCATTATTTTGTACCTAAAATAATGCAATTGTGGAATTTCAGAGCTGAATGAAATCTTATGAAAGTGAAAGTGTGAGTCCTTCAGTCGTGTCTGACTCTTTGGACCCCAGGCTCCTCTGTCCGTGGGATTTCCCAGGCAAGAATACTGCAGTGGGTTGCCATTCCCTTCTCCAGGGGATCTTCCTGACCTGGGGGTCAAGCCTGGGTCTTCTGTATTGCAGTCAGATTCTTTACTGTTTGAGCCACAAGGGAAGCCAATCTTACGGATCATTCTTATTTGAAAGATATTTTATGCACCCTGGAGAATTCTAGGCAGGGTGGAGAGATTGATTTTTCATCTCGCCTATTGATTTTTCACTAGAATGGTATCACTCACCTTCCACAAGTTCTTACCATTGAGTTTTGCCCAAAAAAGATGCAGATTTCATATTTGTTATATACATTATATGCAGTCACCTCAACAGAGAAAAATGTAGAAAATCACAGAAGACTCTTCCTATGCTAATTAATCTTGTTACAATATATTGAACATGGCAACATGCAGAGTCTTTCATTCTTCATTAGTTCAGTCATCCAGAATTTATTGAACCGTTACTCTGTGTTAGGCACTGGACCAAGTTATTATTATTCTGGAGTTGTTATAGGCTGGCAAGATAGTTGTTATGAGACTTGTAATGGGGTCATAGTAAAAAGGGGTCCTTGCCCAGAAACTGTAATAAGAAAAATCCCATCACAGCCTAAATAGTGGAGGTGAGTGTAGTGGACTATTAACATTCACGTCTCCATCTTTCACTCCTTTCTGTATACAGATTCTTTGTCAATATGATCTTGCAGTTCCTGCCTTTGAACTTGTTGAGTACATTTCACTACCTCTTGATTCTGAATTTAGCCATGTGGACTTGCCTTGACCAATGTCATGTTAACAGCTGTGTCACAGGCAGAAGCTTGAAAACACTCCTTCCTGTCTCTGTTTCCTCTCCTTGTTGCCATGATCACAAGAATACACCTATGCAATATAGAACAGGGAACTCTACTTAATGTACTCTGATGATCTGAATGGCAAGGAAGCCAAAAGAGAAGTGATATATGTATATGTATAGCTGATTAACTGTGCTGTACAGTAGAGACTAGCACCTAGACAGCATTTGAAAAAGGAGAAACATTACTTTGCCAACAAAGGTCCGTATGGTCAAAGCTGTGTTTTTTCCAGTAGACATGTATGGATGTTAGAGGTGGACCGTAAAGAAGGCTGAGAGCCGAAAGATGCTTTTGAACTGTGGTGTTTGAGAAAACTCTTGAGAGTCCCTTGGACTGCAAGGACCTTGGACTGTCAATCCTAAAAGAAATCAGTCCTGAATATTCACTGGAAGGGCTGACGCTGGAACTGAAGCTCCAATACTTTGGCCTCCTGACGCAAAGAGCTGACTCATTGGAAAAGACCCTGATGCTGGAAAAGATAGAAGGCAGGAGGAGAAGGGGACAACAGAGGATGAGATGGTTGGATGGCATCACTGACTCAATGGACATGAGTTTTAGCAAGCTCAGGAAGTTAAATAAATAGCTGTTACAAATTGCAATAAGTAATTGTTACAGTGAAAGCAAGGGTGGTCCTCACTCTTATATGTACCCTGGCAAGAAAGTGACAAGTGGTTCACTGGTGATTTCCTATTTGCTTACATATCTAAGGGCAGCTGGATCATTGAAAATTCAAAGGTATTCTGGAAAGTATTTTGCTACAGTATTATTGTTTTTAATTGAGTTAAATGATTTAGAAAAATAATGGAATCTCTCTATTTAGAGCCATAAAAGAGACAATACCCAACTAACTCATTTTCCTCAAATTCATTAACATAGCCATTTCCAGTACAGTTGCAGAAAATTAACATACACTTTTCTCCACACCAGCAATTATCAACACACAAACACATCCTGAATTATGGCTGATTTAATAAAATTTGACAATAACACATTGTTCTTTGGGAGACAATTCCAGGGGTACCATAAGGCTTTGGGCATTTTTGATCAAATAAGATAGTTTTATTTACTTATTTATTCTTTTAGTTGTCATTTAAGATACAGAGCAAGTGGACTTTTTTTTTTTTTTTGGTCATACCACATGGCATGTGGGATGTGGAATCTTAGTTTCTCAACCAGGTCTTGAACCCACACCCCCTGCATTGGAAGCACAGATTCTTAACCACCGGACCACCAGAAAAGTCCCAAGATAGTTTCATTTTATGTCCTAGTGAAAGATCAGCTTATGTTGTCTTTTGCTCTGTTTTATTTAATGACGATTATTTCTGAGGTCTCCAAAGTCGTCAAGTTCCTGGTTCATTGCAGTGCACTTTAGGAGTGTAAATCTCAGTGTCAAGTGCAAGTCTCCTGCTTAAAGTGGGGATCCCATGACCTTTAAAAATTCTTCACATTCTTATTATATAATCACAGTAATCAATACAGTGTGGCATTAGTGGAAGGATAGATATATAGGTCAGAGGAACAGAATAAGAGAAACCACAAATAGAATGACCCAAGTATGTTCAACTGATTTTTTTAAACAGGTGCAAAAGCAATTCACTGAAGGAAGGACAGCCTTTTCAACAAATGATGTTTTAGCAATTGGACATCCATATATAAAAAAAACAAAAATGCACCTTTTTGTCTTAAACCTCATACCTTAAAATTAGTTCAAGATGGATCACAAACTTAATGTAAAATTCTTAAACTTATAGAAAAATAGGAGAAATTTTTCAGGGTTTAGTACTAGGTAAAGAGTTAAACCTGGCATCAAAGCAAGATACCCAAAGAGAAACACTGATAAATTGAGCCACACAAAAGTAAACATTTTGCTTTGCAAAAGAACTTGGTATTTTTGAAAAAGATTTTTTTTTTTTTATGTGAACCATTTTTAACGTCTTTGTTGAGTTTGTTACAATATTGCTTCTTGTTGTTGTTGTTGGTTTTGTTTCTTGGCTGTGAGGCATGTTGGACAGCTCCCCAGTCAGGGATCAAACCCACACCCCCTGCGTTGGAAGGCAAGTCTTAACCACTGGATCACCAGGCAAGTCCCCAAGACCTTGTTTAAAAGATGAGAAGATAAGCTATAGACAAGGAGAATGTATTTGCAAACCATATATCTACAAAGAAATAGTATCTCTAGTATAAAATGAATTTTCAAAACTCAACAGTAAAATGACAAACACAAAAATTAGAAAATGGCCAAAGACATGGACAGATATTTCCCCTAAAGGTATAAGCACATGAAATGAGATTCAACATCAACGGCCATTAGGTAAATGCAAATTAAACCCACAAAGAGATATCACTACACACCTATCTGGAATGGCTAAAGGTAAAAACACCAGATCCTGGTGAGGGAGTGGAAAACCAGGTCCCTTGTACATTTCTGCCACTTTGGAAAGCCATTTGGCAGTTTCTTATGTAGCTAATGGGCTTAATACTCACTTAGTGTACAGTCCGGCGCTTGAACTTGAGCATGCATCCCCAGCATATTCAGGATACCGCAGTCAATTTTTCATTGACAGCTATGTTGGGGTTTTTTTGGTTTGTTTTTTAATTAATTAAAAAAGAATTTTATTGGAGGATAATTGCTTTACAATATTGTGCTGGGCTCTGCCATATAGTTGCTTTACAATGTTGTGTTAGTTTCTACTGTACAGCAAAATGAGTCAGCCATCCATGTAGATTCCCTTCTGTTCGGACTTCCCTCCCATTCAGGTCACCATAGTGCATTCAGTAGAGTTCCCTGTGCTATACAGTATATTCTCAGTAGTTACCTATTTGATACATAGTATCAATGGTGTATATAATGTCAATCCCAATCTCCCAATTCCTCCTATGCCCCCTTTCTCCCTCGATATCCATATATTTGTTCTCTACATCTGAGTCTGTATTTCTGTTTTGCAGGTAAAATCATGCTTTGCTGTTTTAAGCCCAACATGTCTTTGGTTTGTGATTTAAAGTTTCTACCTATGTTTTAGCATCATCTACCAATACATTAAAATCTTTCCCATAAAAAACTTCTTCACATTCTTATAACTTGTATCATATATACATTACTGTTTAAAAATTAGTATCATTATCAATATATTGATAATTACATTGTGGTCAATACATTGCAATTTAGAAGTTAGTAGCATTATCAAAAAAGAAAAAAAAAATACCATGGTTGACAGGGACTGGCACAGGGCATGAATCAGTAATGTCTTGTGGGTTTGGTGTTGCTCTGTGTTAACAGGAAAACATGTTCTTTTGATTCCATTGTCTGCTTTCCTGCTGAAGGTCATCCAAGACTGAGTGGAGAGTATACCAGACTATTGTTCAATTTCCATTTTTCCCAGTGCCTCTTGCTTGTAGCAGGAGAAGCTGGCAGCCTACATTTGACATGATTAGACTCTAGCCTGGCAATAATGCATGCAAAGCTGGTTTAATTGTTGCATTTAGCAGGTTGGCTAGGGAAGGAAGAAATCATTGAAATGCGGAAGCATACATGTGTACAAACAACCACAGATGAATCACCATTTGTTCGGAGGCAAATGCACAGGCTGGATTCATTCCCTTCTGTCAACCTCAAGGGGCCATGTCACAGTGTTAACAGAACATCTGCCTGCCACAAAGACCTGCAAATGTTTCACAGGGATAGACTGGCACCAGGGAGAAGAAGGAGACTAGGTGGGGTTTGAGCTTTGGGTCTCTTTCTTCTATAATATCTAAGCTGAATCACCTTTAAAAGTCACTGAAACTTGGTGGAGATTAGGTTAGTTGGGCCTGAGCCTGAGACCCTCTTTGAATAGTGTCATCTTCCAGGCTCTGTCCGTGTACATGTTTGATTTTCCTAGTAACATCATGGATAGAATTTTATATGTGGTGAATATCATGCATATTTTTCATTGATTTGATTTCAGGATGGGATTGTGAGCAACTTTTCCTTTGACTTTCTGTTATTTTCAGGTCCTGTCTGTAATAAAGTAATTCATTTAAAAATGAAAGCAATATAGAAAGTAACAAGTGTTGGCAAGGATGTGGAGACATGAATGCTATTGGTGGGAATGTAGAAAGCACAAAGGTGCAACCTTTGTGGAAAACATATAGCCCTTCCTCAGAAAGTTGAACATAGAACCCTACCATTCGACCCAGCCATTCAACCTCTGAGTATGTACGCAAAAGAACTGAAAACAGGGACTCAAACATGTATCTGTATGCCACTGTTCATAGCCGCATAATTCATAGTAGCATTATTCATATCCTTTTGCTGAAAATAATCCAAATGTCCATTGACAAATGAATAGATAACAGGTAGTATATACATATAATAGAGTATTGCTGCTACTAAGTCGCTTCAGTCGTGTCCGACTCTGTGCGACCCCATAGACAGTGGCCCACCAGGCTCCCCCGTCCCTGGGATTCTCCAGGCAAGAAGACTGGAGTGGGTTGCCATTTCCTTCTCCAATGAATGAATAGGAAAAGTGAAAGTGAAGTCGCTCAGTCGTGTCCGACTCTTCGCGACCCCATGATCTGCAGCCTACCAAGCTCCTCCGTCCATGGGATTTTCCAGGCAAGAGTACTGGAGTGGGGTGCCATTGCCTTCTCCATAATAGAGTATTATCCAACTCTAAAAAGTTAATTCTGATGTGTGCTACAACATGGGTGAACTTTGGAAACATTATGCAGAGTAAAGGAAAACAGACACAAAAGGACAAATATTGGATTAGGTCAGTTCAATTCAGTCGCTCAGTCGTGTCCGACTCTTTGTGACCCCATGAATCCCAGCATGCCAGGCCTCCCTGTCCATCACCAACTCCCGGAGTTCACCCAGACTCACGTCCATCAAGTCAGTGATGCCATCCAGCCATCTCATCCTCTGTCGTCCCCTTCTCCTCCTGCCCCCATTCCCTCCCAGCATCAGAGTCTTTTCCAATGAGTCAACTCTTCGCATGAGGTGGCCAAAGTACTGGAGCTTCAGCTTTAGCATCATTCCTTCCAAAGAAATCCCAGGGCTGATCTCCTTCAGAATGGACTGGTAGTTCCACTTAAATGAGGTACTTAGAATATTCAAGTTCAAATAAACAAAAAATAGATCTGTGGTTACCAGGGGCTTGAGAGAGGGGAGAATGTGGAGTTATTTAATGTGTACAGAGTTTCAGTTTAGGATGATGAAAAAGTTCTGGTAGTGGATGGTGACAGTGATTGCAGAACAAAGTGAATGGACTTAATACCACTGAACTGAACACCTAAAAAGGTAAAAATAGGAAATTATATGTTGGGTATGTTCTCCCACAGTGAAATTATTAGTAGCCTTAGTGCAGCAATTCATTCCCTGGTCATCCTGCAGACATTTTCCCTCAGCCACTTGATTACCCATCTCTAGAAAGAGATGTGATAGCATAATGATAAGGTCATAGGCTGTAAAGTCAGATGCTTGAGTCCAGATTCCAGGCACATCTCTTATGGCTGTGGGGCAAGCTAATTAACCTTTTCTTAGCCTTAATTTTCTTTTCCATAAATGGTGATGATAAAATCTACCTCAACAGGTTGTTTAAAAGAATTAGATCAAAAGTGTCCTTCTTTTTTACTCAGCCTTCTGATTTTCTTTCATTTGGTATTCTAAACACCACTGTGTCAACAACATTTCAAGGTACAGGTTCTATCAAAGGTCAAGGACATGTCAAAGTCTACTTGGGTTTTGACAGAATATAATGGTATTCTGAATCTAGTTAGTTCCCATTTGTAACTTTACACTCTTGAGAAGGTAGTGTACAATAATACTTTACAAATATAGTACTTTTCATTCATCAGTCCCATTAACTTATCAAAGAAAAGTTCAGTATAAATGAAAAGAAGCTTTCCAAATGCCATCATGGTAAAGATTGTAATTCTCTTTATTTTTTTAAGGTTTTTTTTTTTTTTTTTGATGTGGACTGTTTTTGAAGTCTTTTTATTTAATTTGTTCCAATTTTGCTTCTATTTTCTGTTTTGGTTTTTTGGCCACGAGGCATGTGGGATCTTAGTTTCCTGAGCAGGAATCGAACCTGCCCCTCCTACATTGAAAGGAGAATTCTTAACTGCTGGACCACCAGTGAAGTCCCCTGTAATTCTTTTTATTGATAAAGTCAGTGTGAAGTTTTTAACTTAATTATTGGTGATAGGAGACATGCCATTTGTCTTTGTAGCTCTAGCATTTGGTATATATTAAGTATTTAATTCATGTGTTGAATGGTAATTAAAACAACTTAACTTCTGACTCATAGAGAAGGATTTTTGTAGGTTGAAATTATAAGGATGTAGCTATGGTAGTGCAAAGGCTACTTAGAAAAGTACCTTTGTTGCTATTGTAGAACATTGGATATGGTCACATCAAATAAAAATAAGGATTTTTCTTTTCTATGGAAGGAAAAAATATGATATTATATGGGTCTGAGAAATCAAATATGCTCCTTAAAACAACCCGAAAGTAACTGCTATGGTTTCTCTTTGCTGGAGGAATTGATTTCTATTTGTTCTTTTAGTCTTTCCCTTTGCTTACATACAACTAAATGCAGAAATGACTAATGGGAACTGAAATACCAGTCAGCGCATTTTGGAAGAGAACAATATGAAATTTAACAGAGAAAAAAAAAAAAGATTGCTTTTAACACTAAGCAAGGTAGTATATGTAGGTACGTTGGGGGAAAACTTAATAAAAAGTATTTAAGTGTCTTTGCCAAGAATTTTTTTTTAATCAAAGCTTTTATGTTTATGAGTTTTCTGATGGAAGCAATGAGCACAATCTTTGCTCAATTTGTTTCAAAGCAATATTGAGGGAAATTGAACAAAATATGCAATAAGAAAAAAATTCAGTGCCATTCCCCTGGGTATGAACAGGCTGACAACATAATAGATGTTTTCCATTTTCCTGTGTCTAGAGTCTAGGTGATTGCTGGCCATATATTACCGTTGGTCCACTCCCACCATTTTCACCGACATTAATGGGAGCCTCATTGCAGAAATAAGGCTATCTGCAGTCTTATTTTTATTTATGGAATGAGATCATTCTAACTGGTATAAGAAATCCATTGTCCCTCATTACACACTCAAGACACACACACAAATGCTAGTAGCAATTATGTGAGTGCACTGGATAAGAATTAAACCTTGGAAAAGTGTAACATTGGAAACATTCATTTAGAACAGAGATGTTTTCAATAACGCAGCAAACATGCAGACTGCTTACATTGTTTTTGTTCACATCATCTATTACCTCCACCTCCCCAGCCCAGTTATCACATATTCATGGGACAAGAAGATTTAAAGGTGAAAATCGTGAAAAAATGACAGTATTTCTTTTGCCAGAGTCTTCAGTGCAAATTCAAGTGCAGTAATTGCTAAGCATAAAGAACTTGAAAATAGTTCATGTAAGTCATAAAAGTATTGATGCCAATGAGCAATGAACATCCACCTCAACTGCTATGGATAGTAAAATTGTCATGCCTCTGTTCTGGGATTACTGAAATCCACGTTAATATTTTTTCTCTCCCATAGCATCCTGTGAAGACTTCAGTATATTTTTCATGACTCGAGGAGGATATCTGTTTCTGATATATTTTGTCTGCTTCCTATATTCTTGCTATTACCTCCTGCCATTATCTGATGTTTAGACATCCATTAACCCACTATTAGAGGTAACATTCAAAACCTTTTCATATCACACTAAGTCATAATTCCTTAAATTATAATTCCAGTTAAAGCTTTGTTGAATTGTATACATTGTGTACCTTTTGTTTTGCTTTTAATATTTATTTATTTGGCTGTGTTGGGTCTAGTTGAGGCATGAGAAATCTTGGTTGTGTCACGTGGGATCATTCGTCGCTGGGCACAGACTCTCTAGTTCTGGCACTCAGGCTCAGTAGTTACAGCCCATGGGCTTAGCTGCTCCATGGCACGTGGAATTTTAGTTCCCTGACCAAGGACTGAACTCATGTCTCCTACATTGCAAGATGGATTCTTAACCTTTGGACCACCTCTCTCTCTCTCTTTTTTTTTTTTTTTTGATAATGGAATTCACATTTAAATGTAGTAGAACTCATGTATAGTTGGATTGGGGAGCATTCAGCAGAGGTTTAGGTTTGTTGGGAAAACCGGGATGAATCTTCAGATGTTGACATTGCCATGTATTTCACTGTGAAAATATCAATAGAAGCAATCAGAAGAGAATTTTCACAGACTGGCGCCACCGCTAACTCTCCATCTGTATCTGAATCCACACCCATTCCTTCCTCTTATAAACACCAGTCTTTCCACTTTGCATTGGCTCCTGTTATGAGTTGCCCTGTAGCCTTCCAAAATTCACACAGTGAAATCCTAACCCTAGTACCCACATTTGGAAATAGTATCAGTCATTGCAGATGTAATTGGTTAAAGTGAGGTCATGCTGGATAAGGATGGGCCCCTCATCTAATGTGGCTGGTGTCCTGGTAAAAAAGGGAAAATTTGGACCCAGACACACTAGCAGAATGTACTGTGAAGACTGGACTTGAGCTGCCACTAGCCAAGGGACTAGCAAAAGCTAGAAAAGAGGCCTGGAACAGACCCTCCCCTAGCAAGCAGAAGGTGTGTGGTCCTGCCACCATCTTAATCCTGGACTTCCAGTCTTTGGACCCATGAGATAATAAATATAAATAAATACCGCAGGAGTATTCTAGTTAAAGATATACAGTGTTAATAATTGCCCTGTAATCTACCCTCCAGCTTCCCTAGTGGCTCAGTGGTAAAGAACCCACCTGCCAATGTAGGAGACATGGGTTCAATCCCTAGGTTGGAAAGATCCCCTGGAGTAGGAAATGACAACCACTCCTGTGTTCTTGCCTGGGAAATTCCATAGACAGAGGAGCCTGGAGGGCTACAGTCTGTGGGGTCACAAAAGAATCAGATACAACTGAGTGACTAAACAACAACAACAATCTACCCTCCACATAGCTGCCTAGATAATCCTTTCAACACAAAGCCTAGATCAAGTCACCATCTCCAGTGGGCTCCATCTCAGTCCCATGCAAAGTGCCTATCGTGACCCTTGGGTTCCATGTGATTTGTCTTTACTTATTCTATTCCAGCCACCACAGTCTTGCTTTGGGTCGTATTTTGATTTTTCCCCCAAGCTTGCCGTGCATGATCCTGCTTGAAGGCTTTACAGTTTCCTCTGTCTTTGATGCCTCTGCTTGTTGGTCACATGACATTCTTCCTCATTCCCTTCAAGTGCAAAAGTGTCATCAAACTGGAGAGACTTCCCTGACCGAACCCTGACCCTTCACCGTCTATCCATCTTACTTTATTTTTAAAAGAACACTCAAAGCTTCTTGGAGTCAGGGACTTTATTTTGTATCATGGACCATTTAAGAGATCCTGACAAGCAAGTGTATGTTGAATGAATTATTGAATGGTCAAGGATTTACCTGGTAAGGTTACATTGTCAAGTACAGCCTGGTATTTCTGTATTTCACTCAATGCTCTGACGTATCCACGTAGGATCCTGCCATGTGTCCCTGTGTGGATTTTGATGGTGATTCTCTCTGAAAAAGCTCTCTCTCTTTATGTTTTCTTGATATCTAGATGAGTGCTCATCACATGGTAAATAGTTTTGAAAGGCTAAGTGTACAGTTGATTTTTTGGCTTTAGATTTTTAATCTTAAGCTATAATCCTGACCCAAATTGATTCTGCTATAATCTTGTTCCATGGCAAATTTGTTTTAAAGGGATTTAGACAGCACATCTTCCAAAATATGATAGCTAAATCATGTTTTATTAATAGAAGATTCAAGGTACATTGTGAAACCTCAGTTAAGTAAGTTAAGGCAGTAAATGCAACATCCAACTTTTATAGAATAGCATGAACAGTGTTCTTATTTGTGCATGGACTCACATAAAAGCAATTCTAAACATTTTTCTTTTCATATATATTAATAGGACATGCTCTTTGGTCTGGCAAGAGCCTTTCATCACATGATAACTAGATTTCACTGGTCTTGGTCCATAATACTTAGCACATGGCATCAATATTTCTCAAGCTTTTCCAGTGAAATACTTCTAATATCCAAGGATGGCAACATACACTCCCAAGAGTCTGGCTGTATAAACCAAAGAAGTAATTTTAAAAATTTATGTAATTTTCTGAACTATTCTGTAATAAGTCAATGGAGTTTTTATATTTTGACATAAACTATTAGGAGATACTTTCAGTTCAATTATTTACATTTTTCTCTGAATCTTCAAAACTAAATCAAAGATGAACCAAGTTTAATCCTATGGCTTTGAGTAGCCCCTGGGACCTGGCATCAATTTAAATCCCTGATCTGGGACTCACTACACCATTTCTGGTGAACAGCAGAATTGACCATCCGTGTGAGCATGACATTGGCAGCTGTTGAGCCAACCCGACTGCCTGGGAAGCCTGCTCTCTGATCATATGGCAGTTGTTGGCAGGTGATAACTTCCTGTCTGATCCAATCCTCATCTCTAATGGAATGATGCATCACTGTATAATGGATCCTGTTTTATTCATCCTGTTCTAGTATGCCAGGATCAATAATGCAACTCACATCCTGAAAGCTCAAATGATACCCAAGTTTCACTAAGGTGTCACCCCTTTCTTAGCATGAAAGTTAGTTTAATAGTATCAAATGCTTAGTAAGATTTGCATTACCTGAATTTTCAGAGCACTATAACACAGTTTCAGCTCTGAGACATTTAAGGGCTTACCCTGATCTATAGTCTAAGGAATGAAGCCTTAGAAGAGCTTAAGACAAAGGGCCACAGCATGAGTAAAGACAGTCAAGTTAAGAGGTGGAAAACCTCAGGTTGAGGGAGCCAGGGGAGATGACATCAGGAAAAGAGGGGTCAGACAATGAAGCAGGGCCACTCTTATTTTCTCACCTAGCCTTGAATGCCAGAACCATGAAATTGGAATTTGTTACATAAAAGCCATCAAGCAGTGGGGCGGAGGGAGGGGGAGTTGGAAGCTTTTGATCCAGGAAGTGACATGAACCTGAATTTGGTGGTCCTCTCTGAGATACTGTGGAGTAGAACATCCGGTGAAGCAGGGCTGAGGTTCTCGCACAGTCCAGGTGTAAGGCAGGAGGCATTACAGGGTAGAAAAGAGTGTGGATTTTGAACTTGTTTCCTGGCTGTGAGACCTCCTATATAAAGCGATGCTGTGACTGAGCTCACAAGGTCCTTACTGATGGCTAATGAGATAAATGCAGTGTTTAGCGGTGGCTTCCTGGGCTCTCAGGAGTGCTAGGGGCAGAATGGTGTAGTCTGGGACTGGAGCCCACTACCTGGGTTTGAACTGTGGCTTATGTTCTGTGTCCTGGATGAGGCTTGCTACACAATCCAAAACTTCTCAGAGCCTCACTCCCTCCATATTATAGAGCCTGCCTCAAAAGGCGGTTTGTGGGCAATAAGGTTCTACTGTATAGCACAGGGAACTGTGTTAAATATCCTGTGATAAACCATAATGGAAAATAATATGAAAAAGAATATACATATGTAAGGCTTCCCTGGTGGCTCACATGGTAAAGAATCTGCCTACAGTACAGAAGATCTGAGTTTGATCCCTGGGTCAGGAAGATCGCCTAGAGAAGAAAAGGTCAACCCATTCCAGTATTCATGCCTGGAGAATCCCATGAACAGAGGAGCCAGGTGGGCTATACTCCATGGAACTGTGAAGAGTCAGACACCACAGAGCGACTAACACACACACACACACATATGTTTAACTGAATCACTTTTGTACAGCAGAAATGAACACAACATTGTAAATCAACTATATGTCAATAAAATAGTTTTTTAAAGGCAGATTGTGAAGATTAAATATACTAAGCACCAATTTCTGCTCTTGTACCCCACCTCCGTCCTCCTGGAACAGCCTCCAGACTGGAAGCTAAAAGAAATAGAGGATCTGACTTGGCAAAGGTGAAGAAGAATTGATAACTGGTTTTATATTAAGCGTAATGTAAAAAATAAGTCCACCCTGGAAATGATTAGAGGATAGAAATGAAGGAAATGGGAAATCAGGAAATGAAATAAGTTTTGTTTGGGGAGAGTGAGATGATATAGGGGAGATGTTGAGCCTGAAAGTCACTTTCCATGAGAATTATTAAAAGAGGCTTTTTTTGGCCACACCACTTAGCTTGTGGGACCTCAGTTTCCTGAACCAGGGATCAAACCTCTGCCCCCTGATTGGGAGCATGGAGTCTTAACCATTAAACCACCAGGGGAGTCTCCATAAGTTTGTTTTCTATGTCTGTGAGTCTATTTCTATTTGTAAACAAGTTCATTTGTATCATGTTTTTAGATTCCACATAAGTGATATCATATGTTATTTGTCTTTCTTTATCTGACTTACTAAATTCAGTATGTTAACTTCTAGGTCCATCCATGTTGCTGCACATGGCATAGATTTCATTCTTTTTATGGCTGAGTAATATTCTATTCGGAGAAGGCAATGGCACCCCACTCCAATACTCTTGCCTGGCAAATCCCATGAACAGAGGAGCCTGGTAGGCTGCAGTCCATGGGGTCGCTAGGAGTCGGACACGACTAAGCGACTTCACTTTCACTTTTCACGTTCATGCATTGGAGAAGGAAATGGCAACCCACTCCCGTGTTCTTGCCTGGAGAATCCCAGGGACGGGGGAGCCTGGTGGGCTGCCGTCTCTAGGGTCGCACAGAGTCGGACACGACTGAAGCGACTTAGCAGCAGCAGCAGCAGCAATATTCCATTGTATGTGTACGTGTGTATACCACATGCATACAATTCTAAGGTGCAGCTGTGAGCATTGGGATACATGTGTCATTTCAGATTAGAGATTTTGTCTTTTCTGGATATATGCCCAGAAGAGGGGTTGCTTTATCATAACTCTATTTTTACTTTTTAAAGTAATCACCATACCATTTTTCCATAGTAGCTACACCAATTTACATTCCCACTGACAGTACAGGAGGATCCCCTTTCCAATGGCTTTTATTGTTGTTATTTTGCGTTTTACTTGTAAGGAAATAGCCCCTGAATTCTTGGGTTCATGAATTCTTCTGAGCTCTGACTGAATATATGTAGATACGGATCAGTTAGGCTAAGATTTCTGGGAGCTTTGACTTTCTGGTTATAGCATAGGAAGTTTATGATGCAAAAGTCCAGTGCAATGATCTCCTTTGCACAGTGGGGAGAAGTGCTGTTCTTTGGTCTCTTGTTGCTCTGCCTCTTTGTTGAATGCTTGCACCCCTGGCTCTTAAGTCCAGATGGCAGGTCTTAGATCTGCTTCTGCTATGGTTGTTAGAGGTCAAGATGGTCTCCTGTTTACAATCTCTGCTTTCTGAGAGTATCCAGTGATTCTGCAATTCTGCAGGTCCTGGCTACCTGAATTCAGTCACTGTAGGTGAAGTCCACCTTCAGCTCATTTTTCATCCTCACTTATCCTGCTGCCATTCATTCATTCTGAGCCTGTTAAAAGGGACATACCAGCCCACACGTTGGCAAGTCAGATAAGCAGCTCGCTGAGAAGGGAGGTTTTCCCAGATGGCATTTACTGCCTGCCTCAATTGAGTGTGTTTGCAGTTGCATGTTTTCCCAAAGCGTCAGATGGGCTCAGCCGAGTAGAAAGTAGTCTGCTTGCTCCATGTGAAAGGATAACCTATTAACTGAAAAGAAAACCAAGATGAGAGTGTAGTGACTTCAGGTACCTGATCTTTCAATTAGTGCTCTTTTGAAAACTATCTGCATCTGGGGGTTAAGAATTTACAACCTTTAGTTCTGCTCAGATAACCAAGACATTTGACTTTATAAGCAGTAATGAGAAGGTTTCAATTTTCCTATTTTCTAGACCTGTATGTTTAGTTTTCCTCAGATAACATGTTAATATTGGCCTGTCTGATATGATTTTTTATATGAAGCATAATTCCTTCTAGAGAATAACCAAGGCTTAGCTTCTTAAATATATAATATTGGGTTCAGACATGATAAATGTCCTCTAGAGTATGGCTGCCTCAGCTAGCATTCTCCTGAAAAATTCAACCTGATTTACTGGTTACTAGGTGGTTGTAAATCAAGGCAACAGAATATGTTATATTGTTCTAAATTTTATATAATAGCATGTATAATATATTATATAGTAATATATATAATTATTGTACCATGCCCTCTAGAATTTAGGAATACTGCTGACTAGAATTATAAAGAATATGCCAATTACAGTATTCATTTCATCCTGTTTACACAGTAAATTCTAAAGTCGATTCTGGTAAATCCCAGAAACTAGAAACTGTGTCATCTGACTCAGTCTCAGGATCTTTCTCAACACAGTGATCCAAGTAGTCGTTGGCACTTGAGCTTAATTCTAATTGTCACTTGGGCAAATTTGATAAAATACCATCATTGAGATAAGGTTACATCTAAATATTAGACGTTATTCTTTTTCCATATTTATTTGTGTATTTGTATCATGTTATGTAGAAAGAGAATCAAAAGAATCACGTGGTCTAGTGCTGGTGAAATAATATGTTGGATCCTTGTGATCAGCATTTATCCTGACATAATGCCAGAGAGAAGACTCTTAAGAGTCCCTTAGACTGTAGGGGGATCAAACCAGTCAATCCTTAAGGAAATCAGCCTTGAATTTTCATTGGAAGGACTGGCACTGAAGCTGAAGCTCCAATACTTTGGTCACCTGATGGGAAGAGCCTACTCATTAGAAGAGACCCTGATGCTGGGAAAGATTGAAGGCAAAAGGAGAAGGGAGCGACAGAGGATGAGATGGTTAGATAGCATCACTGACTCAATGGACTTGAATTTGAACTGAACAACAACAATGCAAAAGCGCTTATTCTTTTCTCCATAGTCAGGAAATATGAAGTGAATATTAGGGAGGTAAAGAGACACAATAGCTCAAGTACCCTGCTATCACCATGAAACAATGTCAATACCTTTGACACGTTTTTCTTCTGGCTCCCTCTCAAGGGTTTTCATTATCGTGTATGCACACATTCATTAATTAATTACATATATGTTTGTTCATTTCTAGGCACTGTGCCATGCCAGTATAGAAAGAAAAAAAAAGCTCCATTTTCAAGAGCTTTTTCAGTTTGGGTTTGTGTGTGTGTGTGTTTGGGGAGAGAGTGGGACAAACACCCCACCCTAAAAAAAAAAAAAAAAAAAGGATCAAAATAAGAACTAAATGTTAGGAATGCCTGGGACAAGGATGACTCCTAGGATCTAGAGCAGAGAATGGACTGTCCCACCAAGATACTGCTACCAAAGAGAATTGCCTCCACTTCTTATCCATTTGGAAATGGACAAGTGGAAATTCTGGGAAGAACTTCTGATTGGTCTGGTTTAGGTCAGGAGTCCACTCCTTGGGAAGGGAAGGTGGAGCACCTTGATAGACAGGCCCTCCAGTGGATCCCAAGTAACTCCAGAGTTTTGCTGCCTAAAGAAGAGAGAACAGACTCTGCACAGCCAAAGAGAGCAGATGCCTGCTGTGGAAGGGGCCACGTGAGAGCCATTTCTCATTTAATTTAAGGCCACATTATTGGAGGTATGGACAGGGGCCTGGGGGAGTACAGAGCAGGGGAGGTTTGAAAGAAGGAAGGAACTCACATATTAGAAAGCAGCAGAAGATGGGGTTGGACAAGTTGGATCATAAAGGGCTTTCTATGATGTATTTGTGAGGCTGTACTTTATCTTGTCAACAATGGATAGAGATTGAAAGATATTAGCATAAAAAATTATTTTACAATAATTCCTTGGCTGTGGAGACCATGGACAGATTGGATGAGAGAAGAGCGAGGTCATCAGTGAAGAGGAATGGCAGCATTGCCTATGAGCAGCATTGGTGGAGTTAGAAGGAGACAGAATTCTAGATTCAAAATATAAAGGATGTGCTGACTAGCTGACCATGAGACATAAAGGAGGATTAGAATTCTGAGAGGCTTTCGGGTTTCTGGCTTGAACCAACTAAGAAAGGAAATAAAAGATAAGGTGCTGCATTTTTGATGTGTTAACTTGATATTTCCCTGGGACTTCCCAATGGTGCCAGCCCAGAGGCAGTGGGGTAAAAGGATTCAGAGACCCAGCTGAGGTCTTGGCTGGAGATTTAGCCCAGGTGGCTAAATGGTAAAGAATCTCCAAGCCAAGGCAGGAGTCACAGGAGACATGGGTTCAATCCCTGGGTCAGGAAGATCCTCTGGAGGAGGAGGAAATGGGAACCCACTCCAGTATTCTTTCCTGGATAATCCTATGGACAGAGGAGCCTGGTGGGCTACAGTCCATGGGGTCAAAAAGGGTCAAACATTACTGAGTGATTTTCACTCACTCAGTGTATATATAGGTGGTAATGAAGCCCTTGGTGAAGACAAGATGGCCCAGGCAGAGTGGAAAAGGATAAGAGAGGTAGGTTAGAATCCTTGGAATTCGTATTTAAGAGGCAGAAGGAAGAAGAGGGAGTGAGAGAAAAGAAGGAATGTCATCTGTCCCTGCCTGACCCCTCCCTACCCTCAAACTGCAAGTAGGTTTGATAAATCTGTAGAGATTCAAATAATCCCTTTTCTCTAAAAAAAGCACATTCCTAGTACAGTACATCCTGGTACCATGGGGAGCTCTTGAGCATGTGAGATTTGAAAAGAATATTTGATCAGTGACCAACAGCCGATATCAACCCACACTAGAAAGCTTGGAATTTGTTAAGAACTGGACCAACACAGGTTTATTCAGAGTGTTTGATCTGGAAAGTCACTGAGTATATGTATGAGGCATGCACTTCTATACTGAGATATTCACATAAATGTATGCAAGTTTACTTTATGTGGTGGTGTTAGTTGTTCAGTCATGTCTGACTCTTTGCAACCCCATGGACTGTAGCCCACCATGCTTTTCTGTCCATGCCATTTTCCTGGCAAGAATACTGGAGTGGGTTGCCATTTCCTTCTCCAGGGGATCTTTCCAACCCAGGGATCGAACCTAGGACTCCCATACTGCAGGCCGATTCTATACCATCTGAACCACTAGGGAAGCCCGACTTTATGAGGTGCACCCAATATAATATAAATGTCACCTTTATTGTGCTTCTGTGCTGTGAATAAACATAGTCTTTACTCTTTTACACTCTAATCCTTCATCTTTAAATAACCTATGTCGACACACATTTAGGAGATTTCTAGGCTATGAAAAAATGATAAATTCTCTAAGGTCAAGAAAAGCAAGAAACATTGTATGACAGGTCTCTATTGCTGTTCTGAAACATGCTGTGGTCAATGCATAATATGCCATTCTTAGATATAAGGAAAAAAAAACTTCTGATTTAACACTGACTGTGACAGAGCATGTTGGTACGTATAGACCTCAGGGAAGAATGGCTTGAGGTTGGGGAAACCTCACTCATAACCAGCATCCCATGTTTTTACAGTGGTTTGTTTTGTGTTTTTCCTCACCGTGTTTCTGACAGTCTCTCTCTTTTAAACTCTAAGTTCTAAAAGCAGTATATGCAAAGTGCCTGTCCATAAAAGCTGGGGAAGTTTTAAATGAATTTATTAATAAATATTTATTTGAGTTCCTGCTATCTGCTATGTCTTGTCCTTGGAAAATGGAGGTACCATGTTGTATTGACCAACATGGCAGCTGTCCTCTCAGCTTGTGGTTGATAGGGAAAGACAGACACCTGGTGTTAAAAAATGAGGCATGGTGAGAGTTCTGACATTCAAAGTACCAGGAGCCATGAGGGCACATAGCTACATATAGGAGTGGAAGAAGGTAACCCAGGAGAAAGGATGTTCAAGCTGAGTCCTGCAGGTGAGAGGCAGAGGGCTTGAGACAGGGTCAGCAAGAGACAGCAGAGGGAATATCAATATGAGAAGGTTCAAATGCTGGAGAGTATGCCACCTGGGTTCATTTGTGGAAACAGAAAGTTGAAGACGCCAGAAGAGCAGCACACAAGAGGGAGAGTTCTCCTCACGTCAATCCTTTTGGTTTGAAACGCTATGAGATTATATTTTTCCTATTCAAAACACAATTGTGGTGCTGGAGAAGACTCTTGAGAGTCCCGGGGACAGGAAAGAGATCAAACCAGTCCATCCTAAAGGAAATCAACCCTGAATATTCCTTGGAAAGACTGATGCTGAAGCAGAAGCTCCTATCCTTTGGCCACCTGATGTGAAGAGCCGACTCATGGGAAAAGACCCTGATGCTGGGAAAGATTGAAGGCAGGAGAAGAATGGGATGACAGAGGATGAGATGATTGGATGGCATCACTAACTCAATGGACATGAGTTTGAGCAAACTCCAGGAGACAATGAAGGACATGGAAACCTGGTGTGCTGCAGTCCATGGGATCACAAAGAGTCAGACACGACTGAGTGACTGAACAATTCAGAACACATATTTTTTCAATTTATTGCCTTGTCAAGATCTCAACTTACTACTTTGTCAGAAAAATGATCTATCTTTTTAAGATCTAAGACTTAGATGGAGTTTGTAGTGTGGGTCTGTCATAGCGTAGCCCCTTCCACAAACATCTTTACACTAGTCTTGACAAGCCCTCTCTGGGCTTCTCAAAGTGGACAGAGTATGATCTTTCTCTTTTGGAGATTTCTGCCTCAGAAACTTGAAAGAGAAGGAGAAGCAAAGCTACAGGGCAGTAAGCTGGTATTTAAAAAAGCAGTCAGTAAGTTATCTTTCTAACATGGTCAGCGATCTGAAAACAAACTTCACCTCCAAACACAGTACATCACTGAGTGTTCTGTCATGACCTCTAAGAAATTGTTTCTCGCCACTGTGTGATAAGTAATTTTCTAAGGCTTGAAATGATTGTTCACCCCATGGTAGTATAATTACATATCCAGAGTGATTTTGTTTAGAGACAGAACCCTGAAGCACAGAACTCAGAGATTAAACCTATACTGTGTTTACCTAAATCAATACTTAAAATTAAGTGTGTGTCCTAGACAGCCAGCATAAAATTGCTTTGCTCTCCAGAACAATTGTGGTCTTTTTCCAAGTTCAGTGACATAGAATAATGAGGATGAGATGTTTAGGAGATTCCTATAGAATTCCCTGGGGAGTCTGATCCACATGAATGCTTACTTCCTAGCTTCAATTACCTGGGATGCTTGGTGTGAAGTCACTTAGGGATGCTGCTGAGAATAATAAAGAGCATCCCCTCTCATTGACAGGAAGCTGATGATATCTCCCTAACTTTGAAATGAAAGAATCTAAGTCCCTCTTTGATGTTAATAGTTTTTGATGGTGATGTATTGAAATATCTGTTCTTCATAGATGCAAAGATCATCAACAAAATTTTAGCAAAAAGAATTCAGCAACACATCAAAAAGCTCATACACCATGATCAAGTTGGGTTTATTCCAGGATTGCAAGGATTCTTCAATATACACAAATCAATGTGATACACCATTTTAACAAATTGAAAGATAAAAACCATATGATAATCTCAATAGATGCAGAAAAAGCCTTTGACAAAATTCAGCACCCATTTATGATTAAAACTGTTCAAAAAATGTGCATAGAAGGAACCTATCTCAATGTAGTAAAGGCCATATATGATAAGCCTACAGCAAACATTATTCTCAATGGTGAAAAACTGAAAGCATCCCCCCTAAGAGCAGGAACAAGACAAGGGTGTCTTCACTTTCACCACTATTATTCAACATAGTTCTGGAAGTCCTAGCTACAGCAATCAGAGAAGAAAAAGAAATAAAAGGAATCCAGATTGGAAAAGAAGAAGTAAAGCTCTCACTGTTTGCAGATGATATGATACTGTACATAGAAAACCCTAAAGATAGTATCAGAAAATTACTAGAGCTAATCAGTGAATTTAGCAAAGTTGCAGGATACAAAATCAATACACAGAAATCACTTGCTTTTCTATATACTAACAATGAAAAATCAGAAATAGAAATTAAGGAATCAATCTCATTCAGCATTGCAACAAAAAGAATTAAATATCTAGGGGTAAACTTACCTAAGGAGACAAAAGAAGTGTACACAGAAAATTATAAGACATTGATGAAAGAAGTCAAAGATGACATAAACAGATGGAGAGAGATTCCATGTTCCTGGGTAGGAAGAATCAATATTGTGAAAATGACTCTACTACCAAATGCAATCTACAGATTAAATGCAATCCCTATCAAATTACCAATGGCATTTTTCACAGAACTAGAACAGAAAATTTCACAATTTATATGGAAACACAAAAGACCCCGAATAGCCAGAGCAGTCTTGAGAAAGAAGAATGGAGTTGGAGGAATCAAACTTCCTGACTTCAGATTATACTACAAAGCTACAGTCATCAGAACAGTATGGTGCTGGCACAAAAACAGGAATATAGACCAATGGAACAAGATAGAAAGCCCAGAAGTAAATCCATACACCTTTTGTTACTTTATTTTTGACAAAGGAGGCAAGAAGTACAATGGGGCAAAGACAGCCTCTTCAATAAATGGTGCTGGGAAAACTGGATAGCTACATGTAAAAGAACGAAATTAGAACACTTCCTAACACCACACACAAAGATAAACTCAAAATGGGTTAAAGACCTAAATGTAAGACCAGAAACTATAAAACCCTTAGAGGAAAACATAGGCATAACACTCTCTGACATAAATCAAAGCAAGATCCCCTATGGCCCACCTCCTAGAGTAATGGAAATAAGAAAGTAAACAAGTCGGACCTGATTAAACTTAAAAGCTTTTGCACTGTAAAGGAAACTATAAGCAAGATGAAAAGACAACCCTCAGGATGGGAGAAAATAATAGCAAATGAAACAACTGACAAAGGGTTAATTTCCAAAATATACAAGCAGTTCATACAACTCAATGCCAGAAAAACAAACAACCCAATCAAAAAGTTGGAAAAAGACCGAAACAGACATTTCTTCAAAGAAGACATACAGATGGCTAACAAACACATGAAAATATGCTCAACATTGCTCATTATTAGAGAAATGCAAATCAAAACTACAATGTGATATCGCCTCACACCGGTCAGAATGGCCATCATCAAAAAGCCTACAAACAATAAATGCTGGAGAGGATGTGGAAAAAAGGGAACACTCTTGCACTGTTGGTGGGAATGTAAATTGATACAGCCACTATGGAAGATGGTATGGAGATTCCTTAGAAAACTAGGAATAAAACCACCATATAACCCAGCAATCCCACTCCTAGGCATATACCCTGAGGAAACCAAAATTGAAAAAGACACATGTATCCCGTTGTTCGTTGCAACACTATTTACAATACCTAGAACATGGAAGCAACCTGGATGTCCATCGACAGATAAGTGGTTGAAGAAGTTGTGGTACATATACACAATGGAATATTACTCATCCATAAAAAGGAACATATTTAAGTCAGTTCTGATGAGAACCTACAACCTATTATACACAGTGAAGTGAGTCAGAAAGAGAAAGATAAATATCATATTCTAACACATATATACAGAATCTAGAAAAATGGTACTGAAGAATTTATTTACAGAGCAGCAATGGAGAAGCAGACATAGAGAATAGACTTATGGACATGGGAAGGTGGGGGAGAGGGTGAGATGTATGGAAAGAGTAACGTGGAAACTTACATTACCATACGTAAAATAGGTAGCCAACAGGAATTTGCTGTATGGCTCAGGAAACTCAAACAGGGACTCTGTATCAACCTAGAGGGGTGGGATGGGACGGGATATGGGAGGAAGGTTCAAAAGGAGGAAATATATATATATATATATCAGTTCAGTTCCGTTCAGTTCAGTCGCTCAGTCATGTCCGACTCTTTGCGACTCCATGAATCACAGCACTCCAGGCCTCGCTGTCCATCACCAACTCCCAGAGTTCACTGAGACTCACGTCCATCGAGTCAGTGATGCCATCCAGCCATCTCATCCTCTGTCGTCCCCTTCTCCTCCTGCCCCCAATCCCGCCCAGCATCAGAGTCTTTTCCAATGAGTCAGCTCTTCACATGAGGTGGCCAAAGTACTGGAGTTTCAGCTTTAGCATCATTCCTTCCAAAGAAATCCCAGGGCTGATCTCCTTCAGAATGGACTGGTTGGATGTCCTTGCAGTCGAAGGGACTCTCAAGAGTCTTCTCCAACACCACAGTTCAAAAGCATCAATTCTTCGGTGCTCAGCCTTCTTCACAGTCCAACTCTCACATCCATACATGACCACAGAAAAAACCATAGCCTTGACTAGACAGACCTTTGTTGGCAAAGTAATGTCTCTGCTTTTGAATATGCTATCTAGGTTGGTCATAACTTTTCTTCCAAGGAGTAAGTGTCTTTTAATTTCTTGGCTGCAGTCACCATCTTCAGTGATTTTGGAGCCCAGAAAATTAAAGTCTGACACTGTTTCCTTATGGCTAATTCATGTTGAGGTTTGACAGAAAACAAGATTCTGTAAAGCAATTATCCTTCAATAAAAAAATAAATTAAAAAAATCTGTTCTTGAACACAAAATAATTTTTAAAAACTGATCAATCATTGTAAGTGTTTTTATGGTATTCTTATATCTTTGTGAGCATGTAGGGAGAGCAGTATTAGTGTTTTTTTCTTGTAGCTTTATTGCCATCAACCAGTGGAAATCTTAGCATCTGTGACAGTAACAGAAAATTTTCCTCACATAAGTTAATTTTGTGTGTATATTATACTTACCCTGTTTTCAAGCTTGACTTGCCATCTCTCTCCTGCAATGAATGATGAGAACACTGTCCAAGGAGATTTATTCTTTATCATTTGCAGCCAGTGTGCTGCTTTGTGGGAGGGAGTGTGTGTGTCTCTGTGGGGGAGGGGCACCAGCAATGGAACTCATTGACCATTAGATTGCAGCGTAAAAATACAAAAATAAACCATCATCTTGAAGTATTGTGCCATTAAAGCTAAGGTCACAAGCTATATCATTCCAGAGAGTTAAAGAGTTAGTTGGTTTTTTCAACTAAAATTTTGTTTCAGTAATTACACTTTGACCTTAAGCAGTGATGGTTCTACAGTATCACATTCTGGAAAGATGTAATGGTCTTGGAAAGGGAGACATGGCCCTTGTTCTTTTAGTAGAATGTCTTTTATTATTATATATTTATTTTTAACTGGAGGACAATTGCTTTACAATATTGTGTTGGTTTCTGCCACACATCCACATGAATCAGCCTTGGGTATACAAAAGTCCCCTCCCTCCCACCCCATCCCACCCCTCCAGGTTTTAAGATAAGATGCATGATACCACCCCATACCAAGGCCCAGGGACTCAGAGCTGATCTGCCCCAGGTGCCTGATGGGCAGCTGTTGTTGGGAGCTGGATTTGTTGATGTCAAGGGAAAAGTGGAGGTTCTTGTGCAGGGCAGCTGGAGAAGTCCTGACAACAGAGGGCAGGGCAGACTAGAGTCCATGAGAGGAAATACGGCCACTGAAGTCCTGGTTACTGTAATCAAAGTCTGGAACCCTGGGACACAAAGCCCCAGAAGATAGCCGAGAACACCACTGCATGTACAACACCTCTATAAGGTTTATGCTATCTGTCCTCCACAATGAGATGGTAATGACCTTTCTAAAATGTTCATCTAATTTTAATCCACCAGCTTGAAATTCTTCATGGGCTCTATAACTTTCAGATTAAAAGAATCAAAGACCCTTTCCAAGATCTTTAGCTGGTCACAGTAGGTCATTTTTGAACTGATGTTGGTCCATCATTCTGGCCTTATTTCCTGTTGGTACCAGGGGTGCCCTCATCACCTTAGCCCACAGAACCTACAAACTTCCCCAAGTTCATGATTCTATTTCTTACCTGCATGAGGTTCCTTCTGCTGGAATGGCTGTCCTTCTTGAGCTATCAAGCAGCTAATTACTATGTAATTAATTCCTTCTTGGGTTGACTTGGTTGAGAATTCATCATCATTCCCTCAGTGCCCAAATGCTTTTGTCATAGTATTCATCATATTTTACTCTAGTTATTCATTACTTATCTCCCACCATACCATATGCTTCTTGAGGGCAGAGACCAGGGCTCATTGTACTCAACATTTCAGTGCCTGGCAAAGTGCTAGGCTATCTAAATAAATATTGAATAAATAAATTAACTACTTTAGATTATAATTGCCATAGAAAAAAAGAAGTGTGGGAATTTAATGTACTTATTCTTTAATTTGAGCTACATTATGTTGCCAAATTCAGACTTAAATTGAAGAAAGTAGGGAAAACCACTAGACCATTCAGGTATGACCTAAATCAAATCCCTTATGATTATACAGTGGAAGTGAGAAATAGATTTAAGGGCCTAGATCTGATAGATAGAGTGCCTGACGAACTATGGAATGAGGTTCGTGACATTGTACAGGAGACAGGGATCAAGACCATCCCTATGGAAAAGAAATGCAAAAAAGCAAAATGGCTGTCTGAGGAGGCCTTACAAATAGCTGTGAAAAGAAGAGAAGTGAAAAGCAAAGGAGAAAAGGAAAGATATAAGCATCTGAATGCAGAGTTCCAAAGAATAGCAGGAAGAGATAAGAAAGCCTTCTTTAGCTATCAATGCAAAGCAATAGAGGAAAACAACAGAATGGAAAAGACTAGAGATCTCTTCAAGAAAATCAGAGATACCAAAGGAACATTTCATGCAAAGATGAGCTCGATAAAGGACAGAAATGGTATGGACCTAACAGAAGCAGAAGATATTAAGAAGAGATGGCAAGAATACACAGAAGAACTGTACAAAAAAGATCTTCACGACGCAGATAATCACGATGGTGTGGTCACTGACCTAGAGCCAGACATCCTGGAATGTGAAGTCAAGTGGGCCTTAGGAAGCATCACTACAAACAAAGCTAGTGGAGGTGATGGAATTCCAGTTGAGCTATTCCAAATCCTGAAAGATGATGCTGTGAACGTGCTGCACTCAATATGCCAGCAAATTTGGAAAACTCAGCAGTGGCCACAGGACTGGAAAAGGTCAGTTTTCATTCCCATCCCAAAGAAAGGCAATGCCAAACAATGCTCAAACTACCACACAATTGCACTCATCTCACACGCTAGTAAAGTAATGCTCACAATTCTCCAAGCCAGGCTTCAGCAATATGTGAACCATGAACTTCCTGATGTTCAAGCTGGTTTTAGAAAAGGCAGAGGTACCAGAGATCAAATTGCCAACATCCGTTGGATCATGGAAAAAGCAAGAGAGTTCCAGAAAAACATCTATTTCTGCTTTATTGACTATGCCAAAGCCTTTGACTGTGTGGATCACAAGAAACTGTGGAAAGTTCTTCAAGAGATGGGAATACCAGACCACCTGATCTGCCTCTTGAGAAATTTGTATGCAGGTCATGAAGCAACAGTTAGAACTGGACATGGAACAACAGACTGGTTCCAAATAGGAAAAGGAGTTCGTCAAGGCTGTAGATTGTCACCCTGTTTATTTAACTTATATGCAGAGTACATCATGAGAAACGCTGGACTGGAAGAAACACAAGCTGGCATCAAGATTGCCGGGAGAAATATCAATAACCTCAGATATGCAAATGACACCACCCTTATGGGAGAAAGTGAAGAGGAACTCAAAAGCCTCTTGATGAAGGTGAAAGTGGAGAGTGAAAAAGTTGGCTTAAAGCTCAACATTCAGAAAATGAAGATCATGGCATCCGGTCCCATCACTTCATAGGAAATAGATGGGGAAACAGTGGAAACAGTGTCAGACTTTATTTTTCTGGGCTCCAAAATCACTGCAGATGGTGACTGCAGCCATGAAATTAAAAGACGCTTACTCCTTGGAAGAAAAGTTATGACCAACCTAGATAGCATATTCAAAAGCAGAGACATTACTTTGCCAACAAAGGTCTGTCTAGTCAAGGCTATGGTTTTTCCTGTGGTCCTGTATGGATGTGAGAGTTGGACTGTGAAGAAGGCTGAGCACCCAAGAATTGATGCTTTTGAACTGTGGTGTTGGAGAAGACTCTTGAGAGGCCCTTCGACTGCAAGGAGATCCAACCAATCCATTCTGAAGGAGATCAGCCCTGGGATTTCTTTGGAAGGAATGATGCTAAAGCTGAAACTCCAGTACTTTGGCTACCTCATGCGAAGAGTTGACTCATTGGAAAAGACTCTGATGCTGGGCGGGATTGGGGGCAGGAGGAGAAGGGGACGACAGAGGATGAGATGGCTGGATGGCATCACTGACTCGATGGACGTGAGTCTGAGTGAACTCCGGGAGTTGGTGATGGACAGGGAGGCCTGGAGTGCTGTGATTCATGGGGTCGCAAAGAGTTGGACATGACTGAGCGACTGATCTGTTCTGATCTGATCTGATGTTTATAAATAATCTGAAGACTGAGTCAAGATAAGTGTATAGGTGGATATAGATATATTCAATTAATATAGTTAGGTAGCTAGATCAATAGACAGATAAATATACAGAGATAGTTTAAAAGTTGTTTCATTCATGTAACTGCTCATCAATAAATATGTATTGAGTGACAGCTCTGTTACTGAGGTAAAAGTTGCTACCGTAAATTCACCTATTGTAAGTGTACCTGTCAACGATTTCTAGTGTGTTTGCAGAGTTGAGTGAATGCTATTTACTGTGCCCTAATTTAGGAACATTTCCATTTCCCCCAAAAGAAAGCTTGTGTCCATTGGCATTCCCACACCCAGTTATAGGCAAACATGGATCTTCTTTCTGTCTCTATAGATTTGCCTTTTGGGGACATTTTCATAAATATAGTCAATACTTATGTGATTTTTTGTGTTGCGGTTGTTTTGCTTAGCATAAGGTTTTTGAGCCCCCACCCTGTTGTGTATCATAAGGGATTTTATTCAGATATGACCTAAATCAAATCCCTTACAATTATACAGTGAAAACAACAAATAGATTCAAGGGATTAGATCTGATAGAGTGTCTGAAGAACTATGGACGGAGGTTTGTGACATTGTACTGGAGGCAGTGATCAAAGCCATCCCCAGGAAAAAGAAATGCAAAAAGGCAAAATGGTTGTCTGAGGAGGCCTTACAAATAGCTGTGGAAAGAAGAGGAAGTGAAAGCCAAAGGAGAAAAGGATAGATATACCCATCTGAATGCAGAGTTCCAAAGAATAGCAAGGAGAAATAAGAAATCCTTCCTACATGAACAATGCAAAGAAATAGAGGAAAGCAGTAGAATGGGAAAGACTAGAGATCTCTTCAAGAAAATTAGAGATACTAATTTCATGCAAAGATGGGCACAATAAAGGACAGAAACTTTATAAACCTAACAGAAGCAGAAGATACTAAGAAGAGGTGGCAAGAATACATGGAAGAACTACACAAAAAAAGACCTTAATGACCCAGATAACCACGATGGTGTGATCACTCACCTAGAGCCAGATATTCTGGAATGCGAAGTCAAGTGGGCCTTAGGAAGCATCACTATGAACAAAGCTAGTGGAGGTAGTGGAATTCCAGGTGAGCTATTTCAAATCCTAAAAGACAGTGCTGTGAAAATGCTGCACTCAGTATGGCAGCAAATTTGGAAAACTCAGCAGTGGCCACAGGACTGGAAAAGGTCAGTTTTCATTCCAATCCCAAAGAAAGACAGTGCCAAAGAATGTTCAAACTACCACACAATTGCTGGCTTAAAACTCAACGTTCAAAAAACGAAGATCATGGCATCTGGTCCCATCACTTTGTGGCAAATAGATGGGGAAAGGGTGGAAACAGTGACAGACTTTATTTTCTTGGGCTCCAAAATCACTGCAGATGGTGACTGCAGCCATGAAATTGAAAGACACTTGTTCCTTGGAAGAAAAGCTATGACCAAATTAAACAGCATATTAAAAAGCAGAGACATTACTTTGCCAACAAAAGTCTGTCTAGTCAAAGTTATGGTTTTTCCAGTAGCCATGTATGGATGTGAGAGTTGGACAATAAAGAAAGCTGAGCGCTGAAGAATTGATGCTTCTGAACTGTGGTGCTGGAGAAGACTCTTAAGAGTTCCTTGGAATGCAAGGAGATCAAACCAGTCGATCCTGAAGGAAATCAGTCCTGAATATTCATTGGAAGAACTGATGCTGAAGCTGAAACTCCAATACTTTGGCCACCTGATGCAAAGAACTGACTCATTAGAAAAGACCCTGATGCTAGGAAAGATTGAAGGTAGGAGAAGGGGACGACAGAAGATGAAATGATTGGATGGCATCACCAACTCAATGGACATGAGTTTGAGCAAGCTCCGGGAGATGGTGAAGACAGGGAAGCCTGGCATGCTGCAGTTCATGGTGTCACAAAGAGTTGGATGTAACTGAACGACTGAACAACAACCTGTTGTGTAGACAAAGTACTTAAATCCTTCTTATTACCAAACAGCATTCCATAATATGAATATATGACATTTGATTTATCATTTCACTGATTGGTGGACTTTTGGGTTGTGTTTCTTTGTGGAAATAACATGAACTTTGTGTGTGTGTGTGTTAGTCTCACAGTCATGTCCAACTATTTGTGACCCCATGGACTGGGGCCCGCCAGGCTCCTCTTTCCTTGGAATTCTCCTGCCAAGAATACTGGAGTGGGTTGCCATTTCCTTCTCCAGGGGATCTTCCCAAGCTAGGGATCGAACCTGGGTCTCCCACATTGCAGGCAGATTGTTTACCATTTGATCTACCAGGGAAACCCCATGAGCTTTGGAATTCAAGAAAAATTCTTCTGATTGTGAGTCTGGTCTATGCTTTGCATCCCTACCTATGTTATATGTATATATATATAGTATTTGGGAAGCAGACTGGTTCCCAGTTTCTTTTATTTGTGACACTGAAACCTTTTTTCCTGAAATTATTCATTCCCCTAAAAAATCTACATTAAAACTTGCTCTAGACATGAAAAAATGTTCAAATTCTTAACAGTTTAAAGCTATACAGAGTTTGATACTGTAAGAGAGACTTCTCTGAAGTCAACCTGTCATATTTTCTACATTCATTGAGCTTTGAAACATGAGAAGAGTTTTATTGCAAGTGTCTTGTTCCTATGAATGGTTGCTATGTGGAAATGGACATGATTTTCATCCTGAATCCATTGGAAGTGGATTTGTCAAGTGCTAGGAACCACATGATTTGATAATTATTGTTTTCCTCTCCCAAGAAGCAAATCGCTGTCGTTACCAACTGTCATCAGTTAAATCAACTATCATCTCAGTGGCTATAGACCAGCTGAAGATCCCTCCTTTAATGAAATAAAGCCAAAACTAAGCACTCTCATTTCCCACAAAAATCTTTCTGCCTTTTACAGGGTCCCCACACATGCCTGCATCTATTCTAGCCCTTTGCACTTTCTCTAATTCTTGGTTTGTCTATCATCCCCACTAGACTTGAACCTTCTTAAAAACAACAACCAAGTCCTAGTTGGCCAGGACCTTCATCTTTAGAAGCACCCAATATCAGCTTTAAGTAGGACTTTGCCACAAAAATTGTATGTGACCACTTTATTTCATTGTGTCATCAGAAGCATAGCTATACTACCTTATATTCAAACTATAAAACAATACTTTGATTATTTGCTTCAGAATCCATGAAGCAGCCAGAAGTATCTGGTGAGTCTTTCAATGCAGAAGGTCCAAGAAGGATCCCACAGATTCCCTCCTATTTTAAAATCAGAGAGGAATGGTAATTCTCACATTTGCCAAGGTTTCCAGTTCCATCCTCCTGAAAATAAGGACAGCTGGATGCATAGAAGGAGTCTTGAGGGTAGCTGAGTGTGTATCCTGTTAGAAGCATCCAGGGCAGACCCTGAACCTGCTATGGCGATGGAACCGAGTATCAGGTCGGCTCGGTGCCCATTTTCATATGATGGGCTGGTTCAACTGCCCTAGGCTACGGGACATTTAATCTGTTTCCCTTTTGAATCAAGTGTTTATATAACTTGACATTAAAAAAAAAAAAATAGGCTTTGTCTTCCCCAGCGCCTGTCGCTCCCTATAAGACTCTAAAGCAAGCTCTGGCAGCAGACTTCTCTGTGTTTCTCCGAGCACCAAACTTTCTCACAGAATAAAAATGAAGTCTCCTAGCTCTGAGAATACCTTTTATCACTGTGGACAAGTAACCAGTTGACTTAAATCCTCTCGTAACAGCCAATGCTGAAGTTGCAGTTAAAAAGAAGAGTCTTACCTACTTGAACTAATGCCATTTTACTGCACAATGGGAAACTTCCAGGTGATAACCTACTGGAATCTCAGCAGTTAGTAAGCCTTATAACTACTCCAGTGAACGTAACTGGTAGTTTTTCCTCCTGTCTAAGGAGCTAATCTGTTTGCTGTATTAATATTCAACTTCTACAGGTGTCACAGGTTAATTGCAATGCAATTTCATTGTAATGCGAATACAGCAGCTCAGGAATCATTTTTTATTTTATTTTTATGAAACTATGGGCTTCCCACATGGTGCTAGTGGTAAAGAACCCACCTGCCAATGCAGATTCGATCCCTGGGTTGGGAAGATCCCTGGAGGAGGGCGTGGCAGCCCATTCTAGTATTCTTGCCTGGAGAATTCCATGATCAGAGGAGCCTGGCAGTCCACTGGGTCACAAAGAGTCAGACACAACTGAAGCAACTTGGCACACGCACAGTTGATTTACAATGTTGTGTTAATTTCTGCTGTACAGCAAAGTGATCCAGTTGTATATATTCTTTTTCATATTATTTCCCACTGAGGTTTCATTTGATAACCTCAAAGTTCTCAAGCCCAGTGATTCTCACAGACAGCCTAGAAGTTTCTTGATTCTTCAAAGCCAATCTTCAGGGAACTTTCATGGCAACACATTATGTCATGATGTTATCATCTTCTCATTAGTATTTCCATGCTTGGTTCTACTTTATTCCTATCACTGTCTTTTTCCTTCTTGTCCTTTAATATTTCCACATACAGAGGTCAAAGATCTCTAATTTCCTATTTTGGTGCTATGTAAAGTGAGTTTTTTGTCAGTGGTCTGTGATGAGATAATGCAGAAATGGCAAGTAAACATTTTATAACAGTTTATACATGTCTGCTGAATCTAATGATAAAATTGAGGGTGTGTATTTTGTACATCTTTGGTTTTTTTAAATTCACTTTTCTGTTCATTGATTTCTATTGTATTTGACAGAAGTATCAATCTGTGAAGGACTGGGTTGGGGGAAGCAGATTCTTTACCATGAGTAGTTTAAGAAACATTATCCCAATCTAGCAGCACCTGGCTTGTGGGATAAATGGACAGATCCCCCCATTTTTCCCACCTAACAATATGGTTTGCCATTATTGGGAAGATTTAGTGGTAAAGGTCTTCATCTCCAGTGGGTTCTAATGTCTTCATATGACATCATGCCAACATCCAAGGATTGTGTTTTGGGATAAAGATACATGTGGGACTTGAATTCTAGGCTTTACCCATCAAAATGCTCCCTGTTCATCCCATCCCATCTACATAATCTCACATATTATGTAAAATAGCTTTCTGTTTTATTTCTGAAACTATGTTTCATAATACTTGTTTTTTTCCTAATTGGGGAGTTATTGGTACTTAATATGGTATTATTCTTTGGATTTTAAAATATACTGATGTCTTTCCTCGTTTTATATTGTTTTTATTCAAGAGTAGTGGACTAAGAACAAGCCTAAGTCTTTGGGACTTCCCTGGTGGTTCAATAGTTAAGAACTCATCTTCCAATTCGAGGGACACGGGTTCAGTCCCTGGTTGGGGAACTAAGATCCCACATGCCCCAGGGCAACTAAGCCCTTGCTGCGACTACAGAGCCCACATGCCACAACTAGAGAGAAGTCTGTGTGCCGCAATCAAAGATAAATAATTTTTTAAAGTTATTATAAGGATAAGCCTAGTTCTTTGATCAATCGTAAGTCAAATGGTAGTGCTTGCTGGTAATGTGTGTCTCATGAATTTTGTTTGAAGGCTCTTTGCTAATGGTGAAATTATGCAACTTGCTGCTGATAATGAAAAAATAGAATACTGTAATTATCATAATATTATGATATCATTTTCCCTGACAACCGTCTTTTGGTCACCATAATTAGCTGCCTTTTCTAATTTGAACAAATGCAGAGCAGTGGCATCCCTCTTGCTCTGCCTCCTTCCATTGGTGACTGGCTGCTCATCAGCCAGGCCTGTGGATGGGGTGTCTGTGTGTGTGTGTGTATCTGTATTTACAGGGAGACGGTGGACAGGGGCTCAGGAAGATGCACCTCCCACAGCACTTTTCTTATCTGTCCTCTGCTCAGAGTGGAGCGCACGCCTTGGGTGCTCGGATGTTCTTTCATAGAAGCACGGCTGTCAGTCACATCTATAGCCATGTCTCAGAGCACACGTGTGTATGCCAAGCCTTGTCCTTCCCGTGCCCCTGGACGAGGTTCTCTGGGACTTGCTGAGAGGCCAGGTCACACGAGGAGCACAAATCCTACTGTCTGTCAACTTGTACATCCACCCCACAGCCAGAGAGAGGGCCAGCTCTGCATTCTAAAAAAAGCAACAACTCCGTGTACCAAAAAACGTCGCTCATCCTGCCTCGGATTGGGCCCAGGCACAGAAGTATATAGGCGTTTCATAATATTCCAGAAATATTCTCTGAATGACAGAAAATTGAGCCAGTGTCACCTTTATGGAGGAAGCTTGCTTCTACCGATAGTTGTGAGGTTTCCATCTGGATTGGATGTCCCCAGAAAGGAGAGAAAGGAGAAGCAGAGAGAAACAGAGGATGAGGGTGGCAGGGGAGAGAGCAAGAGCGCCCCTGGTCTCTGTCACCCCTGCATACAGAAAACATCAAGTCTGCTCACCTAGAAATCAGCAAACTCCTAGGTCTGGATTTTCCCCCAGATGTGCTCTTGTGGTTTATAATTCAATATTCTGTTTCCCTTGTGTTGAACAGCAGGCAAACTTGCATTCAAATTGACCATTATTCCGTACATAATATGAAATGTTTATTCTGAGGATGAAATAATAGATACATAGGGAAAGAAAATAGAAATGTAGTATTAAATGTGTGCATTTTTGTGTCATCTATTATCCTTAGGAGAGGCAGAGGGATAATTGTAGCATAACTACATTATGAACTATTAAAGGATATGGAACTACTTGAGGGCTAATTTAATTTTTGTTTGTTCTACAAAGGTCAGGTCTTAAAATAGCCTCTTGCAGGCATGCAAAGCCCTTTACTTTGCATAAGGTGGCTAGGAAGAAGCCTGGGTTTTAGAGTCAAATCAGCGAGTTTGCATGTGCAACATGTTCACACATCTGTGTACTCATAAAGATGTGTGTTTCCCTTTGTTTCTCTACTGTAAGCTGTCTGCAGCATTCAGAAATCATCAGGATTTATTATATATTGTACGGATTTGTTCCATTTATGTATTCCTGCATTTTAAAGAGAAAGCTGCCTTAAGCAATCATTTTAAAGACCAAAAATAAATCTATCATGTAGCAGCAGTTTTTAAATAACAGCATTTTTTAATGTGTATGGAAAAATTAGATCAAAATGTTCTAGAAGGTGGTGACTTCTACACAGACATTAAAAAATAAAGTGATTTCAAATCTTGTCAGTTATAACAAAATATGAAAAATTATATACTAATTCATGGGTATGAACCATTGGTAAATGTATTTCTTTTTTGTTTGGTTTGTTTTTTAATTATTATTTTTTGTATTTCTTTATAAATACTGAATATAAAATACAGAGTTTAATATGTTACCTACATTATCTGGATCAAGCAGGAAGTAGTAATGGCCTCTACTTTTAATGAAAATCTTTATAGCATCTGTGTTTCCAACTTTTCTCATTAAAAAGTTAAAATATGAGCATTTTTAACAAAATAAACATTTCATTTTTTCACCTTATTGACTATGTTTCAAGCTCTTAAGTGATATTTTGCCCCTGAAAACAGTGACACCTGAATTTTTGACCCAGTTAAATCATCAACTTAACTATATAAAGTTGAACAGTTAACCTTATGAACCCATATTTCCTCATCCATAAAATGGGTTAGTAATGTCCCCTGTTTAAAGGGAATTTTTGAGGAATAAATGATACAATCACTATTAAGGAAATAACATATCTCTTGGCATAAAGTAAGCACTTAACATAAGCAAGTTGTTATTGTTTGTTAGCTGTAAAGAACTTTCAACTTCTCTTCTACTGCCTCCACTGTTTCTTTCCTCCATTTCTGAGAAGGAAATGAATTAAAAATTCAGATTTCAATGAAAGTAGAATATTTAATGACGTTTCTTTGACCTGGAAAGTTCACCCTCTAGAACTAGTTTGAAAAGTGAAAGTGTTAGACACTCAGTAGTGTCCGACTGTTTGCAACCCCACAGACTGTAGTGCACCAGGCTGCTCTGTCCACGGGATCCTCCAGGCAAGAACACTGGAGTGGCTTGCCATTCCCTTCTCCAGGGGATCTTCCTGACCCAGGGATCAAACCCAGGTCTCTTGCATTGCAGGCAGATTCTGTACTGTCTGAGCCACCAGTGAGCCCTAAAAGTTTGTGTTGTGTTGTGTTTAGTCGCTCAATCATGTCTGACTCTTTGTGACCCCATGGACTGTATCCGACCTGGCTCTTCTGTCCATTGGGATTCTCCAGGCAAGAATACTGGGGTGGGTTGCCATTCCCTTTTCCAGGGCATCTTCTTGACCCAGGGATCAAACCAGTCTCCTGTATTGTGGGCAGATTCTTTACTGCCTGAGCCACCAGGGAAGCTCTGAAATAGTTTACTTCAATACAATAAAATATGGGCTTCAAAAAGTAGGAACCAGGTATTCAAGTAAGCATGGTATTTCCTTAAAGAGTGATTCATCTGCACGTGATTATGAGGCCATGGTAAGTGTTTCCAGAGATGACAGGTTTTAAAAGTTAATCAAGTCATCGAACCAATAAGCATTTAAAAAAAAAAAAAAAGAAGCCTTTTAACCAGTACTGAATGTCTCCTTTAAGTCAACCATGCAAAGAGTTTATGTTCAGAGGAAAAAGTTCCCCTAGGCAACAAAGGCAAAGTAATCAACAGGAGCATTACCAAATACTTTTTTTTCTGGTATAATTTTTTCTTTTCTTGAGTAATTTAGCTCATCTGATATATTTCCTAGAACTGATTTTTGATGCACGAGTATATCCATAATCCCTGAATGAATTCCTGCCAGAGCTTTGGTCATTGTGTAACACAGACAGTCACACCATTCCAACAAATTTCTTTGTCCTAATTGGTTAATACTTTCTGTCTGTTTTGTCTTCTCCAAGACTTCTTGCAAATTAAGTATTAGCTATATAAGATGAAACATCAAATTAGTGACCAAAAGAGAGTCACTGAATCGTGATCCTAGGCTGTAGCTAGTGAGCCACACTGAAAAAGTGATTTTTCTAAAGTGATTCAGTAGCTGCCACTTGCAGAGTCATCTGTCAGAGGTGGTTTGGTGTAACCTTGTCAGGGGACCGGGAATAAATCCGATAGTGTTTGAAGGTTCCCTCCCTGCTTTCCTTCCTTTATTCTTTCCTGCCTTCAGTAAATATTTATTAAGGGCTTTCTCTGTGCTAAGTGCTTTGGCAAGAACCCAGGGGTGAATCAGATATGTATCCTGTCCTGAAGGGGTTTATAATCTAGCAGAGAAAGAAAGCGGGAATCACCTGAACTCATATGCTAAGTGATGTGCGAGTTGTCTAAAGTGATGTGATAATTCAGAGGGGAGACTTGATTTCAGTTTGGGGAATTAAAGAAAACATGAATCTCTTGAAGCCTGAGAAGAGTTTTGGATCTTTTTCAAGAAAAGTAAACTTCTCATTAAGCATATAATTTCAAAGAGTTTATGGAAGCACTGGAAGTATGTGTGTATTTGTGTGCTGTGTGGTATGTGTGCATGTGGTATATGTGTATACATGTGGTGTGTATATATGTATGTTATATGTGTGGTGTGTGTGTATGCCATGTGTATGTACATGAGGTGTGTATGTATATGTGGTATGTGTATGTGTGTGAGGTGTATATATGTGTGTGGTGTGTGTGTTTGTGTGAGGTGTGTATGTGCGTGAGGTATGTATGTGTGTGAGGTGTGTATGTGGTGTGTGTGTGTGTATGTGATGTGTGTGTGGCATGCGTTTGTGAGTGGGGTGTGTATGTGTGGGGGTGTGTATTTGTGTGTGATGTGTGTGTGGTCTGTGACTATGTGTGTGAGGTATGTATGTGTGGGGTGTGTGTATGTGAGGTGTGTATGTGATATGTATGTGTGTGGTGTGTGTGTGTGAGGTGTGTATGTGATATGTGTGTGGGGGTGTGTGTGTGAGGTATGTATGTGATATGTGTGAGGTGTGTATGTGTGTGAGGTGTGTATGTGTGTGAGGTATATATGTGTGTATGTGTGTTTAGGGATGGGGATGTGCTAGGCTGCAGGTTAAGGCTCCTTGACTTGGACAATAAGTATCTGACTTGAACCCTCAAGTAGAGGTAGGAGCACTTGGATGGGAAGAACGTATCAGAAGGAGCTGTGGACAGAGAGAGCACCAGGAGGAAACTGGGAACTAAAAAAGCACAACCATCTGCTCTTAGATTCTGTTTTCCTGTTTGAGAAGCAATTTTCTGTTTGAGTCACCCTGCTAAACTTTAGGGACCTTCATGAGCCACAGACATGCTAAAAGTTTCTTATTTTGATAAAATCCTTTCTTTTCATCAAGTATCTTTTCTTGATGAAAAGGTTTTATTTTTCCTGTATATTAGTCCCTCTGAGAAAAGCATGTAAAACTAGTGGCCTTGTGTAAAGAAAGCTTTTTTAAATCTTTTCTGTGTACATCTATAATGGGGTTATCTTCCCAGTAAACTTTGAATGTTACTTTAAATAATCCCAGTCATTCATACAAAATACTGAAAATTCTTGATCTGAGCAAATTACTATTTAATCAAGGTAAACATCATAAGGTGGCAACCTTATTAAAGTTTATTATGCTCTCCTTTGGCATTTTGGGGGGTGTTTCAAAGTCTGTATTCAAAATACATACATCAAATAAATAACCAAACACTTCACTTTTCATGGAATGTGAAATGTGTCTTTGCTTTCTAGTTTTAAAAAGTGGGATGGACCCACTTCCTATAATTTCAGGGCATATTAAGTGATGTAATACTTGTACAGGGCTTGGGAAAGGCTCACATCATAGTGTTCAGCTGATGTCAGCTATCATCATCATTTACTTTTATGTTTACCTTAGGTATTTTTCTTCATCTTTTCAGTACCTGATTCAGAAATAGGGACCTCTTAATGCCAATCCAATGTCAGAAAATTCAAGCTCTCAAAACAGATAATTTGAGGAGCAATTGGTGACATATCTCTTTGTCTACTTGGGTTGCTTAACAGAATATCATAAAGTCAGTAGTTTATAAACAACAGAAATTTATTTCTTACAATTCTGGGGGCTGGAACGCCCAAGATCAAGAGTTGGTGTCTGTGGGTGCCTGAAACCTGGCCCATAGATACCCATCTTCTCACTATATCTCACATGGCAGGAGGGTTGAAGGAGTCTCTTGGGTTTCTATTATAAGGGCACTAATCCCATTCATGAGGACTTCACCCTCATGACTTAATCAACTCCCAAAGGCCTCAGCTCCAAATAATGTCACTTTGGGCATTAGCTTTCAATATATGAATTTGAAGGGCACTCAAACCTTCAGTCTATAAAAACATAAAAAGTGATTTTTTAAACATGAAGTAGCATTTGAATCGGAGAAGGCAATGGCACCCCACTCCAGTACTCTTGCCTGGAAAATCCCATGGACAGAGGAGCCTGGAAGGCTACAGTCCATGGGGTCGCTGAGGGTCGGACACTACTGAGTGACTTCACTTTCACTTTTCACTTTCATGTATTGGAGAAGAAAATGGCAACCCACTCCAATGTTCTTGCCTGGAGAATCCCAGGGACGGGGAACCTGGTGGGCTGCCGTCTATGGGGTCACACAGAATCAGACACAACTGAAGTGACTTAGCAGCAGCAGCAGCAGCAATATTTGAATAAAAACAAAAAAGTATGTGCCACAGGTTCTCTAAATAAACTTCTCTAAAACTATATAGTTTTCAAAGTGTGATCCTTGGACCAGCAGCAGTAGCATCACTTGGCAGTTGTTCAAGTTGCAGATGCTCAGGCCCAGACCTGAATTACTGTATTTGAAATTAGGGAATTGGAGCTCAGTGATATTTTTTCGTATAAACTCTCCAGGTGATTCTGCTGCATGTTAATATCTGAGAACCACCACTCTAACACATTTCAGATTAAAAATAAACTTCATTGTGGAATAAGCATTGTTATTTGCACATTAAAAATATAACCATTTTCCTTACATTCATTATATAAGAGATTAACTTGGCAATATAAAAGTAAACACAAGCTCACAGCAATGGATATCATTTAGTAACCAAATTATGTATTCGTTACAGCAGCCTCCAGCATCTTCACTGCCCTGCACCCTACAGCATGTTGATTGTGTATAGATGTAATGTGAGCTCTGACACTTTACATTACACCCATCCCTGGTGTCTCAGTGGTAAAAATCCACCTGCAGTGCAGGAGACACAGGAGACGCAGGCTCGATCCCTGGGTCAGGAAGATGCCCTGGTGAAGGAAACAGCAACCCACTCCAGTATTCTTGCCTGGAGGATCCCATGGCAGAGGAGCCTGGTGGGCCACAGTCCATGGAGTCACAAAGAGTTGGACACGACTGAAGCAACTTAGCATGCAGCACATCCCTTTATGTAGGTTTTTCACTACTTCCTCCTCCTTTTTCTAACTCCCTCCTACAACGATCATCCTGAGTACAAAATACTTAGCAAAATGCAAAGCATTAGACAAACTTGCATCCTTTGTTATTGGCAATGAGGTCAGAAACACGCCCCTGTGCTGTATCAAAACATGATCTCATTAGTGGGCACACATAACCCAAACATCAGTTGATTTTCCTGGATTCAAATTTCCTGAACACGCCTGTTTGAGCGTGGAAGAACTCACTCAGGACTGCTGTCATTTCCAAGGAACTTGACTTCTTCCCCACTCTCAGCTTGTCCTCTTCCAGAGAACTCCCCTCTGGGACCAAGACAGATAGGAATTCCTGAACACAGACAGAAATGTGCATCCTCAAATAACACCAAGCACATTGTGCCAGCCGTGCAGTGTCTATACCTGTTCTTATTCTTGCTGTCCTAAAATTAGGAACACAGTCTATATGTGCCCTGGTTGCAGATTTGTCTCAGGCAGAAGTCTGATTTTCTTTCATTCTGTGTTTTCTCCCCCCAGAGTCTGGAAAATAGGGCATGCCTATTTTCTGGTGGCCGTTCAGAAACCTCAGGCTCCCTGAACATCAGAGAGGAGGGGAGGCCTGACCTTCTCAGGCCCTTGCTATCTCAGGCTACCACTCTTAGAGGGAAAGAAATGATGTGAAGAAACTGAACCATGACGTTTGTTTAATTTAAAAGCCTGCTTCTGCCAAGAATCCGCTAGAAAAATAGTGAGCTGAACTGTTAAATGTTGAGCTCTCTTATGGGACCCCTTTCAGCCTGGTGGACACAGCCCTGGATGAGGGTGATGAGGCAGAGCTGGCTTTATGCCTCAGAAGAGGTTTGGAAAGGGGCTGGGAGGGGTTCGGGTCACCAGGTTTAGGGGATGGCGTGAGGGGTCCAGCAGGGCTGTAGGTTTCCAGTGATGCTTCCTCAGAGCCATGCTGCCCTGCCTTTGGGCCGTCTTTCCTCCCAGTTGCCTAGCCTCACCTCTGGGCCATTGAGGAGCATTAGGGAACCACTTTCCTGGCCCAGTTCTACCCAGAAAGCTTCTGGGTTTGCTTCTCATCTTGTTGAGGCAGCAACTGAGAGCTCATATGTAAATATCAATAAAAGTATTGGTAGCTCAGACTCTTTGTGACCCCATGGACTGTAGCCCGCTAGGCTCCTCTCTCTCCATGAAAGTCTCCAGGCAAGAATACTGGAGTGGGTTGCCATTTTCTTCTCAAATATCAATAAATGCTTCATTGTAAGACCAGTGAGAGAAGGGTGTGGGAATTAAAGGCCTTTTCTTGTCCTAGCGGCACATTTTATGCCACGGGTTCTAAGCTTGGTTACTGTGCTATTGGAAGGAGTGAGCTTGGCCATCATCTTGGGTAAGAATACTAGAAGCACTCCCTCCTGGAAGATGGGAGGGTATGAAGGTCCAGCTCCGGAGAAGCATCTCTGAGATGCTGATTTGCAAGCACTGATTTATTACAAAGTGATCCTTGGGGATCATGGAGAGCAGGACTGGGTAGAGGAAGAAGTAGAACTATGATGTCACCACCATGGCCTCCGCTGATCCTGCAGATCACTCTGATGGTTGTCAACAGTTGGGATGAGAGGAGTGGGCCTTTATACCGCTACTGTGATCCTTCCTTGGGGATAGGCTGTCCTCTGGAAAGAGATGTGACCTTGGGCAAAATTGCTCTCTTCCACCTTAAACAATCCCTAGAAAGGATCTCAGCTGAGAGTTTTGTTGGTGTTTAGTCGCTAGGTCATGTCTGACTCTTGCAACCTCATGGGCTGTAGCCCACCAGGCTTCCCTGTCCATTGGATTTTCCAGGTAAAAATACTGGAGTGAGGTGCCATTTCCTACTTCAGGGGATCTTTCCATTTCAGGGATCGAACCCAGGTCTCCTGCATTGCAGGCAGATTCTTTACCACTGAGCCATCTGGGAAACCTGTACTGGCTGCCAATACTTCCAGCCTCTGAGATGAGGAGGGCTTCAGTCCTGAGGTAAGGGTAGGGGGGAAGCTGGGCCACACTCCACCAGTCACTACAAAGAATAGTAAAAAAAAAAAAAAAGAAAAAAAGACTGTAATAGGTAGTTAAATGGTTTATGTGGGTAGTTTTGGAACAAGAAGTATGACATCATCAAACTCCCACCCATGCAAATGGTTTGTGCTCAGGGAGGAAACACTGAATTGAACAGCTTGTTATTCATGGAGAGTAGATACCGCTTCCAAACGTCATCCTATTCATGTCACTCTAAGAAGCAACTGCCTTTGATTCTGTGCTTAAAAATTTAAACATAGTAGGTAAATTTCCAGAACGAGGCCAAAGACACATCTGCGTTTGAATTCTCAATGCACAGCTGCCAGAGAGGACATATCCCACATGTAAACTAGCCAGCTCGAAAAATCTATTCTTAGATAATGTCAATGACCATGGAAAACAGACCTCTGTTACTGGAGTTAATTGAGAGAGTTCAGGTCCAAATTACTTTATCAGTCATTTAGTCGATGACATTTATTGAGCAAATAACCTTTTATATAAAGGTTGTAGGGCACCACCAAAGTGGACTGGAAATGACTACTCACATTTGGCTCATTCTTCATTGTCTGTAGACTACTTTAGCAAAATACTATCTCATTTAATGAGCTCTGTGAATGTCCCCATTTTATAGATGAGGAAAGTGAAGGTCAGAAAGGCAAGTAAATTACCCAAGTTCAAGCAACTAATAATATGTGCTATTATTTTCCCTAAAGTATTTGCTAGGAATCTTTAATCCAAAAGAAGTTACAGCTCTCTCTCTCAGAGAGGGAGTATCAGAGAAAGCTGGTGTGTGTCTGTGTGTGTGTGTGGGTGTGTGTGTGTGTAAAACAGCTAAACAGTCATGAACTTAGTATGGATAGGATAAGCACTGCATCTCTGAGATGACCTCAGTCTTTAGAAGGATTCTCTAACCCAGCACTCAAAAATATGGAGTAGGCTTGAAGAAAAATCAATCAACAGTTGCTCCTTTGAGTGATCTCTCTAAAGATGAGGAATCTAATGGTGACTCCAGCTGTGAAGCTGTGAGATGTAACAAGTCCAAGTGTAATTTAAATCAATGCAGGACTCTTTCTTTCTATACCAGTGAATCCCTTTAAGATATTTTTTTCAATTCCTCAATCTCTCCTTTACTTAATCATCTATGGGACTGAAGCTGGAGCTATTTGCCAGTAAAATAGTTCTACGAGATTTATTATCCTTGGAACCGGTTTCTTTGGATGGTCCTCCCTGTTGCACACAGCCTTATAATGTTGTCTAAGATGGCAGAAAGTGAAGAGGAACTAAAAAGCCTCTTGATGAAAGTGAAAGTGGAGAGTGAAAAAGTTGGCTTAAAGCTCAACATTCAGAAAACAAAGATCATGGCATCCGGTTCCATCACTTCATGGGAAATAGATGGGGAAACAGTGGAAACAGTGTCAGACTTTATTTTTCTGGGTTCCAAAATCACTGCAGATGGTGACTGCAGCCATGAAATTAAAAGACGCTTACTCCTTGGAAGGAAAGTTATGACCAACCTAGACAGCGTATTCAAAAGCAGAGACATTACTTTGCCAACAAAGGTCCATCTAGTCAAGGCTATGGTTTTTCCTGTGGTCATGTATGGATGTGAGAGTTGGACTGTGAAGAAGGCTGAGCACCGAAGAATTGGTGCTTTTGAACTGTGATGTTGGAGAAGACTCTTGAGAGTCCCTTGGACTGCAAGGAGATCCAACCAGTCCATTCTGAAGGAGATCAGCCCTGGTATTTCTTTGGAGGGAATGATGCTGAAGCTGAAACTCCAGTACTTTGGCCACCTCATGTGAAGAGTTGACTCATTGGAAAAGACTCTGATGCTGGGAGGGATTGGGGGCAGGAGAAGAAGGGAACGACAGAGGATGAGATGGCTGGATGGCATCACTGATTCGATGGACATGGGTCTGGGTGAACTCCGGGAGTTGGTGATGGACAGGGAGGCCTGGCGTGCTGCGATTCATGGGGTCGCGAAGAGTCGGACATGACTGAGCGACTGAACTGAACTGAACTGAAGACAACCTGATCTTCCTCACTAGATTCTATAGGTAGACCCTTCCCCCATTGACCAGCTCCATTAAAGAATTCCCACAATTGGTCCAATCTAGTTTTTCTGATTGAATATAAACATAGAGTAAAATGCAGTGTTAGAAGGAAGCTGGGTCTTACTGATGGATAGAGGGGAAGACAAGACTAAGAACCTCTGAGACACTGTATCTGTGAAGGAGCAAATCTTACTGGTAAGTCATTTTGGTTTCTTTAAAGATGAACATGATGGGTAATTTCTCTTCTCTGCCATAACAGTGAGTATGGTGGTGGTAGGTGGCTCAGTAGTCAGTAAGAACCCACTAAAACTGAGTTTGAGGGTGGAGGGAAGCAATCAAGCCAGGTAAGCCAGAGCACAGATGGATGTCAGTAAATAATGCAAGATCTAGACAGATGTAGAGGAGGGGTCTTAAGAGACAGTGGAGTTGCTTTGTATGGTATATGGAGCATGGAAGTGAGATGTTTGCTTCCAGAACTTTTGGGAGCAGATAATGGTATCTAGGCATCCTCAGTGAGAGAAATGAGAGTGCCAAGAGGCTCAGATGAAAACTCAGAGGGAGAAGACTGAGATCCAGTTTCTGACTGAAATATGCTTTGGGGATTTGGCTAGACAATTGAGCCAGAAAGTCCACCCCGAGAGCTCCAGAGCCCAGTTGGGAAGAGCTGTAAGTAGGTGTGGCTAGGGTAGGGACAGATGTTAGACAGAAACTCCCAGAGGAGGACCTTCTGTGGCCAAAGCAAAACTGAAAGACATATGGGCAGATCAACTGTAGGAAACTGAGAGAGCTGGGCTGGCCAGGAAACTGAGAGGGCATGGTACTGCCTCTTGGATGCTGAGCCTCTTGGGAATGGAAAGACAAGAAGAGAAGGGGTCAGTCTGAGAATGTCTGTTTAGAGAAAAGGTCACATACAGTGGTGTTCATGTTTCTGGAGCATCTGAAAGAGAATAGATGAGACCTTTCATCGGCAGCCAGCCTGAGCTGCGCCATGAGCTTGTGTCTGATCAGAATGAGCCTAAGCATCTTCTGAGGACTCTGGTCCTTCTCTCTGGCCAGCTAAAGTCCTGAGTTTCCACAATCAAAAATAACGTGGGCACTGATCTGCTAGCGCAGTGTTGATACATGGTTATGGATCTGTAGATGGAAGTGCAAGGCTTTTGGCTCAAAGTATTGGTTTAAACCACTCACTGCAATTGTTTTTAGAAGTAAAAAACAACAAAAAAAGTATAGTCCACAAGTTACTCAAATTGACTATAATGCCCTTCCTTTAAGGTGACTGTGAATTCATCAGGCATCAGGATTACCACTTAATTCCTCAGAGATGTCAGTTACCAGTTAGTTTCATGGAGACAGGTTTATCTTCAAGTAGGCACAGGGATTCATAGGTATTTTTATTTTTGTTTCTGTTTTCACTTTTTTACCATCCCCTGGATCATGTTGTTTCTATCCATACAGAATGCTGTGATAATCACTCAACAAGTTAGAAAAATAAACATGACCTGGATTTTCATCATCTCATGCATGATGAAAAATATGCTTCTAGGTTTTTACATTACATAACCCCCCCTTTCGAAGGAGAATAATGACTAGACCCCAAGTTTGTTAAAATAACAATGGGCCTCATTGTTCATAATCATATAATTCTCAAAATTTTTTCAAGAAGTGGTCTTGCTTTGCCATTGTGTTGCCTGCAGCTCCCATCTCTATTCATGAATCTGTGTTTGTCTAGGGTGTGTGCTGCTCATCATCAGTCTGGTTCTCTTTTCAGTCACACTCCCACAGGTGCCACCTGCTTTTCATGATCAGCTCTAGGGCTTCTTTGTTTAATACCAACTTGACACCCCTTTCTGTCATTGTCTTATAAACTTTGGTGCTTTTTGACTAGTACTCTATGGGCTAAGATAGGACCTTGATAGATCATTTAATCTCAAACCTTGCCTTCCAAGAGAATCAGAACAGAACCATCCCAGAGAGGTAAGAACCTAATTCTCAAAGACATTCCAAGAAAGTAATTTCAAAGCTTTCCTTACTATCCCACTTAAATGTTTTAAAAGACAATAACCTTTATAGACAGAAAATGACTCTTCTTTAAAAATCTCTAATTTAGCTTCCTCATGCTGCAATTTAAATTCTTCTTGGGAGCCCAGGAGGGATGAAGAATGGTTGGTGGATGCCTTTATATTCTGAAGGAGCCTCCTAATTGTCCCTATATTTCTTTCTTCCTTTAGCTATCTGGTCATTGATCTTCAAGCATTGCTTATCATTTGTTTTAGTTGCATGGTTTGGGGGCTTTTTTTAGCTCCACTTCACAGAATGCAAAACAAAACAAGAAAAGGCATGATGGGTTGGCAGTACAAGCTAGAGAGTATCAGAAAACCTGACCCCACGCTTGTGAGCCCAGTTGCACCAGGCACATTAGTTGTCGCTCACAAAAATCCCACGCCCCAAAGAGGTTATTCAGAGCTCAGAAACTAAAAGTGGCACATCTTCTGCTAAGAAAGATAGGACACAAATAAAGTTGAATGTTTTTCCTGTTCAGGGTTAGTTTTCTCCTGTTTTACAGATCATCAAGATATGTCCTGTAAAATACACTTTTTCACTTTCAAATAAAACTATCAGTCAGGCTCTCAGCCAGCAAGACAGACAGACCAAACAGCACACTCAAATTAGGGTGATTGGAGGAGGGTGTAGGAAAGAGACTCAGGTGAAACAGGGTGAGGGGAGCTCCAGGAAGTGGGAATAACTGGGCTCTGTTCTCACCCCAAAGTCTGAAGAGTTGAGGAAACCAGAACCCAGATACAGAGAGGACTATAGAGAGAGAGAGTCCAATGGGAGCTGGGTCCCCGAGTGAGGGGTGCAGCAAGCCCACTGTGACTCCACGGCTCACTGCAGCTATTCTTCTGCCAGTGAGGCATCTCCCAAAAGGTGGCCAGTTTCCAAAGAAAGCAGGAGGGCTTGGGAGCCTACTGCTGTGGTCCATTTCAGTCAGTCTTCCAGGGCCCAGAGTAAACAGGGAAAAGTTGGAGAGTAGGCCTTGGCTGGTGGGCAAATGAACGATTCCCAGCATTGATGGTAGGAAGAAATTTGGCTTCTTATGAAAAGTAGAATTTGGGTTATCTATTCTGCTTAGTTCATCTTTCTTTGGAAAGTGCATTATTTCAACAGTGTGACTGTAGAAGAAACAGCTAATTGTTAGTAGAGGCAAGTCTACAGTTCTGATTTGCTGAGGTCATCCAAAATGACTTATCCTGGTACAATAAAGAATCAATAGTCGAGTGTCAACTGGAAGTTGCCATTGATTTTGGGGAATGCCATCTCCTGGTGCATTAACAGAGTTAATGCTTCTCACTTCAAGGGTTGGAACAAACCTCAAATCTCCCTGCAAGCCTTCTGCCACCAGTATTAATTATTCAGACATTTTACCCTTTAAGGGTGGGAAGAGTGATTACTTCTTCAGGCTTTGATTTCAGGATCTTCCTGAATCTGCCCTTTCCTCCCTCTCATTTGCAGGGAAGCAAGGGCAGATTTATATCAGAAATATAGGCTCAAATGGTTTTCCTGGTTCCAACCTTTGGACTTCACAGTAATGTCTTCCTGCCTCTGTGTTTCATAAAAATGGAAGCAGTGTTTCCGAAAGTCTGACTTAAAGAATGAGAATCTGGCATATGGTTATTCTTATCCCTACCCTATTTTTATCAGCAGTCTCAGTGACATAAGAGATTTTAGAACTCAAACTCTCTCTCAGGATCGCCTTTCTACCTCACGGACATCAGTAGCCTGACGTGTAACTTGGATATATATACCCTGCCAGGTTGTTAGGGAACAGCTAATAAAAAATCGCAGGTGCTGAAAAAAGTGACACATGGTTTACCTTTTGATAACATTGCCATCTCCATGTACTGACTTTATCTACTGCCTCTTTACTGCTCATATTCTCATATTTTCAGCAAGCAGCCAGTGGTTTGAGTTTAACCTCTCTGGTTAAATGTCTACAAGAGCAGAAATAGGAATACTATTTTTTTTTCCCTACTGAAAGCAAAAAAAAAAAAAAACCAACAAAACAACAGAAAGAGAGAGGATGAAGTGAAAAAGAAAAATTTTCCTAGCCTGTCTCTATCCCTTCAACTGTTAAAAAAAAAAAAAAAAGGTCAAAAGAAGACCCCCTAAACTAGTTTTTTAATTGTTTGGAAATGGTTAACCGACTTACATAAAGAATCAGAGTCTTTCAGTCTCTCAGCCGTCTTGTCAAGTATGGCTTTGTTTGATGACAGCGGAACTGCTCAGTAAGTTACTTTTTACCCAGAATGGTCTCAGAGATGCCTCTTACAGCCCAGTCATTTCTCAGCCACAGGAAACAGCTATCCTGACCCTGGATGAAGCCGTGAAATGGAATTTTTGACTTCGCCATGTCTTGCCCTGTCAGTTACCCAACTACTAAGTGTTGTGTGTGTGTATGTGTGTGTGTGTGTGTGTGCTCAGTCATGTCTGACTCTTTGCGACCCCATGAACAGTAGCCCACCAGGCTTCTCCAGCCATGGAGTTTCCAGGCAAGAATCCTGGAGTGTGTTGAACACCTGGCTCTTGCTTCTCCTCCTTTGTCAGGATTCTTTACCACCAATGATACCTGGAAAGTCCTTACTCCCCTAAGTGTTACTGGCCTTCAGTCTGCCTTTATCTGTCCGGAGAGTCTATTGAAACACATCCATACCCTCCAGACCCCTTCATCCTGCGTCCCAGTGTTCTCAGGACCACTTTAGCTGACAGATATTTTAGGGCAGTGATTAATTAATTTTAATCCATCCCAAAATTACTTAAATTTCATAAAGGGCTCTTAGATACCAGCGCAAAGATATGTTGGCAATTTGGGGACACCTATGCCTTCTGATGGAGAAGGCAATGGCACTCCACTCCAGTACTCTTGCCTGGAAAATCCCATGGACGGAGGAGCCTGGTAGGCTGCAGTCCATGGGGTTGCTAAGAGTCGGACACAACTGAGCAACTTCACTTTCACTTTTCACTTTCATGCATTGGAGAAGGAAATGGCAACCCACTCCAGTATTCTTGCCTGGAGAATCCCAGGGATGGGGGAGCCTGGTGGGCTGCCGTCAATGGGGTCGCACAGAGTCAGACACGACTGAAGCGACTTAGCAGCAGCATGCCTTCTGATTCTCTTCAAATCACATGCCACGAGACATGGCTAATACTTTGCAAGTCTACTTTGTTTCATATATTTATCTCTTTTGGGTTTCATAATGACTCCCAAGTAAGAAGCCAGTATTTGGAAATGATAAATGATTTCTCTAAAGACATAGATAATGAGAGCCAAGAGCATCATGAAGTCACAGAGGACCCTTCCGTATTGTCAAAAACACACCATATGTTACCTCCCTGGTTAGATGCAGGGAAGAATTTCCTAATCAAGGCATTGTTAAACATCCAGATGTATTCCTGGTCATCTCTAGAGATTTTAGGAAGACACTAAATTTAAAGTATGGGCTTCTCATTGGTTAGGACTCTGCACTTCCACTGCAGGGCGCACAGGTTCGATCCCTGCTTGGGGAACTGAGATCCCGCAAGTCGCACACAGCACAGCCAAAAAAAATGAGAGAAAAAAAAAAAATATGGGCTTCCCTGAAAGAGAGGTCATGGATTCAAAGACCTATGAAGTCTACTTAAGCAAATGGGCACTGTGTTATTTTATATATATATATATTATATATATATATATATATATCCCCACTCTTTTTTGGATTTCCTTCCCATTTAGGTCACCCCAAGCTATACAGTAGGTGCTCATTAGTTATCTGTTTATACATAGTATCAATAGTGTACATATGTCACATATGTCAATCCCAATCTCCCAATGCCTTCTGCACATCCTCCTTCCCCCTTGGTGTCCATACATTTGTTGTTTAGGTCTGTGTCTCTCCTTCTGCTTTGCAAGATCATCTATACCATTTTTCTAGATTCTGAATATATACAATATTTGTTTTTCTCTTTCTGATTTACTTTACTTTGTATGACAGTCTCTAAGTCCATCACATCTCTACAAATGACTCAATTTTGTTCCTTCTTACAGCTAATATTCCATTATATATATATACACACACACACATCTCCTTTATCCATTCCTCTGCTGATGGACATTTAGATTGCTTCAATATCCTGGCTATCGGAAACAGTGTTGCAGTGAGCACAGGGGGTGTGTGCCTCTTTTTATATTATGGTTGTTTTCTCTGGGTGTATGCCCAGTAATAAGATGGCTGGGTCATATGATAGTTCTATTTTTAGTTTTCTAAGGAACCTTCATGCTGTTCTCCATAGTGGCCGAATCAATTTACATTCCCACAACAGTGTTAGAGGGTTCCCTTTTCCTTCTTATTCATCGGTATCAGAATTCATGTATCAGGATGGGCTAAGTTATACTAATAACAACAATGCCAAAATCTCAGGAGTCCACAAGGACAAGGATGTGCTTTTTGCTCTCACTACACGGTCATCACAGTCAGCCATCTTCCTCCCTCCAAGACCCAGACGGATGGAGCAGCCACTGTCCGGGACATTGCTGGTCCCCACAGCAGAGGGTAAGAGTGCTGGATAGGCTCTCGCCCTGGCAGTGGACTGGTCTGACCCAGAAGTGATACCTGTCACTCCATTCACGACTCACTGACCAGAGCATATTGCACAGCCCAGCACAACCACACAGTGAGCCAGGAGGTGCCATCCTACTGCGAGCCCTGGAGGCAGAGAGCCGAGAATATTTTTGAACAGCATTAATGACTGCCAAACTGCCTACACGTGTCAGGCTCTTAGTGAGGTCCAGGCACACAGCCTCCACTTAAGGTCTATACATTCGTACTGAAGAGTCGGATACATAAACCAGCAACTTCAGGAACATTTCATGAGATCTCTGGTAAAGGGTGCACAGGTGCATATATGAGGGGAAGCATCTTCAATTATTCGCAGTCATAAGAGGTCTTTTCGAGAAGATTGTGTTTATGATGTAACCTGAATGACAATTAGATGCTAGCCAGGCAACAAAGGGTGACCTGCTGTGGTCCTGAGGAAGAAAGAGCATAAGGGGCTCATTTAATTAACTTGACTTCTGTCCTAATAAGAGTGTTGATTTATGTATTACACATATTATTCTAAATATGTGCCCAGTGATGCTTTTAATTTGCTTTAGTGATGGTTACTATTCATAAAAGGGAAAGTAAATAATTCATAATCTGTGTTTCATTCTATAGACTCACGTAAGCAAGTTCAACCTAGAAGGAGAAGGGGAAGGTGGGGAAGGGGAAGAAGGAGAAAAAGAGAAGAGCAGATTTTTAAAGACGTGCCAAGTGCCACATCAGCTGTGATGTTCACAGTCCTGCTAGTGAAATGAGTAGTAGCCTTTTACTCACTGAATCCTGCTGGTGCAATGGCAGGGTTCTTACCCCCTTTTTTCCTGCAAGATGCATTTTGTTTGGAAAACGTTTATTGCAGTAGCTTAACTCAGAAGGCCAAACACCTCCGTGGATTTGGTCCTTTGACCTGCACTGACCTTGGGTTGGACAATGTGGTTTTCTTCTGTAGCAATAATGTAACACTAGCTCTCACTTATTGAATGTTTCTCATATGCCACAGATGCTGGTCAAAGCTTTACTTGCATTATGGTTTATGTCCTTTAATGTTTGAAAGTTCCATAACCACTTGGTCAGAAAATTATTTGTTATGATAACAAATCTATAAGGTGATTATTATTATTGTGGGTTTTTTTTTCCTTTTTTACAAATAAAAAAAAAGAAAAATTCAGAGATGGAAGTAAATTGGTGAGGTCTTAAGTTGAAGTCATTTTTTTTTCTGCCTTTCAGTTGACTTGAAGCCTTCAAATGTTAGGAGGATTATGGCAATAATACTAATATGAGACCCAAAATGTATGATAGACATTTGTGTCCAGTTTCTTGACTGATGTATCTTTCACCTGGAATTATGTCTATTATTAAGAAAGGAATGGAATATTCTCCATAATCACTGTTTTGGACTCCTTTTGATTTTACCTGCTGCAAACCTGGTGGTGTCAGCCATTTCCATAAAGAAGAATACAACCCCCAATAATTCCTGACATCCTTGTGGAAACAGTAGAAGCACTAGGAAGGCATGGCCCTTGCTCTCCTGTCCCCTGGAACAAAACTGTCTTGGTGACGGCAGCCATAATACCATCTAATTTATGAATCTTTTAAAATATAGAGGATGGTAACATTCCTCTCATCTCAGATCTCTTCTGCTGAAAATATGCTGTTGTATTTTTTTTACTAAATGCAATTATTTAACAATTAAACACTTACAGGTTTGGCTCATAGAGTGGCTGGGGTTTCCTATCAAAATATATTTTCTTTGGAAAAAAATTCTGCATTACCCCTTAATTTTCTATCTGCCTAAGTCATTACAAACGCCCTCCCACAGATTTCATTGTAGTTGAAATGTAGAAAGAAGCTTTGGGGCCTGAGAATTAAACACATTTCTCACTTGCTTCTGCTCAGTCATATCATACCAGGAGGATGTCATGAGTGGGTGGTGACAGCTGGCAATTGTAGTATTTTAGTAAGGAAGGAAGGAAGGAACGAAGGAAGGAAGGAAGACAAAGGAGGCTAAAGAAAATAAATTCTAACTGAACAGCAATGAGCCAAAAAAGACAAAAGGAAAACCCTAGGAAAGTTGAATTTATGAGAAAATATAACAGGGAGAAATTAAAGGAAATAGTGGAAAAGATGGCCATTCTTCCATTCTGTATTCTGAAGACAACATTCAGAGGCTCTGAAGCATTCAAGATAAAGAATGGAATTAAAGAAAGATGGGAGTCCAAACTCATGGGTGACCAAGGCTGGGCTCCTCATCCATTTCATCTTCTTGCATGTTTCACAGTCTGACCTTGAGAAACTGGACCCTAAACCACATATTCTGTTTTTAAGTATGTTTTATGTTACCTTTTTCTTCTGAGATGATGTTTTAGTTCTTGAACCTCCAGATACAAGTCATTTCTGCTCTTTCAAGGTACACCAATATCTTGGTGCTGGGAAAGTGAAAGTGTTAGTCACTCAGTCGTGTCCGACTCTTTGTGACCCCATGGACTATAGCCCACCAGGCTCCTCTGTCCATGGAATGCTCCATTCAAGAATACTGCAGTGGGTTGCCATTCCCTTCTCCAGGAGATCTTCCAGACCCAGGGATTGAACATGGGTCTCCTGCATTTCAGGCAGCTTCTTTACCATCTGAGCCACCGGGGAAGCCCTTGGTGTTAGGAAGGAGACACCTTTGCTGCCAAGACTGAGCTTGGAGGGGTCAGAGGGCAGGAGGTGGTTGTCATGTGTGGTTGATTTTTATCCTTCTTCCTTTTCTCTCATCTGTTGTGGAGAAAACTTCTCTGGATTCTTAACCCTTGCCATCTTGCTATAATTCTTCATCTAATAATTGCTTCTGTTAATTTGTATCAGAACATTTCCAGTGAAATCTTTCCTGACTTCTTTAAACACATCTTCAAATATTCCTTCCAAAAACACATCATGGCCAAGTTTATCTCCTTCCAAAACTCTTCTACCTCTACACAGAATCTCTCATGGTCATATTTCATGGTTTCTCCCACTGTGTTCTCATTACCCTCTTATCTCTCCTGTAGACTTCATCACACTGCACTATACTTGTTTCCACTGCCTCCCTCCCCTACTCAATCATGGGACTATTTGTCTTGATATCCCCAGGGCCCAGTACAATGATGGGCATATGCTTGATCTGAGGTTGGATTCAGACATTCAACAGGAGCATCACCTTGGTTTCTAGATACTCACCCAGTAATATATGGTCTACCCTAGATACTATGTATATATCATCAGCTAATCTAAATACTTTATGTTATAAATGTCTCATAACTTTCCAAGTATTTATATTGTAAATTTGCTGAATAATTTTTCTTCTATTTATATTAATTCCTGACATCTAGAGATGGTACAACTAGTTGAGTGGGGCCTTTTGCAAAAGGAAAAGAGAGAGATAAAGTTAGTCTCAAATAAACAAAGCAGCTTAGATTTGGACTTGGTCATTATCTCCAAGTGAGGCTATGCCTGCATTAGAGACCGACTGAAATTCCCAAAAGAGGAGGACTGTCAGCTTTACACTTTTTATCCCATTCCTGGTTCAGGCTGCCTCTGGTGTGTATGCTGCTATTTCTGTCCCTCGTTTTAGCATTTCTTCATAGGTCTTTCTCAAGCCTAGGTTACACTACATTATCTAGGGGTTGTTGTCTTTGCTGATAAACTCTTATGATGAGTTATAATGTGAGAATAAGTTTGACGTGATTTCTTCTCCTTGAAAATAGAAGTGTCAGGAGGGTAAACATCTTTTCTTCCAGCCATATTCCCACTATCTAACATGAGATCTGGCAATTAATAGGCCCTCAATATTATTATGTCCCTACTACCAGAAAGAAGGTAAGAATAAGATCAGATCAGATCAGATCAGTTGCTCAGTCGTGTCCGACTCTTTGTGACCCCATGAATCGCAGCACACCAGGAATAAGATAGCAGATAGGAAGACTATCAGAAGCAAAGGAACAGAAGGGCAACACTGGCTCAATGGCTAGCAAAAGCCATTCAGTGTTGGTGCAGGACTCTACAGTTTATGAAGTAGACTTTGTGTGCATGAAGTCATGGAATGGGAACCCAAGCTCCACCCTGCATCATCATTCTTATCTAACAGGTGGAGACACTGAGCCCACATGTGTAGAGTCGAGGCTGAATGGGTCCTCGGCCTAAAGCCTTCTGCCTTGCTGGCTCCCACCCCATGCAGCAAGTATGCATGCACCCTCTGAGGCACCTCAGGCCATAGATACTTGAACTGATGATTTCTGTGGTCCTTCTCTGAGCTCCAAATCCATATAGACAACCTCCTACTGGATAGAACCTCCTGGACTGCCCAAATGCAGTCTTTCTGAAACCAATGCACTCTCATCCCTTTGCCTGCTCTATTTCTGGACTTTGCCTTGTAGTGACCAACATCCTGGTCTTCACAGTGAAGCAAGCAGGATATTCCAGGATCCTCCTTGAGGCTCTCCTTAACTGAATCTCTGGAATCTATCATCAGGTCTGTTGATTTGCCTCCTCACTGCTCCCCAAATCTGAAAGCACTTCCCCACCATCACCTGAAATTCAAGCTACTCTCACAGCCTGCCACCCTAGCAGCCTTGCCTCCTGCATCCATGGGCCCCTTCTTCCAGTCTGCTTGCCACCTTGCAGGCAGAGTGAGCTTCCAAATTGTCAATCTGATCCCGCCAGCCCCCTTTTTAAAATACCTGATGAGCTTTCATTGCCCCTACAGCTAAGGCAAATCCCCCCAGGGCCTGCAGGACCAGCTGTCTGCCTCCCTCTCCTGCTGTGCCCTCTACATCAGCTAGGGGCCCTCTTCCAGCCCTGGAATGTGTGGTGCTCTCCTAGGTCAGGCCTTTTCTGGGACTGTGCCTTCTGCTCAGAATTCTTTTCCTACCTTTTAGTTATTTATTTATTTGGCTGTGCCAGGTCTTAGTAGCAGCACTCAGCCAGCATGCAGGATCTTTAGTTGCAGAATGTGGGATCTAGCTTCCTGACCAAGGATCCAGCCTGTGCCCCCTGAAGTAGGAGGCCAAAGTCTTCACCACTGGACCAACAAGGAAGTCCCTCTTCCTACCCTTTTTGCTTGGCTAACTACTCATTTTTCAGCAAGTCTCTTTTCTGTAGTACTTGTCAAAGTTGCAGCATGTGGGGATCATTGAATTGGTAGCTGTCTCCTGTTCATGCTCGGATCATCAGGAAGCCATGGCTAACAGCACAGCTTCCACGAAACCCTAGAATCCAATGCCTGGCAAACCCATGGGCTCTACCTTCCCTTTGGCCGCTGACTCGGCTTTCAAGTGTCAGGCCCTCCTCTGCCTAAACTGTTAGGGCCCCAGCATGAACTAAGCCTCAGATACTAGATGCAATTTCTTCCTCTTTCTCATAATCCAGTGGCTCAAAATGCAAAAGGCTCAGGGTCATGGTCATGTCTTCCAATCCAGAATCAGTTGAACAAGCATTCTTGAGAGCCAAGGAATGGTAGGATGGCCCAAGCCCATCCAAGGACATTTGGTCATGGAATATTCCAAACCAGTTTTCTCTCCCTGGCAGTTATATAAAGAGGCTAAAAGGCTTGGCTGTGACTTGTCAGACAGTCCCCCATGTGCATGTTTAATCCCATGATCACTCATTGGATCCATTCACTTGGGCTGCTGCTGCTACTGCTGCTAAGTCACTTCAGTCGTGTCTGACTCTGTGCGGCCCCATAGACAGCAGCCCACCAGGCTCCTCTGTCCCTGGGATTCTCCAGGCAAGAACACTGGAGTGGGTTGCCATTTCGTTCTCCAATGCATGAAAGTGAAAAGTGAAAGTGAAGTTGCTCAGTCATGTCCGACTCTTAGCGACCCCATGGACTGCAGCCTACCAGGCTCCTCTGTCCATGGGATTTTCCAGGCAGGAGTACTGGAGTAGGGTGCCATTGCCTTCTCCTTCACTTGGGCAGATTAAAGTAAATCCTCATCGTCTACCTGATGGTGATTTTTGCATCTTGTGCCTGGGAATTAATATTTCTTTCTTCATTCCTTTATTTAACTCTTTCCGTTAAGAGTTAGAGCTTCACCTTTTCTCTTCCCAGTTAGCCTCCTGCCCTTTTATTTGCTCTGCCTTCTTGTAGGATGGCAGTGTTTCATAATCTTACTTGAGGATATCATGTGTCACTGTCCGCTTTGTATTTTTATTGTGTACCCGCAATTCTGTAAATTAAATATGAGTGAGTGGTTATGGCCAGAAAAATCAATCTTTAAGCGAATTAATATTTCAATGCCATTTGTATAGCTATTTCTCCATTTAATGTGTGCCTTGGCTTAGAAATGAAAAACAGTGAATGTATCATTTGGGACAAACTTAAAGTGGAGATAAAAAAAGCAAGCCAAATATACCATAAGATTTTGAAACTAAAGGTTGGAGAACTAATGCCTTAATTTGTGAGAGTCCAGATCTTTTGCGACAAACAGTGGTGACTTTATTTGATTTCTTTCCCTGTCATTTCATTTTCACGGTATGGAAAGTAAAATGTGAATCACTGTACCTATCTATGACTGCCAAATAAAACAGAAGATGCCAAGTTAAATTTGAATTTCAGAAGAGTAACAATTTTTAGCAGAAGTTTATCCCAAATATCACATGAGATATACTAAAATTTTTATTTGTTGTGTATCTAAAATTCCAATTAATTAGGCTTCCAATTTTTTTTTTTTTTGCTAAAGTTGATAACCCTACCATATAAGGCAGTTGTAAGAAATAAAAGCAATTTCCTGAGATAACATAATTGAAAGAATCTGGCATGATACCTAATACAGAATAAATATATTACTTTCTCTTCTCTTTATTAAGAAGTCACAGGTTATCATTCTGAAAGAAAATATTTATTATTTATTTATAAATAAATAAACTAAATTTATTTATAAATGTATTTATAAATAAATAAAAATATGTATTATTTAGAGAAATGGTTTAGAGTTGAGAGCATTAACACCAAACAAATGTTACTTTTTTTCTTTTCATAACACTGGAGATGACAAAATCACTTCCACAAAATTGTTTAAGATTCAGTTTCACCTCACATCTTTAGAAGATCAACCCTTCCCCTTCTCCATTAAAACAAACCATATTTTAGATAAGAAAATTAAACTTTTGGTAGCATTAGTGGTTTTTCCTCTCATGGGATTATTCCAAAATTAAACTGTAGGCAAGAGATATTAAATATTTTAAAATTTTACTTCTTCATGGTACCTCAGAACAGGGTATTTGTGGTGAATGCATATATTTTGTCATCTTTCTCTGTCTAAAGAAAGTTATGTCTGTTGTCATTTGGAAGAGTTATAGGCACTGAGCCAGAAAATTGATTACTAACAGTTTTAGAGAAGAAGCACAAAGGGAGCAATTAAAAGTTAAATCCAGTCCAATAAATCTTCAAAACTGAACAGACACTTAGGGAAGTGGAGTCTCTTTTCTGCCGGTAGGACATCATAGACTTTCTAGAAGGCAGATTGACAGTATATATAACAAATTATAAAGCTCTGCATCCTGCTGAGATGAACTGGCTCTGTAGAGGGCAGAAGGAAAATAAGAGTGCTTCAACTCTCCTTATTAGTTTACTTGACCCACCTCCATTGGGTCCAGATTATCAACTCATTGGGAAAAAGAGTTATCTAATATTTTTGGTACTTACAGTAACTCACAGTTAGTATTGGATTGGCCAAAAAGTTAATTCAGGTTTTTCCATAACATCACTTTCTGGCCAACCCAATAATTGTTTGTAAACTGAGTTCATTCAATTTGAATGAACTGAGGATATAATTTGGTTATCATAAATTAATTGGAGAAAAAACCTCACAGCCCATACCCTTTTGTCCAGTTATTTTATGAATTTATGCAAAGAAAGAGATTTTTCTCTTCATAGAGAGATGTATCTAAGGATGTTTATCCAACATGATTATAGTAGACAAACTGAAAACAGGTTAAACACCAGCAATAGATTGAATTGTGCCTCCCCCAGGTTCATATGTTGAAGTCCTAATTCCAAAGGCAATTGTATTTGGAGGTGGGGCCTCTGGGAGATAGTTAGATTTCGATGAGGTAAAGAGGGTAGGGCCCTCATGAAAGGATTAGTGACCTTTTAAGAAGACACCAGAGACCATGTTTTCTGTCTGTCCCTTCCTGCCAAGAGGATGCAATAAGAAGATGCCCATCAACAATTCAGAATGAGAGTTCTCATCAGAAATCTGCCATACTGGCACCCGGATCTCAAACTTTCAGCTCCAAGAACTGTGAGAAAATAAACAAATAAATTTCTGTTGTTGAGGCCACACAGTCTCTGCTGTATTTTGTTATGACTGCCCCCACAGACTAAAACAATATCCAAGAGTAGAACATTGGTTAAATAAAAGATGCTAAATCCATATGTCGATTATTGTGGCATCATAGTCAGTCTGTAAAAGACATGTATGGGAATATTTCCATTGCATTTAAGTGAAAAAAGCAGGCTAAAAACAGTATTACATATAGCACTATATTTTTAAAACCAATACAGTCACCTACATAAACAATATGTATCAATTTTTGAAAAATACAAGTCAGGCACCAAAATATGAATAAATAGTTGTCTCTGAATGATTGAATTACAAGATTACTTTTCATCAGTTTTTCTTTGAGCTTTTCCATATTTTATAAGTTCTGGGTTTTGAATATATTTTACCTATGAAATTAGAAAAACAAGTTTAGCGGATTTTTTTGTTGCTGTTTTGCTTTTGAGGTTGTTTGTTAATGAACTCACACCCACCTGGGGAATGACACTGAAAATGAAGAGGCAGTCCAAGAGACAGTTTCTCAGACCTGGGAGTCTTTCCCCATGAAGGGTGAGAGCACCCAACTGTATCCAACAGCCTCTTACTGTACCAAGAGACAAAGTCCAAAGCTCCAGTAGCATCGGGAACCCCGCCCAAAGGAAATGCTCTGTTTCCTCTCTTCCTACTTTTTATCTCATCACTATTTCACTTGCCAATTTTTCTGATATTTTTGCTCATTGGATGAAAAAAAAACTAGTAAGCTAAAAAGAACCAGGAAATCTTTAACAAGTAGAAAGAGAAAGATGTTTTAATGAGCTAAAGAGACCTTTAGAAAATGAAACAAAATGAAGAGGAATGTTTGAAACAGAAAATGAGTTATTTCAAAGATATGGCTTGACTTCTCTACACCTCCTTTTAGACCGATTTTAAATCCCTAGTGCACTCACCCATTTCCTCCATCTGTGCACAATTTGAAATTTTGTCTGGCTATTAAATATTTTGGCAATTACACTGCAAACTCAGAAACAGGAGTATGTGCCTTATCTCCCTTTGGCTGGGACAGTCAGCTCATTAACCAAGACTTTTGCTCCCCTTCTGTCTTCTTTTTGCCATATAGCTCATTACAGTAGTACATCCGTATAACTGTGCTGCACTCATAAAAGGGAAGCATTTTTATAGCTTACATTTAAAAGCAACCAGTCTCTTGATTTGTTGGGTGACCTCCAGCCCTTCTCATGGATGAGGTCCTTATATCCTGGCATCTTATTGGAAGTATTGGCACAGCTATATCTCGTTACCTAGGTTGAGGTTGCAGCCTTCTGTGGAACAGTTATCCTTGCCCTCTTACATTGTCAGAAGCTATTCAGGGTGACCGTAAGCCTGGAGAAATGACTGGATTACAAAGACTTAGTGTGAAAAGCCTGGTGGCTCACAAATCCATAACAGACTACGTCACAAGGAAGAAGAGGCAAGAGGTCATAGGCCACTATTGAAAAACATACAACAGAACTTTGAAGAGGGGCTGGAACTATTATATAGGAAGGAATCAATATAATTCTTTATGTAGCTATTTTATAACAATCTTATCGAGTGTACATAATAATAATCTTAGCAATACCATCTTTCCATTTCTAAACTTTATTTGAATACCAAGGTTATTTACCCCCAAATTCAAGGAAAACTAAACTATTTTGGTAAGCATGAAAACCAGTTCAGAACTGCAGGAGACAGAACACAGTCTCTTTCTTGGGACAGCTATAAATGTCCCTTTACCTGACCATATTGTAGCTGAGAAATCATGCAAGAGAATGGAGGTTAACCCTTCTCTTCAATTCCAGAGCTTCTGGAAGTGTCTTTGTTGTACCTTATTCTCAGTCTAACTCAGTCTGACTCTGTTCTCCTGACATTTCTGCTCACTTTTTAAATTGGGATGGATGGATTGTTGACTAAATATCCGGGTCAAAAATCTATATAATCTAGAATGCTTTCATTTAGCCTGGCAGTGTGATACTCAGTTATTCTTCATGGAAAGCCTGATCAAGAAATATCATAGGGACTTCTAGTAGTTCAGTAGTTAAGACTCTTCACTCCCAATGCAGGAGGCATGGGTTCCATCTCTGGTCAGGGAACTAAGATCCCGTATACCTCACAGTGTGGTAAAATATAAAGTGAAAGAAAGAAATGTCATGAATTGCATTGCCCCCCATCCTATTAGTACTGCCAATATTTTCTAGTCTTGTTTTCTTTATCTAATTCCCTGCTATGTTAATAATGTGCTGTGTTTTAAGAGCTAGATGAGTGAACAATCATTCAGGAGTAGCTTAGAGAATGACAAACACTTTATTGAACAAACCCTCAATGAACACCTATACACATTGTATTTCAAGCACTGTACTTGAGAATGCAAAGTGGGCAATAACCCTGGAGGTCTCCAGAGTCCAGTGGGACCACCAGAGGTAGAAAAATACCTATGATATAATGTATAATGTGATACATGCTGTCCTGGAGGTATAAAAGAGCACTATGAAAAAATTAATTATACCTTAGAGAAGTCGCTTATGGACTATAGCCTACCAGGCTCCTCCATTCATGGGATTTTCCAGGCAAGAGTACTGAAGTAGGTTGCCATTTCTTTAGTTAACACCTTAATTAATGTTTGTTTGTTTTGCTGTGAGGTAAAGGGGAGGACTTCCTGATAGATAGCTCAGTTGGTAAAGAATCTGCCTGCAATGCAGGAGACCCAGGTTCAATCCCTGTGTTGGGAAGACCCCTGGAGAAGGGAAAGGCTACACACTTTAGTATTCTGGCCTGGAGAATTCCATGGATTCTATAGTTCATAGGGTCGCAAAGAGTTGGACCCAACTGAGCGACTTTCACTTCACTTCAAAGGGGAGGGGAAATATTACACGAGAATTTATAGGAAAAAAAGTAACATTAAGTAGAGCCTTGGAGAAGGAAATGGCAACCCACTCCAGTATTCTTTCCTGGAGACTCCCAGGGACAGAGGAGCCTGGTGGGCTGCTGTCTATGGGGTCACACAGAGTCAGATATGACTGAAGCAACTTAGCAGCAGCAGCAGCAAGCAGAACCTGGAAGTATCATGAGTAGTTTGCAAGCAAGAGAGGGCAGCATGGCAGAAGAGCAAACTGTCTGTTTATACTTGATGTTATTCCTCAAAGAATTTTAGGTGAATATCATTCCAGTAGTCTATTTTCTGTTTTCAATTTGAAAATGTTACTTGGGGCGTCAGCTCCAGGATTCTATACAAAGAACCTGAAGGTTAACAAACTGACTCAAATGAAAACTAACAAGGAGGCCTTTTCCTGTTCAGCCATGGGTACTCTGTGTGTTTCTTTCCACTGAGAAAGATGCATTTGCAGTGAAGGATAGTCCTATGAAGTTTTACTTGATATCAGGATATTCTCAAACACCTCCTCCCTTTTTGGAAAGTTTCTCAGGAAGAAAAATGTTCATGACATTCAAAAATAGCTGTTAATATTCAGCTGCTCCTACGAATATTTGGATTTTCATGAGGGGCCAAGAATAAACTTTTAATATGATCATTGCAATCTTTAGTAACCAAGTGGAGAGAAATGTTGCTAGTTCTGAAGTTACTGTTGTTGTTACCGACATTATTTAATCTAGGGTTCCTTTTTGATGCCCCTAGACATCATCCCCACATAAGGGAGGCCACCAATTCTGTCTGCTCCAGCCAGAGGCCCAGTGCTATACATTAGTAGCAGAATTTTCAGATTCGCCTAGACAGTAAGGGGGGAATTGAGCTTCTTCAGAGCTGGCTAGACCCCAAAGCACGCTCATGGGTTTGCTTTTGACACATTTCTCCTTCCAACTGTCCTTATTTTTAAGCAGTGATTACAGTTCCAAACTTATTTCAAAACACCAAAATTAGAAGTCTAAAATAGCCTTTGATGAAATCTAGATTAATTTGTATTAATTTCAAGGGAAATGTCAATTGAATACTAAAAGTATATTAAGAAAGAACACAGTGTATAATGCTTATCTTAATGATTGATTAAATTTTACCTCTTGTGGTTGCCCTTTTTTTAATCCAGCAAAGTCTTACTGGGTGTATAATAAGGCAATAACTCACAGACTAATTCATTTGTCTGATTTCTTCACAATCAATGTCCCTTTTTCAGTTTTTCCCTTCCCATGGGACAGTGGAACTTGAAAGGGAAAAAGCAATGAGCTCTATAGCTGATATTTTTACTTTCAACACTGAGTCTCAAAAGAGAAAATGCAAAGTTAAATCATATATGTAAAACACAATATGTATAAGAGAAAAAATGTAGCATATCTTTTGAAAAAAACATTAGAATTAAAGATATAATCAAACTCAAGGTTGAAACTTCTGAAGACCAGCCAATTTAGCCAATATCTTGAAGGTTTACTATCAAGAAATTTTGCAGCTAACTCTCACCAAAACAAATTGCTTTGGACTATAAATGATTTGGAAATTTCCTACCAAGAGAGGATGTTCTCTTTTATAAAAACAGTGATGCCAGAGGTAACTTTCCTGACCAGGAAGCCAAATTTCCTCAGCCACATTCACTGACTGGAAACCTCCCCCGTCCCCAACCCCTTCTGTCCTGTGCCATTCTAATCACCACTAGAAAGCAGATGTGAGACGTGGAGTTTTTTCTCACTGAAGCGAGATGTAGATTTTTTTGATGATTCTGGTACAGTGGTGAGGATCCTACACTAAAAAGACTAGACCTGTAAGAATAAATTGGCTGGAAGGATGGATAAGCAGGAAAGAAGGAGAATGCCAGAGGAAAGCATCTTGCATTATATATGTATTGTCCTTTATTTTCAGAAAATGAGATGTTTCCTTTGCAAAAAAAAGTCATCCTATACGCACATGTGTGTGTGTGTGTGTGTGTGTGTGTGTGCACGCGCATGCTCAGTTGTGTTCAACTCTTTGTGACCCCATGGACTGTAGCCCGCTAGGCTCCTCTGTCCATGGAATTTTCCAAGCAAGGATACTGGAGTGGGTTGCCATTTGCTACTCCAGGGGATCTTCCCAACCTAGGGATCAAACCCACCTCTTACGTCTCTTGCATTGATAAGCAGATTCTTTATCAACTGTGCCACCTAGAAAGCCTATATATATGTCAATGATAAATTGTTCACTTAAGAGTAGCATACAATAAAATACACTGCAGACAAAAATCCTTATTTGGCAGAATTTAATTTTCTTTTTTAATGATTCAAAAGGCATTACAGAATCTTATAATCCTCATTTTGAACCTCAGTCATCATTGTAAGTTAAACATGGAGGGATCTGCCAAGAGAGTTTGCCCATTAACCAAGTATTACTGTGTTTGTAAAAATATTTCACAAACAAGAGAGACACCTCCTATAAAAGGTACCAGTTTAGGAACTGATTAGAGCAAGGCCACTTGCTCAAGAATGTGAGGCAGTCGGTGTTTCCTCACAAATGCAGGGCAGTGCTCAATTTTTGGTGTGAACACATCATTTAACCTTCCTCAGCCTCTCTTGTCTCTCTGGCAATGTGGGGTGATAAGGTCTCCTTCTCTCAGGACAGCTGTGAGAAAGGAGTGAAGGAGAAAAACACATCACAAATCAATAGATATTTAATAGAAGATCAACAGAACTTCTCATAGAAAGTGTTCTGTGTTTGAACAGATCATTGATTTTAGAAACTCTGATTCTAAAATCAGAGTTGATATCATGCCCAGTAAGCTGGATCCCTGCCATGACAATCCTGTCAGTCTGGGGCCAATTTGGTTACTAGGAGCCAGTTATCCAAAGACAGCCTCTGCTGAAGTCACATGGCATCTGATAGTGCCTGTGAATTTTGCTAATTATCTTTGCAGAAAGGAAGACATTTTCACACAGTTGGATTTCAGTTCCCTGCTGATTCTTCTCTTTCAGATGCCAAGAGGATACGTTGATTGGGAGTCACTGGAACCACGCTCATGAAGCTGGTTCTATATGGTACAGGGTGTTTTGTTCATTTCCCATGGAAGATGTTTTCTTTTATTCCGTTGGGAGCTGCTTCTTTAAATGATCCCATAGTTGTCTCTTCCAGGTCAGTTTACTATGTGTCAGGGTCAGGTTTTTGGCTAGCATGAACAGTAGTTTCTTGGTCTATCAGCTCAGACTCCAGAGTTCTCAAGGGAAAGTGAGGCAGAGCTTGCTTTGTGTCCCAAGCTGTGGTCATAGAGCCAGTCTTCACTCTGTCCTGATTGCACTGCTGGGAGACAGCCTACAGGCTTCTAAGAAGTACTTGGCAACATTGTGCTGTTCACTTTCTACCCTTTGGATGTTTAGAGATTACAAGGAAGTATGACTAGTAGAACTGAGATGCCTACTAGAGAGACAGATTTTTTTCAAAAAATTTTTGACCACAAGGACTGATTGGCTAACATAGTACTTAGAACCTCTCACCAGGCCCATATTTACAATGAGTGTGATGTTGAAACTACTGGTGGGGATTCTGTGGACTTGAGGAAAGGAATAGTTTATATAAGAATGACTTTCTTCTGTTGCCTGTTTTCTCAGCTATACCTGAGATTAATATTAAACATAGGCATGCTTTTAAAAATAAGCCATGAAAGAGCATTTTGTACTGCCTAAGGCTGGGCTGACTACCCATCCTAGGAACTTGGACAGTTCTTGATGTGGTGTCGCATCACAAGAGGTATCAGCCTGCACTGTTATGGTGACTTCTCTGTCTCCCCAGCTAAGTACTTTGAGGACCATCATTGTATCTTTGTATCTCCAGCCCCAGTGCTGAACCTGGTATGTTGAAAGCACTGAATTGATAATAGAAGAGATAAATGCATGAATAAATAAATGAATCTGTAAGAGATAAAATAGGGAGGGGAAAAGAGAGAGAAAGTGATGAGAGAAAAGGAAGACAAGAAAGAAGGGAGGCTTGGCAAATATTAGGGTCGTGGTCATTTAGCATGGACAGATGTTATACCAAGAGCTAAAACTCCATTCATCACCTGTAAGACATGTACCTAATGGTGTATTCCAAGTTTTAGCAAAACTGCATTTGTTTATTTCTTTAATCTTCACCTACATTATCTTTTTTAAACACAAGTCAGCTAGACTCAAGAATTTTGGTTTTGGTTTGAGGTAGAGAGCCAGCTATAGGACTAATTGGCAATCCCGCCCCCGCCGCCCCACAAGAGGGCACTAACCTGGATGTGTCATGAGTTTTCCATTCTTGACCAAACAGGCAGCACAGCATAATGGCCAAAAACAGGGCTCTGAGTCTCACTATCAGAATCTGCTCAACCTCTAATTAAGTGTGTGTCCTTGAACCAGTTATTTACCTGAGCTGCGATTTCCTCATGGGCTGTGGAAGGACTCAAGAAGTTGTGTATCAAAGTATTTGGTACAGTGCTTGGCACCTTGTACACATATTCTAAATGTTAACACTAAAAAGTCATCTCTTCACTTCCCTGGTGGCTCAGTGGTGAAGAACCTACCTGCCAGTGCAGGAGACATGGGTTCGATCCATGGTCTGGGAAGATCCCACATGCTGCAGAGCAACTAAGCCCAGACACTACCACTACTGAGCACACACACCTTAGAGCCTGAACTCCGTAACAAGAGAAGCCACTTCAGTGAGAAGCCTGCATTGTGTAACTCGAGAGTGGCCTCTGCTCACCGCAACTAGAGAAAAGCCTGCGCAGCAATGAAGACCCAGCACAGCCAAATAAACAAATAAAAATTATATTTGAAAAAGCCATGCCTTCCCAGGAAGACAGCTGTTGGAACAGTGAGGAAGAGAAGGAGAAAGAGGAGGAGAAGGGAGAGGGAAGGATGAGGAACCAGAGGAGAGGAGGAAGAGAAGAAGGAGGAATGTTCTGAGCCAGCAACCTCAGCTATAACTTCCGATACAGCCCTGCATTTGGTGCTGATGACTCTAAGGTGCTTGCTAGGAGCCCTGAATGCACCATAGAAATCCTTTAAGGAGCTGGAGGAGGGAGGGAGTCAGGGTGGTTGGAGAGGGAAGCCTGACATTGAAGGGAACTATATCTGTGCAAGTGGCTATTTTTGTCAGCCCAACCTCAGTGGGTGTGCGATTGGGAGTCTACTTTTTTTTTTTTTTTTGATCCAGATCTTTTTATAGTTTCTGGTTTTTCTTAAAGGCAACCCTTCCTCCATCTTTTCCCAGGCTGCTGAACTGATCTGGAAGACTGCTTACAGGAGTATTTATTAGGTGCAATCTGGAATAGACAACATTTAGATTAGGAATTAGCTACCCCTTTAAGATGTAGAAATAATCTCACCATCAACCCAAGCAGAGATTCAGCATAAAAGTATTTTATCCATCAAGACAGCAAACACAGCATTACCGTTTCAAAAGGGCTTTAGATTGGCAGCACCGACACCCTCTGTGCAGGGCAGCTTCAGTGAGAAATGAGCTCACATCAGTACATCAACGCGGCCTACACTCTCTGTTCTTATGATGAAACCTTGATTTTGACCATTTCAAAACATTTTCCCATTGTTATCCCACTGGTTCAACTAGAGTCCCTGCTTTCAAAGAGCTTTCATATGAAGTTAGACTGTCTGATGCAAAAGTAGGACATCTGCATCATTTGGTGCTTTGAAAATACCTTTTTAAAGAATTGTTTGAACATTCCCTACCTGTTGGCCATACTGGAAAGTTATTTTTAAGAGCCTGGATGTGATGATGACTGTTGAACCATGGAATCCGTAGCACAATGGCAATGCATATGTCCACATGTGTCCCTGGAAGAAGAGAGCTGAATGCGACTCATTGCCCTCTCCTCTGAGGCTTCAGGACCAAGCATCCAGACTGAGATGATGACCTCTTTAAAGAGAAAATCAGTGCCAGTGTGCTGGGGTGTGCTCTAGGGGGCTATCTGGCTGACTGGTGCATACAGCATCTCACAGGAGAGGAAGATTTTCAATGGTTTCAGATAAAGGTCAGCCATTTTAGAAAAATACGAACTTTTTGTTTTCGCCCTTATTCTCTCCCCTGGAGCCAGGCAGGTGGTCCACTGCAGGCTTGTGCTAATGAATTAGGCAGCTTGTGCTGTACAAAGTGCATTTTCATTACTATGAACAAAGCAGGCTGCGGGGGAAATTTGATAGGTGGCTTCCACTCAAAAGACAAGATGCGTTTATCTGAAGGCAATTCAGTGGTTTATTATGGACAGCAAGGCCCTTTTGTCTTTTTGTCACAATCTTCCTGTGAACATCACCATGATTCATAGTCAAATTATAGTCACTTTCTACCGCCCTGGCTATTTAAATCGCAGACTCCCCAATCCAGGCAATCTTTACAATTTTAAACAGCATCCAGGGGTGCGATTCCATTTTCTATCACAATAATCTGAATTTGTATAAATGAGAATTGGTCACCAGGAAGTGACTTTTTGATTATTTCTTTTGCTTTGTTATAGATAATATTGGGGCTCTCACATGTAATTTGATTATAAGCCGTTGGAATCATATCATTTCCCAGTAAGACTGATTATTTTACTCATGAAGGTCATTGTGTATCTTACAGAAAGGGACAATAGTTTCTCATTTCCCTCAAGAATCTCAACATTAGCCTTGATTCTCAGCCTGGGTGAAGGTCTCCAATACATTAGAAAGGTGAGACTGTAAGGTAACAAGATACTGTTGACATCAGTTCAGTTCAGTCACTCAGTCATGTCTGACTCTGTGACAACATGGACTGCAGCACGCCAGGCTTCCCTGTCCATCATCAACTCCCAGAGCTTGCTCAAACTCATGTCCATCGAGTCAGTGATGCCATCCAACCGTCTCATCCTTTGTTGTCCCTTTCTCCTTCTGTCTTCAATCTCTCTCAGCATCAGGGTGTTTTCTAATGAGTCTGTTTTTCATGTCACGTGGCCAAAGTATTGGAGTTTCAGCTTCAACATCAGTCCTTCCAAAGAATATTCAAGACTGATTTCCTTTAGGATTAACTGGCCTGATCTCCTTGCAGTCCAAGGGACTCTCAAGAGTCTTCTCTAACACCATAGTTCAAAAGCATCAATTCTTCGGTCCTCAGCTTTCTTTATGGTCCAACTCTCACATCCATACATGACTACTGGAAAAACCATAACTTTGACTACATGGACCTTTGTTGGCAAAGTAACATCTCTGCTTTTTAATATGTGTCTAGGTTGGTCATAGCTTTTCTTCTAAGGAGCAAGCATTTTTTAAGTTCATGGCTGCAGTCATCACCTGCAGTGATTTCGAAGCCCAAGAAAGTCACTGTTTCCACTGTTTCTCCATCTATTTTCCCTGAAGTGGAGGGATGGGATGCCATGATCTTCTTTCTTTGAATGTTGACTTTTAAGCCAGCTTTTCACTCTCCTCTTTCACTTTCATCAAAAGGCTCTTTATTTCCTTTTCACTTTCTGCCATAAGGATGGTGTCATCTGCATATCTGAGGTTATTGATATTTCTTCCAGCAATCTTGATTCCAGCTTGTGCTTCATCGAGCTTAGCATTTCATATGATGTACTCTGCATATAAGTTAAATAAGCAGGGTGACAATGTACAGTCTCTACCTATTCCTTTCCCAATTTAGAACCAGTCCATTGTTCCATGTCCAGTTCTAACTGTCACTTCTTGACCTGCATACAGATTTCTCAGGAGGTAGGTCAGGTGGTCTGGTATTCTCATCTCTTGAAGAATTTTCCACAGTGTTGTGATCCATACTGTCAAAGGCTTTGGTGTAGTCAAAAAGAAGAAGTAGATGTTTTTCTGAAATTCTCTTGCTTTTTCTATGATCCAATGTCAACATCAGTGATTCTCAGACTTTATTGTGTATCAGAGTCATCCAGGTACTTGGTAAAAAACTCAGAGATTGAGGCCCATTTCTCCTTCAAGGAGGCTGATCTTTGTATTCTTAATGATGGCTCCAGGGGCTGATGAACACTGGACTAATCTATTTCATTTCTTTAGTTTACTAAGGAAAAGAGCAACCCTGGACTGTCTTCTGGGACCAGTAATCTCACTGTTTGCCCAGGAATATGCATAGGATATGCATGGTGTGAATGCTAGTCATTTAACAAAGTAGATTGCCAATCCTTAATCTCCTTGTTTGCCCAGATGCCAGTGAGATTGTTCTTAATGGATGCCATCAAAATAGATTACAAAAACCGAATAGGAATGACTAAAGTTCAAATTTCACAGAAATTAGAGCTTCCCAGGTAATCAGACTGCAAGTATATAGACAAATTGTTTGATTATTGCTCCTGCTTACGGAATATAGATGCTAGAGACATAATTTCCAGATGTCCACACAGGACCACAGTCCTTAATCTGCAATTCCAAAATCTCCAAAACACTAAAGACCGAACGATTTCCCAAGGTTTACACATAAACTCCCTTGACAATTATATTTGGCCTGAATTGATAGCCTTTCCTTATTGCATAATTACACAATTTAGTGTGAATATTGAAACATTTCTCTGCAGAAATTCTACTGATTTGGATTTCCTGCTGGCAGTGTTATGTGGTGTTCAGTATATGCACCCTTTTGCCTTTCCATTGTTAAGAAAAAAATTTCTGAATCCTGACATACATCTGGCCTCAAAATGTCCTGCAATAAGGTTGTAAACGTGTATTATATTATTCCATATTTATGATGGACCCCTGAAGATTTGTCTGCTACCTTGGCTCAGTCCCAAGAGTTGTCATTGACAAAATTCAACAAGATAAATTTCATTATGTTGAAACATAAAAAGACTAATTTTTTAATTAAGGAGTCATGACAAATGTGAGTGTTCATTCTTTACTGAACCATGGATCTCCTTACAATTTTTTCTGACAAAATGACCTACTTGGAAAAAACAAAAGGGAGTTTGGTTTTCAGAAGCATTTCCTACCATCCTCTACCTTTAAGTCCACTCTTTTGATCCCCTCTTCTTCAGTGTCTAATCAACAAACTATAGAGAAAATATATTCTAAGTTAACTTAGAATTTATGACTGAAATTTGAAATGGAGGTAAATATGATAGTCAAAGATGAGTCAAATTATAACAATAGACAAGTAGATCAGTGGAACAGAATCAAGATCCCAGAAATAAACCTTAGCAGATATGGGCAATCAATATTTGACAAGTGAGCCAGTAATACTAAATAGAGAAAAGGCAGTCTCTTCAATAAATGGTGGGGAAAATTAGATATCCACATGTAAAAAAAAATGAAATGGTACCTCTTTTTTCACAAAAATTAACTTGATATAGATTAAAGACTTAAATGTAAGACCTGAAACCATGAAGATCCTGGAAGAAAACATAGGGCAAAAGCTCCTTGACATGTGTCTTGGCAATGATTTTGGGGGGGTTAACACTTAAAGCATAAACAAGAAAATTAAAAATAAACAACTGAGATTCCTCAAAGAAGCTTTTACACAGCAAAAGAATCAGCAAAGTGAAAAGGTAGCTTACAGAATAGGAAAAAAAATTTGTGAACCATACATCTGATAAGGGTTTAATACTCAAAATATGTAAAGAATGCATACAATTCAGTAGCAAAACAAACATACAATTAATCCAAATAATAAATGGGCAAAGGACCTGAGTAGACATTTTTCAAAGAAGATATATGCATGACCAACAGATACTTAAAAAAAATGCTCATGTAACTCATTATAGGAAAATGCAAAAAAACCACAATGAGATGTCACCTCAAGCCATCATTAAGAAGATAAAAGATAGCAAATGCTGATGTATTGGTACAGTCACTATGGAAAACAGTGTGGAGGATTTTCAAAACATTAAAAGTAGAACTAATGTATGATCCAGAAATTCCAATTCTGGGAATATATCGAAAGGAAACAAAAACACTAACTTGAAAAGAGATTTGCACTCCCATGTTAATAGCAGCATTTTTTTACAATCACCAAGACATGGAAACATTCTGAATGTCCATCAACAAATGGATGGATAAAATGTTGTTCCATATATATATATATATACAGATAAAGATATATATTGCAGCATAAAAATAATGAGAAAATCCTGCCATTTGTGACAACATGAATGGACCTTAAAGACATTATTCTGAATAAAATAAGTCGTACATAAAAATACAGATACTGTATGGTCTCCCTTATATTTGGAATCTGAAAACAAAAAAGCAAAACCCAAGGAAAAAGAGATAAGATTTGTATTTGCCGAAGGTGATGATACAGGGAAGGGGAATTGGTGGAAGGTGGTCAAAAGGTATGAAGTGGCAGTTACAAGATAAAAAAGTACTAGGGATGTAACATACAATATGATAACTATAGTTAATACTACATATGATATGTAGGAAAGTTGTTAAGATCCTAAGAGTTCTCATTTCAAGGAGAAAAAAATTTTTTTTCCTTTTCTTTTTATTGTATCTACATGAGTTGATGGATGTTAACAAAAGTTATTGTGGTAATCATTTCACAATATATTTTAGTGAAACCATTATGAAGCACACTTGAAACTTAAATAGTGATGCATGTCAATCATATCTCAAAAAAATAGAGGAATGATTTTAAAATAAAACACACACACAAATGAGTCAAATTAACATACTCTGATTGTCAGAGATTTCTTTGGGAGAACTCTACTGCAATAGACCCTAACTCCATATGATATATTATAAAAACCTATCGCTATTCTTATATTTACATGTGTGTAATACATACTAACCCAGTTTCAGAACTGTGTAATATTTGAAATGCAGTCATTATTATTCTTTGGTTTTTTCATTGTGGTTGTTTGTGTTTGTGTGACTAAACATAAAAAATGATTATTTAAAATATACTTTATAATAAGTAACAAATATTTTTCTTAGGATATTTAAGCGTCATAGAATTTAGCCACCTGATGTGAATAGTCAACTCATTGGAAAAGACTCTGAAGCTGGGAAAGATTGAAGGCAGCAGAAGAGGGTGGCAGAGGATGAGATGGTTTGATAGCATCACCAATTCAATGGACATGAACTTGGGTAAACTCTGGGAGATAGTTAGGGACAGGGAGGCCTGGAGTGCTGCAGTCCATGGGGTTGCAAAGAGTCGGACACGACTTAGTAACTGAACAAAAACAAGACTTTTATGCAAAAATCTAATAATACCTGTGGCTTCCCTGGTGGCTCAGCAGTAAAAGAATGTACCTGCCAGTGCAGGAGATGTGGGTTCAATCCCTGGGTCAGGAAAATCCCCTGGAGAAGGAAATGGCAACCCACTCCAGTATTCTTGCCTGGGAAATTCCAAGGACAGAGGAACCTGGCAGGCTACAGTCTATGGGGTCACAAAGAGTCAGATACAACTTGGCAGCTACCCAAAGTGATACCTGCAGCTGATTCCTTATATAAGTTTGGGTTGTAGTTGAGTTTGCAAATAACTTCTGAGCTAAACAACAATGTGCTTGCATTCCAAATAAGGACTATTAATTGTAATTGATAACATATGGAATCTGCCAACTATATTAAGTAATGAGTGCTCCTTATGGGCAAAATCAATTGCCTATTCTGCTTAAAATCTTGGCTTCAATTCAGTTATTGTGAGATGAGGTTACACCTTCACAGCTTGTAAACATGCCTACTTAGCCAGTGTTCATTAATGCAAATTAGCTAATGACAAATGTTATCAATAGCATATTTAAAGAGAATGTAGATCCTTTCTGTGATGTCTTCCAGAAGATAGCCAGAGTCAATGTTTCGTTTCCACTACTATAATTACCAACTTCCTGACAGCATGAAAGGCATCATGACCTTAGTTATGAGTAAATCAGGTTCTCAAAATAGGATTGCTGAGAGGATTACTGAATTAATTAGTACTACCATGCAGTTGCGAAGAGTTGACTCATTGGAAAAGACTCTGATGCTGGGAGGGGTTGGGGGCAGGAGGAGAAGGGGACGACAGAGGATGAGATGGCTGGATGGCATCACTGACTCGATGGACGTGAGTCTGAGTGAACTCCGGGAGTTGGTGATGGACAGGGAGGCCTGGCGTGCTGCGATTCATGGGGTGACAAAGAGTCAGACAGACTGAGCGACTGAACTGAACTGAACTGAACTGAACCTGGCAGTTACACACAGAAATGGAGGTGAGTATGGAATGACAGGTGTGGAGAACTGCCCTGCTGTGTGTTCAAGAACAGACAATAGTCTGGATTCCCTTCCTCAGAAAAATATATAAATCTCAGACTTTTAGAAGCTATTAAGTCTCAGAGCATTTGTTTTTCAGAATCCTCACTTTTGATGATGTTTCTGCTGTAATTTATTATAGAAGCACCTACTGCAGATGCAACTAAAAACTCAGAGTGAGGGGAGGGACTTTCCTGATTTTCAACATGGCAGCCCTTTACTCACTTTAGACTTGTACCACGTGTTTAGAATCAAGAATTTTCAGACTATTTATGCCAAGAATATTTCCCTTTACTCAAATTGACAAACTTTTAACAAATAACAGTCTTATAGATTCCTTAAAAGAGTTCTCAGGTTGAGGGGCTCTCTGACAAGGGGTCACCGGGTATCCAATGCTCTCTATGTGTGGGGAATCATGTGCTTTCCCCAGAATGTAATCCGTGATATACATCAACTTCTCAGAAGCTTTATGACCCCTCAAAACAAGGTTAAGAGTCCTCATTGTAGAGGAAATAACTACCTATGGTCTCCAAACTACAAACGTCTCTCTTTCTGTTATTTATGAAAAGTGTGTACCGACCCGTGCAGCTCACCCTGAACTGTGACTCTGGGCAGGAAGTCCTTCTGGGACTTGATAGTCAGATCCTCAGTTGATTGCTCATTCTACTGGAAATGACTTGTAGATTGCTTCCTGATGCTTAAATAAGGTCAGCTGTCTAAGCTGTCTTCTAAGATAGCACCTGCCAGCCCCAAGTCTGTTTCCTCCTCTTCAGCTCTCCCCAGGGTTCACTTCTCCATTTCAGAGCCAGCCCCAGGCCATTGACTCACCAAAAACCCTGCCTGCCCTCCCCCAGTCTCTGGGAGAAAAGTGAACCATTACCAGCTCACCCCTCAGTGCCCTACTGTGATCAGAACACCACCAACATACGGAGATACAAATTAATTGGTTGCTTTGGCATCATTTTGCAACTCAGTAACAGGGCAAAGGGAGTCAAGTCTGAGACTTCCTGGCAAAAGAACAGCAAGCAGAACTAATAATTAAATTAAAAATAGTTTTATCATGTAAATTTACATCACTTTTCTAGCCTGAGAGTGTTTTTTCAACAGAGGCGCCTAAGAATGTGATGATATAGGCAGTGCTTTTCATCCAGACATCACATTTAGAAGGATTATAACTTGGGCTTCCCTGACAGCTCAGTTGGTAAAGAATCCGCTTGCAATGCAGGAGCCCCTGGTTCGACTCCTGGGTGGGGAAGATCCTCTGGTGGAGAAGGGATAGGCTACCCACTTCAGTATTCTTGGGCTTCCCTTGTGGCTCAGCTGGTAAAGAATCCACCTGCAGAGTGGGAGTCCTTGGTTCAATCCTTGGGTTGGGAAGATCCCCTTGAGAAGGGAAAGTCTACCCACTCTAGTATTCTGGCCTGGAGAATGGGGTCACAAACAGTTGGACACGACTGAGCGACTTCACTTCAACTTTAAAGTATTCTTTATGGATAATCATCTCCCATTTTAATAGTTTAGAAATTATTTACATATTCCAACTATGCCACTTATTAGGGTTAAAAGATCTACTTTTCTGTTTACTTCAAATATGAAGCAATAGGTCCTAGCTTTAGGACATAATGGAAGATTTAGTAGAAGGTTTATTTCACCTATCTCTTGAATGGTGTCACAGGCATTGTCCCATAATTACTCCACTCTATTGGGATCTATAATTTCTTTTCTTGGAGTCACATCTTTCTATCCTTTTGAAGAAAATCTACCTGCCATCTGCCTCCACCGTCACAATGGAATTCAACAAATATTTAGTGAACTCCTATTGTATGCCTAGGTTTCACATTAAGCAGTAGAGACACAAATGTTAATAAAATTCAGATCCTCATCCTTACTTTAAAAAGTAAAATAATAAGAAGTGAAGTGAAGTCGCTCAGTTGTGTCCGACTCTTTGCAACCCCTACCAGGCTCCGCCATCCGTGGGATTTTCCAGGCAAGAATACTGGAGTGGGCTGCCATTTCCTTCTCCAGGGGATCTTCACAACCCAGGGATTGAACCCGGATCTCCTGTATTGCAGACAGACGCTTTACCGTCTGAGCCACCAGGGAAGCAACTAAGCAAATATATAAGAGATTTCAGTACAATGAGAAATTGCTATCATATGGTTAAAGACAGAGATACAAGGGAAACAAAATGAAGGGGCACAAAAATCTTTTAGAATGAGGAAAGACTTCGCAGAGGAGGAGACTTTTTTTTTTTAACTTTACAATATTCTATTGGTTTTGCCATATATCAACATGAATCCACCACAGGTATACACGTGTTCCCCATCCTGAACCCTTCTCCCTCCTCCCTCCCTGTAGGAATTAAGCAAAAGACAGTAGGAAATGCATTTCAAGCAGAGAAAATGACCTGAAGGTGCAAAAAAAAAAAAAAAAAAGATGATAAACCTGGAAAATTGCCTATGATTGACTAGGACTGCAGCTTTGGGTTCAGATAATAAAGTACCAGAAAATTAGGCTGGAGAAATAATCATGGACCAAATTAAATGGGTTCCCTTAAACTGGTATGGAATTTGGATTTTGTTCTAAAGATAAAAGGAAGATCGATCAATCAATCACTCATTATTTTCTTGTTGGATGTCCATTTGGCACATAGTATTGTACATGGCACAATTTAATAGGATGTCATTTTCTGAAACAGGCTCAGAACCAGATTTATAGCTAGGAGCTACATGCAAGGATCTATGTGTTGAATGCTAGGGCTGTTGGAATGTCCCGGATCAAGATTCACCTTTCAACACACTAGCTAATGCCTCAGATTCTTCATTAAGAAATTGAGACCACTGTCCCCTAATACAAAGTAAATATGGCAGGGAAAGACACCCTGTTAAGCCTTAGTAATTATTCTGACCTAATATGAATAATGTTCATAAAATCTTTCTCAAAGAGCAAGTTCTTAGGAGGAAGATATGAGAGGACCATGAAGGATGGTCCAAGGCTCAGATGGAGAAGCACAAACTTGACTTTCTTTACAATATACTTGGCCAGCCTTGCATGCATTCTCCTTTGAGTGCTTCAATCAGAATTATGGCTAAAGAAAATCTTTCGGGGTATCTTTAAATCCTAAACACCTAATTTAATCCTCAGATGATCTTGTATAGATCAATCAGTTCAGTTCAGTTCAGTCCCTCAGTCGTGTCTGACTCTTTGCGACCCCATGAATCGCAGCACGCCAGGCCTCCCTGTCCATCACCAACTCCCGGAATTCACTCAGACTCATGTCCTTCAAGTCAATGATGCCATCCACCCAACTCATCCTCTGTCGTCCCCTTCTCCTCCTGCCCCCAATCCCTCCCAGCATCAGAGTCTTTTCCAATGAGTCAACTCTTCACATGAGGTGGCCAAAGTACTGGAGTTTCAGCTTTAGCATCATTCCTTCCAAAGAAATCCCAGGGCTGATGTCCTTCAGAATGGACTGGTTGGATCTCCTTGCAGTCCAAGGGACTCTCAAGAGTCTTCTCCAACACCACAGTTCAAAAGCTAGAACCAATCAAAAAGTAAAACATTTTGCAGTTTATGTGATTAAATGGTTTTGAATCTCAACATGTAGCATTTGCAGTAAGAAGAAAATGAATTCTTAATTACTCAATGGGCTATCACATCCTCCATATTATAACTTTATTCTAGATATTTTGATTGATGTCTTCCATCTCTTACTGGTTTGAATTGTTGTATTTTTCTCTTCCCAAGGCATGTTCACTTTTCAGGTCTATTTTCTAACTGTGAGCCGAAATACTCGCAATTTCCTTTTGATTATGAAAATGGAAAAAAAATCACCTCAATAAATGAGAAATTTTCCATCCTCTTAAATAGAGTCCCAGGGATAATAAACCCCATGGGATCTAGAGGAAAGAAAAAGAACAGAGGTCTTTTGAAAATAATAAAATGACTATTTAAAATAATCTTGGAAATAAAGCTCCCTAATGATGAAATTTGGTGTTATTATTTCTAATATGATGTTTAAACTTCATATGTCTTCTCTGTCTTCCTAAGAGTTGTAATCTTGCATTTTGCACAAGCTGACTCTGATGACATCGGTTTGAGAGGAACAAGACCAGATTTTCCAGCCTTTTTTCTGCAGCTTCCTAGGGAGCACCTGGTTCATGGGCTACTCTGCAGATTTTAGAACAATGGCCACATGCCATCATGGCTTAGGAACTTTGCCTTTGAAAAGTTCCTTCTTCCTCTTGCCTGTTCATCATCAAAGGATGATCCCTGCTCATCCTTTGATCCTTATTTCAAGTCACCTCTTTCTTAACTCCATTGACAGAATCAGTGACTTTCTTGTCTATGCTTTTATTTAAAATTGTGCTTATTTTTGCTACCCTGTTTTTACCTTCTTGCATTGTGATTGTGGCTTCAATTAAGGCTTCTACAGATTGTGCCACAGTTTAAAAAAAATATTTGTTTACAATTGATCTTTTTTATCGAAGTATAATTATCATTGATTTGCAATATTCTTTTAGTTTCAGGTGTACAACATAGTGATTCAATATTTATATAGATTGTATTCTATTTAAAGTTACACTTTGCTATGTACCTGAAACTAACACAACATTGTTGATCAACTATATTCGTATATAAAATAAAATAACTTTTTAATAAAAAAATAAAATAAAGTTATTACAAAATGATGGCTAAATTTCTCTGTGTTGTATAATGTATTTTTGCTGCTTATTTACTTTATACATAATGGTTTGTCATTGGTGATCCTTGAATTCCATTTCTTCTTCCTGGGTTCCAGTTTTCTTTTTTTGATATACATTCTTTAGTAATTCTTTCAAGTACAAGTCTGTAATGATCTTTCTCACAGTCTTTTTATGAAAATGTGTTTTACTCTCCCACTTGAGAAATGTTTTGGCTAGGTTAGAGATTATCTCTGTTTAGTATTCCTAACACCATAAGGAATAAAGACTTTGTACCCATGGTTGGTGCAGCCTGGGGGTTTTTATTTGTCATGGATGACACTTCCTACCCTTGTTGTTGTTGTTCAGTCACCCAGTCATGTCTGACTCTTTGCGACCCCATGGACTGCCGCACGCCAGGCCCTCTGGCACAGTCTACCCTTCCCTACCACATTCCAGAGCCAGGGGCAAAGGTAAGCTGGCCTTTTGCCTCTCTGACTGGCTCACCACCCCCCTTCCCAGCAAGGGGCATCTGGATGATACTAAAGTTGCCTGTCCAAAGTAGAGTGTTGGGACCGGGTGGGAGGTGGGAGGGAGGTCCAAGAAGGAGGGAACGTATGTGTACCTATGGCTGATTCACAAGGATGTATGGCAGAAAGCAACACAATATTGTAAAGCAATTATCCTCCAATTAAAAATAAATAAATTTTTTTAAATGAAGTTGCCTGTCCACCACGAGTTATAAATGTGGCAATATTCTAGGCAGTTATGAAGTGAATGTCACTCAGTCGTGTCCAACTCTTTGCAATCCCATGGACTATACAGTCCATGGAATTCTCTAAATCAGAATACTGGAGTAGGCAGCCTTTCCCTTCTCCAGGGGATCTTCCCAACCCAGGGATCAAACCCAGGTCTCCCGCATTGCAGATGGATTCTTTACCAGCTGAGCTATCAGGAAAGCAGCTAGGCAGTTATGGTCTAGGATGAAACGATGATTGTGCATTTTTATGTCATTCCTAACTAGGACCCATGCCTTCTATAACATACATTGAGCATAATGAAAAAGACTGCATCTGTTTGTCTTAAAGAATAAATATTCCAGGGAGATTTTGTTTCATACCAATTTCTCTTTATATGCTCACCCTCTATTTCAAAAAGTTGTATTGGATGGCACTTAAAGAGGAATTGCAGCTGGTTAAATTTAGGGTATTGAACAAATTCCAATCCAAGAATATTCCCTGGCGCCGGGCCTATGGCATTTTTATTTGGTTCTAAATTGGATAAATTTTAATTCATTTTTAAGTTCTTTGCTTTCTCTACTTTTTTCCTCTGAGACAGGCAACTAACCGTTGATATTTATTCTGCATTTAATACTACAGCTCAATTATGATATTTTGTATACATGCTATCAAATTCCTCGAAGTTTTACTTATTATTATACAAATCCAGCTATACTTGAAAACATATCAATCACTTCTATTAAGTCTTGATAAAGCTGTGTGCTAAGAATAATATAAAAAAATAATTTTACTATTTTTTTTCCATAAGTTAATGTGGCTTTATATTTCATTTTATAAGTTAGTAAATTTTGAAGCTCTGAATCTTATTTTCCTTCTTATTCTCCAATACATTTTTTTGTTCAATTTCCTTATCAGTTTTTATATTCTTTTTTTGGCCTCTAATTTATACTTCCTGGGAGACAATGTTAATTTTTAAAAAATAAATAAATAAAAGGAAGAGAAAGAGGGAGGGAGGGAGGAGGGGAAGGGCCTATGATATTTTGCTAAGATTGTTGGGAACAGTTTAGGAATCAGCTGCATAGGGATACTATTTGAAGTCTGCACAAGGCTAGATTTGTGAAGCAAGAAGACAGATAAGGCCAAGGGTACAACCCTGAACAACATTTAGAGAAGAGAAGCAACCACAGAAATGATTGGAGCTCTCTATTTCATTTGTACATGTGACTCAGTTTCCACAGTTCCTCAAGGGAGGAAATGAATCTTGGACCTATCCTATAGGTCTCACTCCACCCCCCACAGTGAGAGCGCCTGGTGAATGCTCTGTTCACTGATAGCTGCTGCTTACTCTTCTGTGAGCCAAGAATCTGGTGTAAACAAGGCAAGCAAAGTCCCTGTCATTTATGTTATGGTGGTATATGTGGGAGGCATAGAAACAGGAAACAAGATTGTAACCACATCAATACCTCCTCAGTATCTGTAGCAATAAATGCTACAGAAACAGTTAACCAAATAATGGGCTGGGGAGGAGCTCCAGTGTGGGGCTAGGGAGGGGGTGGGTAGTGCTTTATCAAGGATGACCAGGGAGGAAGTGACCTTGGAGCTGAAATGTACATGCTGAGGAGGAGCCACCATATAAGTTGCAGGGAAAGAGCATGGTAGAGAGAAAATGAGTGCCAGGGGCCTGAAGCAAGAGCAAACTCAGAGTGGTTGAGGGGAAGGAAAGGAGCCTAATGCACAATGATAGGAAGTCGTGGAGGTGAGCCAGAGCCTAAGTTCCCCTTGGCCTTGAGAGGTGGTTGGATTTTATTCTATTTGCAGTAGCCCCGTAGGCTGATCCACTTGATCCTATTTATTTGTCCCTGCTCTGCTGCAGCTCCTGCCAACATGACCCAGCTGCATGGTCCTGTTTGACTGTGTGTGAGGAGATGGAACACAGGTGAAAAGAAGGCAGCACTTTACTATCACAGCTTGTCTTTCACCTTCTAGATTAAATATACGTACTGTGATCCATTCTCCTCCCCCATCTAGAGAGATCTTGTGCCAAGAACCCAGCCTACCCAGGGAAAGAAACTAAGCTAATCTTTGGCAAAATCAGAGTGAAGTGAGCATGCATGAAATTGCATGAATAAAATAAGTATACAATAAGGGTAAGACTGGAGAAGACTCTTGAGGATCCCTTGGACTGCACGGAGATCAAGCCAGTCAATCCTAAAGAGAATCAACCCTGAATATTCATTGGAAGGACTGATGCTAAAGCTGAAGCTCCAATGCTTTAGCCACTTCATGCAAAGACCCACCTCATTGGAAAAGCCTCTGATGCTGGGAAAGATTGAAGACAAAAGGAGAAGGGGGTAGCAGAGGATGAGTTGGTTAGGTAGCATCACCAACTCAATGGACATGAATTTGAGCAAACTCATGGGGATAGTGGAGAACTTAGGAGCCTGGCATGCTGCAGTCCATGCAGTTGAAAAGAGTCAGACATGACTTAGCAACAGAACAACAACAACTATAAGGAGTTTTCTGTCCTAAACATATGTGTAGTGTTAATTAGAAGAGAAGAAATGAAGAAGATGAATATAAATATTTGAAGGCATCTATATTCCTAGATGCCCAGAAGTTAAGGGTACAGTCCTCCACAGACTGACACCAGCCACAAGTTTGGGGGTCCCCAGGGTCATCCTTGATTCTGACCAACTGGCTACAAATTCAAGCTTTCACACTACCCCTTCAAAAATTCACCAGAAAGACCCACAGAACTCACTGGAAGCACTGTTCTTATGATAATAGTTTTACGATAACAGAAGGATACAAATTAGAAGAGACACATAGGGCCGAAGTCTGGCAGGATTCCAACCATGAAACTTCTGTTATCCTCAGGGATGCATTAGCCAGTTAGCATATTGATGTGTGACAATATGTAGAGAATTACCAATCCGGGAAGCTCACCCAAGCTTCAGTGTTCAAAGTTATTTGGAGTTTTGGAAGTAAGTATGATTGATTGAATTACTGGCTGGGAGGTTGCAGTTAATTTCCAGCCCCCAGTCCTCTCCAGGGATGAATCAATATCATGTGGCTCAAAGCTTCTACCCTCGCAGGATGGTCCTTAGAGATCGTCCTTCTGCTGTGACCTGTCCTGAGTCACCTCATTAGCACAAACTCTCAGGTATGGCCTGAGGGGCCCATCATGACAACAGGGAAGACATTCCAATCACACTGGAAATTCTAGGGGCTTAGAGGCTCCCTCCCAAGAACTAGACACAAGGTCCACTCAAACTTTTTATTATACAGTAGAACTCCTCAAGTTAGATTTGCAATCAGTTTCCCATTCTCTATACCAGTCCTGAGTACAATTCAGTACAGTTGCTTGAGTAAGGAAGAAACAGTACCCATTGCTTGAAATTTTAGCGGAATAGAACCATGGAATTTAAGGCGTCATTATAAAGATATTATAGATTCACGTTGCCCATCTCTCGGCTTCACACTTTTTTTTCCCACACAGCATTTCTATGTGCTTCCTTCCTAGCTGTCAAGGACCATGATTCTATTCTGTCCTCTTCTGAGTGCAAGTTGGATATTTGCTTATGCCTAGCAAATGTTACATTGTGCAAATGACATAAATATTATGAAAAACAGTGAGATAAAGGCAACCCTAGATTATCCTTTTGTCCAGTTGAAAGTGGTCATAAATAGAACCTCTGTGTCCTTAACATTTAGAATTGGAGTCTAAAGTCAACTTTTTGAAATTTGCTTTGTGTACTAGCAAAAAGCACCAAAAAAAAAAAAAAAAAAAAATACAACAATGACAACAAAACCTGGGTGACTCAATGGAAAGATGATGTAAAGAACTTCATGTCTTATTGCATAATGGATTGGGAGATGTGTACCCTTATGTACCAGTGTTCCAGATGACCTTGAGCAGTGCAAAGAAACTCCCTCGCCCATTTCCCAACTTGTGTGACAGCTGTGGGGTGTAGCTTCTAAATGACTACACCACTCTCTAAAGTCACTGCAATATATCTTTCTCTGATTGCTTGGCCTGCCCTGACCTGAAGAATTCTGTGGAAAATGATGGCCACATGACAGCTGAGTTCTAGATGGAAAGTCACAAAATTGAATCACCCAAATGTTTCCAAGCATTGTGTAGACTAACTGTCCAGAAAACTGAATTTTCTCCTACCTAAATGTTATTATCTTGGTACTTCAGTGTAATGCCCGTCCACATCATTCCAGGCTATTCCAAGTAAAGGTTTATTTGATCACAATTCCAGGGAAATGTGACATCATCTTAAAGGGTTAGTGGGGTGTTTTGTTGGTGGTGGTTTTGGTTGCTGTTGTTGTTTTGCTGTGTCAGTGGGTCTTAGTTGTGTCAGGCAGGATCTTTCGCTGTGTCACGTAAACTCTGTGTGTGGCACACAGGCTTCAGAGGGTGCAGGTTCAGTAGCTGCGGTGCTTGGGCAGTTGCTCCATGACATGTGGGATCCTAGTTCCCCAACTAGGGTTCAAACCTGCATCCTCTGAATTGCAAGGCAGATTCTTAACCACTGAATGACCAGGGAAGTCCCTAGTGGGGTGTTTTAGATGGGGACCTGGGGTTTGTTTAAATCAGGTGTGATAGGACACATAGACATGAACATGATTGTCATGAAGGAAGAAGCTTTTTATACTTACAGATCCCAAGAAACAGGAGGCATGCATACCACGCAGGGCCACATGGGGAAGCACCAGTCAGTTAGGTGTCAAAGGGAGTGGAGGAAATAAAGGCAAGAATCTTTATTGTCATTTCCACTGGAAGGACTGAATGAGGCCGGGTTCACAGGCTTAGACTGGATAGTTTGATTATTTTCAGCAGGTACTTGGGTGTGGGGGCTGCCCTTGGTTGTTCAGCATCTGGCCCTGGGAGGATTAGAGCAGAATAGTGACCCAGAGTGTAAATCTGAGAAATGGAGGTGTAGGGGAATGCTCTCTGGATTGGTTAGTTTGCACATGAAAGGTACACTCCTCTGAGATTTGTTTGCTATCTCTAAGAATGTGCTAGCCCTGGGAGGGGCACTCTTCCAGGGTCAGCAGAGCCTTAATGTCAACACATCAAATACAGAAAGTAGAAAATGTGGTTATTACATAGGGTTAGCAAGACGTGTCTTAGTCATAGGCCCTTTACCATCAGGATCATTTTTAAAATTCTTTTGTTTAGCTTTGATATAAGTCATGTAATTATATAAAGTCCTAGAACTAACCCAAATATTTAAATATCTTTAAGGAGGAAAAAACTGATCTTACTCTATTTTTCAAGCTTTAACATTTATCAGTTCAGGTCAGTTAACATTTATACAAATCACCTATTGGATTGCTGGATAAAATACAGGATATCAACTTAAATTTTAATTTCAGATAAACAATAAATAATTTTTTACGTGTGACCCCTTATAATATTTGAGACATACTTGTCCTAAAAAAAAAAAAAAATCATTGTTTACCTGAAATTCTAGTTTACCTGAGCATTTGGTCTTTTTATTTGCTAAATTTGGCAATTCTGGTCACCTGGAAAATCTTGTTAAAATGCAGATTCTGATTAAGTAGGGAGGGGCCTGAAGCTCTGCATATCTAACCAGCCCACAACGTTTGCTAATATTGCTCTCCCTTGAACTATTTTTTGATAGCAAAACTCTGAGACCTTTTGAGTACACTCAGTGTCCCATAATAGAAAGTGGCAACCAATATTATTGACCAAAGACATAGAATTAGTCACCTTAAATTCTGCAGTGTAAATGGATTGATTCTCTAAAGAGCATTAGTTGATTATTTACATATCTGCCTTCCTGTTTTGCAAAAGAATCAAATTTATTTCCTGGATTAGAGATTACTTAGGTTCTGATTCATAAATCCTTAGAATTTGCAAATCCAAAGACTTAAGAACCACAATTAAAACAAAAAAATCCACACAATTTTGGAAGAATATAAAGATTATTCCTAAAAGCAAAGGAAATGATCAGAATGATTGTCAGCCTACTAGAATGTTCTCATGCTCAGTACTAAGCACAAACCTAGATGATACACTCTGTATTTTAGAAAACAGTTGAAATTATATACTGAGACATTCAACCAAAGCAACTGCAGTTTTTCTTCTGTTTAGGAACAATTTGGTACATCCATCTTCAAAGCTGTTATTTACATATCAGCAGCTTTGTTCAGATCCCCTGTTCTTCGGTCAAGTGTGAAATTACAATGAAAAGTTGAGGACAGGGTGGGACTCACAGATAGTAAGATCAAAAAAAGGCAACGAAGGAGTAAACAAGAACATGAGAACTACAATACTGATTAAAAGTGCACATCAATTTTCTCAACTTAAAATGAATGTGTATGGCCTTATTTTTTTAACATTCTAGACATTTATTTCCTCGTGTGTTTAAGTCTCATCAAGTCTTATAAAATGTTAAATGGTGGGGTTTTTTGAATTAAGAAAAATTCTGAAGTAAGTGTGGCCACTAAGTTGATTCTATGTACCTCAGCATTATTCTATCAAAGAAGCTTCAACAGATGCTTACAACTATTCTTTGTGCTGGATAATTGTGTACCATATCCACTAGAAGACCAGACTATTATTGATTAGGGTTATAATATTTTATTATGGCATGGTGAACTTCAAGCTGTTTTTTGTTTCAAAGACCTGCAGACCTTTGAGGAGACTCATCTTGGGGGGAGAGTGAATAGGCTGAAATAAATAAGTAAACAAGAAACAAATAAATATATATTTTTTCCAATCCTACCAGATAATACAGCATACCAAATTTAACTTTGGTTTATTTTACAAATTGGGAGAAAAAAACATAAAACACAGTATTTTATTATAATGGCTTATTCTGACACATGCTGTGCAGTGTGTGCTGTGCTTAGTCGCTCAGGCATGTCCGACTCTTTGCGACCCCATGGACTGTAGCCTGCCAGGCTTCTCTGTTTATGGGGACTCTCCAAGCAAGAATACTGGAGTGAGTTGCCATGCCCTCCTCCAGGGGATCTTCCCAACCCAGGGATCGAAGCCAGGTCTCCCGAGTTGCAGGAGGATTCTTTACTGTCTGAGTCACCAGGGAGGCCCAAGAATACTGGAGTGGGTAGCCTATCCCATCTCCGGGGGATCTTACTGACCCAGGAATTGAACCGTGGTCTCCTGCATTCCAGGCAGATTCTTTACCAGCTGAGCTACCAGGGAAGCCCATTCTGATACATATGTTATATTAATACTTAGTACTCTTGCACCTACAATAATCCAGGACCCTTTCCAGATCCACTCAAAGATTCTAGTCTGATCTGTGATTTTCTCTGGAATTTTGTGGTATAAGTTATTTTTAGTTGGTGAATAAGTGTGTTTTATAGTAAGAAATAGGTCACTGTATTTTTATGGACTCTCTCTATATATATAGTATCATCCCCCAGCCCAGGAAATGAGTCAGCAACTGTTTTTAAGTATAAATACTTAGAATCCAACCCGTTTTTTGTTGCCTAGAACTATTCAGACAGGAAGGTAACATTTTAGACCCCCAAACCATAATATCAGTCAGTTCAGTTCAGTCGCATCCAACTCTTTGCTACCCGATGGACTGCAGCAGGCCAGGCCTCCCTGTTCATCGCCAGTTCCTGGAGTTTACTCAAACTCATGTCCATTGAGTCGGTAATGCCATCCAACCATCTCATCCCCTTCTCCTCCCGCCTTCAATCTTTCCCAGCATCAGGGTCTTTTCCAATGAGTTGGTTCTTCACATCAGGTGGCCAAAGTATTGGAGTTTCAGCTGCAACTTCAGTCCTTCCAATGAATATTCAGGACTGATTTCCTTTAGGATGGACTGGTTGGGTCTCCTTGCAGTCCAAGGGACTCTCAGGAGTCTTCTCCAACACCATAGTTCAAAAACATCAATTCTTCAGTGCTCAGCTTTCTTTATAGTCCAACTCTCACATTCATACATGACTACTGGAAAAACCATAGCCTTGACTAGACAGACCTTTGTTGGCAAAACCATAATATAGCTTAAAAGATTTTTCTAATATGTATGTTTGACACACTCAAAAAGGCATATGTACTTGGCATATGTACTTTTATATGTACTTATAAAAGCATAATATAAGTAAATAATAAAGACCCCTGAACACATCACCCACTTCCCCTGGAAGCTAGGCTCACCCCAGTCATACAGCTCATTTATCTTCTGGGGGAGGAAATGAACCACCCTGTGCTAAGCGCTCTATAATATACATTATCTTATTTATTAATAATCTCCCCAACATCCCTATACATAAATGCTAACATTTCCTTACCATGTTATCAATGAATCAACTAAAAGATTAGGAATCTTGTCAAGAATTTCAAGCCTACTACCTAGGTATGGGCTACACACGGTGACTTCCTCTCAAAGCTTGCAGTATAGAAAAGAAGGGAAAGGAGCCGTTGTGCAGTAGAGAAACCTGACAAACATACCCCACCAGGTGATCTAGGTCAACATCAACGTGATAAGTCAGGTCGCTAATAGGCACCCTTGATACCATGCAGTGAGAAGAGCATTTTTCTTCTGTGCTCTTCCTCCCACAAAACCATAGCCTCAGCCTAATTATAAGAAAAGCATGCAACAATCCCCGATGGAGAGGTGTTCTCCAAAACGCCTGAGCAGCGCTCTTTAGAACTATCAAGGTCATCAAAAGCAAGGAAAGTCTGAGAAATTGTCACAGCCAAGAGGAAGCTAAAGGTATGATGACAAATGTGATCCTGGAACAGGAAAAGGACATTAGATAAAAATTAAGACGGATTCATTTTGATGTTTGGCAAAACTAATACAATTTTGTAAAGTATAAAAATAAAATTTAAAAAAAAATTAAGGAAACCTGAATAAACTGGACTCTAGTTGATAATAATGTATCAACATTGCTTCATTTATTGTAGCAAATGTCGCACGCTAGTAGAAGATGTGAACAATAAGAGAAATTGCGTTTAAGATGTTTGGGAACTCTACTGTCACTGTAATTTTTCTGTTTATCTAAATGTTCTAAAAAGTAAAGTTTTTTTTTTTTATTACATTAAAAGGCAAACAGAAAAGGCCAAAAAAAATTGAGTAGACACTTCACCAAAGAGGGAATATGAATAGCAGATAAGCACGTGAATAGATGCCTCATGCGTTTGTTCATTAGGGAAAATACACATTAAAAACCACAATTAGATACTACTGGACACCTGCTAGAATGGCTGAAATGAACAATCCTGACAATACCAAGTGCTGACGAAGAGGCAGAACAATTAGAATGCTCATAAACTGCTGGTGGAAGTTAGAAATGGTTTTGCCTGCCTGGAAAGCGATTTGGAAGTTATGTTACTGCATAATTCTATTTATATGACATTCAGTAAAATACAGAACCGCAGTGATGGAGATCAGATCAGTTTTACCAGATTAGGGGATGGTGTGTCTACAAAATGATAGTATTGAGGGATGGTGGAGGTGTTCTGTATCTGGATTGTGGCGGTAGTTACATGAATACAGTCATGCCTTGGTATCCATGGGGGACTGGTTCTAGGACCCTCTCAGATACCCAAATCTGAAGATGCTCAAGTCCCTTAAATAAGTGTGGTATTTGTACATAACCTTCACTCACCCTCCCATTTACTTTAAATCATCTCTAGATTACTTATAATACCTAATACAATGTAAATTCCATGTAAATATTTGTAAATACAATGAAAACGTTATGTAAAGCATTGCCAACATGAAGCAAATTTAAGTTTCACCTTTTGGAGCTTTCTGGAATTTTTTTCCCCAAATATTTTTGACCCAGAGCAGGTTGAATCCACAGAGGCAGAACTTGAGGATACAGAGGACCGACTACATACACGTGTGAAAACTCATCAAACTGGGCCACAAAACAAATCTCATTTTCCTGTTCTGAATTTAAAACAAAGAAAGAAACACTCTAGAGAACCAACCCATCAATACGAAAGAATGGGCTTTTATAGAGAGTGGTGCTGCAGGAAAGCCTGAGCCCCCATTTTGCTCTAGAAGGAGCAAAGGGCAAAGTCTTATTTGTGGTCCTGAAGCAAGGACATCTTTCTTGCAGAAGAGGCTGAGACCTCTCAATGGATGTCAGTTGCATCATGGAGGAGTCTTCTTTCGTGGTCAGAGAAATCCTTAAAGAATATTTCTCAGCATTCAAATATAAGCTAAAAAGTATCTGACTTTATACTAGCATGGTTTACACAGGGTAATTACTCAGATAATGAGTCTCTAAAAATATAGCCATTTATTGGTGGTTTGCTACTTTTTTGAAAGTTTTTTATCCATTGAGCTGAGCCTCTATGAAAAAGACTCCCTGATGTTTTTTTACAGGTGTCTGCACTGAATTTTGAATCCAGTCTCACCTGCACATGGTGGTATAATGGTTTACTCAGTTCAGTGTTGGTGTGAAACATGTATGACTGCCTGCTGATTCAAGGGCAGGTATTGTGTAAAATAAACAAAGAGCAACTGCCCTGCTGGTCTAGTGGTTGGGACCCCGAGCTTCCACTGCAGGGGCCAGGGGTTCAATCCGTGGTTGGGTAACTGGGATCCCACATGTCATACAGGGTGGTCAAAAAAATCAATTTTTAAAAATAAAGAGAGGAATGAACAGATGACTATTGTCACTGTTCTTTGAGAAAACAACTTTGCATATAAGCTTATCCATATTGTTTGAACTATCCAAGCAAATATTAGTATCTAGACTAATTACAGACTGGTCTGGATAAAGAATTAACATCTTAAATGTCTGTTTTGGTTATCTATTTTATATTAAAAATAATAATGAAATAAAATGTCTATTTGGGTATTTCCTTGGTGAACTGTGGTTATCTCTTGGGAGTTTTTGTTATTATGGCTTAGAAGGCACATAGTCACAGGGTCTCAATGAAGCAAAAGAAGGAACGGTAACCTCAGGGTGACCAGGCCAGGGTCCCCAGCGCCAGTGCTGGTGTCAGGGTGGCCTTTCTGTCTCCTCCTGCGAGATTATAGTCCCATGGAGGACAGGAGACACTTTCTCCTGGGAGAAAATATCTGCAGATCATCAAACCTGGCAAAGGACTCATATTCGGAATACACAAAGAAATCTTAAAATGCAACAGCAAATGAAAATACTCAATTTAAAAACAGGTGGACTGGAGAGAAGGCTTTCCAGGTGGCAAAGAGGTAAGAACCCTGCCAGCCAGTGCAGGAGAGGCAAGAGAAACGGGTTTGATCCCTAGGTCAGGAAGATCCCATGGAGTAGGAAATGACAACCCTCTCCAGTATTGCATGGGAAATCCCATGGACATAGGAGCCTAGTGGGCTACAGTGCACTGGGTCTCAAAGAGTCAAACACAACTGAGTGACTGAGCACACACACACAGACTGGAGAGAGCTTGGGTCCTCAGGCCTACCATCATAACTACAGTTAAGAGAGGTTGGTTGGTCATTGATTAAACCATCTGTTAAATGCTTTATAACCCAGAGAGGGATCATGTCTCATTCATCAAGTAGAACAGCTGCAAGAAGTCCCCAGATTGAACACAAAGCCTGTATTTAAAAGGCCATAGTCACTGATTACGTAGCAGGGAGATGCCCACAGAGTCCTTGCTGCTAATTTCTGAAGCGAGCTCTGTGCCATCAAGAGCCTGAAAAGTCACCATGCCGGGGAGGGAGCTGGCTGGGGAGAAGCTGGACAGCTCTTGGAGGCCAGGTGGGATTGGGCTTGACTCCAAGGCCTGCCCTGAGTAGCTGTCTACCTTGGCAAAGTTAATGCTTCTGAACCTCAGCTTCTGGATCCTAAAGTGGAGAAAACTTTACCTATGGTATGGAGTTAATGTGACAATTAAAAGTGATCATATATGTGAGAGCTAGTGCCATTTTGCCAAGCATTAGATGGTAGCAAGAATCATTTATAAAGCAGTAGCCTTGTCTCTCATTGGGAAAGACCCTGATGCTGGGAAAGATTGAAGGCAGGATGAGAAGGGGGCGACAGAGGATGAGATGATTGAATGTCATCACTGACTCAATGCATGTGAGTTTGAACAATCTCTGGGAGATAGTGAACGACAGGGAGACATGGCATGCTGCAGTCCAAGGAGTCACAGAGTCAGACAGGACTTAGCTACTGAACAACAACAACAGCCTTGTCTGCAAGGAGAGTGAGTAAGCCTTTGGACCTGCTTCTATAGATTTTGACCCCAAAAGTTCTGAAGAGACCACATGCAGCGGTAGGAAGGGAACTGAGTCTGCAGAGAATAGCCAGTGGAGGAAAGAAGTCAGGAGAGGTTCAGATCACCAAGCAGTACACCCCGATCCAGAAGGTTTCTGGGCTAGAATTTATCTCAGAGAACCTGCTTCTCTGATGCTGGAGTCATTACCTGCTCTATTAGTTTCCTAGGGCAGCCGAAACAAAATACCATAAACTATGTGACCTAAAGGGGCTTCCCTGCTGGCTCTGTAGTAAAGAATCTGCCTGCAATGAAGGAGTCACAGGAGATGCAGGTTCGATCCCTGGATGGGGAAGATCCCCTGCAGAAGGACATGGCAACTCACTCAGTATTCTTGTCTGGAGAATCCCATGGACAGAGGAGCCTGGTTAACTACAGTCCAGAGAGGGTTGCAAAGAGTTGGACATGACTGAAGCAATTTAGCATTCATGTACTCTTGTGACCTAAAACAACGGAAGTGTATTTTTTTCACAGTTTTGGAAGCTAGCAGATCAAAACTAAGGTGTCAGCAGGACCATGCTCCCTCTGAAAGCTGTAGAAGAATCCTCCCTTGCTTCCTCTCACTTCTGATGGTTTGCTGGCAATCTTTGGCATTCCTTGGCCTATAGAGGTGTCACTGCAAGTCTCCATCCTCACATGGCCTTCTCTGTGTATGTCTTCAGAGACCTTTCCCTCTGTGTGGGTCTGACTCAGTGTCCAAAGTTCCTCTTTTTGTAAGGATACCAGTCACATTGGATTACCACCCCCTCTAATGACCTTGTTTCAACTTGGTGACCACCTTAAAGAGCCTATTTCCAAACAAGGTAACATTCCAAGACAACAGGTGCTAGGATCTCAACAAATACTTTTTTAGGGAGCATGATTCAATCTAAAATACCTGGTTATGTGAGTTAGAGGTCTTTGTTGTCATTTTGTACGGGAGATGGATGCTTGTTTTATAAAGCAAATGTTCTGGCTTTCTTGAGCCATGAGAAAGTTTCCATTCTCCCCCTCACTTCCCACTGTTGCTGCCTTCTCAGTTAAAAGGCAAATGGTTCATCTACCAAGCCTAGTGCTTTACTTACCACAACATCTCCATGTCTGCAGTACGAGAGTTGGGGAGGAATATGGAATGGGCGGCATCTCCATCCTGCAGAGACCAGCTGAGGAAACCTGTCCAGAAGTCCGGATTGCCAGAAAATTCTGGATCTTCTCACAGTGGACCCTGCTCAGAAGTGGGCAGAGTAAAGCTTTTGTGCTAAGAAAAGGCCCAGCCCTTTGTGGGCCAGAGGTGTTCCCTAGGCTGTGCAGTCAGGGTCAGGTGCTGAAGCAGGTAGCAGCCTTGAAGGAAGTAAGTGTCTTTGACCCTGCACAGGCTGGTCAGTTGGCAAGGTCAGTGGCTCCCCCTCACTTCCTGCTGTTGTTGCCTTCTCCCTTTCTGGACCCTTCTGTCCCAGCCCCAGTTACCCTCCACCCTGAGTATTACCTGTGTGACATCCTACACCAGTATTCTACATGCATATAAGCTGGGGGTTTATATCACAGAGCCAATATGCGCGGATGGTCCACAGTTATGTGAACAGTGGTCAACAGCCATAGCTCACAACCTAGACTTCAAAATTCAACAAGATTTGAATCACTTGGGGAGTTTTTAAAATATCAATACCTATACTTTCCCCAAACTAATTACAGTAGAAGCTTGGGGATAAGATCCCAGCATCAGTATTTTTCAAAGTTTCTTTGATTTGAAATGTTTGATTCCAATATTTGGCCAAAGTTAAAACCCACTGATTTAATGGGAAGCAGAGTACAGGAAGCTGTGACATTCTAGCAATGACCTCTGACCCTTCTGTAGCTAAGTTAAAGGGTACTGCAGTAGGTCAGGTAAGAGAGGATCCGAGCAGTCAGGGACCGAGAGGTGAGGCAGTCTCAAGCAGCCGTGAAAGGTGAAATCAATGGAGCCTGAGGAAATTGATAGGGAGTTAAAATAGGAAGGAACCTAGATAAGGTCCAGGTTCTAGGTAAAATAGATAGCTAGTGAGAAGCTGCCATATAACACAGGAACCTCAACTCGGTGCTCTGTGACAACCTAGAGGGATGGAGGAAGTGGAAGGAGGCTCAGGAGGGAGGGGATATATGTATACTTACAGCTGATTCACATTGATGCACAGCAGAAACCAACACAACATTGTCAAGCAGTTATCCTACAATTAATAAATTTTAAAAGTAAATAAAAATAAAGTTTAAAAAAATCAGTATGAAGAAGGCAAAAAGAGGCAAAAATCCGATTTTGGTTTTGGATGTGTTTAAATGTCAGGTGCTTTTAGAACTATCCAGGTGGCAGTGTCAGATGCTCAGGAGAGAGGTGGACTAGAGATAACGTTTGGGAATCATTGGCATGAAATGATACCTAAAGTCTTGAGGGTCAAGGAGATTGTCTTGAGAGAGCAGGTGGCATGGGGAGAGCAGGGCTCTGGCAAGCACAGGTCGGGCAGAGGAGAAGGGGCCAGCAAAGCAGACAGGAATCGCAAGAGTGGAAGGAGAAAGTGTCACAAAACACAAAGGAGCAGACACTTCCAGGAAGAGAATTAATGAGCAGGTCAGATGATAATGCCAGATCAAGTCTCGTGTTTATTGACTTTGGCCACATGGAGAACAAGGATGACTTAGGTCAGACTGTTTTAGCAGAACAGTTGGTAGTAGAAGCCTAACCACAGTGAGGTTGAAGATGGAAGTAAGGACACAAGTATAGATGCTTTTCTGAAAAATTGCCTGTGAATGTGGAGAAAGATGCTCAGTGGTGGCTGGAGAAGAATGCCTGGAAGGAACCGTGTGTGTATGTGTGTGTGACCTGCGTGTATGCATGCTAAACGGCTCAGTAGTATCCGACTCTTTGCAACTCCACAGATTGTATCCTGTCAGACTCCTCTTTCCATGGGATTTTCCAGGCAAGAATACTGGAGTGGGTTGCCATCCCCTTCTCCAGAGGATCTTCCTAACCCAGGGATCGATCCTGCATCTTTTACATCTCCTGCATGGGAGGTGGGTTCTTTACCACTAGTGCCAGCTGGGAAGCCCATGTTTATAAGCTACAAGGAAGGAATCAGTACCAAGGAAGAGATTGAAACTCCAAGAAGGAAATGCATAATCGAGGATCCTGGCTGGTAGAGACGGAATGGTACCTAGAGATGGTAGAACTTCAAGCCAGAGGGACACCTTTGTTTTGTTTAATTTTTTTGTGAGCCTAGAGAAACAAGGACAATTTCTCTAAGGAAGGAAGGGTATGGAATAAAAATATTTTCCTTTGACCTTTTCCTTGTAGGAGGCAGGGTTGGTGCAGTGGGAGTTAATGCTGATGTTGGGTCACTGACAGCAGAGGACAAATGAGCCTGCAGGGAACAGAAATGAGCCTGCAGGGAACAGAAGGAGCCACGGAGTGAGTGTGAGCTGCACCCCAAGGAGGGTAAAGCTTCAAAGTCAAGGAGACTGAGCGCAGTCTTCATGTTCAAAGGTTACCAGTGAAGTCAAGCCAAGGTCAGCTGTCCTGTGGGATGTACATGGTATGGAGGGAAAAATCAAAGATATGGCAAGGAAAGTACTGGGAGTCGAGGCTTTCTCAACCATCATATAGATCAGTCATAAAGCTGGGAGACTGCCCACAACAGAAGCACTCTTTCCCCATGCTCCAAACAAAGCAGGACTTGCGGTATCTACTGAGCAAAAGGGAGCAGGAGTTTAGTAAGGAGGCTAGAGGAGAATAGTAAACTTTTGGGAATGTCCACAGAGGAGAATAGAATAGAAAGCAGATGAAGGAGGAATAAAAGAGGAGACCAGTGACCTCTCTGGTGGTCCAGTGGTTAAGACTTCCAATGCAGGAGGTGAAGGTTTGATTCCTGGTTGAGGAGCTAAGATCCCACATGCCTTGAGGCCAAAACATGAAACAGAAGCAATATTGTAACAAATTCAATAAAGACTTTAAAAATGGTCAAAAAAATCTAAAAAAAAAAAATAATAATAGTGGTCCAGTTGACAGCAGAGGCTAGACATTTGTAGCAGTGTCAGCTCTCGTGGTTGGGCTATTGTCTCCATTTGTGCTTGGCAGCCCAGGTATAGGAGCAAACAAACCACACTGTGAAGTCAGTTGTGCTGAGCAGGTGTGGCAGCAGTTCAAAGCCCAGGCAGTCAAGGAGTCTGGAAAAAGAATGAGCCAACCAAGTTCGAAAGCAGTGTTTCTAAACAGAGATCTAAATACAGCTATATAATCACGGAGCTAATGAATGACTCATCATTATGAAAATTAATGCCAGCCTGCTTTTAGATGGCACTTTTCTACTTTCTAAGAGTAAAGGTTCCTGGTTCTTTCCACTCAAGAAGATCATCTTGCTCTGTTTTCACTACCCAGGCCTCTCAGTTTCCATCTTTCTCTCAAAAGGAGGATGTTTTACTTTCTCTTCTCATGGTTGCAGCAGGTTATCAGGTAGACAGAATCGCAGCTGGAGTTCCAGAGGTATAATCTTTTCTCAGTGATTAAATAGTGATTGAGTTGGCAGTCACTGGAAACTCAGGGCCCACAGTTCCATATTTTTTGAAGGAAGAACATTGGTTATTTCCCATGGGCATTCCATGCATGGAGGAGAAAGCAGAATTTCCCAAACTAACCTGGGTTGACATCTATTTAAAATATTCCAAGTGCTATTTATCTGGTTTATCTTATTACAGGCCCTAGCTCTGCCAGATAATTAAAGGGCAGCTGGAAAATGAGGATAAAGTCACAGCAATATCTTCCGAGAAGAACTTTTAGGGCTCTTGCCCCTTTGTTTAATGAACTTAGTCTGAACTAATGAAAAGTGTTATGTTGTGTCCAAGAGAGGGAGAGAGTGAGGAGCAAAGTAGAAAGTTGCTTTCCCTCTTGTCTTAAAAAAAGAGTTTTGTTTATTTTGGTGAGTAAAAGAGTTGGCAGGATAGAAGGAAGGATATGAATCTTCTTAGTTTTAATAGAAAACTTTTCATTCTCGGCTCGTTTATTCTATTTTATGATGTTATATTGCATTGTAAAATATGGAAATGAAACTCACCCTGAAGAGTAAAGAATACCACCTCCCTATATTTTTATTGGAAATTAAGACCTACATGTATTAATGAGAATTTATGGGGAAAAAAACCTGGATAATCTGGGAAGCATCCTGCAAAGGAGCATGCCTCCTGCAGACACTCAATAAATATTAATAGAGGGTCTTGAGAATTTAAATTGGGTTCTCTGATCTAACTCTGCTGCCTTCTCTCTCCTACCACAGCCGCCTAAAATTATGCAACCACGGTGTTCAGGGCTTTGGACAGAACATGTATTTCTGTCTTTGTGTGGAATGAAATTAGCCAAACTACAACACAGCTGATCTGGAAAGCTAGGATTCACATTGCTTATTAAAAGTGAGCAAGGGGGCTTCCCTGGTGGCTCCATGGTAAAGAACCCACCTGCCAATGCAGTAAACACAGGTTCGATCTCTGGTCCAGGAAGATCCCATGTGCTGCAGAGCAACAAAGTCCATTCACCACAACTATTGAGCCTGTACTCTCGAGCCCCGGAGCCACAACTGCTGAAGCCCTCACTCCCTAGAGCCTGTGATCAGCAATAAGAGAAGCCACCACAATGAAAAACCTGTGCACTGCGACTAGAGAGTAGCCCCTGCTCGCTGCAACTAGAGAAAAAGACCAAGCAGCAATGAAAACCCAGCACAGTCAAATATAATGTATAAATAAATAAATACTTTTTAAAATAAAGTGAGCAAGGGACTTCTCTGGTGGTCCAGTGGCTAAGACTCCATGCTCCCGACTCCATGCTCCCAATGCAGAGAACCCAGGTTCAATCCCTGGTCAGGAAATTAGATCTCACATAACACAACTAAGAATTCACACGTGGCGATGAAAGATCCCACATGATGAACTAAGACCCAGTGCAGTTTAAAAAGAAAAAAGAAGTGAGCAATTCAGTGTTCCTTAAGATAGAGAAAATGTGAAGGGACTTTGCCCCAATTCTAAGTGGCAACATCATAGGCAGGTAGCTCATCAGGCAATGGTATTTCAGAGAAGATTCATAAGCAGTCTTTTCAAGATAAGTTGGTTGTTCAAAGACCAGGGCTGATGACTGGATAGATACCTGAACAAGACCAGATCAGAGTCAAGGTCTGGGTCAGAGTCATCAGAAATCAGATAAGGTTACCCATGTGGCAGGCAGAAACAAAGAAATTCAGCATGGCTGGGGTGGAGCGTCAGCAATTTAGATAGCCTCTGCCTAGAGCTAATGAATCAGTAGTCCACATAGTCAACTAAGATTCATGCCTTGCCTAGTCTTGCTTTTTTTTCTTCCCTGGGGGTTTATAAGATCCCCTTTACAAAGATAAAAACAAGCTGGTGTAAGGAGAGGTCTGGAAGCCATGGAAGGTCTCCAGGTTTGGAGCCAAACCAACCAACCAAGAATTTGAGCCTCAGCACTCAGGACCTTCCAGGACTTAAGCAAATGAACTGACCCCTCTCTGCCTCTATCCTCCTAACTAAGAAGTGGGACAGTGATGTCTGTCAGGTTGTTATGAGCATTGAATGAGGTATGAAAGCTTCTAATTCAAAAGAGTTTTTGAATAGATATTTCTCTTTCCTTTTCATGAGTAAACATTCAAACAACTTAGAAGATGGAGACTTGTACTGAAACCCATTTAGAACAAGTGAGACATTCCTTTGCCCAAGATCTCAGGCCCCATCCCAGACCTATTGTATCAAAAACTCATGATCAGGATCAGAAACCCAGAAACCTGTGTTTTACCAAGCTTTCCAGCTGATTCTGCTGCATGCTGAAGTTTGAAAACTATGATATTAGGATAAGTCAGGTCAGTAACTCACAATGTACAGCAGGCCTCGAGCTCACAGACCTCAGGAAAACAGATCGTATAGAATACAGTCTCATATTTTCCTCCCCAGATTCACTTGGTGTTGGCAATGCTTTACTTTGAGCTGTGCAGGGTTGGCCTCAACTAGAGTCCATATCACAGTGGTACCTAAACCCTGAATTGGGGAGATTAGTGATTTCCCAAATTCTTTCTACTCTCAGGTTATGAATTCGATTATATATCTTTATCAGGTTTGAGAAATAAATGTAGAACTCATCACCTCCCTGTTGTACTCAGCCAGTTTGGTTTTTTTTTTTTCCCATAAACAGGAAGAGATTTTTTCCCAGTTTTATTGAAATATAATTCACATGTCAGGAAGATCCCCTGGAGAAGGGAATGGCAACCCATTCCAGCATTTCTTACCTGGGGAATTCCATGGACAGAGGACCCTGGTGGGCTACAGTCCATGGGGTCAGGTAAAGTCAGATACAGCTGAGCAACTAACAAGCATTGTATAAGCTTAAGATATACAACATAATGATTTGCTCTATATCTAAATAGTGAAGCGATTACCACAATAAGACTAGTTAACAGCATCATGGTATCTTGCTAAACTATTTTTTTCTTGTAATGAGAACCTTTAACATCTATTCTCTTGCCAACTTTCAAATATACATTACAGTATTGTTAACTCTAGTCATTGTGTTACACAACTTGAAGCCAATTCTTAGTGGGCACTATCACTACCCCTTCCCTTCTTCCCAACTGTATTTAGTGGCTGAATATCAAACTGGCCACTGGGTAACTTGGGATGCTTTCAACCGTTGTGAAACCTTGTTGTTGTTGTTTAGTTGCTAAGTCTTGTCCGACTCTGCAACTCTATGGACTGTAGCCCACCAGGCTCCTCTACCCATGGGATTTCCCAGGCAACCATACTGGAATGGGTTGCCATTTCCTTAGCATCTCAAAAATAGTCATGACTTTCAACTACAGCAGCCTGGAGAACAAACTTCCAAGTGACCTTGATAGTTCAGCCTGAGATTATCAAGAGCAGGGTCAATCTATGATTTCTGACTCCCACAGCCCAGCCCCACCCCTCCTCTGTGCCCAGTCCTGCAGGCCCTGTGTTGGGTGCTGCCCCACTGTAAGACTTGGAAATGATTCCCCAGCAAGTATCTGTCATGCTTTGGATGAACTGCATACCTGTTTCCTCTCCACCATTGCCTTTTTCCACAGAAAAGACAGACAAAATACAGCCTTGAGCTTGTTAAAACATATGCATTTACAAATGAGCTTCTTTCAACAAGGCCCAAGGAGATTTGGAAAACAAAACTAGCTCTTTCTCTCCTGTATACACAGTGGCCACCAAAGGATAAGCATTGTTCTGTCAAGGTTCAACACTTGGTAGAGCGATCACTGGAACCTTCAGGGAAGAGATTGTGTTTATAATGAGAGGAAAATGGATTAATCAAAACTCTAGCCTTTAGCTGTCAGCACTAGAATACAATATGTCAATTGGAATATGAAGTAGCTTTGACAAGAATACCATCTTCCTTGCTTTAGTCAATCCTACTTGGGGCCAGCTGATTTAAGCAATGATTTTTCTCTGCAGCAGATGAATGCATACCAACAAAATCCATTAGCTATGAAAGTCATGGCATTGATTTTAGAATAAAATGTTGTTTCAAAAGAAGGAAATCATATTCTAATATCTCTACTGCTGACAGCCTGTACCAACCTCAGGAGAGATCTATTTCAACAAAGCAGTGTGGAGGCAGGACACCTACTGGATTGGACCATTGTGTATAGTTGTAAATTGCCTATGTTTCTTCCAGGTTGAGAAAATACACAGTAGTAATCACAGAGTACTTCTACTCAATTCCTGTTTGCTTTTTATGTAGCATATATTATGCTCACGTGCTCAGTTGCTCAGTTGTGTCCGACTCTTTACAACCCCATGGGCTGTAGCCTTCCAGGCTCCTCTGTCCATAGGATTTTTCCAGGCAAGAGTACTGGAGTGGGCTGCCATTCCCTCCTCCCAACCCAAGGGATCTTCCCGACCCAGGGTTCAAACTTGAGTCTCCTGAGTCTCCTACATTGACAGATTCATTCCCATGGAGTCACCTGGGAAGCCCGTAGCATATATTAGGAAAGTACTTTTGGAAACTTATCAAGGGGAATGTGAACACTAACCACTTAGTTTGCTTTTGGTGCTTTCCTGCTGGACAGAATAATAAAATAGAGTTAGTATCTATTCTGGGAAAATCCCTCTCTAAGAATGATGCTAAAGCTGAAACTCCAGTACTTTGGCCACCTCATGTGAAGAGTTGACTCATTGGAAAACACTCTGATGCTGGGGGGGATTGGGGGCAGGAGGAAAAGGGGACGACAGAGGATGAGATGGTTGGATGGCATCACTGACTCGATGGACGTGAGTTTGTGATGAGAGTTGGTGATGGACAGGGAGGCCTGGCGTGCTGCGATTCATGGGGTCACAAAGAGTTGGACACAATTGAGCGACTGAACTGAACTGAACTGAAGATATGCTATGAAAAATTCCCTATCGGGTAATGCCAAGGTGGCACCCCTCCCCCAGCACAGAATCTGAACTAACTATGGCAAATACCCCAAAGGGGAAGACAATCCCTTTAGCACAATTTAGCTGGCAAAGTTTATAAACCTAACAGTTCCCAATTAGGGAATATCCAAGAATCTATAAAGCAGAAAGAGACTCACATAACTCTGTAAATTGAGGGGAAGTATGTGTCTAGTCACCAGCCAGTGTTGTTTACACTGTGGGAAATGGTGGCTCAAACCTCCACTGGTTATTGTCCCTGACAGGCTGCCCAGCCTCTGCCGTCAGAGGGACTGTTACCAGGGATCATTTGTTGACAGTTGTGTTCCATTGTGTGATAATTGCGGGGAAAAGTACCTGAACTTGTGAAGCCTTCAGATGGAATTATCTGATTTCCATTTGTGTGCTGTGCTGATAAATTTGCCATGAGTTTCATCACCTTTGTACTCTCTGACACACTTTAGTAATCAGCTATAATGGCAAGTTCTCTGTTGGTTTCAGTCAATCTGTTTTATGCTCATATATAGTTAAAGAGGATATTTCCTTTCTAACCAGTGTGAGAATAAGTGTGTGCTAAGTCACTTCAGTCATGTCCAACTCTTTGAGACCCCTATGGACTGTAACCCACCAGGCTCCTCTGACTATGGAATTCTCCAGGCAAGAATACTGGAATGGGTTACCATGCCCTCCTCCAGGGGATCTTCCCAGGCCAGGGATTGAACTCAAGTCTCTTACTTCTCCTGCATTGACAGGCGGGTTCTTTACCACTAGTACCACCTGGGAAACCCAATGTGAGAATAGTCATATCCAAATCTTGTTCAACTTTAACCTCCTTCTGCCTCAAAGATATCGTAGTTCCAGTTGTGCATGTATGTCACTAGCCTTTCTGAGGGTCAGAATAAGCTTAATGGAAAATAGTTCATTTCAAGATAACCTTGGGTCTCTATCTGTAGAGTTGAGATGAGCACAGACAAGCTGATTATTATATAATCAATCATACTAATTAGTATATTTTAAATGCATGTGTGATTAAGGCTGCACTTTATCTTAGTGGCTCTCAATCTTGAGAGTATATCACCTTGGAGGGTTTGTTGACATAGATTGCTGGGCCCCATTTCCAGAGTTGGTAATTCTCTAGATCAGCAGTTGTTGTTGCTGTTCAGTCGCTCAGTCGTGTCTGAGTCTTTGTGACCACGTGGACTGCAGCACACCAGGCTTCCCTGTCCTTCACAATCTCCAAGAGTTTGCTTAGACTCATGTCCATTGAGTCAGTGATGCCATCCAACCATCTCATCCTCTGTCATCCCCTTCTCCTTTAGCATTCATTCTTTCCCAGCAGCAGGGTCTTTTCCAATGAGTCAGTTCTTTGCATCAAGTGGCCAAAATATTGGAGCTTCAGCTTCAGCATCAGTTCTTCCAGTGAATATCCAGGGTTGATTCCTTTAAACCAGGGGTGGGACCCCCAAATTTAAAAATCTAACACATTCCAAGGTGAAGCTGATCATTGCTGATATGGAACCCCCATCTTGTAAGAATCATTTTAAAGTTCCAATTTATGGTATAAGTTAATTGAGCCAGGTGTTTTCCTCCTTCATTCTTAAAGCTGCTTCTTGAAATATGGTCTAAAGACACATACATTGGAATCTCGTGGCATGCTTGTGAATAATGAGTGGAACCTGTCCCACACTTTTGAATAAGAGGCCCACCATGATGGACAAGCTTCCTGGGACATACCAAGAAACTGCCCCATAGCAGTGACTCTCAGCCTCAGATCCCAATTAGAATTAAGATCCTCAAATAGCATTAAGAGCACAGATTTTTGGTTTCTGTTTACCAAGATTGTGATCCAGTTGATTTAAGTGTTAATGAGAACGTGAAGAAAAGGGAACCCTCATGTACTATTGAGAATGAGAATATATATTGGTGCAGTCACTATGGAGAAACACTATGGAGAACATTGTGGAGGTTCCCTAAAAGTAAAAATAGAATTACCATATGATCCAGAAGTTCCACTTCTGGGCAAGTATCTAGAAAAGATGAAAACTCTTAATTTGAAAAGATAAGTGCAACCCAATGTTCATAGCAGCAACTATTTATAATAGCCAAGACGTGAAAGCAACATAAATATCTATTGACAGATGAATGGATAAAGAAGATACGGTGCGTGTGTGTGTATATATATATATATATCATATATATATGATATATATATCAGAATATTACTCAGCCACAACAAAAGAATATCGTCATTTCAGCAACATGGATGGACCTAGGGATTATACTAAGTGAAGTAAGCCAGACAGAGAAAGACAAATATCATATTATATCACTTACACGCAGAGTCAAAAAAATACTAAAATGAAGTTATTTATAAAACAGAAACAGGCTCATAGACATTGAAAACAAATTTATGGTTACCCAAGGGGAAAGGAGGGGAGGGATAAATTAGGAGTACAGGATTAACAGTTAGACACCACTACATGTATATAATAAAGATTTACTATACAGCACAGGTAACTGTATTCATTATCTTGTTAATGGAAAAGAAACTGAAAAAGAATATATATATAGGTGTGGTGTGATCACTCACCTAGAGCCAGACATCCTGGAATGTGAAGTCAAGTGGGCCTTAGGAAGCATCACTACGAACAAAGCTAGTGGAGGTGATGGAATTCCAGTTGAGCTATTCCAAATCCTGAAAGATGACGCTGTGAAAGTGCTGCACTCAATATCACAGCAAATTTGGAAAACTCAGCAGTGGCCTCAGGACTGGAAAAGGTCAGTTTTTATTCCAATCCCAAAGAAAGGCAATGCCAAAGAATGCTCAAACTACTGCACAATTGCACTCATCTCACATGCTAGTAAAGTAATGCTTAAACTTCTCCAAGCCAGGAATCAGCAATACGTGAACTGTGAACTTCCAGATGTTCAAGCTGGTTTTAGAAAAGGCAGAGGAACCAGAGATCAAATTGCCAACATCCACTGGATCATGGAAAAAGCAAGAGAGTTCCAGAAAAACATCTATTTCTGCTTTATTGACTATGCCAAAGCCATTGACTGTGTGGATCACAATAAACTGTGGAAAATTCTGAAAGAGATGGGAATACCAGACCACCTGACCTGTATGCAGGTCAGGAAGCAACAGTTAGAACTGGACATGGAACAACAGACTGGTTCCAAATAGGAAAAGGAGTACACCAAGGCTGTATATTGTCACCCTGCTTATTTAACTTCTATGCAGAGTACATCTTGAGAAATGCTGGGCTGAAGGAAGCACAAGCTAGAATCAAGATTTCTGGGAGAAATATCAATAACCTCAGATATGCAGATGACACCACACTTATGGCAGAAAGTGAAGAACTAAAGAGCCTCTTGATGAAAGTGAAAGAAGAGAGTGAAAAAGTTGGCTTAAAGCTCAACATTCAGAAAACTAAGATCAGGGCATCCAGTCCCATCACTTCATGACAAATAGATGGGGAAACAGTGGAAACAGTGGCTGACTTTATTTTTCTGGGCTCCAAAATCTCTGCAGATGGTGATTGCAGCCATGAAATTAAGACACTTACTCCTTGGAAGGAAAGTTATGATCAACCTAGACAGCATATTAAAAAGCAGAGACATTACTTTGCCAACAAAGGTCCATCTAGTCAAGGCTATGGTTTTTCCAGTGGTCATGTATGGATGTGAGAGTTGGACTAAAAAGAAAGCTAAGCACCGAAGAATTGATGCTTTTGAATTGTGGTGTTGGAGAAGACTCTTGAGAGTCCCTTGGATTGCAAGGAGATCCAACCAGTCCATTGTGAAGGAGATCAATCCTGGATGTTCATTGGAAGGACTGATGTTGAAGCTGAAACTCCAATACTTTGGCCACCTGATGGGAAGAGCTGACTCATTGGAAAAGATCTTGATGCTGGAAAAGATTGAGGGCAGCAGGAGAAGGGGACGACAGAGGATGAGATGGTTGGATGGCATCACCGACTCGATGGACATGGATTTGGGTGGACTCCGGGAGTTGGTGATGGACAGGGAGGCCTGGCGTGCTGCGGTTCATGGGATTTCAAAGAGTCGGACACGACTGAGTGACTGAACTGAACTGAACTGATATAGGTGTATGTGTGTCAGTTCAGTTCAATTCAGTTGCTCAGTTGTGTCCGACTCTTTGCGACCCCATGAATTGCAGCACGCCAGGCCTCCCTCTCCATCACCAACTCCCGGAGTTGACCCAGACTCACGTCCATTGAATCAGTGATGCCATCCAACCATCTCATCCTCTGTCATCCCCTTCTCCTCCTGCCCCCAATCCGTCCCAGCATCAGAGTCTTTTCCAATGAGTCAACTCTTCGCATGAGGTGGCCAAAGTACTGGAGTTTCAGCTTTAGCATCAGTCCTTCCAAAGAAATCCCAGGGCTGATCTCCTTTAGAATGGACTGGTTGGATCTCCTTGCAGTCCAAGGGACTCTCAAGAGTCTTCTCCAACACCACAGTTCAAAAGCATCAATTCTTCAGCTCTCAGCCTTCTTCACAGTCCAACTCTCACATCCATACATGACCACAGGAAAAACCATAGCCTTGACTAGACGGACCTTTGTGTGTGTATACATATATATATATATGTTTGTGATTGTGTTAACTTTGCTGTTAAAGGAAGGAAGTCTAAGTGCTGTTACTTATTAAACAGAGCAAGAAAATGTTCCTAAATGTCATGAGAAATAAATAAAATCTTCAAATCAATGGGAAGGGAAATAGCAAAGCAGTCGCATATTGGAGCCGAGTCATTTGACTGAATTTAAACCCTGTGTCTGCTGTCACTCACCAGTTGTATGATATTGGGCACGTTACTTTCTGAAGCCTTAGCTCTTTGATCTGTAAAATCTGGATAATAATAGCACCTACCTCATAAAGCCATTGTGGGGATTACATGGGATAATCGGTGGAAAAGTCTATGCTGGCCCATACAAATTAAGAGCTCAATCAGTGATCTCTGTTATCGTTACAAGGGCCAGAGAGATTTCTTGTTTCACTTCAGGAGTCAATACAGAGGCAGTCCACTGAAAAGGATCATGTGTATTCAGCGTAGAAGCTTCTGAACTCAGTCCTTGGCCAAACCACACAGTGACGCGTGTTCTCTTTAAACAATATGCATTAACTTCTGAAGAAATTGTACTCTTTTTAAACCCATCCAAATGATATTTTTAAAACATTCCTTTGTGACGGGAACTCAGCTACATGTGTTTAAGCCGATTTGTGCCTTGTTGAAGGAAAAGGCTCCCAGTTACTGGCTGGGACATAACCAGAACCGGCTTCAGCTGAAGTCTGGTGGTTTCTCCAGAAAAGTCATCTGAGACTGCAATTACTACACAGGAAATGGACAGGGCTGTATAATTAAGGAAAGCATGCATCACTAAAGAGTTATGATGATAAAAAGGGGGAAGAGGATATGTAATTAACCTTTCCAACAGTTAACACCAGTAGTTACCTAAGCCTCTTTTCACAGAACTGTTCATTTGAAAAACATCCAGTTTTGCTGTGGCATGTTCTTAAATATTTAATTTACCTGCCTGCACATAAAAGTGATTTCCTCTCTTTATATTTTTTTTATTGTTGTTGTTGAGCTCTAGAGTCCTGCTTTCCATCAACCTTCAAGATTGTATTTTATTAAGTGACTTTTAAAGGAGCTGATTTTTCCCTGGATTATCTAAATATAAACTACTATCTGATAAGTATGAATTATGGGGAGGTCAGCCTAATGTTTTTGCATTGTTGAAGGATGAGTGTGAGATGGAGAATTTATGTTCTCTGATGGTCAGGTCTCAGTGAGGGGCTGCTAGGACAGGCCAGGCAAGGACAGAGACCAGAAAGACCTAGGGGTTAGAGTTAGGGGCAGGATTAGTGCAAAGGAAAGGAGAGTGTGGTTGGAAGATTTGGTGTGAGCGAAGTCTAGCTATGTTCAAAAGTCTGGGTGTTTCAAGAGTGGACAGTGACTGCAGCCATGAAATGAAAAGATGCTTGCCCCTTGGAAGGAAAGCTATGAAAACCTAGGTAGTTTATTAAAAAGCAGAGACATCACTTTGCTGGCAAAAGTCAGAACTATGGTTTTAAGAGCCTACAGAGCAAACCATTTGATAGAATACAATAAAGTCCATGCCCTGAAATCTGAGAGGTAAGCATGCACATACACATGACTATCAAAAATATATCCAGCCATTGCTAAGTATGCAAGTCTTTACTTATACTAAATATTAGCATTAGCAATAATAGCAATAATTTTAAAATTACCAAGGGCTTATTGTACACTATCATGCAAAGGGCTTTTACAGCATTTCTCATGAAATCCTTTATAATCGTATGAGATTGTTACTGTTACTATCCCCATTTGATAGGTAAGGAAACTGAGGCATGAAAAATAACTTGCCTGGGATCAGTCACAGGTACAGTGGGTCAGCATTTTAGCCCAGGCAGTCTGACTACAAAGACTGCACTCATCATGATTGTACCATCTGACCATTTTTCTTGTAGGTAAACCAAAGGAGTTATATATGAACTATTTCTGCAGTCTTACTTTTAGCTCTTTTTTTCACAATCATTTCATCTTCTATCATTATAGTTATGTATATAAAAATCATTAATGTATACAGACAGCATTGTGACTAAAACTAATAATACTGTATTGCATATTTGAGAGTTGCTAAGAGGGTAAATCTTAAAAAGTTCTCATCACAAGAAAAAAATATTGTAACTATGTATGTTGATAGGTGTTAACTAGACTTATTGTGGCCATCATTTCACAATATATACAAGTATAGAATCATTCTATTGTGCATCTGAAACTAATATGTTATACATCAATTATATCACAGTAAAAAGGTTATACATTGGAGAAGGAAATGGCAACCCACTCCAGTGTTCTTGCCTGGAGAATCCCAGGGACGGGGGAGCCTGGTGGCTGCCGTCTATGGGGTCACACAGAGTTGGACACGACTGAAGTGACTTAGCATAGCATAGCATAGCATTAAACATATACATAAGAACATTCTCATGCCCTAGTCTAAATTTATATTTCCCTGGAGTTATACTTGGCAGTGAGGGCAAAACCAAACTACAAATATAATAATGTGAGATATTAATAACAATGTCTACTATTAATTCACTCCAGTGCCTCCTATATAGAGACCTGTTGAAATTCTTCATGACTGTAACTCAGGAAATCCCCTCTCTGAGGGGCTCTAGAAGCAGACAGCAACCCAAACCTGGTTTGCACTGGAAAGAGAACAGCAGCCCATTAACAGATGGCAGCGCAGAAACATTTAAGCAGCTGAGAGCACCACATGCGTGAGGTGTCAAGAAACCAGAGATGCCAGCTCACCCCTAATGCTGACACCAAGGTAGGGATCACACCTCACTTCCTGTCTTGAGCCCAAGATTACAAGCTCCCAGTGGCAGGGGGCTCTTCACCTGCCTTCCTTGACTTCTGTCCCTGTGGGGCAGAGCAGGGACCTGGAAGATGGTCAGCTCTTCCCTGCCTGGACTGGGCCTCCCTTTCCTCCCTGAAACAGTCCTCTAGAGACTGGCCCCAGCCAGCAAATGGAGGTGGTGGTGGGCCCCCGAAGAGAATGGGGAATGTAGGCAGCGTCAAAAGGCACTCAAATTTCAATGTTTAAAAGTACTGTGCCTAAAGAATAAAGCCAGATTGTGGCCCCAGGCTGCCAGTTTTTGACCTCTGTTAGAGCCTCCCATACTGAGAAGGCTCAAGGGATTCCTTCAGAATAGGAACAGTTTGACCTACAGGAACTGTGGCTCTCACTTTAGTCACAAGACATATGCATGTATTTTTAAACGCATGTTCTTTATTCTCCCTTTAAGTAAATAGATATTTAAAAAACACAGATGCGTGACTCTACTATGTGACTCACAGTAAACAATCCAATGGCAACGCCCCTCAGCCTTGGAGCAAAAGCTAAAAACCACTTGCCCCCTTCCTCCCTTCCTCCCCCCAGCCTTTTATTAACAAATTGGTGTGGGGGGCAAAGGGGGAGGGCAAATGCATGAATGAGCTTTTCAAAAATGACCTGCAGGTGAGAACAGCTAGGTACCCTCGTTTTACACTACAGAATCCCAGGCTGTGCCCTTCTTTTAAAAACCATTTAATTATTTCCTATGTTTTGGCTCTTTTTTCATCCTCCAGTCCTTATTTACATATGTTTGGCTTGTGTGGGCATTGGAATCTCAAGAGGATGTTATCAACTCCACTGGTGAATGTTTTTGGCTCTTTCAACGTACGATTCCTAGTTCACAGCACCTTATTTGTGTTTCTCTGATTGCTGCTAATGGGATCCTGTCCAAACATCTGCAGGGTGAGGACCTGGGGGCTGAGCCTGAGGGAGATGACTCTATTGTGGCCGAGGATGGGTCCTGGGGTGACGATGGTGACATACATTCAGAAATCAACATGCAGTAATCCAGCTCTGTAAATCACATCCAGATCATGGCCGTGGTTTAAGACCGCAGAGGAAAGCTCATTAGGGTGGGAGGGCCCTCTGCCGTCTTCCCAGCCCCCTGAGCAACCTTGGACCTGAGCTTTACATCTTCAGCTGGATAATGAGAGGGAGTTGAATGGCTTGTGGGATTTCTTCCAGCTTTAACATTCTATGACTCTATGATTTGTTGTTTGTGTTACCAAGCAAAACTTGGGTGTGCTCACCCTCGAGCAGTAACTAACCAAACTATTGACACAGGGTGGTAGTGAAGGAAAACTGCCACATTTACTGCAGGGTGCCCAGCAAGGAGTCTAGAGACGCTAGTGCTCAAAAGACTCTAACTCCGTGACGGATTTCAACAAAGCTTTTTTTTTTTTTCATTTTTAAAAAGTATTTATTTATTTATTTGACTTTGCCAGGTCTTTGTTGCAGCACTCAGGATTTTCAGTCTTCAGTTGCATCATGCAAATTCTTAGTTGCAGTATGTGGGATCTAGTTTCCTGACCAGGGATCAAACCCAATTGGGAGCGTGGAGTCTTAGCCACTGGAACACCAGAGAAGTCCCTCAGCAAAGTATTTTTAAAGTCCAGATGAAGGAGGAGGTCACAGGGCATATGGTCAGCTCATGCACAGTTCTCTGATTGGTTGATGGTGAGGTAACAGGGGTTAGGACTTCCCTGGTGGCTTAGTGGTAAAGAATCCACCTGCCAATGCAAAAGATGCAAGTTTGATCCCTGGCCCAGGAAGATCCCCTGGAAGAGGAAATGGCAACCCACTCCAATGGGAAAACCCCAGGAACAGAAGAGACTGTTGGGCTACAGTCCATGGGGTCACAAAAAATCGGACACGACTTAGCAACTGAATAGCAATATGAGTTAACATCATAAGTCCTTAGATGCCAGTAGGTCTGGGGGTTCCATGCTCGTGGTCATCAAGTAGCTAATTTCTTCCATTTGGTGGTGGTTTTAGCATCTGTGACTTCAGAGAGGAGTGAAAGCAGAGGATATTGGGGAGGTCTCTGTCCTGAGAGGACTTCCCCTGGTGGCTCAGACGGTAAAGCGTCTGCCTACAATGTGGGGGACCTGGGTTCAATCCCTGGGTTGGGAAGATCTCCTGGAGAAGGAAATGACAAGCCACTCCAGTATTCTTGCCTGGAAAATCCCATGGACAAAGGAACCTGGTAGGCTACAGTCCATGGGGTTGCAAACAGTCAGACACAACTGAGCAACTTCACTTTCACTTTCTTTCTATCCTGAGAAAGGATAGCTGCTTGGTTACATTTGATCTAAATCTGTGTATGCTTTAAATGACCCCAGAAAATTCATAGGAAATGTAGAAATCATCTTAAAAAGAAGACAAATTCCTACATTTAATGAAATCTTTATCACATCAGAACATTATTAGTTAATTCAAGTAGCATCTCCTCTCTCCCTCTGTTTGTAGTATACTGTTGTACCAATGAATCAAGTGCCTAGGGGCAAAATAGTTAGTGCTACATAAACATTAAGCTCAACAGACTGCTGCATAATATCCTATTTGTTGTCATTTGAGCTTTGCATATTTGCAAAGTGCTACTAAGTCATTTTCTGAACCTGTTTAATGTGGCCCTTGGCAAATGAGAGGCTGAAGCTCTTAGATTGAGGGGGCGTGTGGTGGGGGATGACTATCTCTTGACCCTCTTTGGAATTGGAAATGATGGAGATTATGAGAGGTTTGAGCTGTGGTGACTCAGCAGGCTAAGTCATGTAGAGCAGCCCCCTGAGGCAGGAAGTCGGTGGCCCATGCAGTCAATGTTTCTTCTTAGAAAAGTCATTCACGTTTAGTGTGCCCTGATCCTCAGTATATAAAATTGGTCTTATAAAAAACATTGCCATAGACACTTCAAGATGATTGGCCAGAGATAACGCAGAAAACTGTTCCCATCTAAGCAACCTAAGCCGCCCCATTGTAGCACCCAACTCACTCCAAGTTTGCCCATGTGCTTCTTCCACACGTATTCTGCTTCTAATAAACACTGCTTCTATTTAAAAAAAAAAAAAAATATATATATATATATATATAAAATCCCAGTTAATTCTTGCCACCATGTTTTTGTTGAAGAATTTCTAGAATCCCAGATTTTTAAAAAGTGGCAAATGAATACACCATATGGTTGTATTAGAAATACTTTTTTAAATGTGTATGCACACACACAAGCATGTATGCATGCATGCATGCTTAAAATACCTGCTTCTTTCTTCATATTCAGGTTCAGTAGTCACAGTAGAAAAAAGAGGATCTAGTCTGTAAGCTGTTACATATTGAATGGATAAACAACAAGGTCCTACTATGTAGCACAGGCAACTATACTCAATATCCTGAGATATTGATATATGACCTTTTGCTTGATTTTAAGACAAAAAAAATATACATGCAGCCCTTCCAAACAGTTGGCTGGTACAGTCTTTTTGGAGTTTATATATCCATTAATTTGTTATTGAGCATGTAATTTGCTACTTCTTCTGAAGATAACGCCAATAACGTCCATTTTAAGTCTTCCCCTACGTTAATAATCCCTTTATTTCAGACATCTTAAATAAAGTGGGGCTTTCCCCCCACCCATTTTCTTTTCTTTAGCACAGGATATCAGAAGTGCTACTGTTTCCATGCTTTGTACTTATAAACTAACATTAGACTAAAAATGTATTGTCTAAAATAGCATCTGGGAGAGTTAATAGCTCTTGTGGGTGGGCCGTATGATAACTGTACCATCGCTCGCTGTGTGATATTTATAATTATTACTGTCTCCTTTCTAGCCAACAGTTATATGGCTTAGTTCTCCAACTATGAAAGCAAAAATGAGTTTTCACACAGAGGTATTATTGTTTTTACAGTCCTGGAAAATGAAGATTTATGAAAAGAAACTAATTTCTATTTGGCCTCTGGCTTCCTACCAGTCTTTTAGGTTCAACTATGTTACTTCACCACTCTTGAAGGAGGGTGAGCATGCACATCCCTTTGGGGGAAATTCAGTGGTGGCTAGATTCAGCCTCTCCTTTCTCTAGAAATCATTTGGATTCAGTATAGTTCAAAATAACAAAGTAAGCTATTAGAATCCCAACCCAACTTTGTAGCCTTATTTCTTACTGGGTCACTCAGAAAGCCAAGCATAGAGTTTGGCTGACATCTTCCCTTTTAAGCATAGCTGCCAGTGCTACCTGCAGAGCAGGTGATGGTAAGGAGCCAGGCAGTACCCAACAGCCAATTATAAGTAGTTGGATCACTGAGCTCCATGGTGTTTCCCTCTGCCCCAGTCAGCGAGTACACAAACTGCTGGAAAATCTCCAACACTCACTTGGCTTGTGGCTCTGTCACAGCTTGGCTTATTGCTTTCCAAGTGGAAGCCAGTAAAGGCTTTGGCACACAGGAGGCTCGAGATGAGAAAGGTGGGCTTTATTCTCAGCCTGCAAAGCAAAGGATAATGCAGTAGCATCACTCCTCTATTCCACAGTCCTCTGTTAAAGGAAGGCATGTGTGCTAAGTTGCTTCAGCCGTGTCCAACTCTGTGCAACACTATGGACTGTAGCCCACCAGGCTCCTCTGTCCATGGGATTTTCCAGGCAAGAATACTGGAGTGGATTGCCATGCCCTCCTCCAGGGGATCTGCCCAGCCTGGAGATCGAACCCATGTCTCTTAACGTCTCCTGCATTGGCAAGTGGTGTTCTTTACCACTAGCGCCACCTGGGAAGCCCCTAAAGGAAAGCCGTCATCTCTATTTGAAAGATACTGTTTTCAACACCCCCTAGTGCTGACAACAGGCTTCCCTGGTGTCTCAGACAGTAAAGAAGCTGCCTGCAATCCAGGAGACCTGTGTACTATCCCTGGGTTGGGAAGACCCCATGGGGAAGCGGATGTCTACCCAGCCCAGAATTCTTGCTTGCAGAATCCCATGGACAGAGGAGCCTGGCAGGCTACACTCCATGGGGTTGCAAAGAATTAGACACAACTGAGTGACTAACACTTTCACTTTTCAATGCTGATTACAGGAACAAAGGCTAAAATTCCAGCCATGCACAGATCTGCACACAGGACAGCTTGAACATAGAATGTTCCCATTTCTTGGGGTGAATAGGTGGGCAAGCTGACATCTTTATTTCAGAGTCTCCAGCTGCAAAGTGCCTGGTGCCTGAGCTCTTGTCCCCAACAGGGACAAGAAAAAGAAGGTTTCAAAATACACTTGACATGGTGCTCCAGTTGTGATCCCATTCATTTTTATTTACTCTTTCCCAGAATTCAGTCCATAGATTTGATTTGAAAGTCCTCAATGAATTTTATGGATCTTAGAAAAATTTTACCATCTGGCTGTAGAGCTCTTCTTTTTAAAAGCAACTTGACAATTTCAGAATATAAAATGACAGATAAATGAAGAAAAGGTGCCAGATCAGAACATGTAAAACAGCACTGATTGAATGATATAGAGGGTGAGTCAAACCAAATAGTTCCTTCTCGGCTCAGCACAAAATTGAATATATGAGAGCTGTATAAAAATGGACTGCCGCTTCCCAGGGACCCAGTATTTCAATATCCTCCACTACTTTTCAGGATTATGAGTTTAGTCTGAGAATATTATTGAGATTTATCTAGTGCCCTTCCTCCAATTACTATGCATGATACTTGAGAGCGAGAAAGGACCCACCCATTTATTCTGAGCAGTTACTATAGATAAAGCTGTCCTGTCACTATAAATCAGAGTCCCTCTGTCTGGAATATTATTTAATAGTGTCCAAAGCTGTAAGTGGAATCTAGTGGTTGAAATTCAGAGCCAGAAGCCAAATACTCTGTGTTCACCTGTCAGCCCAGACACTGTGACTTTATTCTACAACATCCAACCGTCTCTGTGCTCAGAGAGAATTGAGAATAGGAGGTAACTGACAAATAAAGATCAATATATCTGTAAGATCCTGATGCTGACATCATTTCATTATAGGGTTAATGTATGTTTCCCATCTCACTTTGCATTATTTTCACCTATTTCTTTTATAAAATGACAACAGACATCATTTAGCTACTGAAAAATGTTAGTATTCTCAAGTAGAAAGAGATGTGTAGATATGAAGCATTCAAGACCAAAGAGCTTCCCAAACTTGGGACCAGATTTTAAACCTGTTTCAGTGTCTGATTTAATTGTTTCAAGACATTAAGAAATTCTTTCCAGTCAAAACTACAACGAGGTCCCACCTCACACCAGTCAGAATGGCCATTATTTAAAAATCTACAGATAATAAATACTAGAGAGGGTGTGAAGAAAAGGAAGCCCACCTACACTGTTGGTGAGAATGTAAATTGGTACCGTCACTGTGGCGAACAGTGTGGGGGTTCCTTAAAAAGTAAAAATTGAGTTACCATGTGATCCTATAATCTCATTCCTAGGCATATATCTGAAGAACACTCTAATTTGAAAAGATATATGCATCACAATGTTCATAGAAGCACTATTTACAAACACTGAAGCAACCTAAATGTCCATCAACAGGTGAATGGATAAAGCAGACGAGAGGGAGTGTGTGTGTGTGTGTGTGTGTGTGTGTGTGTGTGTGATGGAATATTACTCAGCCATAAAAAGGAATAAAATAATGCTATTTACACAACATGGATGGACCTAGAGACTATCATACTAAGTGAAGTAAGTCAGACACAGAAAGACAAATATATGATAGCACATATGTGGAATCTAAAAAACTGATAAAAGTGAACTTATTTGTGAAACAGAAATAGACTCACAGACATAGAAAACAAACTTATGGTGGCCAACAGGGATAGTAGGCGGGATAGGGAGGAGATAAATGAGGAGTTGGGGATTAACATATACACACTACTATATATAAAATAGATTAAAAAGCAAGGACCTACTGTATAGCACAAGAAATTATACTCAGTATCTTATAATAACCTATAATGGAAAAGAATCTAAAAAGAATATATACATGTATATGTATAGCTGAATCACTTTGCTATACACTTCACACTATCATGACATTGTAAATTAACTAGACTTCAATTTTTTTTTTAATTCTCTTTTCAGACTAAAGTTTCATATTGATTTTCATTGTGTTTAAATCACATTAGAAAAAGTCTACCCCTTCTAAACAGCACATTAGAATAAGATGTGAAGAAGTTCTTGACTACATATGTCAGTTCCGTGTATCAACTCCTCATATGTTACTAAGAATTCCAGGGCTATCGATTGGATTATTCAGAATTGATTAAAGATGAGACAGTGTACAAGGAATGCCTTGTTGTTTCATTCTGGTTATCTAAACCTCTACAGTCCATGGGGCTGCAAAGAGTTGGACACGACTGAGCTACTGAGCACACACGCAAACCTCTGCAAAGACCCCAGGCCAGAAGTGCTTTGTTATTAATATGACCCCATGCTATTATGGCCATCTTTTTTAGTCATCCATCCTAAGTGGCTCTTCTCATCCACTTTTTCTGGATAACTCCTGAGTAAGACCCACTTCACTCAAGTAATTTTCTCAATATTCATCTTGCTGGGCTGGGGGTGAAATTCAAGTTGAAGTTCAATTTTATATTGACAATTTTCTGTTGACCATGGCAAAAGATTTTGAAGAGAGTATTGGGGTGTTCATTTAAGTTTTTTTCCCTCTGGGTCTTTCATTAATTTTTCTGCTTTACATTTGACCTTATTTTAAGTTTAAGAATCTTTTAAGCAGTTGTTTTCATTACAACACAAGAAAGAGAATGTTTTTTACCATGCATAAGAATGGTCATGGATTCAGAGCTAATTCGAGTCATAAGAAGCCTTAACGTTTACCTTCTGCAACACCATCTGATGTGTGTATCTACTCGACAATATAGATACATCTGATGTCATGTCTTACAGAACTCTTTCCTGTGACAGTTCTAAGCACTTTACAAACATTTTAAAGGGATCCATTTGCTCCCATTTTACAAAATAATCAAGTTACCTCATTTCTAGTCTCTTACAAGAAATCTTAACTTCTGCTTTCCACCCCTCCCCCATCATTTATGTCCCACACAGCAACCACTGTGACCATTTTAGGCTGTAAATCCCTGCCCTCCTAACAGTGATTTCCTATGAAATCCAGCCTCTTACCCTAGGCTGCAAGGTCCTGCAAGACTGACCTTGGGCTCACTCTCCAAACTCATCTCTCCTCTTCTCACTGTTCTTCAGACAAATCACTCCTCTCTCAGGTCCTTGCATGTTCAGGCTTACTCCTACCTCAAAACCTCCGTGACAGATGGTCTCTCTCCTGGGAATTCTCTTTCCAAGTTGTCCAAGGAAATCCCTTGATCATCATGGTTCAATGTCACCTCCTCAAAGAGGCTCTTGCTGTTCCACTATCTAAAGATGCCTGCCCATGCCACATCCCCTAGCCCTCTGTCCCATTCATCTTGTTTGTTTTCTTCACAGTATCAGAAGTTATAGATGTGAGCTCCTAAGAACAAAGACCTACCTCTTGTTCACTGCTGTATGTCATGCACATAGCAGTTTGGCCAAATGAGAAGTTATGGTCCAAGATTTTTATAAAACTTGCTTCCAGTCACACCATGAGTAGGAACAAATTCATGTTTCTATCAATATACCACAGTATTTCTGATTCCATGGCCTTGCTAAATGCTGTCCTTTCCCTCTTATGGTTGTTCAGTTGCAAAGTTGTGTTCAACTCTTTGCAACCGCATGGACTGTAGCACACCAGGCTCCTCTGTCCTCCACTGTCTCCCAGAGTTTCCTCAGACTCATGTCTGTTGAGTCGGTGATGTCATCCATCTCATCCTCTGTTGCTACATTCTCCTCTTTCCTCAGTCTTTCCCAGCATCGGGATCTTTCGCAGTGAGTCAGCTCTTCCCATCAGGTGGCCAAAGTATTGGAGCTTCATCTTCAGCATCAGTGCTTCCAATGAGTTCTATGCATACTGTGTGCTAAGTTGTGTCAATTGTGTCCAACTCTTTGCGACCCCATGGACTATAGCCCACTAGGCTCTTCTGTCCATGGAATTCTCCAGGCAAGAATACTGGAGTGAGTTGCCATGTCCTCCTCCAGAGGATCTTCCTGACCCAGGGATCAAACCCACGTCTCTTATGTCTCTTGCCTTGGCAGGTGAGTTCTTTACCACTAGCACCACCTGGGAAGCCCTCCCATGAGTTCTAACATCTTTTAAAATAAGTCCAGCTGCCTGCCATTTTGAAAGCTAACCCTACCTCCTTAGGCTGGGTTATGCAACCAATGCTAAGCATTCCATATGGTCCCTGTAGTCTCTACCATTGTACTCACCACATTAGTTTATAATTATTGATTTGGTTGCCAGGGAGTTTCAGAAGACCAAGCTCTACTGCAGGGAAAGGACTGTTTAATTCATCTTAAGTTCCTAGCCCAGAGCATGCCACTAAGTACATGCTCAGTTCAGGTCTGCTGAAGGAGATGAGAATCTTAAACATTTGACTATGTTTGACTGTGTTATCAAAATACATTGTGAGTTCTATGGGTGGAAACCATCAGTATTTTAGTCCATATTTAATTACTTACAATTATTTAGTTAGGCCTTCAGAGTTAAAAAAAAAAAAAAACAAACACCTCTACAATCCAATGTAACCCCGTTTAAACTGCTTTCAACATAAGGGAAATGTGACTTGCTGCAACAATTTTAAAAATAACCTGAGGATTTCTAGGGATAATTTAAATCCATAGATAATCTCCATACCTTATTGTAGAAATTAATTACCCTGAATATTTTATCAAAGCGGCTAACCAGTGAGGAACTATATTGATAAGCATTTAATATCCTTACATTTCTCTTCCTAACAAAAATACGTGGGAGAAAGGGAGGGGGAAAAAAAAGAATTATAAACAGCCCACATACTGGATAATGAGTTTCTGAATAATTGAGAACTGCCTAAATTTGTGTTAGTCATTTTTTGCTGTGGCCTAGGACTATCAAGTCCATCCTGGGGGTGATGAAAGGCACTAAGGAAATAATAAAATATCCGGTGCTCCTTTTTCTCCATCTTCAGGGAAGAAAATACCATTAATCCAGTTAACAATTCAGATAAAACCAGAAAAAAACATTGGCTCGGGTTTCACCATGTTTTATTGAAAGAAGTTTTATGCCCTAAGGAAGGACAGTAGCATTTAATCAGGTATTTTTCTAACATTCTGTTTTGTGTGATTATAGATACCTGCCATGAATAATAAATCATTTGTTTTGCTGGTCCATTTCCAAAATTTCTGGTATATTGTCTCCTCAGGTAAAGGAACTTTGTCTCCATAACCTGTTTTCCTCTGATAATGATTTCAACAGCTCATGGAACTTAATGTGGAAGATATAACTATTGAGCACCTACTGTGTGTCAGCCATGTCATTAAGTGCCAGAGGAGACACAAAATGAGGTTTAAATCTAATGAAACCTTTCCCCACAACCAGCATATTGAAAAGGGCAATGCCGTTTTTAAATTCATAAGTATTTCTATATGAAAATGGGGCTTGCAGACACAAAAAGGTCACTAGTTTTCTGCAGAATTAGAGTTGTTCATAATTAAATGTGAAGGAGGAAAAAAACCCTGAAAACAAACAAAAAAAGCCAGGAGGCGTTATTCAGATTTTTACAATTAGTATGCTCATGTTTATCTACTTACAAAATCAAAAGTTATATGAATGATTTTCATGTTGAACTATTATAAACACAAAAACAATATTATAGTCTGATTTGACATAGCCGTATCTTTTAAAACATATACAGTCATCTCTGATGATACACAGAGCGTGACACTTACCAGTATAAATCGTTTGCTATACAGATGGAAGCCATTCATATATATGCACATAGATATCTATTTCATTGCTAATAATTACTTATACATTTCATTACTAATAATTATTTAGAGTTTAAAAAATCATTTTGCTCATGAGTGCTTGTAATCCCTAAGGCATTGCATGACGAATCTATGATTAGATACAATTTTAGAATGGCTAATATACAATACATAGCTTCTGGAAGGTTGTTCAGTGACTGGGACCCTCTGAAAAAGAATACCCCCATTTAAGAACGTCCCTAACACCTTACTCCTTAAGAAAATACCCTCTCCTCACTTGCCTATGTAATCAGTCTTCAAACAACAGTCCTAAAGCTCTGTGTGAGACTAGACTGCCTGCCACATCAGGTTTTCTGGAACTGCAGATTTTTCCGTGGGTAAACTCAGCCATAGCTCAGCTCAGAAGCTGTGAATTATCACCGAGTGCAACGTTCTCCACTCTTCCTCTGTTGGATTCATTGGGCTGACTGTTTAATGTAATCAGACAATTCAGATGGGCTTCCTCAGGGCCAGAATAACTTAAGGATATCTTCTGAAGGCCTAGATTTGCTTCATTCTGAGCATCTAAAACTAATGATGTCTATCCTAAAATAAAAACCATCTTTAAGGAAATGGAATAAAAATAGGAGAGAATAACACTCAATCATTTGAAAAAAGGCTCTTAAAGAAGAACAGGTATCACTTTTCCCATTTTTCTTCACCGTGAGCACATCTCCAAGGGCTCAGGAATATCATGTTTTATATAAATTCACAAGCGAAGATGATAGGACATCATGGATTAAAGCTTATACTTTCTAGATGAATGCTAGCATGCTCCACACGAATTATTTGCTAACTATAAACAAACCCATTCCACTGATGAAGGACTCATCATTTTTGCCTCTAATTTTAGTTAGAGAATGAGTCTTGGATTTCCCTGGTGGCCCAGTGTAAAATCTCCTGCCAGTGCAGGGGACATGGGATCAATCCCTGGTCCAGAAAGATCCCATGTGCCTCAGAACAACTAAGTCTGTGCCCTACAACTACTGAGCCCGTGCTCTGGAGCTCGTCCCCCACAGCAAGAGAAGCCCACTGGCCACAACTAGAGAAAGCCCATGTGCAGCAACGAAGATGCAGCGCAGCCAAAAATAAAATAAAAAATGACTCTTACTTTCGCTGATCCGAGAAGTAAACCATGAAATGATAGGTGCTTTGCCCAAGAACAGAAAGGCACTCCAAGAAAACACTGAGATTAAAATCTATCATGGGGAGGGGAGTTAGACACTTGGTCGTGTCCAGGTCTTTGCAATGCCATGGGCTGTAGCTCTGTCCATGGAATTCTCCAGGCAAGAATACCGGGGTGGGTCGCCATTCCCTTCTCCAGGGGATCTTCCCAACAGAGGGATCGAACCCAGGTCTCCTGCATTGCAGGCAGATTCTTTACTGTCTGAACCAACAGGGAAGCCCAAAATCTATCTTATGAAGCTTAAATAAATATGATACCATTTTTCAAACATGTCAGAGGTGTGGGGGAATGCATATCACTCCAGCAGAAGCTCTCTTAATCTACTCCCTTTAACCACATAGCCAGATTAATCAAGCTTTCCGTTCTCTTCTAACATAGACTGACTGGTCCCAGAGATACTGACCACTCAGGGCTAAGAAAATGCCTACTCACCTCCTCCTCCCTCGAAACCCCTGGTTCCATTACTAAGAGTCTGTTGTATTTGCTTCTCAACCTGTTTATGCCATTTGAAATTACTGTATTTATGGGACTTAGTTCAACAGTATATAAGCCTGTAAAATACAAGTACAGTGAAAATGGGTTGTTACTTTTATGAACACTAAAGTGAGTATTTTTGAATGAGGTGTGGATGGTAGTCCCCGGGGGCTCATTGGTAAAGAATCCGCCTGCTAGTGCAGAAGCTGCAGGAGACACAGGTTCAATCCCTGTGAAGATCCCCTGGAGGATGAGATGGCAACCCGTGCAAGTATTCTTGCCTGGAAAATCCCATGGACAGAGGAGCCTGGCCAGCTACACCCTGTGGGATCGCAAAGAGTCGGACACGACTGAGTGACTGAGCAGAGCACAATGGCAGCTTTAAAAGATTGGAAAGAGGAGGAATATAAAAATCAAGAGAGATCGGCATACAAATTGCTTAGCATGGGTCTTACACTCCACTTAGAGAGGATGAAAATGAGATTGTTAATGATGCACTTCAGAGTATGGTCTATGGAAGAAAGATAACGCAGAATACTAAGAGTCCATATCAAAGAAATGATCATCACCTTGTCTTCTCTTCCTCCCCGCCCAGTAAAATATTGGCAAATGAATGTGCATTTTTTAATATTTTTTAAATTAGAGAATAATTACTTTACAATATTGTGATGGTTTTTGCCATACATCAACATGAATTGGCAGTAGGTATACATATGGCCCTTCCCTCTTGAAGCCCCCTCCCACCTTCCTCCCCATCCAACCTCTCTAGAGCACACACAGACATTATGCATATGCATTTATGCATTTTACATTAAAGCAGCATTTTAAGTTACGTATCAATATTCTTTTTCTTACTAATTTTCTTACTTTAATTTTTTTATTAACCACTAACTACTATTCTTGCTCATGTAAGATAATTTGTTTTCCCTGTATAATGTGGTAGTTGAGCACCTAGGCTCTGAAGACAGGCATCCTGAATTCCAGAACTGATGCCTCTTGTCTGCATCTTTGGGCAAGTTGCTTAACTATTCTGATCTTCCATTCCCTCATTTGTAAAATGATGATAATAAACTAGTATCCACTTATTAAATTTGTCAAAAGAGTTTAATAAATAATGCATATTAAGAACTTGGCATAGGGTTCATGTATGGTAGTATATTTAACCCTTAAAAAACAATATCAGTTTATGTCTTTATTATTATAGCAAACTTGTAACCCAGGTGTCAGCTCAGGCTGCCATGACAAAATACCACACACTGGGTGACCTAAACAATGGAAATTTATTTTCTCATGGTTCTGGAGGCTGGAAGCCCAATAACAAGGTGTCAGCAGGGCTGGCTTCTGTTGAGACCTCATCTCAGCTTAGAGATGGTGCCTAACTGTATCCTCACCTGGCATTTTCTCTGTATGTGCAGAGACAGAGAGAGCTCTGGTGTTCTTTCCCTTCTTATGAGGACATCAATCTTACAGGATTAGGGCCCCAGCCTTATGACCTGATTTAACCTTAATTATGCTCTCTCCAAATAATATCACATTGGGGGCTTAGGGATTTAACATATAAATTGAGGGCACACAATTCAGTTGATAATATCAGGTGTATTTGTACTCTAGTTATAATGATTGGAACTTAGAAGTAGCTTTGGGATGCGACATGTAGGTTGAACCCAAAAAGAGAAAATGATTCAGTTCATAGTGATGTAGATTCAGGAGAAAATCTTAGTTCCATACCTAAGCCAACTGATCCACTGTATGAAATTTCCAAGTGTTATTTAATTTCTTTTTTCTCTAGATCCACATATAAGGTCAAATTATAAATGACCTCCTCATCTACTTGCTTCAGAGGATCTATCAAAGGCTAATATAATGTTGCTCAATAGCTAGTCTGAGCTTTCTTGATATAATAAATATCAAGCAAAATCAGACTTGTTCTCCTTAATTTTACATTCATTTGTTCTTCTATTCATTCATTAAAAGGCAGTCAAAAAGTACAAAATTATCCTGTAAGATAAGTAAGAATTAGGGAGGTAAAGTACAACCTAATAAATACAATTAACATTGCAGAATGTCATACCATATATGAAAGTTAAGAGAGTAAATCCTAAGTGTCCTCATCACAGGGAAAAAATTTTCTCTGTTTCTTTAATTTTTTATCCATATGAGATGATGGATGTTCACTAAACTTATTGTGGTCATCATTTCATGATATCTGTAAGTCAAATTATTATGCTGTATACCTTAAATTTATACAATGCTGTTTATCAATTATACCTCAATAAAACTGGAAGGGAAAAAAATCATTGATTACCTTCTATGGGCAAACACTAAGAGATCAGAGCAAATTGTTCCTAGAGCATAATGTTATAGTAGCTCGGAGACCTTTGGAAAAGGCAAACATGTAAGTAAGTAATATAATAAATCAGAAACACAGTACACAGTTGTTTTTTGTAAGATTAACTGCTGTGAAAATGTAATAATAAATATCATTTATTGGGTGCTTACTATGATATTCCAGTTTCCATGCCAACTGTTTTATATTCATCATCTCATCTGATATTTATAAAAATACTGAGTTAAGGACTTACTGGCAACATTTTATAGGTTTAGAGAGATTAGGTGTCTGATCCAATGGCTCAGAGTTGTGAAGTATTTGAGCTCACAGGAGAACTCACTTGTGTCTAATTTCAGAAGGCATTTAATTTTCTTTTTTAAAAATTATTTATTTATTTGGCTGCTCTGGGCTTTCTCTAGTTGCAGCGAGCAGAGGCTGCTCTCTAGTTGCAGTGTGCAGGCTTCTCACTGTGGTGGCTTCTCTTGTTGCAGAGCAGGCTCAGGCTCAGTAGTTGTGGTAGATGAGCTTAGTCGCCCTGCAACATGCAGAATCTTCCCAGACCAAGCCCAGGGATCAAACCCATGTTCCCTGCATTGGCAGGTGGATTCTTAACCACTGGGTCACCAGGGAAGCCCCAAGGGGCATTTTCATAAGCACAGTCCATGCTACCTCTTTGCTCTGGAGCACAAAAGAGAATCTAAGACCCTCTGAGCCAAGGAAATACTTAATAGAAGAGATTATTCTTGAGCTAGATCTTTTAGAACAAACAGAAATTGTCCAATTGGAGGAGGAGGAAGCAAGAATGTAGCAAGGCTGAGAGACATAAAGGAATACAGCTTCTTTAGGCATGGAGAGTCAGACATGTATCAGGGCATGGCCCTTTGTGAGATCAGTGTGAGAACCAATGCTCAAAGACCTAGGGAAGTCATGCTTTATCCCAAAGACAGTGAGGGACCCTGAAGATTCTTGAGCAGAAGGTAATGCAAAATGAGATATGCTTTGTATTTTGTTAGATCAAGATAGCTGGGCTATGGAGGGTAGTGTATCAGAGAGTTGCAGCATTTAGAGAAATGAAGACCAGTCTACTACTGCAAGTAGATTCAAGAAACAGTCTTGTCAGTGTGTGTTCATGCTCAGTTGCTCAGTCATACCGGACTCTTTATGACCTCATGGACTATAGCCTGCCAGGCTCCTCTGTCCCTGGGATTCTCCCAGGAAGAGGAGTTGAGTAGGTTGCCATTTCCTCCTCCAGGGGATCTTCCCTTCCCAGGGATAGAACCCATGTCTCTGGCATCTCTTGTATTGACAGGCAGATTCTTTACCTCTGAACCACTTGGGAAGCCCAGTCTTGCCAGTAGTTTGTAGCTAATCAGATAGAAGTCAAGTGAAAACACTGACTCGCAGGTTCCTAGCTCAAAGAATGGAGTGCAGTTCTGTGCTCTGAAGCAAGGGAGGGAAAACAGGAGGAGGCTTGGGTTCGGGGCGAATGATGGGGTTCCCTTTAGAATGATTTTCTTTGAGTTGCTGATGGGATAGCTAAGTGAGTGTCACCTGTAGACAAACAGAAATGGATTCAGGAGCTCCAAGGAAGACATCAGGGCTGGAAAGAGGGCATGTAGAACTACCATCACATCCGTAGGTGACAGTTCAATTCAAGGCAAAAAATGAAAGCCCCAGGGGACCAACTCAAGGAAAGAGAATCCACCCAGATCAGCTCTCAGAGGAACACAGGGTAGATGAAGACCCTGGGGAGGTCAAGAAGGCTGGAGAACCAGGAGAGAGGCGCATTCTGGAAGCCAAGAGAATTCGAGGGGGTAATGGGATTCAGTGCCACAGAGGTGAAGTAAGGAGGGTCTCTTAAATATCCATTGAAATTGATGACTAGGAGGTCGCTGGTGACACCGCTGCAGTGGCTTCGATCGAATGTGAGGACAAATCAAACTGAAGTGGGTCATGGAGGTGAAGGAAAGAAAACCTCAGGCAACGAGTATGTTTTCAAGAACCTGGGTGCTGGGGGAAGGATGGTTCTGTGACAGTAGCCATCAGGGAGGCAGAATCAAGGGAGCTCTGCTGGGTCTTCCCCATTACATTTAATGTTTTTAATAATATCCTAACTGTTAAGGACCAAACAGAATCTTAACTTTAAAGGCCTTTGAAAAACACCATACAGACATTCCTTTTTAAGTTTTGCTTCATTTGCTAGTGATACACAAAATCTGTTTGCGCTTGAAATTCATATATAAGATTTTCCTATGCTTACTTTATGTCCAGCTAATATAAAAGCATTTATAAAAATATCTCTCCTAAAGAGTATCAGGTTCAGCCTGCTTTTATTATGCTTTTTCTATCAATGTCAATGCAAATGTCTTATTAGTCTGTTAATGATCTGAATAAAGAACACATCCTACTTGAGCATTTCCATGAATACACAATGACCAGGTAGAAGAAGAGTAACCAAATGATTCCTCCCGAAGGTTTGCATGTTTGGGACATTGAAAGGGAGAAATCACCAAGATTTGACTGAAATGTTCAGGATAGCTAATATGAGGCTAGATGTTAGAGACGATTATGTAACTGAGCAGGATCCTATAGAGCCTTCCTAGGACAGACCCCCTCCCTTATATCCTGGGCTTTAATCCCTCTCTGCTGCTGCTGCTGCTGCTAAATCGCTTCGGTCGTGTCTGACTCTGTGCGACCCCATAGACGGCAGCCCACCAGGCTCCCCCGTCCCTGGGATTCTCCAGGCAAGAACACTGGAGTGGGTTGCTGTTTCCTTCTCCAATGCATGAAAGTGAAAAGTGAAAGTGAAGTCAAAAGCTCAGTCGTGTCCGACTCTTAGCAACCCCATGGACTGCAGCCCACCAGGCCCCTCCGTCCATGGGATTTTCCAGGCAAGAGTAATCCCTCTCTGAAGTACCTAAATAACAGCATCTGATACACATTTCCTGAGTTGTTTTAGCGATGCTAAAACCCCCATCAAATGGACAACATCAACTATTTGATGACCCCCAAGACTTAACAGCAGCAGCAGCAGACCCACTGGAGCGTAAAGATTGATAATGTTAACCTCTGGGACACCACCTTCTTACCTCATCATCAATCAGTCAGAATTGTGCATGATCTTATCACACACCCTGAGACTCCCCTCCCTCACCTTGTCTTTAACAATGCTTTGCTGCAGGGACCTCCCTGGTGGCCTAGTGGTTCAGACTTTGCACTTCCAATGTAGGGAGTATGGGCTCAATCCCTGGTTAGGGAGTTAAGATCCTGCATGCCATGCAGCTGCCCCCCGCAAAAAAAAATCTTTTTTTAATCATTAAAAAAAATGCTTTGCTTCAGTAATTATGAGAACATTGTAAATCCACTGTATCTCAATTTAAAATAATAAATAAATAAAAATGCTTTGTGAAATTCAGCAAGGAGTTCGGGAGTTTTGAGCACGAGCTGCCTTGGACTCCTGGCTTGGTGAGGAGTAAATGCTACATTTTCCTTCACCACAACCTGGCGACAGTAGATTGGCTTTGCTGTGCATGTGTAAGTGGACCCAAGTTTGGTTCGGTAACAGAGTCCCCTTTTTCTAAGCTTCAGACAGGAGAGTTCAAAGAAACAGGGGTGAACATTTGCACACAGCACATTCATCTTCACATTGACCCCCTGTGGGGTGCTGATGAGCTGTGAAAAGCGCATCCATCCAGGCTTCACTCACTCCTTCAAGGAACACCATGGGCAGGATGAGAAAGCCAGCCTCAGTGGGTTGAGAGGGCCCCGTTTAGCCGGTCACACTGAGCAGACACTTCTCTTCTTCATGAAATGCTGACTGATAATCATTTGAGAGCACACATTCATGGGTCTTTTACTTCTACATTTCCTGGCTTGTTTACCTATGTAGGAGGCACCAGGGTGATCCACACTCACCTGCAAAGTGAGGATGAGAAAAGACCTAGGGTAAGATGAGATAACACCTTTTAGGCCTAAAAGTGATATTTGTCCTGGCAAAAATCAATCAATGACAGTCGACATTTAAATGCTTCTTTTGTCTGTGGGTACAGCTCAGTGGTAAAGAATCCACCTGCAGTGCAGGAAATGTGGATTGGATCCCTGGGTTGGGAAGATTCCCTGGAGAAGGCCATGGCAACACACTTCAATATTCTTGCCTGGGAAATCCCATGGACAGAGGAGCCTGGCAGGCTATAGTCCTTGGGGTTGCAAAAGGGTCACACAGGACTTAGCAACTAAACAACAATCAGTGGGCATACCTGCAATTCAGAGAGAGAAAGAAAAAAATCACCAGGCATGCCTGGCCCTTTCGTACACTACCCATATTTACCCATGTTTACTGTAACAATCCAGTGAGGAAGTGTTATTGTTTGTTTTTTGCAGCAAAAATTAATGAGGCTAAGAAAAGCCCAGTAACTCATCCAGGGTCACAGAGCTGGTAAACTGCAGAGTGTCAAACTCAACTTTTGCCTGAAGCCTAGTCTCTGCATTGCCCCAGGCTGCCTGCTTGCTGCCAGACAGTTGAGCTAACAAAACCCCTCTGTCCCTCTCAAGACATTGCATGTGCTGCGTTTCTCTGGCTTAATCAGCCCTTTAAAAATATTTTTCCTCAAAAAAAAAAAAAAAAAAAATGGCCACTAATAGCATTCGTGACTTTGTAAAGTAAGACAATGAAGTGAAAATCAATATGTCTCAAGGTAAAAAGTAAACATCCCTATTGTCGGTAAAGAATTTCTCTTGTTGGAGGTATGTTCTACCCGTATTGGCATATTTAATAAGCTTTCATTCTTGCCCCAGGCCAAATTTTGTTGACTGTCATTGTCTATTAAACCTGCCTGCATAGTGAATCACTTAAGGAAGCCTCAGGAAAGAAAAAAAAAACTTAAAAATGCCAGTGCCTTATAATCAGAACTTCTATTTTAATTATCCTCTTGTAGAATCCAAGAATATGTACACATTTTTAATTCCCCAGAAGGTTCTAATGTGCAGCCAAAGTTAAAAATCCCTGAGTTCCACCATGTGATCACCCCATGATAGACTCAGAACTAAATCATTTGTTTACAAGACAGACAAGAATCCTCAGTTAAATGACCTGCCTTGATCTTCTGTATATCATCAGCCAGATGATGGAAAACAGCCTGGTGATGGGTCAATAACCCTTATCAATAAACTATAGGTCCCAGGGTGTTTTTGATCCTGACTGATTAAATAGCATAACATTTAAGCAGTTAGAACACTGAGGAAAGAAAAGAACCTCTTCTTTCTCCCCTCCTCAAACCAAAGAATGATGCTTCCGACCAGAAACTGCCGATGCAGTTTTAAAGTTAAAAATTCAGCAAATCAACAAAAATGCCCCAGATTTTCCAGAAAAGTACCAGTTTCAAATATTCTTTCATATGTTCTCATAATTACACTGATTTGTTCAGTTATCAACTATTTGTTGGCAATCTATCATATTTTAAGTACTTTTTGTCAAACTTACAGTCTTAAGGGATCAGCAGAAGTAAAGGAACAAATGGACTAGAAGCAACAAGGACTATGACGGAAAAACAGAGAGTGTGATAGAATCCAGCGAGTGGTTACCTGGGAGTTAGTGGTTACAGGAGCCATCTCTGAGGAGGTGACGGTGGAGCTAAGAACTGAATGACAAGAGGAACCAGGCTTATGAAAATCTGGGGAGAGAGTGAGTCTCCAGGCAGAAGTGGTCTTAGTATGGCAGAGGCCACTGAAGCTAAAATATCAAGAAAGAAAGCAAGAACCAGAGGACACATGGACACAGAGATGGGCAGATGACCAGTCATATAGGAAATATTTTCAACCTGGACTCTGCATTCTGGGGCAGACAAACAAAACAGACAACAACAACAAAAACACAAAGCCTAGGCCCACCCCAGATCCATGGATTAAAAATCTCAGGGGTTTCAACATGAGTTTTCTCCACATGTTCCTCATGTGCAGAAAAGAATGAGACTTACTAAGCAAGGCTTTTGGCTTCCCTGGTGGCTTCTCAGACTGTAAAGAATCTGCCTGCAATGTGCAAGACCCGGGTTCCATTCCTGGGTTGGAAAGATCCCCTGGAGAAGGGAATGGAACCCATTCCAGTATTCTTGCCTGGAAAATCCCATGGACAGAGGAGCCTGGCTGGCTACAGTCCATGGTGTCACAAAGAGTCAGACGTGACTGAGTGACCAACACTTTCACTTTCAAGCAAGGCTTTAAAAGCCAGGTATGGAATTTTATTTTACATGTAATGAGAAGTAACTACCTGAATGGGCTTAAGCAAGGAGGTGGCATCACTCAGGAAAATGGATTGGGGTAGATGCAACAAGATCAAAATGAGGGAAATCATTTAAGAGGCAATTGCAGCATTTCAGACTAGAGATGGTGGTGGTTTGTCCTATTCTGGACCAGCTAGGGAGAAATGGTCAGGCTTGATGTGGTATAGGCAAAGGGTATGGAATCAGCCTCACTTCCTGGATCTGAGTAAGGGAGTAAGTGGACTGGATCTTTTTGAAAAATAGATCTAGACTGAAAATATATAGGTGAAGATGTTAAAGGGGTGTGTATGTGTGGTGTGCAAAATGCAGCATCCTTACAATATAACTAAGATTTAGAGTTCTGATAACAACACAGAAAAAAGCATATGGATCAACATTTCTTTCTAAAATACGGTAAGTGAATACATTCCAAAGTAGACAGTGACTCAGTAAACTTTGCATACTTTCGACTTCCCTTTTTCTTTAAAATTTCAGTGGTACCTAACAGAGTTGATATGTAAGAAACAGTAGTTACAGAGGAAGCTAGAAATTTAATCAATTAAACGACCTACTTTGGAAATAGGCAAACAAATTCATAGAAAGAACTATCAAATAAATTATCTGATTGTTTTCTATTGCTAGTTTGAGATATCCACTGAAGACTGTATAATGTGAGTGGAACATTAAGTTTTATATTGTTTGTTTTCTTGTGTGTGTGTATGTGTGTGTGTGTGTGTGTGTGTTGTCTGCCCTGGGTCTTCATTGGCCCAGGGCATGTGAGATCTTAGTTCCCTGCCCAGGGATCGAACCCACATCTCCTTCACTGGAAGGCGATTCTTAACCACTGGACCACCAGGGAAGTCCCATACAATATTTAAGGATGTTTGGCAAAACTAATACAATTATGTAAAGTTTAAAAATAAAATAAAATTAAAAAAAAAACAACTTTAATTTGTTCAAAATTAAAAGGGCCAGCTGTTTTAATGACTACAAAAAATCAGACACAGATTATGGTTACCTTGACTTTAGTCATCAGAGATCTTCATTTCCAAAAATAAACCAAAAAATTAGAACTAGAATTTCATCCCTCAAATGTCCTAGAGTGTTCCATATTAAGGTCAACTGTAAAAAATTAACTTAGTGCAGAATCCCTGAAGATGACTCTAAGCACATGCTAAACAGAGTCAAAAAACGTTTGCGCTGCCATTATTCATGTTCATGATAAAGAAGCAGCATTTTCCTTTTTTTAATTTATTTATGTTTTTAATTGAAGGATAGTTGCTTTACAGAATTGTGTTCGCTTCTGCCAAACATCAGTGTAAATCAGTCGTACGTACACATATGTCCCCTTCCTCTTGATCCGTCCTCCCACCTCCCTCCCCATCCCACCCCTCTAGGTTGTTACAGAGCCCAGAGCCCCTGTTCCCTGAGTCATACCATAGATACCCATTGGCTCGCTATCTTACATATGATAATGTATGTTTCCATGTTACTGTCTCCATCCATCCCACCCTCTCCTTCCTCCCCTCCACCGCCTTGTCCATAAGTCTGTTCTCTTTGTGTCTCCATTGCTAGGAGCAGCATATTTCTGTCCCTCTTCCTACATCAAGTGAGCAAGAGTCTCGCTCACAGATGCTTAGAATGATGCATCAGTAACAAAATTAGCTCCTGTAATTTTAAAGTGTATGTAAAAAGGTGAGTCTTTTGTTCACAATGACGGAAAGATGAATACGTAGCCCTCAGAAGCTGTTGTTCAACTTGCAATATTGCATTGAACACCCAGGAAAAAGTAGACCACAGAAGTAAAGCTCCCTTCTTGCAGTCATAAGTAGATCATAAGCGTCGCCCTTTGAAGGCTCCATCTGGCATGCCTTACATTGAGCATCACATTTATGACCCATGATCTTTTATATCACCAGGAAATATTTACCGAGGGAAATATTTGTTCAGGTTTGTTTGTCATGGGGTGACCACCTGTTTGGAGCCATTTGGATCATCTGTGTTTGAACTATTACAGATTCAGGTTTGCTCTTTACAACCAATATCTAACATTTCTTACATATTCCTGGGTTTTCATCACAAATACAGAAGAGCAAAATGAAAAAGATGATCTTTGGTTTAAAAGGATAGAAAGCTAAGTACACTTTCTCCTGTTTATTGAAGCAAACAGCTGGCTGATGTTAATTGTACAGCTAGAAATTTGGTAACTTTCCAAAGGAATAGAAAACAAATGTGTTATTTCATCACTATTCCTGTGACTTTAGGACAGTTTCAAAATACTGATTTGTGTCAAATTTTGAAGTAATGATGATTTTCAGCTTCTCACTGGTTCAGTGTGAGAAGTTGTAAACTTGCAGGGCATAATTAGGTTGGGATTTATGTACCTATTCAGTCTAATCAGATTTATTCTCAGTTCAGTTCAGTTCAGTCATTCAGTTGTGTCCGACTTTTTGCAACCCCATGAACCGCAGCACACCAGGCCTCTCTGTCCATCACCAACTCCCAGAGTTCACCCAAACTCATGTCCATTGAGTCGGTGATACCATCCAACCATCTCATCCTCTGTCGTCCCCTTCTCCTCCTGCCCTCAACTTACTAAAAATTACAAAATCAAGATATTCTATCAAACTCTTCTGGAAATGAATATCAGGAAAATAGTTTTTAATCTGTTGCACAGAATAAATAAGCCAAACAAGGATATTTTAGATCTTACTGTGGCTAAAGTAATTAAATGAGAACTTTAGTCTGTCACCAAATTCTTATCGCTACTTATCACTTACCACCAACTGGAAAATATGCTTCTGTGTGCATATGACTCACATAGGGAATTCCAGTTGCACTTTGCAAGTTTCCAGAAAAGTTATTATTTATCTGAAAATTAATGAGCAGAATGGAGAAGGAAATGGCAACCCACTCCAGTATTCTTGCCTGGAGAATCCTGTGGACAGAGGAGCCTGGTGGGCTGCTGTCCATACGGTCACATAGAGTTGGACATGACTGAAGCGAGTTAGCATGCATGCATGCATTGGAGAAGGAAATGGCAACCCACTCCAGTATTCTTGCCTGGAGAATCCCAGAGACGGATGAGCCTGGTGGGCTGCCATCTATGGGGTCGCACAGAGTCGAACAAGACTGAAGCGACTTAGCAGCAGCAGCAGCAACTGAACAGAAAGTTTGCTGGATATTCTTGCAGCTGTTTTTACATGAATCCAGAAATGGCACCCCACTCCAGTACTCTCGCCTGGAAAATCCCATGGACGGAGGAGCCTGGTGGGCTGCAGTCCATGGGGTCGTTAAGAGTCGGACGTGACTGAGCGACTTCACTTTCACTTTTCACTTTCATGCATTGGAGAAGGAAATGGCCTGTATTGGGAGGAGGAGTCTTAGCTACTGGACCACTGGGGAAGTTCCCAAATATCTTTTAAGACACTCTGAATAATACTTTCAAATTCAGGTAAATAAGGATTTTCCTTTAGAGATGACAAATGTCATTGCCTGCATCACCTGAATTATGAAAGGAGGAGCATAAAGGATCTGAAGTTGTTATTGTCTCATCTCATACCTCATGTATCATATCATGTCATCTTTATTAACCTACAGAGGTCATGGTGTGCACAATTTGTAGCTTATAGAGACTTTCACATATCTGATCCCAATTGACCACTGCTGCTGCTAAGTTGCTTCAGTCATGTCCGACTCTGTGCGACCCCATAGACGGCAGCCCACCAGGCTCCTCTGTCCATGGGATTTCCTAGGCAAGAATACTGGAGTGGGTTGCCATTTCCTTCTCCAAGGGGATCTTCCCAACCCAGAGTGTCTTCCCAACCAATGTGTCTTCTGCATTGGCAGGCGAATTCTTTTGCCACTGCACTACTCAGGGAAGCCTCGAGCAGCCAACTAAATTAATTAATTAAAAAAAAAAAAGATGTTTGAAGGATCTATCAATGCAGTCTCCACTAAGACTTCTGAAAAAGCACCTATACAGTGATATGAATATTTCTATTTTATCATCTCAGAAACTGGAACTTCTAGTTCCATGCTTTACTAACAAAACACTGACAATAAATTACCCCTAAAGCCGTGAGTATTGGCTTCTCAGGTGGCGCTAATGGTAAAGAAGCTGTCTGCCAATGCAGGAGACATAAGAGATGCAGGCTCAATCCCTAGGTCGGGAAGATCCCCTAGAGGAAGGGATGGCAACCCACTCCAGTATTCTTGCCTGGAGAACTCCATGCACAGAGGAGCCTAGAGGCCTACAGTCCATGGGGTTACAAAGAGTTGGACACAAGTGAAGCAACTTAGCAGCCACAGCAAAGCTATGAGTGCAATTAAAAAACAAAAAGTGACCCCATTTGTGGTGGAGTCAGATCCCTCCAGGCTCTGTGTGCTCAGAGGAAGCCTGTCCAGTGGTGCTTGCCTAGACTAAGAAGTTCAGCTTTAACTTCTCTAATTTGATCAATTTATTCTACTTATATTTTTAATTTCTATCACCAAGAAAATGTGCTACAAAGAGGAATAACTTAATACTGTGAGATGAGGCTTGTGGGATTTTACCTCCAACACCTGCCAGGTTTAGAATGTGTTCTCATTCATCTGGGGTAATCCTTTGCTGACAAAGCATGGCTCTGCGAAACCAATTACCCACATCGCCCACAATAACGTGGCCTGAACTAGATGATGATTTTGGCAGCCGTGGCTAGTCCATGACAACTCCCAAGGGCTTGTCTGTAATGCTACTGGGATGTACCCCATGATAGTCTTTTGGAAAGTCGGGGAGAAAGAGGTTGACAAAGAGCTAAAAGAGGGCTTTTGTTGTCTTTTGCTTTTTTTCTTAATTGTTTCTTATGGTCAAGACTTTTAAAGTTTTGTATCTATCTCAAACCATTTTCTGAATGCCTTCCCCGCACCAATTGTCATCTGCAATATTCTTTGCCCTTCTTTGCCCATCTTTTCCCTTTTTAACAGGCATACAATGAGTCCTTTCTTTCAAATTATTTTTTATCAGAATGCTATATGATGAATCAAGTTTGGAAAACCTACAATTCTGTCTGTCCCTGATCCTAAGAGACGACCTATATCTTTTGCAATTTTATAGGTTTGAAGAAAATAGCCCTAGGTCTGGAACTCTGCAGGCTTAACCTCAATGTGTGATACCCATGGGAAGTTCCTTCACTGGGGCTTAAGACCAGCTTACAAAGATAGTATGTCACCCCAAAACTCTGTCTTTCAATAGTAACCTGAAACCGACATGCAGTTCTTCAGGGACCCAAGCATGAATGCCCTGACACACCCACTGGAACTGAAGCTTTTCCCCAAGACAGGTTCTTCACATATTTTTTTTTTTTATCACATATACCGTAGCACTGAGAGCAATGCCTTCCTTATAGACTTGTTCAATAAGTGCTTGTAAATGTGGTCTTTTCCTTTAATTATTCTGTCATTCTACTCCTGGAAACCTAAAACTTTGTTGATGTTTAGTCGCTAAGTTGTGCCTTTGTGACCCCATGGACTGCAGCACACCAGGCTCTTCTGTCCTTCACTATCTCCCAGAGTTTGCTCAGACTTGTGTCTGTTGAGTCAGTGGTGCTAAATAACCATCTCATCCTCTGCTGCCTCTTCTCCTTTTGCCTTTAGTTTTTCCTAGCATCAGGGTCTTTTCCAACCTAAAAGTAGCTGAGGATAAAACCTAACTCTGCCAATTGGGAATTGTGATAGTCAAAGATGCTAATAAATGGTGAATTTCTTTTTGGTGGGATAATGGAAGCCCACTCCCCCTCATGCCAGGCCCATCTCCACCTTCCACCCCACCACACACACACACACACAAACCTACTGGTTTCTTTTCCATTTCTAATTCCCAACTTCATCCAGCCCCACTGGTACAATATGACCTGCCCTACAGAGGATGAGATGGCTGGATGGCATCACTGAGTCGATGGAGGTGAGTTTGAGTGAACTCGGAGATGGTGATGGACAGGGAGGCCTGGCTTGCTGCGATTCATGGGGTCGCAAAGAGTCGGACACGACTGAGCAACTGAACTAAACTGAGCTGAGTAGCAAGGATGCCACGCCATGCAGTCCAGGGTGGTAGATTTCTAGTGGATTGATACAGATGGCTGGCCAGATTCCTATAAGGAATGGAGGAATGGAGGGGGAGAGGCCCAGGATGAGCATATTCCCACATGACTATCTGATGAGTCAAGGAAGTGACATTTAAGTACAGAGAATCTCTTACTATCTCTCTTCTTGAAGTCTCCTGAGTGGTTCTTCTCTAAGACCATCTCTTCAACATGCACCACCTCAGCTGGGCTCAATTATTGTGTCAAAATGGAAATCTCATGGCACAGCCAACCAATTAAAGGCCTTAGTTCAAAAATACAGACACTCCAACTACACGTACCTTGTGTGAAGACAGTGAGAGAATGGCCCATTACCATCTTCTCAACTCTTGTGGATGACCTTTGGTCATATCACCACACTTGTTTTGCATAATTCAGAAAGTCAGATGAAATGTACTGGAGAATAACTTTTTCCTCAATGTCAGTCTAGTGCTGATACCTTGAGCAAATCAAGGTATTTGATATAGCTAAATTTCTTAACTATACAGCAAAATAATAATATTTTCCTTCTGACCCCCAGTCTAAAAAACTAAACAATAGATAAATATTTGGAAAGGACTTGACTCTTTTCAACCAAAACATACTGCCCCTAACCACATTATTCATATTCTCCAATACATGTTTGGTCTTCAGAACTTCACAAAGCATAGTAATATTTAAATAAAAATTATTTACTTTCAAAACACTGATGAAATAAATTTCCTTAGCCTTTCATATGTTTACTTTCAAAGCACTGATAAAATAAATTTCTTTAGCACTTCCAGAAACCGGAAGACCTCACTGTGGCATGCAAAAAGGGCTAAGGGTCTGCCTCGTGCATTGGTGCAAAGGGAGAGTAAGAGTCCATCTGGCTGGTTGGTTGGGGCTGGCCCAGTGTGAAAACCAAGTTAGTAAGTTTGAGTTTCATCTGTAAGCCTTAGATTTGGAGAGTTTTTGAGCATGGGACTGAAATGATCAGAACTATCTATGTTTAGATGGAGAATCAGGCTTTTACCTAAGTGTCCATGAAATACCTTGAGGTGTATGGGTGTATGTGCATAAATGTTTGTTGTTTTCTTTTCATAATATCTTCATAGGTTGAAGAAGACTGTAGGGAAAAAAGCTGAAACCTAGGTTGGAAGAAGCATCATGTCATTAGAATATAACAGTATTCCTCCTTCAAAAAAATGTATTCAGTGGAAAATACAACTTGCTACACTTCTTCATTTTACTCAGCTATAATTCATGAATGTTTATGGAGTTGTCTTTAATTATGGGACACTACATGTCTTGGTCCATAATGTTTGATTATTAAATAAAGTTGAATTAAATATTCCTGAGATAGCTTGTTTATTCCTATGAATTTTTGTAAAGAATCCCCAGTGAGGCCAGTAGCCCACTTGAGTCAGTGTCTCTAGCTCCCTAAGGCTCCATATTTGAGAAAATATGATTTTATCTTAGAACTCCATAGATGGTCCATTACCTTCTGTTGGTGGTTTAGTCTCTACGTCATGTCCAACTCTTGCAACCCCATGGACTGTAGCTCACCAGGCTCCTCTGTCTGTGGGATTTCCCAGGCAAGGATACTGAACTGGGTTGCCGTTTCCTTCTCCAGAGGATGGTCCCAACCCAGGGATCAATCCCACGTCTCTACGTCTCCTGCATTGGCAGGCGCATTCTTTACCACTGGCGCCACCCAGGAAGCCAAATTTGTGTGTTGGGAGTCAGTGAGTAAGTTTTGCCAGTGACACAATCTCTACTCCCTTTTCATAGATATTTTTGTCCCCTATCCCGCCCTCCAAGGGCAAGGATGCCGTTGGCTGCCATTGTGTTTATTATCATAACAGAATTTTCAACTCTCCTTCTGAAGGGACACTTCACAGAGTGATGTTGCTTTTACTGATGATAAAAATGGCCCCTAATATTCTGGTGTTTGGCTTCCAATAATAAGGATGCCATCCAAGAGTTAAAACTTCCCTGCAGGTTCAGAGTCTTCTTGAAAGAAGGAAACTTTTATTCCATCTGAGGTTGGTGCAAGAAGCTCTTCATATTGTTTTCCTCACATTACATTCATTATGTTTCCTGTGTGAGACGATTCACCAGTCGCTCAAAAGATGAAAGGGAAAAATCCTGACTTAAATCTTACGTTTCCTCTTAGGGAAAACAATGCAAGCTATTGATAAATCCCTCTTAGACCTAGAGAGGATGGGACCATTACTAAGTCCTGCTAGAGCCCTGTGTTTCAACGATGCCATTACTGGACTGAAATAGATGTGTTATATAGCACATTGGGTCATCACAAACCCCCTTTTTTAGATGGTTATCCTAAAAACCTAAGGTATCTTTATTGACAGCAGTGTCCCTTTTATCTGTTTGTAAAAAGAACAGAATATATTCACTGATCTGCCCTGAACCCGATTTTGGTGAGCCCCCTTGGGAAGATGGACGCTGTACCAACTATAGTTTAGGTTTTAGACCTAAACTTTAAAGGTTGGATAATACAACACCGTACTTTTTAAAAAAAATTTTGGAGTATGTAATTGCTCTACAATGCTGTGTTACTGTCTGCTGTATGGCGAAGTGAATGGATATACATATATCCACTCTTTTTTAGTTTCTTTTCCCAGATAGGTCATTACAGGGCATTGAGTAGAGTCCCTGTGCTGTATAGGAGGTCCTTGTTAGTTATCTATTTTATATATAGCAGTGTGTATATGGGGTTTCCCTGGTGGCTCAGATGGTAAGGAATCTGCCTGCAATGCAGGAGACCTGGATTCCATCTGTGGGTTGGGAAGATTCCCCTGGAGGAAGGCGTGGCAACCCACTCCAGTATTCTTGCCTGGAAAATTCCATGGACAGAGGAGCCTGGTGGGCTACAGTCCATGGGGTCACAAAGAGTCAGACACGCCTGAGCTACTAACACAACAACACTGTGTGTATATGTCAGTCCCAATCTCCCAATTTATCCCTCTCCCCATTTCCCTCCAGGATATGTTTTTTTTAATATAAATTTTATATGTATTGTGGTAAAATACATATAATATAATGTCTACAATCTTTTTAAAATTCTTATTTTATTTTTAATTGGCAGATAATTACCTTACAATATTGTGATGGTTTCTGCCATACGTCAACATGAATCAGCCATAGGTGTACATATGCCCCCTTCCTTCTTAAACTTCCTCCCTATCCCACACCTCTAGGTTGTTTCAGAGCACCTGCTTTGGGTTCTCAGCATCATACAGCAAATTCCCACTGGCTCTGTATTTTATCAATGGTAATGTATATGTTTCAATACTACTCTCTCAAGTCATCCCACCCTCTCCCTTCCCCATGGTGAACCTAAGTCTGTTCTTCATGTTTGCATGGAAGCAAAGGGATAACATTATTTGTGTAGATCATTTTGTTTCTAAATGTTTTTCAGCATCCCTAATTTTTTTCTGGAGCATTTCATGATTTCAAAATATATTTATTAAGCATGGATTGAGGCACTGGATATCTAAAAATAAATAACATGGCACCTGCTCTTAGGTCTAAGTGAGGAAGACAGATTCCCCACCACCTCAGTAGTGAAAGTTGCTCAGTTGTGTCCGATTCTTTGCAAACACATGGACTATAGCCTGCCAGGCTCCTCTGTCCATGGAATTTTCCAGGCAAGAGTACTGGTATTGGTTGCCACTCCCTTATTCAAGGGATCTTCCTGACCCAGGGATCAAACCTGGGTCTTCCACATTGCAGGCAGATTCTTTACTGCCTGAGCCACCAGGGCTCATTATATAATATAATGAGGGCACCTGTAGATGTAGGATAAAGGCAGTAAAGCCTCCAAGAAGGAGATTATGTATCTAGGCACATCAGAGAATGTATCTAAGAAAAAGTGGCTTGTAATCAGCCTTGGAGCAGGAGTGGAAGTTTTCCAGATGGAGCCATTGACGGCTATGAGACTGAACAAAAAAGCAGCAAAATGGCCTCATTTCCCATCTAACACATTTGCTAAAACAAATGCAGAGTCATTTAAGCCACTTCCTCCAGACTCTATGGAGGGAAAAACTTAACATTTGAAGGAAAAATTAAGCAACTGATTTCCTTATTAAATCTCTGTAAAAGATGAGGCTATTATTAGTCCTGTTAGCCTGCCTGGATCTCAGTTTGGCTAATTACATTCCTCCTACCTCATTTATCCCCGTAGTTTTAATTGGTTCCAGAATTCGACTACATTTCTCTTCAGTCGTTGTGTTGTGCTGTTATTTGGTATCAGACAGCTGTGATGCTCTACCACAGAGCTGAATATTTTTCAGTAATTGATGCAGTGTTTTCCATCCTAGAGGGGCAAATAAGGCAATTTGCAAAGACTTTGAGATGACAGATAATCCCTAAATGCATAGATGTGTGGCATTAATTATTGATAGCAATGGTTACACTCATAGAGTCCCTGCTCTTAGAATAACACAGAGCATCGCCTCTGGTCTGCAAAGTCACATGTGCAGAGAAAAATCCTTGTCTCTGTAAGTGTTGTGTCTGGGTTGACATACACTCCAAAGTATCAATGATCTTCCTTCTGCTCTGCTGAGATCATGTTGGTTTTAATTAAATACATACTGCAATGTACTAAGAACAGATGTTCATTTTCTTTTGTAATCAACTTAGAGGAAGTTGGTTGGGTCATTTACGTGTATAACAACGGTCTCTGTAGCCCTTCTCCCTTCGATCACTTGTTTGTTTATATCTGACTGGAGATGACAAAGATTGAAACTCTACAGCTAAAAGCTCCTCTGAAGTCTGCCATCAATGTGTTAATGAATTCGGTCATCCTCTTAGGGACCCACATTATTGCCAGTGCTGTTGTCAAATGCCATGTTTGACACCCCTAATGGAGACTAACAATCTCTGCCATCCATTGTGGTTTTCACTTCTGGTTAGCGTTCAGGCCCAGGGTAAGTAACAACGACCTAATTAGTAGACATGTAAGCAGCTTCCTTCTCTTTTTCACATCAGAAAAATGGTTTCCTTTGCTCTTTTGATGAATGTAGTAGAACATCTGAAATATCTTCCACTGAGAATTGATTTCCACTGGGAAAATGTGGTCGTGGCCCACTGACAACTGTTGTTATTGTTGCTCAGTCGTGTCTGACTCTTTAGGACCCCACGGAGTGTAGCCCACCAGGCTCCTCTGTCCATGGGGTTCTCCAGGCAAGAATACTGGAATGAGTTGCCATGCCCTCCTCCAGGGCATCTTCACAACCCAAGGATCGAACCTACATTCTTACATCTCCTGCACTGGCAGGCAGATTCTTTACCACTAGCACCACCTAGGAAGCCCATCACGCTCTACAGATTGGACATAATAATACTGCCTCCTCTCTGTAATCCTGTGACGTCACTGGTCTGGAAGACATGGAGAAAATGTTGGTGCCTGTGGACAGTGACACCGGTATTGAGTGTTTCTGAGATTGTTTTGATGTAAGGTCAGGTGGACACAACACTGAGAGAAATGTGAATGCCAGCCCAGTACTGGGGCATAGTGGGTATGTCTGGCAAAGGCAGAGAGAAGCAGGAAGCATGAATGAGGAGTTACAAGCTGCTCTCCAACCAGGCTGCTGGTTGATGATGGGGTTGGCGGAGCAGAAAAAGCATGGAGGAGGTGATGAGTGGGCCTGACCTTGAGCAGTAGCTTTACCTTTCCATTCAGGGAGGAGAAGGATGTGTGTGTCAACAGGAAGACATTTCAAGACAGAACTCTGTGCAAAGGCATGTGAGAGTGGCTTGTTCCCCCTCTCAAAAAAAAAAAAAAACCAACAACAAAACAGTGATTCAGTATGACAAGGGTGAGGGGATATGAGGGACATAGTAGGGTGGGTAGGGTCTGGAAAGGAAGTTGAGTCTAGTTGTGATGACTAGGGAGTGGGGCCATATATGAAGTTACACTCATTCCCAAGCCTTGGGGAGCTTTCAAAGGACTTAAGATAGACAAAGACTGTTGTGATCATGTTTCTGATAGCAGAACAGCAGCACAAATACTTGGGGCTTCCCACGTGGTAAATAGCTCGGTTGGTAAAGAATCCGCCTGCAATGCAGAGACCTGGCTTTGATCCCTGGGTTGGGAAGAGCCCCTGGAGAAGGGAAAGGCTACCCACTCCAGTATTCTGGCCTGGAGAATTCCATGGACTGTATAGTTCACGTGGTCACAGAGTCGGACATGACTGAGTGACTTTCACTTTCATTTTCAGGTGGTAAAGAACCCACCTTCCAATGCAGGAGATGTAAGAGACACAACCTGAGTCAGGAAGATCCCCTAGAGGAGGGCATGGCAACCCACTCCAGTATGGGAGTGGAGATCCCATGGATAGAGGAGCCTGGCAGACTACAGTCCATAGGGCCACAAAGAGTTGGACACAACTGAAACGACTTAGCATGCAGGCATGCTGTATATTGAAGTGGGGAGAGATTGTAGGGAGGCAAGAGAAATGTTTTAGGGGCCCTGCTCAGTGGTTCAGCACAACAGCCAACAAGAACCAATATACCTGCTTTCTTCCTTTCCTTTATTGTTTTTCTTTGTAAAGCCTGCATGCAACTGCATGTTATCCTCTTTACTCACTACTGTGATGGAATACAGAACCTGGAAAATTGATACTTTTTTAAAAATCTAAGCTTTTTTTTTCTAATTGGAGTGTAGTTGCTTTACCATGTTGTGTTAATTTCTGCTGTACAACAACGTGAATCAGCCGTTTGTGTACATATATCCCCTCCCTCTAGAACCTCCCTCCCACCTCCCCATTGCATCCCTGTAGGTCATCATAGAGCACCAAGCTGAGCTCCCCATGCGGTAGAGCAATGTCCCATTAGCTGTCTGTTTTACACATACAAGTATATATATATGTCAAAGCTGCTCTTTCAATCTGTTCCACCCTCCCCTTCCCCGTGTCCACAAGTCTATTCACTATGTCTGCGTCTCTATTCCTGCCCTACAAAATAGGCTCATTCATACCATTTTTCTAGATTCCATATATATGTATTAATATATGATGCTTGTTTTTCTCTTTCTGACTTACTTCACCCTGTATTACAGACTCTAGGTTCATCCTCATCACTACAAATAAATGACTCAGTTTCATTCCCTTTTATGGCTGAGTAATATTCCATTGTATATATATTGTATACCACATCTTCTTTATCTGTTCATCTGTTGATGGACAGCTGGGTTGCTTCCATGTCCTGGCTATTGTAAATAGTGCTGCTCTGAACACTGGGGTACATGTGTTTTTTGAATTATGGTTTTCTCAGTGTATATGCCCAATAGTGGGATTTCTGTGTCAAATGGGGTTTTATTTTTAGTTTTTTAAGGAACCTCCATACTGTTCTCCATAGTAAACAAAGAGGAAATGGAGACAGTTTTGAGTTATAAAGTATCACCCCCATACAGAAATTGTCAATGGTCACTTGAAAAATAGGATCACAGTGGAGAAGATGTAAGTGCCTGGGGACAGCAAAAATAAAATAAAATTGATTCTTCTGCAGATGAAGATTGGTATTAGTATCTTATTGTACTCACATCAAAGGTTTTAATCAATATTATGGTTCCTTTCTACTTCCTTGCTGTCCACACCACCCCCCTCTCCAGAGGTTTAGCTAAATTAACTACTAATTAAGCCATAACATTTGAAGATGACTTGTAAGGTTTTTCTGTATTATTAACAAAATGAAAGGCAATCAATTGGGAAAATTCATTCACTCAATGAACAAAGACTATGTGAACATCTGTTATCTGTACTTGTCAGCTACTGTGCTGACAATTGGCGATACCAAGATGCAAAACAGTGTCCCTGCTTCTCAGAGCTGGAGCTGCGGCTTGGGAAGGGCAACTAAGGATCTGATCAAGTGGAAGTATCAAAAAGAAAGTACTGGCTTCCTCCTCCCCAAAAAAACAGAATGGAAAAAGAAAGTACTGGATCCCAAGGTTTCACAGAGTAGTGGTCTTTAGTCCTTGGCGTAAATGTTACAATGAGAATATCACTTCAAATCATTAACGAGGAGACATGACAGTGACTTGGTTGGTGGGCACTGGTGCCAAACTGCCCAAGTTCACATCCCAGTTCTACCACTTCCAAGTTCAGTTTCTTCACAGGCGAAGGTGGGCCCTCACACCACAAGGATAATTGTGAGGTTCACGTGGGGTAGTATCTGTAAAGCACTCATATCAGTGCTTCCCACATTGTAGCTGCTCAGTCATTGTTACTTATTGTAATTGTTAGGATCACAAGCCAGACAATTTACAATAGCAAAGTGAAAAAATAAAGTTCAGCAGATCACATATATTAAGAAGGAGATGTCTTCTCCAGATCTCTGTCCTCCCTCTGCAGAGGTAAACGTTCTCCCTTTGGCCATGTTTCTAGTCACAGAGCTAGCATCTGTGAAATCAGACAACCATGAGAAAGAGATTATTGTTGTCCTTGCTTTCCAAAGGTGACATGTTGGGCTGTGGGGCCCCTAAGGAAATGACAAGATGGAATTTAAGAACATAATCTTAAAGTGCGAATCTGTGTTCCTGCATACAGCTGTGTTGTTGAGCTATTCCTGCTGCAAATAAAGATCTGGGGAAAGAGTCAGATATATACATATATATATATGCTATATGCTAAGTCACTTCAGTCATGTCCGACTCTGTGCGACCCCATAGACAGCAGCCCACCAGGCTCCCCTGTCCCTGGGATTCTCCAGGCAAGAACACTGGAGTGGGTTGCCATTTCCTTTTCCAATGCACGAAAGCGAAAGGTGAAAGTGAAGTTGCTCAGTCATGTCCGATTTAGCGACGCCATGGACTGCAGCCTACCAGGCTCCTCCATCCATGGGACTTTCCAGGCAAGAGTACTGGAGTGGGGTGCCATTGCCTTCTCCATACATATATATACATATATATATATACATGCATGCATATATATGTGTATGTGTGTGTGTATATATATATATATGTGTGTGTGTGTGTGTATATATACACATATATAGCTTCCCCAGTGGCTCAGCAGGTAAAGAATTGGCCTGCAATGAAGGAGACATAGGAGATGCCAGTTCAATCTCTAGGTTGGGAAGATTCCCCTGGAGAAGGAAATAGCAGCCTACTCTAGTATTCTTGCCTAGAGAAGCTCATGGACAGAGGAGCCTAGCAGGCTACAGTCCAAAGGGTTCCAAAGAGTCAGACACAACTGAGCACGTGTGTGTGTGTGTGTGTGTGTGTATGGTTAGCCCAATCTATTGACTCAGTGATGTTCTAAATTAGCCTTTTAATACATGGTTTTACCAGGATGATTCATGCTTCTCTCAACCTCAAATCCATTTTCAGTCTGGTTCTTTAGATAATGTAACCAACCAAAATGTTGGTACTTGCTTTCAAGGCATGGGACCCTACCCACATCATCATGTCTTGGAATTTACAAACCAGTTTATAGCATGCTGCTTCTTCAGTCAGCTCAGTTGGTGAAGAATCTGTCTGCAATACAGGAGACCCCTGTTCACAGGAAGATCTGCTGGAGAAAGGATAGACTACCCACTCCAGTATTCTTGGGCTTCCCTTGTGGCTCTCAGCTGGTAAAGAATCCACCTGCAATGTGGGAGACCTGGGTTCCATCCCTGTGTTGGGAAGATCCCCTAGAGAAGGGAAAGGCTTCCCACTCCAGTATTCTGGCCTAGAGAATTCCATGAACTATATAGTCCAGGGGGTCACAAAGAGTCGGTCACGACTGAGCGACTTTCACTTTCACTTTTCTCTTCAGTGCTTGTGAGGAGCCCTGCAGGGGTAAACTTTGTGCAAAAAGGACTGATCATTGGAACCTTTTATAAACATAGTCCTTCTCTGTGGAAGCCCTGTTTCTCTATGAGCAGCCAGGGTGAGGTGGGAAGGGCACTGAGATGGATGAGGAAACATGACCTGGCTCTAGTCCTGGCTCTGACCTTGGGAAAGAACCACATCTTGTGCGGTTCAATTTCTTCATTTGTTAAATGGCGGAGTTCGACTACGTGAACTCTGTGGTTTTACTCCATTTCAGGCCCCCGACTAATGAAAAGTGACCAGTGTTTTAATCGAAGATATAGCGGAAGGAAACCCTTAATAGAGGAACGTAGGATGATTTCAATCATTCATTCAGCTGGCATTCCTTGAAAGCCTAGTACAGACCTGTATCAGGCACATGCTACGGACGTGGTGTGCATAGGTCTCTACACTTACGAAGTGTATATTGTAATGAAGGAGACAGACAACAATGAAATTAGCAAAGTAATCCCGGATTATTAGAAGTACCCTGAAGGAAATAACTGAGGAAGCACAGAACAAAGAGCAGAAGTAGACTCAAAGGTCTAGAGAGAGTGATCACGTGGTTTCGTATCTTCTCCCCTCCCCCACCACCCCATACATTTTCATCACAACCAGAATGAAGAGTCTGCCACAAAGAAAAAAGGAAGAGACGTTTCTGAGAGTGCAGACCACCATCAAAGATCTCCCTAGGAAGAAAAATAATTGAGATTTTTAACACAACCGCCAGGCCTAAATATGCACCCACTAACAATCAGTAGAAGGAAATGTCAACCTACTCCAGTGTTCTTGCCTGGAGAATCCCAGGGACAGGAGAGCCTGGTGGGCTGCTGTCTATGGGGTCACACAGAGTCAGACACGACTGAAGCGACTTAGCAGCAGCAGCAAAAATCAGTAGAAGATTTATAGCTGTTTTGGGAAGCTATGGTTTTCCAGCACACAGACAGTGTTGTTCTGCCCTATATCTCAAAACATGCCTGGTCCCCAAAGAGCTTTTGAGATGAAGTATATAACCCATATACAATGTGCCAGCCAATGCAAGCGAGCTGTTTTCTGGAATCCAAGGTTGTTGTGAGAATCACAGAATATACTCTTCAGTGAGCAGGCCCTTGTAAACTTGACCTACCTGGCAGATGTGAGTTACTATTATGCCGCTTACTAATCGAGACATTAAGGATGGCGTCTGCAGGCACCTTTCCACTTCTAGACGTTCTGCTTGGTTCTGAGAGCAGTTCTGTTCTTCCTGCTTCCATCTTCCTTTGTACACATAAGACTAACCTTCCTTGGGATTCTACTCACAGCATCACGAAGGTGAGGTCTGCCTTTTGTGGCTCACACAGATATTGGTGTTTGACTTGCCCACTGGGTCCCAGGAAACTGTTTAGCATCACAAATCAGAAAACACCACATCTCGACTGCATCCAGGCAGGGGAAAGGCAGCCACTTCTGTACCATACTAATGTGAGACAAGAATGAATGTATGTCTCAGTTTGGGTCGCATGTTTCTTCAGGAAAAAAGTAAATGAAAGACAAAACCAAGGAAAAAATAAACCCAAAGAAAGTGTTTTTCCAAATCCTCTATTGAGTTAGTAAGGGACTTTGGGAGAAATAAGAAACCAGAGCAAAGGAAACAGAAAGGCAAACCCAGTTAGTAAAGCAGAAATGCTATTAAAAGAACTGAAAAATCACTAAAACATCCTACCTGGGTAATTTTCCTGGTGCTAACCTTGTCAGTGGGCCTCCCAGGTGGCTCAGTGGTAAAGAATCAACCTGCCAAGCAATAGACATGGGTTCGATCCCTGGGTCAGGAATACCCCCTGGAGAAGGAAATGGCAACCCACTTGCCTGGGAAATCCAGTGGACAGAGGAGCTTGGCAGGCTACAGTCCATGGGGTCCCAAAGAGTCAGACATAACTTAGTGACTAAAGAGCAGTAACCTTTTTCAAGAGTTTCACTGCAAGTTACACACGAGCCAAGAAACTTCAGGTGGCAGTGTTTCAGAGTCGGCTATATACAGCCTTCAATTTGACCTCACTACATCTTACACACCAGGGATCACTTCTGCTCTCAAACATAGTCTTCTAATATGAGTTCCAAAACCATGAAATCTAATGAATTCTGTCTGCAGTTCCCTGCATGTCACTGACATATGTCAGAATACATACATTGATCAGAAGCATCTAAATCTATGTAGTAATTATTTCATAGTATTTTTGACATTTCATAATGCTCCTAAGGGGACGACAGAGGATAAGATGGCTGGATGGCATCACCGACTTGATGGACATGAGTTTGAGTGAACTCCGGGAGTTGGTGATGGACAGGGAGGCCTGGCATGCTGCGATTCATGGGGTCACAAAGAGTCGGACACGACTGAGCGACTGAAATGAACTGAACTGAATGAGCTCCTAAATAAAAATCTTCAGATGACAACAGATGTTTGAACTGCCAAATGATGTTTCATGTCATTGTTTTATTAATTTATTTTCTTTGTTCATATTTGAATCTTTCTTTTAGGCTTTCTTTTTAATTAATTTTTATTGGAGTATGATTGACTTAAAATGTTTTGTTAGGCTTTGCTGTATAGCCAAGTGAATCAGTTATGCACTCTTTTTTAGATTCTTTTCCCATACAGATCATTACAAAATATTGAATAGAGTTCCCTGTGCTATACAGTAGGTCCTTATTAGTTATCTATTTCATATACAGTAGTATCATATGGAGAAGGAAATGGCAGCCCACTCCAGTGTTCTTGCCTGGAGAATCCCAGGGATGGGGGAGCCTGGTGGGCTGCCGTCTATGGGGTCTCACAGAGTCGGACACGACTGAAGTGACTTAGCAGCAGCAGCAGTATCATAAATTTAAACAACAACTGGTATGCTCCTACACTGTTGGTGGGAATGTAAATTGATGCAGCCACTATGGAAAACAGTATGAAAGTGTTTTCCATACAGTATAGAACTCAAAAAAACAAAAATAGAACTATCACATGATCCAGCAATCCCACTCCTGAGCATAGTTCCAGAAAAGATGAAAATTCTAATTCAAAAACATACATGCACCCCAGTGTTCATAGCAGCACAATTCACATTAGGCAAGACATGGAAGCAACCTAAATGTCCATCAACAGATGAATGTATAAAGAGGATGTGGTATATTTTGGGTGGCCCTGCACAATATGGCTCATAGTTTCATTGAGTTATGCAAGCCCCTTCACCACAACAAGGCTGTGATCCATTTAGGGGATATATAGATAGATAGATATGCATGCTAAATCACTTCAGTCTTGTCTGACTCTTTGGAACTCCATGGACTGTAGCCTTCCAGGCTCTTCTGTCCATGGGATTCTCCAGGCAAGAATACTGGAGTGGGTTGCCATTTCCTACTCCAGGGGATCTTCCCAATCCAAGGGTTGAACCCGCATGTCTTATGTCTCCTGAATTGGCAGGTGGGTTCTTTACCACTAGCGCCACCTATATATATAATGGAATATTACTTGGCCATAAACAGAATGAAATAATGCCATCTGCAGCAACATGGCGGAGAAGGCAATGGCACCCCACTCCAGTACTCTTGCCTGGAAAATCCCATGGATGGAGGAGCCTGGTGGGCTGCAGTCTGTGGGGTCACTAAGAGTCAGACACGACTGAGCAACTTCACTTTCACTTTTCACTTTCATGCAGTGGAGGAGGACACGACTGAAGTGACTTAGCAGCAGCAGCAGCAGCAACATGGATGGACCTAGAGATTATCACGCAAAGTAAATGGACTAAGACAAATATCATATAATATCATTTATATGTGGAATCTAAAAAAATGATACCAATGAATAGATACAATGAACTATTTTAGAAAATAGAAATAGACTCATAGACATAGAAAACAGACTTATGGTTACCAAAAGGGAAAGGGGTGGTGGAGGAATAAACTGGGAATTTGGGTTTAACAGATACACACTACTTATTATGTATGAAATAAATAGACAACAAGAATTTACTGTATAGCACAAGAAACTGTATTCAATGTCGTGTAATAACCTGTAATGGAAAAGAATCTGAAAAAAGAATTCTATAAGGTCTTATAGAAAACTTGAACTAACTTTTTGGCCAGCCCAATTTTATATATATATATACATATAACTGAATCATTTTTCTGTACACCTGAAACTTTGTAAATCAACTGTTTTTCAATTAAAAATAAATAAAATATATGGGAGAATGTCTGGGGGGAGACACGTGGTATCATACCTGGCGTGTAATAAGCAGTTCAGTGTTTGAATGAAAACTGTTAAGTAGAGTCTTCATTTCTAAGAAGAGTCATTGTAATCTAGTCCCCACACTAGCATTGAACATGATCCAGAATTCATATGCTTTGTTTGTGAACTGGAAAAATGTTCTGGAGGATGCTTGCAGTTAGAAAATGTTAATCACAACACACTTTTAGTGTGTTTGGGAGAAATGGTTTAATATCATTGAGGATTAGATCATTTAATGGGAGAATAAACAGAGATACCATGTACTTGATGTATTGCCCCACCCCACCCTCAAGACAGCACTTCACCTCCATTATGCCTACTTATCCTCCAGGCTCAGAGTTTTGACCTGAGGGAATTTTCTGCAACCTAAATTTGCATCACATCTCATTTTATACACTCATAGCACCAAGTCTGGTGGCCTTGAAATACTAACCTTGCAGAGGGTGCTACTCAGAATGTCTCAAAGGTGGGGGCTCTTTCGCTGTTCACACAATTATAATTTTATATCTATTTGGTTCATTACTCGATTAATGCCTATCTTCCACATTAGACTATACAATGCTTGAGGACAGGATCATGAAAGATTGCTATTCTAGCACAGCATCTGGCTAAAGCAGAGCACTCAGTGGATATTTTTTGAACAAATACTGCATGAAGTAGTTTTTGTGTTCAAGACTTCTGTGACACATTAGTCATTTCAAGCAATCAAAAAAGCAGCCTTTACATCTCGTAAATTATGAGCTAGTATTTTCATTGAAATGCTCCTCTCTGCATGATGGTTGGGGATGGTCCACTCTGGTCCATGTGGAGATAAAGTCCAAACATCAAATACTCTTTCTCTTTCCCAAGACAAACTTATTTTTTTCTGTTTCATTAAGGCTTATTAAAGGATGCTGAATATAGTTCCCTGTGCCATACAGCGAGTGTGTGTGTGCACGCGCTCAGTTGTGTCCGACTCTTTGTGACCCCAGTGGACTGTAGCCCACCAGGCTTCTCTGCCCATGGGATTTTCCAGGCAAGAATACTGGACTGGGTTGCCATTTCTTCCTCCAGGGGAACTTCCCGACCCAGGATTGAATCCACGTCTCTTGCATCTCCTGCACTAGCAGGTGAATTCTTTACCCCTGCACCACCTGGGAAGCCCATGCTATACACTGGGCCCTTGCTGTTTACCCATCTCTATATATAGTAGTTTGCATCTGCTAACTCCAAGCTCCTAATTCATCCCTCCCCCTACCCTCCGGCAACCATAAGTCTAGGGCAAACATGTTAACCAATATCCCTAAACCAGTTTCTCCTCTAATATATAAAATTTAATTGTCCTTCCCCCTATAAATCTTATTTTCACCCAAAGGTATATGTGACCTTTACAGATTATAATGAAGTTAAAATTGAAATGAACAAAAAGAGAGCATTGAACTTGGAGCTCCTCTCCCTGGCAGCTCCATGCAGCAAGCTACCATGACTCTGGAGAATTCAAAGCAAGGAAGGTTGATGAGCTCTGGGACATTGGTCTCTGAGACAGAGAAAGACTTCTCCTTTCAATTTTATTAGAGAAATACTTTTTTCAAAATGATTTCATAGTATGAATATTGCCCCCAACTATGTCCTCTGTCACTTCTCTGACAAGGATAATCAGTATACAAGGACACCTCTTCCAAAAGACTGCAAATACTCCAGATTCTCCAGCATATTTGGGGCCAACTGATGGCTGACATCACACCTTCCACCTTAGGGGAGGGAGGTGGGAGGGGGGTTCAGGGTGGGGAACACATGTACACCCATGGCGGATTCATGTCAATGTATGGCAAAACCAATACAATATTGTAAAGTAAAATAAATAAATAAAAATTTTAAAAAATAAGAGCAACAAAAAAAAATTTAGAAACAGATGCCATTCTTACAGTGTAATCTTTCTTTTAAAAGAAATACCACTGTATAGGAATGACTTTTATTCAGTTATCTATTGCCACAATAATGCTTCATAATAAATAATCATAATGCATTTGTGGCCTATAATAATAAACATTTTTAAATTAGAAGTGATTTACAATGTTGTGTTAGTTTCAGGTAGACAGCAAATGATTCAGTTATATATATATATGTATATATACATATATTCTTTTTCAGATTCTTTATGTGTATATATATATATACACACATGTATATTCTTTTTCAGATTCTCTAAATATATATATATATACACACACACATACATATATTCTTTTTTAGGTTCTTTATATATATATATATATATATATACACACACACACACACACACATACACACACACATATATTCTTTTTCAGATTATTTTTCTTTATAGGTTATAACAAAATATTGAATACAGTTCTTCGTGCTATATAGTAGGTCCTTATTGGTTATCTATTTTATATATAGTAGTGAAAGTGTGAAAGTGTTAGTCGTTCAGTCGTGTTCAACTCTTTGTGACTCCATGGACTATACCCCGCCAGGCTCTTCTGTCCATGGGATTCTCCAAGCAAGAATACTGAAGTGGGTAGCCATTCCCTTCTCCAGGAGATCTTCCTGACTCAAGGATGAAAACCGGGTCTTCTGCACTGCAGGCAGATTCTTTATCATCTGAGCCACCCGGGAAGCCCTATAAGAGCAGTGGGTATATGTTAATCCCAAAGTTTTAATTTATCCCTCCCTGTTATGTCCCTTTGGTAACCATACATCTGTGGGTCTATTTCTGTTCTGGATGTGAGTTCATTATATCATTTTTATTTTTTTAGATTCAACATATAAACGATGTCATATATTTGTCTGTCTGGCTTAGTTCACTTAGGATGATATTCTCTAGGTCTATCCGTGTTGCTTCAAATGGCACTATTTTTCCTTTTCTATGACTGAGTTATACTCCATTGTGTGTTATACTCCATTTTTTATGGCTGGGTTATACTCCGTATATGCTCCACATCATCTTTGTACATTCATCTGTTGGTGGATATTTAGGCTGCTTCCATGTCTTGGCTATTGTAAGTAATACTGCAATGAACATTCAGGTGCATGTATATTTCTGAGTTGTGATTTTCTCCACATATATGCCTAGGAGTGGGGTTGCAGGATCATATGGTAGCTCTGGTCTGTTTTTTTGCTCACAATCATTTTGATATTTGGCAAAACTAATACAATTATGTAAAGTTTAAAAATAAAATAAAATAAATTTTTTAAAAAATCAAAAAAAATAAAAAGAGCAAACAGGAAAGAAATAATTGGCTAATTACTTTTCCAAAGATATTGGCCTCATTTTTTATTATTTTTCTTTATATTTTTTGTTAGTCTCTCAGTCGTGTCCAACTCTTTGTGACCCCATGGACTCCAGCCTGCCAGGCTCCTCTGTCCACGGAATTCTCCAGGCAAGAATACTGGAGTTGGTAGCCAAGCCCTTCTTCACAGGATCTTCCCAACTCAGGGATTGAACCCTGGTCTCCTGCATTGTAGACGGATTCTTTACCATCTGAGCCATCAGGGAAGCCCATTATATCTTTTGCTGTCAAGCATATCTTGGCATCCATTACTATGACTACAGTTACATCACTGTTTTAATTGTTGTCAATGGGACAAAAACACTAAAATTCCTTGGCTTAATATCGTTCTCACCCTGACTCCTACTTGGATGGTTTTTACCTATAGAGTCAAGCTCCCGGAGAGCCTAGCTTCTAGGTAAGGCAATGCCAAAGAATGTTCAAACTACCACACAACTACACTCATCTCACATGATAGCAAAGTAATGCTCAAAATTCTCCAAGCCAGGCTTCAACAATACGTGAACCATGAACTTCCAGATGTTCAAGCTGGATTTAGAAAAGGCAGGTGAACTAGAGATCAAATTGCCAACATCTGTTGGATCATGGAAAAAGGAAGAGAGTTCCAGAAAAAAACCTACTTCTGCTTTATTGACTATGCAAAAGCCTTTGACTGTGTGGATCACAACACACTGTGGACAATTCTTCATGAGATGGGAATACCAGACCACCTGACCTGCCTCCTGAGAAATCTGTATGCAGGTCAAGAAGCAACAGTTAGAACCGGACATGCAACACAAACTGGTTCCAAACCTGGAAAGGAATACATCAAGGCTGTATATTGTCACCCTGCTTATTTAACTTATATGCAGAGTACATTATGTGAAATGCTGGGCTGGATGAAGCACAAGCTGGAATCAAGATTACAGGAAGAAACATCAGTAACCTCAGATATGCAGATGACACCACCCTAATGGCAGAAAGTGAAGAACTAAAGAGCCTCTTGATGAAAATGAAAGAGGAGAGTGGGAAAAGTTGGCTTATAACTCAACATTCAGAAAACTCAGATCATGACATCTGGTCCCATCACTTCATGGCAAATAGATGAGGAAACAATGGAAACAATGAGAGACTTTATTTTCTTGGGCTCCAAAATTACTGCAGATGGTGACTGCAGCCATGAAATTAAAAGACACTTGCTCCTTGGAAGAAAAGCTATGACCAACCTAGACAGCATATTAAAAAGCAGAGACATTACTTTGCCAACAAAGGTTCATCTAGTCAAAGCTTTGGTTTTTCCAGTAGTCATGTATGGATGTGAGATTCAGACTATAAAGAATGCTGAGTACCAAAGAACTGATTGATGCTTTTGAACTATGGTGTTGGAGAAGACTCCTGAGAGTCCCTTGGACTGCAAGGAGATCCAACCAGTCCATTGTAAAGGAAATCAGTGCTGAATATTCATTGGAAGGACTGATGCTGAAGCTGAAACTCCAATACGTTGCCACCTGATGTGAAGAACTGATTCATTGGGAAAGACCCTGATACTGGGAAAGATTGAAGGCAGGAGGAGAAGGGAACAACAGAAGATGAGATGGTTGGATGGCATCATCGACTCGATGGACATGAGTTTGAGTAAGCTCCAGTAGTTGGAGATGGACAGGAAAGCCTGGCATGCTATAGTCCATGGGATTGCAAAGAGTCGGACATGACTGAGCAACTGAAGTGAAATTGAGGTGAATATGGGCACCTTATTTACACCTGAGATGCTTTGTGGGGAGAAGGAATATCTTGTGAAGATGCCAATCAGAGATCAGAGCAGATCATCACAGTCTGAAGAGACTTATCAGAGAAGGTTCAGTACCAAGGAAACAGAGGTGAGGAAATAGGTGAGACTGAAAAGGATGAAGGCTTAGGGATAGGATGCCCTTGTAACTTATCATCCATTTTATTCTGAGAATGAAAGGAGGTGCTGTGAATAATTCACCAGAACAAGAGCCACAGGTTTGAACAAACCCCAAGAGATAGTGAAGAATAGGGAAACCTGGCATGTTACAATCAATGGGGTTGTCAAGAGTTGGACATGACTGAGCAAGAACAGCAAGAGCCATAAACCTGAACTGTCTCTGGCCAGGATGCATCGTCACCATCAGAGGGAAAGGAATCCTGCAGACTCCTCTATGGTGAAGACCTTATCTTTCTGCCCTTCTTTGTCTATATGTCCACTGTTGACCAACTTCTCTCTGATGGACATGTCAGTTCCTTCTGTGTTTAGTTAAATAAGTACCTTCCACCAGCTGTGGTCTAGTCTTGTCTTTGCACTTTACACCACTTGTCTTTAAGATAGTGGTGCAAAGGCCTTCCCTCAAAGCTCAGTTGGTAGAGTCTGTCTGCAATGCAGGAGACCCAGATTTGATTCCCGAGTCAGGAAGATCCCCTGGAGAAGGAAATGGCAACCCACTCCAGTATTCTTGCCTGGAGAATCCCATGGACAGAGGAGCTTGGCAGGCTACAGTCTATGGGGTCGCAAGAGTCAGACACGACTGAGTGACTAAGCACACACAGTCTTTAAGGTGACATGCCTGAATATCCCTGAATGGGACCAGTTGTGTGTTCATTTTATAATGTAGCTATTAGAGGGGAACAAACTGATTAATACATCATCTATTCCCCCAAGTTTTTGAAGAGTATCCTTTAATGCAGGAATTCACATTTTTTTGCATTTATTAGAAAGACATCTATAAAAAAGGAGGTATTATTTTTCAAAGATTTGGAACCTCATATCAAGCAGTTTTCCTTCTTGGAAGAGAGAAAGCATGGGTGCCCTCTTTAAACATCCCAATCTAAAGCCAACATGTCTCTGGGTAGATATTCTTAAGTATTTAAAATGTGATAAAATCAGTCATAAAGGCAGAGAATCAGCTACATAACCTGTGGTATGTAAATTATGGTCCAGTTTGTTGTATAGCTGTTGTAATTGTCAAAAGCAAAGAGAAATGATGAACAATCATCATCTCATGAAAAGAGATCTGTCCAAATTATATTTATGTCCTCTATTATCCTATCTTTTCAACCATTTCTTTTTCAACTAACATCTTACTTAAGGAAATAAGCTTCACTTATCTGAAACAAGTACATACCATGCCAGGTAAGGAAGAAGCATCCATCTGTTTTCTTTTTTGTGTTTTTTTTTAACCTTCCCGATTTTGAGTCCGAATTTAAATTGACTTTCCCTTCCAAGTTTATAAAGATATTTTGTCTTTTAAATTCTTGGTCCATCTAGAATTCATCCTGTGACAAGTGGATCCAGATCTTCGTTTCCATATGAATGACCCTTTATCCTAATAATGAGACATTTGTCATATATAAAGACCTATAAGTGATGGGGTTGATTTTTTTAATCTTCCATTGGTCTATCTATTCAGGTGCTTATATCACACTGATTCAATTATGAAGGCATCATATGTTGTTTTAACATCTGGTAGGGTTAGTCCCATTTTCTCTCTCTTCTTTCTTAAAATGTTCATGGATCTCCTTGGTTATTTTCTTTTCCATATAGGTTTTAGAATAAGCTAGTTTCATTTATTTAAACTGATTGATATTTTTTATTAGGATTATGTTAATTTCATAAATTCAATTAGGAGGAATGACAGCTTTCTGTTGCCATGTATGCTGATCCCAAGTGTATGAGATGTTTTTACATCTATTAACTTTTATTTTGTGTCCTTCAGAAATGTCTTAAATTTCATATAACTTCCCACATTTCTCATTAAGTATTGTCTTTGGGAGTATTATTCTAAATGGGATCTTTTCTTGCATTGTATCTTCTAACTTGTATTTAAATACAAAGACTGTTGATTTCTATTCATTAATGTTACCGCTTACTGAATTCTCTCATTGTGTGTAATGTTTTTTCTGTTGAGTCTCTTGGGTTTTCTAGATAAAGACTCTTACATAAATGTAGTATTAGATTTATCTCCTTCTTTCCAGTTTTTATTTCTAATTTCTTTTCCTTGTCTAATTTTGTTAAATAACAGTAGTAATAGTGGGTATTTGTCTAATCTGTAATGTTAGCAGGGATGCTGTTTATGTTTTTCCATTAATTTTGATACCAGTTTTTGGCTGATATGGATGATGGATAAATGGATGGCTGGATAAAGATATAGAGATACATTTTTATGTCAAAAAAGTAGCTATCAATTCTTACTTTAATTTTTTAATGAAAAAATAGTTTCTGAATTTAGAGAATTACCTTTTCTGGATTTATGGAAATAATCATATTTTCCTTAAGTCTGTAAATAAGATAAATGGTGTTAATATATTTCCTAATACCAATCTTGCTGTATTTCCTGACTAACCTCTACTGAGTCATGACATTTTATTATATTAATGTATTGCCAGAATCTGCCTGCAATGCAGGAAACCCGGGTTCAATTCCTGGGTTGGGAAGATCCCATGTAGGAAGAAATGGCAACCCACTCCACTATTCTTGCCTAGAGAATCCCAGGGATAGAGGAGCCTGGCGGGCTACAGTCCATGGAGCCACAATAGTCAGACACAACTTAGCGACTAAACCACTGCTGCTGCTGCTAAGTCGCTTCCGTTGTGTCCGACCCTGTAACCACTACCAGATTCTAATTGCTCCAATTTGGTAGAGGATTTTTCTATTTCTAGGCATAAGTTCTGTTAAGCTCTAGTTTTCTTTTTTGTGCAGTGCTTGCCATATTTGAGTATGCTGGTTTTACAGCCATCATGTAAAGAATTTGGAAGTGTTCTCTATTTTTCTATGTTTTGGAGAAGTATAAATTGCATGGGAACTAGATGATCTTTAATGATATGGTAAAATTCCCAGCAGGCTTGATGGATTGCTTCGCCACTGGTAGTGAATGATAAAGAGGTGAATGAACGATCATCCTGGCCTTCAAGGAACTCATGGTTTAATGGACATGATAAGCATGAAAATAATCAGTACAAAATGGAGTTATAGGTTTCTATCGTAAAAGCATAAAGAATGGTTTCTTTTTTATTTATTTTTAATTGAAGGATAATTGCTTTACAATATTTTGTTGGTTTCTGCCATACATCAATATGAATCAGTCATAGGTATACATGTCTTTTCCCTCTTGAACCTCCCTCCCATCTCCTACCCCATCCCACCCCTCTAGGTTGTCACAGAGATCAGATTTGAGCTCAGTGCAGAATACAGCAAATTCTCACTGGCTATCTATTTTACACATGGTAATATATATGTTTCAATGCTCCTCTCTCAATTCATCCCATCCTCTCCTTCCCCCACTGTGTCCACAAGTCTGCTCTTTATGTCTGTGTCTCTTTTACTGCCCTGCAAATAGCTTCATCAGTATTATCTTTCTAGAACCTAGAGCCTATTATAGACTGAAGTAAGTCAGAGAAAAACAAATATCATATATTAATACATATATATGGAATCGTAAAAGAACGTTTTCTTAAAGAAAACAATGAACTAAGCTCAGCCAATGCTTATGATTTTATTTTCATTGGAGTACAGTTGATTTACAGTGTTGTATTCAGGTATACAGCAAAGTGAGTCAGTTATAGAGTTACAAATGTAGAAATAAACATGGTTACCAGGGGTGTAAGGGGGGAGGGATAATTTGGAAGATTGAGACTGACATGTACACACTACTATATATATAATAGATAAGTAATAACAACCTCCTGTATCGCACAGGGAACTGTACTCAGTACTCTGTAATGGCCTATTTGGAAAAAGAATATAGAAATGAGTGGATACATGTGTACGTATAAATGATTCACATGAAGTCTTAAAACGTGCCTGCTCTTGGGAGAGATGAAACATCTTTTTTGTTTATACTTGGAAAGAAACAATTGATGCACATCTGTTCCAGATGGTAATTTATTACAGAGAAAGAAGCAGTGAAAATTATAAGATCCCTATCTCCATGATAGTGAGAATAATGAGGTGATCTCAAAAGGGAAAGAAAGGGTTGTCAACAGTAAACATTGTCAAATTTACTCATTTGCCTGGGTTTCTACCCGTAAAGCAGTGAATAGATTGTTGTCGTTCATTCACTCAGTCATGTCTGACTCTTTGCAACCCCATGGGCTGGCAGCACACCAGGCTTCCCTGTCCTTCACCATCTCCTGGAGTTTGCTCAAACTTATGTCCATTGAGTTGGTGATGCCATCCAACCATCACATCTCTCTGGCCCCTTCTCCTCCTGCCTTCACTCTTTCCTAGCATCAGGGTCTTTCCCATTGAGTCAGCTCTTCGCCTCAGGTGGCCAAAGTACTGGAGCTTCAGCTTCAGTGTCAGTCCTTCTAATGAATATTCAGGGTTGATTTCCTTTAGGATTGACTGTTTTGATCTCCTTGCAATCCAAGGGTCTGTCAAGAGTCTTCTCCAGCACATTGAGCATTTATACGCATCAGCTCATCCCAGCGTCCCAAACACATTTGAAGCATCTTGTTTCTTTTTTTTTTTAATAAAGTATTTGGCTTTTTGTTTTTATTTTTCATTTATTTATTTTTTTTATTTGTTTGTTTTTTATTACACTGGATATTCTTGCTCTACTTTGTCTAGTTGCGGCAAGACAGGGCTACTCTTCATTGGAGTGCTTGGGCTTCTCAATACAGTGGCTTCTCTTGTTGCAGAGCACAGGCTCTAGGCGATGGGGCTTCAGAAGCTGTGGCACACAGGCTTAGCTGCCTCATGGCATGTGCAACCTTCCCAGACCACTGATCGAACCCGTGTACCCTGCTTTGGCAGGCAGCTTCTTAACCACTGGACCACCAGGGAAGGTCTCTTTTTTAAAAAAATTATCTTGTTTCTTCACCAGTGTTTGTCTGCCTCTCTCTTTTTCATTCTTTCATTTTCTCTCACCTTATGCTCTCTATTTCCCATTCTTTCACTCTCCTTGTAAATGTAATAGAATTATACAGAAAAACACACACAGAGAGAATGAACACTTGGTTAATTTTCATGAATTAAACACACTCATGTAACCATCAGCCCTTCAACCATCCTCCAATGAATACTCTTCTGACTGACCAGTTTTTACCTTCATGTAAATAAAATCATATAGTATATGCTCTTTTTTGTATTTGGTTTATTTTGTTCAATATTATGTTTGTGAATTTCAGTCATGTTGACATATGTTCATTCAGTTCTCATGGTAGTGTAGTATTACATTGTATGAATACAATGCAATTTATTTATCTGTTCTTACATGGGTAGTTTTCAGTTTGGAGCTATTATAAATTCTCATTCTGCTGTAAGCATTCTTGTCCATGATTTTTCATTATCCTCCTATTGGATATATACCTAGGAGTGGGATTACTAAGCCATAGAATAGGCAGATGTTCACCTTTACAGGTACTGCCAACAGGTTTTCCAAAGTGGATATGCTCATCTACAATCCCCCCAGCAGCAGACAGAGTTCCATTTGCTCTAGTCTGAGCCACCAGGGAGGCCCAAAATCTTCATCAATACTTGCTAATTCCTAATATTATCATTTTAGACATTCTGTGCAAACCACACAGGAAAGTTACAGTGCTTAGTAAAGCTTTGGCTAATTTGGATGATAGGACTCTCTTTTTAAAAAATAAATAAAAGGAAGAGAAAGTTTTTAAGTGGTCAAAGATTTCATTCATTCAGAGGATAAAATCAACCTAGTGAGGTCAATTTTGATTCCAGTCAATACTGGGCAAAGTTCTAACAAAGTCATAATGCACTTTTTAAACTTAAAAATGTTTTCCAGTTGTAATGTTGCAGCTTTATTCAACAAAAAGGGCATGAAGGATTTCCGAAAACCCTGAGAGCAAACCCCAGACTTGAAAGCTTAATATTAAAAGTTTTTCAGAACTAAAGAAAGATACAGAGAAATCAACATAATATAATCATAGTTCTAATAAATGACATCTCTAAGGGTGTGGAATGATAATTGTTCCACATACATAATGGAAGGTAATGAGCCAAAGAATAGTTTGTGAATTACAGAGAAAACAGTGGGTTGAACTGGAGTAATTACTGAAAAATTAAAGAAGTCAATCAAAAAGTCAATAATAGATAAAGAGGACTTAAGCAGAGCAGAAAAAGGAGACACTGTATTTATACAGACTGGAGAATTCCTGGTAAGTTAAAGATCATGACAGGGGGAGTTGCAAAAAATGTGCAGTTTAAACTGTAGCAAGTCTGCTCCACCATGATCCCTGCCCTTTCACAAAATTTCCCCAGGTAAGAGTGACAAGCAACACTAGCCATTAAAGCAAATACTGTGCACATCCTCCTTTTTATATGGGGAGGGAAGAAAATGGAAATGAGAGAGAGAAGCAGAGGAGTTGGAATGATCTGAAAAGGTTTCTAATGAATATTTTAATTTTTTAGTGCAAACTAGCCCCAGAATGTATTCAGACATAAGAGCTAAAAGGATAGGAAAATTAGGTTTTATTCCATCCTATTCATTCTTAAAGATAAAGTGTTAACCATAATATAACATGCACTTTCTCCTTTAGTAGCACTTACCAGTCTTTTGTTTGTCTTTATGCCTCATAGACTGTTTACTCAGAGAAAGCAAGGACCTTTGACCGCTGTTCCCCATCACTTATCACAGCACCTGAGCTACTCAATAAACATTGGTTGAACACATGAATGAACAAGCAAACGAACAGGGACCCACTCTAAGTTAACACTTTGTTTTTTACTGACTAATCCCCAAATCTTATCTTTCATATCTTATGTTTTAAAATAAAAGGGAACATGTTAAGGTCTAGTTCCAGTATTCCAGATTTCTTGTCCAAACGGAAAATTTTGCCTGAAGGATTCCACAGAACAGGAGAGAGAATGAAGCCAACTCTGTCCCTGGGCAAGGTCAGGAAAGGGCATGAAGGATTTCCTAAAACTCTGAGAGCAAACCCCAAGAGCAAACCCTGGATTTGAAAGCTTAATATTAAAAGTTTGTCAGAACTAAACAAAGATGCAGAGAAATTGACATAATATAAAAGAAAAAAATCCTTGAATACAGTTTTCTTTAATTAATGGTAAAAGATAATAATAAGAGAAAACAGAAAAGAAAAAGTTGTCACAATTAAGTGACTCGAAGGTATATCACCATAAAGACAAATTATAGGATATTTTATACAGAGGAAAAAACTTAAGATCAGCAATGCTTGAGACCCAGAAGGGAAGATGGGATAAGATGGATTCTTCTAAAATGAAAATAGATTCCTTAAAGAGGAAAGATTGGACAGACTTCTGCAAAATGTGATGAATAGTAATGCTCATCACCGTGAGAAGTTAGTGAAGATAAGCTTCTTGGATTTAAGCTAGATCCCTGAACCCGGGTCTTTGCAAATTGCACAGCTGCCAATGCATCAGCCGGGTTTTATTTTAACAACATTTACAATTTCCCTTTCAGTTGAAGCAAGGCTGGGGGACCATCTGAACAGATAATGAAATAACTGTGAAAGTTCAGAGCATGCTGAACAAAACAAAATATGTTTTGCCTGATTTATGCAAACTAAACATATTGTCAAGGTTTTGAAGCAGTTTGTCCAAAATATGCACAAAATACAGCATTTTTCTCAAGTAGCCTGGCAGCAGACGAATTAAATGGAAATATGCCTCTGAAATGGTTTAATCAGATTGTATAGATGTGTTGAACATTTTGATAGTTTCATGATCCAAACTTATGAATAATGTCTTTTCCTTAAGGAATACCCTACCAAGTTCACCCTAAAACCACAACTCTTGCTCCTTATTAATGGAATTTTTCCATTACAGATTCTAGAAGCATCTTTAATTTTGAAACCTCTGCTAAAGGAGAAGTGAAATTAAATACATTGCTGGCTCCTTTCCCCATGGAAAACAAACCAGATCAATAGTGGCCCTCTGTGACTATTGTTTTCACATAGAGAAAGTCCAGGTCTTTGTATGTCTGAGAAGGGCTTTTCTACCACCTGCCCACCCCCCACCCCCCCACCTCCTTTCATGGCTGCAGCAAAGAGGTCAATGAATTCTGCAAATATCTAGAGTTGGAGAATTCTTTTTAAAAATATTTTGTTGGAGTACAGTTGATTTCCAATGTTGTGTTAGTTTCTGCCATACAGCAGAATGAATCAATTACACATATACATATATCCATTCTCTTTTAGATTCTTTTCCCATATAGATCATTACAGAGTATTGAGTAGAACTCCGTGTTCTATACAGTGGGTCCTTATTAGTTATTTTATATATAGTAGTGTTTATATCTCAGTCCCAATCTATCCCTCTCTTCCCCCCTGGCAACTGTAAGTTTGCTTTCTACATCGGTGACTTTCTTTTGTAAATAAGTTCATTTATACCATTTTTTTAGATTCTACACATAGGTGATATCATATGATATTTGTCTTTCTGTCTGACTTACTTCACTCAGTTTAGCAGTCTGTAGGTCCATCCTTGTTGCTTCATGTGGCATCATTCCATTCTTTTTATGGCTGAGTAAAAAAAAATATAAACTCCTTTTATATATCAGGAGTCCCCAACCTCTAGGTCATGGACTGGTACCTCCTGTCAGATCAATCATGGCATTAGATTAGAAATAAAGTGCACAATAGATACAATGTTCATGAATCATCCCCAAGCCACCCCCTTTACCCTTAATCTATGGAAAATTGTCTTCCATGAAATCATCCCCTGCTGCCAAAATGGTCGGGGACCACTGGTATATATGTACCACATCTTCTTCATCCATTCCTATGTCAGTGGACATTCAGGTTGTTTCCATGTCCTGGCTATTGTAAATAGTGCTGCTATGAACATTGGGGAGCATGTCTTTTTGAATTATGGTTTTCTCTGAGTATATGCCCAGGAGTGGGATTGCTGAGTCATATGGTATCTCTATTTTTAGTTTTTTAAGGAACCTCCATGCTGTTCTCCATAGTGGCTGTCCCAATTTACATTCCCACCACATGTGTAAGAAGGTTCCCTTTTCTGCACACCCTCTCCAGCATTTGTTTGTAGAGTTTTCCATGGTGGCCATTCTGACTGGTGTACAGAGTTGGAGAATTCTTAAACCCAACTGTCATACGTTCTAGTGTGTTAGATCCTAAAAGAGGATGCAACGTGTAGAAAAATAATCTTCCAAGGGGAAGGAGAAGCACTGTCCATGGAGAAGCCTTGAAAAGGGTTTTGAATGAACGAAAGAGTTTCTGCTTATGACAAGTTCTCAGTGGTTTTATATTTCTGAAGGAGCAACTTGTGATTCATTGGGCAAAACTTTGGTTAGGGCTCTGGCAAGTGGTACTTAAAATAGCCTTGTCCTCTTCTTCCCCAGCGCTCCACCTCACTCAGCAGGTACGTCCATTCAAGGCTTAGTCTGGAGAAACTGAAGAACAAGCAATGTCTACAGTAACTGACATCTTTAAATGACATGGCTGCTGCTGCTGCTGCTAAGTCACTTCAGTCGTGTCCGACTCTGTGTGACCCCATAGGCGGCAGCCCACCAGGCTCCCCTGTCCCTGGGATTCTCCAGGCAAGAACACTGGAGTGGGTTGCCATTTCCTTCTCCAATGCATGGAAGTGAAAAGTGAAAGTGAAGTCTCTCAGTCGTGTCCGACTCTTAGTGACCCCATGAACTGCAGCCCACCAGGCTCTTCTGTCCATGGGATTTTCCAGGCAAGAGTACTGGAGTGGGGTGCCATTGCCTTCCAGAACATCCCAAATAGTCACTGATTTTTCTATAATGCTTTTGAAGGAAACAGAATAATCCAACTGTTGACTCAATAATATCTTAGATTTTGGTGTGAAGAGTTTCTGCTCTTACAAAAAGTGAAATGTCATCATTTCTTAACTTCTCTGATGGTCATATTTCTATGTCCTTTGCTTTTCACCTTTTCTGATTGGACTCAAATAGTCAGTCAATGTCTATGGCGTGAACATTTCTTTCAGTAACTTTCCCAACAAAAGCCCAAAGAACTGTTTCTCTTAGGCCTAATGGGTGACTTACCAAACCTTCTCCCCAACTTGTCGACCTTCCTGCTGTATTTGTTGTTAGAAACAGCACCAATCAGTTTTATTGGGGATTCCTCAGTGACAGATTAAAAACATGAAGATGATTAGAATGACTTGCAGTTCTCTCCTTATAGAAATCTGTCCATTTTCTCATCCCAGTACTGCTGCACATGTTTTTATGCACATTCTCTGTTTTTAAATCTAATTAAGTAAAAAATAATTCATATATTATATTAAATTTTATGCCAATGAAATGTTTCATAAACATCTTCATAATGCCTCTTCTGTCATCAAACAGGGTAAATTTGAGTTGAGGAGGAGGGATTGATTAACAGTATTGTCATTTTACAAATGAAGAAATGTATAGAAGGATGGATATGATATACAGCTGTACCCAATAGAGTTAATGGCCCATAATTTAATGCCAGATTCATAGCCTGTGAGTTTCATTCTTAAAATGTGCTGCCACTCTGATAAACAAAATACGGTACATATATACAATGGAATATTACTTAGCCATTAAAAGGAATGAAATAATGCCATTTGGAGAAACATGGGTGGATCTAGAGATTATCATACTGAGTGAAATAGGTCAGACAGAGAAGGATAAATATAATATGACATCTATAATACTTGGAATCTAGAAAAAAATAATACAAATGTATTATCTACAAAATAGAAACAGACTTGCAGATTTAGAGAATGAATATGGTTGCTGGGGTGAAGAATGGAGGGAAGGAGTAGTTAGGGAGTTTGACACCAATATTTACACACTGCTATATTTAAAATGTATAACTGGCAAGGTCCTACTCTATGGCACAGGGAACTCTGCTCAATGTTATGTGGCAGCCTGGATGGGAAGGGTGTTGGGTGAGAATGGATACATGTACATGTATGGCCAAGTCTCTTTGCTATCCACCTGAAACTATCACATTGTTAATTGGCTATACTCCCATATAAAAATAGAAAGTTTTTTAAAAATGTGCCATCATTCTAACTCAAAGTGGGAAAAATTCTTTCAGCCATTCTCTTTGTAGGCAATGTGAATGTATTATTCTCTAACAAAAATAAAAAAAAATTTAATATCATGGCCTACCACCACAAAATGGAACAAAAATATTATATAACTTCTTCGGTAATGTCAAGATTTTTTTTCTGACAGTCAAATAACTTCCTAAATTTAAATCTCTTGCTCCTACTAAAATGCATTAAGACTCATATCAAGTCCAACATTCTTTGTTCCTTAGGAGTGAATTTGATTTGGAATAATTATACAGTTGGGCAGCAAATAAAACGAATGCAATGCTAGTTCCACTCCTGACTTGCTCTTTGCCTTTGAAAACCTCACTTTAACTTCCTGGGCTCACCTGGGAAGTGCAGACTCCTACCTCCTTCACACATTGCTATTTTTAGGACACAGTAATATGAGCTAACATAGTACTGGGCCAGGTGGGTGGAGAAATCCTTTAAGTAATTATGATGTAAGTTTTTCAGTTAATTGATACTGAGTGAATATATGTTATGATGATATTTTAGAAACGCTTTGCTTTCTTAATCTGGTGCTGGGCTTCAGGCTATACATTTCCCTTTAGTAGCCTAACATAAATTCTTCCTCTTCTTTCCCTCCTTGTACACTCCTTGGTACCACCTATCAAGTACCAAGAGACACTGTATTTGTTCTGTAATGTTCTCTCTTTCCTCACATTTCATTAATTAAATCTTTATAATCCTTTTATTCACAGCTCCTCTCCTTTCTGTTTTATTACAAGTAATTTTGTGATACATAAATATCTTGTGAATAAACAGCTTCACAAGTCAACTTTTCCATTTCCCTAAATAGTATATTTATTCCATGAACTCCTTTCCAATTAATTCACACAGTGAACTTCTCTAAATATGTGGGATTTCCAAGGTGAGCTCCTCAAACATATTCAAGGCGGGATTTTCAATTTCAGACTTCAAAATAAGGCATGATTTGCACATAGTTATGTTGCCTTTATCTGTCTCTCTTTTACAGAACTGCATCTAGAAATGCTTGCCTGTTATCTAAGCTGTGACTTATTTTGCTCTGTGGTAGTCTGAACTTTTCGGTTCGCTTACTTTGTAAGATAGCATCATAGTGAATTTCTGATTATTTCTACTTCTAATTCTTTCCCCTCAAATTAATTATTTTCTTTACCTCTTGAAGTTTTCTAAACTGTTCAGCTTGTCCTCTCTAAATTTATTACCCCCCCTTTTGAGTCCCTCTATCAGATCGGTTTATAATAACTTTCCATTTTACTCATTCTGACTTATTCAGACAGAACCATCCTATTTTCCTAAAGTTTATTGATTTTGCTAGTTTCTTCTCAACATTATCTGCTTCCTTTGAGACGCTCCTGCTACAAAGTCCAGGGCATGTTTCCATTCTTATTCATCCTTTTCATACAAGTCAAATATATTTTTTTCTAATCTCCTTGAAAAGAACTGTCATCTACTAAGATTTTATTATAGTATTCCTTAGGATGTTCAAGCATCCTTTTCTTAGAGATTTAAATTAAAATCCTATTGAATTTGGATTATATTTTCCTCCTCAAATTTCATTTCTCAAAAGACAATATTCTGAAATAGACAAAACAAAGAAGTTAGTGACTTTGTCCTGTTATGACTTGCCTTTAACTATGAATGTACATTGAACCCTCCCACTCACATTCTCATCCAGTACCAAGAACTATCATCGTGGCCCCATGTACTCATGAGGGATGTTGTAAGGATTGTTGAGTTTACTTGTAAAATCCCCTGATCTATTCTTTTTTTTTTTTTTTTTTTTTTTTTTAATTTTATTTTATTTTTAAACTTTACATAACTGTATTAGATTTGCCAAATATCAAAATGAATCCGCCACAGGTATCTATTCTTTAAAAGTCTTAAGTAAATGTGCAGTAGTTATTATCAAGGGGCTTCCCTGGTGGCTCAGAGATTAAAGCGTCTGCCTGGAATGTGGGAGACACGGGTTCGATCCCTGGGTCGGGAAGATGCCCTGGAGAAGGGAATGGCAACCCACTCCAGTACTCTTGCCTGGAGAATCCCATGGAGGGAGGAGCCTGGTAGGCTACAATCCACGGTGTCGCAAAGAGTCGGACACGATTGAGCGACTTCACTTCACTTCTTCAGTTATTATCAATATGACTAATGATTAGTCTGGTTACTGCTCTGTATTCTAACACATGACTGAAAAAGACCTGTACCCACTGGAAGGGGGATGAAGAGACAACAAATTCAGGTATAAAGACCTAAGTTCAAGTCCTGGTTCCAACGCGTTGTAGCTACATGACCTTGGATGACACTTAACTGCTCTGAACCTCAGTTTGTACTATAGAGATATCAATAACGATGTAATACTGCTGTTAACATTTTACACAAAAGTGAAATATCAAAATTTATTGAAGAATTTCAAGTTGGCAATCTCATCCCAAGGAAGTTTCTACACTCCACTAAGTGATTACTTGGTTAAAACACACACAGACTCGCATCCTGAGCATGTACGGAATTAGAAAAACTAGACTATGATTAATAAAATGTAGTCCCATTAAACTTGCCTCTGTAAGCAGTCACTGATGTTTCTTTGCAACAAAAGAGAAAGGAAGAAAAATCAATAAAGAGAAAGGAAAGCACGGGTCATCCTTTTCTCTTGCTTCTTCCTTAGCCCCTCCCCCAACCTAAATCAATTACCAAGTTCAGTGCCTAAGGTAGTTTTCACCACCTGAATGTATCTCACACACACCATCTTTCCCGCATCTTCGTCCCCTGTTCCCCTACTGACATCTCATCCTCAGCTACTGCACCTGCCTGCCCACCAGTATCTTGATATCATTTTTGCTCCATGCCAATCCACTTGCCAATCTCATCTTGTCACCATCCGTCTTGAAACTCTCTGGTGACTTCCAGGTCATTGTAAAGGACCTTTCTTCAGGGAATAGCCGTGTGCTCCTGTAGCTGCTGCCCTTTCTCATTAACAAACGGATACCTTTTCCTTTATGACAATTGTCATAGTCTGTATTGTTTGCTGGTTCATTGTGCATTGTCCTTAAATTGTCTTATGTTTCTTCTCTTCTGGTAAGTTCTTTGGCGGAGAAAGCCAGTACCACATATGTGCCAAGTGCTGCTTGGTGTCTATGTATTGAATGATGTGACAGTCTAGTTGCAAAGACAAGACACAGATGTGAAAGAACAGAGAACAAGTTTGAGGCAGTATTTTCGAATTCTGTGCTACAGGCTGTATACGTCAGTGTTGTGCTAAGTTGTTTCAGTTGTGCCCAACTCTTTGCCACCCTGTGGACCGTAGCCTGCCAGGCTCCTCTCTCCATAGGATTCTCCAGGTAAGAATTCTGGAGTGCACACCTAAACTAAGTCAACTCTACCCCAAATATAAGATAAAAGTTTTAAAAAGCAGGTGGGGGATGTTTGTTCACTTCCCAAGCACTCCCTCATATCCTAAACCAGTCATTTTGCAAATCCTTCTCCACTTTTGTGAACATGCTGTCTCCCTCATAAGGCATCTCTGTAACTTAGGAACCGCTTTTATACCCTCTGTTTGCTCAACATTTATGATCCAGCAGATAGCCCAAAAGAGAAAGCCATCGTGAGTCATGCTGTGCAATTTCGAGTACCTTGAGAGAGGAGATATTTTTCACAGTGTCAGCTGCAGTTCTTTGCAAGTGTTTCCCTGTTGCCATGGAAAAGGCTTTATGAAGCAAATCCAGCCAAAGAGAAGCAGGTTCTCCATGGCTCCTGAAATCTCTGCACAGCCCCCATCCCCCACATGGGCCCAACAAAGGACTTCCCCTGCCCTAGTCAAGGCTGATCTGAGTTCAGTGGACTTGGGGATTAGATGCTTATCATACTTTGCTTCCAAGCTCCTTGTCAAATGCCACTTTCCAGGATTTCAGATAAAAGATTCTTGATACTCTTTGTTGGAAACTAAAGTCTCTAGAGGCCCACACCTGTAATTTTTTATGCTCATGATAGTCCTTATAGCTCACATTTATTCAGACAACTCTTGAGAGTCTCTTGGACAGCAAGGAGATAAAACCAGTCAATCCCAAAGGATATCAACCCTGAATATTCATTGGAAGGACTGATGCTAAAGCTGAAGCTCCAGTACTTTGCTACCTGGTATGAAGAGTCAACTCATTGGAAAATATCCTAATGCTGAGAAAGATTGAGGGCAGGAGGAGAAGAGGGTGACAGAGGGATAAGCTATTTAGATGGCATCCTAATTCAATGGACATGAGTTTGAGCAACTTCCAGGAGATGGTGATGGACAGGGAAACCTGGCATGCTGCAGTCCATGGGGCTGGGGAGTCGGATACGATTTAGCGACTAAACAACAAATTCAGCACTTAATTTCATTGTCTCACTTAATTCTAAAAACCATCAAGGTGGTAAATAATATAATTAGTTCCATTTTAGAAATGAAGAAACTGAGGTTCAAAGAAACTAAGTCCATGATCACAGGTGACACAGGGAACACACACATAAGACCAGACCTCAACCCAGACATCGCCCTGGGGACCAGTGGCCTCACTCTTCACTTCTAGGGGTTTTCCAAGAAGCCTGCACCAGTCCTTCAAAGACTCGATGGAGCCCCCTCTTGTAGCTGGTGCTGGTTGACGATCAAAAGACAGCTATAAACAGAGACATAGACATGAATAATGGACTTGTCAACTCAGTGGGGGAAGGGGAGGATGGGATGAATTGGGAGATTAGGATTAACATATATATGCTCAGTTCGGTTCAGTCGCTCAGTCATGTCCGACTCTTTGTGACCCCATGGACTGCAGTATGCCGGGCTTCCCTGTCCCTCACCAACTCCAGGAGCTTACTCAAATTCATGTCCATCAAGTTAGTGATGCCATCCAAGCATCTCATCCTCTGTCTTCCCCGTCTCCTTCTGCCTTCAATCTTTCCCAGTATCAGGGTCTTTTCAAATGAATCAGTTCTTCACATCAGGTGGCCAAAGTATTGGAGTTTCAGCTTCAGCATCAGTCCTTCCAATGAATATTCAGGACTGATTTCCTTTAGGATATGCTGGTTGGCTCTCCTTGCTGTCCAAGGGACTCTCAGGGTCTTCTCCAACACCACAGTTCAAAAGCATCTGTTCTTCAGCGTTCAGCTTTCTTTACAGTCCAACTCTCACATCTATACATGATTACTGGAAAAAACAAAGCCTTGACTAGACAGACCTTTGTTAGCAAAGTAATGTCTCTGCTTTTTAATATGCTGCCTAGTTTGGTCATAATTTTTCTTCCAAGGAGTAAGTGTCTTTTAATTTCATGGCTGCAATCACCATCTGCAGTGATTTTGGAGCCCAAAAAAATAGTCTGTCACTGTTTCCATTGTTTCCCCATCTATTTGCCATGACGTGATGGGACCAGATGCCATGATCTTAGTTTTCTGAATGTTGAGCTTTAAGCCAACTTTTTCACTCTCCTCTTTCATTTTTATCAAGAGGCTCTTTAGTTCTTTGCTCCCTGCAGATGGTGTCATCTGCATATCTGAGGTTATTGATGTCCCGGTAATCTTGATTCCAGCTTATACATCATCCAGTCCAGCATTTCTCATGATGTACTCTGCATATAAGTTAAATAAGCAGGGTGGCAATATACAGCCTTGACGCACTCCTTTCCCGATTTGGAATCAGTCTGTTGTTCCATGTCCAGTTCTAATTGTTACTTCTTGACCTGCATACAGATTTCTCAGGAGGCAGGTCAGGTGGTCTGGTGTTCCCATCTCTTTCAGAATTTTCCACAGTTTGTTGTGATCCACGCAGTCAAAGGCTTTGGCATAGTCAATAAAGCAGAAGTAGATGTGGTTCTGAAATTCTCTTACTTTTTTCAATGATCCAACGGATGTTGGCAATTTGATCTCTGGTTCCTCTGCCTTTTCCAAATCCAGCTTGAACACCTGGAAGTTCACGGTTCACATACATACATACACTACCATGTGTAAAACAGATAGTTGGTGGGAAGCGGCTGTATAGCATAGGGAGCTCAGCTCAATTCTCTGTGACGACCCAGAGGGGTGGAGGGGGAAAGTGGGACATCCAGGAGGGAGGACATGTCTGTGCTCAGTCCCTCAGTCATGTCCAACTCTCTGTGACCCCATGGACGGTAGCCCACCAGACTCCTCTGTCCATGGAATTTTCCAGCAAGAATACTGGAGCAGGTTGCCATTTCCTATTCTAGAGGATCTTGCTGACCCAGGGATTGAGCTCACATCTCTTCCGTCTCTTGCATTGGCAGGTGGATTCTTTACCACAAGCACCACTGGGGTGGGGGGAGGGGATATATGTACACATATGGCTGATTCACTGTGTTGTACAGCAGAAAATGAGACAATACTGTAAAGCTGTTATGCTCTCAAATGTAAATAAAATAAAACTGAATTGTCAGGGGAAAAGGCAATGCTCTTTCTATCTCCTGCTGTCCCTTTGAATTCTGTGACTCTCTCACATTGTGTGTCCATGATGCTCTGGAGCACCCCACTGGATTCTCCTGCCCTACTCCCTGACCTCCCAAAGTGGCCCAATAGTCACTTCCTAGACCCCCGACCGTCACCCTGTGTTGTACATGAAGACCATCACTGCTGGGGTCCTGTTACCCCCAAGAGAGTCCTGGTGGGTGGTATCTAAGAAAATCCAGCAACCCTCTCTCCTGCTTGGATCGTAGACACTTATGTCCCTTGTCCCCCAAACTGTGCAAGTACTTATCTCAAACGACTGAAGCAACTTGGCACGCATGCAGTCATCTCAAAGCAGCAGTTCTATGGTCCTGAGGCCAAAGCAGTGAGTCTGTCTCCAGATGTGCTGGTTCATGCTGTCTTAGTGGTAGCATGTCCCACAGTGTCTGCCCCCCACTAGACCTTTAGTGCAAAAGCTGGCAGCCCCCTGGCTGGGGGAAGGTGGGTGGGTACTAGGAAAGACTGGGGTCTAGAGAGCCTCCTCAAAGTTCTCTCTCTCTCTCCCTTCTACACTCTGATTTTTTGTTGTTGTTGTCCTGATAAGATATGTGTGATGCATGCTTAGTTGCTTCAGTTGTGTCGGACTGTTTATGACCCATGTTCTGTAACCTGCCAGGCTCCTCTGTCCATGGAATTTCCCAGGCAAGAATACTGGAGTGGGTTGCCATGCCCTCCTCCAGAGGATCTTCCTAATCCAGGGGTTGAACATGTGTCTCCTGCATCTCCTGCATTGCAGGCGGATTCTTTACCACTGAGCCACCCGGGAAGCTCCCTCAGTGAGATATACATAACATGCAATTTACCATTTTAACTGTTGTTAGATGTGCAGGTCTGTGGTGCTGGGTATATTGACAATGCTATGCAGACACATCGCCACCATGTGTCTCCAGAACTTTTCATCTTCTCCATTTCAAACTCTGTATGCACTAGACCCTAACTCCTCATTCCTGCCTTCCCACAGCTCCTGGCAGCCACCATCTGCTTCCTGTCTCTCTGAATTTGGTTACTCTAGGAACCTCATATAAGTGGAACCATACAATTGTTGCCCTTTGTGACTGACTTACTTCACTTGGCAAAATGCCTTCAACTTTTATCCATATTGTTCAGTTCAGTTAAGTCGCTCAGTCATGTCTAACTCTTTGTAACCCCATGAATTGCAGCACGCCAGGCCTCCCTGTCCATCACCAACTCCTGGAGTCCACCCAAACTCATGTCCATCGAGTCGGTGATGCCATCCAGCCATCTCATCCTCTTTTGTCCCTTTCTCCTCCTGCCCCCAGTCCTTCCCAGCATCAGAGCATCATTTTCCAATGAGTCAACTCTTCACATGAGGTGGACAAAGTATTGGAGTTTCAGCTTTAGCATCAGTCCTTCCAAAGAACACCCAGGGATAATCTCCTTCAGAATGGATTGGTTGGATCTCCTTGCAGTCCAAGGGACTCTCAGGAGTCTTCTCCAACACCACAGTTCAAAAGCATCAATTCTTTGGTGCTCAGCTTTCTTCACAGTCTAACTCTCACATCCATACATGACTACTGGAAAAACCATAGCCTTGACTAGATGGACCTTTGTTGGCAAAGTAATGTCTCTGCTTTTGAATATGCTATCTAGGTTGGTGATAGCTTTCCTCCAAGGAAAAGTTCCTTTTAATTTGATGGCTGCAGTCACCATCTGTAGTGACTTTGGAGCCCCAAAAATTAAAGTCTGCCATGGTTTCCACTGTTTCCCCATCTATTTGCCATGAAGTGATGGGACCAGATGCCATAATCTTAGTTTTCTGAATGTTGAGCTTTAAGCCAACTTTTTCACTCTCCTCTTTCATTTTCATCAAGAGGCTTTTTAGTTCCTCTTCACTTTCTGCCATAAGGGTGGTGTCATCTGCATATCTGAGGTTATTGATATTTCTCCCGGCAATCTTGATTCCAGGTTGTGTTTCTTCCAGTCCAGCGTTTCTCATGATGTACTCTGCATATTGTAGCATGTGTCAAAACTTCCTCTTTTATGGCTGAATAATATTCCATTGTATCTGTGTGCCACATTTTCTTTAGCCATTCATCCTTCAGTGGACATTTGGGTTGCTCCTACTTCTTGGTTATTGTGAATAGTGCTTCTATGAACATGAGCATACAAATATCTGTATAAGTCCCTGCCTTCACTTTCTTGGGGTCTATACTCAGAAGGATAATTGCTGGATTATATGGTAATTCTGTTTTTAATTTTTTCATAAGTCACTATGCCATTTTCCACAGTGGTTATATCATTTCACACTCCTGTCAGTAATGGGTAGCATTTAATTTCTTCAGATCCTCCTAATACCTATTTTCTGCCTTTTTTTCTGTAGTAACCACCATCATGAGTGTACAGCGATGTCTCATATGTGGTTTTGATTTGCATTTCCTTAATGACTAGTGATGTTTTCATGTGCATTGACCATTTTTACATATTGTTTGTAGAAATGTTCATTCAAATCCTCTGCCCATTTTAATTGGATTTTTGTTGTTGTTGAATTATAGAAGTTCTTTATATATTCAGAATATCAATGCCTTATCGGATGTATTATTTTTGAAAATATTTTCTCCCCCATATACTGTCTTTTCATTCTGTTAACAATGCCCTTTGTTTCACAGAAGTTTTTAATTTTGAAGTAGTCCAGCTCATCTATTTTTTCTGCCACCAAAGTTTTTGGTGTCATATCCAAGCCAAGAATCCGTTGCTGAATTCAGTGTCACAAAGCTCCTCCTCTGTTTTTTTCTATTGGTTTTATAGTTTTAGCTCTTACTTTTATGTCTTGATCCACTTCAAGTTAATTTTTGTATATGTGGCTGTGAGCTATCTCTCTTTTCAAGGTTTTGATTTGCTGTGAGTTCTAGCTTTGTGTATTTTCTTTAGAATCCAGATTCTAATATTCTAATCCAAATATCATATGCAGATTTTTCTTCTATTTACTTTGTATCCAGTATTTATCACACTGGTACTCCAGTCAACACTGAGTCAGTAAGAGTCTAATTCTAACAAATGCACAATAGGAATAGAAGTTTCAACTGCAAATTATTGACTCTTTCCCAGTTGGATTCCATGGAGCTTAAATCTAACTGCAGCAGAAGGTCTACATGTTGGAGTTTCCCACTCTAACAAAAGCAAAAACAGAGTAAAAATTTTTGACATCTATGAACAATAAGATAAGGCTTGAGGAGTATTTCACTTGGAGAAGAGAAGACTGAGGGGTGATAAGAATAGTTTTCAAACATATGACAAGGGTTGCAGACAGATGTTCCCTTACTTCACTGAGGAAAGAATAAAAGAAAATAAGTTTAAATTGTAGCATGAGAGATGAATTTATATATATCCTGAGAATGTGTATCTAGGTTACCAAGGATGGTAAATCTCTCTGTCTTTAGAGATTTTTCTTTTTAAAGGAAATAGAAGACTGAAGGGGGTTGGGGGAGTGAAGTAAATGACTCAAGTCTTTTCCCTACTGAGAAATGACATTGCAGGGTAAAAAGCCTGTGTTTTGAAAGGAATCAATTTTTTTATCTAACTACTCAATAGTTTTGAACACTAAATTAAAACCCAAAGTGCTCTCAGCTAAAATCTCCACATATGTCGCTGCCTATTCCCTTTAAACCATTTCTATGCCATTTACGGTAGCTAAATGTACGCAACAGTAATAGCTACATAGAATCTTTCTGTTACTTTTGCTTTTTCCTTCTCTGCTGTGTTTGTTTTATATCTGAATGTTGCAGAGAAAGAATCAAACAGCATTGAACATGTCTTTGCTATTATCATCACTGACGGGTTGCCACTGTTACGAAAAGAAACTGGCTGGCATATCTGTAACATTAGATAATTCAAGAATAAGTTTGATTTTTAAGTATAGCATCTGACTTAGCAGGGGAAGATTGACCTTATTATGGCAGGTGAAGGCGAAATTAGTAAAATTTAGCTTGCATCTTTTGCTCAGGAGGAAAAGGAGGAGGGGAGAAGTAACTTGGATGTATCTTGGGAAGTCAGCTTCACACTGAGACTTCTTTCCACAGTTAATCCACTAAATGGCTTCCCAGGTGGCGCTACGGGTAAACAATCCACTTGCCAATGCAGTAGACTTAACAGACACAGGTTCAATCCCTGGGTCAGGAAGATCCCCTGAAGGAGGAAATGGCAACCCACTCCAGTTTTCTTGCCTGGAGAATGTTATGGACAAAGGAGCCTGGCAGGCTACAGTCCATCGGGTCACACAGAGTCGGACACAATTAAAGTGACTTAGGCACCTCACTCCAGTACTCTTGCCTGGAAAATCCCATGGACGGAGGAGCCTGGTGGGCTGCAGTCCATGGGGTCGCTAAGAGTCGGACACGACTGAGCGACTTCACTCTCACTTTTCACTTTCATGCATTGGAGAAGGAAATGGCAATCCACTCCAGTATTCTTGCCTGGAGAATCCCAAGGATGGGGGAGCCTGGTGGGCTGCCGTCTATGAAGTCACACAGAGTCAGACACGACTGAAGTGACTTAGCAGCTGCAGCAGCAGCAGGAATCCATTAAATAAACAGTGTGTGAGCTGACCTAATAACATTCATAATCCCAGGTCTTTCTTCTTTTTCCTAGTGAATTCAAGGCACTTTCAACTAGGTTATACTTGGAATGTCTACGTTCTCAGGCTACACGCAATCATCACTGAGTTATTATTTCTTCCTTACTAATGAAAGTGAACCCCTCAGATGTGGCAGAGTTACAGTTGGTTTGAAGCTCACCCTGAAGCTCATCTCTGGCTCTAACCTCTCTTGCCTGTCTGGCCTCATCTCCTCCCTCTTCCCGCCCTCTGTCTCAGCCCTGGTCCTCTTTTCCAGACCTTGGTCCTCCAGGCCAGTCATGTTGTACTACGTAATTCCTCTGTGCCCTCTCAGCTGCCCATTCCTGGCCTGCATGTGTAGTAATTGTACCCTTCAAGTCTGTGGAAGCCTGCCTGCTTCTCACACCTAACCCAGGCTGAGTGGCATTGTTTCACAGCACCCTGGGTTTCTCCCACCTCGGAACTCTACCCCGTGCAGTTGTCCACATATGTGTCACTCCCTCCATTCTCCCACTGTCTCTGAGCTGCTCAATGGAAAGGATGTGACATGTTCATCCTTGAAACCCTTGCATCTGGCAAATGAATGTATGTGGTGATTAAGTGGATAAATTATTATCCCAATACTAACAATTCTAAAGCATTTAAACAAGTATTGATCATTGTTGGATTTTTTTAATCCAGGAAACCAAATTTATCCTTTAAAATACATGATAGGGGACTTCCCTGGTGCTCCAGTAGCTAAGACTCTATCCTCCCAATGTAAGGGGCCCAAGTTAGATCCCTCATCAGGGAACTAGACCCGCATTCCACAACTGAAAAAAAAATGATACTACATGCCACAACTAAAAGCTTTCATGTACCACAACTAAGACCTGGTGCAGCCAAATAAATAAATAAATAAAAATATTTTTTAAAAATACATCATAAAGCTTGTTTAAACCTGCCATGTTGAAAAATTCCAATCAAACATTTCCTTAAGCATGACTTTAAAAGAAATGAATAAATTAAGGGCAAATGAGAAAAACCCCTCTCTTTTTAATTTATTTTTAATTGGAGGATGATTGCTTCACAATGTTGTGTTGGTTTCTGCCCTACATCAGCATGAAATCAGCCGTAAGTAGACATAGGTTCCCTCCCTTCTGAACCTCTCTCCCGCCTCTCATCCCATCCCCACTCTAGGTTGTCACGAGCCCCAGTTTGAGATCCCTGAGTCATACAGCAAATTCCCGCTGGTTATCTATTTTACATATGGTAATGTGTATGTTTCAATGCTACCAAATGAGAAAAATGCCTCTCTTAATTGCTACACCAGCTCCCAAGAGTTGTAAAGAGATCCTAACTGCCAGCTTTTTATTCATTCACTTAGTCATTCAGCAAACCTTTGTGAATGCCTCCTTGATATTTATAAATGGGTTTTGGTACCAAATGTTGTAGGTACAAGTCTCAGGAAAGCCTCATTTCTTCCCTAGGAAAGTTCCCATTATGTCTGTGGCATTCAAATATTATTCTTTCTTCAACACAATATCTTCTTAATTACAGCCACATAGAAAAAGAAAAAGGTTGACACGAGGAGTAATATGAAATATGTGAGGGGAGAACAAGGTCAAAAAATGCAAGTTCATTTCTAAGCAATTTTCCCATGTGGACTCAGCTCAAATACTGATGGTTGAAAAATGTAATCAAATTGTATTCCTGGCCTTAAACTATTATAGTGTCTTGTTAAATAACACGATGTGAACATATAGGAAATAACCTAGTTTTTACAATATTTCAGTGCAGTTTTCTATTTGATCTAATAACCTGAGTGCTTGGATTGTTGCAATAATAAGTATCCTAGAAGTACATATGCATATTTTTCAACAGTGAGAAATGGATTAAGGTTCACGCTCCAAGGCTATTTATCTTACGGCCCTAGCAGAGAAGTTGGAAGGAGTTCCTGGATTTTTTTCTAATGTGTGTAGTTGATTAGAGCAGCTCTCCTCATCTCATAGGATTTCATTTGAGAAAGGACAGATTTGCGCCTGCAGGGTTTCAGTGTTTATCCAATCTTAAAACCCTGGACATGTTACAGAACAGCACATGGGCTTCCATCTGTTTGCTCTTTCTATGGATCTATTTTTTTTTTTTTTTTGGAAGGATTGAAAAGGTTTATTATGCTAAAAATATATTCTATTCTATAGTTTCCAAGCCAAGCTGAGATCATTCATTTTCCAAATCCTCTAAGGATGAGGATGCTATATTCACCCGTTCTTTAATACTTTAAACCTAGAAAGCCCTAGTAGTAGTTAAGCAAAAGTCCCAAAGTAAAACATGAACTAGCAATAGTGTCCGTGGCTTTGCTTTTGTAGCACTGAGAGAAAGCTTAACATTTTAGATAGTTTGAAAATAACTCCTTGTATTTGTTGTTGTTGTTCAGCTGCTAAATCATGTCCACCAATTTTTGACCCCCATGAATTGCAGCACGCCAGGCTTCCCTGTCCTTCAACATCTGGAGCTTGCTCAAAAACATGTCCATTGAGTTGATGATGCCATCCAACCATCACACCTTCTATCACCCCTTTCTCCTCTTGCCCTCAGTCTTTCTCAGTATCAGGGTCTTTTCCAAGGAGTAGACTCTTTGCATCAGGTGGTCAAAGTATTAGAGCTTTCACTTCAGCAACAGTCCTTCCAGTGAATATTCAGGGTTGATTTCCTTTAGGATTGACTGGTTTGATCTCCTTGCTGTCCAAGGGACTTTCAAGAGTCTTTTCCAGCACCATAATTAGAAAGCATGAATTCTTTGGCTCTCAGCCTTCTTTATGATCCAACTCTCACATCCGTACATGACTATTGAAAAAAACCATAGTTTCACTATACGGACCTTTGTTGGCAAAGTGATGTCTCTGCTTTTTGATATGCTATCTAGCTCTGTCATAGCTTTCCTTCCGAGGGGCAAGCATCTTTTGATTTCATGGCTGCTGTTATTTTTGCCTTATTCAGATCACCGTAATATTATTAAACATAAATGCATGAGGGCTGTACCTGCACACAGTCATTATCTCTAGGTTAACGTTCAGTTCAGTTCAGTTCAGTCGCTCAGTCGTGTCCAACTCTTTGCAACCCCATGAATTGCAGCACGCCAGGCCTCCCTGTCCATCACCAACTCCCGGAGTTCACTCAAACTCACGTCCATTGAGTCTGTGATGCCATCCAGCCATCTCATTCTCTGTCGTCCCCTTCTCCTCCTGCCCCCAATCCCTCCCAGCATCAGAGTCTTTTCCAATGAGTCAACTCTTCGCATGAGGTAGCTAAAGTATTGGAGTTTCAGCTTTAGCATCAGTCCTTCCAAAGAACACCCAGGGCTGATCTTTAGGATGGACTGGTTGGATCTCCTTGCAGTCCAAGGGACTCACAAGAGTTACTCTTCTCTTTTTGACACGAACTCCAAGGCCCCTCCAGGTCTCTCATGATTCGTTGTAATTTCATTTGCTTGATCATGGCTCTACCCAGGAAAATTCTGAATATCTACCCCCAAAGACTAACTTATATCTGTTGAAAAGTGAAGAGTTGAGTCAGACATTTATGTTGGATAATACTGCCCAGAAGTATTCCACCAACTTTTAAAGATGTTGGAGGCCTGAATTATTATTACTGAAGAGAGTCTTACATTATTTATGCACAAAGAGATGCTCACCAGATATGTTAATATTTAACCAAATTCAGTAAACTACTCAGTTCTCCACATTATTTTGGAAAATCAGCCTAGACTACAGAAATGACTTTGTTATTAATTGGTGCACAGACTGGATCCCATTGAAATCTTCATAATGAATAGAAACCTACTCATATGGCCAGGGTTGTGTTCTTTGCTGCAGTGCTAAGACAGCCCCTGTGGAAAGGAGAAACAAAGTGAATAATAATGAGGGGATTAACACTGGAACAATTCTTCGAAGAAATTTATTTTTTAAAAAAAATGTCTTCTAAATTCTCACCACAACTCTATAAGGAATATATCGTTTTTACCACTTCACAGATGGGGAATGTAAGCATTACAGAAGTAAGGCAACTTGCCTCAGGTCACATGAGTGCTCAAGGATGGGTCAGCACTGCAACACGGGCTCAGTGCTTGTTAACTGCACATTTTTTCCACCGTGCACAGGTCCAATATTAGCTGTAAATATATTGTTCTCTTTAGCTCTGTAACTTTTTTCCAGGCTTTGATGAGTTTTCTGGTGGTCCAGTGGTTAAGATTCCACACTTCCAATACAGAAGATGCAAGTTCTATCCATGGTCAGGAAACTAAGATCCCACATGCCCCACAGTGCAGCTAAATGATTTAAATGATAATAATAATACTAATGTATCTGTTTGAAATTAAAACATCCACATGATTCTTTATATGTGACTGGCCTTTTGTAATCTTTGATGTAGGTGTACATTCTTATGTGAATTCTGAGAGACAGAAAGTGAGAAATTGTGTCAGGAATTCTTATTCTTTATAGGGGTAAAATGGTAGTAGAAGAGAAGGAGAGATGGGGAGTGGGAAAAGTGTTGCCAAAAACAACAGCAACAAAAACTAGTTATTCCATAATTGGTCATCAAAAATTGTTACTATTTTTCAACTGAAACTATCCAGTGTTTTTCAGCATCATACCTCTTCTCTTCACTATGTCTTATGCTTTTCGTGGAACACAACCCACTTCAGCAGAGTCTTCTTGCCTTCCTGTAACGTACTCCTCCTCATGCTGCTATAACAGTAGAAATTCTTAGTGCTGAAAATTGTCTTCATAGATATTTTCCAAAAAGAAAGGGAGGGATAAAAGGACAGAAATCCTTGTTTTCCTGCTCAGAAGATAACCAAAAACATAATTTGTCCCCATGTGTGGAAAGATGCTCTCCCACAGCTGCTCATCAAGATGCATGTATCCAAAGAGAATTACACAGGGCTATTCAAAACCCATCCTACTGAAAATTCACAATGGGAAAAAAGGGTCCTGGGGACATTATCTAGGGCTTTCCAGGTGGGTTAGTGGTAAAGAATCTGCCTGCCAATACAGGAGATGAAGGTTCGAGCCCTGGGTTGGGAAGACCCCTGGAGAAGGCAATGGCACCCCACTCCAGTATTCTTTCCTGGGAAATCCCATGGACAGAGGACCCTGGTGGGCTGTAATCCATAAGGGTTGCAAAGAGTCAGACACGACTGAACAACTGAGCACGGGACATTATCTACTAAATAGAACAGGCCAACCAACCTCTTGCCCGTGTAAGAACTATTTAAATTGTCATTACTATCCATTCCTCTCATTCCAGAAGTAATTTCTTCCATGTTTCATTTATTCTCCTAAATCTGGGTACCTAGTGACTTACAGTTTAATATCTGCTTGGGAGCTAGTGGTAAAGAATCCACCTGCCCATGCAGGAGATGCAAGAGGTATGGGTTCAATCCCTGGGTCAGGAAGATCCCCTGGAGAAGGAAATAGCAACTCACTCCAGTATTCCTGCCTTGAGAATACTTGTGAGTCCTATGAATCGAGCAGACATCGCCCCATTGGCAGGTAGGCATACATGCCTGTGTCCTCCCATGGGTCACACCACAGCTAAGAATCAGCACCTGGTCTCCCAGCTCATGCTTCAGATGCCATATTAACCTCACCCAGGCAACATCTGTGACATCTTTGTGACACTGGGTGAAAGAAAGCAACAAAAATTTGAATAATTAAACTCAGGGCCTGAGAGTTTAATATTCATTTGGAAAGGAGTGGAGATGGAGATACTCTGCAACTTCAGTTAAAATCCCCAGGCTTGCCCAAGTTTTAGTTCAAATCTGGAACCATTTGGGTTTGAATTCAAGCAGTTTCTGTTTTGCTCTCCTTATATATCAATGCCATAAAATAAGCATCAATTTTAAATAGATGTTAATCTTCTTCTGCTTTAATAATACATCATATGGCGGATGTTCCATAGCCTCTTAGTAGCCGTGCTGACTGAGGCACATGACAAACCAGATCCTCAGGTTCTGAGTCACTGTTGTATGATGTTGCCCTTACACTCTTACAACATGAGCAGCATACTCGCCAGGAGTCGAAGAACTTTATCACTCACAGCAATAGCAGTGGCCAGAGCATCAGCATTTTCTTGTACTTGTTCCCCTAGGCCCATTTCTTTCCGGGTGGCATGAGAAGACTAGGTAACACCTGGATTGTATTACAGGAGATGAACCCTAGTTCTAAGGATCCAAAATCTTTTATAATGAATGGTAAGCAAACTTACCCTTTGCTTTGAAGGGACATATTGTCTCTATCTCCCAAGGCTATTTGCTATCCAGAAATCTTTGGGGGAAATGGTCCAGAACAAAGGGAGTCATGCATCTGCTCACAGACGTGGAGAAACTCCAGAGACCCTTGGAGAATTGTTTCCCAGAAGTAGGTACAGGAGAAGTTAGTGGAAGGAGAAATATTGATTATCCTAAAGATAAATGAAAGTGAAAGTCACTCAGTAGTGTCCGACTCTTTCCGACCCCATGGACTATGCAGTTCATGGAATTCTCCAGGCCAGAATACTGGAGTAGGTAACCATTCCCTTCTCCAGAGTATTGTCCCACCCAGGGATCAAACCCAGGTCTCCTACATTGCAGGTGGATTCTTACCAGCTGAGCCATCAGGGAAGCCCAAAGATAAATAAATAATGGTAAAGTTTTAGAAGGATCTGGGAAAACAAGAATCAAGAGCATTGAAGGAATTGTTGGTTTTGGAAAGGAGAAGAGACTGTTTCTAACTAGAATAAGAGAGATCAAAAAAAGAGTAAGTATGATATGATATAACAGATTGAAGAATAGAAGTGGAAAGCTGAAGAAAATTAGATCAGAATGCACTTTTCTTTTGGAGGAAGAGATGAAGTCAAATATGAAGATCTAACCAGGGTAGTTTGGATTTGGAAAAAGGGGAAGTGAAACAGAGAAGATACAAAAGTATACATATATATGTCACATTTTCTTTCTTTATCCATTCATCTCCTTATGGACACTTTGATTATTTCCATATTTTGGCAATTGTAAACAATGCTGCTATGAACATTGGGGTGCATACGAGTTTTTTAAGTGATATTTAACTGAGAAATATGCATTTGTAGCTTTGTGAGTCATTCAATTTTCCATATAAACTAATTGTTTCTAATTATCTATTTATTTATCAGGCTGTGTTAGAATCTTTTAACCTGTACAGGAACCACATGTGTTAAATGTTAAAGTTTGCTTTGATCTCTTAACATCCTTGAGTTCCACCTTCTATCAGGTCTCTAAGTGGCAAAAATAACTCATGAGCATGATAAGGAAATATGGAAAATAAATTGAATTATAAAAAAAGAAATATGGGAAGAAGAGACATCTGACCCTATAGATTACATACTGTGAGATGACTGTCGAATTTTGATTAGAGAAATGTTTGGAGAAACATTACTAGTGGAAGAGAAAAGCAATTCGTAAGGGAAAACAACTTGTGATGAAGTAGGTAGGACATGTATTTGGATCAGGCCTGCCTTGATTTGACCTCGTGGGAGACCCTGTTCTGAAGGACTCATTATTGGGCCTAACTGAGGGGAACTCAGGGCTTCCCAGGTGGCGCTAGTGGTAAAGAACCCATCTGCAATGCAGGAGACAGAAGAGACATGGGTTCGATCCCTAGGTTGGGAAGATCCCTGGAGAAGCGCACGACAACCCACTCCAGTATTCTTGCCTGAAAAATCCCATGGACAGAGGAGCCTGGAGGGCTACTGTCCATAGGGTCACAAAGAGTCAGATCATGACTGAAGCGACTTATCATGCATGCACGCACAAGAGGCACTCACAACTTAATAGATCTTTGATGTTGAACAGAACCAAACCAAAATTCCTTGCTGGGAGTCCTCAAACACACACTCCAAGCCAGTCCTGGTGCAGCCTTCCAATGAGCTGTGACTTTCCTGAGGCTTCTTCAGTCCACTGTTTGGCCAGGAAGTGTGAAGTGAGCTGCATACCCAGAATACTGGTGGATATGAAGGATGCAGCCAACTAGTCGGGCCTTTCTATAAAGGAAATGAGGTGAGGTACCCCCAGGGACCTTCCAGGGAAATAATTACTATGACTATTGTGGAAAAAATTAATCATCATCTTTGCATATAATTTAGGGAGTCATGCTAGAAATATATATAGCATCACCTTCTTGTTTCTGTCACTCTGCATCGAGCCCTGAAAATAGGGCGATTGATCTTTCCAAATTGTGCCAGTGCTGAATGGAAAATTGGCAGGACAAAGGGGACCGTGCTAGTCCTTGAGTCCTCAAGTGACTGTTCCTCTAGTGAGGCTCATTCCTCATGTTCCAAGAACAATTGTACCTTTCAAGAGTAGCTCCGAGGTCCTGCCTTACTAGGGGGAAGGATTAAGCAAGTGAAGCACGCATGTGGGGCAGAAGCTAATCAGGCAAACACTAATCAAACCCACTTTGTTCAAAATATTTCAGATAACAAGTGCACTGCTGAGACATGACATTAATGCCAAGTACAATGAGGTTTTCAGATGTTTTAATTTAGAAAAAAGGTATTTTATTATAGGAAGAAATCGTATACCTCACCATCTGGTTAAACTAAAACCAGGTATGGTTTCATAGGTTATGGTCACTTTGCCTTGTCGGGAAGGAGAAAGCAATAGGAAAAAAATGGTAAAATTCTAGGCATAAACTAAGATGCTGAAAGAAAGATGGATGGTGCCCATGACAAAGAGTTCTGAGAATCATGTTTTCTTTATTACAACTCTGGCAGGATAACCTATAAACTAATAGCCTCTTTCTCTGACAGTTGGCACTGAGAGTTTATGGGAACTAGACTTGACTGTGCTTTTTTCTTATGTTTGTTCAGTTGCTAAGTCATGTCCGGCTCTTTGCGACCCCATGGACTGCAGCACACCAGCTCCTCTGTCCTCCACTATCTCCCGGAGTTTGCTCAAACTCATGTCCGTTGAGTCAGTGTTGCTGTCCAACCATCTCATCCTCTGTTTCCCCCTTTTCCTCCTGCCCTCAATCTTTCCCAGCATCAGGATCTTTACCAATGAGTCAGTTCTTCACATGTACTCAGAGCACTTCAAAATAAGCACCTGTACTTATTCTAATGTTTTCCATGTGAAGAGTTCCCAGATGTGTGACTTCCAAAGACCTTGGAGGTATATGCAACCTAGAAAGTACAGACCACAACTAGGAAGTATTAATACATGTCATGCATCAACTCAAGCTGAAATTTCAAAAGTAGCTGATAATGAAGTTAGTGTAGACAGTCAAATTTGATAAATCAGATCACGCACTACCCCCTGTCTGACCTTTGCAAATTCATTTTTAGAAAATACTTCTTCATTCCCACACTCAGTTATCCCTTCAACAACCCTACCAATAGTCACTCTACCCCCAAAGGCACTGTACAAACCGCAAATATAAACAGCTGCAAGTATACAAGGATCCCTGCTAGGCTTTTCTAGGATATGTCAGTTTCAAGCTGGCTGGCTTTTTCTTTGGGTCTTCATAACAATTCACATGTAACATCCTATCCTTCATTCATTTTGGAGTATGGCAGCAAAATTTTCAATGATGATGTTTTGCTCAAAGAATTCTCTAGATTTTGAGTTAAAATTTTGAGTTAAAAAGATCGATTTCACTTCCATTCTCATGCCATTGTTTGTCTTCTCTTGAATTTGCCAAGTACCTGTAAAAGAAGTAACAGAAACTCGTATTCAAAAAAATTCACATGGAGAAACTACTGAGAACTGTCACATCGCAGCTATAATTTTTGCTTTTATTAAACTGGCTACAGTTTTCAAATAAATTTATTTTAAAACAAACCCAGGGAGCTTCCTAGTGGTCCAGTGATTACGACTTCACCGTCCAATGCAGGGGGTGTGAGTTCAATACCTGGTCAGGGAGCTAAGAACATGCCTCAGAGCCAAAAAACCAAAACACAGGAACAATATCATAATAAATTCAATAAAGATATTAAAAATTGTCCACATCAAAAAAAAAATTTTTTTTAATATGTCTGCATCTCCATTGCTGCCCTGCAAATAAGTTCATCAGTACCATCTTTCTAGATTCCATATATATGCATTATATACAATATTTGTTTTTCTCTTTCTAACTTACTTCACTCTGTATAATAGGTTCTAGGTTCATCCACCTCATTAGAACTGATTCACATGCATTGTTTTTACGGCTGAGTAATATTCCATTGTATATATGTAACACAGTGGAAGAAGAAGAGGGTGGATGAATGGAGAGAGTAGCTGGAAACATATACGTTGCCACATGTAAAACAGCTGTGGGAATTTGCTGTATAACACAGGGAGCTCAAACCCAGTGCTCTGTGACAACCCAGAGGGTTGGGATGGGGTAGGAGGTGGGAGGGAGGTTTCAGAGCAAGGGGCTATATGTATACCTATGACTGATTCATGTTGATGTATGACGGAAAGCAGCACAATATTGTAAAGCAATTATCCTCCAATTTAAAATAACTGTTTGTTTTAATTTATTTTTTATGGAAGGATAATTGCTTTATAGAATTTTGTTGTTTTCTATCAAAAAAAAATCTTAAAAAAAATAAAACAAGCCCATAACACAACACTGTGAAACAACTATACTCAGACAAAAATTAATTTTTTAAAAAACAAGCCCATTTTCTCTTATCATAAATGAAATAACAAAGATTGTGGGAAAGCTGCTTTCTTTGGGGAAAAAATTCAAAAATGGCAATATTTTGCAAAAGGGATGGCACACCTGTTATTGTGGCCCAGCGGCAGATAAATGCTTGTTGCAGTAGTAATGTCAACCTACGTTAACTCTTTCTTCTGGGAATTTTCATTGTTTTTTAGAATTTTTACAAGTTAGGGTGTCCATTTCACAAATGGCTACCCTTATGCCAAGGAATCTGAAAGCTACTCTGTTACTGTTAATCACTTTATTCTACTTTCACGGCCCAAAACATTATCAACCATTCTCTCCCATGCTTCATATTCATGGTGGACCTCAGTAAAATATCCAGCCCGGGCACTACAGTTCAAAGTAGGAACGTGGTGGCTTCTAATTCTATGGAAAGGAGTGTTAATCCAGATTTATCCATTTGATGTATTTAGAATTGTTCATACGTGGTACTCTTGAAACCAGAGACATCTTTACTGCTAAATGGCCTCTCAGCGATCGATCGCAAGAACACCACCCTGTACCTGCTCTATTCTCACCATCAACTCCTGACCTGTTTGTGTCTTTCTCAGAGCAGCAACTCACCCTTTACAACATCGCCCCCAAGCGGCCTTTCGGCCTGTGCTTGAACATGGGACCTCCCAGGATGCCAACCTTGCAGGCATCTTTCAGTCTCATCGCTAAGCCTATGCGGTGCTTCTGCAAACGAGTTGCTTTACAGTTTCCAGTCTTTAATTGCCTTTTTAGCGGTTTCGTTTCCTAGATATATATTAACATGTTCATAAATTCAGTATTCTCCCACCAAGATTTTGTATTTCCTTTTGCATTTATACAACCAGTCAAGGGTAGGAGATATTTTAAATATGTAAACTATGAAATTTTAATCTCAATTGAAACTTACCTGATGCTACCAACCTAGGACTCTCTGGTTTCCTCAGAAGTCCCTAGAATTTCACTATGCTCAAACTGAAGGAAACACAAAATAAAAGTGATCATCCAAATAAGAGACAAACAGCAAACATGTTTGCCACAAGAACCTTGGATAGTCTAGGCAAATGGCTGATTGAGGGACTCAGTAGATGAATATTTTCCCCAAGAAGCCTAGCTAGTGGGCTCAGTTCCCCAACTCAGTATAAATAGACTGACCCTCCTTGATATTTGCTGAAGCAGAAGAGCTAGGGCAGAACAGAGGTCCCTGTGGGAAGTAAATTAGATTCCCTCTCCCTTAACACTGATTCACTTTTTTTTTTTTTAATTTTTGGCCACACCCCATGGTATGTGGGAACTTAGTTCCCCAAGCAGGGATCAAACCCGCATTGTCCACTTTGGAAGGTGGAGTCTTAACTGCCAGGAAAGACCCAATACTCATTATATATCACAAGCCAGCCCTGCCATGTTGCTCACCTTGTCTCCCTTTCCATTGATTTCATGTGTGTGTTTCTCGCTGTGTTACATTGTTTCTGGCATGAATCCTAAATATTGCTGCTTCTGGGGAGACTGTTATTCACACAAGCGAGGCTCAATTTACATTTGAAATATAGAAAAATAACCAGATGCTTTCTATCTTCATTTTATCAATAAAAAATAGGTCATAAAATCAAGACCTTAACTAGGAGATTTGTCTGTTTTCCAAATAGAAAGGAGATTGGAGCACTTGATCCCAACAATCTCAGCTCTTACTGGCTACCTGACTCATCAACCTCAGTTTCCTTATCAGTCAAGTGGAGACTATAGCACATACTTCAAAGCAGTGCTTTTCAAACTCCCTGCTGAAGGACCAGTTTCTGGTTTATTTTCTTCTTTCCTTTCTTTGTAGTTTTTAGTTTGTTACGGACCAATACTTTTGTTAAAAATAAATAAATGATAAATTAGGATAAAGATCATACTCTTAGCTGTTTGGGCAGTGGGAAATTGCTATTTAAAAATTCTAAGTGCCTACGTTCAACTTCAATATTGAAATTATCTTGTCACAGATTAATAACAGTTTGCATCTGGGCATGGTCCATGAGCCATACTGTAAGTAACACTATCTTAAAGGACCGATCTGTGACTTACTATGTAAAGTACCTAAAACAAAGCAAGACACAAGATCACTCTAAATAATGCCATTTTCATTTACTTTCTCTTAAAGTTTATTATTCAAATAATTTGTTAGTTGATCCATCTACTTATTCATTTAACAATTATTTATTGAAAACTTACTGATTTGGCCACTACATTAAACACTGGGGGCATTGGGGAATTGCCCTGGGCTTCAGTGGTTAGTACTCCACACTCCTACTGCCATGGGCCCAGGTTCAGTCCCTGATCTGGGAACTAAGATCCCACAAGCTGCGTGGTGAGGCAAAAAACAATTAAAAAATTTTTAAGTTAAAAATAAATCCTGGAGCTAAAGTATTGAAAAAGAACCCCATTTCTAACCTCAAGGAGTTGAAAATGTTTTCATTAAAAATATCTAAAAAATTTGAAATTAAAAGCCTAATACTTTAAAGGCATTATACCTTTTTTTACTTTTATGTCTAATATTCTTTTTTATCTTTCAGTGTTTTCATCATCTTTGACTTTATTTAATATACACCCATAAAACACACATATGCACACACATTATTTCTCTTAAGGCCCAGCTAATGGTTAACTATTCTTTTTCTTAGCCTCAAAAAAAGAGGGTTTTCCCTCACCAGCCTTGTAATTCTTTATTTTATACTATGTAAATCACAATTCTTTTCAGTTTCATTGTGATATTTCTCTCAACCTTCTTTATAATTCTAAGCACAAATATTATATGACTATAAAATCCATTTTTCTCAAATATGAGCTCTCTGCCTGTCAATCATCATTTAAAATAGATCATATAAACCAGCACTGTGCTTACTTTTTAAAATCCTCTTGTTACTGAAAATTTATAGACATTTAGAGTGAGAAACTTAAATCTCTTTATTGCTTTGGAGAAGAGCTAGCCAAAATCGCTTTTTAAAAACAGAAGCTCTCCTGGTATCCATTTGTCAATAGTTCTTCAATAGCACAAGACATCTTTGTTTTTCTATTACCACCATCATGCAACATGAGGCCTGGGAGGCAATCTTAAAAAAAAAAAATTGAGACTTCACTACAAAAAATAAATGCTGGAGAGAATGTGGAGGAAAGGGAACCCTCCTACACTATTGGTGGGAATGTAAATTGGTGCAGCTGCTATGGAAAACAGTGTGGAGTTTCCTCAAAACAGTAAAAATAGAGTTATCATACAATCCAGCAATCCCACTCCCAGGAATATATCTGCAAGAAACAAAAACTCTAATTTGAAAAGTTACATGCACCTAATGTTCAGAGCAGCACTATTTACAATAGCCAAGACATGGAAGCAACCTAAATTTCCATCAATAGATGAATAGATAAACAAGATGTGGTACATATCTACAATGAAATATTACTCAGCCCTAAAAAAGAATGAAATAATGCCATTTGCACCAACATGGATGAACCTAGGGATTATACTAAATGAAGTAATTCAAACAGACAAAAACAAAAATATATCATTTATATGTGAAATCTTAAAAATAAAAGATACAAATGTACTTATTTACAAAACACAAACAGACATAAAAAACACACTTATGGTTACCAAAGGAGAAAAGATGGGCAGAGATAAATTAGAAGTTTGGAATTAAAAGATACACACTGCTATGTATATAATACATAAACAGAAGCACTTACTGTATAGCATGGGGAACTATAGTCAATATCTTGTAATAATCTATAATGGAAAAGAATCTGAAAAACAATAAATTTTATATATATGTATATATAGCTGAATCACTTTGATTTATACCTGAAACAGTGTAAACCAACTGTACTTCAATTTTTAAAATATATGTGCTTTTAAAGGAAAAGACTGAGGCTTGGAATCTGCAGGTTAGTGTCCAACTATGCTGTGTGCAGAAGTAAAGCCCTGCTGTCCGAGGTTCAGTGACGTCTAGTAGTCTATAGCATCTAGCACTTCATCAAACAGAATCCTATGATCTGAGGACAAGGACCATCCTAGTCTGACTCCATATCCCAGCGGTACTGTTGTGACACCTAGTGAAGTGTCAGTCGCTCAGTTACGTCCAACTCTTTGTGACCCCATGGACTGTAGCCCATCAGGCTTCTCTGTCCGTGGAATTCTCCAAGCAAGAATACTGGAGTGGGTAGCCATTCCCTCCTCCAGGGGATCTTCCCAACCCAGGGATCGAACCCAGGTCTCCTGTATTGCAGACAGATTCTTTACCATCTGAGCCACCAGGGAAGCCCTTGTGACACCAGACAAATGTTCATTAAGCGAATGTTAAATATGATGCCAGCAAATTATCAGATATGGTTGTATATCGATCTAATTTTGCATAATCTAAAGACTGTACATATTAAGACTGTTTGGACATTTTGGTTTAATAAATCACAAAATCCTCTGTACCCAGAGGAGCCAGTTGAGTCATTTCTGATACAAAACTCAGATTCTGCTTTATAAAAAGAAATTATTTGATGGAGACTTTTATGATGTACAGTACTCTTCACACAATTCCTGTAAATCTTAAACTCCAGTTAATGTATGAGAGACAGAGAAGAAATTTTAATGGAATAGTTTGATAACCCTGTATGAATGAGGTGCAGAAAATTAATACATGGCATAAATTGAGAAAGGCTAATTATTCAAATCACTTCCCATTTTGTGTATACATGTGTGTGTATGTGTGTATGTATTTGTGTAATTATAAGATAGGACTTCTGTATGAGTATCAATCTTAAAGATTCCTTCTTTTACAGTCATTTGATCTTGTACCGTCTTTGTGATTGTCCTTTGATTGGCAATCCAGTTCTTGTGGCAATGTCTAATTCTATTCTGTATGCCATACAACTCCTCTCATTATCCTCCAATATATGTCTACAATGAATAATCCCATGGTCATGGCAATACCAAACTCATGGCTCTCAGACACAGACTTTAAAGTACATCCCATAAAAAGAGCGGGTGATCACCAAACTTGATTTTCTTACTAGACCCTAAAGTTAATGCAGCAAAGTTTATAAAACACACAAACATACTGATCCTTTCTATGGAAGAAGGTAGAATGTCTCCATTCTACTTTCATACTGTTTTAGAAGTATGCTAAGTCACTTCAGTCATGTCTCACTCTTTGTGACCCTATGGACTGTAGCCCGCCAGGCTCCTCTGTCCATGGGGATTCTCCAGGCAAGAATCCTGGAATGGGTTGGCATTTCCTCCTCCAGGGGATCTTCCCAACCCAGGGACTGAACCCGTGTCTCTTGTGTCTCCTGCATTGTCAGGTGGGTTCTTTACCACTAGCGCCACCTGGGAAGCCCATTTTAGAAGTATTGGGTTAAATAAAATATATTATTGATATTTGGCAAAACTAATACAATTATGTAAAGTTTAAAAATAAAATAAAATTTAAAAAAAATTAAAAAATATATATATATTATTGAAATTGATTTCACCTGTTTCTTTTTCATCTTTTTAATGTGCCTACTAGAAAATTTAAGATTATGCCAGTGGCTCACAGTATATTTCATTTGGACAGTGTTGCTTTAGATAATGTAAGTTAATATGAAATTTATTCCAATGATTTCTACTCTCAGAGAATTTCTTCGTTGTTGAAATCTTGTCAGGAAAATCATGAGAAAAGGTATTAATTCTGTCACCAAAGCTTAATGCTTACCATGGATCTTAAAATCTTACTCTCAAAAAAACTTTCTGCTCCTTAAAAATTAAATGAAAGAGCCATATCTCAAGTTTTGGTTGAGATTCCCTTAATGATGCTTAAAAATACTATTAACTAATGTGCACTCATTAAAAAGGCTTCCAGTTCTTACAGATATAACTTAAACAGTTTTTTAAATACCTTTGAAGGAGATTTTCTTCCCAGACATGACTTTTAGAACAAAGGAAGATGATATATCTTCTTTTCATTGTCACATCATGCTTTTCATGACCATTTCTACAACTTTTCTACTGACCAAAAAAGAGATTTATATTATTTGTCAGCAGTATTACATGTTCCATTGTATTTATTGCTTTGCTTACTCTCATGCTGCTATGATACAAACCACAGTTGAAATATTGCAGACGCTATAGCTCTATTACATTAATCTTAGATTTATAGCAGAGCATATTATTAAATATTTATGTGGGATGCAAAAGCAATCAATACCATATTCTACAGTGGAAAATCTACAACTGAATAGGTTCAGTATAATCATTCCCAGCACAGATAGTGGAGAAGCGCCAACAGAATTTGATGGTTAATTTTTCAATCTTATTTCTCTATGCAAAAGTATTCTATAAATGAATGCCCAACAACAGGGAGAAAGTATTAACAAACTATTTAGTCACTTGTGGTTTTAGAAGTTTGGCCATTTGTGATTTATACAGTCAAGAATTGTATCAGGTCAGTTTTTAGATGAATATGGATTATTTACTTCAGGATTTCACATACATAAAATTCAGAAAATGAATCTATGATTTTAATGCTTTCTCATTAACACATGTAGTCAATAACATCAAAAACACTGGCTATTTGACTGTTTGGAATCCACTTCTGCATATAGCAATAAGCCTCTTTTTTTTTTTTTTTTTTCCAGTAACGTGAAATCATTGTTTTCTATTCAATTCTACTGAAACGAACACTGAATTTGGAATCAGCAGGTTTGGATCCAACAAAGCAGATTTGACACTTATTATCTGAGTTATCTTGGGCAACCTGCTTATAATCAGATCAGATCAGTTGCTCAGTCATGTCCGACTCTTTGTGACCCCATGAATCGCAGCACGCCAGGCCTCCCTGTCCATCACCAACTCCCAGAGTTCACTGAGACACACGTCCATCAAGTCAGTGATGCCATCCAGCCATCTCATCCTCTGTCGTCCCCTTCTCCTCCTGCCCCCAATCCCTCCCAGAATCAGGGTCTTTTCCAATGAGTCAACTCTTCGCATGAGGTGGCCAAAGTACTGGAGTTTCAGCTTCAGCATCAGTCCTTCCAATGAATATTCAGGACTGATTTCCTTTAGAATGGACTGGTTGGATCTCCTTGCAGTCCAAGGGACTCTCAAGAGTCTTCTCCAACACCACAGTTCAAAAGCATCAATTCTTCGGCGCTCAGCCTTCTTCACAGTCCAACTCTCACATCCATACATGACCACAGGAAAAACCATAGCCTTGACTAGATGCATCTTTGTTGGCAAAGTAATGTCTCTGCTTTTGAACATGCTATCTAGGTTGGTCATAACTTTCCTTCCAAGGATTAAGCGTCTTTTAATTTCATGGCTGCAGTCACCATCTGCAGTGATTTTGGAGCCCAGAAAAATAAAGTCTGACATTGTTTCCACTGTTTCCCCATCTATTTCCCATGAAGTGGTGGGACCGGATGCCATGATCTTTGTTTTCTGAATGTTGAGCTTTAAGCCAACTTTTTCACTCTCCACTTTCACTTTCATCAAGAGGCTTTTGAGTTCCTCTTCACTTTCTGCCATAAGGGTGGTGTCATCTGCATATCTGAGGTTATTGATATTTCTCCCGGCAATCTTGATTCCAGTTTGTGTTTCATCCAGTCCAGCGTTTCTCAGGATGTACTCTGCATATAAGTTAAATAAGCAGGGTGACAATATACAGCCTTGACGTACTCCTTTTCCTATTTGGAACCAGTCTGTTGTTCCATGTCCAGTTCTAACTGTTGCTTCCTGACCTGCATACAAATTTCTTAAGAGGCAGATCAGGTGGTCTGGTAGTCCCATCTCTTTCAGAATTTTCCACAGTTTCTTGTGATCCACACAGTCAAAGGCTTTGGCATAGTCAATAAAGCAGAAATAGATGTTTTTCTGGAACTCTCTTGCTTTTTCGATGATCCAGCAGATGTTGGCAATTTGATCTCTGGTTCCTCTGCCTTTTCTAAAACCAGCTTGAACATCTGGAAGTTCACGGTTCACATATTGCTGAAGCCTGGCTTGGAGAATTTTGAGCATTACTTTACTAGTGTGTGAGATGAGTGCAAGTGTGCGGTAGTTTGAGCATTGTTTGGCATTGCCTTTCTTTGGGATTGGAATGAAAACTGACCTTTTCCAGTCCTGTGGCCACTGGTGAGTTTTCCAAATTTGCTGGCATATTGAGTGCAGCACGTTCACAGCATCATCTTTCAGGATTTGGAATAGCTCAGCTGGAATTCCATCACCTCCACTAGCTTTGTTCGTAGTGATGCTTTCTAAGGCCCACTTGACTTCACATTCCAGGATGTCTGGCTCTAGGTCAGTGATCACACCCTCATGATTATCTGGGTCGTGAAGATCTTTTTTGTACAGTTCTTCTGTGTATTCTTGCCACCTCTTCTTAATATCTTCTGCTTCTGTTAGTTCCATACCATTTCTGTCCTTTATCGAGCCCATCTTTGCATGAAATGTTCCTTTGGTATCTCTAATTTTCTTGAAGAGATCTCTAGTCTTTCCCATTCTGTTGTTTTCCTCTATTTCTTTGCATTGATCGCTGAAGAAGGCTTTCTTATCTCTTCTTGCTATTCTTTGGAACTCTGCATTCAGATGCTTATATCTTTCCTTTTCTCCTTTGCTTTTCACTTCTCTTCTTTTCACAGCTATTTGTAAGGCCTCCTCAGACAGCCATTTTGCTTTTTTGCATTTCTTTTCCATGGGGATGGTCTTGATCCCTGACTCCTGTACAATGTCACGAACCTCTGTCCATAGTTCATCAGGCACTCTATCTATCAGATCTAGGCCCTTAAATCTATTTCTCACTTCCACTGTATAATCATAAGGGATTTGATTTAGGTCATATCTGAATGGTCTAGTGGTTTTCCCTACTTTCTTCAATTTCAGTCTGAATTTGGCAATAAGGAGTTCATGGTCTGAGCCACAGTCAGCTCCTGGTCTTGTTTTTGCTGACTGTATAGAGCTTCTCCATCTTTGGCTGCAAAGAATATAATCAATATGATTTCGGTGTTGACCATCTGGTGATGTCCATGTATAGAGTCTTCTCTTGTGTTGTTGGAAGAGGGTGTTTGTTATGACCAGTGCATTTTCTTGGCAAAACTCTCTCAGTCTTTGCCCTGCTTCATTCCGTATTCCAATGCTTATAATAGACACTGTTTATTCCTCAACCAGATCCCCTTTACTGAGTTGGTACATCCATGCTCAACTGCTCTGAGTGCTGGCTGCTAGCAGAGCAGAGCTGCTCTCTGTTCACAAAAGTCCAAGAGGAGCTGACTTGCCCAGGGAGTTACAATCCTGCCCTTTCTTCACCCAGGGCAGCTTGCATGGGGGTAGAAAAGGTCACCTCCCTCCCTAAAGGTGGGACCAATTCTAGGATGCAACAGACTCCAGAGCTCCCTGTGGGTCAGGCTGAAGCTGTCACCTGCTAGGACCATGTGCTCACATAACCTTTTTCCCTTGCTCTGTCCTGCTTTCCTCAAAACCCTTCTCCTGCAAGTGCACTTCCAGAACATTACTGAACAAGAACCCCTCTCTCAGGCTCACCTTTAGGGAACCTACCCTAAGATTCCACCTAACCTCTGAGCCTCATTTTCCTTATCTGTAAAATGGAAGTAATAGCTGACTAATAGGAATGTGAGGATTTAGTCATGTTGTTTTTCAGTGGCTAAGCTGTGCCTGACTCTGTAACTCCATGGACTGTAGCATGCCAGGCTTTCCTGTCCTATACTCTTTCCCAGTGTTTGCTCAGATTCATGTTCTTTGAGTCAGTGATACTTAACCATTTTATCCTCTGCTGCCCCTCCTCCTTTTGCCTTCAATCTTTCCCAGCATCAAGGTCTTTTCCAGTGAGGCAGCTCTTCAAATTCAATGATAAGATCACATTTTATGAAAGTGCTTTGTATCCTTGAAAGAATTAAACAAATAATTAATTTGTTAAACAAATAAAAAAATGTTAGCTATTGCTCTATGCAATGTTATTATTAAAACTAATGATAATAAGCTGATTTTTTTAATTCTCTGGGATTGACACTTTGCACTCTCCCAAGTTGTGCTATATACACCCCTTTTGGGTGCAATCAAAGGTGAAAAACCCTTTTCTGCACCTTCTCATAAGCCTGACTTGAATGGAAAATTTCCCAGTTGCTTTCAAGTTCTATTTATTTTAAAATTTTAAGTGGTGTTTTCCCATGCAACTAAATGGGTACTTCTGCAATATTCTGCTTTCTTATCTCACCCTCCCTACTATGGGATATCATTCTCTGATTAGTGTAAGCAAAAAACAAATTGACAACTCATCCGTTAAGTCTAAAATATTTCCTCCCAGTTAACTTAGAAACATTTAGGGCTTTTTGCTTCAATTCTTAAAAGATTTTTACTTACTTATGGGATATTTATTATTTATTTAGCTAGTCACAGCATCTAATTGCTTCCTGAACCGTCAGCCTTAATCAGGAAAGATAATATGTCATTCCTATAGCTGAATCAAACCACCTTTGGAATATTATGCATTTTTACTAAAAAGGAAAAATAAAATTCCTCCATGCACAGTAAGCAAATGCAACTCAGATAATATTCAGACATCCATTATATTTTTTAAATATTACAAAAAAGCTATTTAAAATTTAACTTTTGATGTTCATTTTTAGCCTAAGGACTGTGCTGCTTTATGAAGGCTCACCTCAGACCAGCACTTTTTCAGATTTTTGCAGTGCCTTAAAGATTTAGAATTCATTCCTTAGCTTCATGTTTATCCAGATGCCAAGCAGTGTTTTAAAAACCTGGTGTTCAGAAACATAAGGAATGCCCACCTGGGCACTTTCATAAAATGTGATCTTATCATTGAATTTGAAGAGCTGGTTAAGACTGAGCTTCTACCGCAAGAGGGATGGGTTCAATCCCTGGTCAGGGAACTAATATCCACATGCCGTGTGGTGCCGCCAAAAAAAAAAAAAAAAAAATCCCACCCTCTTCACCTCTGCAGTGCAGACAGTGAGACCAACTGAACCAGAGAATGAGTCTATGTAATTGTGACTGGCACTGTGAAAAGACTGGAGGAAGCTTCCCAAAGAAGGCATCATTAAGCTGATACTGGAGGAAACATAGGAAAGTAGAGAAAAGAAGAGTGTTTGAAGCACTCTTGTGAGTGCTTCACAAGATGAGCATGTGCAAAGCCACTGTGGCAGGAGGGAACAAGGTCCATAGGTAAGGCTAGAGGGCCTGAGATGATGGCAAGCATTAAGTCTAAGAGCAATAATCCTTCAAAACCAAGAGCAGAATTTAAAAAGGGAAGAAAGTCATTCAACTAGGAGTCATCTTAAACCAATTAGAATGTATTTTGTGTCCTCTGCGTGCAAGGGGGCTGTGCCTTTAGGTGCAGGAGGCCTTCCCAGTAGGGACTCACCAATACCGCTCAGCTCCATTGAACTCATCCCTCTAGAGCAATGCCTTTCACAGGTGCCTCTAGTGCCTTTCAGAGGTCACCCTTAGTCCATCTTGAATTGCTCTAAAGCAACACCAAGGCAACTAAAAGCAGGTAGAACTTCATCATACAGCTACATTTGTTAAGACTAAAGTCTATTCTCCTTCATAATATGGCAGACAGGAGAGAAGATGGTAGAGTAGAAAGACCTAGATAATAATGTCCGACATTGTAGTTTGGTTTTGCATACAGAGCTCTTCAGGACTGGACTGTCTCTCCACCTCCATGATTCATTTCTGCCTGCATCATTACGTTGCTACAACTCCAGACTGCTTTTGGTTTCACCAAAGTTGTCGTCGGAGTTGGCACAGGCCATGATGTTCCATCTTCTGGCCCTTCCTCTCCATCAGCACTCAGATCAGACATCACTTTTCTTGGTTCTGAAACTGCAGGTGACATGAGACAGCTGGATGCAGTTACAGAGCATTGTACAATGCAATGATTTTTTTAAATTCTGAAAGGTAATATTCCTATTTCGGGGGGAAGCCAACAACTGGAACATTTTGCTAGTAATACCATTTCTTCCCTTGTTCCCAGAATCAGCTTTACAGCTTATCTCGCTTGATCAACTTGTTACTATCAGAGTGACTGAGATTCAACCGAGGAGCCTGCTTCCCTTCCCCAACCAGAGATATACACAGAAACACAGAAGTAAACAACATGAATAGAAGGACATTGGTTTTCTTTAATATGCCCACTTATCCTTTCTTCTAGTTCAAGGACTGACATGTGTTTATTGAGAAATAGAACCTTTTTTCATTCATTCTTTTACACATTTGTTTAGTAAATATTTATTGAGCACTTATTATGTGCAGATCTTGTGCTGGGCCCTGGGACTCTACAATACCTGCTCTGGAGGAGCATACAGCCTTTGGGGGAAGTCAGACACTTAACCAGTCTGTGATATACACGGTGAAATGTTAGAAAGCTTTTAGTTACAGGATGGAACCTGATCCAGAGAGTCAGAGAATGCATACAGAGGAGAGGTTATTAAGATGAGAACTGCAGGATGAGTGGGAGCTGGGCAGTTGAGTAGCAAGGGGCAGAATAGTCCAGGGAAAGGCAAGAGTTTGCAGAAGACTCAAATTTAAGAGATCATATGGTGCTCCATAGGTTAGGAAGATTCCCTGGAAAAGGGAATGGCTACCCACTCCAGTATTCTTGCCTGGAGAATACCATGGACAGAGTAGCCTGGCAGGCTACCGTCCATGGGATCCCAAAGAGTCAGACACGACTGAGTGACTCACCCATGGTGGTCTTGGCTTCTGGAAGCTTCCAGTCTTTCTAGGAACTGGAAGAAGTTTGTTACGAGTGGAAGGTAGAATATAAAGGGTAGGTTGATGGTTAGTGCAATTGGAAGAGGAGGCCAGAGCTCAGCTCACAAAGAGACAAAAATGTTAAAATGACAGGTGCTAGAGATGGTTGCGGAGAAGGCAATGGCACCCCACTCCAGTACTCTTGCCTGGAAAATCCCATGGATGGAGGAGTCTGGTAGGCTGCAGTCAATGGGGTCACTAAGAGTCGGACACGACTGAGCGACTTCATTTTCACTTTTCACTTTCATGCATTGGAGAAAGAAATGGCAACCCACTCCAGTGTTCTTGCCTGTAGAGTCCCAGGGACGGGGGAGCCTGGTGGGCTGCCATCCATGGGGTCGCACAGAGTCGGACATGACTGAAGCGACTTAGCAGCAGCAGCAGCAGAGATGGTTGGTGGCAATCAGTTAACATGATTGAAACTGGGGAAGGCGTGGTCAGGTGTCTGCCTGGAGATGGAGGTGGGTGGGTGAAACAGAAAACACAGAGCAAGAGGACAGGCAGTAAATAGATGAAAGGGAAAAGAAGAATGAAGAATTTTTTTTTAATTATGGGATTTCATTAATCACAGTGAAAAAACAAGACTGGGTTTAACCCAATTATTAAAGTGCAGTAACTTTGGAAGGCAGATGCATTCACTGAAAAACAGGATTTTTCAGGCCCTGTGAGTATATTATCTTATTTAATTCTCCCAACAGGGTATTTTGCAATAAAGAAACTGAAACTCAGAGTGGTTTTGTAACTTGTCCAAGGTTATATGTTAATAAGCGATACACAAAGGATGTAAACTCAGATCTGTCAAGCCACAAACTCAGATCTGTCTTTCCACCAGGCCCATCAGAAAAGGAAATCTTAGCCTATCTTTAAAGAGTAACCTTTAGAGTTAAAATGGAGTTCAGTCTCTGACATTTAAAGTTGTATTGGAAAAGTTGTTAAACCTTTTGTTTGGCCTCAGTGTTAAAATTGAAGGTTTTACTAGTTCCATTACCTTTCTACATGCATAACAAGTCATAAGATAACATACAAATAATGCTTTGAACTGGCAGAAAGAATAGTGACACAAATCCACATGTTGATTCTTACATTTCTAAATCACCTATTTCCCATTTTTAAAAATAAGAACATGTCTTAAAATATGTTTAAAAGAGTCAGCAAATTAAATTGCACCATCCCAATAATATTTTATGAGATGTATATTATAATTTTAAGATACATCTTAAAAGAAGACCATAATCAAGTCCATTAAGAAAAGCACTACACTAATTTTATAACAAGAAGAGTTCTTTTTCCAGGAAAAAAAAGAATGCTTGGATCAGGGAGTAACTTTATGATATACAATGAGCCTTTTTTTTTTTTTTTTTACTGAGGTCATTAAATAATTTTCCATACCTGCATTTTTAAAGTGTGAGGGTACAGACATGAGTGGGAATACTCTCACTTTGCGGAGCTAAACCGGCCACACAAACTTGCTTTTCTCCAGAGCTTAACACTGTCCTCACAGCCCTTTTGTAAAATGAAGCTTATCTGGAAAAGATCTGGAAACAAGGTGGGCAGTATATGAGGTTTCAAGATAGTTATCACAGTATTTCTCTAAGGCGTCCTCACTGGGACCTACTAAGATTACCAGTGGCCTTGCAAAGTGACTTCTAGGGCACCTCCTGGGAATCTGGCTTTTATTGTGGTTTCTGCTCCTCCTGTGAGCGCATATTGTCTTACACTTCTATGAGCTCCTCCTCTCCCTGGTAACTTTCCCTGAATAAAGGCAATTCTCCAAGGGCAATAATGTTCTCTGTTTTCTGCACCCTTTATCTCATGTAAATTACTCTTGGCTTCAAGAATGGAGCTTTTAATCTTGTTTTTCCCCATCACAGATATAGGATTGCACAAATGCTGAATGATTATTCCTGCAAAACGTCCTCTTAGATGGACCCTAAAATCTTTGGTTTTCACGATAATACCTCCAATTTTTAAAGCATGAGTCTCCTAAGGAAAAAAAAAGAATCTCAGTGTGAATCCAGGACACAAAAGAGTTTGGTCTCCCTACTTCCCTATAAGAAAGAAAGAGGGTAGAGTGGTTTGTTATGGTTATTGCCATCTTGTAGAGGAAGAAGCATCAAAAGAAGTTAATTTAAGATTCAAGACTCATCAAGGGATAGCAAGCAAAATGGAAAGTGCTAGTGGGGGACACCATGAAGCACTCTTTTCTTGTAAGTGTTCAATGTTTTGGTGACTTTTTTTTTCTCTGCGCCACATGAGATATGGGATTCTAGTTCCCCTTCCGAAGATCAAACCGTTGCCCCCTGAATTGAGAACACAGAGTCCTTACCATTTGGCCATCAACGAAGTCCTTGATGACTTTTTCAAATAATACCTTTATTGAGATATAATTCACATTCCATACGGTTCACCCATTTAAAAGGTACAATTCAGTGTTTGTCAGTATAGTCAAAGAGTTGTGCATTCATCATCACAATCAATTTTAGAACATTTTCATTACCTGTAAGAGAAACTCTGTATCGCTTAGCCATCACCCTCCAATTTCTCCATCTCCCTTGCCAGCCCTACACAACCGCTAATCTATTTTCTGTCTCTATAGATTTGCCAATTCTGGACATTTCATACAAATGGAATCATACAGTATACAGCCTTTTGTACCTGGCTTCTTTCACATAGCATAATGGTTTCAGAATTCAGTCATAATGTAGCATGTATCAGTACTTTAGTTCTTATTATTGACAAATAATATTCCATTGTATAGATCTATCACATTTTATTTATGTATTCATCAACTAATGGACATTTGGGTTATTTCTACATTTTGGCTTTGGGTTTCCCTGATAGCTCCGTTGGTAAAGAATCTGCCTGCTATGCAGGACACCGCATTTCAATTCCTTGGTCTGGAAGATGCACTGGAGAAGGGATAGGCTACCCACTCTAATATTCTGGCCTGGAGAATTCCACGGACTATATAGTCCATGGGTCGCAAAGAGTTGGACACGAATGAGTGACTTTCATTTTCTTTACCTTTTGTTTATTGAGAATAATGCTGTAATGAGCGCTTTTGTGTACATATATTTTAATTTTGATTAAGTAAATACCTAGAAGTGGAATTGCTGGGTCATATGATAACTCCATGTTTAACCTTTCAAGGAACTGTCAGGCTCTTTTCCAGTAAGGCTGCACCATTTTACATTTCCATTCCCAGTGTTTGAAGAATCCAATGTCTCCATGTCCTCACCAATACTTCTTATTGTCTGTCTTCTTGATACTAGCCATTTTGGTTAGGTGAAGTGGTTTCTCATGGTTTTGATTTGCATTTCCCTGATGGCTAATGAGGTTGAACATCTTTTCATGGGCTTATCAGCCATTTATATTGATGCTCTTTTTTAATCTATTTCTCTTCTGAGCTTTTTTAGGGGGTTGATTTGTTTTTAGGGTGTTTTCATTTTTATTGGAGTATATTTGATTTACACTGTTGTGTTAGTTTCAGGTGTGCAACAAAGCAAATCAGTTATCAGTTCAGTTCAGTTCAGTTCAGTCACTCAGTCGTGTCCGACTCTTTGCGACCCCATGAATTGCAGCACACCAGGCCTCCCTGTCCATCACCATCTCCTGGAGTTCACTCAAACCCATGTCCATCGAGTCGATGATGCCATCCAGCCATCTCATCCTCTGTCATCCCCTTCCCCTCCTGCCCCCAATCCCTTCCAGCATCAGAGTCTTTTCCAATGAGTCAACTCTTCGCATGAGGTGGCCAAAGTACTGGAGTTTCAGCTTTAGCATCATTCCTTCCAAAGAAATCCCAGGGCTGATCTCCTTCAGAATGGACTGGTTGGATCTCCTTGCAGTCCAAGGGACTCTCAGGAGTCTTCTCCAACACCACAGTTCAAAACCATCAATTCTTTATTGCTCAGCTTTCTTCACAGTCCAGCTCTCACATCCATACATGACCACTGGAAAAACCATAGCCTTGACTAGACGGACCTTTGTTGGCAAAGTAATATCTCTGCTTTTCAATAGGCTGTCTAGGTTGGTCATAACTTTCCTTCCAAGGATTAAGCGTCTTTTAATTTCATGGCTGCAGTCACCATCTGCAGTGATTTTGGAGCCCAGAAAAATAAAGTCTGACACCATTTCAACTGTTTCCCCATCTATTTGCCATGAAGTGATGGGACCAGATGCCATGATCTTAGTTTTCTGAATGTTGAGCTTTAAGCCAACTTTTTCACTCTCCTCTTTCACTCTCATCAAGAGGCTTTTTAGTTCCTCCTCACTTTCTGCCATAAGGGTGGTGTCATCTGCATATCTGAGGTTATTGATATTTCTCCCGGCAATCTTGATTCCAGCTTGTGCTTCTTCCAGCCCAGCGTTTCTCATGATGTACTCTGCATATAAGTTAAATAAGCAGGGTGACAATATACAGCCTTGACGAAGTCCTTTTCCTATTTGGAACCAGTCTGTTGTTCCATGTCCAGTTCTACATATACATATATCCACTCTATTTTAGATTTTTTTTCCATATAAGCCATTACAGAGTATCGAGTAGAGTTCCCTGTGCTATATAGTAGGTCTTTATTAGTTATCTGTTTTACATATAGTAATGTGTATATATCAATCCCAATCTCCCAATTTATCCATACCCTTCTTACTCCCAGTAACCATAAGTTTGTTTTCTACATCTCTGACCCTTTTTCTGTTTTGTAAATAAGTTCATCTGTACCCCTTTTTTTTTTTTAAGATTCTACATATATCTCTGCTGGGTTTTAAAAGTAATACCACCTAAATGACAAATAATGGCCAGAGTCCTTTAAATAAAGAATTGACTCTTTGGACTGTAATGCTCATACTTGCCTCCATAACATTGTCATTCCATTTACCTGGAGCAAGCACCTTTGCTGGTGTCTGAAGAAATATATTTTAAAAGACGTTGTTTAAAATACCTACCCCTAAGGTATTAAGGAAATTAAAAGGCAAAGTCCCTTGCCCTCTTCTTAATTCACAAGAAGAGATAAGTATCTTTTTCAAAAGCATGATGTGTCTTCTTGAAGGATGAAACAATATGACCCTGGAAGGAAAGGTTTCCCATTTACCTGGCAAATGACCAAGTTCACACCAGCAAAATAATTAATTCACTTATGCCCAAATCCAAAAAGCTTAAATAATTGATGAGAAAGTATTCCAAGTCAGAGCTTGGAAATTTAAAAAAAAAAGAAAACCAAAACACTTTACTTATATAGTTTCATTAAATTTGAATTTTGATCCCTAAAGTTTGTGAAGTTAAGTGTTAGAAATTGGAAAGAACCTAAGCACCTCATTTCACAAATGGGAAAATGCAGACCTCGACACTAAGGGACTGATTCATATCCACTCATGATACTGGGGAGAAGGCAATGGCAACCCACTCCAGTACTCTTGCCTGGAAAATCCCATGGACGGAGGCGCCTGGTGGGCTGCAGTCCATGGGGTCGCTAAGAGTCGAACACGACTGAGCGACTTCACTTTCACTTTTCACTTTCATGCATTGGAGAAGGAAATGGCAACCCACTCCAGTGTTCTTGCCTGGAGAATCCCAGAGACGGGGAAGCCTGGTGGACTGCCATCTATGGGTTAGGGTTAGGGTTAGAGTTGCACAGAGTCGGACATGACTGACGCAACTTAGCCGCAGCAGCATGATACTGGAGAAAGTAGAACAGAGCACACATGTCAGGTCTTCCCCCTTCCCCATTCCATACATTTTCCGTAACACCAGACTCTCTAAGATCCCTTCTCTTTCTGTGAATGACTTTAAATGTATATTAGGAAAAGATTGTTAAGGAACTGGCTTATCAATTGTCCTGGGAGAAGCCATTATCTGTATGACTCAGACTTGAGGAAATTGACTGGACTGAATGCATTCACCTGTACAGAGCTGCCCTCTCAGCCAGCTGTTTTCAAATTGCAGGTCCCAACTGGGCTTCCCAGGTGGCACTAGTGGTAAAGAATCCACCTGCCCATGCACAAGACAAGAGATGGAGGTTCAATCCCTGGGTCGGGAAGATCCCCTGGAGGAGGGCACCGTGACCCATTCCATTATTCTTGCCTGGAAAATCCCCATGGCCAGAGGAGCCTGGCAGGCTACAGTCTGCAGGGTTGCAAAGAGTCAGACATGACAGAGGCAACTTAGCACTCAGGCACACAACTGAAAAAGGGGTCATGAAATCAACATGTGGGTGTGTGTGTACTGGGTTAAACGATTAAAAAAAATAAGTTCACTTCCTCCTACACTGTTGGTGGGAGTGTAAATTGGTGCATCCGCTATGGAAAACAGTATGGAGTTTCCTGAAAAAACTAAAAATAGAGCTACCATATGATCCAGCAATCCCAATTCTGGGCATATATCTGGAAAAACTCTACTTTGAAAAGATACGTGCACCCTAGTGTTCACTGAAGCACTATTCACAATAGCCAAGACATGGAAGCATTGTCCATCTACAGAAGAATGATAAAGAGGATGTGGTACATACATACAATGGAACAGTACTCAACCATTAAAAAAGAAGGAAATAATGCCATTTGTGGCAACATGGATGGACCTAGAGATTATCCTACTAAGTGAAGTAAGCCAGACAAAGACAAGTATTACATGATATCATTTATATGTAGAATCTAGAATATGACACAAATGAACTTATCTATGAAACAGAAACAGACTCAAAGACATAGAAAACAGACCTGTGGCTGCCAAGGGGGAGGGGATGTGGGGGAGAGAGGATTGGAAGTTTGGGATTAGTAGATGCAAACTATTATATACAGGATGGATAAGCAAGGTCTTACTGTATAGCACTGGAAACTACATTCAGTATCCTGTAATAAACAATAATGGGAAAGAATTTGAAAAAGAACATGTATAAAGAATATATATGTGTGTGTGTGTGTATATATATATACACATATATATATATATATATACACACATACAACTGATTCAGTTTGCTGCACCAGAAACTAACATAACATTTTAAGTGAATTATAATTCAGTGAAAAATAAAATTAAAAAAAAATGTTAAGTTCCCTTAAGCAGACACTGGGAAGGATGTAGCCATTGAATGCAGTGATCTTCAGGGTACCAAAAGGCCACATACCACAGAGATCTCCTGTCAAAATATGGGAAATTTACCTTATTTGCCCCATCTGTAATTTGAATTAAGATATTATTTTAACAAGCACTTATTGAGCATTTACTATGTGTGAGTATGTTACACCTATTAACTCCTTTATCCTACATTCAGCCTGTGGGGACACAGGTGGCTATTAGCTTGCTCAAGATCACACCACTGGTTAGTCTCAGAGATGAAGTTTAAACCCAAACAGACTGGTTTCAAAGCCTGCCTTCTTAATTCCTGGACCACACTCCCTCCAGAGCTGCGCAGGGAGTGTTTACTATGTGGTTATTGACATGAATTAACTGATTCAGTTCCTTATTCTAAGGATCTAGTGAAAGTAAAAGTGTTAATCACTCAGTCGTGTCCGACTCTGTGATACCATGGACTGTCACCCACCAGGCTCCTCTATCCATGGAATTCTCCAGGCAAGAATGCTGGAGCAGGTTGCCATTCCTTTCTTCAGGGGATCTTCCCGACCAAGGGATCCAAACCAGATCTCCCACATTACAGGCAGATTCTTTACCATCTGAGCCACCAGGGAAGCCCAGAGATCTACTGAGGCATCTCCTTTTTGATGATACTTTATTGGTCATTGGAAGCTGCAGAACTTCTCGCTATACTGGTTTTAAGAGTGGAAATTTGGTTGGGGGATGGGACGCTCAATAATGCTTCTTGAAGCTGTACACAGAAAGAACGCTGTTTAAATCTAGTTTTATGTTCATTTGGGGAGACTTTGCAGGTAGGCTGATGGAAATGAGGGTCGCACTATTGTTGGTACCCAGGGTCTAGAAGACAGGGTGTCCTTGGAGAGCAAGATGAGGAGGATGGGTAGGAAATGGAGGACACAGCAGGGAAAAGTGCCTGGCAGCCCAGGTCAACCCGTAAGTATAAGAGAGACACAAAAGGAAGAATGAGGACCAGAAACAAATGTCACCTCCTTCAAAACCAAACCTAGGGACTTCCCTGCTGGACCAATAGTTAGGACTCCAAGGTTCCACTGCTGAGGGCCAGGGTCCAATCCATGGTTGGGGAACTAAGATCCCCCCACAGAAACAAAGAAACAAACCTAGAGACAAAGCCCACTGGGCATGCAGAGCCAGCCGGTTATAGCCTGTTCTAGATTAGTCTGGTTAGACTAAAAAGTAATTAGTTATTCTCTGGTTAGAGAAATAATTAATTACATAGAAAGAGAAATACAGAGTCTGGGATCCATGTTCAACTTTGGAAGAAAAAAAAACCTACTCCAATGCCAAAATTTAGGGACTAAATTGTCTGTTTGTACAAATATCTGAGCCTGGGTTGTGTCCCCTGAGCAGATGCAAGCTCTGCTTTCTTGCACAAACATCAAGCATAATTCTACTGCCAGATAGCATGGTCCCTGGAGCCATGTGATCCATGGCACCCAGGCTAGAATTGTGTAAGCAGAGTCCAGACAAAAATCTGCAAATAGAATTCTTTGTAGATTCTGGGGTCATCTGGTGTCCATGCCAATACTCTCCTTCTGGAAGGACAAGAAGGATAAGGTTGCTTAGCAATTCCCTTCTCTACCAAATCAGGAAAATGGCTTACTGTCTGTACTATCAGCTTTATGAAATAGATGTGCCAAAAACTCAAGAGGGCTCCAGTCTGGTTTTGTTTTCCTGACTTAATGATGGCTGTTTTCTCTAAGCCTTTTGCTTATGCTATCCTTCTTTCCAGAAATGCCTTCCCTGCTTTAATCCAGTAATTAGTGTTTGTTATGTACTTTAACACTTGGGTTTTTAATTTTTTCCAATTAAATGCATGTTAGTTAATTTTTTAATTAATTTTTATTGGAGTATAGTTGATTTACAGTCTTGTGTTAGTTTGTGTGTTAGTTGCTGAGTCGTGTCCAACTGTTTGTGACCCCACTGTCCATGGGGTTTTTCAGGCAAGGATACTGGAGCAGGTTGCCATTTTTCCTCCTCCAGGTGATCTTCCTGATCCAGGAATCAAACCCATGTCTCCTATGTCTCCTGCATAAGCAGGTAGATTCTTTACCCACTGAACCATTGAGAAAGTCCCAATGTGCCATGAATGCTCTGTAAAGAATATTGTTTATATCTTCTGTGGCCAGAGACTGTTCTTCTCAGAGTTGTTACCAAGTTAAAATGTTTGGTTTGGTTTTTATTTCATTGAGAAACACTAGAAATTTGAAAAACTTTGTGAAATGGCCACCATTTTCAGCTTCTTCAAGTTTAGAGACAAGCCAAATTGAGTTTATTTAATTAAACAAATCATTAGTTTTCAAGTTTAAACAGAGATGTTAATATGAAAGTCATAAACTTGCCTGTATTTTTGCTAGCTGTGGCCATTAGTTAAAAGTAGCCTTTAAGTGTATAGTCCATTTCTTTATTAATATATTTACACAAAACTTAATACCTCTAAGGATTTTAATTGCTGTTAAATGTTTAAAGCATGAAATATTCCAGAATACTTTCATCAAGAGACTTGGTGATTTTTAAGATGCTGTTTTTACTGAGAATCTTTTCCTTTTCTTAGTCTAGGCCACTAGATTTAGCAGTTAGTTGCAAAGACAGGAGTTTCCACAGTTTTCTCATAAATAAAATGAGGATTCCCAAAAAGCTGGTACTCGGTAAATGAAAGTTGTTATTTTTAATATTGTTATAATTAAATCACCATTCTTTTTATTGGGGTTTAGTTGATTTACAACATTATATAAGTTTCAGGTGTACAGAATATTGATTCACAATTCTAAAGGTTATACTCCACTTAGAACAACTCCAAGGTTATTATAAAATGTTGGCTATATTCCCCATGTATAATATATCTGTTAGGTAGTTAGAATAGGAAAAAGGAATGGCGGTGCCTAAAAGACAAGGACAGAGAAGGCAATGGCACCCCACTCCAGTACTCTTGCCTGGAAAATCCCATGGACAGAGGAGCCTGATGGGCTGCAGTCCATGGGGTCGTGAAGAGTCAGACTCGACTGAGCGACTTCACTTTCACTTTTCACTTTCATGCACTGGAGAAGGAAATGGCAACCCACTCCAGTGTTCTTGCCTGGAGAATCCCAGGGATAGGGAAGCCTGGTGGGTTGCCATCTATGGGGTCGCACAGAGTCAGACACGACTGAAGTGACTTAGCAAAAGACAAGGAAGGGGAAAGCCCACGAAAATGGAACAAAGGAAGGTCCAAGGACTGAAGTGAGGACCTCAGGTAGAACAAACAGCACTCCTGGCATGCCTCAAGGATGTATTTTCCTTTTATTTTCTAAATAAAACTGAGCTGTAACACTGATCTGTCCGAGACCCGAGAGCTATAACACGGTCTGTCCGAGAGCCTAGAGGTATAACACGGTCTGTCTGAGAGCTGTGACATGCCGAGGGCTTTAACGTCCATCACTTCAAATTTTTGTTGAGACAAGACAGAATCGAGGAGATTACACTCCCCTGACATATCCATGTAGTTTATTTATTTTATGCATAATAATTTGTTACCTCTAAATCTTCTCCCCTCACTCCCCACTGGTAACCACTAGTTTGTTCTGTGAGTTTCCTTCTTTTTATATTCACTAGTTTGTTTCATTTTTTAGACTCCACACTTAGGTGATATCAGACAGTGTTTGTCTTTCTTGGTCTGACTTATTCCACTATGCATAATACCGTCCGAGTCCATCCATGCTCATGCAAATGGCAGAATTTCACTCTTTTTTGTGGCAGATCACGATCCCTGCTTACTTTCTCTCCGGTTTATGAGATTGTGTTATATTCAGTTGAGTGGAATTTCACTTCTGAAACACAAAGGCTATCTAGATGGAAACACAAATGGTCTCTTATTATGTGCTTGTAGTGGCCATGGTGGTTCTAATTGTTGTTGTTTTTGAGTCGCCAAGTCCTGTACAATCTTCTGTGACTCCATGGACTGTAGCCCATCAGGCTCCTCTGTCAATGGGATTTCCCAGGCAAGAATACTGGAGTGGGTTGTTGTTTTCTTCTCCAGGGAGTCTTCCCAACCCAAGAATCGAACCTGTATTTCCTGCACTGGCAGGCGAATTCTTTACCACTGAGCCACCAGAGAGGCCTGGTAGTTTTAGTAGCTTTACTTATAACTGTAGTATCTTCCCTTCCCAATAAACCCATGAAGGTTAGTATGTAAGCCTCACTTGACCTAAGAGAGAACAAAGTTTCAGAGCGATTAAGACACCCACCCAGAGTCACAAAGATAGTGTTTTTTTGCATTCTTCCAAATAGTTTTCTTTTTAATTACAGTAGAATGTTAGGAAGTGCGAATAAAAATTAACTTGGGGAAAAAAAAAAAAACATACAGTAACTCAAATTAGGCCAATTCAGTGTTACCTGGTAGGGAAGATCTGATTTAATTAACAAATTCTAATGGTTTATGAGCAGCATGTCATTTGTTTCTATGTAAACAGCACTCCTACAGGGCTAGTCAGTGCTGAAAACAATTTGTCCTTTAAGTATTTTAAACATTCCTTCTGCAATCTGGTTTGCACTATTCATTTTACACTATTAAGAAAGTGTTTTACCAAGCAAAAATAAGCCAACCCAGCTTGGTCCTGTCAAAATGATAATAAATTCTGAAGTAGTATTTTTATTAGGTTTTTGTATATTTTAATGGATTTCATAATTCATATCAAAGTATTATGCAAAAACTCAAATCAGTTAATACATCCAAAAAAAATCAGGCTTTTGTATCAGCTTCCCTATTAGCATAGCATCCTTTAAACTGTCATCCCACCTGGGTACTCACCATCATATCATCAACAGCAGTCCATGTTCTGAGAGTTGGGATGCTAAGCCTCTGGGATTAGCAGACGCAAACTATTATATGTGGGGTGGATAAACAAGATCCTACTGTATTACACAGGGAACTATATTCAATGTCTTATAATAAACTATAATGTAAAAGAGTATATATGTGTATAACTGAGTCCCTTTGCAGTACAGCAGAAATTAAACACAATATTGTAAATCAAATATACTTCAATAAAATTTAAAAATATATACTCTAAGTGTTTGCATTTTATGAACTATACTTCAAAAGCACATATCCACTTTTTGCACACTCAACCAGATGGCCGAGTAAGGAAAAATCACCGTTTTCTAAAACCCGATTACAGCCTGCCTCCCAGTTGCCCCAACTGATCCCTGATCCCGATTCCAATCAAGTGTAGCTCCTGTGCAGAAATGTGGGATGTTGGTTAAGATTGTAGAATCAGAGTCTAAATAATACAGAAGTCACTAAATGGATTGGTTCTCTTCATCAAGTTGAGGAGGCCAGTGTCTACTGCTGTCCTCCCAGAGGACCAGTGTCAGCCCTCTCATGCTGCTTATCAAGAGAAACATGTGCTAAGTAGACCTTTGAAAATATGAAGCTGGTATTTTGTTATAAAGTCCATCTTTTATGTCTTTAAAGTGGGCTATTTATTCTGAAAAAATTTCCCTTTCTCTCTCCTGGTTCATTAAAAAAAATACAGGGGAAAAAAAAAAAAGCAAAAACTCTGTGTGAGTTCTTTCAGTGGACACCTTCTCAAGTTGAGGAGGTATAAATAATTTATGCCGCTTCCATTAGGGTCAACCAGAGTGTTTATTACCTACAGTGTGCACTTGTCAGAGGAGCGTGAGCTCTGAGCTAATGATCCCAGGGTAGAAGTAGAGAAGGTTTCTGTTGCTTTCAGTGAATGCAGATGTGTCCTGACATGTAATTTGCCAATACAGATATGGAAATTAACCCAACCGCAGAATATAAGTGTGATAGGATTCTTGATATAGCATGTGATGTGGAGCCTTTCCCAGCACTTCTCTCATTGCCCAGCTTGATTAACCATCTGATGTTTCTTTAAGAGCATTTGTGAAGGAATAGGAATTGCCGCTGGCCAGGCTCTCTTAGAGCAGCCTTCTTTAATTAAGTCTCTCTGAAGGGATTCTGTTTGGTTTAATGAAATAGGTGTGAGAAGGAATCAGAACCAGCATTGAATACTTAAGAAACATGTGTGTCCTGCTGACACTTCAAATCAAAATCTCTAATACTGAACTCATCCTTTCCCCAAACCTCCAGCCTGGCTGAGCTCTCCTACGTGGCCAGTCTTGCCTTCACTGCTCTACCCGTGGCCACTCTCCTGGCAAAGGCGTTCAGAGTCTCTTCCCAGAATTATTAGAGCCAGCCCTTGGCTCACCTCTGAGGACCACTCATTTCATCTTGCTGTTGGCAGAGTTAGAGCCATAAAACCATCTCAGCTTATGTCACCTCCACTCAGAAATGTGGGAGGCACTGGTCAGAATGGTCATCATCAAAAAATCTACAAACAATAAATTCTGGAAAGGGTGGGAAGAAAAGGGAACCTTCTCACACTGTTGGTGGGAATGTAAATTGATACAGCCGCTATAGAGAACAGTATGGAGTTTCCATAAAAAACTAAAAATAGAACTACCATATGACCCAGTGATCCCACTCCTGGGCATATATCTGGAAGGGATGAAAACTCTAATTTGAAAAGTTACATGCATCCCAATGTTCATTGCAGCACTATTTACAATAGCCATGACATGGAAGCAACCTAAATATTTGTCCATTAACAGAAGAATGTATAAAGAAGAGATGATACATATATACAATGGAGTATTACTCAATCATAATAACAAATGAAATTGGGTCATTTGTAGTGATGCAGATGGACCTAGAGTCTTTTATACAGAGTGAAGTCAGAAAGAGAAAAATAGTATATATTAATACATATATGTGGAATTTAGAAGTATGGTTCACATGAACCTATTTGCAGGGCGGGAATAGAGGTGCAGTCATGGGGAAGGTACATGTGTGCATGGCGGGGGAGGGAGTAAGATGAACTGGGAGAGTAGGATTGACATATATACACTGCTATGTGTAAAATAGTTAGTGGGAAGCTACTGAATAGCACAGGGAGCACAGCCCAGTGCCCTGTGATGACCTAGAGGGGTGGGATGTGGCAGGGAGGAGGCTCAAGAGGGAAGGCATATATGTATACATATAGCTTCCCAGGTGGCACAGTGGTAAAGATTCTGCCTGCCAATGCAGGAGACACAAGAGACCTGGGTTCGATCCCTGGGTCAGGAACATCCCCTGGAGTAGGAAATGGCAACTCATTCCAGTAGTCTTACCTGGAGAATTCCATGGACAGAGGAACCTGGTGAGCTACAGTCCATGGGGTGTCACAAAGAGTCAGACACAACTGAGAAACTAACATTTCGTGTGTGTGTGTGAGTGTGTGTGTGATTCTTCTCAAGCCTCTTTCAGAAAGACTGGAGTTCTCCTTTGAACGTCAAGGGCATATTTTATTGCATAGATTTTGTGAGAAAATATACACCGAGTACCTGTTGTTGTTCAGTCACTAAGTCGTGTCCGACTCTTTGCAACCCCATAGACTGCAGTATGCCAGGTTTCCCTGTCCTTCACTATCTCCCAGAGTTTGCTCAAATTCATGTCCATTAGCTTGGTGATACTATCTAACCATTTCATCCTGGGCTGCCCTCTTCTCCTTTTACCCTCAATCTTTCCCAGCATCAGGGTCTTTTCCAATTAGTCAGCTCTTCACATCAGGTGGCCAAGGTATTGGAGTTTCAGCTTCAGCATCTGTCCTTCCAATGAATAGTCAGGGTTGATTTCTTTTAGGATTGACTGATTTAATTTCCTTGCAGTCCAAGGAACTCTCAAGAGTCTTCTTCAGTAGCACAATTTGAAAGCATCAAGTACCGATAGCACAGGGCATGTGCTGTGTACTGTGCTGTGTTTAGTCGCTTAGTCATGTGTGGCTCTTTGCAACCCCATGGACTGTAGCCCACCAGGCTCCTCTGTCCATGGGATTCTCCAGGCAAGAATACTGGAGTGGGTTGCCATGCCCTTCACCAGGGGATCTTCCCAACACAGGAATTGAACCCATGTCTCCCACTTTTCACTCACTAAATTAATAACTATTATTTCATATAATAATAAGTAATCAAATGATCTTGATGATTGTGATAATTATCATTATTAAATCCCTTAGAATAGTCCTTGATGTGTAAAAATTGCTTAGAAAATGTTAGTCTTCTCCCCTCTTCAAGTTGCTTATATTATTTAAATAATTTATAAAAAATTCCCCAAGTTATAAAAGGCTTTCCTTCTTAAAAGCTGTTGACATCATAGTTAACAACACACTAGACTCCTTTTACGCTTGTGTGGAATACTTGTCTTCTTGCTCTTCAGCTCTGACTTATCCTCGGGTCTCCTCTGAAGTGACCTCCTTATCAAGCAGTACCTGATGGCTGCACAGGGCCTTCATTGTGGTTTGAGGGGTCTTCACGGGCGTGCAGGTTTTCTCTAGTTGTGGCACAGGGGCTTCTTTTGCTGCAGCACAATGGCTTAGTAGTTGCCGCCTGTGGGCCTAGTTGCCCCAGGGCACGTGCCATCTTGGTTCTCCCACCAGGGAACGAACCAGTGTCCCCTGCATTGGAAGGCAGATCCTTAACCACTCGACCACCAGGGAAGTCCCCCTAATCACCCTTTGTAGCCTTCTTCCCCCTCCCATCTTCTCTAATTTCACTTTGTCCCCATTTCCTAAAGCGCTCAACTTGTTTGTTTGTAAGTTTGTATGTTACCATCTTCCCCTCACCCTATACTGTCATATCCATGAAGGCAGGGGTCATGATATTTTGTTCATCATCAGATCTTTAGCTCCTGGCACAAGACCTGTCCCATTGTGTCACTGAATAAACATTGATTCAATTAATGATCAGTTTCAACCAGAACCAGATTTACAGAATTGACATTTACATTCAGATGGTGAAAATGAGGACTGCCAAGAGAGGTCAGAAATGGAAAAGGCCAACAAATTAAATCTGAGTGTGTTGAGCATTATGACTTAAAAAAAAAAAATTCTCATTGTGAAACTTGTACCATGTGGCTCCTAGAATACATTCACATCTCTCTTCTCATGCATGACTTGACAAGCCATCATTACCACATCCATTAATGACCGAAAGCATTCTACTGGAAAACAAAATTATCATCCAATCCAACCACTGAAGAGCTCCACGTTCAGTAGACTCTCCTGTAAGAAAACTCAAAAGAGCCAAGCTTCAAAGATGGGAAGTGCACCTTTAAGTATATTTGCACAGACTTATTTCTACTTCAATTTCAATTACCCAGTTTCAGTTTCTACTGAACACTATGCCATATCAAGTGCTGTATAGCCATACACAGGATCCTGAAGCTATCACATTTTCCAGATCAGAGGTACTTGCCTTGGAGAGTTAAAAGCTTGAAAGGAAGACTCAGAATATTCTGATCATTACAGTTGCTCTGTTTGAGCACATTTCACACAGAATAAGTTATTTGGAATATACTTTTATCCAGATAACATTCTTCAACCTCTCGGGATCCATTTGCAGGGACATTCAGAGAGGAAGGTATGTTTCCTACCAGCAACCATGACTGCCTCTACTGACACCTTCCACTCTATGAATTATTATTTAAAAGAGAAGCAAAATTCTCATCTCTATTATTTTTTAATGGTTTAAAGCAGGTGGGAAAGTATTATTTTTAAAGGTGGGGTTCTCAATTAAATCAATTGCAGGCTTTGAAATTGATCCAGGTCAGGTGTCCTCTTCTTGACCCCACACTGTATGCTTGGTGCATTTTTCTGTACTCTCATCACCTCCTCCCTATACCTGCATTGCACACTCGCACAAAAGATGTATTCCTTGTGGATGAATACTCTGTTTTTCAGCTCTGAATTCCAAGGAATTTCTACATCCCAGACTATGTCTGGCACCCTGACTAGCATAGAGTAAGAGCTTACTAAATAATGATGAATGAATGAATGAGTAGAAGAATGAATGCGTTAGTCCATGACTTGGAGATCTTTCAATCAATTGTTCACCAGTTTATAAGCTTCTTCATTATCCTCTATTTTTTAGATGTCATTCTATCTACACAATAACACCTGATGAATCTATCACTGAATACCATGTTGTGCAGCATATGGCTTCATATGAGATGCCAGGTAGCTCCAGATATGAATGTTTACTCAGTTTATAGAAAACTGTTCTTACCTTTGTTCTGGGTGGTAAGTACTTGGTGAGCAGGACTTAAAGCTGTTCAGTTCAGTTCAGTCACTCAATCGTGTCTGACTCTTTGTGACCCCGTGAACCGCAGCACACCAGGCCTCCCTGTCCATCACCAACTCCCAGAGTTTACCCAAACTCATGTCCATTGAGTCGGTGATGCCATCTAACCATCTTATCCTCTGTCGTCCCCTTCTCCTCCTTTCCCAACATCAGGGTCTTTTCAAATGAGTCAGATCTTCGCATCAGATGGCCAAAATATTGGAGTTTCAGCTTCAACATCAGTCCTTCCAGTGAACACCCAGGACTGATCTCCTTTAGGATGGACTGGTTGGATCTCCTTGCAGTCCAAGGGACTCTCAAGAGTCTTCTCCAACACCCAGTTCAAAAGCATCAATTCTTCTGTGCTCAGCTTTCTTTATAGTCCAACTCTCACATCCATACATGACTACTGGAAAAACCGTAGCCTTGACTAGACGGACCTTTGTTGGCAAAGTAATATCTCTGCTTTTGAATATGCTGTCTAGGTTGATCATAACTTTCCTTCCAAGGAGCAAGCGTCTTTTAATTTCATGGCTGCAATCACCATCTGCAGTGATTTTGGAGCCCAGAAAAATAAAGTCTGACAGTTTCCCCATCTATTTGCCATGAAGTGATGGGACCAGATGCCATGATCTTCGTTTTCTGAATGTTGAGTTGTAAGCCAACTTTTTCACTCTCCTCTTTCACTTTCATCAAGAGGCTCTTTAGTTCTTCTTCACTTTCTGCCATAAGGCCACAGAATTTCTTCCTGATAATAAATAATGGCTCTTATTTAAACTTAAATTAGTCAAGTGAGTCTGTTATCTAAAAAGAGATATTTAGGGACTTGCCTGGTGGTCCAGTGGTTAGGACTCCCTGCTTCCAGTGCCAGGAACACGGGTTTGCTATGTGACTGGCAAACTAAGATCCCACATGCTGCCAAAAAGGCCACATTTCTCATGAATCTAACTACTGAGATGGGACACTTTTTTTTGTTTTTCTTGTTGGGGTTTCAGTAAGGTGAATTCAATAAATCCACTGACATTAAAAGTAAGATATCAGCCCTCAATAGATATGGTGTGCCTTGAACACACCATCCATTGGGTGATAGCATTCCCTTTTCAGTGCCTCTTTTTGTTTTTTGTCAGGTGAAGGTGATAACACGACTGTTAATTTCTAGATTGGAGCAGAGGAGCAGTGGGCCCTAGCTCTAGGTATAGTCCAACATTACTTGGCTGGTACCTTCTTTCCATCTTTTACATCATAAGGGTGACATCAGGATTCACAGGCAAGATTCTGTCCAGTCCTTTTAAATGAACATGGCAGATATCCACATCATTAATCAATGAAATAGTAATCTAGAAGCCCATGGAGGTTGGTTTTGGTTTTATTCTCATTTTTTCAGTTTAATTATTACATATTCAGGTTTTCCAGTTCTAATAAGGACCCTGTTATTAAGAGACTTTTTGGTCTTCCCTGGTGGCTCATTTGGTAAAGAATCTGCATGCAATACAGGAGACCCAGATTCCATCCCTAGGTCAGGAAGATCCTCTGAAAGAGAGAATGGCAACCCACTCCAGTATTCTTGCCTGGAGAATTCCACCGACAGAGGAGTCTGGTGGGCTACAGTCCATGGGGTTGCAAAGAGTCAGACACGACTAAACAACTAACACTTTGACTCCTCACCAAGTCTTAGTTATGGCACTCAGGACCTTTAGTTGCAGCATGTGGGATCTATCTAGTTCCCTGACCACAGATCAAACCCAGGCCCCCAGAATTGGGAGTATGGAGTCTTAACCACTGGACCACCAGGGAAGTGCCAGGGCTATATTTTGACTTTCATGGGCCCTAGGCACATTTGCTTTTGTGGACCACTTCCTCTGTTAAAAACATGTTTTAAATTATATTTTATGACTGCATTAGAATATAATTCAGACAAGGATTATAAATTAGTTGTGATATTAACTGGATTAACTCTGATTTTAACTGGATTTATGTATTTTTTAATAAATTTATTTATTTTTGACTGGGTCTTTATTGCTCTGCGCAGGCTTTCTCCAGTTTCATCAATTGGCGGCTACTCTCTTAAGGTGCACAGGCTTCTCACTGCAGCGGCTTCTCTTGTTGCCGAGCACAGGGCCCTAGGCACATGGGCTCAGTAGTTGTGGCACACGGGCTTAGTTGCTCCAAGGCATGTGAAATCTTCCTGGACAGTGGATCAAACCTGTGTCCCCTGTTTTGGTTGGCATATTCTTTACCACTGGACCACCAGGGAAGTCCATGCCTTTCAGTGAATTTAAAATGAAAACATTGGACGTTCCCTGGTGGTCCAGTGGTTAGGACTTGGAACTGTCACTGCTGTGTAACTGGGTTCAGTCCCTAGTCAGGGAACTAAGATCCTGCAGCCACGTGGTATGGCCAAAAAAAACAAAACAAACATTTAGTGGGTCTCTAGCTGCAGTCCATGGGGTCGCAAAGAGTTGGACATGACTGAGTGGCTGAACTGAACTGAGAAATGTCATAGTCCTGGGCACAGTGGGCACTGTGCCTGGAGGACAAGGCAACCGAGTCCAGGAGAACGTGTTGTTCAGTCAGGAAGTCATGTCCAACTCTTTGCTACCCCATGGACTGCAGCATGCCAGGGTTCCCTGTCCATCACTATCTCCCAGAGTTTGCTCAAACTCATATCCATTGCATTGATGATACAACCAACCATCTCATCCTCTGTCGTCCCCTTCTCCTTCTGCCCTCCATCTTTCCCAGCATCAGGGTCTTGAATTTGGCCTTTCTTCATACTGTCTTCTCTCTAAAGAAAACAAGGTGAGATGGAATGGGAAAGTGTAAGGTGATAGCTTGTGTCATTTCTTCAACCCCTAAGCTCGTGATTTTCTGCAAATTAATTTTCCAGAGTCTCAGCTTCCTCATAAACTGCAATTATGAGGATTTAAAGGAGACATATACAACATACTTTGCCTACCACCTGTTTTAAACCGCTAAGTAAATGTAGCTATTAAGAGTGACAGCAAGTGTGATATATAGGAAAACATGTCCATGGAGTCCAAAGAGGTAGCTTGTAGTTCTGGTTTGGTTTTGTTTTTTAATCCATTGGCTGTGCGACCTTGAGCCAAACACTTAACCTTTCTGAGTCTTAGTTTCATCATCTGTAATCATATCTTCCCAGCCAACCTCACCAGATTGCTGAAAGAACAAATAAGATAATGGATGTAGAAGCATGTTTATCATAGTTAACAGCATTACATACAGTAATTATTGTTATTACTGAAGAAGCTGAAAATTATGTAGAGGGAAGTAGCCAGTGCCTGGCATGCAAAAAATATTTGGTAGCTGTTTCTTGAATGAATGCCTCACAATGCTTTCAACATTCCACTGATTTCTCCACCAGTGTACATAATGGTGAAAAGCATTGCAAAGGCAGCTCAAGACAAAGTAACAAATACGTTATATGAGGAGATTGTAACAGTCCTGAACTATAACTTTCACCAATATGTAAGTATCTCAGATTGAAGGCTTCTGGTATGTACACATTCCTTGTATTTTTATATCTTCTGCATTTTCTATCCAAGTGTTTGTATACAATAGACAGTCAACAAATGCTTAAAAATTGAATTGAACTTAGCCAATCACTTGCTCTTATAGCCAATCTTAATCTCTATTCATGCTGAAATACTCTTAATTCCATTCTTCCCCGCAAAGTTCTTCCTTTGCTCTTTGTGTAAGACTCTCAAATTAAGGGCTTTCAATAAATATTACTTGAATGAGTAAATTAATGAATGTTTCCCAATTATTTTATTTTATCTATTGTTAACCATACAGCTAGCAGATGTTGAGAAAATGATACTTTTGTATCATGAGAGATACAATGTTGTTGTTCAATCACTAAATCTTGTCTGACTCTTTACCAGCCCCTGGACTGTAGCCCACCAGTCTCCTCTGTCCATGGGACTTCCCAGGCAAGCATACTGGAGTGGGTTGCCATTTTCTTCCCTAGAGGATCTTCGCAACCCAGGGATCAAACCCTGTCTCCTACATTGGCAGGCAGATTCTCTACCACTTAGCCACCAAGAAGCCCAACCAGGGAGATACAATAGAATAGTTTAAATTTATATGGTATCTTAATCAAATCAGACTTCAGAATTCCTCTCATGATTCTTGGATGAATGAATCATCATACAAGTCCACTGGACCCTGGAGAAGAATCAGGACCAAATTTTGGAGTTTCTCAGTGATGGAACCAGTCCTGCATGCTCTTCTCCCAGCTTTGGAGAATGGCCCTTCAGTGTCCAAAAACAACGTGCTCAAGTGTAAAGAATGCTCACGCCGGCTTGTCAGTATCACACAGCCTGTTGAATCTTTGAAGCTGTGACCACTTGCCTGTTACAGGAGAGAGTCTTTGGAGAATTAGTAGTTGGTGCATTTTGTGAAAATCGCTCCTTTGACAGCATCTGAGAATAAATTGGCATCTCCGCCGTGCAGCTGTGATGATAATTGACTGACGTTCTCAGCAGAAAGGACACTGACCATCTTTCTCCAGCAAACAGCTCTGTCAGAAAGCCCCCATTCCAAACACTGCCCCCTCCATCAGCCTTTCAAAGGTAGATCTCTTTCACTGGCTTTCTTTGGTGTACATCATTTACAGTTTTATCCTTTCCTCCATCAGTGCTAATGTGGTGTGGTTATCGAGTGTGTGGCGGGAGAGTCCCTTGATTGGTATTTGGATGTTAATCAGCTTTCATTTGGGGGAAAAAAAACTGAACGCAAGTCTTTCGATTTCACTTATAATTTGTGGAGGTTTCTGACTCTTATTTCTGCCCTGAAAATGACTGTCACTTGTAAATTGTCCTGAGTGGTATATAATAGTTAATCATAGCAAGACATTCTTCATGGAACAGAACAGCTTTTCAAAGCAGAAACTTTTATCTTGCCATGAAAAATATAATGTAGAGTAAAAATGTGGTCTTCAACTTGGATCTAACCTTATTTTATTAGCATAAAGCAATTCAACTATCAAGGAGCAAAGGATGTCTTGGCATAGAATCTTCAAAAATATGCAAAAGGGTTAGCTTAGCACTGACCACAGCTTTTACTTTTCTACACGTGGGCCAGCTCTCTTCTGCATCTTTTTAAAGGGTCATGTCTCCTCCACATATAGACTGTGTCTGCACATCCTTTTCAAATTCCCAGCACCTCCCCAGGCACATGGTAGGAGCTCAGTAAGAGTTCTTTGGCTGAGTGGATCACATAAGCTCAGCTGTGTGTCCTGAACTGGCTAATACCCATACTTGGCTTAACACAGATCAAGTTCTATCCTCTTCCTAGGGCCCTCCAGTCACTTCCACATCCCACGATGCCACTTGAGGGATCTCGGTAACAACTTTTATCTTCAAAACCCTCATTCATTAAAATCCTCACTTGAAAATGATCCAGAATGGCCAGCACTTCAGTGTAGACATTTCCTCTCCCTCCATAGGTGGGAGAACTATACGCCGTGCAGGTTGGGGCTGCTTCATTTATTTGTGACCAAGAGACTCAAATACAAGAGACCACCACCCTGGAGCAGGTTGCCATTTCCTTCTCCAGGGGATCTTCCCAACCCAGTAATTGAACCAGGGTCTCCTTCATTGCAGGCAGATTCTTTACCATCTGAGCCACCAGGGAAGCCTGTACCACCAAGAAAGTCTCCTGAAACTCCTGTTTTCTGATAGATAATATGTTGCCTGCAGTTTTGACCAATTTGGTATTCCACGAGCTAGACCTAGTGCATATAGCCTTTTCCTTATTTCCAGAAGAAGCATCAGTGGACAAGTGTGGACTGGCCTGCGTGTGTTCAGTCATATCTTCAATTTACAAATGAATTCAAGTTATTTGCTCTTTTGTCTGTTAATTTTAATTTTAATTTTTTCCCCCTTAGTTTGTGTAATTTGTATAATTCTCATTTTTTAAAAAAAGTCTTCAGCACTGCCCCAAATTATTTAGGTAATGTGACTTTGCCGAGCAGGACTAGTTGGAGACATTTCACAGTTGTTGAAGATACCTTCAAATGAAGCACAAGGCTCCATTCTGTTCCAACCACTGATGAACAAAAGTTCAGCCTGTCTGAGGTGGCCCTGAGTGAAACTCACCCACTGGGACATCCTGATAGACTATGGGCAAGTACAGTTTCCACCCAAGTCTGTATCTAAAGCTTCTCCCCTCCCACCACGCCTGAATAGCAGGCAAGGCCTGCCTTGGGAGTGCACCCCAGCCCCAACCCATCAAAAGTTTATCATCTCAGGACTTCCCTGGTGCTGCAGTGGATAAGAATCTACCTGCCAATGCAGGGGACATGGGTTCAATTCCTGGTCCAGGAAGATGCCTCTAGCCTCAGAGGAACTAAGCCCATGTGCCACAACTACTGAAGCCCGAGCATCCTAGAGTCTGTGTTTCACAGGAGAGGCCACCACAATGAGAAGCCCGCACGCTGCAACTAGGGTAAGCCCGCATGTGGCAATGACGATCCAGCAGAGCCAAAAATAAATAAGTACATAGACTGTCATCTCAAACATGGCAAGGTGGATGCCTAGACCTGGAGGAAGAAAGTTGTTCAGAGGTAGAGCCATGACAGGGCTTCCCTAGTGGCTCAGATGGTAAAGAATCCACCTGCAATGCAGGAGACCGAGGTTTGATCCCTGGGTCAGGGAGATCCCCGGAGAAGGGAATGGCTACCTGCTCTAGGAGATTGTGAAGGACGGGGAAGCCAGGCATGCTGCAGTCTACGGGGTTGCAAAGAGTTGGACACGACTGAGTGACTGAACAGCAACAACAGCCCACTCCAGTATTCTTACCTGGGAAATCCCATGGACAGAGGAGCCTGGTGGACTACACCACATGGGGTTGAAAAGAGTCGGTCACAACTAACCAACTTAACAACAGAGCCACGACAAGACCAGCCAAGCAGGTGAAATGTTTACATCGTGGATGAGGCTCTTATTCGGCTTCTAGAACCAAACATCTGTCGTGGTTGTTTGGGGCCCAAAGACCCTCATCACCTCCAAATCAGATATAGGAGGGGGCAGGCCCGACAGGGACACCATCTGTGTGCCAGGGCCTTGGGCCAAAAGGCCTGGTGCTGTGGGCCTCATTCCATTCCACTCAGTCTGCAATGAGGCAAAATTTTGAAACAGACGAGCAGAATTTTCCTCCTGTCTCTCACTTACCTAACCCATCACAACCTCCCAGCAAACAGCTGGTGCTTTCGTGAGCCCATGGAGCTTCTTTCTAGGGAGAACCTCTGATCTTAGGCTCACCTCCTCCCTAGCTGCCCCTCCAGAGAACAATGTGGATGGCACTGCGGTTTTCCGCAGAGGAACATTCCACTCCTCCTGGACTCTTGCTTCATCATCAACCACAACCCAGCTAGGGACCTCCTGCCACAAGGCTCAGATGACAGATTATCTTCCTAGGCAAGGATAGGAGAGGCCCATCTTCCAAGGGGAAAAAAAAAAAACGGAAGCTGCATCTTCTGCCTCCCATCCACCCCCTCTTAGCTCTGACTCTTGCTCCTCAAAGTTCACCCAGTGGACCAGGAACATCAGCATCACCTGGAAGCTTCATAGCTCTGCAGCATCTCAGACCCACCCACCTATGCACACAGAATCAGAATCTGTACTTTTAACAAGATCCCCAAATGATTTCCATGCACAGTCAAATCCAAGAAGCCCCATTCTGAGTCTTCTGTTCATGATCAGATGTGTGATTATTTTATATTAGCTTCAAATAGAAAGAAATCTCTGCTTCTTTCAAATCTCAGAAGGAAAAATAATGAAGACACTCAAACATCCGTAGACTGACAATCACAACTGCACCAAAGTTGATTGTCGGGACTTCCCTGGTGGTCCAGTGGTTAGGATTCCGAGTTTCCAATGCAGGGGGCATGGGTTTGATCCCTGCTGTGGGAACTAAGATCCCACATGCCATGTGCCTCAACCAAAAACAAAAATTTGAAATTAATTGTTAACATTAGCAGTATTATGCAGAACTCTGGTTACCTTTGCTCTGCCCCCAGCTCAGAGAGGTTCTGAGAAAAAACCCTGTGTTTGTTAAGCACAAGCACCCAGAAGATGGAGTGGAGCATTTTCTCTGACCCCAGTCCACCCTCCGAGCGAGGGTAGGCACTAGTCTTTACCTCCACCTTCTGCTGCATCCGGAGAAGAGCCAATGAAAACCACTTGGAGCTTCCCTGTCACTCAAAGGCCATTAATTTTTTACAAGATGAAAAGTACTTTTTCCAAAAATAAAACCCAGAGTTATCATTTCAGTAGGCTGGGGAGATGTACATTCCTTTTTATAGCTGCAAATGAGAGCAGTTCCATAACAATTCTGAATTTCTTCTTCTAATGCTGCAGCAGTATTCTCTTCTTAAGAAAAAAAAAATGTAGTAAGGCACCCGGGTGTGCTTTAGAACCTGAGCCACACATGTGCCCAACAGCGCCCTCATCAGTTTCCTCCACAGCAGGCGATGATTTCGCCCATGTACCTGTCACCTTTATCTCTCTGGTCCTCAGGTTCTCCGTTTTCAATAAGCTGTTATAAAAGTTCACATGTCTTCAGGGGTCCCCCATGGAATGAAAGTGAGTGAGCGGATGAGGAGGGACTTACTGCCAAGGGAGAACTTGGGTCATCTCTAGGTGACCATCCCAACTCATTCCATGGTCCTGTTTGGATTACACAAAGCTGACTCGGCCCATCTTAACGGTACCAGTTCTCAAGGGCCAAGTGCATGTATGTTTGTGTGCATGTGTTCATCACTGCCCTGCACTCAGGGGTCCTCTGCCACAGGGGACAGTAATAAGACCGCAGGACCCAGTGCATTCTCTGGATTCCAAACAAGATGGTCTGCTGGCAGAGATCCCCAGGGAGCAGCTTGTTCATGTTTTGTTGTTGTTTGTCTTGTCCTACACAGTATTTTAAGAAATGTGTGAATTACTTGGAACATTTCATTGTTGTTCAGTTATGTCTGACTCTTTGCAACCCTATCGACTGCAGCACGCCAGGCTTCCCTGTCCTAGATTTCCTTTACGATTGACTGGTTTGATCTTGGAATATTTAAAAATCAGGAAATGTCACTTTTTTAAAATCAGTATTTCTGGCTTCCTTTGAATTGGAGAATCTGAAGACACCCTCATTTCCTGTGGCAGCAGTCAGCTAAATTTGTAACCACAGCCTTTAGACACTGTCTCTGCTCCCCACCATCCCCCCTACTCCCCACAGTCTTCCTCTTCCCCAGGCCTCTCTCCTGATTCACTCCTGGTTATGACTCACCTGGGCTTGGAAGGCATTCCCATCTCCAACCGCTTTTTACAGCCTGAAGTGAAACTGGGTTCCCTATCAGGGCTGGTATGTGAGAGCCTGAGAACATGGCTGAGAACATGGTCCACTTGATTTGGAACCAAAGTATTGGAGTTTCAGCTTCTGCATCAGTCCTTCCAATGAATATTCAAGACTGATTTCCTTTAGGATTGACTGGTTTGATCTCCCTGCACTCCAAGAGACTCTCAAGAGTCTTGTCCAGCACCACAGTTCAAAAGCATCAATTCTTCAGCTCTCGGCTTTCTTTATAGTCCAACTCTCACATCAATACATGATCAAAGCACCAGTGTTTCCTTATCTCAGAACATCAGGTTTTGAAAAAAAAAAGGAATGCACTGAGAAGAAAATTAAACCACCGCATGGTGACAATACATAGCAATTAAATGGGGTGCCAGCCACCAGCAAGGATCTAATGGCAGTTTAACAGGCAGATTCCTCTTGCTGTCAGTCTTCCTTTGGGCACCTCCCTGGCTCCAGCCTCCCTTGGGAATGTCCTGCTGAGTACCATCTGGATGCAGACACTTTATATCCTCACTGATCTGGCTGCAAGGATGCTCTTCAGTTTAGTCACTCTGTCGTGTCTGACTTTGTGACCCCCATGGACTGCAGCATGCCAGGATTCCCTGTCCATCATCAACTCCTGAAGCTTGCTCAAACTAATGTCCCTCAAGTCGGTGATGCCATCCAAGCATCTCATCCTCTGTCATCCCCTTCTCCTCCTGCCTTCAATCTTTCCCAGCATCAGGGTGTTTTCAAATGAGTCAGTTTTTCGCATCAGGTGGCCAAAGTTCTGGAGTTTCAGCTTCAGCATCAGTCCTTCCAGTGAATACTCAGGACTGATTTCCTTTGGGATTGACTGGTTTGATCTCTTTGCCGTCCAAGGGACTCTCAAGAGTCTTCTCCAACACCACAGTTCAAAAGCATCAATTCTTCGGCGCTCAGCTTTCTTTATAGTCCAACTCTCACATCCATACATGACTATTGGGAAAACCATAGCTTTGACTAGACGGACCTTTGTTGGCAAAGTAATGTCTCTGCTTTTTAATATGCTGTCTAGGTTGGTTATAGCTTTTCTTCCAAGGAGCAAGAGTTTTTTAGTTTCAAGGCTGTAGTCACCATTTGCAGTGAGTTTGGAGTCCCAAAAATAAAAAGTCTGTCACTGTTTCCATTATTTCCCCATCTATTTGCCATGAAGTGATGGGACCAGATGCCATGATCTTAGTTTTCTGAATGTTGAGTTATAAGCCAACTTTTTCACTCTCCTCTTTCACTTTAATCAAGAGGTTCTTTAGTTCTTCACTTTCTGCCATTAGGGTGGTGTCATCTGCATGTCTGAGGTTATTGATATTTCTCCCAGCAATCTTGATTCCAGCTTGTGGTCATCCAGCCCACCATTTCACATGATGTGAAATATAAGTTAAATAAGCAGAGTGACAATATAAACTTGATGTACTCCTTTTCCTATTTGGAACCAGCCTGTTGTCCCATGTCCAGTTCTAACTGTTGCTTCTTGACCTGCAGACAGATTTCTCAGGAGGCAGGTCAGGTGGTCTGGTATTCCCATCTCTTGAAGAATTTTCCACAGTTTGTTGTAATTCAAAGGCTTTGGCATAGTCAATAAAGCAGAAGTATTTGTTTTTCTGGAACTCTCTTGCTTTTTCGATGATCCAACAGATGTTGGCAATTTGATCTCTAGCTCCTCTGCCTTTTCTAAATCCAGCTTGAACGTCTGGAAGTTCACGATTCACGTACTGTTGAAGCCTGGCTTGTGTGGTAGAATGAACATTCTTTGGCATTGCCTTTCTTTGAGATTGAAATGAAAACTGACCTTTTCCAGTCCTGTGGCCATTGCTGAGTTTTCCAAATTTGCTGGCATATAGAGTGCAACGCTTTAACAGCACCATCTTTTAGGATTTTAAATAGTTCAACTAGAATTCCATCACCTCCACTAGCTTTGTTCATAGGGATGCTTCCTAAGGCCACTTGACTTCATATTCCAGGACGTCTGGCTCAAGGTGAGTGATCACACCATCATGGGTATCTGGGTCATGAAGATCTTTTTTGTATAATTCTGTGTATTCTTGCCATCTCTTCTTAATATCTTCTGCTTCTGTTAGTTCCATACTACTTCTGTCCTTTATTGTGCCCATCTTTGCATGAAATGTTCCCTTGGTATCACTAATTTTCTTGAAGAGATCTCTCATCTTTCCCATTCCATTGTTTTCCTCTATTTCTTTGCATTGATCACTGAGTAAGGCTTTCTTATCTCTCCTTGCTATTCTTTGGAACTCTGCATTCAAATGAGAACCCCATGAACAGTACGAAAAGGATGCTATAAGCCTCTCGGTTTACTCACTGCCCCTTGCTCTCCCTTCCACTTATTTAGTTATTCATTTATTTATTTAGGTCATATGGCATGTGGAATCTTAGTTCCCCGACCAAGGATCCAGCCAAGACCCTGACAGTGGAAGTGCAGAGTCGTAATCACTGGACCTCCCAAGAAATTCTGCCCTTGCTCTTTAATCGTATAAAAGCAACTCGTTGGTTATTGTTCCTTTGCTTTTGTTTTTATTATTATTTCAGCTCTATAAAAAAGAACAAAGAACAGCATAACCTACCCACTGCCCAGATTTTTTTTTAACTGGAGGGTAATTGCTTTACAATGTTGTGTTGATCTCTGCTGTACAACATCAAGAATCACTTATAACTATATATATATATATCCGCTCCTTCTTGATCCTTCTTCCCCCTCCAATCCCACCCCTCTAGGTCATCATCTGAGACCACCAAACTGAGTTCCCTGTGTCATATATCCAGCTTCCCACTAGCTATCTGTTTTACACATGGTAGTATATGTATATATGTCAGGGCTTCCCATGTGGCTCAGTGGTAAAGAATCTGCTTGCCAATGCAGGAGACACCAGAGACTCGGGTTTGATGGCTAGACTGGGAAGATCCCCTGGAGGAGCAAATGGCAACCCACTCCTGTATTCTTGCCAGGAAAATCCCAGTGGACAGAGGGACCTAGCGGCCCATGGGGTCGCAAAGTGTCAGACAGAGTCTAGTGACTGAAGACACCACAGTGTATGCATGTCAGTGCTTTCGCAATTCATCCCCCTTCTCTGTCCACTCTCTAAGACACAAGTCTGTGTCTCCATTCCTTCCCTGCAAATAGGTTCATCAGTGCCATTTTTCAGGTTGCATATATATGCTGTAGTATATACTATTATTGTTTTTCTCTTTCTGACTTAAAACATTTGAAACCTACACAAAGCTAGCCACCTCCAGATTGTTTTTTCCTAAGGAATAAAGTAGTACAGGCGTCCCACTGTGGTCACTCTCCTCTCCTACCTCCCAGCTGCCTAGATTATCTTTCTCTCTGTTATTTAAAGTAACCCTGTTTAGATTTAACCATTGCATACAGGTTCCTTTTTAAGTGCTGTGTAGGGTTCCACTGGAAGATATGGCAGGATTGATTTTAATCTCTTCTTGATGGACTTATGAATTGTTCCCAACTCACTGTCATTACCAACAGTGCTGCAGTGAGTGTTCCTGGAGCTGTCTTCCCGCACAAAGAATTGTGAGTCATAAGGCAGCACTTCTTCACCTTTATATTCTCGCCAAATCCTTCTCCTAAATGCCTGAGTTGTCTAGCTCTTAAGCAGTCATGTAAGAGGACTTTCTTTCCTCTTTCTTTTCCCCTACGTGGCATCATCAAGACTTAATTTGGGCCAATCTGAAGATGAAATGACATGTTGTAAGTGTGTACATTTTTTTTTTCAGATTACTATAGCAGTCGAGCATCTTCTAATGTATTTAGGAACCATGGGAATTTCCCATACTGTGAATTGCCTTTTCACTGATTCTATACTTTTTCCCTATCAGGTTGCCTTCTTTGTATTGGCTAGTAGACCTGCTTTCTAATTCCAGTAACAAATTTTTGAAGGTTCTATGCCTCTATTCTCTTGGTGGTGTTTTTTTTTTTTTTTTTTCATAATATGAAGTCCTTTGTTTGGAATTAATAAGAAAAAAAACTTTATTAACACATGCAGCCCACATGCATGAAGGAAAAATTTAGAGCGGGGTGGTTAGAAATTTGAGTCTTTGTAATGTCTTGACAAAGAACAGTGAATTTGTAGAGAAGTGACCAGACAAAGGAAAAGTGGTTTAGGTTTTTAGGGAGAAGAAACTGTGGAAAAGTAAGAGTGTGAAGGAAAATAATGGAAGAGAAGTATTATTTTAGTAAAATTTGTTATGTAGATTCCTCTCAACTTCTTCTCTGGGTTGATAAGAGTCTAGAGTTGTCTCCCATGATTAAGAATCTTAAAGTTGTCAGAGGTTTAGGATTTTAAGGTAGTTCAGTTTATTAGTATTTTCCTTTATGGCTTATGCTTCTGTTGTCTTATTTAGGAAATATTTCCCTACACTGAGAGTAACATTTTCCTGTGTTACTTTCTAAAAGTTTTAAAGTTTTTATTCCCTACATTTAAATCCTTGATCCCTCTGGAATTTGTGTATATTAGGAAACAGGAATCTATTAATTTTCCACTTTTATTAAAGATTGTATTTTTTCCACACTGATTGCAATATCATCTCTATCATATATGTATTTTAATTAATTTTTATTAGCGCATAGTTGCTTTACAATGTTGTGTTAGTTTCTACTGTACAACAAAATGAATCAGCCATCCCCTCCCTTTTGGACTTCTCCCTACTCAGGTCACCACAGTGATTTAAGTAGAGTTTCTTGTACTATACGGTATGTTCTCATTAGTATTTTTATGTATATTTGGGGCTGTTTCTGGGCTCTCTATGCTGTTTCACTGGTACTTTTCGATCTACCCCATATTACCATCACATGCCTTAGTTACCAAGGAAGGCTTCATAACAATGGCAACTCCAACTATTTTTTGTACTTCAAACTTACCTTAGTTCTTCTTTTTCTTTTATGGAAATAATAGTGGACATAGAATATTATGTTAGTTTCAGGTGTACAGTGGAGTGTAAATTTAAATACATTGTAAAATGATCACCATAATAAGTTTAATAGCCATCTGTTCTCATAAAAGTTGTTACAATATCATTGGCCATATCCCTGATGCTGTATATTTCATCCCATAACTCTTCTTAATCTTTTGCTCTTCTGTGAGAATTTTAAGATCAACTTGCAGCATATCATGAGAATCTCTACTAGGATTTTGACTGTCATTGCATTGCTATAGATTAACTTGCTGCTGCGTCACTTCAGTCGTGTCCGACTCTGTGCGACCCCATAGACGGCAGCCCACCAGGCTTCCCCGTCCCTGAAATTCTCCAGGCAAGAACACTGGAGTGGGTTGCCATTTCCTTCTCCATTGCATGAAAGTGAAAAATGAAAGTGAAGTCGCTCAGTCGTGTCTGACTCTAGCGACCCCATGGACTGCAGCCTACCAGGCTCCTCCGTCCATGGGATTTTCTAGGCAAAATTACTGGAGTGGGGTGCCATTGCCTTCTCCATAGATTAACTTAGAATGTTGTTTTACAGAGATTTTTTTAAAGTTTTTCTTTGTAGTTTAGTAAGAATCCTTAATCCTAAATGAGTATCAAATGCTATCAAATTTTTTTCAGTGTCTACTCATATGATCATGTTTCATGACATAATCTCTGTTAATTTGTTTATTATATTTCATTAATATTTCATGAATAGATATTAAATATTAACTAATTAAATAGATATTAACTATGTTTGCATTCCTTTTTTAAAGCTTTGAGGCCCTCAGTTCCATGGTCCCTTTTTTTATTTTATTGAGATATAGTTGGTTCACAATGCTATGTTAATTTCCACTGCACAACAAAATGACTCAGCCACACATATTTGTACATTCTTTTTATATTCTTTTCCATTATGATTTATCCCAAGACTGAATAATTCCCTGTGCTATACAGTAGGACTTTATTCTTTATCCATTCTATGTGTAATAGTTTGAATCTACTAACTCCAAACTCCCAGTCCACCCATCCGTTCCACCCTCCTCCTTGGCAACCACAAGTCTGCTCTGTCTGTGAGTCTATTTCTGTTTAACAGACAGGTTGATTTGTGTCATATTTTGTTCTATATTGAATTTGTTACAGTATTGCTTCTGTTTTATGTTTTAGATTTTTGGCCATGAGGCATGTGGGATCTTAGCTCCCCAACCAGGGATCACGAAGTCTTAACTATTGAACTGCCAGGGAGGTCCTTTGTGTCTTATTTTAGATTCCACATATAAGTGATATCATATGGTATTTGTCTTTCTCCTTCTGACTTACTTCACTTAGTGTGATCATCTCTAGTTGCATACACGTTCTTGCAAATAGCATTATTTTGTTCTTTTTATGGCTGAGTAGTATTCCAGTGTGTGTGTGTGTGTGTGCGTGTGTGTGTGTGTATCTATATATATATATGACACCTCTTCTTTATCCATTCATCTGTCAAAGGACTTTTAGGTTCTTTCATGTCTTGGCTATAGTGAATAGTGTAGCTATGAACACTGGGGTGCATGTATCTTTCTGAATTATAGTTTTGTCCAGATATATACCCAGGAGTGGGATTCTTGGATCATATGGCAACTTTAGTTTTAGTTTTCTGAGGCACCTCCATACTGTTCTCCATAGTGGCTGTGCCAACTTATGTTTGTACTAATAGGATAAGAGGGTTCCCTTTTCTCCACACCTTTTCTAGCATTGTTATTTGTAGACTTTTTAATGATGGCCATTCTGACCAGTGTGAAGTGGTACCTCATTGTAGTTTTGATTTTTACTTTTCTAATAAAATTAATGATGTTGATCATCTTTTCCTGTGCCATCTGTATGTCTTTATTGGCCATCTATATCTCTTCTTGACCTCACTTCCCTGGTGGCTCAGACGATAAAGAGTCCACCTGCAATGCAGGAAACCCAGGCATGATCCTTGGGTCATGAAGATCCCCTGGAGAAGGGAATGGCAACCCACACCAGTGACACGACTGAGCAACTGACACACATATGTCTTCTTTGGAGAAATGTCTATTTATGTCTTCTGCCCATTTTCCAACTGGGAAATCTGCTTTTTTGTTGTTTTGGAAGTTAAGTTCTTGTTGGTTGCATCATTTGCAAATACTTTCCCCCAGTCCATAAGTTGTCTTTTCCTTTTGTTTATGGTTTTCTTTACTGTGCAAAAGCTTGTAAGTCTGTTTATGTCTCATTAGTTTATTTTTGTTTTTATTTCTATTGCCTTGGGAGACAGACCTAAGAAAACATTTTTATGATTTATGTCAGAGAATGTTTTGCCTATAGTCTCTCCTAGGAGTTTTATGATGTTGTGTCTTATGTTTAAGTCTTTATATGCTTGCATTCCTTGACTAAATTCTCCTTAGTCATACCGCTGAACTAATTTGCTAATATTTTAAGAATTTTACATATTCATTAGTGGGATTAGTCTATAATTTCCCTGTATTTTCTTTTCACTTTTATTTATTAGCCAAATGAGTTGGGTAGCTTTGTCTTTTCTGATTCTTTAAAATGGTTTCTGTAATAAACAGATTATTTGTTCCTTAAAGATTTGTTAAGCATCACATGTAAAACCATTCTGGCTTTGTGTGTTTTGGGCAAAGTTAGGCTTCTGTTTACTGATTTAAGTTTTTAAATGGTGGTTGGTGTATTCAGACTCTTAACCTCTCCTTGAGTCATTTTGGCATTTCATTGTTTTATAGGAAATTATCCATTTTATCTTAGTATTCAATATTATTGGCATTAAAATGTACATCATACTACTTTATTTTTTTGTTTATACAGTATCAGTAGTTACATCCTCATTATAATTTAAATACTTTTCTATTACAATTTCTGTTCCTCCATTCCCATCTCTTCCATATTCTCTTTCTCTTCTCTTTTTTTTCTTTACTTTTTCATTTACACATATTATCACAAAGCTCAACTCTGAATAGTAATTTCTTCTGCTATAATTTTGAAATTTTAATTGAATTCTGAGATGGTAAGTAGGGTTATTTCTAAATATGCATGATTTTAGGTAGACTGTGCTGCCAGAAAGATTGTCTCCTGGCATTTTAATCTATTTTCCCTGGTATTTTTCTAATTCTGACTAAAGACATCAATGTTGCAACTTGGAGTACCATCAAAACCCATCTCCCAAACCTAGGGCTGTTTTAGAAGAATAAAAAAAAAACTTTTTATGCTTCCCTACCTTCATATCTCATAAATTCTCTTTCCCTATATCAGAAATAATTTTAATTGCTAAATTTCATGTATCTTAAAATATTGTTTAAGCTTTTTAAAAGAAAAACATACTCCTTTTAAGGTATTTATTTGTATGTTTTTGTGCTTATCTACAAAGGCAGCCTGTGAGCTTTTTTGTGTGTACATCTTCAGTCTCTTCAGTTGTGTCTGACTCTTTGTGACTCTTTGGACTGTATCCCACCAGGCTCCTCTGTTCATGGGATTTTCCAGGCAAGAATACTGGAGTGGGTTGCCATGCTGTTTTCTTGATCAGGAAGGGGCTGTTCCCAATCAAGGGATCAAACCCGTATTTCCTGCCTTGGCAGTTGGATTCTCTACCATTGCACCACCTAGGAAGCCCTGCGAGCGTCTTCCCTTGCTCCTAATCTTTGTGCCCTGCCCTCCTAAGCCCCACCCCTCTCCCCAGTGTGCATTATCACTTTGTAGAATCTGGGGACTTGTTGCACCTCAGAAATCTCATCACTTTTCTATTATCCTAAAGGCTGTTTTTAGTCTATCTGTCTCTTTCTCAGATACCACAGAGAAGAGTGAATAAAACAGAAAGTGGGTGGGAACCAGGCACAGCATTCCTGTGACAACCTTCTGGCTCTCAGCCAAAAGTTCTACCTCAAAAAATCTCTTTCTTTCCTAGACTGTGTGTCTCCCCCAAGGAGTTGACCGTAAAGCATGCATCTCTCTGGGAAGCATAAATCCCCATTAGCTATTTTTCTTTGCTCAGAAAGCGATCCTTTTCCCAAAGCAGGTTCCTTCTGGAATGGAGCAGGGCTTCCTGCACTCTGAGCTCATTTGGCTTATCCCCACAAAGCCCAGAGCTGCCCCACCGCTGTGAGGTAATTGCTCTTAGCACTTCCCCTGGCAATGACCTTCCCAACTGCCTCAGAAAGTTTCGAATAGCCCAAACTCTGTCAGCCAAACAAAATAGCAGCAATTTCAACAGATAATCAGCTTTCATCACAGTGGCAGCCGGCACATTGTGAACATTCAGTAAATATTAATCAATAGCTATCCAGTGGCACTGAAGAGAGACAAAAGAATAATCTCATGGCTTAACCAAGGTCACACGAAACAGACGCTGGGCACTCATTTTCCAGGAATGGCACATGTTCCACCAGCTAGATCTGCTTAGGCAGGAGAATCTGTCCCATGCCAAAAGCGTTTTGCTTCCACAGGCAAGCTCTCCAGGACAAAGGACACCTTCTGGTTGATCTGTATTAGTGAAAGGGGATTATGAAGGATGCCCTAAGCCAGCCTCATGAGAATCTCCTATCTATAACTGTTTTCTGAGCCACCAAGTGAGGGAGCTGAGAACCTGACTGTGGACCTTAGAAGGACGCCGCAGCATTAGCAAATACCCCGTTCCACCCCAGAATGACCTGCTTGTCTGAAACAATACAACCTACTATTATATCTTACACAGTTTTGTATATCTGAAAGTTGGTCAGGCTCATGATAGATCTTGACTACTTAGTGAACAGTCCTCTAAGAACTAAGAGGTGGAAAATATTGTTAAAAACACATAGAATTTTACCAAATGACATCTAAGTTTAGTAGAGAAAAATTTACCAAATGACAATAAATTTAGTCTTTTTGCCCAGGTCTGACCTAATTCCTGACTTTCTTGGATAGTCCAGTTTCAAACAGTTACCCTTGTTGAGCATATCAGAAAATGGACCCAATGTCTAGCCAAGAACAGGAGGAGGGCTTCCGGTCAAGAAACTCTGTCTGAACTGGATGAGTGGATGTACTGCGCCCCCTGCACATAGGCAGAGCTCAAGGTGTCTTTCCAGAGTAAAGTGTCACTCCAGAGATATCTCAAGCTCTACTTTCCTAAATGCTTTATTCTCTAACTTAACCAGTCATGCCTCTTGGATCTTATTTTACTTCTGCCCACAGACAGTACCCAACCCAATCCTGGCCCCAACTCCTCTCACTCAATGAAGTCCAACTCTGAAACCCAGACCTCGGCCAGGGCCTTGGACTTCTTCTCTCCACAGAAGGAAGCAGAAATAGACTGGAGGGAGAGAACCAGCTCATCACAAGTCTTCCTCACCCTGAAGGGCTCTCTTTGGAAGATTCACCCAACAAATAAAGTCTATCTCATCTCCCAGGTTTTAAGCTATTTTGGAAAAGAGTCTTCACACTTTAATCAGGTGTTTTGTACATGACCATCTCCTAACAATGGTGGCTCAGATGGTAAAGAATCTGCCTGCAGTGCAGGAGACCTGGGTTCCATCCCTGGGTCAGGAAGATCCCCTGGAGGAGGCCACAGCAACCCACTCCAGTATTTTTACCTGGAGAATTCCAGCCACGGAGGAGCCTTGTGGGCTACAGTCCATGGGTCACAAAGATTTTGACATGATTGAGTAACTAACACTTTTACTTCTTGTCCTAATAAAGATTTCTTGAATGATTTCCAGTCAGTCAATTTTTTAACTTACCTATAATCACAGTCATGATTATACAAGGTGGGGTTTTTTAAGAAGCTTCTAAAACTTTGCTTTATACGTAAAATTCATGGAGGACCAAGGCTGAAGTCATTCCTTAAGCCTTTGACCCAAACTGACTATTACTTTTGACACAGCTATACATTTTATTTTTTTTTCATAATTGCATTGATCACATTTATTTTATACTCATCTTTTAAACTTATTCAGTTGCATTTTCATTGTATATATAACTCAACAGACATGTAATTTTATAGGTTATTTGCAAAAAGTGAGCTTATGTCCATACCCTTTCTTAGAGAATTAAAAAAAAAAGCACATAAGGAATGAACATGGGATGAGGAGCTGCCTCCAATGATTACACAATAATTTAGCTATGTGGCAGCCACTATAATACTCTACTATCTGGGAAAGCAGAGGTCAGAAAGATGAGAGAACCCACAAAGAAGAAACTGAATGTCTTTCCATCAATTTCTATGGCTTGAGACCAGTCCTAAAGAGATGTGTTCGACTACGCCCAACCCCACTTGACTGAACAGGGCTAAGCTGCCACCAATGATTATGGGAACTGATTCAGAAAAGTGTAGATTTCTGACACAAGACTTGAATGTATGCAACATTTCCCTATACATTTTAAAGTAAGAAATGTGGTGGTAAATTATACCTAGCCACTTGCTATCCCTTGTGCCTCAGATTTGCAAAACAACAAAATTAAACTCCTTGTTCCTCAGTAATAGAGACTCCTATTATGTTTCCCCAGTAAGACCACAGAACATAAACTGCTGCTGCCTCTCAGCAGAGGAAAGCATAAGCTAGTCTCCTTCATAATTATTTTATTTAGAAGGCATAGAAGAGACATATAGAAAAATAACAGTGTGAGGAGTACAGGGAGAACTCATTTCTTGGAGCAGGTTTTAAATGAATTAGAAATGTATTTTCTCCATCTGCTGCTGCTACTGCTCTTATGAAATTTGGGATTCACAAATTGCAGTTTGTATAACACTAACTCTGGGACTTGGAAAATCTACTCAGGATCTGTAACCTGAGGGAAATGTTCTGGATTACTTCTGAGAGCTGCACAGCACAATAAGGAGTATACGCTCTGTAGGGCTTCCCCAGCATCTGACAGGAAGCACCACGTGCTCGTCAGGGGGGAGGGAGAAGATTAGTGCCATAGCACCAGTACTGTATCATATTTCATGTTTGAAAATCCTTCACAGCTCTTCTATGTGACGACTCCCAGCATCCCTAAATGGAGAGATTCTCATTATCCAATAAAAAGACAGACTCGCCATGTCTAAAAACATAGTATCATGTGGTAGTTTAGTCACTAAGTTGTGCCCGACTCTTGTGACCCCATGGACTGTAGCCCACCAGGCTATATAGTATCACAGGACACCGAAAAACAAAAAAGCAATTTAAATGTGCATTCTCACCATAGCCTCTCTCAAGGAAAAGAGAGGAAAACAGACATCTCCATAATCAAAAAGAAATAAATAAAAACGTGAACAATAAATAAAATGAAGTGATAAATGCAAAACTCAACACCCAAACAAATCCTATTATTTTTCATCTTCATTGTTCATTAGGCTTGGAAAGGTGAGGAAAGGACAGGGTTGGAGAACAAGTTCTCTAAGCATCTCTCAAAGGGTCAGATTCAGCTTCTACTGTTCTAGAACATCCTCAGCAAATAACCACAGATGGCTAATCTACCCAAATACAAAAACCTAAGTTATTTCATTCATTCTCCCCAACAGTGCCATACACTGGGACTACAGAGATGAAAAAGCAAGACAATGAATGAGCTTCAAGTCTATTGAGGAAGCAAAAACACTGGCAATCATAATAAACATGATTGTGCTTTAATAGAGGAATGTATAGAGTGTGGCAGGAAAGAGACAGAACTCAGAACCAGTGAGTCTCAGCCCACCAATCTAATGCTCCTCATACCTGTGAACCTTGGGTATCCTCCCCTGTTCTATCACACCCTGATAAGCACCTACCACACCTCTTCCCACTAGGCATCACAGGAATCACAGCCCCAAACATGGGCAGGAAATATGGATGTGCATGAAATTTGAATAATTTGATACACATTATTTTATTTAATCCTCACCACTACCCCCATTTTCCAGATGATATCACTGAGGCCTAGAGAAGTTACATAGGGCCAATATCAGATAGTAAGAATGGAAGGAACAGCCTCTGACTTCAAAGTCCGTGTTCTTTCCATTACATTTCACTGCTTCCACTGCTTCGCTCATAAATAATTATCGACACCAATGCTGGAGGTAGCCCTGTTTCTGTGTATTTAAGTTTAGTCTCTTTAGTGTAGATTGCAGTCTGTTGGAGAAGGAAATGGCAACCCACTCCAGTGTTCTTGCCTGGAGAATCCCAGGGACAGGGGAGCCTGGTGGGCTGCCATCTATGGAGTCGCACAGAGTCGGACATGACTGAAGCGACTTAGCAGCAGTAGCAGCAGCAGCAGTCTGTTGGCAGAAAATTAACTTTCAACAGCAGCGACTCATTACATGCATTTTAAGATTGGATTACACTGAAGAATTCTCAGGAATCTCAAGCATAGTTTTCCCACCATGAGACTCTTGGCAGAAACCCCATTGTCCTCAGGGCCAAAACAGTTGTGTAAGGAAGACTGAAGCCATATGATACATGGTTGCACAGGAGGAATGGCCAGTATTATCACCTACCTTAATTCTGATCGTGTCAGGCTAGAGTATCTTACATAGATGAAATGGAACTCCAGTTTCCGGCACTGATGCAAATATCTTAGTGGTTATAAAATCATGCTGCTTGTGTATTTTTAATGTAAAATAAGTTTTGTTTTCTTGGGCCATGAAGATTGTGGGCAGATTCATCATGATGCAGCAATGTCAGAAGCAGATTTAAGGAACAGAGCAGGAGGTGATACTGTTTGCTGTTTGCAACTGAAGGGTGGTTGTACATGTGCAGGATGGGAACAGGGGCACTGTCAAGATCCTACATAAAGTTCCATTGCTGTCTTTAAAATTTTCATACATGCTCATGTAGCAAGAGCTGAAAATGAGGAAAATTAATAGCAAAAGGATATGCTAATAGAATTATTCATGGACAGAGTTCATAGGGGGAAATTCTCAGAAATGTCAGCTACCCAGCTTAGATTGTAGATGACCCATCTCCTTTGCAAGATGTGCATCAAGAGGGACTTCCCTGGCAGTCTAGTAGTTAAGACTCTGTGCTTCCAATGCAGGGGTTGCAGGTTCAACTCCTGGTCAGAGAACTAAGATCCCACATGTCAAGTGGCACAACCAAAAATGTTTTTACCATGTGGCACAGCCAAAAAAAGAAAAAAAAGTTTTTTTAAGATGTGCATCAAGAAAAACAAAGCTGGGACTTCCCTGGTAGTCCAGTGGTTAAGAGTCTGTCTTCCAATGCAGGGGACACAGGTTCAATCCCTGGTCAGGGAACTAAGATCCCACACATTGAAGGGCAACTAAGCTCTCATGCCACAATGAAAGATCCTGTGTGCAGCAACTAAGACCCAGTGCAGCCAAATAAATAATAAAAATAGTTTATAAAAAGAAAACAAGGCTAAAATTTCAGGTAAACTGGGGTTTTACAGATCTACTTTAGCACTTCCATACGATGCCTAAAGTGCAGACAAGCACTTTGATGAATAAATGACTAGTTGAATGCATGATTTCACTAACCATTCATTCATGGTTCATAAATCTTTGCATTGTGGAACATTTTCTGAGATTTAACTCAAGCTGGCCATGGTCCAGAGGAGGTGACATTTCAGCCTCATCTGAAGGGATGTGCAAGCCAAAAGTACCTAGGGATGTTTTCCTTTTAAAAAATCAGATCCACTCAGGAATTAACATCACATTCACTATCAACCATTATTCCTTAGTGTGAATAATTTAGTCAAATGCCATCCTTATAATGGGTGGCTGATCCTGTGGGAGTTTTAATTGGCTCCAAGTGGAAAGGGAAGAACTAGGGAGCCTGGGACCTGGATGTGAAGGTGTGGTGTCTGGTCTAAGAGGCCAGAAAGCTTGAAAGAAGAAGTGGGCTGGAAATGGGGATAAAGCCAAAGCCATCATTTCCCCACCCTCAGCTTTGTTCCACTCCACTGTGAGTTCCCCTTGAAAATACCTGTAAGAGAGGAAATCTGCAGTTGTCCCCTAAGTTCTGTTTAGACTGTGCATCCTAAACTCTCCCACTGGAGAGTATTCAGAAGCAATATTTTCCCACTATGGGGCTCTCACCACATGATTCCTGGGATGCTGGACAGTCTCTGCTCTTCCCTAGTCGGAAAGAAGAGAGAACAATGTCCAAGTGTGTATGGAAGGGGCTTCTTGGAGCAATGACCATGGGACAGGGCCCTGTATCAACAAGAGTGACAGCAGGAGTGAGAAGCTTCTGGCAGGGTCACCACCACCCATGGAAAGTCAAAAAGAACCTCGTCACAGAGAAGGAGAAATATTGTATG